>NC_138582.1:121560534-122760534 GCF_964289735.1 Phaethon aethereus | reverse complement strand
TAACTTTATCTATTTATGCACGACTCCTCCTTTGAGAGAAGTCAAGAGCACTGGGTTGAGCTTGCAGTATATTTTGTATTATATAGTCTTGAACTGAAAAATGATCTCAAGGTGAGGTGAAAGGCAATTAGGTTTGGGCAAAAAGTGTATGAAGAAACAATGCAAAGAAGAGTTTTCACTTGCAGCAAGTCTAGCAGCTATTGAAGTCCAGAGAACATCAAGGGCTATGGAGAGCTAATATATATTTACAAGCAGACTCTGACTGGTGCCTATACCAAAATATCTCATTAGCATTCATAGCCTGGAAAGGTCCTAGCATATAATCTATCACTTTATTTTGGGGGGCTAATTAATTTCAAAATCATTTATGATTAAATGTTTATTGCCCAGCTACTGTCCATAGCGTAACAGCTCAGTAGGCAATGAGTAACAGTATGCATACTTTAAAGACGAAAGCTGTTTAGTCTTCTACCATATGCATAGCTCCTAGCAAAATACATTTGTATTGTTCAGTGCTAATGGTTATGTCTCTTCATCCTGGGAGGAAACAGAGCTTTTACTTTCCATAGTGTGAGCAGCCACGTTGAGGAGAACAAAAACACGGTCCTCAGGAGAAACTTTGTGCTGCATTTTTGCTCCGTAAAAATCTGCATTGAACAGAACAGATGCCACTGTCTGTAGATTTCGCAGCCTTTAAAGACTACAATGAATCATTTAACTGGTGCTGTAATAGCTGCATTAAAAAATTCTTCAATAAACGATCATATAAATTTGGCTATGAGATACTTTTCCTTTTCCAAGAACAGCGAGAAATAGAAAAACTAAAAATAAAACTCTTCCTTGTGAATCATCTGAATTAGAAGTACAGAAAAGAGATATTTCCCCCAAAAAAGTTAGTTGTCAAAGCGCTGGGAAATTGTTTGTTCCTTCCCTCAACGGCTCCTCCTGTGGGGCTGTGCCCCTTGGTGAGCCCAAAAGGGGGATTTTCTAAATCACTTTCAGAGCACAGCCCATTTCTTACGGTTTTTATGGACCTCAGCTTGTACCTAGGATTCATAGGTCACGTTTTTCACTTTAGTCAAAATGTAAAACTAGCCTTAAATTAGGTTTTTGAGCTCCTGTTTTAGCTGCTGGAGGTGCAGAATCTTTGATAGCATTTTAGGTCTCCTGATTTCAATCCAACTTTTGCTCCTGTGTCAGTAACAGCCTTGTAAGTTGCTCTTTGTAAATAATTGTCCTTATACTTTCATTTTTCTAAAGCACTGCCTGTTATAAGATGCTTGTTTGTGCTATCAGTCTCATGTTAAGCAACGGGCAGGATATTACTAAAAGGAGAATTAAGCGCTTACCTCTGGAATTATAACCAGTCCAAATATTAACCCAAAAAGGACGAGATTTACTCCATACATCCACCGCAGAAATATGAAGTAGGAGGCGACTGAGGAGCCAAAGTGACCTTTAAGCAGGAGATACTTCATGGTTAGGAGTTTAGAGGGTTAAACCATCCTCAGCAAGGCTTGGACCCCTTCACCCTCAGGTCTCCCCAGTGTGTTGCCCAAGACCCTCCCAGCAGTCTCAACCGCCGACGGAGTTGGCAAAGCCCAGAGCTGCCTAGGGTGCATGCTCCTCGTTTGGCACCGGTGTCCAGGGCTAGAGGACACTGGGGACCAGGGAGATGGAGCAACACTGCTCTACAAAAAGTCTCACTGCCACCACACAGCAACTTCTACTTACTCTCCACTTCCTTTATCTTCATCTCCCAGGGTATGCACTGGGTTTTAAAATTGTCAAAGTCTCTCTTAAATTTCACCCATTTCTGAAACAAGACAACGTTGCAGTGAGCAGGAAGGTGCGGAGAGGGACGCTGCTTCGTCCGCAGGGCTTTCTAAAGTCAGGGGTTGGTGGCATTGCTAGGAGAGGGTGTAGCGTCCAAAGCAAAAACTCCGGTCTGGGTCTGATCTTTTGGACTATTTCAGAAACTACCTTCAATCCAAAAGCCCCCCACCTCCAAGTGTTCACATTCATTACCTGAGTTTTAACCTCCCCTGACTTTTGGAAAGCTGCAGTTGTGCTGTGAGTTTACCATATTATATAGGGGTGGAAAATTCAGACCTAGCTCTGGATTGGAAGATTTGATGCTGAACCAACTCTATTTAAAACAAGATTTAATTTGAAAAAATACTGAGCTCGAATCCTTCCTCATCACATCAGCAGCTAAACCCCCATTGATTTCATCATCTCAGGCCTGGCTTCATTTTTCACTTCTCGGTATAATCTCCATGACAACATGCAATTGGCTACCAACTTCAGTCTTAAGACACAGTCATCATTCTCCCTGTTACCTCCTCATTACCGGGGAAGATGAAATTTTACAGGAGTCTGTGGGGCGGTGCAAGAGTTTGGCATGGCCTCTCCCCTTTAGGCGTACCTTGTCCCACAGATCAAGGTTTGGGAGACTGCAAACAGAAAGCTGTGGTGTTCTCTGCTCCTGCAAACCCCCCCTTGCTTCAGGGAAGGTCGCAATGAGAATTCAGGCGGGGGAAATTTCCTCCTGTTCTTTCTGTAATAGTCATAGATTTGAAGCTGACTAGTATTTTTTTGAATGTGGGCAGGAAGATTTATTCTGATTTCCTGGTGTCTCTTTTGCTAAATACAGGTTAATAAACTCTACCAAGAATGTGCTGAATACATAACCAGGCATCCATGTTTTTCCCTGACAGCATCGCAGCACTTACCTTTGCCATCATCATCTTATACGCGTACAACTTTTTTCCCTTCCCTTTTCCCAGGGCTCCTTCGAACTTCTCTACAAAAGCTTGCGCCTCCCTAATTGGAAAACGAACAAGCAGGTTATTAAATCAGCGTGGGGGTCTTTAGCTTTTCACCTCTGCCTGCGCCGGTGGGAGCGCAGCCGCGTCTGTGAGAAGGTGGGGGTTTGGCCTCTCTCCACACCCCACGCTGCATCCGGGGTTCTGGCTGCTGGCTGCCGCTGCTGTTGCGGTGCCGTGTGGAGCTGACGTGTCCAACCGGGGCTAGCTAACGGGTTCCCAAAGCGCTCATGTGTGTGCAGAGGTGTGTCCCAAATCTTGCTCCCCACTTCTCTCTGTGTGTAGACCAAAAAGCCTGCCTGTTCCTCTCGCTCCAGAGCTCTCCCATTCCAGCATGCCTGCTATAACATCTCTCTCCTGGTGCACTGGTCATGAAGAAAATAACATTGTCTAGGGAAACTACCTCCAAGAGGATGCAGAATTTCCCTCCATGAACACCTCCCTGGATAAATATCAGAGATGTACAGTTGGCCCAACAGCATAATCTCAGCGCCAGAAAAGGGAGTGTACGCTAGTCAGGAGTAAAATTGAGCTGCAAATTGAAATTAGCTTTAGAATAGGATTTCTAAGGGAGATATAGAGAAAAGAACCTAGGTAGATGCTGTTAGAGTATGCTGAGTTGGAATAAAATCGTATCATATATTGGTGTTGCTAATATAGCATGAGAAGAGATTACATTTCAGGAGTTGGGAGGTCCTTTACAATTCTAAACCTGTGGGAAAGACAGACTTCTACTTGGTAGAAATAGTTGGCTAGCTCAGCCTGTAACCTTGGGAAAATGACCTCTGACTTTATTTGCAAACCTGAAGTCTTGAACATACTGTTTCACTCTGTCTGTATTTCACATTCCTCACCTGTGCAATGGGGCTGATCCTTTCTTGTCTCAGGGTTGAGTTTGTGCAGCCAAAATAACTAATGAATGTATAGCGCTCAGAGAGCCTTTCTGGAGACTTCTGCACAAGCAATGCAACAGATCTGTTTAGGTCCATTAGCGGGTGGTAATGATTGCCATGGTTCAGGTATAAGATGAAAGGATGGAGATATGCTATCAAACATGATCCTAGGCAGAATTTTAGCCAGGATCCTACACCAAAGGGAGAATATGTCAGAAATAATACTGCTTTTCTTTTTTTTCTTTTCCTGCAGAACTTGGGACTTACAGGGTCATAAGATTTTATTTGTAATGAGCTCTGGCTTGTAGCATGCTTATGAGATAGAAAAACTGCTTTAATACAGTTTCCCTGTACAGATCTTTACCCAGATTTTTAGAAATAATTGGCAGTGTTCAAGGGTCCTGATTTTAATGGAAGATGCAGCAGGTCTTGGCCTTCAGGGTGTAAAAGAGAGAAGCAGAGACACACAGTGGCTGCCAACCTCCACAGCCTGGTCACCGCAGCTCTGAGCAGCCTCTTGGCAAACGCGGACTGGGAGCCCCACCGCTCCCTGTGGGGCTGTGCGTGCCTCGCAGTGCTGTTTTGAAAGCTCTCCTGGTAGAAAGGGGTTTCAGAGAATTTTTAACCAATAGAGCTGGGATTTGGATCATTGCCTCGAGATGGGAATGGTTTGTTATGAGCCGTTCCCTGTTGACCTGTGATTTCCCTGGTCTGCCCTGCCCCACCGCTCCCCATTGCCCTGCAGTAAGGGGTCTCTGCAGCTGCCTGAATCGTTCCCACATTCAGCATGGGCTCTATGGCAATATTATCTTTGCTCCATAAACCTCTGCGAATAATACAGCATTTTTTCCAAGCTGCCCCATCTCAGGAGTGTGAAGTAACATGGCACTTGGCCACTCTGATTTCTGTCTGACAATAGGCATGAATAGCAAACCAGGGCACAGAGTCTGCTTTAACAAGTAGCCTGACAGTGGTGAGTCATTTGGTTTTAAATACAAGGGTAGAATGACCTGGCCGTGGGTATCAGTTGAACAGATTTGCACCTTGTCGGTTCTTTGGTTACAGAGGCTGAAAATCAAATTCCACATTTTAACTCTGATCATTTAAACCCAGACAGGCTGGCCAGGCTCTGCTGGTTGCTCTTTCTGAGGCTGGGGTGTTACAGCGGCAGCAGCAAATATGCAATTTCTCGGAAAGGCAAAGTGCATCTGACAGTCAGCAAAGACCCCAGGGGAGGGGGTTCCTGGTGTGACAGGTACCTGAGCACCGAGAGCTTCTTCACCATCCTCCAGGGCTTGTTCCTCATGGTGGAAATCAGTTTTTTCTTTTGCTCCACCTGCTCCATCAGCATCGCAAGCTCTTCCTCTGACAACGACTCCTCGTCGGATGAGTTGGAAGAAGCAGAAGTACTGGAAGAGACACAAATTAAAGGGCACAAAATAGAAAAACTCTCAGGAGTTAGAGGGAAGGTGTTGCTTGGGGTGGGCACAGTGCCGCTCGTCCCCGGGGACCCCGCTCTGATGCCTCACTGTCCCCTGGCTTGGTGCAACAGCAATGCACCCCTTCGCCCTCACGGCAAGGCTGCTTCCAGCCAGGATAACGAAGAAGTGATTGTGCCCCACCATAACTCACCCGACGTTGTGCTTTGGACCATGCTTCAGCTACAGAAGCCTAGGGCTACAGCTGGCTCTGGAGAAATGTTTTTCACATCTTCAGAGGAAATGGAAGATATTGGGAGAAGCAGAGGGTTGGGACAAGCAAGATTTGGACTTGAAAACATCGGAGATCCATTTTAACCTGAATGTTTCCAGAGACCAACGAAAAAAACGTGCCCAGATCTGAGTTGCTCAAGCTGTCTTATTTTAGAATGCCTTTCTACCCCCAGCTGTAGGCTGCATGCAGGGATCTGATCCTGGCTGGGAAACAATAATGACAGAAGACCTTGGAAACAGCTTGGTTGTGTGGCACTTTACTCTTTTCCACTGTTGCATCTCTTTTGGGAGAGCAGTAACTTGTTGGCAGTCTATTGGTTTTGCAGCTCCAACCCATACACCACTGGCATGTTGATACCGCTGCCAGTCTGACACAAGGAACCGTACTCAGGGATTGTTTAATTACCTGTTTTTCCTGTCTTTCTTCTGTTTGTTCTCCCCCTCCTTTCCCTTCTTGTTTGTTTTCTTTTCTTTGTTTTCTGACTCCTTTTGATCTTTGGTAGGAGCCTTTTTGCCTGCCTGCCTCTTCTGGCTTCCTTCCTCTCCTGCCTTTTTTACATAGCTGTTTTTTCTCTGGTAGTTTTTTCTCCTAGAAGCTCTGTTTTGTTGGCTACAACTATCTTCCTCTTTGCTTTCATCTTCTTCTTCGTCTTTCTCTTGCTTTTTTCTTTCAAGTCTGCTTGTTCTGCCGGTTTCCCTGGGGGGCTGTTTCTTAGGTCTCTTGTCCTTTACTTCATCTTCTGCAAGGGACAAAAAACACGTACTTCGGGAAATCCACGCTGGCAAAATAAGGATTCATAAGAAAAGCGCAGGCAGCCAAGATGCCTGATGCAAACCCTAGTGAAGTCAATGAGCACCTGCTCATTCACAATGATGGGCTTTGTGCTAACGCCCTGTCCAAGAACCACATCCAACTCTTTGGTTAAGCAGCTCCCATTTAAGATAGTACAGCTCATTTTAGCACAACAGTGACTTATATGTGACCATAAGAAATTGGGAATTAGTTACAAATGCAAAAGCCCATCCATCAGAGAGAACAGACAGGTATCTTCCCGACCTGTAAACACAGCAGAGCAACTGAGCTGCAGTTGGTTGTATAGTATGTAGTTTGCTTGTTGGTGCAATGTCCTTGAAAAATGTTTACTTTTCAAGGCTGGGGATTGAGCTCTTCTAATTATAGAGAGAAAAGGTACAGCTTAGGCAGCACCCAGTTTTGTTTCTCTGAGTTTTCTTTTATATAGGAAGATCTCTATCCAGAGAAGAAAAAAACCCAGATAGTCTCTGATGCACGCTTCATTCTCATTGGCATTGCAAGCTAAAAATCTCTTTTGTCCAGAAGTTAGAAGTGCTTCCAGATTGAAGGATTGAATGGAGCATGATTTAATTGCAGAATATTATAGAAAGGGAAAAAAACATTCAAAAAACCTCAAACCTCTCCATCCCTTATACCACCCAGTACATTAAAATCAATAGTAAGTTTTTCAGAGTCTTTTGTCTTATAATTTTCCAAAATTTCTGGCTGATGAAAAAAAAATGTTCAAATAAACAAACAAAAATTTGTAATTTTGGAATAGATTTTTTTTCCCCAGGGTTGGAGAAATTGTAATGGAAGAAGGAATTGGTGCTGGAATGGAATCCAGGGTGAAAAATGAGCAGCCTAAAAGATGAGGAAAATAGAAGCAAAAAGAATTCGAGTATTTGCATTTTTGCTTTGGTGAAAAGTTAGAATTTAGTAACAAGGAAATAGTTTTTGCTTGCTAGTGGTAAAAAATTAGTAGGTGGTGGCTATCACACTTGTCACTGGAAATGTGAAGGAGCTTTTAACTCATTTCTCAGGAGCCATGAGGTAGGTTTCAGTTAATATGTAATGGTCCATCTCAGCTGAATTTCAGTTAGTGATCTAGGTCAAAGGACCACCTACCTTCTTTGGGAAAATGTTCATTTTGGGCAGCCAACTATTACACTTTTAATTTGCAGCCTATCAAATATTAGGTTAAATGTGGAGCATTCATTTGTTACTTTTATCTTACTGCCTTGTTTGCCTGTACAGAAAAGGTGGCTATGATTTAAAAAAAAAAAAATCCCAGTTATTTGCTAATTACTTTCTCATATTTTATGGATTGTACAGACATGGTTGTGAACCATTTCTGCAGTAACATCTGCATTCTTGTCACCTATCCAGCGCTGTTATTATCTTTCCTCTTAGCTATCTGTCTTTGTTTAGTGTCGTAATCCTATCACTTTTAGCTATTTCTCTCCATTTACTATAAATTCAGGGTTAAAGCTGTTTGTTTCCAATTCTGTCACTGACTCTTCCTAATTTTCCTCACAGCCATCAGTCTGCCTCCAATACATTTTTCTTTTTTTCTTCTCAGGGCCATGATTAATCGAGATACCGGTGTGTTACGGTCTAAGCAAGCATTACAGGGAGGGCAAGCGGGACCTCGGTGCGGTGCAAAGCAGTCCCAGCCCTGCGCAGGATGGTGCTTTGCTGCAGTGCCTGGTTTACTAGGGATGACTGCCAAGGGACGCGGGCTCCGACAGCCTCCTACTCCAGCAGCATGGATGAGAAGGGGCAGACTGCTTAAGAACGGTGGTTTACATATCACCATTATAAAACAAACCTCAAGGGAAAAATCTGCTTGCTTACAAGTAGCTCATGAAATGGTTTCTCTTGCAGAGCAAGTCACAAGCCAGAGAGAAAAAGAAAAGGTATCACCTCTTGCATTTCAAACAAGACCGTATTTTTTAATCTCTACATTACCTTCACTCTCTGCGTCGCTTTCGACTTGTCCATCGATCTCTATTCCGGCTGCAAGACAAAGAACAAAAAGTAATTGCATTTGTTGCTGGGATTTACACATGCGATGCTTTACACAGCTAGCCCTTCAGTGCCAGCTTGGCAGAACGTCCCTTATTGATTATACATTATATTCTTTTCCTACAGTGATGCTCTTAATATTTACTTTAGTTTGGCAGATTGACAGAAGTTTCTTGCATGAGCAAACTGAAATTGCATGATCTTTGGGAGACACAAAATAGTGTGCTTGGAAAGTCCAGAGACATTCTGTCAAGTATTTGTCAACGTCCAAATTGAAATGATCTCATAGTGATACCAACCATTTTCCATGATGACCTGTAAAGCACATTTCTTTTTCTTCCCCATGACAGCCTCCTGTCTTTTGCACAGACGCCGTAGCTGCTATGCCGCGCACGCACGCCCCAGTCATATACGGGTCACTCGCCCTCCCAGCACCCATGTGCTTGTCTCCTTGGCATTGCAGACAAACGGGCACATCCAGCCGTCAGCGACCTCTTGCTTGTGATCCATGTGGGCAGGGAGGGCAGGGAGGGGTGGGAGAGGCAGGAAAGACCCGGTCTCTGCCTCAGCCCACCCAAACACTTTCCCTTCTGCTGCCTTCTCCCTGTGAAAAAGGCACCTGTCGGCATTACATTGCATTTCATTATTTAAACATGAAGGAAAGCCCTTTGGTGGATACTTGGTGGTATCGTATGAAACACAGACACAAGTCACGTCTGGTTCTGACATAAGCCTGTGGCTGGAGGCTTTGAAAGGATCAATTTTCTTAATGCCATATTCTTTACTGACCTGCGTCAATCTTTGTAACCCTGTTAGTCATTCTCCGGCACCTTATTAAACCCTCAGCCGGTGCCCCTCGGGGCACAGCTGTGGGTCGCCTTTTGTCCTCCGTCCATGTCCTTTATAGGGGACTCATGGGCTGATAGATGCAGCCGGGAGTCAGGAGTCAGGACACCGGGATCTCTCTTTCCTTTGCTCCTCTATTCTGTGTGACCTTTGCATACTCATTGCGCTTGCTGGTAAAATAGGATAGATTTTCCTTCTAGGTGCTCTGAGGCTTAATTAATTAATGTGAGACCCTCATTCGGAAGGTCCTTTGGTACCGCAAAGTATTGTATTGCATGCTGCAGCTTGCAGTCTTTTGACGGGCCAAGAATAGGTTTGCCTGAGCAATCTCCGGTGTAAAACCTGCAGCATCTGCCCCAGCTGCAGCTTCCTCGGCGAGCTGGCGCGTCCCCGGCGCTGGGCTTCTCCTGCAGGCGTGCGGATGGCAAGGGTGGTTTCCCAAGAGGAGAGCTTACCCCCACGCCACCTCTGAAATCCGCTGCGGACCCCCGGCTCGCCTGGCGTGGTGGCAAGGGCTTTTCTCCAAGTGTTGGCAAGGGAGAGCGTTAATTCCCCCCTTCTGTCCCAAACGTTGTGGAGATCAGCGTGAGGCTGCTGCCACCAGTGACTCTCGCAGATGACTCAGGCTCTGGGTCAGGTGCAGCACCCGAGGAAGTGCCAGCCTGAACGGGACACTCTCTGCTGCTCTGTGCTCGCTGCATTTTGGTCCAAAGACACCTTTCAAGTATTTTAAGTCCAATCGCATGGATTGTTTGATCTGCCTTTGACTTCATCTCAGCACACCTGAGCTAGATACATAATGCATGGTATGTGCCCATATGTTATTAACAACTCTAACCCTACAAGTTCATTACACGGGGAATTTTCGCTGTATGTTCCCCACACCAGTGGGACTGACTGGGGCTGAAGACAGTGTTAGGGGTTTTTTAAGGTCTTCCCAGTGAACAAGTTTCACCTATAACCCTATGTGTTGATGTGGTAGGTCGAAAAGTTGTTCCAAATGTCATCACTAGCTCATTGCACCAATACTGCTCCAGGCAAAATGGAGCAATTTGCAGTTGCTGGAGTCTAATGGGACAGGTTTTCTGTAGGCTGCTTCAGTTGCCTCAAGCCTCAGCCCTAAATATCTCTTTCCCAAACAGAGGATCTAGGGACTTCATTTTCCTTGTTAAATGAAAGGCACGTTTCTGGAGAATCGTGACGTCCACCACACCCTCATCACACCGTGCTCGGCGCTGACACTGTTTCTGCCTCATGGCACACTCCTCCATCAAGACATACTCAGATGCCTTTTGCATGCTCAGGGTATGCCCATGTGAGCACCTCATTGCCAGAGTTGAGTGTCCTGGTTTCTACCCTGCCACATGGTCAGTCATCACCTGCACTTGAGCTGGGGCAGCCACAGGCTCCAGACCTGCTTGTGCCACTTGGCATACCCACAGGTAGCGAGTACGTGATTTTGAAAAATGATGGGGATTGCAAATTCACTTTACTACCAAAACGTGCAGCTGGGTAATACTTCTGCCTCCTGCTCCGAGCCAAAACGCCTGTCCTTTGATTTTATAATCTGTTCACGGCGGTGGTGGCAAGGTGTGACGTTTTCACGGCAGTCACAGGGGCGCCGGGCAGCCTTTGCCACACGGGGAGGTGAGATCACGCTGCACCATCGGGGGGGTGACAGCTGAGGGGTCCCAGCGTACGGGACAGGGCAAGAATGGAAGCTCTTTTGTACAGCGCTCGTGAGGCAACACGTCGCTATGGCTGTTTAGTGGCCGAACATATCTGCGGTGAGCTCTGTGTGGATGTTGCTTCCCTGCCCCGTACCGACGCTGTCAAACGTAGTGAGATTGACCATGACAAAACTGCACTCTTACGGGCCGCGTGGCAGCGTTTTACCCTTGCGTAGGTAGGGATCGTTACCTTTGACACTCGCAGCTTCATTGGACTCCATCCCGTGAAGGGGAGGGAGGTGCATAATGGCTGGCAATTATTTCCTAATGAAGAAGGTTATTAAAGTGGCTGCCCAAGTGCTTACTCGTAAGGAGAAATCTCTCCCTTACTTTTCAGACTCAGCCTACGGTACAACAGACCCCTTTGCATATGATCTGCTGCTCCCTTTCTCTTAGATCAAGAAAAGTAAATAACCCACCCCAGCTGATGCTGTCTTCCTCCTCCGGAAGCAATGGTCCACCTGCGGTTGATGAGCAGCCACACAAGTATGGTGAGAAACCCCACTTTTGAGGTGGACCTGGCAGTGCCAGAGGGTGCGATGCAGAAGACAGGCTGGGCAGGTGAGCCCAGGAGTGGGGTTCAGTGCAACGAAGTGGTGTCATGCAAGCTGAGACCAAGGAAAAGTGCAGCATGGTTAGGTCAAACCAGAGGCTTGCCAGGCTTGTTTGCCTCGTTTTTCGTTAAGTTCTTAGAGATCTGTAATTTCCCCCCAGAATGAGCTGGTGGAGATCTCGCCATACCTCTGTGCTGTTTTTGCCTGTATGATACTGCGCTTGTGGTTCATGGACGCTGAAGAGTGTTGGTCAAAACCAGAAAGTTTAAAGAAAAAAAGACATGGTCATTTATATGCAACATTGAATTATTAATGCAGAAAAAATCCTAAGGTGGGATATTCTACAAAATGCTGTATTTCAAGTAAGAAAAATATACTTAATTTTATGTCCTTTTGACATCCATCTTTCTTTGGTGTTAGAAGGTGTTTCACTGAAGGGAACATCTACACAAAAGCGTTGCAACAAGCCCCAAGCATGGCAGGCTTGGGAGAGAAACAAGACGTCTAGTGTGCTGTGAGAGAGGTCACACACGAGGACTTTCCGTGTCTGTGTGTGTGCATCGAACAGAGGACAGATCCCAAAACAGCTTCTCGTAGGGCTGCCCTGAGCTTGCATAGCCATACAATGGGGAAATGGTGCCGTTCTTCTGCACCAAGCACGCTGCCATCCTCAGCTTATGAGCCTGATTTTCCTAAGAGGATAAAGTGTCTTGCAGGGTTTATGATTTCTTAGGATTACGGATCGGGGGGGGGGGGGGATTAATGGATTAGTCTTTTACCTCTGAGTTATTCCACACAAGGTATGAATAAGTAATGCACAACCACGAATCTAGCTATTACTTATGTAAATGTCAGACTTTGTACGCAGAGTGTGAGCAATTTATGGAGTTCTAGCACTAATTTTTTTTGGTCCTATACTGTTTAGTTTGTTTCTCCTCGCGTTGGTGACTAACGCTATACAATTTGCCAATTTTGAGTTTTAACATATGAGGACACTGGACATCTCACACACCTCCAAGTGTTAAATAAAAAGCAGTTGTGTTATGGATAGAGGGTAACTGAATCCTGGAAGCACATACAACATGCTTCTAAATGCTTAATGAGCTAATGTTTCTCCCTTTCTTGCTTTCTGATTAACATAGGGCTTTAGCTAATTAATCCATGGATTACATTTATTCAACATTCATCTCATCTATAAGTAATCTTACTTGAGAAGGTTTTTCAGTAATAATACCTGACTGGTGTGTGGATATTTTGATGAGGACCTACAACTTGCAAATTGCTGGAGCCAAGTTTAATGATATATCTGAGACAAGCAATTGAAGGTTAGAGATCACTTCCCAACACTGACTTGGTTCTGTGGGACTGAGCTTTAAAGAAACCTTTTTTTTTTTTAAAAACAACATAATAGTGTTTTCCAGAGTCTCTCAGGCATGCTTCATAAAACTGGATTCAGCTCAGCTGTGATCCAGCCTGGATTTTGACAAAAATCTGGGTTTAACTTTGCAAAAAAAAGGATCTCTGACTAAGACATGGAAATTCAGCATAGGCTACGTGTTATGTATGTATGTATGCGCGAATATGTATGCAGAGGTCATCCTCGCCCTCATGTAATCTCTGCGATGTTGTAGTGTTTCTCTGTACACAAGGGTCTGGAGTGACCTCTGACAGAGCTCAGAAAGTAAGGGCTTGTCAGCAGTGTTCACTGCAAACACGTAGGAAGACAGTCTCATTAATTTAACAAAATCTGGAAAAGAAATTTCTCAGCTTTTTTTGCAGCCTCTGAAAATAACTCTCTGGCTCCCATACAGAAGGGTGGGTCTGGAGTATGGCTGGAGGCAGTAAAACGGTGCCAAATACATGTCCTAATCTGTTTGTGCAGTGTGGGCATTAGTTACTTGTAAGAATGATGAGGTCACAGTGAAAGAATTTGCGCAAGACTAATCTTGTGGTGTTCGGGATGTTCAACTCGGTGCCTTGCCAGCTTTGCCCATGGAAATAACCTTTACCTGAATAATTCCAACCCAAGGTGGGGAGCACGAGGTCCTCAGAGGCAGACCTATTGCTTTTTTCTTTCTTTCCTGTTGTTATTTCACCGTGTTCTCTCTTTGGCTTTCACTCACCTCACGCCTCAAGGCACAGCTGGGGGTTCCCCAGGAAGGGGCACGAGCAGCTCTGTGCATGCTGTTATTCTGTGTTTTGGCTGAAGAGCAATTGCTGCCAGAAGGCTGCTAATTCAGGTGGCCTGTCAGGAAGAATTAAACCAGAATAGGGGAGGATGTGCACGGGCAGGTCCTGGAGGTGTGCCAGCTCGGAGAGATATCTCTGAACGTCAGATCAGTCATAGGACACAGCCCCTCAATCTTCCACCGCTGCTTATACAGTAGAAGCCAGTAATATTTTTTTTTTTTTTTAAGTGCTTGTATTGCCCAGCTGTGTGAGAACAGAGCATCCCTTTAGCAGCAGCCTTGTGGGAAACTGCAATTTCTTTAATAACTGCAGTTATTAAGACCCCAGCCTAGGGCAAAACACAAACCCATGTCTGCCAGCTCACTGCCTTCTTCACAGGCTCCACGGCTCAGGCTAAGCACATGCTTGGAGGCATCCTGGATCCATGCAAGCCTGTCAGTGCTCTCCAAACATGGCGTGGTGTGGTGCTGGTCAGATGGTGTTTGTTGGTCCTGTATCATCCCTGCCCATTGCTGGCCTTGTTGGGGACAGACTTTGAGGGCAGGAGGCTCTTGTTCATCCAAAAACTGTTGTGCATCACAGCCCTGTGGTCCTGGCACTGCGTGAGTAACTAAGTGGCATTGGAAAAACCATTTTGATTTCTAGCCAGCGACAGAAACCCCTACCCATCTCCCATGCTCCTTTTAGGGAATGGAGACTGTACAATATTTTTTCCAACCCACCACTCCCTTTCTGAAGAGTTAATGAAGCCCAAAAATGAAGGTCATCATGAAGTTTCCAAGGACAAGAAGAGAAAACAGGGGAATTAGTAAAAGAACAGAAACTTCTGGACTGATCTCCTAAAGCATGAAACTAGTCAACACACTCTCACAGGACTTAAGTGGAGAATGATTTTGTCATAAAGGATTTATATGAAGAAACTTCTGGTTTAGATAATGTATGTGGAAAACCAAGAAGAGGGAAGGTGTTTTGCATAAATTCTGGAGTAGGAAGTTTCTTGGGGAGCAACATTTTTTGCTGGGCTCCCTTCCTACCTTACACACCTGCTTGGTCCTATTCTGGAGGATAAATTCCAGCATGGTCCCCTCAGCTTTGTAGGAGGTGCCAGAAAGGCCAGCAATGAAGGGCACAATATGAGAAGATCAGAGAACATCCTTCACTGGAGTTGAGCCTTTTTTGCTGCCTCCTGTCCAGCCCCTCCAGACGCAGAAGGAATGCTGCTGCTGCATTTCCCCCTCTTTTGTTCTGGGTCTGAGAGGACTTCTGTGGGAAAAATTCCTTTCAATTTTGTCTAGAATCCCTTTTCCTGGAAAACAAGACTTTTTTTTTTTTTTTTTTTTAATATAGAAAGGCAGAGGGGAAGCTGCCTGACAACCCGATCATGGCACAAGGATCTTGCATGCTTTTAGCCTCTTCCTCAAATGCACAAAGCTCCCAGAGGGAGCTCTGCCTGCATCTGCAGAAGCCAGACTCTCCGCTGCTACAAGCTCTTAAAACTTTAGTGACCTCCACGAGGCTCTGACAAGTTCCACCAGCCACAGGTTTGCGCCAAATAACCCTAAAGCTCCTGCTAGATCACGGGCTCAGTAATGCGCAGGACTTTGAGGGGTCTCCCCATAAAGCACTTGCAGTCAGAAGGTCCCTGTGAATGTCCCAGTCTGTGTCAGAAGAGAAGAGGTGAAAGGGTGCCTGGAAGTCAGAACTAGGATCTCTGTTTAAAATTGTCTTAAGGTCCTTTACACAGTTGATTTATATTGGGAAAAAGCCGAAACAATGTGCTTTTGTGCCATTGTTAGAAATGGAAAGCCATAGTAACGAAATGCTTGGAATTATTTTTTTCTTAGGTTTTCCAGGTAAGTTTTTAAAAAGAATAATACGTAGCATAAACCCAGCATCACCGTAGTGCACAAAACTCATATAGCACGAGAGTGAGCTACAACAGAACAGCAGCAATATGTCTGGGGAAGAGAAATACAATGATATGGCATCCTAAGGGGTTCTTTTAAGCACATTTCCATGGTGCCGCAGTAACCTGCTTCCTCCTTTGCCTCGGCGCCAGCTACTCCCGGAGTGACGAGCAGATACTACTCACAAGAGTCAGACCCCTCTTCTGCTCCTAAAAAAGCGGCACTGCCTGCGTGTAGCACGCGCCTGGTGTAGCCCTAGCTAGCTGAGGTCCGGCCCAGGCCAGGAGCGAGGTACAGTCAAAATGTCCCTGAAGCCCATGGAGGGGTTTCTGTGCGGGCAGGGAGAGCGTTTCGGGGGGATGGCACATCCTCCCTGTGCAAAGATGGGCTGGAGAAGCAGGAGGGGAAGAGAAGCGGGAGGCTACCAGGCTTTGGCGGCAGGAGCGTGGGAGGGGAAGGTGATGCTCCGCGCAGCGGGGACGAGCGAGCGCAGCTGCGGTGCGATGAGACCTCCCTCTTGTGGCAGCCGCTTTGTGGAGCAAATGGCTCCTTTTCAGCCGATCTACCATCTCTTCTGGCAGAGGCTGCACACTTGGTAAAGGAACGGGGGCTTGCCCTCCATGAAACTGGTATTTATTCGTCTTCCTTCGCACGGTGTCTGCTTTCTCTCTCCTCACTGAGTCAGCAGAGGTTTCATGAGCACCTCATTCAGAAGGAAACCCGGTGTGGCAGACCAGACGTGGTACTGGGTTAAAATAAAAGTCCTTTTCACACTTGCCGTAACCCCCTGCGGGTGTTTCTAGAGAGCAGCTTCTGCGTTGGTAAAGCACCACTGCGTTCACACCTCGGTGACGCCGGTGGTGCTGCACCCGTTTTATTAAGAGAAGATGCTCACGGTGCTCACCCTTGGGCTCCACGTGTCCTGTGGGGCTGGAGCTATAACCTGGGCTGAGTGATAACTCTTTAAGGTGGCTGCCAAACTGAAAAACTGAATGGAAAAAAGGCCACTTTGGTTAAACACAATCTGCATATTAAACCCAAGGTTTTTCTTATTGAAACTTCTACAAAAACTTGGACAGAGCACCAAAACCCCCAAAACCAAGGTTTGGTGGTTTTTTGTTTGCTTGAGTTTTCTTCATGTGAAATACCATTCAATTAAAACAATGTTTTAATTGTCCTGTTGAGAAGCAAAGGGCCAAACTGGCAGAAGCGAGGATGAGAGAGAGGTGCTCCCCTCCCATCAGGTGATGCCCTCCTCTTTGTGCAGCCACAAGTTTCTTTTACAAGAGCCAAGTACAATTTTGCCTTCTGCCTGAATCTTTTCAAGGCTTTAATTCTCACACGCACCACCACACGACACTCTGCAGGGGGGCCTGTGTCAGTAGCTTGTCTTCAAGCCCAGTGGCTTCCTGTAGGAGGTGGGAGTGCTTTTGGGAAAACTGGGGAAAATGCTGGTCGAGGACCTCAATGGAAATGTTTCCCAAAAGTATCGCGGGAGAGGACTGATCAGAGCAGATTTATGGTTTCTGTGATCGCACCTGGATTCAAACCTTCCACGTTTTCAGCCTCTAGAAAGCACCACGGTGCAGCCCGTCAGCCCCAAAGCCCTCCCCTGCTCTGCCTCTCTGGGTGCTGAGATGGCGATTGCTGGATGGGAGGCAGATGCCCAGGGGAGATGGATGCCAAACGTTTCCTAGCATGCTAATCAGCCAATGGCCAAAGGATTTCTCACATCAGCCTCATCTGTATTAAAATCTGAAATCTTTATCTTCTGCTCTCTTAGGTAGAATTGGAGCTACAGCCTCAGAAAACAGAACAGAAGTGAAAAAAGCGAGAGAGGGTTTTGTGGGCTTAAACGTTCATCATACCCTAAATTACAAGCATACTGACATGCCAGGCCTTTTGTAATATTGGTTTCATATTGTGTAAGTAAGTCCTTAATAGAAGACTTTCTATGTTCTGTCTCTTTTTTTTAAGGACTGTCACTAAACACCTTGCTATTGAAGGATATATTTTCTTTTTTTTTTTAATTTGTGGTTCCTATGTTTAACAGAATAGTGGTGGGGTTGGAATTCTCACTTGATAACAAAAGCAAATTGGAAAAATCTCTTAGAGTATTAGCCTGAGGAATTTTACAATCACTTATCACAAGCATCTTTAGGAAAAGCCCCAAACTACTGGGAGGGGAACTGGAAGGAAATAAACTTGTTATTTCCCAGCAGGGTGAGATGATGATATATTCATCACAGCTGAGCTCAACAAGTCAGGCAGTCTGCTCAGGAGGGTTGACACTGCAATCTGAGGTCAGTAATTCAACACAATAATTAAAAACTATTTAGACTTGGAACTAAAGTTATGCATGTGTGTAGGGATTCATTTTCAAGCAGCTAAGTAATTCAGCTGACTTCAGCCATGCTATGTAAAGGCTTTATGTTAGGCATAGTTTCAGAAACGTGGAGAGTCTGGGTCTCTTATGGCACCCAAGGCAAGAAATGATGCCCTGTTGGTTTCTGGTGTAATTCTACTGATGCTGGAAAGATCTGTTTTAGAGGCACCTGGAGCCCTTGCTGGCCCGAGGAAAAAATTCTGGGCTGTCTCTCTAAATTGTTTTAATTTGTTTTTATGATGTTTCTTTCCTTAAATGTACTACCAATGTGCTTTGTTATCAAATCTCAAGGCAACAGGCCATCATGCCTTGAGAAAATCTTGTTAGATTCTCATTCATAGCAAAATGCTCCCCAAGTTCAGTGGAAACTTTTGTCATTTTGTCTGATGAACAAATTAAATACCTAATAAGTTGCAAAGGAAGAAAATCCCCAACAAGTTATGTGCTTTTGAAGTGTTAGTTATTTCTATGCTTATTATTAAAAATGACTGTGTATTGTTAAATAGTGACTGAGAAGAATGCAATAATAGATAAAGGCCTGTCCTTTTCCACTCCAGAGTATGTTGCTGATATAATTGGTTTATGAAAAGTTATTGCTTTTATCTGGGCTTTATTTAAAGTCACTGTGTATCTTCTGGTGCATTTATTCCCTTTAGATAACTAGTGAGAAAGCTCCCTTTGTTTAGAGATGTAAGAAGAGGGTCATTTGTTACTATTATCAATATGTGTGTGTACATATATATGCCCCTATATACGTGACAACATATGTGTGTGTGTATACACGTATGTATATATATCTTCTTTTGTTCGAAGTATCACCGAGTCAGTAAGGTCTGGTAGGTCTGGGTGCTCTAAAACTTCATGTCCAGCATTAAGTGTGTAATGTAAAACAGATCTGCATATCTCTTACTGTATGGCCAGGACAGTAGCGCATTCATATTCTTTTGAGCTTACAAATATTTATGTTTACTTACTCTTCTGGAGGATTCAGTTTTTGAGTTGGGTAAATCCAGTGTTTGAACTAAAACTGAGCTGGTACAGATGAGATTTTCAGTATCACAATGAAACTGGACTTTGTGTGAAACTTTAAAATAAAAATTGAATGCAGGTGTGTCCAAGCAACATTTTCCATCACCTTGGGCTGAGTTACCACCTGGGACAAATCAGGATCTTCCAGCAGCTGAAGGCTGGTGTTAGGCTGGCAAAACTGTTTCTGGCAAATATGTAAGAAATGTTGTGATGTTCATTGGGTAGATTAACCTTAATGTTATTGCTGAGCCCCCGCTGTTAAACTTGACTCATGTAATAGTGCAACAAGGTGAAATTTAGCCTGATGTTTTAGATTTTATCAAGTACGTAGGCACTGGCCCAGTTCTTTGGGTGCTGCTTTGACTGGAGGCTTTTATTATAGAAATTTAATTTGTTAAATCACAGTTGGGTGAGTTTGAGATCAGGTGAAGTACTTTGCCATGAAGATCCAAATGCAAAAGATAGAAAGCCAGGTTATTTACGGAAGACGAAACATTGTTGATTAAAATGTTAACCTGCTATGTGGAATGCAGAATGGATTTTGGCTTTTGTTGTTGCTTTTCCCTCTAACTGCATTGGCCTGTTCCTGGGGCAATTTGTGAGCAAGCGCTCATTTCAAGTGTCACTACACAGTCACGATTTTGGTTTAATAACGTGCCTTCTGATTCGTAGTTTCTTGCTATGACTGCAGGACTCTCAACAAAACCAACATTAACTTCCTTTAGCCATTGGAGAAAGAAAGAGAAATCTGTTTGCATTTATTAAGACCAAATGGACAAAGTTGTAAGCAACCTAGTCTGGACTCAGCTTGGACCCCATTTTGAGCAGGGGGTTGGACCAGGGACATCCTGAGGTGTCCCTTCAGCCTGAATGGTCTTACGATTACTGAAAAATATCACACACGTGAACTAATGGGAGCTGTTCTGCAGGGCATGAAGGAGGGGCTGTTTAGACTATTTAATCTAGACTACATAGTCTAAGCCTCTAGTTTGGGCTGGAGTTCTGAATCCTTCCTTTTCTTTGCAAAAAGGGTGTCAGTGTTCTCTCCACGTGACAGAGAGAAATGCTGATTGCACCTACTGTTTCCAACCTGAACCCTATCCCTGTCTCCCTGGAGCACCAGACTGTTTGTTTTCTTTGGCTTTACGGAATTTTAAAGAGCTTTCTCTAAGCCTCATGCCTTTCTGCGTACAAAAGGGATTTGAAAGGCCTTCCTTTTGACCTGCTAAACTCAGAGTCCCTCTGGGGCTTGCCTAAGACTCAAGCTTTTATCTTGCTAAGTTATGCTAAAATAGTTTCCAGTGTGTGGTATTTTAAGTTACCAGAGTACTGCTGCTCATCTATTCTGTATTTCTATAGGAAAATATAAGCAAATGGTGCCCTGGGAGAAATCTAGGGAAACTGAGTCTGAAGGGTGTTAAACAATGAGCTCAAGAAAGTCAGTGAATATCTTCAACTTCGGTCTTCTCATTCCCAGATTTGTGCTTTACCCATGTTTATTTGCAGGTTTTACCTCCCACTTTTTGTTTTATGAACCTGTCTTTCCGTAAAGATTTGCACTCTGCGGCATGCTTGAGACTATCAGCAGCACGTTGCCTTTACACAGCATTTCACCGGTTACATTATCCGTTCCTTTTGATGCCACGGGTTGAATGAGAACGTGTTCCTCCTGCTAGAGATTTCTCCGCAGGACCGCATTCCTGTTTTTAGTAAATTGCAATCTCTTAATCCAGAAATTCCTAACACGGTTATCAAGATATTTCCCTGCTGAATAGGCCAGGCTAAAATGCAAACTGGGTAGAGCAAAAACCTCTTTTGGAAACAGCAATATTAGCAGTCTCTAACCAAGGCCAGAGAGGTATCTGGAGAAGCAAATGGAGGCATCATCTCATGCCGGGGCCAGGAGTGGCACTGCCTGTTCCTACCTCTGCTCCCCAGGCCTTTTTGGGGACCAGCATCTTCAGCGACAACAGTGATGACCAAAAGTAAGTATTTTGGTAGAGTGAACTAAAAATACAAGTGCCTCCCTCAGGCATGTTGTAGCTCTTGGCTGTATCCTGGGTGGCTTGAGTGCAGGGGGAGATGAGTAACAGCCGATGGATCCCTTGTTGTCTTTGGGCAGGTGAGTGTCTGGAAATCGCTGCAGCTTGCACAGTGATCCAGGAGGGCAAGAGGCTGCCTTCTCGGCCAAGACTGGCTCTTGAAAGGGGACCTCTGAGGATGTGCCTGGCAGTTTAAGCACAGACCTGAGCCTGCCCCTGGCATGGGACCTGCCCGGGGACTTTGCAAGCCCTTGTGCCCCTGTGGTCTGAGTGTGCACCTTACAGCCCCAGCCAGGAGCCAAAACCACAGAGAGGGTCCAAAGCTCCTCCACGAGCAGCTGGGGAAGTAGGCAGTGGCGTGGATGGGGAGACAGCAGACGGTGGGCTTACTGATGCAAAGTCTTTGTAGGCTTGCAATACTGATACCACTACAGCAAGGAGGGCTGGTAAAGGAGAATCCCTTTCTTTAAAAAAAAAAAAAAAAAAGTTGACATTGTGATCTTGTTTTTAAATGCATGGCAAGGAAAACAAAGGGTTTTGAAATTTTTTTTCTGAAGATTTTTCTCCTTTCTAAGGTAGTCAGTATTTCAGTGGCTGGCACACTTGCCTGGGGTTTAGGAAATGCAGGCTGAGGGACCTGCTCTGAATTGTGTAGATCTGGAGCTTACAGATACTTCTACCTCTCCTAGGCAAGTGCCCTAACCTCTTGCTTGAGAGTTTCGGTCCCTCAGTCTTGTGTTGTGACTGCTCTGCTAAGTGAATGTGAATTGAATTAGGCACAGACCCTTATGGCTGGGGTGGGGGAAGCTGCCCAGTGCACACAGACATGAGCCCGGGTGACTGGAGTGCGTCACCTGCTTCTGCAGTCAGCGAGGGCTAATAAACTTGTATAGCATCAGTTTTATTGCAATTTCTAGTGCCTCTGTAAGGAGATGAGATTATTTTTTTGTTGGAATAATTTCCTATCTGTTCTAAAAGTTTGTCTCTGAAAGGTTGGGCTCGGGGATGAGGAGGGAACCTGGATGCTGGTAAAATCAAGGACCCTCTGTGAGTTGAGCACAGGGATTTAGTGACTTAGCGGTGTTGTATTAATCACTTATTCCTCTGTTGCCTCCATTTCTACATCGAATTCAAAGTGTCCTTTAAGTGGATTTGCTTAAAGAATATCTCTACCTAACGTTTCAGCAGGCAGCAAGGTGATGTGGGTTGTTTTTATTTTGTTCTTGTTTTATAAATACATGCTGACTTATACACCAGTAGTTAGTCTCAGGAAAGCACCTCTGAAATCAATGGAGTCGTGCTGATTTATGCTGCCTACAGATTTGGCCCAGCGTTTTGCCAAGCCCGTGCAAAACAGTGCTTTGTGCTCGTGCATCTCTGTGCTGCTGGGAGATCAGAGGTGACGTTCCCACCGTCCATTTGGCTCCAGTTCACACCGCGGGGGAAGCTGGAGCTGCAAGGCATAAGCAAATCAAAGCAAGTGCATTTTTATAATATGTCTTTTAAAGACAAAGAATGCAACTGAGGTTTGTGAAACTGTGTGAAATCATGGAGGAAAATAATATCGCATTTGAGGCCTTTTGGAGAGTCTTCAGAGCAGTGAGGCCATCTGAGGGACCAGATAACTCAGGATGTTGGTTGTGAAACACAGAGCTGTTGATTTTAGACCTTTGGACCTAGTTTTGCTTAATCGAGCAAGCTACATGGAGAAAGGGAATTAAGTTTTCTGAGGGACTTCAAGATGTGAAAAATTTGGTTTAGCCTATGTTACAGTTTAAATGCAAACATTATGAAATCTTCCAGTGATGGGAAATCTGTTAGGGCAGTCATTGCAGATTGACCAGAACAATTCAGTTTGGTTTGGTTTTGTTTTTGGGTTTTTTTGCTGTTTTCATCAAAAAGAATCTTTGGCTAACAGAGCTATAGGAGTAGTTTGAATGCAGGTATACTAATATTTTTCTGCAAATAGAATTGTGACTTGAAAACTACTAAAAGGGGATATCTGAAAGGTATGTTTTGCTTCTTATAGCAAAACCTTTATCAAATATAATATCAAATATAGTTCTAGGGCTGATTGAACTGCAGTGATTGGCATCTGCTGGCACTGTCAACATTTGGGAAGGGCACAGGCTCTTGATGTGTGGAAAGAGCCCTTGAGAAGGGAATGGCTCCTGACACAGAGTGGACCAGGCTGTCATTCGGAAAGTACGGTTGAGCGATGGCTCAGGAACTGCTACTTGCTTACTTTGAGCCAGAAGCCATTGCTGCCGTTCTGAAAGCTGTTACCATGCGATGGTTGTAAACTGCCTGAGGACGGAGCCCAAAGCTCTTGCTTTCATCACTCGTTCCCCCTCCTGGACACCATCGCAAGTGCCCAAGCGGTGGCAGCTTTCTTGGTCACCTTTTCATGGCAGCAGATTTTGTGAGCAGTTGGAATGCACTTAAGAATACAGTCAGCCAGGTTAACTTTACCTGTGCTCATCACCTATGGGCACGCATCATCTCTTGGGGCACACTGGGATGCAGAAACCCCTCGGCTGTGAGGCACCTGGCCCTAAGGACGTGGCTCGAGCTGGCATGCACCGCCTTGTGTGTGAGTGCAGGATTTGCGCATCGTTGGCCATAGTCAAGCATTTGACTGCAAAACCATCTACACGGACCCAGAGATCTTGGTGGTCCACCAGGAAGAGGACACACCTGAAGGTGGGTCCCTCCAGCCTCATCAGGCAGCACCTCTCTGCTTGTTCATGGAGGTGGAGGAGCAGCATTTACCTGAGGCAAAGCAGCTTTGCTAAAAGCCACTTTTGAAATTGTAGTGAGAGCGAAATTATTTATTAACATACGAATTTGGCAAAACATGCAGGAAGAAGGGTATAATTACAGCATCACCCCTGAAACCACAGGCATTTAGTTCAATTTTTTTTCACAAGAAATTTCTGCCTCTTTTTTTTTTTTCTTTGGACAAAATGAAACAAAAAAATTTATCTGTTTCAGTTCCATTCAAACTGGTTATATTCACCTTAAAAATTCTTCAGTTTAATGTAACTCTTTTTTTCACACTCCTAAAATTTTAGGCAGTACTGAAAGGAAACACCGCTCCAGATTTTACTATTAAATCTCCTTACAGTTTTAAGGAATGTAACAACCATTACACAAAGATATCCACTTATCACACAACAAAAACAAATTCTATGTGCTTATTTGAGCCAAATTATTCTGCTATAATTAACATGATACAGGCTATGATGTATGGATCTGAGAAATATTTATCGTAGATCCTTTAATATTTGACACTGATGGCATGGCATCATTCCAGTGGGCTTTCATTTTTGACCCCTGCCTCCCCCACATGCTGCAAATCAGTGCTGTCTCAAGAATTTATATATGACTTCTTGACATCGCATGGGTTCTGTTACATTGTCAAGTAAAAGGAGGATTCTTACTGCTTCTAAATGAACATAGCGTTGAGCCGTATTACTGCATTCTCTGCTAACAACAAATTGGTAATTTACCAGGAATGAAATGTCGCTACTATAAAAAAAATATAAATTATAAAAATTAGATTGCTCTGTCAAGAAATTCAGAGATTAAAGTGTCTATTTGAATATCTCTATGCAGACCTAATGGATGCAAGGCTATAAATGCAGAGGAGAGGGAATGATAACAGCAGGAGGTTTGCGTAGTTGTCAATCTATAAAGATCAAGGCATTTTTAAAGGAAAATCAGGATATCATTAACAGGACAGTAAGTTTTCAGGCAAGATAAATGGAAGGCAAACGGCGATATTTACCGGCTAAAAGGAGGATGCTTACATTCAAAACTTCAGGCCCCTCCAAAGTTTCTTGGACAGATTTACACCTTTGAAAAGCATCTCTGTCTGTCAGAGGGGCGCTCCCAGGTCACTACAGATAAAGTCCATCCTCATCTTCACATAGCAAACTTCATTGCTGCATTTAGCACCAGCAGCAGCTGCCAGGATGGAGTTCAGGCTGCTCTTCACTCTCTTGAGTTTCTTACTAGCCTGATTCAGCTGGATCCATTTTTATTGTTACTTCTTGCAAATTTGAAGAACACAAGCAAAGACATCCATTTCAAAGAACATAACAAAAATTCTTCTTTTTCTTATTTTTGTTTGTGCATGGTTTTAGCAGAATGATTTCGCAAACAGAAATTGCAAGAGTAAAAACCGGTAGCAGAAGTCGAAAGCACAATGAGGATCCTGTGTGAAATCAGAAAACTCTCCTGGTTGACCTGTAAAAGGAAATCTTGAAAAGAATCTATTTCTAAATGTCAGAATCTTTGTGAAAGATATAGGGCAGGATGAAAAGTTTGCCTTGAGGAGGCACTTGACTTCCAATATTTTTAAACCATCACCTTTTAATAAAAAGGTAACTGGCATACTTGTATAATTTTTTACTGACTAACACAAGCCAAAGTTTTCATGTATGTAAGACTGAAGCAGAAAAAGGCCATTATATACTAAGCCATGAAAATAATGTGTTGAAAAACCCCTCTCCGGCAGTCAATGACATTTCTCCATCACAAACAACTCCTTCAATAAGAAATTACAAGTTTTCAATCCCCGTGCCAAAAACTAACATGTGCCACAAAAGCCCGTGTATCATATCATTGTACTGAAGTGCAAGCAAGAGTGCGCTGGGGCACTTATTGGCTTTTCAGTATCATTTGGAGGAAATAAGCGTATTATTAAGTATTGTGTTCTGTTAATTTGCTCTCAAAAAAGTATTATGCTAGAGTGAAAGCAGTCGGTACAAAGCAGCCACGGGAAATCACACCGTCAAGAGGAGTGCTGCCGTCGCCTTCACAGCGAGCACTTGGCAATTCAGTGTGTAAAGCATGAACTGCTTAGGGACACGTACAATAGTACGGATGTAAGGATGTCTTGTGAGCTGGCCAGAAAGCTTTTGGGACTTTTAATTTGGGTTTTCATAGTGGTGGGACATACTGTCCTTTTATCTGCATTTACTTCTTCCTAAGCTTCTTATCACGAGTTCTGGTACATGTACAACCAACTTACTGTGCCATGAAATGTTTTGGAAATTCTTCTCAAGATTCGCAGAAATGCGTAACAGAAAAGTTATTCTTCTAAGTTCTTGAAAATTCCTCGCTGTGTGTGTATATAGATGTTTGTGTGTGTATATATACCTCCATCTCGTGCCTGTGAAAATAATGTTGTGATTCGTATGCAAGTATGAGGGCCTAAATGGTGCCTAAAGGTTCAAAGAGTATAAGCGAGCTTGCTGGGCTGAGCAGCAGAAGACTATTATTGTTCGTATTTGGTGTTGGAAACCTGGTCGTAACCGAATCCACAGGTATCTGTGC
The DNA here is from genome assembly GCF_964289735.1 of Phaethon aethereus. Classification (NCBI taxonomy): domain Eukaryota; kingdom Metazoa; phylum Chordata; class Aves; order Phaethontiformes; family Phaethontidae; genus Phaethon; species Phaethon aethereus. The sequence goes on along the minus strand of NC_138582.1, from coordinate 122,734,253 downwards.
TGCCTCGCTTTGTTAGCTGTGTGTTTCCCCAGACAACTGTAGGTTAGAAATGCTGTCCGGAGCTGGGTTGGGGTTAATGCTGGATGGCGTGCAGAGTAATGTCAGTGTTTTTTAAGAGATATCATTAATAAGTCACTCTAATATGTTCAAGTCCGTAGATCAGCTAGGCTCTTTCATTAATATTAGGGAAAACTACGGTCAAGCTTGCCAGCCTGAATTTAAATATGGGGATAACACAAAAAGAATCAGTTTTGTATACGGTCTGGAAAGCTGAGTCTGTTACTCCTCTCTCCGGGCACACCACTGCAATACTTGCACACTTACAAGTATCAGCAAATACACTTACAAATTCACTTCCCAGCACCATACGAAACACTTCATTCCCCAGAAGGAAGGAAAGCTGAAGACGGGCTTGTCATCTTAATGGTGCTGGGGTACAGGGCGAAGCACGGGCTGCCTTGGCCCCAGCAGCGAGGACGTGGGTTTCTGCGAGCTGGCTGGGCAGGATTCACTCCGAGTCATCCCTGTCACCTCTGATGTGGCCTGTCTCTGGCTTGGGTCTTCTTTCGAGACAGCTGGCAGAAATGCACAGCCTTTTCTCTCTGGCTGCATTTTTTCTGGCTGACATGCTGAATTTTAAACAAGCTGTCGGGCCCTTCCTCCGGTTTGCCGTGGAGGGAGCATTTGCTGCTTGACTATTGATGTAGTATTCTTAAAACGGAATAGAAATAATTACAGCATCCCATATTTCAAAATACGTGCTGCCCAGCATGCCCTGTGCTTCCTTATTCTCAGTGGAGAAAAACCGACCCTCTGGTCATAGTTGTGTGCGTTCAGTGCAGGCGCGTCTCTTTCCCACGAGGAGTTTCCACGTGGCACTTGCAGGTTAGAGAGAGAAAAGAGGAAATTATTGGAAAGACTCCTGCTACGTCCTGGTTTTCTTTCTTTCCCCCCACCCCACAAGCGTTTGAAAACAATTTATGAGGTGAAAAGATGCAGAAACTATTTTCTGTTGTCTGTAGGTTCTTCCATATTAGGCCACAGAAAGATAACGTAATGCATACCCATGTTCATATCTCTGCATGGTGCTTTAAAAAAAAAAAAAAGGCAAAAATGGCATGGTGAGGTACGGACCTTAATGCACAGACTTTGTACGCTTTGTAATAGTGCTAGTATTATCAATACTTTCCTATTGTTATAGTACTGAGAAACCAAGCCGGATGGAAGTGTGCTCTGCCGGGAGTGGAACAAAAAGTCTCTGCCCCAAAGAGATTCAAGTCTTCTTCTAGTGTGTCCTGCTTGCTTGAAAAACCCAGCCGGGATTTTCCAGGTTCTGCCCGGGCGCCGTTCCTGCTCGCAGGAGGGAGGGCTGCTGGCGGAGAGGAGCAGGGGGTCGGCCTGGGCGGCTGCGTTTGACACAAAAGGCGGGATGGGGTTTCTATACTTGATGCACTGGGAGAGGAGGAGATGGTTTGGGACCTGCAGGGAAGGTAACGATAATCTCAGGGTAGCCAAGGCATGTGAAAATTAGCGTCGTGGTTAACGGTCAGGCCCACTGATCTAAGCTGGAAGAACTGGTCAAAATGAGAGGCAAGATTTTCTGAAAAACAAAACTAACCCAGTCAAGACTTCTTTCAGCCACCAGCCGTTCTCCTGTACCCTGCATCTTAGTCCTTCACTACGCCGTGGAAAGACTTTCCCCACTTCATCCTTCTTATCCCAGCCGTACAGCCAGTGGTCTGATCTAAACTCCCCGTGAAGCCTGGACAAAGAGCCGTATCTCCATCGCTACCAGCGGCTGAGATCGAGTCGCACCAGAGCAGGATCTCCCCGTACCCGCGGGGGCGTAGGAGGGAGACCGCAGGCTCCTCTGCTGCGACACGCAGCCTCCCCACGCGCGCGAGCTCTATCCTGGCCTTCGTCCGGGCGCTGAGCGCAGGGCTGAGCCTCGGACCGCCCGTGATTAAATGCCCAAGGTCGTGCCCAGCAAAAGCAAGCGGTGCAGACGCCGAAACACGATGCCGATTGTGCGTGGGGACGAAATCATCGAAGGAAACAATCGAGTGAATTAGGTATCAGCTCCTGACGATGGAGAGGGACGAGGGAGCTGCGGGGAGCTCGCCCAGCTCAAGGGGCTGTGCCCGTGATGCTTCCAGCACGGGGCTCGGAGCTCTTCCCAGCAGCACAGAAGTCATCTCCTCTGCATTTTTTTTTTTTTCTCTCCCAAACTGTGTCCCAGAACCCACCTCCTCTGGTTCTGCCTGATTCAAGCAGATGAGATCCCCAATCATTCTCTTGGTTATTGCATAAATACTCGTGGAATGGCAATGTCCTCGTGCATGGAGCGGTAACAGCTGTGCTCGCAACCGGCCAGCTGAGCGGAAAATAAGTAACATCTGCATCAGGTGGAAATGATGGAAACTGAAAATTAAAAAAAAAAAAAAAAGACTATTGAAAGCCTAGAAACACATTTGAGAAGCACTGGTCTGTTGCTATTACACAGCAGTATGTACTGGCCACGTCGGCGCTGTGCGTACAGCGCTTGCATGTGATAGCCTAGCTTTCATGGGGTTTTTCATAGGCCCATAAAGGATATAGGCTCCTTGTTAGCTAAGAAAACATGCCATGTAGTTTAATTAACTTCCTGGGGAGGGAAAATCCCCATGGATTTAAATTTCGAGAAGACTCACGGATTTAAACGAATTCTGCAAACACAAAGCACGTTTTTGGCTGGTCTCCTGACTACCAGTTACACGGGATTGCTTTTGTCTCTCTTACCAGCACTCTGTGTTGCCTCCCTGTGTTTTATAGCATGAAGAAAATGATGCTTTTACTTACAGTGAGGGTTTTTTTGTTGTAGTTTTTTTTCTTTTTTTAATCAGCGTTCTTGACTGCAGTTAGCAGAAGCCTCCATCTTTCTGCCCCACCGCTTCCAATTTCTGTTTCCCGGGAGGAGGCTGCTACCCTGCTGACTCTGGCATATCACCCCCGAAGCTGCATGCTGATCCTCCTTCCATGGGAACCCTTTCCTGAGAATCCCACTCAGATCTTATACGTCTGGCATCAGATTATGGTTAGCTGCTTTTTCAACTGTTAGATCCAAAGTTGCCTGCCCCAAGAGACTCGGAAAAAGCAGAGAGAGCATCTGTTAATTTGTCTTGGGTTGTATGGCTGCACCTTTATGGCAATCTGTTTCTTAATTACGAAATGTAGTATCAAATATGCCTGCACACAGTGTAGGCACCATGGAGCCCAGAGAGGTGTTTCTGTCCCCATCATCCTCTTCCTTTTGTGGTTTGTGTCAGAAACCACTCTTCAGTCTTGGATTTTGAGTGTTTCTTCTTGTAATCTGACCTCTGCTTCCAGAGAAAGCATCGGAAGATGTTTTTCTCTCTGATCAATGGTTAAGAGTTTATTTCTTGGGGCATTCACTAATACAGACACCTGGCTTCAGTTTCACCCTTTCTCTTTGAAATACTTAATACCTAAGTGTCTGGTTGCATACTCCAGAATGAAGACTTATCTATGGACCCCTGAAAAAAGCTGAATATTTTTGTAGAAACCTGCATAAAGGTAGCATAGCATAAATTTTAGAAATAGTGTCTGTGGGAGGGGCAGAAATCCTGGTTCTGTGCAGTTCCCAGATTGTCAAGGGACAACAGGGTCTCACAATTGGGATGCTGTAAATTAATGTATATGAACAGGGTGGTGCTAAACAAGCAAAAATGCTGCTGGAGCCCTTCACAGAGGGCTTCCCACTGCAGCCAGAGGCTGAGGACCTCCCACCCCTGAGTAACTTCTCCTGGCAGAGGTCCTAATCCTGACCTTCAGAGAGGCAGAGTTAAATGTTGGACAAATCATTATGATCTTTGAATCTGACTTTCCCTGTCAGGGAATGTAATTTCATTTTACTTATTAATTAATGCCTAAATTTTTTGACTGGACTCGAGTACCTCTCTTCTGAAAAGCAAAGGACTTTGCATAGTTAAGATCCAGCACATTATGAGCCACCTTGTTCCGTCGATCAATGTAGAAAGAAACTTTTTCCTGCCTTTTAGCACGAATTTGGCTAGATTGATCTTGCTGTCACTGAGTATTTTTTATAAACCTTTGTCTGATAGATTGGGTTCACCTGTAAATATATGTGTGTTTTATTTTGTAAGCCTAGAAAGATTCTTACCAAATCAGGTCTAGATAAAGTTCTGGATACAGTTTGTAGACTGAATTGCATTCATCTAAAGCTATAAGGTAGATTTGCTAGTTCACAAATTATTATTTTCTGAACTTTTTCCAATTAGTAAAAATTCTTTGAAATGTGGGTGGAAGTGGTAAACATCCTGTTTCACAGTCTCCTTCCCTGGTGTGTAATAGAAATGTTTGCAGCTTATTTCAACTTGGGGTGTTCCTTCTCACCTGTCCCAGACCTGCCTTTGCTGTCTTTATTAATGCATTATTTCCCATCTCCTTCGCAGCTTTGCTGGCCCCGCCGAGTTGGGTTCTCCATGACGGCAGGGAGTGTGACTCTCCTCCCTCGTGGAAAGCGCAGTTTGGGGAACAGGAGGGTTACCCATGGCGTCGGCAGCCCCAGCTGGGTACCTTTGGGGCAGTGAAGCAGCCTGGGGAAGGTACAGTGCGACACACCGCACGGCTGCGCCGCTCCCTGGTCCTTGCAAGCACCTGCGCAGGAAGCCCCGGGTTTGCTTTCTAACGTGAGCTCCGTGGTTTGTGCTAATGACAACCTGGTCTCAGTGGGTGCTGCTACGTGACCGAACTGCCCACCATATGAATAGCATAACATCCCCACAGGACAGTGGTGCTTTGGGCCAAATTCTGCTGTTAAACAATGGTTTAAACCCAGAGCAGCTTTGGAGGAGATCAAAACTTTAAAATGTTACCCCCCTGCTGTCTTCACATCCTCTCTCGTCCTTCTTTCTTATTCTCTGACTTAATGCAGGAGATGACCGTGGTCTTTTTGAGCCTGTACTATGGAAACAGTGGTCAAGTTTTCTCTCCCCACGATAGGCGAAAGGAGCTCTTGCAGGAGGAAGGAGACAAATGCTGCCTTCACACCCTCTGCTGCCCCGTGCTCAGTGCCACCTCACCGAGGCAAACTCCGTCCTTTAATCTGGGACTAAGTGGTAGATTGATGCGAAGGACCATGAAGCACGCTTGCAAATGAGTCTACTTAAAAAGTTGTGCTTTACATATTTGGAGATAATTGGACCGTCATGACTAATTCATAGAATGATAAAATGTTGACAGGCAAAGAACCATGCATCCCCACCTTCTATCCTTAGATTAAATAGCAGGAAAGTCTACTTTTTTTTCCCCTCTCCTTCCTATCCTAATGGATGTGATCATGAAACATGAATTTTTTTTACATAAAAAGGTCTTTCTTGATTCAGCACTATAAAGGCTCGAATAAGGGAATGGACATCAAGAAGAGGCTTACTGTTGTTTGTGTGGCCTTGTATGAGACGCCAAGGGCATCGTTCCTATTGCATCCCACCCTCGTTCAGCAACGAAGTAAAAAAAAAAATCCATGCCCCAGCTTTTCTGCAGTGAACCGTGCAGCAATCATATTTGCAGGGAGAAGGCTTCTGTTTTTCATACGTTGGCTGCATCAAATTGATGACAACACTCTTGTAAATGGATACCTATCTCGCACAGCTCTGTTTCCATGACAGTAGCCAACAGACGACTGTGCTGCGATGGGGGTAATAAGGTAGCCTTTCCCTATGGAGCATCTTGATGCCCACAGTTATTCCCGGAGAATTTATTTCAGATTCCTAATTATTAGCCCTTCTGTGCAGATCCAGAAATGAAGACTGAAAAAATTTGATTCTTCCTGTAAAAGCGTCCTGCTGTAAGAAAAAGATAGAAAATAATTTTCTCATCCCTCTTTAATGCCTCTCTGCAGGCTGATCCCTAGACGTGATACAGAGCCTTCAATACCATGAAAATCAGTGGAAAATTGGAAAGAGGAAAGGAAACAAAATAGCAAGAACCTGAAGTTTCTATGCTTTGGGGGCAAATAAGCCGTTTTGCTAGTAATTGTCAGTATTAGATAAGCAGTGCATGATATAAAATAACAGCGGCTTTATTTCCTGTCTTATTTTTAATCATTCTATCACGTCCTAGAAGGACTGTGTGTTCAGCTAGATGAGCTGACCGAAATGCAAGTTAACAGTCGCAAACCAGTTCTGTCTTTGCTGAATTAGTGGGCTGAAGGATACACCTCAAGTCCGACCCTCTGTCACCCCTTGGTTTGCTTCACATTTGCTAATGCTCTTGCACCAGCTGTCTCTGTGAAACAAATGTCCCTGGTATTAAGTGGGAATTTACAGACCTGGGTACTAGCACAGGAAAGCAAAAAATCCAGAAAACTCCTATAAGTTTTTGCCAGCCAAGCTTTCTTTTTTTTTTTTTTTCCTTTCCGCTTTCTTTCTTGTTTTTAAAAGCAGTCAAGAGCAACTCCATACAAGAACAAAAATAAGCTGAAGAAGGGATTTTTCAGAAACCAGGTTCACCCAAGCAAATTCTGGAGGCCAGAAGATATACCCAAATACTGGTTTTCCAGCCTGAAAGCTAAGGATGAGCAGAAAAATACAAGCTGAATCTTACTTGAGAGCATCTAGGCTCAATTTTGAATGTACTCAGAAAACATGGTAACTGTTAGAAACTGGCCCCTCCAGCTTTCACCTGATCCGTGATGTCTTGGCAGATGCATGTTGAGCAAGTAGGGTGAAGCTTTCGTCCGCTTCTCTTCCCGGTTTTCCGTATATGCCGTCCCTGCCTCCCCTCTCTGCACCTACAAACCGGCTTCCACCCGCCCGCCTGCCGACCAAAACGCACTTCCACAGCGGCTGATTCCACCCCGTGTAGTAACCGCTGGACGGGCTGTCGGGACGGGGTTTTGCTTCGGGGCACTGTGTTCGCCGCGGCCACACCGCTCCGGGCCGAGCTTGGCTGGCTCCCCACCGCCCCCCTCCCCTCTCCCTGCAGCGCGGGACGGCGCAAGCTGGGGCAGGCCGTGGGACCTCACCGTGCGCACGGCCAACCTTTCGGACCCCGCGAAGCGGCCTGCTCCTGCCATGGCTCCCGCCCTCCGTGTGCCCACGAGCTTTGCCTTCTCTCCCCTTGCCCCCTCGTCCCACGCCTGGCTGTCTTCCCCGTGTCTCCCAGCCCTGGAACTAGGTTTGACTCCCCACATCTTCCTTTCCCGTATCTGGCGTCTCTCAGAGGCTTCTGGGTTTTTTTATTTTTAAAAATCCATTAATGTCTCCTCAATCTTGGTTGCATCTCTCCAGGCTCTGTGCTGTAACATGTCTGATGTCCTCACATCTTGTCACTTCCAGCTATTCCAATTGATGTTTTCTCTCGCCGTTGCTTTTAATATTTATTCTTCCCCTCAGACTAGCCATTGCTTTTTCAGCTTTAATACCTTTTCTTCTTCCAAGCCCAGGCTTGTCTGATCTCCCTTGCTGCAATTCTCTCAATTATTTCCTCTATCATGGTGGGGAAAAAAACCCTTATCTTCATGTCCTTCCTCTGTGCCTGGTTTGAGGTCCCCTGCTCCGGCTCCCGGCACCTCTTGCAGTCCCACCCCGCCGCCCATAGCATGGATGGGTGGTTGGGCTTCTGCACGCCAGGCTCCTCTCCGATCTCCAAAGCCACCGAGGCGCATGGCTCGCAAATCTCATGGGTACCACACCTGGAATTATGGCTGGATCCGGTGTCCTGCTGACACGGGCACAGGCAGCCCCGGCCGGGCTGCACAAGGCTGTGTTTAAGGAGCCACATGAGAAAAGGTCTTGGAAAGAGCTTACGCATCATAGATTTTACCAGGAGACCAAAAGTCACCTGAAAGGTTCTGCTCGCGAGGGTGAGTTTCTCTGCCTGAGTGTGCGTTCTCCTCCCGGGCGTAGCCAGAAGCAAAGCGAGCCGCCTCCGCAGCCCGGCCACACCGCTCCCCGCTCCTGCTCTCCCAGTGCCTGGTTTCTAGAAGGAAAGTCTCGCACCTAGACTAGATTTTGCTTTTAACTTTCACGCCAAACCAACGTTGCTTCTGCCTCTCGCACTTCCCGTCAGAGCCCGAGTGCCAGCGCGTCGCAGCCCCTTCCTCCCCTGCCCCAGCACGGAGAGGGCCCCTCCACGGAGATAAAGCCCTGTCGCGAGCCAGGGACCAGCCTGCCGCAGAGCTTGTGGCGTGCCCCCGATTTCCCCGCGTGCTGCCCCGCCAGCCATCCCGAGACGCCCCGCTGTCTCCCCTTTTTCCGCGCGGCGTTTCTCTTCCCGAGACGGGCAGCCCGCTCACCAGCCCGTGCAGCTTGACGGCTCTCAGAACGACGGGGAGCTGAGCTGATTTACACCTCCGAAGGAGCCCGCCCGTCCCGCTGGCGTGTTACTTAAGTGATGAAAATATCAAACGTGGTTGACTTTTTCTACTCGGAGCTGCCATAATTTTCTGTAGTGATGAGACAGCCTGTTTGTTTGTTTGTTTGTTTATTGTGTTTCAGGGTTATTTGCCCTAATTAGTGTTAGACAGATTGAGGAAGAAATACTGTGAATGCTGAAAGTGAATTTGCTTCCCACCAATTCCAGTTTAATGCGGCACGATCAAGAAAAACTGGGGGGCAGCTCTGCCCCTGTGTAACGTTGATGCAAAGGGAGCGGGGTTTCAACCGGGGACCCAGCGCGGCTCATCTGGAAGAGATTCGGGGCAGCATCAGCCCCAGCCCCGCCGCGGTGGCCACCCCTCAGGGCAGGCAGGTGGGCGTCCCCCGCACTTCTCTCCCCGTGGACACCGTGGGAGGTGGGGAAAGCCTTCAGCGTGTTTTTAAGCAGTCAGGCACAGGGTGGGTCGTCGCTCATGTCAGGGTGAAATGAAAGAAAATCAGTCTCTGAGGGCAGCCCTGTGAATATATATATTTCTTTAAATAAAGAGCTCGTGTTAGGAGAGCAAGTGATGCCATAGGTAGGGAGTGATGGGCTCGTTGCCATGGGAACTACTCTTTCTACTTGAATAGCAAAATCAATAATTGCCTAAAACCTCCACTGTGTGTTTGGAGTTTGGTCTCTTTTTGTCATGTAGGTTTTGTGAGAGGGGATGTGATGAATTCTGCAAGAAAACAAAATCTCTGTAGATGCTCTGCCCTGTTCCCTGCCCGTCTCGGGCCCTGCGAGATGATACATTAACGCCACACATTAATTTAAATGCATGGAGGCTTTACCCTGCCGTGCTGAAGGCCTAATCCTGTAACCTTTGCCTTTGTTTTAGGGGAGCAAAGCCCATGCTCCTAGGAAGCTCCAAAATACCAGCAGGACTACCAGTGCTGGTCAAAATCGCTGGCATCGGTAAAGACTGTGTAGTCTGTCCACAACGTGAGAAGCACAGGGGCTGTTGTTTGACCCAGGTGGTCACGGTAACCACGTATAATTTTGAACCCTTCCCTATGGAAGAATCTCTTTGGTGAGCCTGGTGAGCCAGGCTCGTTCCTGGCGCAGCTCCCCGGAGCCACGGGCATGGCTCTCTCGTGTCCTGGGGACTGCCTGGGAGCTGGCATTGCTCGGTCACTGTGGTGCCAAAATAAGGTATTGCTCCAAGTACGTCGTGCATTTTTCTATTTTTCTTTCACCCGTTACACACCTTGGTCAGCAGTGAAATAATTCACAGTGTAAACGTGTTAGAGGCTCATTACTGGGAATGAAACTAACGCCCCACTGAGATGCACAGCAGTGATTCATGCTGCTCCGAACTGCTGGGTTCGCTTGTTTACAAATTCAAGCTGCTGATGTGACTGCTCAGTTACATCCCAGGTTATGAGTTAGCTTTTTCTCATCATTCTCATCATGAATTTCCTTTTTGATTTGGGGGGGCGAAGCCTTAAAGGGATCCATTTAATTTCTGCATACGTTTTGTGTATTTGTGCTAGCAACATGAATAGGTAGATGCATTGGTTTATATGTAAATATTTGTGTTTAGGAGTTTGATGTATTCATCAAAATGATTTAATGATGACAGGAACATTTGTGAACATTCCCTCCCCCAGCTACGTTCAGTAGTGCTGATCTTTCACACCTGGGAGCCCCAGGGATCTTTTAATCTCTGCAGTTTACAAAATATATCAACAACCTGAGAACAAACAAGAAAAATACTTTGAAGAACACTTGCTTGCTCTTCCTTCCCATCATAACCAACTTGTTTATACTGTTGGTTTTGGGTTTTGACGGATTGCAATATATCATACAGGGGCCATTGACATTCTCAAAATATTTTTTTTTTTTCTCTTCCCAAGGGAGAATAGATTTCCTGGTTTATATATTATTTTATCCACAGGGAGTTTGAGGAAGGCAGATGTCAAGGCCTGGAGTCCCATTAAAGCCAGTAGACACAATCTGATCATTGTACCAGTGCAGACATAGATGTTAAGATAAGGAGACCACTGAAAATGGCAGCAAATAGGATCATCACACATTTTCCAATTGCTTTTTTTCCCAAGGCATGGCCTGGGCATGCAAACACCTGATATGAGTCATCGCTCAATGTCTTAGTGCATACCTGTCCCAGTTTTACCCTACAAATTTAATGCAGTTTGGTCGGACCATTTATTTGGCATCTCCAATTGTAGGATGCTGCTAGTCAATCTATCAATCAGGAGTTTGTTTCCAACTTCTTAAATTTCTTAAGCTCAGCCAGTTTTGTACATTTGAAATTTGTTATCTTCAAAGTGTTAAGGTCAGAAAAATGGCCTTGGACTGAGCAGGTAATAGTGGTATTGAGTATAGCATCAAAATACGCTACTCTCCATTTATTTTACAGTGTTGGGGAGAATTTATTAGGTTCATCAACTAGCAAAGCTTGTAAATTGGAGTTTAACTTCAAGCAGGCCAATTAGTCATAATTTTAGGGGGCTGATGCAGTCGTGACTCAGAGAAAGTTGGGTCCTGATCTGTTGCACAACCTGCTGAAGGCTGGTCAAACCCTGTGTTAGACGAGCCTTTACGTGGCATGCGCCAGCAAAGACCTGATATGGCATAAATCTGTGTCATGAGAATCTTTAAAAGCCTTATAAAGTCAGCGTCGACTTTAAATGATCTCTCTTATTCTGGTTTGGCAAAACTAGTCCAGGAATCTGCTTTTTCCAGTGAAATTAATAGAAGCAGAATCCCTTTTCTGGGGGATTGGTTTTTTGGGTTTTTTAGCTTACTGGATTTATTCATAGGTTTATTTCAGAAAGAATTTGAGTATTTCCATTGATGTGTCCTTCTAGTCCCACTCAATGAAAATGTTATATCCTGTCCCCAGTTTCTTTCTGGTAGTGGCAGGGGTCCTCTGGTGCCCCATCCCATATCTGGCTTTGTATTCAGGAGTCTGCATTCGTTATTTCCCTTTGTCTAACAGTGTTGCCAGCTGAAACATCTCCTGTTTCTCTTAGTAATTTAGGCTGTTTTTCAAAGACTACTTAAGTTACAGAAAGAGAAAGTTAAGGAGTCTCAAATGTGTGGGAGCCTAATTGATTTTTTTTTTCTTCTTTTATTTTTTTAGGACAATAAAACGGTATCGCTCCATCTGAGATGTAATTCAGTGTAATGCACACACAAAATAAATGGGCATTTGTAATTAGGATGCACCAGCCATGAAAATCATGGGTCATGATAATTGTTGTTCTTTTAAAACACCAGTCTGGAAGAAGCTGGAGCTCTTTAAGTGCAGATTTCCCCCTTCTTCCAGTTCCCTACACCTGCCGGGACCCAGGATGTCCTGTAGCCAAGAGATCTTGGCGCTCTCCTTCCGGGAGAAAGGACAAGGCCAAAAACCCCATTGAAGAGATATAGCAGAGCCTGAGACTCAGTCTGATCCTGTCGCACAGCTGACCAGGATCACTGTGCACCGGGGTGTTTCCTTGCACTTATGGCCCTCCCGGGTACGAGGGTCCCTCATCACCACAGGCAGAGACGTCTCCTTGTGTGCCAAAGGGAGAAGAGGCAGGATAGAGAGGTTTAAAAATTCCTTCCTCCCCCTACTTTGAAAGACAAAGCAAGGAATATTGCTTTTCTGATTTCTTTCTCTGCTTTTCCAGCAAGAATAGCTTTCCTTTTTGGTTATTTATGGACATGCACTTGTTTCCAGCTTCCTGGGAGCCTCCCCAGGGGATTTCTGATGCGCTGACCTCAGCCTGGGCCATAGCGGAGCCTCGCTGGCATGTCCCCTCATCCACATCTTTGGAGACCATCTTTGGAAAGCATCTTTTTTGCCATTACAGAAGCTGTCAAGTTTGCCAGAAAAACAAACCCTCTGACACAAAAGGCATAAAGCTGACATGAAGCAAGCAATGGTCTGTACTCAAACCATACCTCCTCCTAGGTAACTGGGAGTAATTGAGGCTTTGATAGATGAACTCCGCTACTCCAGTCTTTTGCTGCCGAAACTTTGCTCATACTTGGAATTCATAGAAATTCCTGGTATTGAGCCTGTTTACTGTGCAGATGATGAATATGGGTCTGGCTGGCACTAAAACACTTTTGCAGTTTCCTTTATACTTTATTTGACTGAAGACTTCCCCTTTCCTTTGTCTTCATGGTTGTCAAAGAGCCAGTTGGTGGAGTGGGCTTTGTTTCTGGGGGCTATCAGCTTTGATCTTCCTCTTATGCACTGCATTCCTGGTGCCCACACACTGGAAAGCTGTGTTATAGCCTCTAAATCAAGATGCTTACTATCCCTGCTACTGAGAGGAGTCGCTACCAAGCTTGCCAGTACATTGTTGTAAATTAGAGAAATTCCCACCCAAATTTCTGCAGGGAATGGAGCTAAGGTAATGAGAGAACCACGCAGGACAGTCAAGGAAATCAGAGGCATGTTGGCCTGGAAAGCCAGCAGTTCAAATAATTCCCTTTATTATAGAACAGCACTGACATATGACGTCATACCTGGTAGAACAATAGCATTCTTCTCAGATATATGCTTCAGATTTGCATATTGCAGCATTTTATTGGTACAGAAATGGAATTACGCGTTTGCAGAATAGTCTGCAGTAGTTTGCTCCACTGCAGTCTTACAGTGGGAAACAGAAAAGAGCTCAGTGCTGCTGAGGGCTGATTATGTCACATCTGCACGGGATCTTAATGCATGACTACATGAATTTGTTGTACATTTAGGACTGTCTGAACCCTGACATGCCTTTGCATATATAGCAAAATGAGGGCTCGGGTAAAGCGGATAGTATCCTATCAAGAAGATCAACTTGTTTTCACTTACTCATGTTTTTGCTTACAGAAATAATAAGGAGGAGGTCTAGTGACTATATACCACACAGTAGCACAGTTTAAGGCTAGGAGTTTCCCTAATTTCTACTAAAAGCATCTGTGAGAAAACGCTTTGGGGACAGGAGAAATTAATTATGTGGGAAGTCACAGTGTAGCATCCCGTGACTCTTAAGTCCAAGATATATCTGCTTTTCTCTAACACATAGACTGTGCTCAGCGGCATTTTTTAGCTTACTTGATAGACGAGGCAGTGACTCCAGTGAGGGTAGGATATTATCACCTTCTATAAAGGGATAATCTTTCCTCTCTCATCACCTATAATAGAGTGCCTCAGCCCCTGCGCCCTGGGAGAGCATGCAGTGAAGCATTTCTATGGATCTGACCTGTTCTTGCGCTCTGCCTTGGGCACTAGTTGGAGAAAACACCCTTTGGAGCTGGGTCACCTTTGGTCCCACACCGTACAGCCATGCCTATGTCTTCCCTTTCATCTCCTGATCTAGAGATGCGGGGCCAACTACTTACAGTCTGAGTTAGCATGTAAAACAGGGCTTTCTACAGCCGCAGGTCTGAGCCTCTAATATTGCAAGCCACCACATTGAATAATTCCCACCGTCAATGAACCCAGATCCACTTTAGAGTATTAGTATTTTTCAAGCAATTTGGATTCTATGTGCAAGGATACAGTACTTCTAGAGGAAAACTTCAACAACTCAGAGGCAAAGGGGCAATCAGAGGCTGGAGTCATCTGCAGTACACTTCATCTGCAGTGAGCTGTGCATTGCTGCAACCCTCACTGTTGCTCATTTATAGAATATTTATAGATCATATAAAGGCCGTAAATTTGAAAATGCGATAGTTGAAATTATTGGACCTCTCTTATTTTGGATGCTGCTTCAAAACTCGAGTGCTCTTACTTCCCCAAGCTAGATTTATTGCGGGCCAGTTTATTCTCCTGTGTTCTTCTACTAAGGGCAGCTCTGTGCTTCTGACCCATTGTTTATTGCCCTTCTCTTTACAGAGGGTAGCTGTGTGTCCACTCAGTCCTGTCTCACAGCTAGAACAAACTAAGCTTTTAGCTGGCAATTGTAAAACAGCTCCCTCTTCCCCACTCTTCCTAGGATCCAGCTGAGAAGTATCTGATTCACTATAGCATTTAAGTGCATGATCTGGAACCTTTCATAATCAAATTTCCATTGTTACTCTCTTCAGTGTTGACTAGTTTTTCTTGACAATTTCCTTATTGTCCTCTTTTCTAACAGTGAGTTCCCACTTTGAAATCTTGGTAGGAAATGTGCTGTTGACACAATGTAATTAATGAAAACACTAATGAATATGAATAGAAAAATTGACAAGATTGATCTGTAATGAGTTCTGCTAATAATCTTCCTCTGGCCTGATGAAACCTTTCTTCAGCCCAGCTGGCTGCAGTAACTTTAAGCACTTGAAATTTCTTGTATTAATTCTCAGTTTATGTAATAATCCTCCATAGTGGTTTAACGAAGTTCCAATAGATGCAATTCTCCTTTGTCTAGAAAATAAGTTTTTTATCAAAGAAAGAAAAAAGTACAGTCTGACATAACTGGCATTGGGTAAATATAAGCAATGTTGTCCCCTTTCATGTCTTTAATGACTCTTTTCTTCCCAGCTTTGCATGCTGGTCAGGCCAGACTGTTAAATTTCCAGGTTGCTCTCAAAGCTCTTTTCCTTTCTTTCTTAAATAAGTAATTTTGTTTGCTCTTCTTCCATGTGGTGCTGTACAACCACTTACAGTGGAGGTCAGCTGTGCTGCCTTTGCCTCTCCAACATGATTGTCCTGGATGGAAATGGGTAAAACCACCTCAAATTAGATTGTGGATGGCATCTAGATTTTCCTTAATCTTTTCAGCCTCTACCCCATCCTTGCTTTTAGCAGGCCAAATATTCTGTCCTCCTTCTCTCTTGGAGCCCTTTTTCACAGGCTTCTCCGCTGGCTTCGGGTGGAAACTGCCAAGAGGACTCCTTTTTCCCTTGGACGTATAGAATCACAGAATCACTAGGTTGGAAAGGACCTTCAAGATCATCAACTCCAACCATTAATCCAGCACCACCGTGTCCCCTAAGCCATGTCCTGAAGCGCCACATCCACACGTTTTTTGAACACTTCCAGAGATGATGACTCCACCACCTCCCTGGGAAGCCTGTTCCAATGCCTGACCACCCTCTCAGTAAAGAAATTTTACCTAATATCCAATCTAAACCTCCCCTGGTGCGACTTGAGGCCATTTCCTCTTGTCCTATCGTTAGTTACTTGGGAGAAGAGACCAACACCCACGTCGCCACAACCCCCTTTCAGGTAGTTGTAGAGAGCTATGAGGTCTCCCCTCAGCCTCCTCTTCTCCAGACTAAACAACCCCAGTTCCCTCAGCCGCTCCTCATAAGACTTGTGCTCCAGACCCCTCACCAGCTTCGTTGCCCTTCTTTGGACACTCTCCAGCACCTCAGCATCCTTCTTGTAGTGAGGGGCCCAAAACCGAACACAGGATTCAAGCTGTGTCCTCACCAGTGCCGAGTACAGGGGCACGATCACTTCCCTACTCCTACTGGCCACACTATTTCTGATACAGGCCAGGATGCTGTACACACTGGACACACTGCTGGCTCATGTTCAGCCGGCTGTCAACCAGCACCCCCAGGTCCCTTTCCACTGGGCAGCTCTCCAGCCACTCCTCCCCAAGCCTGTAGCGTTGCGTAGGGTTGTTGTGACCGAAGTGCAGGACCCGGCACTTGGCCTTATTAAACCTCATACAGTCGACCTCTGCCCATTGATCCAGCCTGTCCAGATCCCTCTGCAGAGACCTCCTACCCTCCAGCAGATCAACATGCCCACCCAACTTGGTGTCATCTGCAAACTTCCTGAGGGAGCACTCGATTCCCTCATCCAGATCATCTATAAAGATATTGAACAAGGCCGGCCCCAGAACCGAGCCCTGGGGAACACCACTTGTGACCGGCCACCAGCCGGATTTAACACCATTCACCCCAACTCTCTGGGCTCGGCCATCCAGCCAGTTCCTCACCCAGCGAAGAGTAAACCTGTTTAAGCCACTAGCCGCCAGTTTCTCCAGGAGAATGCTGTGGGAGATGCTGTCAAAGGCTTTACTAAAGTCCAGGTAGACAACATCCACAGCCTTTCCCTCATCCACTAGGCGGGTCACCTGGTCATAGAAGGAGATCAGGTTGGTCAAGCAGGACCTGCCTTTCATGAACCCATGCTGGCTGGGCCTGATCCCTTGGTTGTCCTGCAGATGCCCTGTGAGCACTCTCAAGACCAACCGCTCCATAATATTCCCCAGTACAGAGGTCCGGCTGACAGGCCTGTAGTTCCCAGGATCCTCCTTCTGGCCTTTCTTGTAGATGGGTGTCACACTGGCAAGCCTCCAGTCTTCTGGGACCTCCCCTGTTAACCAGGACTGCTGGTAAATGATGGAGAGTGGCTTGGCAAGCTCCTCCGCCAGCTCTCTCAGTACTCTTGGGTGGATCCCATCAGGCCCCATAGACTTGTGGCTGTCCAGGTGGTTTAACAGGTCCTTAACTGCTTCCTCCTGGATTATGAGGAGCATATTGTGCTCTCCATCCCCATCTTCCAGCTCAGGGGGCTGAATACCCTGTGAATACCTGGACTGGCTATTAAAGACTGAGGCAAAGAAGGCATTAAGTACCTCAGCCTTGTCCTCGTCCTTGGAGACAATGTTCCCTGCCATATCCAGTAAGGGATGGAGATTCTCCTTGCCTCTCTTTTTGTTGTTAATATATATGTAAAAACATTTTTTATTATCCTTTACGACTGTGGCTAGACTGAGCTCTAGCTGGGCTTTTGCCTTTCTAATTTTGTCCCTGCTTGACCTAACGAGATCCTTGTACTCTTCATGAGTTGCCTGCCCCTTCCTCCAGAGGTGATAAACTCTCCTCTTTTCCCTGAGTCCCACCAAAATCTCCCTGTTCAGCCAGGCCGGTCGCCTTCCCCGCCAGCTCTTCTTATGGCACTTGGGGACTGTCTGTTCCTGCGCCTTTAAGATTTCCTTCTTGAAGACTGTCCAGCCTTCCTGGACCCCTTTGTCCTTCAGGACTATCTCCCAAGGGACTCTCTCAACCAGTGACCTGAACAGGCCAAAGTCTGCCCTCCGGAAGTCCATGATAGCAGTTTTGCTGACCCCTCTCCTTACTTCACTCACAACTGAGAATTCTATCATGTCGTGATCGCTAAGCCCAAGACAGCCTTTGACCACCACATCTCTCACCAGTCCTTCTCTGTTTGTATACAGCAGGTCCAGCAAGGTACCTCCCCTGGTGGGCTCACTCACCAGCTGTGTCAGGAAGTTATCCTCCACACACTCCAGGAACCTCCCAGATTGTTTCGTCTCTGCCATGTTATACTTCCAGCAGATGTCCGGTAGATTGAAGTCCCCCACAAGAACAAGGGCCAGCGAATGTGAGTCTTCTGCCAGTCGCTTACAGAATGTCTCATCTGTCTCTTCATCCTGGTTGGGTGGTCTGTAACAGACTCCCAGCAAGATATCTGCCTCATTGGCCTTCCCCCTCATCCTTTACCCATAAGCATTCTACTTGGTCTTCACAATCATTGATTTCTATGCAATCAAAACACTCCGTAACATACAGAGCCACTCCACCACCTCTCCTTCCTTGCCTATCCCTTAGAGGGATAGGGGTATATAGAGAGCTTATAGCCATCCATTGCAGCACTCCAGTCATGAGAAACATCCCACCATGTTTCTGTGATGGCAACTGCATCATAGCTGACCCGCTGCACAATGGCTTCCAGCTCCTCCTGTTTGGTGCCCATGCTGCGTGCATTGGTGTAGATGCACCTGAGCTGGGCAAGAAATATCAAGCAAGAAATATCAAGCCTTTCGCATTTCAAAGATTCTGAGTTTTTCAGTCCAGCAGACTTGTATTTCCAGAAGTTCTCCTTATTTCTCCACCTGGGCCTTTGTAAGAGACTCCATTTGTCTCCTTGATTCTCTAAAGAGAATCAATTCAGGATTTCTCCATCCCAGACTATTTTCTACAAGCAGCTCTTTTATAGTCCCTTCATTAGGTGCCAAAACCAGCTTTAAAATAGCGTCAATTCTTGTTGGCTCAGTGGACTGTGTCTTCTGCCGTCTGTCAGCTCTCGCATCCAGACACCCATCTCCCAGAAGAAGCATGCACAGAACAAAGCCTTCGCTGTTGTGCTCAGCCCAACAGCCAGGCTTGATCAGTTATGCCAGATGAAATTATCATAAAGCACTGCACGTAGCTGATTGTTTTCCATAACAAGTATCAGAGGGTATAGTCCAGAGCCAAGTGTCTCAAGTTGAGGACAGGAAATAAGGCCAATTCAGTGATGACATCAATCATGTGAATAGTGATGAGTAAACAAAATGTCACAGCTTCTTGGCAGGGCTCCTGGAGCTAAGTAGCACTGGTAGTTAAACGAACCTGAGGCTGCTGGAATTGTGAACTATCATTACGCTAATTTTGGAGAGGCAATAACATTAACTGAAGTCTAGGATGACTTGTTGAATTTGTCAGATTAAGGCAATTGTGATTATATTTTGTTTTGTTATAATTTTGGCTTGGAACATTTAATTTCATGTATTTATTTAATTCTGTATTGCAATTGAATCTCTTATCTTGCATATACCTAGCCTAGATTTGTAGGCCTTTGGAAGAAAGAGGCTGTGATTTGCACACCTGACTTGGAAGTTTAGATATGCGGGCTGCATTTTCCAAAGTGACCATTTTCCATGGTCAAGGACAAAAGGTACTACTCACAGGATGGGTGTTTGCTGAGAACTACAAAAAAATCCTCTGCACTACTCTCAGTTACATTAATACCTGTCAAATGCCTGGCCCTGTGGTCAGCTCCAGAAACACCACTCTTTGGCACCCTGTGCATGGGGGTATGCCCATGTGTGTACTGATAGAAGTCAAATTGACCTCCAAAACCTGTGGGTACACCACGGATGTGATGTTGGTCCTCTGGGGCAGCTGAGCCCAGATCACCTGGAATTTGAATGGGGCATGTTGGCCATGTCTAGAGACTGGCTCCTGCCCCATTTCTCATTCTCGCTTCAGTTCAGGCGGCACCATTTTTGGGTTACTCTTGACAATCAGCACCTTGGGTGCGATTTGTGTCCGAAGGACCTTGTGACGCGCACAGAGATGGATCCACTTAAGTCCCAAAGCAAGCACCCTTATCTCAGAGCAGCCTTTCAGGAAGCAGATGCTTCTTGATTTCAGAGCTGTAGATTTTGGGAGGGAGGGGTAGCCCAGAGCCTTTACTCTCCCCTCCTAGACGGTGGAGTCATGGCGCTGTGCAGAGGACTGGGCACGCAGTCAGCAGCAAGAGCGGGTCCCTCGCCATCAGAGAGGCTGTGTCAAGGGGAAACGCGATGCATACAGGAGAGTGGATAATGCGAAACACAAGGCTTAAAAGCTCCCCCGCCACCCCTCTGAAGCCTCCTGAGATAACAGTGCCCCTTGGCTTGAAAGGATGTATGACTGCAGGACGCTATGAAGCTAAAGCATTGTGTTCCCTTGAAATAAAATTTTGCACAAAGGCAGCTTGAAGTACATCCCTGCCTGGATGCTTTTTAGAACTCGTCCAGTTCAGAAAACTCGTGTAATTGCTTTAAGTCTGCTTTTTGACCACTCCAGGTCTAATCTTTGTTTTTGATGTAGTGACAGTGGTTGCTCAAAGCTGCATTCAGTCTTCAGCCAAACACTCCATTATTCTGGCACCTGTTGGTCCCTAAAATCTGTGGGTTTGGCTCAGGGAACCCTCACTTCTACCTGTGTGGGTAGAGTTTGTCATCAGTTCAGTCATGGAAAAGTCATCCACATATCTGCTGGAGCCTGCATGTAACCAGGGTTACAGCCCTAGGTCTAGTCTTTTTGTCTGCAGAACAGAATTTTTCTGCCATTAACGTAACCAAATATTCAGAGGCGTGAACCAAAAATTTACTTTTGCTCTGGGGTTTGCTTTGACTGAAGCTGCAGTTTCAGAGAGCTGCTGAGATCGTTTGACCATTCTTTATAGAGATGGGATTAAAAATAGTAGTTTAGTTTTATTTTAAAGATCTCTGAATGTTTTTGTTATTCTTAATTTAAAAACCTGCAAAGAACTCTGATTCCTGGAAAGGACGTACTAAAAACTGTTTTTCAAAATCGTTCAGTTACCTTTTAAGGTATTTCAGACTTGGTACCTGAAAATTGGAGGCATGAAAATCATTAATTACTTCTGGTGTTCTGTTCCGTGTCCCCTTTGCCTTTCTTCATAGGACGAGGTTTGCTGCACAGAACTCATTTAGGAAAAAAAAGAAAAGATAAGAATTTTATAATGGACACTTAAAATCAGGGCTTGTTTCAACCTCATGTGAAAATTGCAGTGAACAATTCAGATATAAATCAATGCCTCTGGGTTGCAATTTCTCTTAGGAGTATTTCTATACTCGTACAAAAAAGAAGTTTCTGCTGGAGAGGAAGACCAAATAACCCTAAATCCTAGTTTTGGAGTATTTCAAGTCTGCATCTGATATTTGCCAGATACGCCCCTCTGTAGCATCCGTGATGATTTTGCTGCGTAGCCCTGGAAGAGGAGAGCCTGGTGCCTGCATGCGTCCCCCTCCCGCCCCTGCCGCTTCCCCGGCAAGGTGTGCGTGCTCCCGCCTGGCCGCGTCCCAGCGCCAGGCGAGTCTCTTGATTAAAATGCCACCTCCTCCTGCGCTCCTGCCTGGGGCCTTACAAGTTCAGTAAAACGCTGGCGACTTCAGCGGGTGTTTTTCTGCCTTCTGGAGAGCAGCTCTCGACGGGAGCGCTGTGAGGCAGCGGTGACGGGAACCCGGCACCGTGGGCAAGCAGGCACGGGCCCCTCTGCTGTGACATTACTGCGAACGCTCGTGTAGGCTCACAGCAGGCGGCTTCAGCTCCTCCGTCGCTCCGGCATCCTTCCCTGGGAATGGGAGAAGTACCTGGGCATGTTTGGCTTGAGACCACGCGCTCTCTTCTGGCAGAGCGGTTGCCCTTGACTGGCTGCAGCTCCCACGTTTTAAATGGCTGCACTTATGTGACTGTCAGAGAAGTAAAAACCGTCCTGAAGCGCAGCATTCCCCAGCGGCTCCCCTCCTATGGCTGTGCCCCCGGCCAGCGTGCCCCTGGCCAGCATCCCCCTGACCACGCTCCCTTGGCTGGGATTGTTCATGCAAAGAGGTGTTTTCCCGCGTCTTTCCCAGGCTTTTCTGTTCTCTGAAAGGCGTATGGAGAGCTCTTCTCTGGTATCGCATGTTACTACTTTCTGTCTCCTTCCAGAGGGAGTCACTAAGCCAGATGCTTATTCTCTTAAGATGTTGGGTGTTTGTGTTGTCTGTCTTATAAAGTCACTGACCAAGAGAGGAAGTGTTTGTCTCACCTGTTAATATCTCTATATATCTTTATATCTTTCTATATCTATTAATATACATAATAAATATATTAATATTAATATATCTTTATATATCTATTAATATGCAGACATACATTAACCATCAAGGAAACCTCTCGCCAGCTCTCAGTTGTGCTTAGCTGTAAGGTTCTATCACCCTTACTTTGCACTTCTTGCTTCTCCTCACAGATTGCTGACTTCTTCCTCCCAGGTTCCTGAAGATTTTTTCTACGTTTACAGATTTAATTTTGGTTTGTTTGTTTCTTTGGATATCATGTCTTATGAAAGCAAACAAGCATTCTGGAGGTTATTCAACATCACTTTTTAACATATCTGCAAGCTAGTCTTTATCTGCTTTGCAGTTTTTGATCAGGCTATTCATCATGAAGTTATTAGTTTCAAATTATCTTCCTCCCTGCTTTCCAGGTCCTCTTACTTTTCAGTACAGAGTTCTCCGCTTCTTGTTTTTGCCCACAGACACAATGCTTTATTGAATCTGTGAGCTCTGACTTCTCAGTTTTTCTCCCACTTGTCAAATTTACGCTCTGAAATTTCAGCTACTGATACCACTTAGCAGAATCCAACAACACTTCTTGAAGGCTTCTGTATCTGTGGATATTGTTTAGTTATGCAACCTTTACTGAGAAATAGTTTAGAAAAAGGATCTACATTCTTAATGAGAAAGCTTTCTAGTTGATGATGCATACATTTTTATATGACACTGAAGTTTTATGTATTTACTGGTCAAAAAGAAGCTCTACATACTAGAAATTAGTTAGCCCACACCTCCAATGACTAAATGAATCATAAGCAGGTGACACAATTTAATTCAGTGACAGGTATTGTAAGGCAACTGCAGGACATTATGGATTGAGTTTCTCTCCTCTGAGTTTAGCTACCTACAGTGTTGATACTTATGTCTGAACTAGTCATCTTTGTCTCCATTTTTAGTCAATGGAGAGAGATAGGTACTTCAGAGGATTCAAGCTCTCCACCATGCAGACATCTTGCATGTGCATCTTAGATGTGCCAGGGGTTGGGGCATTGAAGTCTCTTGCTTTCTCTGCTGACCATAAGGTGCATCCTCAGACGCTTGCTCAGACATCCATTGAATGAAAGTGTAAATAACTGAGCCAAATCCTGCCCTGAATCTATCTTTAAAACAACATTGTAAGTCTCCTTGAAATTTTCATTAAATTCCTCCCAGACAGTATCATGGTCTCCACTGGTCAGTAGGTTAATGCAGGTCTTTTCCTCACATAGTGTCCTGTTAGTGACACACAGATACTTATTGTCTCGGCTGAGGGGGGCTTGGTGGCATCTCTTCAGGGACAGGATGACTTCAGGTGTTCCTCACACACTTAGCTAATGTGGGATTATCTACAAAAGATTAATTCAGGCTCTCTAGGCTTTGATAGAGTCAAGGCAGTAAAAGAGGATTCTTTGGAGAGCAAGTCAATGTACTACAGACCAGCCTCTAGCCCTTTTGCGCAGCAGCGGAGTTCAAATACAGTCACACTTTTTCAAGAGAAGTATTTATTAGAGTCTCAGCAATGGACCTACAGACCACATTGGCCTTACCTTGGCATTAGAGAGCCAAACTAAGGTCATAGGAAAATACAATACGAACAACACAAAAGCAGTGGATCAAGCCAGAGATTTCCCAGAAGCACAGACAGCTGAATGAGACTGATCGCAAATAACCAAACAGATACATTTGCTTTATATGTGGTAGGATAGCTTTATTTTAGTAGCACAGATTATAAAAAAGCAGCCCCCTCTTGGGTCAAACATCCATGTTTCTGCATTAGTGCATGTGCAGGTTCTCTTCTGCAGACAACCCCAGGTCTCCACAGAGAGTTTAGTGGGACTTCTGAGTTCATTGCATTTAATTTCTCTTTCAGTATTGATATAACTTGTGTCCACTCATTGTGCATTACATATATTGCATTTATTGTTTATTGACACATTATGAAGCATAGTTAAAATTTTGTATCAAGTGTACTAGTTGTTTGCCTTTTATTTTCTTTTTAAGGTTGTGAAAAGGTGTTTTTCTCCTGCTGGGAGAGGGGTTCCTTGAAAATCTCTTGAAATTGTGCATGAAGGTCAGCAGAGAGAACTGACCCCCTTTTGATGTGACATGGTCCAGAAAGCAGCTCCTCTTCCTTCACTGACTGTGGCAGGGCGTGAGCCCGGGGTTATTATTAGCCTTGCTAATCCTCGTGAATATCCCCAGGCAGATGGAATCACTCTTAACCTGTTTACTCACGGTTTAGCTCAGACACGTGTAGCTAGGCAGCAGGCTGCCTGCCGGTTGTGTGCTGGGCACGGGAGCCTGGGTGAGGGGGGACGGTCCCATGGGAGGCACCACTCCTGATGCTTCCCCGTCACTTCCCCGTGTCCTGGTAGGTGGCCTCTGTGGGTGAGAGGTTGGTAGAAGTCAGCTGTGGTACAGAAGAACTGATACTGGTACCTGCTGGCACCCACTGTTGAACTGGGATGCTGGCTGTACTCTGCTAGTCCTCCATGGCGTGGGGTGGTAGCTCTTCAGTGGCTGGGGATCTGCAGGCATTCCCGTTCACGTGGTGGGACATCTCACCTCTACCACTCACGGTCCTGACGTGTCTGTCAGCTCTGTCCCAAGCCAGCCGCAGCTCAAAGGAGAGATTTTTATTTTTTATTTTATTATTTAAATACCACACTAAGATACACACTGTCCCAATCTAGTCAGTATTAATGACTAGGCTTCATTAATGATTTCACAACACATGGCAAGAAAATGTGCTTCAGCGGCATATTTTCTTTTCCGTATGACAGAATAAGAAGTCCTTTCAGGAGCATATAAATTGCTTTATCTTGGCTAACCGGTATAAATCTTCTGTCTGTCCTGTTAACACTGCATAAAGGAAGCAAGCAAATGAAACATATATACTGTTTCTTCTTTCACACCTCGGGCCTGAAAAGGTTACATCTTATTTCACTGAGACCAAAGTTTTTGGCAATATCCAGAATTGAAATAGCTGATTTCAATGCTTGCTTCTAAGTGCATCCACAAGCTCTCACTGCTTAGTTCCATAGACGTGACACATATGCTTCAAACCTTCAACAACAATCATGTTTACTGCAAACAAGTCAAACATTCACCAGCAACATGTAAATAAGAGCAGTAGCAGCAGATGTCCAACAAAACCAGTACTGTGCTATCCAAGTTTCAGCTTATCTCCCATCTTAGACAAGCTATTCACGTGGAAAGATTATTGCACCTACAAAAGCTATGTTAAAATAGTGAAATAAATCTGTCCAGCTCAGATTTTGCCAACTTGGATGCTGCTGCCCTTTGTACTAATTCTTCTGAAGTTCATCATCCTTAAAAGTAGCTTTCCAGTACCTTAGCTCAACTTGCATAATTTTTAACATGACCTTTCTCATCTTCTAATTCATTTTGTTGCTCAGCTCTTTCCCCGGGACCCTATCAGTTACCGAGTCCCCCAGCATGTCTTATTGAAGCTGACTCCAGCTGGAGGCTTGCCTTCCAGGTTTCCGAAGTACAGTGAACAGAGAGAGTTTTGAAAAAGCTTCAAGAGATGAGACATAATGAAAAAAATGCAACCTATTCTAAGGAAGTGTTTAACATGCAAGAAAAATACGCAGCTGGACTGTCTTGTCAGAGTCCGATTTTGTCATCTGCCTTTGCACTAGATAGATTTTAGTGACAGCAGAGGGCAAATAGTCATGCAGCTTTTCTGACCTTCAAATTTATATGTGATGTGGTCATAGGATACGATTTACGATCATCTCTTCTAGGCGGGTGGGGTGACCCAAGCCACACTTCACTAAACCTGGATACAAGCAAGGCGGCAGGGAGGACTGCCAGCAGACAGCGCAGCAGGACTTTGGAAAGAGAAAGTCCTAAAGGCAAATGTTTGAGAGTGCCAAGTTGAGAGAAGCTTCTTCACTGGTGTTTTAGATCAAGTTATTGATAAAATCAAGGTTGACACTCAGCTGTTCTTAAAGTAGCACAAATAGGCTTGGCTACAGGGCCTTCCGTATTGTTACGCTGACTTATACGGAGAGTAAGACTTTATTTCAAGGTCTCTGTACTGTATATTGAGGGCTGTATAGTAGTTCTATTTATTTGCAGTGTATTTCTTGGTGTAGTACATACAAGGAGAGGTTGTTTTGGCTTTCAGTTCAGATGGCTGATTATTTTGGCTTACCAGCTAGTTCACCAAATTCTGTTCACAGCTGCTCTTAAGGACACGAGGGGATCTTGATATCCCTTCTGCTAGTATTACCCTCAAGGTATTCCTCTGAAGCCCTTGGCAAAGTTTTCAGTTCACAGTAGGATTTTTTGGTTTTTAAATAGGAGTACTGAATGTGTGAGACATTAAGACACTGAGCCTGATTCCAGCTGTATTTTTTAACATGGGTTTAACTCTCCTGCCGGTAGCTGCGTTATTCTTGATTTTGACAGATGTCATTGGAGTAAGGTATAAAGATGACATAAGCTTAAAATCAGATCCAAAATCTTAGTTCTTCTGTTGTATATCCTTAGAGACTTCTTTACAGTCATGTTCTTATGCACACACTCAAAAAGATTTATAATCTATTTTTATTATTTTTATTCAGGTTCAAAATCTTCCTCAGAAAAATACTGTGAAATATAATTTTACCTTTTCAAACACAACAAAATTTTTAGTCTAGGCTACAACTGTTTGAATAGAGACAGTCTGTATGAGGGTTGGTGAAAACAGTCAAATTATTGCTTTAGCTCACTGGCAGAGAAGCCGTCTAGAAAAAGGTGCAGAGAAGGAACACAGCCTGCCTACGACTTTACTGCGACCGTAACTCACGCCTTTTCAATGTATTACTCTTGATTCCAGAAACGTTGCTACCCCTCAGTGCTGCATTGCTGGCAAAGACATGCCTTGTGGAACATGCAGACCTTTGGTTTAGAAGGAAATAAAGCCCAGCTCCAACTTGGCCTGTTTGCAGCCCATAGAGAAAAGCGTTGCCTTCCCCGCCGCATTTAACCTCATCGTCTCTCCAGTATCAGAAAAAGGTCTTGCTGCGAATCCCCGTTTGCTGCATCAATGGGGATTCACTGCTTCAGTGCAGGGCTCTGTTCCCTCCTCTTCCCCACTGGTTTACGACTAAAACGTAAGAAAAAATATGA
This sequence comes from Phaethon aethereus, assembly GCF_964289735.1. Lineage (NCBI taxonomy): Eukaryota > Metazoa > Chordata > Aves > Phaethontiformes > Phaethontidae > Phaethon > Phaethon aethereus. The sequence goes on along the minus strand of NC_138582.1, from coordinate 122,707,350 downwards.
TGGATACATGCTGTGCAGAATACAGAAAGTAGCAATAAACTCTCTCTTGCAGAGTACCTTGAGAAAGTTTCCCTTGCAATCATTTTCTATGCATGTACTGCATGTATTCACTCACTCCCTTCCTCTGTTTTTTTTTAAGATGATTGCAGCTGCTGGTTCCCTTGTCTCCAATTTTATTGTTTAAAGCTAGAACAGATGGTGACATGTCTATTAAATCCTAAACTGTGTCATGCAGGAATCATTATCGCAGCTGAATTGGCTTCTTGTAAGAGTGGTTTTATCCTTTGAAATACATTAAAGGGCTCCAAAGAAATTCACTGCACTACCAGATGCCTGTGATAGGCTGAATGGATGACACTCCCCTCTTGGCCAAAAATACAGTGTGGGGGCACAACTAGCATCCTTTCCTACAGGAGCAGATTTACCACAGGCTTCTGCATCCTCTGAGGCAACGCAGAGCGGCAGCACAGGGAGAGGAGCTGAGCAGGGCTGCGTGCTGGGGAACTGCCCCGGGCACAGGATAAAAGCCCTGCCAGCTACTGAGCTGCTTCCCTGCTGGTTTTGCATGGACCGATTGATCAGAGTTGCATGACGATACTGCTGCAGGAACGTGTTTTCTTCTGTTTGACACAATTTTCCAGGAGTCCTTCTGTGTAGGTTTGAAAAGCTCGAGGTCTTTGGGGCAGGAATTATCTTCCCTTTTAAATTTAGAATATACGGTGGCTGGGTCAGTCTGCCCTAGTTTCTTCTCTTCGTCTCTCATTGCTTCAATGCAAACAATTAATAAAAGGACTGGTTGTAAAAAGCCACAGGAGCTGCAGTCCTCTAAGTGATATATTACAAAACAGGATTGACTCCCTGAGGTATAATGGTCTTGCCATCCACCGTCTCTGATGCAACGGTTCAAAACGTTCTTTAAAGTAAAATGAAAACATTTCTAAAGTACAGGGCTGTACTCGTATCTAACAAATGTTGCCAGAAGGAATCTCATTGAAACAGCCAGATTCCAAATCCTGTATTCCTTTTCTTCCCTCAATAAAGTCCAGTTTGCTCTCAAGATATTTAAAATGTCCTTTCTGTGCTTATCAAGTGACACCATACAGTGCAATGAATACAGCTGGAGAGCTCCACGTTGGTGACACACTGTGTGGAAACATGTTTTTCTGGAGTTTCACTATCTGACGGGGATGAGATGAGATGTCAGACAAGGGCTCTTCTGATATCACAATTCAGCACCTCCCAATTCAAATACCTCCAAAATACTTCTTCAAACACGGACTTCACTGAGGGCTCATTTCCATTCCCTCATTCTTGCGATCATCTCTGCTGAAGCATCAGCCAAGCTGTGCTACGTGCCGTGTGTAAACTTGGAAACATTTCTATTTGGCCTGAAGCAGAAGTATTTTGTTGCATGGCTGTTTCAGGAGCTCACCAGCAGAATGGAGGCTGTGGCTGTTCCCTCTTCCTTTCCTCCACTGCTGACCATTTTTCAGTGACTGCTTTTTGAAAGCTTTGTTGAATTTTTCTGAGTGAGTTTGAAAATCTTTATACTGGGCCAACACTGCATGTTTTGTAGCCACAACAAATGAAATTACATTTTATCGGGTCACTGGCTTGGCTGTCTCCCAACAGCAATCCTCGGCTGGTCCTGTCAAACACTTCTGTTAGCCATGCTTTCGATCTGCTAGACAACGGCATGCTCTCGTATAACAATGGAAAGGGAATGAAAAAGCTCTTATGGCCAGCCTTACAAATCAAGTGTGTGTGTGTTTTATAAAAATCTATAATTCCTGGAAAAGAAAGCGGCACTACTTAGATTACACAGGTATCATAGCAGTATGTGCTTTTGCTCTACTCATTATTTTAATTGCCCTAGTAATTCACACATCAAAAGGACCAGATCAACCTCCAACCATGGACTTGGGTAACAGAGTAGACCTTGGCATGGCATGCCAGATCCATGTATATCCAAGGGGCTATAGCATTGACATGTACTTTGGGATTTTTTTACTTCTCAACTTAGTGTGTGTCTTCACCAGCTCTGCACCCCTGTCCTAATTTCTGTCTGGGTCAAACAAATAAAGGCCATGCTCAGTCTGAAAAGTCTGTGGTTTGAGGTACTTTGGATTGACTCTTAGTAAAATTCAGTTGCTCTGTTTAGATCTTAGATTTTGAAGCGGAGATGTAAATGTGGATTGATTGGTTGACGGTTTGACTTTCTTGTGGATTTGATGAAATGAAGCAAGCAACACCAAACCCTTCTTTTTCTTGCTCCTTTATTGCACGGTAAATTATATTTCTCTCCAAAATGAGAGCCCTCATTCAATTTTCTCCTTTATATTTCTCTCTGCTGTCCCTCCCATGGATGGGAGGTCATGGTGGCTCCCACATGGACACTTTTGTTGGTTGCTCTAAAGAGGGCACATGCAGAAGCAAAGAGCCAGAGGAAGCCAGAGCTTTCACCTTCAGCAACTTGGTAGCTCTGTCCCTCATACTCTATATGTGCGTGTTAGCAAACTGTTTTCTATTGTTCACAGATATAAGCTCATCATCAGTGGAGTATGTATGGTGGTAAGAAAGTTTTTTTTCAGAGTGTGTAAAGAAGAAAAAATCCTCATAGGAATTTATTAATACAACCTTTTGGGAGGAGAAAAATGAAAGAAATCAGAAGCAAGTTCTCTTTGTGACCACTCCACATCTCTAGATCCAACACCGCTGATCTTACTATTTTATTGGTAATGTTTAACAAAGGTTTCTCAAATCAGAAATACAAACCAAACTCTTCTTGTTCTAAACACTTCTACTAAGCAGGCAAACTTTAAAAAAAAATAGAGCCTGGCAGTACAGATCTTGTTATCAAAGCCCTTCAGAGTCACCGGCAAATGTCAGAGGAATAAATTGCATTATCTGTTGATGAATGACATCTCCACATATATTTCAAGCTAAACAGAATATTTCATTCATTTTCTTTGCAACCAGAAGTCATCTGCAGTGAAATGAACTTTTTACCCCCTTTAAGCTTTTCTTATTAGATTTTAGTTTGGTGTTGAGGGCTAAAAAGTCATAGAATCATAGAATCATAAAGGTTGGAAAAGTCTTCTAAGATCATTAAGTCCAACCGTCAACCCAACACCCTCAATGATTAATTTGTTCAGCAGAGAAATTCCTGAGACAATCACCATTCTTTGAGGTAGATCTGTGTTCCTGGCCCTGCCAAAGAAATGAGATGTTAGTGAAGGCTTCCAAAAGCCAGAAAAAATAAGTACCCGCAGCCACAGCAGGAACAGTGGCTGCATCCAAGCAAGATGCTCATGGAGGATGCACACAGATGAGTCCACTCTCCTGTGTGGACTATCTTAAGCACTCAGTAGGTGATACTAGCAAAAAAAAGAATGAATCTAACAATAAATGCATCACGGTGCATCAAAGCCCCCTTCACTGTGCACACTGTGTGTTGCAGTGCATTTAACCAAGATCTGCATTCATTGCAGGTCAGCCTGGAGGAGGGTTTCTTAGATATCATTATGACAAGGGGGCCAAGGTCAGCATGGGCCTGGGGCATGCTCAGGTCAGACAGTGCTCATCACGGAGGAGAAGACAGCCCTTTCCCCAACAAGTCTGCAGCCTGAGCGGACAAGGGTGTGAGTGGAAACACTGCCTTCCCAAAGAGCACCAAGTGGATTAGTAACAGAGGCGGGGGTAGCATCAGGGCTTCGTGCAACCTCTTAAACAGTGGATGGCACCACTTCTGTCATGGTGCTAAAGGTTGCTCTGCCTCTGTAACGTACAGGGAAGGAAACCCAACGTTTCCTGCTCACCTACACGTGCGAGTGAGGGTCTGGGGTGGGGAGCTCTTACCAGGGTATCTGGAGGCTGCCCACCCCACTTTTGGGAGCTTGCAGTTGCTCTTTGTCCCTTTTGTTTTCTCTGATAATGGGCAGGCTGCCTGGAGCCATGCTCAAGTACAAGTGTTTAAATCGACTGTGCTTTGGTCATGCTCAAAATCTCTCTGTAAGGGACAAGGGCTTTGGCCCTGTCATTACATGTAATCACGTCACTCGCTTCATGTTTTGACAGTAAGCCATCACTGTGCCAGTCTCCTCTATTTTGCTGGTTTAAATGGAAGAATTATTAGCCCAAGGCTCCACTTCTCAAAGTCATGCTCACGTTTAAAATGCTTCATTGGTATAATATACTATAAAACATACCCAGAGTATAGAAACGACGGAATCCTGAAGCGTCAGAGGGAGGCAGAGCACAACCAAACCCTGCGCCGGATGGGATGTAGATCAGATTCAGTCCTGTGAGACTGTTTTGCTCCCAGTGTGGCCTGTAGCTTCTAAAGATGCCTTTGTCTTTTACGTTTAAGGAATTTTAATACAGCATTAAGCTAAAGGCTTTCCTTTGGCCTGTAGGAAGCATCTTTTTCCCAAACCTCTCGGTCCAGATAAATGATTCACTTTTGAATGGGAGAGAGGCTACAAGACTGAAGGAACATGGGTTTGTTTGGTTTTATTTTTTTCTTACAGAAGGCAGCATGTAGCAGATCATGGAAATCTAGTTTCCTTTTAAATTCAGGAGAGAGTGCCGGTATTCGTATTCCTGAACGACTTTGTCGCCAGGAGCTCTGTACCCTTGCTGACGGAGAGCACACACCTTTGTCACCAACTGCCGTTTGTGAAGAGCTAGCTCAGATGGCAGGAGTTGCTTCTATACTTGGCAATTAAGTAAGTACCACTTAGTTATTTGCCTCAAATATGGAAGTTGAATTTTTTAATTGAAAATCTAGGGATTTTAGAAGCCTAAACAGATCAACGAACTTGTACATGGAACCCAGGAAACATTAATTAAAAATACACTGGTTATACACCCTTAGCCACCTTCTGACAAGTAAAGATAGGAAATACCTCAAGCAATGATACCCTAGTTAGCCATTTTCCAGGGTCATTTTTTTGATTCTGCTACAGCAAAGTGCATTTTAAAACAATTATATTTCCTGATGAAGCTTTTGCAAGAGAAGTTTGTAAACTGGCAGCTGATATTTTTGAACAAGTAATTGAAAGAGCACTTCAGTGTCTCTGTTTCTGAGTAAAAACAGGTGAGTTCACAGACATGGTGATGTAACCTACACTAATATAAATAATTGTGTGTCCAGACCATGAATGAAACCTTGCTTCTTTCATCATCCATGAGAACTCATCCAAAAACTTTATAGGGCCATTCCAATGGTCAAACATTGGAACAAGCTTCCCAGGGAAGTGGTGGAGTCACCATCACTGGAGGTGTTAAAAAAACACATAGACGTGGCACTTTAGGACATGGTTTAGTGGGCTTGGTGGCATGGCGTTGATGGTTGGACTTGATGATCTTAAAGGTCTTTTCCAACCTTAATGATTCTGTGATTCTATGATTTAAGCCTGGGGTTTATGGGTTTTACTTTTCAATGACCTTTAATTCGATTGTTTGAGTTCTGGGAAGCAATTAATAAAAATCTGGAAAGAATGTCAGATTTGTCACATTATCTTTTAGATGCCAGATGGCTTGCTCTCTTGGCCTATTTCTCAAACACATAGTATTTTAGTGTGTAAATTCACACATCTTTTTCATGCAAAGGAAAGAGATGGTTATTTTAACAGTTAAAATCACAGATGAGCTCTTTATTTTTACTTTGCACACATCTTGCATTGCACTGGTGGTATTTAAAACGTTTGAAGGAAGAAGAGGGGCATCTCCTAGGCAGGTGAACATTTCTGTTATTTCTTATCTGAAAATGACAAACCCTGGCCAGGCCAAAGATCATTTGAATTGGTCTTTTAAATCAAAGAACTTTGCACACATGGTCAGGATCCCATTGGCAGTTATGTGAGAGAGATGGGAAAGATTCATGACCCTCTGGCTATATCAAAGTGGAGAAGGGGAACAGCAGCTAGAGCAGCCACAGGATCTGGCTACAAAATAGCCCATGCAATCCAAATTCAGAGAGGTGCTGCTTTTAATCTGTATTCTTTCTGAAGCTTTATAAACCTCATCAACTTTGTTGATACCAACAAAAGCCTGTGAAATACTGATAGCTGTCCAGTGTATGTGCAGTTGTGACACCAATTTTTCCATGTTAGCGTACTCAATCCCATTTCTCTGATCTCCAGGAACAGAGTTTTCCTTCCCCTAAACCTCCACAGTCCCGTTTAGCTTGTCAGCCCCCACAGGGACATTGCTGAGACAGAATCACAGAATCACAGAATGGAGTTGTAAGGGACCTCTGAAGACCATCTGGTCCAACCCCTCTGCCAAGGCAGGATCACTCAGGGCAGGTTGCACAGGAACGTGTCCAATCGGGTTTTGAAGGTCTCCAGAGAAGGAGGCTCTCTGGGCAGCCTGTGCCACTGCTCCGTCACCCTCACAGTAAAGAAGTTTTTCCTCATGTTGAGGTGGGACTTCCTGTGCTGCAGTTTATGCCCATTGCCCCTCGTCCTGTCACTGGGCACTACTGAAAAGAGACTGGCTCCATCCTCCTGACAGCCACCCTTCAGATGCCTATAGACATTGATAAGGTCCCCTCTCAGCCTTCTCTTCTCCAGATTAAATAGTCCCAGGTCTCTCAGCCTTTCCTCACACGAGAGATGTTCCAGTCCCTTAATCATCCTCATAGCCCTCTGTTGGACTCTCTCCAAAAGTTCCCTGTCTTTCCTGAACTGGGGAGCCCAGAACTGGACACAATACTCCAGTTGAGGCCTCACCAGCGCAGAGTAGAGGGGGAGGATAACCTCTCTCGACCTGCTGGTCGCACTCTTCTTAATGCACCCCAGGATACCATTGGCCCTCTTGGCCACCAGGGCACATTGCTGTCCCATGGATAGCTTATTGTCTACCAGGACAAGGTGCTTCTCCATGGAGCTGCTTTCCAGACAGGGAGGGCACCAGATTATTCTCCTAGTTCTGCCTCTGAAAATGCCACAGAAGCACCAAATATTGCTGATGTGGATTCACGAAAGCGCAAACAGCCCAGCGAGGCGAGCAGGGAAGTGGTTTGTCTGAAGAGGAATGCAGAGGTAGCAGAAATCCAGGGAGCCTGATGTGCATCAGGCTGAACGTAACCCCATGGCTGCATGCAGGGAGTTGTCCCCACCACAGCTGGCTGCCTCTGCCCCTCCCCATCCCTGTCTCCCCCTCCCAGAGCGGGAGATGCTGAGCGTCCATTAGGAGCATCTCTGAACACCTACCTACGGTGCAGTTATATGTCCTACACCTGCTCTCAGTGGCGTTTGGGAAAAACCAGTCTGAGTTTTCTGAGGTTTGGATCAGGGGTCTTTCTCCTCCTTCACCTTATACTCTTTTTCTTCAGGTTCTCTACTTTCTCTGGCACTGTGAATGCCCCTGTTTACTCCAGCTGCTTTCTCCATTTGACTTTTCTGATTTCCTTCACGGTGCTCTCCAGTGAAAAATAAATCTGGGCAAGAAGTACACCTGTCTGATGTTGAAGGAGCAGTCCTAATTGCATGTGGCACTGCAGCATAGTGTAAGATAATAGTTAGAGGCAGATCTTCTGTATCGTAGAGACGTTTGTGATCCTAAATCTGCAAATGCCTGTAATGATAAAGGAAACAAACTTCAATGAGAACTGGTATTTTTCCTCTTTTGATCAGGAAGGTGATTGACTGGTGTGTCAATCACGCCTGCAACCTCTACCTCTTAGGAATCTGTCCCCCACCCTTGGAGAGATTTGGGGTGTCTATGACTGCTGTCTGTGCAATGAGTTTAAAATTTGCAATTGCTTCCACATCTCAAAAGAGACAGTGCTATACTGCCAGTTAAAATCACACGCTAGATTCAAATAGATTTATACACAGGGTCAGCTCATCAGTTTAAAATCATATCTATTGCCACTTGACCTAAACCAGTTGTGTTTCACATAGACCAGGTCTCAGACACCAGACCTGCTGCAATGCCCCATGTTGTTGGCTGAACTAAACAAATATGAGTTTTGATTCAACTGAAGTCTGTTCGCACTCAGCTCACAGACATGTCCAGAAGCTCTCAAGTGACCAGATAGCCTTCCCTGAGGTGTTACAGCCTTGCTCCAGGAATCTTACCCTCATGGGGAAGTGGAAGCCCATGTATTATCACAAACTACAATCCTGGCAAAGGCTGGAAATGTTCACAGGTGGATTACAGAAGCTTGGGTGACAAGCAGTGATTTTATAGGATGGGCTAATGTGGATGAGCTTGGCAGAAGAGTTAAAGGTAGTAATTCCATCAGCGCTTACGCTAGTGAAGGAGAAGGGAAGACTAAAGAAATTGGGAGGTAGGTAGTATCCTCTTCTCTCACGTCAGCTTCAGCCAGTGCAGGGTATATTCTCACAGCCTTGCTTTAACAGATTATCCGTGGTCATGCTGTCACTTACCACAACTCAGCTCAAACTAGAGACCTGCCAGATTATACCAGAGACACCCTGGGAGAAAAGAAAAATGGACTGTGCCTAAGGCACAGTGAAAGCAGTCTGAGATTACGTTTTTAGGTGTTGTCCTTCAAACATTTCTTCTTCAATTAAAAGTCTTCTGGAGTTAAGACCAGGGCTGGCTCTGGTCAGCATTCAGGTAACAAATGTTTCCTGTAGGTGACACATCAGATGGTTCCAGTATGGGACTGGTGCTAGTCCACACCTGTGTTTGCAGTCGTTACTGTGCATGTACAGCCTGTGTGTGTAGGTTCAGATAGTTTAACCTGTGCTCAAAATCCCCCAAAGGCCTTAAAAAGCCTTTATGTTACACGGAAAAATATTTCAAACTTGAGTCAGGGGAGCTGAAGTTGAGATTAGCCAAACCCACAGCCTTGACACTCCATACAATCCTGCCTAGGCTGAAAAGAGCAGCTAAACTCAGCTCTTCAGCTGCAGCATCTCCTAATAAAGCTTAAGTTATATGAAAGATTTAGAAGCAAGCTGATATAAAGAAGTTAGAGTAGATAGAAACCAGGTGCTTTTGGCCCCTACTACTTGTTGAAGGTTCAGTGTATGCTCTGCCACGTGTACATTGTTGTTGGTCTCCAAGGCTGCAATATAAAAAGCAGTGTAATGCAGGTAACAAGAGATACAGAAGAAGGATGCTTTCATGACCAGAAAATAAATCTAAAGCTGCTTAGTTTTTATTTCCCTTTGGTAGATCCTTGGCCCCACTTTTACTGAAGAGCATGTGTTCTGCTCGTAGTACATAGGTGTACTACGTAATACCCTCTCAACCCCAGTTTCCAAAGGCTTCTGGGTTGGGAAAAATTAGTTGCCTTCCCAAGCATTTTGGGACCAATCCTGATCTCCTCCCCGTGTCCCAAGCTCAGGCAGCACTCCCTGTAAGGGGAATGGGAAATGGTCAGAAGTGCTGAGAAACAAGCTCAATGCACGCCGGTCCAGCATCGCAGCTACTATGGGTTACAGCTTTCAACTTTAAAGGTCTCTTCCAACCCAAAGACTGTATGATTCTATGATTCAACTTGATTTTTAAAAGTTTAAATTACCAGGTTAAAATCTTATTTGAGCTCTTGACCACATGTGCCACTCTCTCTCAGTAGTTTATTTGCCTTTTGAGAACAAGAGAAAATAGAAAAGTTTCCCTGCAGTGACATTCTGCCTACCCAAATATCAATAATAAGATTTAATAACTTCTTGTCTTTAACTCTGGTGCATTGTTGCAGTTAAACTACTATCATGTTTCATGCCTGAACTGGTTCTGCATCAGTGATGAATAGGACATTGCATTTTTATGTACTCTATCTCAGCCACGGATTGTAAATTCTGCACAATCCTTTTGGGGCGAAAAACACTAGGTAACGACAGGTATGAATCTTTTTATGTAACAACTAGCTGCAGTTATTACCGGTTTAGATATTCATCTCACATCAGCGCACAGATGTTTAGAAGACAGGCTTAAATAAAACAAAATTACAAAGAAGTCTGCCTGTTTTAAGAGTTTGCATCACTTAATGCTTTTTGCACCATGGCAGGTAGATTGTTTTTTAAAATTCTATATTAAATCCTATTTCCTACTGTGGCTAATACGTTTTGGTTTCATGCTGCTCATTGTAATTCTGTTTCTAAATAAAACTGAAAAATAATTAACCCCTTTCTCCCTCCCAACAGATTGAGAAAGATAACTAGATTCTCATCCAGAAGTTATCTATAACAGTGGTATTCAAAAGAACAAGTTACCAAAAATAGAGTGTCCGAGGATTATTGTATAATACAGTTGATGTATTTCCTGCATGAATCATCAGTTCACTGCTAGTCTTCCTTGGCAGACAAAAAGCTGTCATATCAGAAACAAATGGTCACTTCAGCATTCATGTTCAGAGATGCCAGTTTCTCGGCACGTGTATGTACATATTTTGGTGTTCACATTCAGGGCCAGCAAAATCATATCTTCTAAGCATTTCTGCATCTCCTCAAACCACTATTAATTTCTGTTTTAACCTGGTTACGAACCAGAGAAAAGATAACTTTACTGACTGAGGGAGAGCTGCACAGCCAGTATTAAACTGTGATCGAGCTGGTGGCAGAGGGAAAGGAGCTTTCCCGCAGCTCCCATCGCATGGCCCAAAGATGTGTGTAAAGGCACAATGTGAGCGTGGGAGGAAAACTGAGAGTAGCCCAGAAACGGGCACTGCATCTCCCAGTGAGCTGGTGCTTGCTGCTCTACTGGCAGGACCCCAGGTAGCATCCTCTGGTACCTCTGGCAAACCTAGTGCAGATAGAATCACCGAATCATTAAGGTTGGAAAAGACCTTTAAGATCATCAAGTCCAACCATCAACCCCACACCACCATGCCCACTAAACCATGTCCTGAAGCGCCACATCCACACGTTTTTTGAACACTTCCAGTGATGGTGACTCCACCACCGACCTGTGCAGCCTGTTCCAACGCTTGACCACTCGTCCAGTAAAGAAATTTTCCCTAATATCCAATCTAACCCCCCCCGGCACAACTTGAGACCATTTCCTCTCGTCCTATCGCTATTTACTTGGGAGAAGAGGCCAACACCCACCTCACCACAACCCCCTTTCAGGTAATTGTAGAGAGCAACAAGTTCCTGGCATCAAGGTCTTCTGTTTCTAAAAGATGCATTTAAAACATCTTTTTTTTCTTTTCCAAGCCTCCCTATAAAGCCAAAGAGCGGTCATGCTTGGTATTGTGTATCTTAAAAACATCCTTGTGATGCCATGAGAGGTCTTTCCACCTTTAAAACCACAAATTGCAATCTAGAGGGTTGAGAGTGGCAGAGGTGTGGGAGAAAGAGGGTTCCCATCTACAGCAGAGTCTGTGCGGAATGTAAATGAACTGTACAAAATCTCAGGGGAAGCCAAGGATGCAAGAAAGGGTTGAACTTGGATCTGAAGATGGGTGGTGACTACAAAGCTATGTCACCTTCAGGTGTGCTCCTTGCACTGAATGTGACCTCTTGCTTTCAGCTCAGATCTGTGTTAAGTTGGCCTGTCTTCACTCCAGCTTTATTAGAACTAAATAAGTAAGAATATTAGTAACTTTTTTTTTCTTTTTGAGTTGAATGAAGCACTTCCTTTGATGCTCAGATGCCATTTTTCAATTCCAGTTTGGCATCATCAGGCAAAATGGGACTGTGGAAATAGAGACCAAATTCAAGCACAGATTTGAATGTTGAGTGTCCTTCATTGACAGTCAACCTCTCTTGCCCTGTCCCTCTTGTATACTCCTTCAAACAGGCGTAGCAGGAGAGAATACCAGCGCACCGGGAGATGTGGCGCAGCATGGTGTTTAGGGCACGTCCTCGGCACACGGGGAGGTCGGCTCTGTCCTACCCCTTCAGGGGTGACAAGGAACTGAGCCAGGTCTTTTCATCTGCTTTACCCCTTTAGTCTTAGAGATACACAGCAAGTTGGTAGTGACTCTTTCTCCTCCATTTTTTGGCTGTAGTTTCCCTCGCAATTCTTATTTCAAACCCTTTGCTCAATTTGACAGAAACAAGTGGATAGTTTCTGATTCTTGATTTTATGGTTTGTTTGTTTTGAGGCAAATACATTATTTGTGGAATTTTATTGCACTTTTTTTTGCCAAATCTTGTTTTTTATTTAGTTTTGCAGTTAAGGAGAAACAGGTATCTCGCATCCCAGGTGGGGAGAAGCTCTGCATCCCAACATTGTGTTAGCTAAGGAGGAAGGGGAGTCAGACGCACCTTGTGGACTTGACCCTGCCTGTCCCCTGGCTTGGGACCTCACATACCGCAGCTGGTTTTACACAAGCTGTCAATCCTGCTCTGGAGCCTCCTTCTCCAGGACAGGAACTGCGAAGAGCTGGGAGAAATGTCCTCCTCAGCTGTCCCAGCAGCAAGTGCCAGAGCTGGTGGGCAAGCGATGGGAGGTTCGCCGCAGGGCGAGCGCCCCGATGCCAGGCTGCAGAGATGCGTGACGGTGTCTTCAGCTCCCCCAGGGGCATGCAGGGAGATTACCAAAGAAAAGACTACTGTTAGCCTGAAGAGCCGTGAGAGCAGGAGTGTCTTGCTACTGCAACGTGGCAGACTTCCACGTGCAAGTGTGACTGACAGCTCCGGTCCCAATAATTGTTTACGGCAAATCAATTCATTTAACACTTCTAGCTTGCACTATGTCTCAGCACTCTGTAAATTGAATTTTGATAGGATTTTCATCAGAGCTCCAAAGGGACAAAGTTGCATTTATTTGATAATAGTTCAAAGGAAGACAGGGAACTTTCTGAAATCCACTTAGACTGTCACTCTTTAACTCACTTATATAAAACAGGTTTGCCTGTTATTAGGAAAATGGGAATAATTTTATTTATACATGTTTCTAGCTTCAATTTTGCTATAAGAGGCATGAAACCATTTTATCACTTATACTCAGTCCACTACAGTGACATTTGAAGATCATAAAATCCATTTGTTTCATTCTTATCTAACACGGTTTAAGAAATGTTGCTATTCTCTTTCTTCTGCCTGAAGACACTTACTTTGCTATTACCATTATTACTTATTTTTTTATGGCAGAGATTAGAATCTAAAACGTCTGCCCTCTTTCCTTTAAAGCTAGAGCTAACGAAGGGATGAAATCAAGCAGGACTGCCTTTCAGAGGCAGTGCTTTCTTACACCAGGGCTGTGTTGCCTGCTTTTTTTCCGCAACTCCCAGATTTTGTGTGGCTGGAAAGTCAGCCGTCCAGCAAACAGCCAGAGATGCTTCACGGGGTATCTAAAATCTGAATTAATACCGAGACAGTGACTGGCTGGGCAAGTGCCCAGTGCTGCCTTATTAGCATGCAGGAGGCCTGCCAAGATGTTAAGATTAAGCGGAAAAAGTGATGAGAGGGGGACGTTGGAGAGGATGGGGTTGCAGTGGAGCCGGGGAGCTTCTGGCTCTCAGATTTGGATGTTGATCCCATGCGAGCTGATGCTGAGGGTGTGGGGCAGACCCCCAGAGAGGGGTATCCCATAGCAGGTACTCAGCTGCTGCTTTTATGTCTCCCAGGAGGAGACCTGCTCTGGGACCTGCAACCCAGGGTTGCTGCCCATGGGCACACCATGCCCCCTCTTTCCATGCATGGTGTCCTGTCCCTACCCACCTGAACACCTCTCAGACCCTCTGTTTGGGTAGGGGGGCTGGAAGAGGCTGTGCAAGGCTACAAGCTCAGCGCCCACAGTGCAAAACTTGCTGGGGTCCTGTGGCACCTGGTATTGTGGCAACAAATTACTTGCTCAAACAAACGATTTTACTGGGAAAGGCCAGTGTGGCGTTCTTCTGTTGTTCATCAGGATTTTTTTTTATTATTATTTCCGTTTGGCACTGTTGGGTGGTAACACAGTGCTACACGGCATAGCAGAAAGACCAGGGGTAATGGTTTTAAGCAACAGTAGCTGACTGGAACGCCTGTGGCCGAGAGCATCACCAGTTGTGCCAGCCCGGCGTGCCGACTGCTTTTGGGCACAAAACTGTCAGGTTACTGGGTCATTTATGGAGTCTGGCAACATAGCTGTCTCCTCTTTCTGTTAGGTTTTGGCTGACTGAATTGAGGAGGAAGGAGGGTTTTTGGAGGAGAGAGACCGGCCACCCAGTTTCAGGGGCCGGGAGCCTCACCTGCAGGTGACCGGGTTCAGGCTGTGCCACCGGCACCGGCTGGGAAAATTGACTTCAAGGGGCTGAAATTAAGACGGAACAAAGATGAGACATTTTCTCCATTAAAAACCAAAGTGTTGTGCTCAAATGTTGTACCAAATGCTGCTTGGACACCTGCCTCGAGACGGCTCTGCTCTAGAAAGCGGGGGGACGTCAAAACCCACAAGCAGAGACCGTAGCGGTCCAGAGATGCACACCAGAGCAGAGACTTGCACCGTGCCATGCGCTGTCATCAAAACCTCTTGAAAAGCAGGGCAGTCTTGGCTTTATGTGTAATTTCTCCTCCTCAGATATATTTCTAATGGTATTTCAAGGCCTGCTTTTTAAAACCTGTGGGTTTATAGCTTTGGGAAGGATAGGATGACATTTTAAATGGAATTAGTGTGACAAGGTGGGGCTATGAGACCTGTTCACATAATTCAGCATAATGTACAGAATGGTGTATTTACTCGTGTCTTCCCCTGGTGCTAAACTGGTGCTCTTTCAAAAGACTCCCTTACTTACCTCTATTTACACATCTTTCTAGCTTGCCTGTGATATTTGGCTGCCTCAGGTTTTAATTGCCTTTCTCTGAGTTTGTGAAACGGCACGTTTGTGGTCACAGGTCAGTAGTTGTTATTATTATTCTTGCTAATGATAAACGAAAAGTTGCGCTTTCTTCCTATTAAAAAATGGTTGTCGTCTCTTAAAAGTAGTTTGTGCTGCAGCAGATGACAAGCGGCCGTTATGCGTTTTATTCTGGGGAGGTACAGACAGCCTTGGCTGGATAATGAGTAGGGCTACAGTAAAATTCATCAACGTTCATCATCTGCCTACACTGAAGGTGACATATTGAAAGGCTTATGAGTAGCGTACCTAATTACAGCTTTATCTGAAATGGCTGTGGTAGGACAACATGCATAGAGACACACAGATTAAAGGGAAAAAAATTAACCATTAGGGGTGGCATGAGGATATGGATCAGTGACGGGTGGCTTGCAACCGGGTCATCTGGGAGCTGCAAGGTTTAAAACACCCCTGTTTTGGGGGGCTCTTGGAGACTCAGATCTTTCCAGATCAGGGAAGGCTCTGCCTAGTGGCTTTCTTGCACCGTCTGTAATTCTGGCTTTCCTCACTCATACATGTTCTTGAGAAGTGGCTGACATGGTCCTTGAACAGGGTATAATACTCCGACAGCTGCAGCTTTATTGTGAACTCCTGTTCAATGCAACGGTTGTGTCATTAGATTTTAAGAACAGGATCTGCTTCTTACCTGCTTCCTTATATAAACCATTCACACAGTGGAGATGATACATCGAATATTACATTCCAAGGATAAAAAGAACGGTGCCCATAGAGAACCGACTGCCTTTATTAACAGCATTGTCAAGCGATGCTACTATGGGTAATCCAATCTCAGTCTTCCCATGGGTGCTCCTACGAAGAAAATCGGAAGCGGATTTGGGTAGCCAGCTGACTGCTAGTTTAATATGCCTGGGAGAACATGAATAACTGTAGAGAGTGTAAGTGTGGCGATATCTGTAGACTGGCTTTTCCAATCACACACCTGCAGAGTTGGAGCTACCTACAAGAGAGAGTCCCCAAGCAATGGCAAAACATTTCCAGAACTGCCGTTGCCCTGCATGCATAGACTGTGCAGCAATGGACTCAGCCCCTTCGGGTGCTGCAGAAGGCTCAATTGTTACTAACACACGGAGAGATTATGGAAACGGCAGAATTCTATTTTTGGTGTAGATTTCAACCAAGTAGCCCCAAACTGTATGAAAATGCGTGTGGATACCACCCTTTAATCAGAAACAGAAATTATTACCTGCAGGCAGAATTTCTAAGGATACTTGCAGCCAGATTCTAATTTACAGGGACATTCCACTGAAGCTGAATTAAAACCTTCAGGACAGCGTTACTATAAATGAACCAGCTATGTCTGAATGTGCCCATCTAGCTAAGAAACGAGACTGGGAGCATTGCCTTGTTATAGGACAACCACCATATTCCACCTTTCAGAGTTTCTTGCTTACATATAAATAACTTTACTAAGGGTCAGCCTGGGAAGAAGCATTTGGGGTGAGGTGCGCATGGGATCGCAAACATAAAATACTTACACCCTTTGAGTTGGTTCACTGCTGATTGACTGATTTCTGAACCATCTCCTGTTGTTGATTTGCACTTGGGGCCTCCTTTTCCCCCATTTTCTTCTTGTAAGCCCATTATTATCTTCTTTCCTTTTTGAATATTTGATGTCATTGATTCACAGCTTCTTCCTGACATCTCATTGCATATTTATAGTAGTTATTCCATACCATGTCAGATGTTCTTTTTCTAGGGTAAAAACTGCCATTTTTCAGAAGTTCTCCTACAAGGATGAATGGCTGTGTCCCTCTCTCAGGTTTCTGCTTCTGATTTTGCTTCTGATCCTTTGTTTGCAGGTAATAAATTACGGCACGCGAGTGGGAAGCTGGCTGCAGATTACGCTATTGACTCATGGGGGGGGACAGCCATCAGAGCTTGGGCTCTGGTCTCTTTGATACCCAATGAGACAGACTCGTTCAGTATTCAGAGCTGATTTTAGGGGCGAGCAACTAAAGAAAGCAACGTTGGTGCACAAACGGGGACGATCCCTACCTTGGCAGTCACAAGTTGAAGTCTGGGCTCTTTCAGTACCCAGCTGGAAAGCAGACCCGGAGGACCATGTCAGAGGGCTGTTGATCACCAGCTGGTGACACCCTTTTCTCTCTAGTAATATATATCAGCATTTTTTTTTTTTGGGGGGGGGGGAGGGGGAGTGTCTAAGGACCTTTTTCTGTCTGTAGTTAGTAAACCTCTTATCTTTTAACAAAAGCCCAGATGTTAGTTGCAGCACTCTTTTCAAAGTCTGGTAAGGGTAAAGGTTTTGTCTGAAAACTTTTGGTTCTCACTTAACTGTGTCTTTTTTTCACCCTACCCTGATCTGAAGCAGTTGAGAGCTGCTGTGCTGTTGTGCATTGTTGATTAACACGCTGTAGTTGTTGCCTTATAGGGTCTAGAGAAGAGATTTGGGTGAGGTTCCTGCTATGGAGGCAGAGCAACTGCAGCAGCTGGGACCCTGTGAGGGCTCGCTGTGAAAACACTTGTCTGTCTTTTATGGGTTTTTTTTATTCCACAGTTGAACTTGTATACTGAAGAGCAGCATGAACTTTGGAAAAAGAGCAAACACAATTTTTAAGAACAAGAATTTAGCTTTATTACTATGAAATATTTACTCCTGTTATGGAAAAGTGATCATGATGAGAAATGGCAACGGATGTTCACTCAACTGCAGGTTTTCATTTAGTATTTATAGTAAAAGTCCATTTTTTGAACTGATATATTTAAAAGTTTTAGGTTTGTTTTTCTCTAGCACATTATGATTTCCCAGTGATGTGAAGATAGTTATGGAATAATACAGAGAGGTGATTTATTTAAATGTATAAAACACTTCTGAATGGCTCATTGTCTGGCTTTAGGGGGCTGTGAGGACGATCAGATTCTTCAGGCTAGTTAGTGCTTCTGAAAACTTTCCTCGGTGTAATTTTTAGAGGTTCCTTAGAACATTCATAGGTTGTATGCTTTGAATCAGAGCTTACCATTTTATTAATTTCCCTTCTGTTGTAACCTCCAGTTGTAACCTTTGTCTCAGGTCCCACATCCAGTCTTTCTTAGCCTGTACTACATTTGTGGATTTCATTACTGCGGTTCTCAAGTGAACCAATTGTCCTCTGGAGATTGATTTAATCCTCTTTTGTTACGTAGCCTGTATTGTCCTTTTTTTCTTCTACTCCTTCCTACTCTATCTAAATTATTGTACTTCCCGTTCTGTCCTCTCAAGTGATCACATTAGAAATCAAAATTAAAAACAGGTATGGCACAGCCTACTCAAAGAATGAACTCCTGGCATTTTAGAGAATTTGGACATTTTGACCTAATACTCTTCAGCAGACACAAGCTGGAAAAAGGAGGACTTTGATAAGCTGGAAGGAACAACCTTTTTCCTAGGGTAAAAGTCTTTTAACCTCGGGTGGTCAAACACTGGAACAGGGTTGGGCTGGAGCCTCGTGCAGGCCCCTTCCCACTTACGCTGAGCCTGTGAAAATCTGGGGGCAAAAATCATCCTGAGCCAAGCTGCAAAGGAAACCAGCCACAGCAAGGCGTGCCACGGAGAGTCAGGGATGCCGTGTCTAGGGCAGGAGGTGGACGGTCTGCGTGCTGGTACAGCGTGGGTGACTTACCGATCCTGCACTTACCCTGCACAGCTCGGTGGTGGCTTTGCTGCTTCTGAGCGATGCAGCCTCCCACGCTTTTGCAAAAACCTTTTTACCACATTGCTATGTTCCATTTACCGCTTTTTCTTTGGTTTTGAGCCTATCATCTGTCATGCCTTTTGATTGCCAAAGGTAATCCTCTTGCCCAAGACACATTTGTGTTCAGAAAGGCAATTGCCTGCCCAGTGACAACAGCCATATATTCAGAGTCTGCTGGCCAGCTCTCCAACCAGGGTCATGTGTGCTTGTCTAGCCAGCCATGGCCCACTCTGCAGCAACAAAGACCTGCTTTTCCCTGTATTGGATCCGTCTAGAGCTATGTCCTCCCTCTGTCCTTTTTCTCCTCTACTTAAAAACAGGGAGTTTATTGATCATTTGCAGACACCTAAAATGGTTCTCACCTGCAGCAGCAGTTCTCTACTACATGTTTCCTTCTGGCTTTAAAGATACTTCACAGCCCTTCCCTGCTGGAAGACAAGATGCAGTTTCCTTGCCCTTACCTTCAGGAACCTCTTTCTGAACATGAACATCAGCACAGCTTTGCAAAGACAACACACTTAGGGCCAGACACCTTCCCCTCACGTTCAAGCTCACAGTAGCTGGGAGATGATCATCATTTGGGGTTTCCTTGCATCAGGTGAGGCTATTTTGGTGTCAGATTGTTCTTTTTTAGCAGGGTCCCTGTTTATTCTCCACCTACATTTCCTTCCAAATGGCTGCAGAGACTCCCAGACCTCAAACCATCTGCTGGTGGGAGGAGGTGAGTAAAGGGAGCGTGGAGGTCTCGGGAGTGAGAGGAATGGGAGAATGAAGAGCCTGGATGGCACTGTCAGTGTGAATACACCAAACACCTTGTATTTCACCAGCTCCTCTCCCCAGTGTCTTCCCCGGGCTGCAGATTTAATGCCCAAGCAAAAATTGCTGCTTCTCTGTCTGGGAAAATGCTGTTACAGCAGGCATATGTCCTATATGCTGCTTCTTTCAGGCTTTTTTCTCTACTCTTTGGAAGCACAGATGCAGTTTTGTGGCTCTGCCACTTCACAGAGCAGAGGATTCTCGCCATCCCCGGCAGCTCCAGCCGCACCGATGCCACAGAGCTAGAGTCAGCATGCCGCGCGCCCCACCAAGGCACCAGTAGTACCGTCATGTTTCTGTAGCAGCGGTCAACAATTTCCCTTCAGAAGTATTTCAAAATAAGCAACTTCTGTTTTTTTTACCTGTAGATTTTTCATCAAAACAGGAGCTCCCATGTGCGCCCTTTTTTCTCTTTCTGTCATTAAATGTGAAATAAAAGGAATACAAGTGGGTTTGGCATTTTTTCCCCTTTACTTTTCTCTTTCATGTTTTTTTCATTGACCTTCTGAAGCTTTCTTAACTTTGGCGCTGGCAAAAGGAGTTACAGGACAGTCTAACTCTGTGCTTTGAGGTGCTGAGAGGAAGGGTTGAACATCAGCAGAAAGAAAGACACAGCAAAAAAAGAAAATCATTATTAAAATTAAAACCTGTCTGGATATCGTTGATGTATTTTCTCACATACAGAACACTGAAACCTTTCCCCGGTAGCTAGATCTGCAGAGAAAACCTCATCTGCATTTCCTTAGCAAAGATGCAGATGTAATAAATTTTAACTGAATATTGACTTCTTTGGAGTTGCATGAGATTTGGTGTCATAATGGGATGCAGGATAATGCCCAAATGATGTCCCTAAAGCCTTCAGTGGGCATCAAGGGCTGCACTGATTATGCGTGAATCTTATTTTCCTTATTTATTTATTTGGCCGGAGGAAAGAAATGCAGTCCAGGCTCCCAGGAACAGGCAGGCAGCCTCCCACTTTCCTTCCAAGAGGGGAAAGGATCCTCCTGCTTGCACAGCAAGAAATCTCTCCTCCCAAAGCAGGGACCCATCCTTCTTCCATGCCACAGGCGCTGGCTGCAGATGGGGGGGCTCTCCCAGTGGGGCCAGATTTGGGGTCACTATGACCCAAGGACCTTTTACATCCTATTTCCCTCCCCATCCCTCGACACTTAGAAGCTGTATCCCCCTGCTTCCCCCCGGCTGACAGAATCATCCGCTATCACTCCTTTGCCAATTTTTCCAACAAATTCTTTCCTCCTTTCTCCTATGCTGCTCTTTGTAGCGGAGAAGAGAGGGGGGAAGAAAAACAGCAAAACCCTGGTAATGACAGTAAAGCCAGATTTTCAAAAACTCTTCCAGCAGATCTCCCTCCGCTCTTTGCACAAATCCGGATAGCCCTGAGCTGGCTGGGAAGGGGGCTGGTGCGCACCCCGCGGGGCGGCACTGCCTCCCCTTCTCCGCACCCGTCCCCGGGCTGCCCCGCGGCCGTGGTCCGCCTCAACCGCGGGCGGTAACGAGCTGCTCGGGGCAGGGACGGGCTTCCTGCGCGGCGTGGGGCGGCTGGTGCTCCTCGGGCGAGCCCGCCGGTGTTGCAGCAGCGTGGGCGTTAATTATAAGCGAGAGGCAGCGACCCTCCCCTCCGTGGGCAGGCTGAGCGGCGCTGGATGTGGCACGGTGAAGATCCCTCGGCGCCGGTTTTCTCGGCGTTTCTGGCGTGCCAAAGTTTGTTCGCACCCACAGGAGTTGTTTTTATTCCTCGTACCGTGGCATCCCATTAGCTTTTTATCTCTCCCGGACTTTTCCGTGAGCTTCCCGTTTTGAAAAGCCAGCACAAACGCGGCTGCCGCGTGCTCGAGGTTTAAGGGTTGAGCCGCTCCCGGCGGCCCCAGAGCCGCTTACGGGGAAGCTCAGCTGTGGGTCCTGCTGCAGGAGCTGCAGCTCTGAAAGGTAAAGGCGGGCAGAGAGAGGCGAGGCACACGTGGAGGAGGAGGACGGCAGGCAAAGCAGATATGTGACGACAGAAAATGAAAATAGGTCTGTTGTAAAGTAATTTAATTTTTTTTTTTTAAGGGCGGAGGTTTCTGTATATTTCTATGTTGAATGCTTTAACTGAGAATTTTGTATAAGGTTGTCTGCATTTATAGCAATTAATTTAAAAAGAAACTTAATTTATATGTGTTAGCATGACCTATAATACCCTATAAAGCACCAGTAAATATGAATATATTCATATTCCTACCTCCAGTGAAACAGCCATGGGCAAGTCGGGTAATTACTAACCTCTGCTTACAAAACAAAACTGCATTTCATCTACAGCCAAATACTCAGTTCTTCTGAATGCAAAATAAGAGTATTTTTCCATAGCAGAATCTGATTTCTGCACAAAAGGATGTGTTGTTAAGCCTTATCCAACTGCTTATGTAAAGATAGCGCCTAGTATATGTTAGTGTTAGTAATAACAGGGTAATGTAATTTTCTCTCAATATATGTTAGTGTTAGTAATAGCAGAGCAATGTAATTTTGAGTACATTTTAACCCTGCTTTGAAGTAGTATGTTTGGCATGGCAAGTGTTTTCCTGAGTAATGAGCCAAACAAATTGCTATTCAGATAGAGAAAGAGGTTGTAAAAGAGGAGTTCTCTGAAATATCACAAAAGTGTTTTAAATTGACAGCAGTAAATATCAGAGAGGTATACCATTGCTCAACACTGCGTTTTGGGAGGAGTCACAAAGGAACAGCTATACTGAAGCTATCAGTGTTTTATCCCGAGGTTGAAAGAGGAGAGGACAACAAATCATGTACCCATGAAATTTAAAGACTGAATGTTTTCAGTGACCTCAAAATCTTTCGGATGGGAAATGGGATATTAGTTGAGTTGTGGAGCTGAGGGCACTGTTAGTGCCGAGTTTTTCGGCCTGAGATGACTGGATGTGCCATGAGCTAGCACACACACGTTTATTAGTATCTTCGGATGAAAGTCTTTGCTAGCATGTTACCTGTTGAGCTCACACCCTGTGAGGCTCTATACTGAGCCTCGGTCATCTCAAAATTTCCACAGAAGCCTTGAGCCTTTCCCTGTGAAGTGAAAGAGGGCAGGGCACAGAGCCCTTGGGTTGGGTAACGAAGAGTGAGGAGCCTTCACAGACGAAGACTTGAGCCTTCACAGAAACTGCAGGCTCAGGCATCTCTTTCTGCTGCTGGAGCAGACTGATCCCCCAGGAGGGGTTCCTTGGCTGGGTCAGGAGGCAGTGGACTTCCCCCAGACGAGGGAGGGAACTGCCTCTTAATACAGGGAAGCTGCCAAGGGCTGTGCAAGGGACATGGACAGCAGTGCCATAGCACCTCCACTCCTCCCATATATCTTTGTTCTTCTCACAGGGGAATGCAGGAAGCCAGGTCCATATTTACTCCACTTGGCTAACATGGAGCAACCCTTGCTACATCAGCTTTGCCTATATGGGGGAAGCCCAGCTTCTTGCATAGTGTTTCATGAGCTCAAGTGCAGCTTGCAGGGCCAGCGCCCTGAGATGGCTTCTACAGGACCTGGCTGCACCTCCAGCCGTGATGTTCAAACCATGTGGGCTGGGAGGCCAGATCAGCATCACAGACCTAGCCTGTGGTGCTGCAGGGCCTTATCACATCCCAGCCACAGGACTTTGTGTTTGCCTTTGCCAAACTTCATGATGTTCCCATCCACCCTCCCTCCTGCTTGTCCAGTTCTCTGAATAGCAGCTTGACCTACCAGCGTGCCAGTTGCTCCCCCAGGTTGGTGTCCGTTTGTGAGCTTGCTGAGATCTCACCCCATTCCCCCACCCTGGTGTTAACAAAGGTGCTAAACAATATTGGCCCAAGTATCAGATTTTATCCTGCTTGAGCAGCCATGTTTCCACCCACCTTACATTCCAGTTGATACCGCACCAATTTGGTTATAAGGAGACTGTAGGAGACAATGCCAAAGGCCTTGCTAAGTTCAAAACATGCAATATCTAGTTGCCTAAGCACAGGTTATGGAAGTCAGACTCTAATGAAAAGAGCATATGAGCTTGGTGCCACCTGATACAGCCATACAGTCTCCAGTTTGGCACTGGTTTGGCTGGTATTTCTGGCTGGCATAGAGCTCGGACAGAGCACAGGCCCATGTTTTTCTGCACAGTTATTCATGCAGATCTCTTCTTCCCAATGTCAATCCAAACAGCCCATCCATAAACAAAGCAGACCAGATAGGCAGTATGTTGCTCAACACTGACAGGATGCAAAACTCTGAACCGGCCTCAGGGAGAGGACTGAGTCATGTTCATCAACACAGTTTAAACAAGGATAACAGCTTTTAATATTACTCGTAGCCCCAGGAAGGCTTTCAGTGATTTCTCTAAACTCTCAATGTTGATCTTGACAATTTTTAGCTCAGCTGAATTTTAAAAAATATTGAAAGCTCAGGTGCAATGCCTTTGGGGTACAGGAAGAACAAACTCCAGATAATGATGATAAAATGTTCTGTTCACCATAGGCAATGGGTTGGTTCAAATATAGACCAGAAGTCACCAAAGAGTATACAACCATAAACAGGCATTTGCTGATTGGGTGGAAATAGGTTGCTGCTTTTATCTTCAAGATTTTGTCTCAAGCAATTTCCATTTGATTGGTGCTCTATCTGGGAGATGCATGGAAGACAGTGCCCAAGCAAGCAAACGTATGATTCTACTACGAAAGAAATCATCCTGCTCATGGAAAAAGACATGCTGATCAGGAATATTTCATGTCTGAAAGCTACATATCCGCTAGGATACCAGGAGCAAAGCACTGGACCACAGCTGATCAGTGGAGCTGTGTCTGAAGATCTCCTAATCTTCTTATAGAATGATTTCATGGTGATTGGAAGGGAACGTATTTATGATATACCTATTTTGCGAAACAACTTTTTACTGCTTCTGGTGCAAAAGCTGACCTGTCACTAAGTATTGGTTTCTAATCTCCAGGGCTCTGAAACCAGTATTTTCTGCAGTAGTGCATTCTGTCATGGGGGCTTTTTTGGCTCATAGAAGTTGTTTGTGTCTCTGAGCATCTTGGTTGGAGACCAAATAGGCACCAAGACTGGGATTCTTAGTACACTGGTCAGGTTGGGTGTTCTTATACCTTCCCTCTTTAGAGGCACTTGTAAGAATAGGATTTTCACAAGAAAGTGGGTACTAAGCCCATTCTGAAAATCAGCCCCTTTAAAACTGCTCTAAGTTGGGTGCCCAAAGCCATAAGCCAGCCTGGAAAACGCTTGACCAGCTAAATTTTTCTGGGATCCTCCTTGAATCATTTAAGGACAAAAAAGAGAGATTTCCCATTGGCTACATCTGTGTGTTAAAAGAATCTGAACTGAACCTCATTTTGAGAAGGTTTAGAGATAAGGTTAGAATATGACCCTATGCCACCTTGTCAGGGCCATGGAGGAGAGGGAGAGATGTGCTCCTTGTTTTACCAATGTAGCCCAGTTCTCAAAATCCCAGGGGAAGGGGGGGTGTTGGGTGTCTAAGAGGACAGTAGGTATGGTACAACTACTGTGCCCTCTTCTGCCGTGCAAGGGATGGGAGAGGAGTGGGGAGCAAGGGGTGAGAAGCTAAGCTCTAGAAAAGCCAAAATATTTGCTGTCCCTGCCATGGTCACCAAAACGCTTCAGATTTCAAGCTGTGGTGCCCGAGCCTTTGCTTCCCTGTGTCTAGAGCAAGATCATCAAAGCAACCCTGATGTTCCTTCTGCAGGCAGGGAAAAGGAGGCAAGGGCATGTGGTGGGGAGAAGGAAGAGCACGGTCAGGAAAGAAGTTATTGCCTTGCTAAAGAATGATTCCGTTGCTGTGTCACACCTTGAGAGAGGCTTAAAACGTGGCTCCCCAAGGAAGAATGAAAATGAATCTGCAAAGTTTGAAGCAATGAAAATAAATAAGCAAAGCCCTAAACTTTTAGCCACCCACACCATGACCAGGTTGGTTTAATAGTAACCTATAAATTTTGAAGAAATGTAGTATGTAGCTGTTGGCTCCTTTGCGTAGCTAGTCTGCCAGCACTAACAGAAGGATATTTTGACTCTAGATCTTGTTTCTGTGTGGCACTGGTATCTGAAGAAGGTCATTACATAAAAATGTAAAATATATATGTGTGCACTGGGAATGAAGGTAGCAGTCAACTAATTCGCTTCTGTTTTCTTTCCTGCAGATACACAAACAAAAGTATACAAACACACAAGTGAGTAGGAAAAGTCTAAGATAAAACTTTTGCTTTGATGATCTTTGTGACAGACACTTAAAAAAAACTAAAAATCACATTATCACAAGTATCACCAAAGGAAACAGAGCTGTTCCCTGAGAAAGGAATGAAAGACAGAGATCGGTAAAGCTGCAGCTGCACGGGCAGGTAGAGGTGCCTCCAGCCATCCCACTGCCATACTCTCGATGCACTCTTTGGGTTCTCCACCCAGGGACAGAGCCACAGGATCGAAGCGAGTGCCTTGGCACGTCCTCGCACTCCAGCACTGGGATGAGGATCACTGTTTTCTCTTTGTAATGTTTCTCCCATCAGAGAGGACTGATTTACATTCGCAAGCTCTCATACAGAATCAGCTGAGCTTTAACCTTAGCTTTTTGTCACCTGCATGTGCCCCTTCTCCCCTCCCAGCATCCTCCCTGCTCTGCTCCCGTTCCCAGCTCCGGGTGCTCGCCCCGGCAGCGGAGCAGGACCCTGGGGGTGCCGGTGCCTGACAGCGCACGGGGAGCTAAACGCCACTCCAGCTTCCCAGCAGATCCCGCAGCGTTCCCCGGGGAGAAACAGGTTGCTCGGCGCTGCGTCCCTGGCAAGGCACGCGAGCGCCGGGACGCAACCTGGAGGAGAGCAGGGCTGCGGCTAACGGCTGCCGCGGCGTGCCGTTGCTTCGTGCCAGTGCCTCTGGTTTGAAAAAACAGAGGTTTTCAAACCTCCGAAAGAGGAAGCCTGTTGTAGTCTTGCTGGGAAGTGCAGGAAAAACTCTTTGATGAGTCCTGGAGCCCTCGTTCAGGACCTGAAGTGTTTGGTAAAGCTGAAAAAGCTGGTGTGTACGTGAGAGCAAAACACATCAGATATGCTGCTATTTCTATGGACATAAGAAGAAATTCCCCTGTGGCTCCGGTAGATTTTAATATGGAATATTAAGAGCAAGCCAAGTGGATGACTATGATTCATAGACATTACACAACTTAATATGTCACATATAGTTACAACATGCAAAATACACACCAGGACTGTGTAAGGAAAAGTGTTTTGTTTAGCAGTTGAGGTTGCTAGTAATGTGTGAGTACTGTTAATGCATATTTAAGCAGAGCAGTTCAGTGCTGGAGAACTGTATTTCAGATCTGAAAGGTTGAGCTGGTTTGCTATTCTGTACTATTTGAGCAAGAAAGTTACCAGATTAATACAGTTATTTCTTAAGCAAGAGTTGGGTATCTTATGTGCTATAGAAAAGCAAGTTTCACTGGCGGTTTTGTTGTCTTCCCCTTTGCACATCTAGGTAAGGAGTAGTGGAAGGCAAGAAGGTGCTTTGAAATGACATGGCAGACGCTTTTCCTGGGGGAGAGGTGAGTTTGCCTGAGTCCTGGTGATTTCCCACAGCTTCTAAGTAGAAGGATGACTCTCCAGGGCTGTACCTCCTGCTGTGCCTTTGATCTGCCTTCTGAGCAGGACGTGGGGGAGAGTCCTGCAGCAAAGCTCTGGCTTCGTTGTCTTCATCAAGTCAGGACCACAGCCTACACCAGCCCAGGTGCCTTTTATAGGGGCTAAGTTCAAAGCTCTGCTGCCCTCAAGACCTTATTGCTTAAGCTCTATAAGGGGTTCTTAATGCAGCAAGGCTTGGAGGCCAGGGTTCATTTTGCATGTTTAAAACCATGCATAATTCAGTTGCAAGTCAGAGGCGCATAAGCCTGAGGGCTCCTTCCAGTGCTTAATGCAATAGCTGACTCAAGCAAACTGCAGGGTTTGAGGAGATTTGCTGATGGAGTTGCTGCATTTTTCTGTAGACTCTTGGGGGATCTAGCTGGTCCTTGAGAGGGCCAACATCCGTGTTTTGTTTAAGAGCTGCTGTTTTGCCTTCCTGTTTTGTTTCTTTGCCGAATGTGAAATGAGATATCTAGGGGCAGGGTGCCATGGTATATACTTCAGCTTCCATACCCGCGTGAAGGAGCTCAGCTTTTGATTGAACAGAGGCAGGCAGGTAAGATACAGTCTGTATTTTTATCCTGACTGTCCAAAACTATGAAACATTTTCATTATTTTCTATATAAGCACAGGACACCACCTTGCTTCCATACAAAATGCAAGGTTGTCTCTTGCTCTACAGCATTACCTTTGCAGAGCAAGTTTAAAATTCCATGTATTCTTAACAACAAAGCAAAAAAGTAGAAATTTAAAATTAAAAAATGAAGTCTCCTGAGGACCTGAGTTATGAACATCCAGAGGACATTCCCCCAGGCTACAAGGGTAGGAAGGTCAGCCCACCCGTGCCTGAGCCTACCACCAACACGCTTATGAACCCCTGGAGTGGAGGACAGAGGAGATCCTGCGTAACTTGTCACTGTTTGCTAGATCAGCCAGTTCTCCAAAGAGGTGAAGGATCAGGAAGGAAGAAGACCAATGATTTTTATGGGGGAGAAGGAGCAGGGAAGGAAAGGCCGGCAAAGAGCGGTTGGACAGCAAGAGAAGGCACTGGCAAGGTTGCTGCTAAAGCTAGCAGTGCAGCTGCGCCTCTGCTCATCCTCTGCGGCGAAGCATCAGTGAACATGGGCTAACGGGACGCTGCAGGGGGGTGTTGCGTTAAGAGGCAGAGCAATTTGGCAGAAACTAAACCCCCTTGCTTTCCAGTCGATCCTCAGGTATCAGAGGGACTGGGGGCGGCTGAGCTTAGGTTCTGAGTGATGCCCAAAGTCAGCGTTAGTAGTCCGGTCGCGCCCAACACCTTTGTTGGACTATCACGGGTCTGGATGCACTACTAACATCACACTACCTGCTCAGCCGGACACCTCCTGAACTAACACGGCCGCACTCAGAGGTACGGTCGCATTCAGGGACCACACACGGCCGAGTCAATCAATAGTGCGATTTATTGAACACACGGCTGAGTCAATCAATAGTGCGATTTATTGAACACACGGCTGAGTCAATCAATAGTGTGATTTATTGAACACACGGCTGAGTCAATCAATAGTGCGATTTATTGAAGCAACAGATACACAGGTTCTTTGGATTGGCGGTGATAAATTCACTACCTATAAAGCACGTGTAAATGCTAAAACTACGAGGGACACTACTTGGCTATAAACGCGTTAAAAGATGTAAAGTGACTCTATATAGAGATTTCTAAGTTTCCCAGGGAGGCACTTGGTATGACCAAGGGTTCGAATCTTACCCAACGGCGTCCCGATCCCGGCCCGTCGACTGATCCCAGAAGTTAGAGTGGTACATGACGATGGTATCTTCCCTAACATCCAGCTCTTAAAACATTATTTTATAGTGTTTTATTTTGCAGGTGGAGCTTGAGTGACTCCAGTCATACATACCTTTATCAGGATTGGTGCAGAATTCTCTCACTTCGCGTTTAAAGGTACAGACTAGGAAAAATTCAGTGCGCACACTCATTGAGGAGGAGTCGCACCTTGGGGGGGTGGTAGCTTTTGAGAGGGGTGTGCATTTTATTATTATAATGATATTATAATTAGCAAAGTTCACTCTAAGTACAGCACTTCATCAAAGTTGACAGGTCTTTGGCCCATGACATTGTAAGCGCAGCTTATCAATGTACATCCTGTGCATCCCTAAACTCCCCTGTTCACAGAGCGTGGCCGCGAGGTCTCCACTCCACTCCACCCTCCATGTAATCTCTCCCAGAGTCAGCACACCAGGCGCCCCTGATGTTGCCAACATCCAAGGCCGTTCAGGGAGTCTCCATGTCACAGACCCGTTGTACATGAGTGCTATGTTCCACCTGGTTTCAAGGCTGTTCTTAGAGGGTAAATTTCCAAAGTATCCCTCAGCGATTACTCCACAGGGGGTGTTGGCAAATCCTGTGTGAGCCAACGTGTGTGAGAATTTGCACACTGTAGACATGAAAAAGCCCCTAGACAGGGGCTCTGGTGTCGTAACACACTGCAAGCTTGAGGCACATCAATACCCACCACGGTTCAGGGCTTATCACTGTATTTACTGTGGTGTTGTGTATACTTAGAGGAGAGGCTGTTGCAAACAGCACCATAAAATTAAAGACAGAAAATAGCAATATTGAGTTTTTAATGGCAGTTGTGATGTGCTGCAGTTCTAATGAACGGTTTAGTTTTGTAGTGTGATTAATTTGCTGGCACAGAGGAAGTTTTGTTAATCTTGGAGGACATAGAATTGGAAGGGAGGAGGGAGTGCAGAACAGGCATTTTAAGCCTAGAATTTAATTGCAAGATAGTGCCTGGAATATAAATTGATACATATAACTGCTTTGAGAGATAAGCTTTACCAATGATGTTGGGTTTTGGCAGACAGGATCATCACGCTATTATGAAAAAGATACTGCTGTGGGCTTTACTTTGTGATTTATATGGACATGAATTTGTTTGACACAATTCTCTTGGCTGCTTCTCATCCTGTAGCATGGACTGAAGCTCTGAAACCTTGCTATGGGTACATGACTTTGTGGAAGGCATGGAAATGCTCAGAATCTCCCTGAAATACACAGCTGAAAGAATCAGGTTTATGAAGGTTTTCCTCCAGTTGCCTTTGAATTCATGCTCCTGCACTCTGTCTGTTCTCCATACTCTGGCATGAGTCCTCACAGGGGATGGCCAAGCTTACGTCTTGCTAGAATAAGGCAAGGCACTTCATGTTTATCGGGATGTAGCTGAATTAGCTCACAATAATTAAAATTGTAAATGGCAGCACTCATCTAATTTCTTTATTGCTCTTCAGTGTTTGACTTTCCAAGCACCTGTTTTTTTTGGCTGGTCTTTTCTGCTCTCTCAGATGATCAGTAATTAGTAAAAGAGACACATAAAGCATTTTCACATCACAGAATAAGGCAAAGTTTACAAGTACCACTAAAAGTCTAATAAAGGATTCCCACAGCGATAGTGGATGAAATGTTTGTAGGAGCCATTTATCCACTGAAGTTGACCTTTTCTCTGTTTGAAGGTTTTAAGTGATTTTTTTTTTTTTTTTAAATCATGACTTCTGAATCGTGTTTAAAGTGGACAGATTTAAACTCACAGATGTGCTGTGCTTCTGCATCTCTTGTGATAGTACAGTTGGTCTCTGGCAAGGTGGGTGACTGCCGTGTGCAGAGTCTTTGGAGTTATCTGCTCTTGTGTAGAGATCTGTCAGGCGGCTTCATCCCTCCGTGGTAATGTCACACAGTGCAACACCAAACCACACAGAGGTACCAGCTCTGGCACAGAAGCCGTGTAGCTGTACTCATGGGACACTTTAACTCCATGGCAGGTCTGTGCAACATGGCACAAGCATAGCTGAATTGCTTTCATACTTGTTTCATGCAAAGCCCACATGGTGCCACCTTGTACAGTGATGTGCTTTTGACTTGGGGGTCCCCCAGAGCCTCTTTGCTTCCCACCCCTGAGGATGGTGTGCCCTTATGGCTAGAACAGCTCTGCAGTCGTGACTGGTGCACCCCATGCCTCTGAAGGTATGACTTCCAGGGACCAACAAGGGGATTATTTCATCTGCAGGTCCTTTTCTAACTTTGGCAGACGAGGCACCCTCAACTGTGGAAACTTAAAATCAAGATTGCATTAACTTTCTGGTACTCTCTGGATTTAATCCATATCTGAAATCTTGTTTTCTGTTTTAAATGCTATTTGTTTCCAATGGAAAATTACAGCAATATCCCCAGGAGCTTGTGCCTACCATATAAATCCATATTGTATGTATTTGCAATCTGTCATAAACAGGAACGGTGTGTTGAAGAAAGCAGATACAACTACAAGCCAACAGAGACAAAACAGTTGGATTTCCAGGTTTGTCTCATTGGATTACCAGGGACCCCACAGTCTGTAATTCCTTTTTTCATCACAACTCCAAAACCACAGTACCACTAAAAATATGCTGCTCTAAATCAGAGCAGCCCTGATGAGGGTTGCAAGAGTGTAGAAGGAGCAGAGACCAAGAGACAGAAATGCTTGCTGTCTTACTAGATGGATTTCCTCAAGGAAAGGGGAGGTGGTTGACCCAGGTACTAGGAGCATTTTTGTATCAGAGACTTTGGATTGCAACACATGTGAACAAAAGCATATTGGCTGATCCCACCATATATGTAGTCTTAACTCCACCCTGAGGAGGCAGCAAGAGGAAAAGGTATTTCAGTATCATCTGAGATCAAAGCCATAGCACGAGGTACAAGATACAGCCATCTGCAGAGGCTTGTGCCTAGTATGTATATTTGTGTATTTCATCTCTGAAAAGTGAATAATGAAACTAAAGTAAGGATAATAATGTTCCACCTGTATATAAAAACTTGTGCAAAAAGACTGGAAAATATCTTGTACGTAAACTATTTTGGTTGTAATCTTCCTATTGTAATCGCAGTCCCTTTTCTATGCTGCGTCTCCAGCAGGTTATGTAAAATTATTGTAGGGGGCATAATTTATTGCAATATTCAGTAATCAGATAAGTGGTGTATTCACAGGAAGGAAGACATTATAGCATTCAGCCCTCTGTTCAGCTCAAAAATAGCTCAGATGTTGGGAAAAAAAAAAAAAAAGACATGATTGCAGGCACTTACTGATGCTGAGTTCCAGAGCCTTTTTAGTGACATGCAGTGCTTTGCTAGATGATATAAAAGCCATTTGATACTTAACAAAAGAAAACTGCAATGGCTCAAACAGACCAAATACACCCAAGTGGCCACAATACAGAGCTGGGTCAATGACTCATGGGCAATTATAGCTGGCATTAATTTCAATTGGCAAGAAACTAATCTAAGAATTTCAGTTCTTGAGAGAAAACCTTCCCAAGGTTTGTCAGCCTACCCATGAGTCAGACACTTCCTTATTGTTTCCTTAAATGAATTTTTAGCTGATGTCCTTTTTAAGTGGCTTAGAGACTCAGGGAGGGGAAAGTATGCCTGTGCACTCACCGTAGCTCAAAAATGTGGGCATTAGTGAGAGGCAGAGAACAGGTGAAGCATGTACAGGGCAAACACTGGTCAGACCTTGCTGGGCATAGCCGGGGCAGCATTCCAAGATGATGCAGGAAGATGCTGATACTGCTACCTCCCAAAGGGCCTGACTAGCAGCACTGCACGAAAACCCTTAAAGCTAACAGCCCAAGCCCTTACCAAGCCGCAGGCATAATCCTTGCCTTCCTTCAGACCCAGCTCACCTTCGCATAGCCTTTGCTGATTCCAAACCTGAGGTTTAGCCCAGGAGCGTCTTCTGATCCCACACTAATCCCTAGCTCCAGTGAAGACAGGATCTTTAGAACCAGTGTTACCATTAAATCTGGGTTTGTAGACTGGTTTTAAGCTGTAATAACAGAAGAGTTTGAGATTAGGTGTTGGACTGGGGGCAAAGAGGAACTAGATTTGGTGCTGGTGCCTTTAAAGGTTTTCTCCCTAAAGTTTGGTTTGACCATGCCTCAAAATAACATTAGGGTTCAGGCTGGAATCCATGCCAGAAGGATGGGAGAAGAGTGGTGTATAATTGGACTCGGTATGTTAGTGGTGGTCTTTCTAGTTTTAACCTGGGAATGGCACATTAAAAGAAGAGTGAAGTGTGGGGCTCTGACTAGAAGGGACAGATGTACGTGGTACAGCACTGCCTGGGTTTAGAGCTCACTCCAGTAAGCACCTATGAGTTTGTAGGATGGAGATCACAGGGGTCCAAAGGGCTAGAGCTAATGTTAGACTTCCTCACGTCATCTTTAACCCCCAAATGCAACTGGAACTTTGCTCTAAATCCAGAAATGCCTGCTAGCAGTAGGTCTAAAAATAGAGATTAACTTTGTTATGGCCTGCGTCATAAACTTCATCTGGCAGCTTTTTTGGGCTCCAGTGAAATCCTAACTCATCAGCTCCTGATTGCATTAAAAGTATTTCCCTGAATTCTGCAATCCAGCAGTATTTTCACAGGACAAGCTGCATAAGTGAATGTTTTCACATTGCTTTAGTCTTTACAAATGAGTTACTTGAGAGAAGGGACCAGGTGTCTTAAGACTCTGCTATGCTAGATGAATCGGTCATTGAAACACTTACATTTTGGTTATACTATTCCTGCTGTAGCTTTCTTTATTCTATCCCGTTAATGACTTATTCACGTCCTGGAACTGGGCATTAAAAAATAATAATCTTATCATTGAATGCATGGTTTACTTTTTCAAGGAGTATCTAAAAGTAAGAGATGTGACTAGAGGTGCAAGGAGGTACTAGATTCTCTGCAGAGCAAAATATTCTAGAAAAGGCTTTTTGGAAACATCATGTTTAGTCAAGAGTTTTGCACCTCTGGTGATTGCCAAAGCCTAGGGCCTAGACACGGCCATACAAAATCCATACTAAAGATTCAACCCATGATCTGCTGATATATGGGCAAAGATGTCTATAAAAGAGGAAGCATGCAAAAAACCTACCACTTTCTGTTTTCTTATGTGGGTTCTTTCATACACTGGTGCTCTCCATCTGACCTAAACATGCCTTGGGGGACCTGGAAAACTAGCAATTGGCTTTTTCCTACAGGAACTGTAATAACCAGTCACTGTGCAGCCTTCCTAAAGCCAGGAGTTGTATATTTGAAACTGTTGCACTTCAGTGAAAACTGATCTTACAAGAAATTGTGCAGTGCCTGTGTTCCCGTCAGTTCACTCAGAAAACTGAGGCTACGCAGCCTCTCTCAGCACCCTGTGTCCCTCACGGAGCAATGCAGTAAGAATTGAAGGAGGCAATTATATTTAAATGGCATGGATTTTTTTTTTAATTATTATTTTGAGCCATTAGAAGTCATTAAGTGAAACCAAACTGAACAGGCAGAAAACCAGCTTGAAAGTTCCCAGAGTTCCTTGTCTTGGTGTGTCAGTGAGGTGACTTGGAAGAATGACAATATCTTGGTGACAACTTCCCAGTGGTCAAGGCAGGGTGGAAAGTTTCTTAAGAAGACAAGAAGGAAGCCACTGGATTTTCTGATGAAGGGCTACTGCTGACTTGTGTGTCAAACATTAAAAATTAATATTAAAATGGGAATTCCCCTCACTAGGTTGGGCTGAGGAGTGGGAACCAGCATCTTGATGAGTTTCCAGCTGGGCCTGTTTTCCTGTAACCAGCAATGCACCAATGGTGTTAGCAGAACTGTGTTAGGATGTCTTCAGGGCTCTCTTTGGATTTGCATCCCTGACATGGTGATGGAATGTAAGCTAGTTCAATGGGAGAACTAGATTCACACAAAAGTTTTCTGCCTTTTGTGATGAGAGCTCCTTCATGCCCATGCTTGTCACTGGCATCTCCATTGGTCTGTCCTAGTGAGCAAGGTCAGCAATAAATCTTGATTTGTTGGCCGATTAAGCAGACAAGCCAATGTTTGGAATACCTGTTCTCCCTTCCTCTCATTCCTTCCACCACGAAGAGCATCCTCAGAGAGAAATGTTGAAACACATTAGCAAGCCCAACTTAGAGAATAGTCTACTGCATCATTTCCCCTGTCATCAGTAAGAAGATTTTATGAATGGACTTATTTTAATTCTGTACTAACAAGGGACAAAACCACACGAAAGAATCTCACAGATGCAGTGATATACACAGCCAAAAAGCAAAATAAAAGTTCTTTCCAATAATATTAAATGGCTGCAAAAGGCTGGATAGATAAGCACTCACCTACACTTGTCTGACAAGTAGCAAGAACATTTTACTCTTCAAGCTTAGTCATTCAAACCTTTGATGATCAAATGTTATAAACTCAGCAAGGAAGCCCATCATCTTACCCCATCAATCTCTTAACCTGGATATAACAGAAGACAGAAAGGATAAGGAAAGAGCACCAACAAGAAGGCTTGCAGAATAAATATTTTTACCACTGAACAAAAAGACAGAAAGATCTCTCTCTTAACGAGAGTGCCCTTATGATATGATGATAATACAGAAAGGCACAGATGAAGCAACTGATGTTTAAAGCAATCTGGAAAGCCAGTAGAGCAATATCTCAGTGCAAACAGGGAAATCTCAGTTACTGTGCACCTCTGGCCCTCTCAGACCAGTCAAACGCTTCCCCTCTCAAATCTGAAACTATTATTCTTCTTGGGATTTCACACTGTTCTCGGACTTTGATCCACGGTTGCCAAGTACTTGCCATGTTTCCCTTGAGGGGCTTGGGGAAGTACCTGCCATTCTGCTCCTTTTGGAGCTATCGCAGTGGACTCTGAAGATCATGGTCTTTCAGCAAAAGATGGGTTATTCAAAAGCAAAGTACTGCTGCAGAAAACAATCTTAAGGCAATAAATGGGCTACACATGTCAGGTTTTCTGGGTCCCATCTGTTTACTCTTCTCGATTCATGTGGGAAGCTCTTTTGATCAGCTACTGTCTCATTTGATATTTCAAATAATATGTCATTTGACATGTAAAGTACTTAACAAAGTGTATCTCAGGCCTAGCTGTGGTGTCTGCTCTCCATGCTGGATCCAAGAGGGTAGTGTATTGACAATAAGAAATACAGACATTTCTGCTTACAACAGCATTAGGGAAACAGCAATACATCAAAGCCCCTCTTTAAATATTCATTTGTTTACTTTGGTTAAAGAAATATTCATAAAATTGGCCTACAGTGGCACATTCACCTGTCTTGAAGAAATCCATTCACTGTGAATTGTGGGGATCTAGCTAACAGGGAAAGACATTTGCAATATCATGGAACAATGTCACTGCTGGTCACTGGGGAAAGAATCTGGCACTGCTGGTTTAGAAGACATCTTTTTTCCAGATAAATTACACAGCATATGATGCTATGCAAGTTGAACATAGCAGAATCCAAATAAGCATGGAGATGTTCAAAGACTGGGTCCAAGAGCAGCTGAAGAATTAACTGCAGTTATTATCACTGACATAAAGTCAGAGCTCGGAGTTGTGAAAAGGAGTTAATCATTGGAAGGAAACCTGAATAGCTGCCTGTCCCTAGTTCCCCAAGGACTCTTTTTTCTCTTGTACTCATCAGTAGCTGTGACAAATTTCTTTCTCTTGTCACCTCCTTTGCAACTTCATATAAAAAGACTTAACCCATGGGAGCACTCCCATATATCAGAGTGCAGATCCTGAGCCGTGGGAAGAGAGCACTTGGTTTAGTTCAGGAGGGCTGGTCCCTCCGACTCATTGCAGTCCCTCACAAGAAGAGCAAACATTAATTCATCCCAGCTGCAATAGCCCTAAAAATCTCACGTAGAGGGAAAGGCCAGTTATGTCTTCTATTCCAGCTGCTTCAGGTAGCACTTCCCAACTGTCTGCTCATGAAGAGCCTCGTGCCTGTGATCAGAGTAGGTCCATCCCGCCAGTGTGTTGCCAAATTGCACTCACACATGGCAGAATCAGGACCAACTAGTCAGTATCTGTGGATGTCTGTGCTAATCAAGGAACATGTCCTAATGCTCTGCTACAGCCACTTTGGAGATGGAGGGATCATGCTGTAGCTGGTAGTTAAGCAGCATGCCTTTTCTTCTTGTTTGGTCTTCATCTGTCCTGCTAGAATTCACCACAGGGTTTGCAAAAAGGGAACAAACTCATCCACCCTGCATTTATTTATTTATTTTTAAGTCAGTTGCCTCACAAGAAAATTGCTCTGTAATCACAGCAACTTGCTTGCAGCCTACTGGTAACATTGCCCTTTGATGTTAAAAAGTTTATTAGTGGAGCTGCATTTTGTATCTGAATAATGCATTATCCTCTGATTTGGTACTTAGGGCTTCTCTCTACTCAGGCAGTCAGAGGGGAACGGAGGAGTCCTTTCCCCCCAGCATCTTTTGTATCATCCTTGAAATCTCTGACTTTTGCATGCTGAAGTTTGAGATTCTGAGAAGAAAGTATTGTTTCCAACTTGGTTCGGTGTTGGCGTTCATCTTATTCTTAAAAAGTAATTCCTTCTGTCACTGAGTTACTGCCTCAGATGGACACTGCAGAACCACCCTGCTTGGAACACAGGGCTGGACGGGACTCGCTGGGACCACAACGTTGTGCCCCTGGTACGGCAGGCAGCTGTGCCAGACTGTTCTTGCTGTGTAAACTCTCTATGAAAAGCAGCTAGGATGTTTTTCCCCAGCTTTCGTTTTTCTAGGCCAGTCTAGCCCGGATCTTTTGGATCCCCCAAAAAATGTCTCCACTTGTCATCCTCACAGGTTCTATTCCAACAGTTTGAATTGTCTTAGACTTTTCAAGGTGCCCAGGGATGTGGACTGTACCCTAGATGAGGCAGTAGCAGTTGCTTGTGCAGTAGCATTAACAGTTTCCTATCTCTCCTAGAAACTCCTTTTCTGATGCATATTAATTGCATTTGGTTTCTGCTTTGTCAGCATGTACTTCTGCCTTTTACTCCACCCTGGGGACACCAGCTCTCAGTGCTCCAGGTGACCTCCAGAAAGCTTTGGACAGCCTGCTACGCTGGGGAAAAATCCACCTATCCACCTTGTCAAATTAGAGTGAATGATGCTATCTTAGGCTGTGTAACTCAAAAAATTTTGTTGATAGTCATAGGTTGCTAACATAAACCAGAGTTATACTGACAGTTCAGCTGCAGAGTTGAGCTGTGGGAGCAGGTCAGGACTTCCTAACTGCAGGCAGCATGAGGGCTGACCCCAAAATCTGACAGCACACAGAGAGAGCACAGACAGGTACTCGGAGAAGCTGATGATTATGTGCTTGCAGCAGCAATATTAGCAAAGCTAGCATGAAGCTCCCTCTGCAATAAAAGGCACTCTCCTTTAGTGCCCACAGAGGTTTTGGAAACACATCCAGTCCTTCCTTGGAAGCAAAGCCCTGTATGGTACCGTCAGGCTGACATAACCCTATGACAGAGGCACTTGCTGTTCCCTGTTGTGTACCACTGCAAGGTTATCCAGCTGTCCTCTGTGATTTGCCACCACTTTTCCATTGTTTTAATATCTAGCTACAAATTTCCATGTTTTTCTAAGATTTAAAGCCAAACATAGCATTTCTGGGTCCCTTGCCAGTGGAAAGTGGAGTCTCTAATACCTTGTGTATCTCTGTATTTCACCTTTACCGGTCCTGATAGAAGTTCACACTAGATTAAATGCTTTAAGATGTTTTTCACCACTTTTATTTGCAGTTGTCCAAGTAGCTACATGGATAGATAGATATTTGCTCAACTATGTATATTTCTGCTCTTCTGGTGAATAAATTATTGCAATTATTGGCCTGCAAGTGAAAAATGATGTCTGAATTTTTATAGACTGAATATTCATAGGAGGTGAACATTTTAGCTGTTCACAGAGTGAATACAAATGCAAACATTAACATCCCAGAATCATGTCTACTAGAAATCTCTGGCACAAAACAAGAGAGATTTGAAGTGACAACACTTTCCCACTTCACAGAAGATGAAAAACAATGACTTAATTACAATATTTAAAACACCAACAATTAATGCTTTGATCAGAATTTCTTTCAGAATTTTAAATTAACATGTACTGTGGGATGTGGGCAGCGCACTGCTGGTCACCCACATGATATCCTCATCTTTGCTGTAGTTCTGCCATATTTTCTGCTGTGAATTTAACACTGATGAAGCAACCGGATGCCTCCAAGTTGCTGTAATCATTCACAGTAAATGTAAACCTGCCAGAGAAAATTGAAATTTAAGGCAAGGACTAAGAAAGAACATTGTCTAAAGTTTGCCTTGGATTCTTAAGTTTATTTCCTACCCCAGATAGGTTTGTCATTGCTGTGTTTGATTGAACACAGTATGATACATTGCTGCCTTGAAATTATTTTGGAGGAAAGAATGGAATTTGTATGGTATTTATCGAAAGATTGGGTTGAATATTT
This sequence comes from Phaethon aethereus, assembly GCF_964289735.1. Taxonomy (NCBI): domain Eukaryota; kingdom Metazoa; phylum Chordata; class Aves; order Phaethontiformes; family Phaethontidae; genus Phaethon; species Phaethon aethereus. Next base: position 122,668,047 of record NC_138582.1, on the reverse strand, counting down.
TTGTCCTGAGGCTCCCTCTGGAGTTGTTTCACTCCTGCTATAGGGCATTATTTTGGTGGTGAGAAGAACCGTGTTTCAAATTTCTTTAATACATTTAATGCAATAAATCAGCTCACCTAAGAGCACAGGGGATATAAGACTTGTCATAAATGATGTGGCAGTTTTTGCCCCAAAGACAATGAAATGCAGTGAGATACTGGATCCAAGAGAAAAAGACAGAAGCTGTGGTTGGGCCCAAAAATACGTGGGGTCAGATTCTGGGTTGGATGGTGTGCTCTTAGAGTCCTTTCCTTTGGGTCCACTGAGTTTCAGTTGGAAACTCGCTGCTGATTTTAAAGGTCTCCATAAGCTTTGTGTCTTGAGCACCAAGACCCGAGTTTTCCTAGCTGTCCTGGCTAAAGGATGACAATCATGGAGCATTTTTGGTGTTGCCTGCGCTGCTTTGTCTTTGCGCCACCTAAAAGCCACGAGCAGCATGATCTTTCAAATCCCTCCGCAAGCGGATCTCCCTTCCATACCGCCTACAAACGCCTAACGTATCTGAAACTGCCAACAGTTAACCTGCTGGAGTGCCAAGATGATTCGTTATTGTCTGGAACAACACCCTTTCGTCTCACTGCTATTTCTTGACATGTTTGAGGACAAGAGCTCTCTTTGTGTTCTGCATTGGCAGAGTTCCCGGTGAAACAGCCATCCGACGCGGCACCCCTCGGCGTGCCAATGGTGCGGATGGGAAGTGACGTTGGATCAACGCTCTGCATCTTTGTCTCGCTGCTGTAAAGATGTTTAATGTAAGGAAAAACGAGTTCCTCTTCAAGGCATGGCTGGCTGGCTGCACAGAGGCAAGCAAAGCCGTCCCTCCCCCTGCCACGCTCCTCTTGGGTATCCTGGAGGCCAACACGAGAGCCAGCTGGGTACTCACCCTGTTTCTGAAGACAGGGGAGTCACAGCTTGCAAGGGCATGGTGGGATCCTGCCAAGGAGGCGGCGAGAGGGGCTGGTGGCAGGGCCTGGCAGCCAGGCCTGCCCGTGGGGCGGGCAAGTGCTGTGGTGCCTGGGAGCCCCAGCTCGCCCCAAGCCTCTTCCGAAAGATGGAAAGCTGCCAGATAAGCATGTAGGGAACTTCTGGGTGGAGGTTGTCTTCTCTCTCTCTGTTATACCCATCTGAAGTATTAGGATTACGTGGCACTTTCATTTAGGATGGATATTTTGGGTTGCCTTGGTCTTAGGCAATGACCCAGGCTGAGAGGGGCAGGGTAGTGTTATTCCCTCCCAAAGCCTGAGACCTGAGAGAGGCAACTTGAGGCTGTAAGGCTGAGCGCTCTGTTTCATGCTGGTGAAAACACTGACCACTCACCCAAGGGATACGCAGCCATGTTGTTTTTTTCATGTGATTAAAAAGAAGTGGGGTTGTAGTCAGTAGCTGGCAAAGCATTAACCTGATTTTTTCAGGGCTTTTTACAAATACTTCTTGTAAGTTTTGTTATTATTGCTACCTCTTATTATTTGTTTTGGAAGTAATGATTTTTTCTTTTCATTCTAGATTGACAGAGAATACTGTAAACTGTGTAATTTTTGAGTATTCACTTTATGTTTACATAATTACTTTATGTAAACTGTATTTTTTGGGTATTTCCTGATCCAGCTACTGATATTTTCTCTGTTTGGTAGGACATATACTACCTTTCTGGGTAGGACTCTGCCAGAAACTGTCCTTTAGGCCCATGAATTACCTCCCTCAGCTCTTACCAGTACTCAGGACCTGAGAAAAAGACAAATCTGCGTGCAAAGGAACAGAGTTAATTCCAACGCCAAAGATCTCCAGTAATACCAAAGGGGCTGAGAGAATACAGAAAGTTAATGGAAAACTAAATTACTTTATGCATAGATATTGATGATGGTTTTTTTTTAATTTTCCCTAGTGTGAAAATCCCTCTTTGAAGTAAAATTAGCAGTGGCATAGTGCTTTGTGTTTAATCAACATTAAACCTACAAATGAAGAGACAGCTAGATATACATGGAAAATAATTATATAATCTGAAGGAAACAGTAGCAGTAATTATCTGAAGAATTAAATGGCTTTGGACTTGGATAGGAAATGAAAAGACATGAATTGCAAAACTTACTTCTAAAAATGTAGACAGATGGGGTGAAATGCCATAAAATTACTGTTGTCTGTGTGACATTTTGAAGAAAGATAGGGGTATGCTTCTAATGGATACGGAGGTCCTTTCTAAGAAAATACAATAAGCCAGACAGAGAACTACAAAGCATAATTGTTTTATTCAATTTCGAATTTGATGCTAGTTGAAAAATTGCTGCCAGTGGATGGAGGCCACGATACCTTTTGGGTGCTTGGTTACAACTACAGAATTAAAGGTATATATTATTCTGGTGAAGAAAGGAAATGTTCTCTGCTCATGTCCTTGTGACTTAGTTTAGCATTGAGCAAAGATACACACAATATGACGGCCTAAAGAAATGTTTCTCTCTAGAGCATGTTTGATCTTCAGCTGAGGCTGGAAAGCAATAAATCAAAGCAGCTCCAGCAGATGGCAGCTATTCAAATTTCTGCTTCTTTTGCTGCGTATAATGCAGGATGAAGTGCTCTTACTTTTCTCCTAGCAGAAGCTAGTAAAGTAGAGGGAAACACAAAATCTAGCTATTAGACCTTGGAGTCTGGGGTGGCAATGAAAGGACCTGGCTTATTGTCTCAGTTCTGACAAAGGTGAGTTATGTGACCCTGGGAAAGTAATTTAAATACTCCATGAACTGTGAAGATATAATAACCTCAGTGCATAAGACACAAGTGGGTAAAAGTCTCATCCTGTCAGCACCTAGCAGTGGTAGAAGCACCAAATAAAGTCTTTAGATTTACTGGGCATTGGCTTTACAGCATCTTAATTTTTTTGATTTTTGAGCAGTTCAGTCTATCTAAATAGATGTAAAATCACTGACCGATCAGAGTTTATAAAACTGTCCATCCAGGCTTTATGCTGTAGGTAGGGTTGCTACTCATAAATAGCAAACTCTCTGAGTCTCGTACGCATTTAGGTTATGTGTATTCAACCTGCAGCAGACCAAGCCTGCTTCTGCTTCCTCTGTCCACAGGGCATCCCACCACCACCCAACTGCTGCACAAGGGTCTGTTCACTGGGCCTGGTCGAAAACCACTAGCAAGTCATCAGAGTTGACTTGCTCTGTACCACATCTATGCGTACCTGTCGCTGCCGCTTTTGCACACCACACGTGTGTGCTTTGGAAGACCAGTATTAGCCACAGCAGGTAGGGAGTCTTCTGGAGGACCTGCTCATTTTCTCTCTCTGCTTTATTATATCTTCCCCATGGCACCGTATGTCTCAGCTCAAAACATTCAAAGAGACTGCACTGGCATTCCTCTGAAGTCCGTGAGTGGCACCAGTTGACTGTGGCTGGAGAGAAACTTGCTGAATACCGGGACCTCAAAAGTAAGCAAACCTGCTTCTTCAGACTGCCCATGAGTAAATTTGGTTGCTCTTGTTTTGTTAAACCACTTTGTTGTTGCTGTTCCCTAACAAATGGTTGACAAGGGAAGTGGTTTGGTCTTCATTAATTCACTTCAAAAAACTGCAAAGAGAGAAACCACTTTGTAAAGGAATTTTAAGCCTGATCTAGCTGTGGCAGTGCCCCTGTAGCAACCCGGCCTGTAGCAGAGGGAAGCATTCATTCATAGCAGCTGTACTGTAAGTCTAGCTGATCCCTGATTAGGGATGGACTAGATATCACTATGAAATGATCCTTTCCAACTATATTTTTCCATGGTGCAGCAGTAGAGTATTAAACTATTTAATTGCTCTGCTTAATTCTGCAGAAAATATTGATGTCTTCATATGGTATGAAATCCTGCGGGACTGAGTGAACTGTATCTATATGCAGGAAAATGAGGTTCCTTAGCCCTGAAGAATTATGTTTGATCAAGGTCCTGTAATGCTTTTTTCATTATATTATTTTTGCAGTATCATTCAAGGCAAGCTGGGAAGATAATTTTATGAACTATTAGTTGGGTCATTTATTCTTTTGCCTTTAAAATATGAATACCTTCACGCTATACTAATAAAAACTTTCCCTCAGGGACATAAATAGCTAGATACTAAATGATGGTAACTTAATTTTGAAAATGTGTAAATTGGCCACAGAGTTTCCAGAGCTGAATTGCATTACTGCGTGTTTTCACACAGGTCAGTGTAGTTAATTCTGTAGTGGGCTCAAAAACGGCAGGATGATGTGGCTAAACAGACTTCTTAGGCAACCTCCACGGGGTGAGGTCAGCATGTCTGACTTCCAGAGCTCTATTCTGCTCACGTAGCCATAACTCCAGAAAACTGATATTGATTAACTTTGCTTGCACAGGAAAAAATGTCCCATTTCTTTTCTTTAATGACCCAAACCAAGGGTGAATTTCTATTCAAACTTTTTGCTAAGGTGGAAAGGAGGCTGTGATAACCCTCCCTGGGTAAAGATGCCCAAAGCATCTGAATCACGGGCATTCAGTTCCCCTGTGTGTTTCCTACTTGTTGGGGCCCTAGTAAGGAAACTGCATAGAAGTGGGGAAACAAAAAAATAATAAAAGATGATATCTCAGAAGCTGCATGCAAGAATAGTGGGGATAAGTGAACAAGAGAGAGCTCCAGACTCTTCCTTGGTTAAACATCTGAGTAGACAGCACTCTAGAAGCCTTCATTTCGTGTCCTGCCCCACTGGGCTTAGGGCAGTCTCAGCACCTATCTCAGAAGCTCTGTCTCTCAGCAACAGGGTTTTCCAGCCATTGGTTCCTTTAACCTTTAGCCCAGGGGAGCTTTGGCTCCACTACTCAAAAACATTAAAGCACAAATGTCATGTTCAATGAAACATGAAGCAATTGGAGAACCCAAATCCGTCCTCCTCATAGCACTTTCATGTTTGCTGCTTCTGGTTGTGAGGTTTCTAGATGTCTTGCCAGCACTCTGCCCCCAGCTATCCCACTCCTCCTCACCTCTCAGAACAGTGCTGATGATTATTTTATTTGAGTATTTACATAAATATAACACACTGAAGATTTGAGCTTGGTGTCTTCAATTTTGATTCATCTTGTTCGGAGGATAATTGCAAAGCTCCTGTTCAGTCATCTGCTGAGGTTACTGTTTGTGGGCAGAGAAGCAGTTTTCCAAACACTGACATTAGTCTTTCTATTGTTATTCGTTATTTGTTAACCTTTTCCAAACATTAAGATGCACTGGCTGGAGTTAGAGAAGAATTGGTTTGTAAAATGACTATCAAGGAGCACAGGAAGATCTGAGACGTCCAACCCATGTGTCCCCTGGGTTGTTTCCCAGCAAAACAGCACTAACCCTGAGCTTAGCACACGCACAGCCTAAATCTGTGTCCTGAATATTGCACCAATAAGGGAAGCAGCATTTCCTGCACCATTTTAATCTTGTATTTTTTTAGCTTGCATGTTCCCTTTCAGTTTCCACGTTTCCTCAGCACCACTGGTGAGATGGTATCTGGTGAGGTGAGAGGTGGAAGGAGTGACATGCATTGACTATGGGCCTGCCATGATGGTATCCTTCTGTCCCCTCCTGCATCAGCAGTGCCCTGGGACCACACTGTCAGCCTCCCCCTCCAGGGACCTTCCTGACAGCCAAGATGGGGCAGAGAGGGGACAGCTGTCAGTCATATGGTCATTGCCTGGCTCCTGCTCTGGGCACAGGGAGGCTGGTTTAGGACTGTGGGCAAGGTGAGACAGCCATGTAAGTCTGGCAACTACTCCCTCCTTTCATCCCTAAAACCACCTCAAATAACTTCAAGTATAAAATTTTAAAGGTCTTGTCACAGTAGAGTGTCTGGGATTAAATACACGTTAGTTCTCTCCTACCCTCATCCCCATTTCATCTTTATGGCTATCTTGCTACCTAAAGCCTTCATCCTGATCTGCTGTGACAGGTCAGAACAATTTGTGCTATTTAGGGAAGTAGCGACGGGCCCTTCTGTCACCTTTGTCATTTAATTTGGTCCTGAAACCATTGGCTCAGATGATTAAACCAGCTCTGGAATTATGAAGAGTTGGGATTGGCAGATAAACATGTCATTTTTTCTGTGTGTGTTGATGACATACGCATGTAAGTTCATGGACCAGTCAGGAATATCCTGGTGTTCTTCTGGGCCGTAGAAGGTGGCAGTAAAACCTCGCATCTCAAAGAGTTTCTCCAGAGCTCTGTCAATAGAAACATCCCTGTGTTTCATGGGAAGGAAAGCCAGCAGGGGTGGCTGGCCTGTTTCTCATGCCTGCATGCTCTCCTAATGAGGAAATTTCCCTGCAGGGAGAATAGGAAGGTTTGTGCTAGCTGTGCCATCCTGACATGTGCCTCCTGGGACAGTATGAACTTGCCAGAGGGTGGTGAAATCTGAGTGGGACCAAACAACATCACCCAACAAATGCTCTTTGTGTGAAGACCAAGAATTTCAAAGTGCACAAGAGACTGGGGGTGTTTAAGATTTTGATTATCTAATTGAAAGTGTCTGATGTGATTTAATGAAGGAGGTCAAGTCTTTCTAGGGAGGCAGAGGAGAAAAGCCAAACCAAAACAGGGGCCCTGGAAACAGTTGTCTCAAAAATCACAATTCTTTCTGGAGTCATCACAGTTTTTTTACTGCTTTTTTTCCTTGTTCAATTCTGTGTGTATGTGTGTGTGTATATTAAATTATGTTAAATTTCAGCTATTTCATTATCAAGAAACACCTGTTTTGGCCCCAGAGGGGAGTGTAGGGAGGTAAGAGTTTCAACTTTGAGCTGTGAGAGGCTGACTTTACTAATCTGATTCAGCATGCTGGTTTAATACTGAAAAAGCATTTTGCAGCTTCTTTAATTTAGACATAGGCAACTGAGACAGAGGCTGTGCTTCAGCCAAGTACTTCATGTTGTGTCAAAGGATGACGTCACTTTTCTGCTCTGAGGTAATGGGTGCAGAGGTGAAAATTGGCTCACTAGTTGAGTGCATGGGAAGGCTTTGATAATGTGTCTGGGAAGTGGCCATGTGGGAGTGCCCATCTTCTTCTGTCAAGATGACTGGCAGCTGCCATTCCGCTGGGCTTCAGGGCAGTGGAGCACTTGCTCACGGCAATGCAGAAATACACTTTGTTAACTGAGTCACACAGAATCACAGAATAACTAAGGTTGGAAAGGACCTTCAAGATCATCAACTCCAACCATTAATCCCGCGCCACCGTGTTCCCTAAACCATGTCCCAAAGTGCCACAGCCACACATTTTTTGAACACTTCCAGAGATGATGACTCCACCACCTCCCTGGGAAGCCTGTTCCAATGCTTGCCCACTCTCTCAGTGAAGAAATTTTTCCTAATATCCAATCTAAACCTCCCCTGGCACAACTTGAGGCCATTTCCTCTTGTCCTATCACTAGTTAGTTGGGAGAAGAGACCAACACCCACGTCGCCACAACCCCCTTTCAGGTAGTTGTAGAGAGCGATAAGGTCTCCCCTCAGCCTTCTCTTCTCCAGCCTAATCCACCCTAGTTCCCTCAGCCGCTCCTCATAAGACTTGTGCTCCAGACCCCTCAGCAGCTTCGTTGCCCTTCTCTGGACATGCTCAAGCACCTCAATGTCCTTCTTGGAGCGAGGGACTCAAAACTGAACACAGGATTCAAGGTGTGGCCTCACCAGTTTGGAGTACAGGGGCACAGTCACTTCCCTACTCCTGCTGGCCACACTATTTCTGATACAGGCAAGGACGCTCTTGGCCTTCTTGGCCACCTGGGCACACTGCCGGCTCATGTTCAGCCAGCTGTCAACCAGCACCCCCAGGTCCTTTTCCGCCAGGCAGCTCTCCAGCCACTCCTCCCCAAGCCTGTAGCGTTGCATGGGGTTGTTGTGGCCAAAGTGCAGGACCCGGCACTTGGCCTTATTAAACCTCATACAGTTGACCTCTGCCCATCGATCCAGCCTGTCCAGATCCCTCTGCAGAGACCTCCTACCGTGCAGCAGATCAACACTCCCACCCAACTTGGTGTCGTCTGCAAACTTACTGAGGGAGCACTCGATCCCCTCATCCAGATCATCCATAAAGATATTGAATAAGACCGGTCCCAGAACCGAGCCCTGGGGAACACCGCTTGTGACCGGCTGCCAGCCGGAGTCATAGCAGGGTCTGGGAGAAAACCTGGGTCTTGTGCTCAGTGTGCAAGACCCAATGGACCAGCGGTGGGGAAAAACATCAAAACCTCAAAAAACATCAAAAAAAGGCAACGCTGTACTGCCTGACCTATAGACAACAGGTTCCTTCACCAGCTCAGCTAGCAAAGCTGCAGTGCAATTGCATCTCATCTACCATGCCAGTCTTCTTATGTACATGGGATGAAATACATGCTGATTTTCTGTGATTGCTCCTGACTTTTCTTCACATTTTCCTACAGCTATTTCCACTTCAGGTACAGAAGGAAAAGAAAAAAAGAAGAATACATCTTTTCAACAGAGATGCAGATGTGGTATCTTTACTTTTCAAAGGGGCAGATTCCCAGTAGAAACAGAAGGGACAATATTGCAAAAAAAAAACCCCAAACAACAAAAAACATAGAGAGATTTTATCAATTCAATATTTTCAACTTTTTTATTCTTGTCAATGTCTAGCAAAAGAAAATTTACTTCGTACTGTCCAGAAATACCAAAAGATAATGTTCCAGTACTTGAGAAAGAGAGATTCCTTGTATCAATTTAATCCAAATAAGAATTTAAAAATTAATCACCTCTCTCAAAAGTAATGCTGCACCTTGGGATGGCATAAATTAATAATCTGCACCTGATATGGAACGATCTGCAACACAGACCATATTCCGACCCTGAAACTATCTTTTTGAGTTATTTATTCAATAATTTGGATGTTTCTTTGGCTTAGGAAAGTTCTGTGACAGCAAAATACCAGTACGGCGAGGGAGGGGACATCTTGAGCACGCTGCCAGAAGTTAATTTTATTACAGTTTTTTCTTTTAGGAGCTGCAGGGACAATAAAGCTTAACAACAATGGAAACGTGCTTGCATTTTATCTACTCCGGGATGTCGATTTGTACCTAATCCAGACCGCTAGTATGTATTGCCCATGCAGAGCAAGCAGGAAACATCCTTTGTCACCAGTCTTGGAGATAAAACTGAGTTCCAGGACACAGTGCACTGGGCTTTCGGAGGTGCCAGTTAGCCGCTCCCTCCATGCTTTGACACAGCTGACTGCTAGATGAAGCTGAGAAACACGCACACAGAGCATTGTGCCTTTTTAAGCTGTTTTTTTAACGCTTAGATTAGTTATCCGACTGTGAGGATGTGCTTCCGAGATGTGCAGGAGGGGATGGTGGTGCCTGGGAGTGCTGTGGGACTGTGCCAAACAGCCCGGACAGGGTTGCCAATATTCGCAGAGGGCTTGGAGCCGGTAACCCTCCAGTCTTGTGCCCCTGGCTCCTACCGGCGGGCACAACGTGGGTCCTGACTTAACGTTTTGCTGTACACGTCCAGCCCTGGAGCCAAATGGGGTGGGAGCAGGGGCAGGGGGGTGCACACCGGGATAACACCGAGCAGTCCTGTCTTTGGTGCGTGGCTGTAAGCAGGGGTTTTTCACTCTAGATCTCTCAGCTTCATCTTTTCTGCCTTGCTTTTTATCCATTCTTGAGAAAACAAGAAATATTTTCACTAACTCTTATGCTGCCTCTCACTTCTTGTTAATTTTCTCAAGCTCTTTCCTCTCCTATAAAGGATTTTTTCACTACCAGCTTCTGAGGGGGAAGAGAAAGCAAGGACTTGGAAATCAACTTATTATGGGGTTTTTGTCCTCTTTCAGCTAGCAAGTTTTGCAGATGCTGTATTTCTGCTGGACAGTTTTCAATCCTCTAAGGTCCCTGTATACTTTTCCTGAGATGACATCTACCTCCGGAGAGAAAGTAAAAAAGAAATATGTATACAGTCTGTTAGAGGCTGCTAGCTAAAGAGTAGCCAGCTTTCACTGAAGCCTAGGGATGAGACCATACATATCAAAATACATAACTTATGGAAAACAGGAGTGACTCAGATTTAAACAGCTGTAATAATCAAAGGCTTCAGAAAGCTTTGTGTGCCCTTTCGATTAATTTCTTTTACAGCAGCATGGTGATTACCCCACAGCAATTTAAATTGTTCTGTTGGTAGCAGACCCAAGGAAGCCTGCTCTCCTACAGACTCGGATCTGTTGCCTCCTGTGTTTTCCCCTGCATGTCTTGGCAGAGTTGTGCAAGTGTCGCTGGGGCAGTGGGCTATGCGTGTAAGACGGCTCCCCTCCACCCTTCGCTGGATGCGGTCTGCTGCCCCTCTGCCTGCCACCCATCCATGTGTTTTCACAGGCTTTGAGGCATCTCCTCCTCCATGAGATGTGGTTGAAATTGTTCTTTGGATTAAAAGTAATTATGTGGGCACTCCCAGACAGATAGACCATTTCATACCGCCTTTTCTTAGAAAAACAGGATAAGAGAATGTGTCACTGGCCAGCAGCATAAAGCATTTGCATTAAAAAATGAGAACAGCTCTGGGCTGTCAGGAAAGGAAAGTAATGTATGCAGAGGCTGAAATGTAATTACAAGATGCACTCTTCTGCTCAGAGTTGTTAATAAACCGCATGACATTGTATTTTATTATAAAATGGGATTGTGCAATCAGGGAACATCACAAAAGACACCCATCAGGCCTGCTGATGCACCATGTGCAAGAACATGCTTTTACTGCCTTACCTCTGAGGGCCCCTGTGAGGTCCTTGTTTTCTCTGACACGCCCCTTTTTAATATAAATGTGTATAAGTGATGATACCCAGAAAGAGTGAGCAACCAAAAATACTTATCATGGCAAAATCAATTATCTATCCGTTTTCATTGGAAAATGACAGCACAAACCACTTACAGAAGAGGTAGTTTCTGTTTCTCTCTCACCATTTCATTGCTCTAAAGCAAGAAATACTAAAACTTCTAGTGTAATGGACCAGCCAAAATATTTCCCCCTAGCATCATTCAGGGGAACGGATGAGAAGTTTCAGCTGAAACCTTCCCTACTTTCCTGAAGGCGAGCTGTCTTCAAAATTTTAGCCAGAATGGTTGAAATTTACCACATTTAAAAGTGGGGTGTTTTTTTAAAGTATTTTAAAGGAAATTGTCAAGACTTTTGAGCAACAGGCATTACAGCCTGAATGCTGTACCTGCCTGTACGGCTCAATCTCTATCTGCCAGACTTCAGGGCTGATTTATGCAGGCGGAGTTGAGATGACTGACAGATTGGTTTTTGGGGTATAACGGGAATGGTGACATACCGATAGCAGTCTCCTAATGGTAATTATGTTTTACCTTCCATGTCTTCCTTTGACAAGCCATTGAATTATTTGTGCATGTCCTTTTTTTAAAACAAGAAAAAGGAAAACCTTGTAATTTGGAAACCTGCGTTTCTGAGGTGATCTTAAACCTCTTTATACAAATGTGTGTTGCCATTTTGACGTCTGCCTGGTTTCAGCCTTATGCAAAACCAAGAGGTGATTCCCGCGCTTGTTTATGTCTAGCATAGCCTAAAGGAGAGCACTGGCAACTTACCCAGCAGGAAGGATTTGTCGCTCCTGTAACATCGTGGGTAAGAGGGCTGGTCTCGGAGGTCTCTTGGACACCCGTCTGTTTTTTTGCAGGCTGTGGGAGAGCTGAGCCTCCCGTGTTCCCGCAGTGGAGGCAGCCCCAGCACCCGCTGGGTGGTAGCCCTGGGACTGCCTGGGCATTTGGGCTGCCTCCGGCCACGGCGCGCTGGCTCAGAGCCGGCTGCTCTGGCTGTGCAGGCGGCTGGGGCTGCCCTCGCCTTTCCTAGCTGCAGCGCACGCAAAGAAAACAGAGGTCTTCCCTTTACTTTGGAGCGACTGTTTAGAAAAGCAGCTAATTTAGAAAAGCCTTTTTTTGACTTGACAGCTTTTTAATATAAGAAAAAAGCATTTGCCTCTATCTCCTTTGGCCTCTAAGAGCAGCCTTGTTCTGGCAGCTTTGTGGCTGGTTGCAGTGCTGAGCAGCTCCAAGGAAAGAAAAAGGGATAGGAGAGACAAGGTACCCAGATACCAAGGGAGGAGGTGGCTATGAAGGGGGTTACCTTGCTAAAAGATGGAACAAAATCAACAGGAAATTCCACCTGGATCAAACCCAACTCTGAAACTTGGATGCAAGTGAGAGGGTTTCACTGAAATGGGAGTGAAAAAAAATGTGTGGCTCTGTGTCCAGCAAAACACGCTGTTCTTCCCAGAAAGAAGCTGTTTTGTTTTCAGGCACTTGACATCAAGGCAAAGGAAGTAAAATACTTGATTTGCAGAACTGCTGGTGTACAAACAGCCCAGGGCTTTGGGCGAGCATCCAGGGGCGTTGGAAACCAACATTTAACTCCTGTCAGCGCCTTAGGGAAAAAAAGACCTTAGAATTTGGTAAACTTACAAGATCGACTTTACAGAAAAAAAGCCTTTGGATATATCTGTTCCTCTCTAATCTATCACACTGTGGGCCACCATGAAAGTTAAACAAGATGTTTTTCTCATGGTACCCTCTGGTTTGGAAAACAAAATTAAGATGGTATCTTTGAAAATGACAGTGGGAAGGTGGAAACAGGGATCACCTTTCAGTGTGTGGTGGTGGAGCCTGAAAACATAGAAAGAATGGTCTGGGACCCCAGCATTGCAACTTCGCGTGCACAGACCCAATTAAAAACAGAATTTCTGTGTGTCTTAATTTCCTGCACAAAAGCCACAGGGCTATTTGATAAGCAGACATGCTCATTAAAGAATAGTTTCACTACTTGAAGTTTCTTAGGGGAATCACTAGAAATGTGTTTATCTTGATCCTCAGGGGAAATGCGAGAATGGTATTGTCCAAAATCATTACCTAAGCAGTGATGATTTTTTAATTGTTTTAGCACAGCTTGGGAAGAGGCATATTTCGTGCAGTGCTGGGAGCTGATTGTTACTGTAGTGGGGACAAAGAGGAACTTAAGGGTCATTTGCATTAAATTAAAAAAACACAAAGCACTTAAAAGTATTGAACTGGCTAGCCTGTATGTTAATTATTTCTGGGCTCAAACAATAAAAAAATGCTCTACTTCTGCTCTCTAACTGCAGGGGCAATGGCCTTCAGTGGATCAAAAGGGCAGCAACGCTGCACTGCTGTTTTGCTGTAACCGCCTCCTTTACGGCCTTGGAGGGACACAGGCCAGCCGGGTACCAATGTGGTTAGTCCACAAAATGAACACCAGCCATGTACCCACATGCTGACCTACTGCCCCACAGAGCCTATGCGGTCGGGACTTCTGGGTGTCTGCAGCCTAGCTCTGCTCCCTGCAGATGCTTTTTGAAACTGGATGTGCTCTCTTTACACTAGCGCTGTGCGAGGATGCTCTCTTTTGATCATGGGCATGCTGGAGGACTCTCAGGAGATGCAGCTGCAATGAGCTCTCTATACAGTGACCCACAGGCTTTGAGCAGCTCCATCATTTTAAATCCTTGTAGGAAACATTCAAGTGACGCTTGAGCCTGTAGATGCTTGGAGAGCGATTTTCCATTAAGAAAAAAATATTCATGTGGCTTGTTTTGGTTTTGGACGTTTAATAACTGTTTTGATAAATTTCTGTTAGTCAGCAGGCTGGTCCTGCAATAAGCTGATATGCGAGCTTTTGTAAAGGATGCTTAATAATTGAATGTGCCAGTTTGCACCAGTTTCTCTCAGCCTTTGATTGTGCCATCCACTCGTATTGTTCTGCCAGACGTACCCGCGGTACAGCCCTGTAATCGGGAGCCTGAAAAGAGCGGCTGCGCTGCATTTCCACAGCATATGTCACCCCAGAGCTACCACATCGCCGTCCTCCAAATCCTGGACTTCGTTTCTCCCCATGCCAAGTCAGATAGAAAACTCAGGAAAGGAAAAGGTCAGCCATACAGAAAATGTGACATTTATAAAAATAGACAGATTGGAAGAGGTTTTGCTGTTTAAGACAGACACAATTAGAGTAGCTTTGCCCCTTCAGGCTCAAGCAAGCGCGACTTTGCCGGAGGAGCTAGAAAGTGGATGTAGGGACAGCGAGCCTGGTCACGGCAGAGCCACTCCACATTCCCAGTATCATAAACCCACTGGCTTACAGCGCATCCCATGTGTGGTACCAGTAACACTTAGAGGCTCACGGGAGAGGTTAGCGGCTCCGTGTAGTCTAGCTAAATAAAACCATCCTCTGTTACCTACAGCTGGTGAAGGAAGGATCACAACAGAGCAAATTGCTGGGTACATTTCACGGGAAGCACTTGGTGCTCCAGAGCCCTGCTGAGAGCAGCATTCAGCATCTGACTGGAAAAGTGTAGGTGTGTGAGAGACAGAAAAAAGATTGTGGAGGGCCAGTGGAAGAAGATACTGTTTTTCTTCCAATTATTATTATTTTTGGTCCATCTGGTGTTTAAACCAGCCCTGCCAAGTCATAAGAAAAAGATCTGCTCTTCAGCAGTACTGCTGTGAGTCCCAGTTGGTTTATGTTCACAGATCATTTGGGAAGCATCTGGAGAGGAAACAGCACTTTCAGGACCAGGAAAAGCCTCACAACTTTCCACTTCTTATGCTGTGTGAAAAGCAACCCAAAGTTTATAGGGTCAGCCATCCACTCAGACTTCACTGCTACCTAAAAGGAACTGAGAATATCTTTTTCTTAAAGAATTATATTATTAAAGGCGGTCAGATCTCAGTGGGGTCAGAAAAATCTAAAAAGTCCTTACATAGGTAAAATACACATTCTAAATCTAATATAGATAATTAAGCAAATTAAGCATATTTCTAGTGTTTATTTTTTGCCATACTAAATTTTTGTCTAAGCTGACATATATTTTTCAGCCTATCCCAGGACCACGTTTTGTTATGCAGTGTGGAAATTCAGGTTGGAACAAATGGTGATATTTTATATAAAACTATGAGTTGAATTTTAATTTTCTGAAAAATAATTGTGTGTTTCTGAAGAGTATTATAGCAATTATCTGGGGACAGTTTTTACTTTAAAGACTTTGCCCAAGGATTTTTTTCAGAATTTTATAAGCAGTCCTTACTGAAGAATTGTATCAAATCTGTGGGGAGGTAAAATTTAAGTCCATGATACAAAAAGAAGTGGAAACATCCATCTTTAAAGACTGAACATTTCAAAATTTCCAACTTGCCCATCTGAGGAAAGTCAGCTTCAGAAAAGGTTTTGGCTTTTATCCCACCTTTGAATAAGGACTTTTCACATCTTTTTAAATTGTAGGAATTGCTAGAATAAACTAGAAAAGAGGAATGATGTGAATGGGTCAGTCCTTACTGTTCTTCTCTTTCCCAAACTGTAAGGCTTTCTTTTTCTGTCTCCTAGTGAGTGTTTTAATATCCTCAGCCACTATGTGTAAGTTTATATTAATGTGAGATTTCAAGGTGGTTGCCTGTGAACAGTGATTTCATTTTTCCTTCATTAAAGCTTCTAGGTGGAAAATGTAATTTGGAGCATTTTGCTTAACAGGAATATAATTTCAGGTTTTCCACAGTTAGTTTTATAATTTGAAGTTATACAACATTTACATTAAATCACAGTTGCAAATTGAAAGTGCAATTCTCTGCAGCAAATGTTGGTAAGTTACCAAAATCCATTCTTCCTGTACAAATGCCAGGAGACCCTGAATGCGTAGAGATGCACATTATGGGGAATGGGGGAATGTACAGACCAAAGAGGGCTCCTTTCTGCTTTCCTGTTACTTCCACTGAAATAACATGAGGGAGATGACGGGGAGGTTTGGACACTGTGATCTCCTCATGAGGACCAGCCTGAAGCACTGGAGCCTTGTGCTGGTACCAAGCAGTACTTTTGGAGATGCTATGGAAAGAAAGTTTGCTGTAGATGGGACTATTTTCTCTAATCAACTGTAACATGCTGCACATCCATAACCATTGAACACGAGAGCATTACGGACCATAACCATTGAACACGGAGCATTAGGGGGAAAAAATTACATGAAATCTGAGTCAACCCATGCTGAACATCTCTGTCACTTTGTGGCACCTGTCATTTCAAGCCCGGAAGAGGTCCTGTTGAGTCAGACTCTGTAGTATGACAGGGGGATACCTGTTTAGAGGAACAGAGGGATGCTTTCTTTAATCCTAAAATGGTCCTGATAAAGACGGGCACTTAAGACAAGATTGGCTTGAAACATATACGTAACCTTATATTTATTTGGCAAGCAATCTATAAAGACATAATAACTCTAGTTGAACCTAAGTCTAAGCTTAATTTTAAAGCATCTGCTAGTTGTGCCAGGTGTAGATATGCTATTTTTCCAAGTAACGTTGTTTCTCCCAGGACGATGAACCTGCACCCTCTGTTGTGTTACAACAGCATGTTTGATATCTCCCCCTTCTTTACTACCCTTTAGAAAAACAAATATTTAAAACTAATCATTGGTCCTTTTGAACAGCTGACTTACTTGAGCTCTTTTGGCTCATCAGATGTTTGCTCTCTTCTCGTAGCCTTTCTCAGGCACCCACTAGCAGCCACTGTCAGACAGGACTCTGGGCTTGTCAGAGCTGTGGCTGGGCCAGGGCCACCTGTTCTTCTGCTTTTTTATGATGTAAATATTACATTTGAAGTTCAAAGTACCATGGATATTTAGGTTTTGCTAAAAATCACAACATTTAAGTGAAACAGCTTCGTTTCCCAGCACTTAAAAGAGTCAGTCTGTCATTACTGAAAGAGCTGGCGGAGGAGCTTGCCAAGCCACTCTCCATCATTTACCAGCAGTCCTGGTTAACAGGGGAGGTCCCAGAAGACTGGAGGCTTGCCAGTGTGACACCCATCTACAAGAAAGGCTGGAAGGAGGATACCAGGAACCACAGGCCTGTCAGCCTGACCTTAGTATCGGGGAAGATTATGGAGCGGTACATCTAGAGGGCCCTCATAGGGCATGTGCAGGACAACCAAGGGATCAGGCCCAGCCAGCATGGGTTCATGAAAGGCAGGTCCTGCTTGACCAACCTGACCTCCTTCTATGACCAGGTGACCCGCCTAGTGGATGAGGGGAAGGCTGTGGATGTTGTCTACCTGGACTTTAGTAAAGCCTTTGACAGCATCTCCCACAGCATTCTCCTGGAGAAACTGGCAGCTCATGGCTTGGACAGGTTTACTCTTCGCTGGGTGAGGAACTGGCTGGATGGCCGAGCCCAGAGAGTTGTGGTGAATGGTGTTAAATCCAGCTGGCGGCCAGGCATAAGTGGTGTTCCCCAGGGCTCAGTTCTGGGGCCGGTCTTGTTCATCTTTATGGATGAACTGGATGAGGGGATCGAGTGCTCCCTCAGTAAGTTTGCAGACGACACCAAGTTGGGTGGGAGTGTTGATCTGCTGCACGGTAGGAGGTCTCTGCAGAGGGATCTGGACAGGATGGGCTGAGGTCTGGATCGATGAGCCGAGGTCAACTGTATGAGGTTTAATAAGGCCAAGTGCCAGGTCCTGCACTTCAGCCACAACAACCCCATGCAACGCTACAGGCTTGGGGCGGAGTGGCTGGAGAGCTGCCCAGTGGAAAGGGACCTGGGGAGCTGGTTGACAGCTGGCTGAATATGAGCCAGCAGTGTGCCCAGGTGGCTGAGAAGGACAACAGCATCCTAGCCTGTATCAGAAACAGTGTGGCCAGCAGGAGTAGGGAAGTGATTGCACCCCTGTACTCCAAACTGGTGAGGCCGCACCTTGAATCCTGTGTTCACTACAAGAGGTGATGCTGAGGTGCTTGAGCGTGTCCAAAGAAGGGCAACGAAGCTGGTGAGGGATCTGGAGCACAAATCTTATGAGGAGCGGCTGAGGGAACTGGGGTTGTTTAGTCTGGAGAAGAGGAGGCTGAGAGGAGACCTCATTGCTCTCTACAACTACCTGAAAGGGGGTTGTGGCAAGGTGGGTGTTGGTCTCTTCTCCCAAGTAACCAGTGATAGGACGAGAGGATTATCAGGCTTCCCAGGGAGGTGGTGGAGTCACCATCTCTGGAAGTGTTCAAAAAACATGTGGATGTGGCGCTTCGGGACATGGTTTAGGTGGCATGGTGGTGTTGGGTTAATGGTTGGACTTGATGATCTCGAAGGTCCTTTCCAACCTTAATGATTCTGTGGTTCTGAGATTCTTGAAAACCTATACTGGCAAAATGGGAAATTCTGTCTTCTATTCATCTTAAAGTAAAAACTGATATGAAATATAAGCTAGGAAAAAGAAAGTGTAAAACCACCCTTTTTCTACCCAAGCCCTTTGGTTAGCTTTCTCAAACCTAGTCTGCTATTTAATTTTGATATGCAATCACTTTTCTTCCAAGCAGAACGGGCAGCACAACTTTCAGATATTATGAGAAGCACTTACTGGAAGAAGGCGTTGTATGAGAGACATTGCACGTGCGCTATGGTACGTCTGCGGTATAACTTTGTTGACTACCAGGGCGTGGATCCAGGCGTCTGGATGTTTAGCCACACCGAGACCTCCAGTCTCAGGTAGAAGTTTGTCCGTAACAAGTTTTTAGCTTTCACCAAGGGTACCTCAAATCACCTTGCTGGTGTGAGGAGCCAGGGTGGACAGAGCAAGGTGGCACTTTTAACTGAGCTCTCTATACTGCTGTGAATGTGAATAAAGGGAAAAAAAGGGAGGGGGAGTTATTTTTTCCATGGACAGATCCATCTGCAGGAATGGGGAATACTTTGAAGAGAAGGTAGGGGGAAGGATGGAGTAAAAGGGTAATTCTACACAGTCTGGGGAGAGACACCAGCCACCCCCACTATATTTCGTGCTTGTGGTTGCACAACATCTAAATAAACCCCTTCACGTGATGATGGAGGGTGACTTCACAGAAGTATACAGACTTCTTTAGCCCAGATCAGCTCCTCTTGCTCCTTTGCACAGGAGAGCACAAAGCATGTCTTTCATTTAAGAAAAATAACATGAGAAATTATGTTGCTAAGGCTAAGATTTAAGGCTCTGGCACAGATGGATAATGTGGTGTCCCCTCAAATCAAACAAAAAATGGTGGCTGCCCTGATACAGCCAAGCTTTTAGGTTCTAGGGTTTAGAACAAACACGGGTCCACTGGGGCTATATAAATGATTTGTTTCCATAGAAACCATACATTGAGCTCTTCTTCCTAGTTCCCCACTGAGTAAGGACATGAACGGCCCCTCTGAACAGTGAGCTTTCAGTGAGAGAGGAAGATTATTATGTCACGCTGCCTTTGTATTGCGAGACTTGCAGTGACCCCCTGTTCCCAGTGCAATAGAGCTGATAGGCACGGTCTTCCCTTGCAAAAAAGCCCATGCTTCTGCAACAGAAAGCAAATGAAAATAAGCCTTGATTCCCAAAAGGCCAGTTCTGACCATGGCCACTAAATTCCTCCTCCAGAAGGAACAGGGTCACCATTCCAGGTAGACCCAGTGCAAAAGCTGAGATGATGACAACGACATCTTTCATGTGTACACATAACAGTATGATGCATTTGAGAATGCTCTGTGATCCAGCAAATCTCAGCCTAAGTCAAAACCTCCAGATATGGGGCCAAACATCTTCCCATCTCAACACCCCTGGTCCCTAAACAGCCTCGGGCAGGGAGGGCTGAAGGAAGGTGGTCTGTTGGGTGCAGCACCTCCCATCGGGCAGGTGAGGAGCACTGTCCACATCTTCTCCAGCCATGAGATTGCATGGGCAAACCAGGACATGGTTTGGGGGTTTCTCTGACCTTTCAGAGCCACCATTTTTTGTCAGGGGAAGAAGAGCAAATAGCTTGCACCGCTGATGGTTACTGTGTGCAGTCCTTGAGAAGGTACACAGAAAGGCTTTGCCCAGCTGTGCACCGCTGTGCTGTTTGATCCAGCTGGTTTGGACCATGTTGGCAGAAGCACTTGCCATTACTTCTAATGGCTTCAACATAGTGGCTTATGTGGGCACCTGACAGTTCAAGGCATGCCATGAACTGCAAGTCCTCCAAGATGGAAGCTGTGGTTAGAGCTATCACAGCTGGTCTGTTAAAAATATAGAGGGCCATCTGCATCTGCTGCATCATTTGAATATGGAGCACTAACTTCATGTTGGATTGCTTTTATACTGAACATTATTTGCTGTCCCTGATTCTTCATAGCTCATTTACTTGACTCCTAGACGTTGCTTTGCGCACTGGTTGCCCTTGAAGCAAGCTGACTGAAATGTTCTCAAGCATGCTGTAACGGAGACTTGTTTCAGTTGTCTGACCTAAATCTGAATTCACTTGCAGATGGGCTATTTGGATTTGAGGTTTCCCCATGAGCCAGTGCAGAAGGAGCATCTCACATCCAAATCTGAATCTGTATCTTGTCTCCTATGGAATTCAGATTGATGGGAGAATTTTGGAAGAAGAAAGGTTGAAAAATTTAAGCTATTAGGAACAGAGGGAATTCAAAGCTTTGTCTGACTGGGGTGGAAAAAAGATGCATATAAAGAACCAGACTGACATTCAGGAGAAAAGGAAATGTTTCCTGACTCTACTACAGTTGCCTTTCCCCTGTGACTTCAAGCATTTTAAAATGCTTCATGCATCTGTTTTCCCCATCCGTAAAACCAGGTAATTGTTCCCAATTTGCTGCACACAGATTTATCAGAACGATATACACACCAGCTTTCTGCTCTTCTCTCTGGTGTTATGTGCATCTTCCCACTGCCCATCTGGATGTCAGCATTGACAGTTTCAATCTGGAGAGGAGATGTATGGCAAGATATCAGCATGCCAAGTCCTTTGGAGGAATATTGATGATGGTTTCTTCCGTCTCACTTTAGGATAATTTTGTTGGGGTGATTTTATATGTTCATTAATGCACTCTCCACCTTTCCTTTTCATCATTGGTCTGCATATCTACATGACATCCAAATTTACTGTCTGTGGCGTTTTTCATGTATGTTGGATACATGGTTGTTGCTCTCTTTGTTATTCCCTAAACTGGTTACACCCAACTCCCAAGGTTACATTTCTCTGAGGTCCAGTAATGGACCATTAACAAGCTGTTTATAGCCCTGGAGCCTCTGATACCATTCTGTGCCTATATTTCTCAATGTTGCATTTTATTCTATGGCCATAGACTGTTCATTACATAAACAATAACTACATATTATCACTATTGGTTACAAAATAAATATAATAGGTGCTAGATCACACAACCTTACAATGTTAAGTGGGTAGGTAACAGTTACCTGCCCAGTCATTAGACAATTGCCATTACAAGCAAAACTACAGGTCCACATGGACCAGACAGTGTCTGACGGGTTTCTGAGGTCTGCTGCAAGGCTAAATAATAGAACCTTGGTTTCTCCCACTCCTAGCTTTTTCCTGTGGTGTTTCCTCTGTCTACAACAATATAGATGTGAAACACGGCATAAAGGAGCTTTTAACACAGGCACCTGTAAGTATGATGCACGGTCAGCGATCACATCATCTCCACAAAAAGTACGCATAAACAAAGTCAGAGGTCTGGAGGTCCTGCAGAACCCTTGAGCCCCAGGAGCTCTGAAGAATGACCTCGTATCACGCGAACTAGAAATCTGTCTCTCACATACACAGGAAAGATTTTACAGGTAAGAGCAAAACCTCAGCTTCACCTTTCAGTTTTGTATCTCCCACTATTAAATGGACACTGGAGCTGAAATACCCCTGTTGAAATCAGAGGTGCCCCCGTGGAGGTGGGCAGGTGGCCAGGCAGGATGAGCAAGCTCCCACTGCTGCTGCCTGTGCCATGACTCTGCTCCACATAGGGCAGGCAGGATTGGTAGCAAAGCACTTTTTATGACTACTAAACACACAGGAAAAGGTTTATTGGGTTATAGCATCCTTCCAATAAAAGAGCCTATAATTTTGGGATACGCAAAGTTAAACAGCCATCAATAACCAGAGTAAAAGTTAACACATTGACCCATCTAGCAGTAGTAGTAGTTTTCCCAATGCCAGGGAAAATATCCATGGGTTTGGGAACATCACCTGAGCAGGGAGCACCTTCTGTGCCCTGGGCCTTTGCTCTCCCCATTCAACACTTCTGGAGGAAGAGGGAAAGCAGAGAGCAAGAGGTTGAGAAAATGCCTCCTGATCCTCCAGATGAAACTCCTCCATTCTCCACCCTGACTTGCTAGCTGCTTAGGGCAGCGGCAACACGGTGGTTTTGAAAGGGGCTTCCTATGGCCTTCTGTGTGCCTGGAGCAATCCCAGGCCATAAAGATGTTTCCTGTGCTGTCAAGCATTGGTACAAGGCTGTTCTTTTTTCCTTCTTTTTTTTTTTCCTGGAGCTTTATTTGCATGTGTGTTTCAGAGTGGGCAAACATATCTATTTAATCTAGATGATTTAAGACTGACAGGTCACATCACCAAGAACATGCTTAGTCTCATGTACCCTTAGCAGCAAAGTAACATCTGTATGAGGAACTTCGCTAGTGCATCATTACAAAAGTTGCTCCGGAAGAAACGCGGAGGTGGATGTCCCAGAGGAGAGGCCGTTTGCCTGACTGTGAGGTGATCACTCCTCAGGACCTTTTAGCTAAAAAATTTAAGTGCTGGAAAATGTCTGGCTGATCTATAGGGAAAGAAAAAGTAGGTGAGAAGCAGGTCCTGCTTTTGGACCAAAGGGCTCTCTGATGGAGGGGCTAGAAGGTGGCTTTAGTGGAGCAAAAAACATGCAAAACCACCCACTTGATGCCTCCACACAAAGGGCATCCTCTCTTAAGAGAAACAGGAACGGTGCGGGCTGCAGCGTGGTGAGACACTGTACCCTGTGCTGCGGGCTTAGTTTTGGAGGGACTGAACATCTCCTTGTAAGAAAAAGGTCTTTGCTTAGATTGAATCAATCACAACTGAACAAGCAGCAGACTCGTGCTCCTTACAGGAAAAATATATAACCTGTGGGTGGTTAAGCTCCTCCGAAAGAGTGAAGGGAAGAAAAGGATATTTAAAAAGGTGTGACTCGGGAGACAGATAAAGGGGACGTATCCTCCTGCAGCAAAAATAAACTGCATAGTAGATTAAACTGGGAATTTATTGTCACAGTTTTAGGGAAAGTATGTTCAGTAGTATTTGGTTATTAAAATGCCTGTGAGTAACAAGAAGTTTATCATGGAATAGTGCAAAGCAAGAGTCGGATGTAGCTAGGAAAAAACATGATGTTGAAGGTATTTCAGCTAGGAATTTTTGGTAGAAAGAGTTTCTGTTCTTAGTGCTTAAGTAAAATGGATAAATAGCACTGGCTTCAGCCAGACATTGGGTATTTTTATTTCCTTTTCCAGATTCATTATGGTAGTACTGGCTTGCAGTGTGCAATGCCGCTGTTTCTTCTGGATAGTAAATGGCTCTGAGCAAAAATAATGTCAAGTGTTTCATCCTGTAAATGGAAGATGACTGAGTTGTGGTCACTACATTCATTTTCTTTGTTCCCAGATGATATTTGAAGTTTCCAGAGTTGAAAGGAATCCCTGTCCTATTACAATGGAATTTGGAGACTAATAATTTTCTTTTTTTTTTTTCCTCCCTGGTGATAATTGCATTCCTCTGAATATTTTGTTGGAATTGTCATTACATTTTTGGTAGTTGGGGCAGAGCGGGGGGAGGCTTCCTATTACAATTAGTGCAAACACACCCTGAGTGTCTTTGTACATGTCCTGCAAGGATCTACAGAAATATTAATTTTTCTGCGCACTAACAATAGGAATAACTCATTTCCTCTTCTAGATGTCATCTGCTGTTCTCCAGTATCCCAAGATGTGATTTCTTTTTAACATGAGACAGGTGAGGGAACTTCCTTTGTTTCTTCTGAGACTGTGCAGTGCACCAGAGTAGAAGACATCTCTTCCTACTCTAAGCCAGGTCGACTCCACTGATACTCTGGACCTACCCATGGGTAGGAATTAGGCTTACTATGTCCGCTACTTTACAAAAGTAATATAAACATCTGAGATCCATTAAAACAAACCCAGATGTGGGGCTGGCTGTGGTGTGCAGGTAGGACAACATTAGCGCTCAGTAAATTGCTGCAGGATTACCAAAGTCCCAGGAAGAATATTTCTGTTGGTCTCAACAAAGTGTGCGCTAGTTGGAGTTTCTCAGTAAACTAGCTCTTATTTTGTAGCCTAGGATTAAGACACTGAAAGCAAAATTCCCTTTACAGTATAATCCACGGGTGACTGTGAAGAATTACTCAGTCCAGTGTGTATTTTTAAAGTAAATTTCCTGGGTGTATTTCTCATTTTTAGTATGCATTAGTTGAGTACTTGGTAAATGGAGTATTTTCCATTTTCCACAAATGCATTTTCACTGCAAAATAAGTATCTAAATATAATGCTACTGAATTCCTATCACAACAGTTGTCTTTGTCTTAATGCCAATAAGAAATTTAATTGGCCTTGTAGAGCCTTCTACTAATCCATGATAAAAACGTATTTAAATGAATTGGATACCATCTCCTTATAACTATGAACGCTTTTTTCTTGGTAGGCAGAGCTGAGTATATAATTTCTTTTCAGCAGCCTTTAGAGGTAGTAGGAACAACTTTCAATTAATTGCAACTGTCTTGGCAAATCTGATCTTTCTAACCAAGCCAAGACTGTGTAATAGTCTGCACTAAAGCTGTCGCTGAGGAAAATTGTGGACAAAACACATAAATCGGTTGTTAACTGTGTGCTTGATTGGCTAAAGAATTTGCGGTATTGTGCACTGTTCCTATTATTTTAAGGAGGAATACAAAAAAAACCATGAGACTTGTATATATTATAGCAGTTTCCAGGAAGCTTAGAAGGATGATTTGAAAGGGGAAAACGCCCAGCCAAACATGAACACATCCCCACCGCGTTTCCAGATCTTAATCTGTCATGCATCAAACTGATCTGCAGTAGCTGATCATGTGTTAATTTTTCTACTGCAAATATGTTAGGAAACTTTGTAAGTGATTAAGGCAGAACCTGTATGATTTTTTTTTTTGCTGTGGTGGAGGAGCGGATTAGATAATGATCCCAAACCATAAAATGCTTGCATTTTGACAGTCGCCTAGCAGTGCGCCTTGCCATCCTAGTTAAATACATACAGGAAATTGTGTGGTGACACTGCCAGCATTCAAAGTGCCTACAGAAGCTGCATGTGGGGGAATGAAATTCTTAGTCTACCTTTCTGTATCCTTTGCAGCACATCTATTTTTAAAACCTCTACAGAGGACTTTGCCCCTGCCCTCTTCAGAGCACGCACATGTCAGCGCTGCTCGTCACTTTTATTTTCCTCTGACTAGGGTAACTTGTAGAGGGAATTCAAGAAGTAAGCAGACAGCAGACATGACATGAGCACTGTCAGGGTCTGATGGCAAGAAGCTTTAAGCCATGCTCGGAAACGGGATCAGTTTTATTCCCTCCTCCCTCAGCTTGTCTTTTTCTTTTCTTCTTTTTTTTTTTTTTTTTTTTTTTTTTTTGTTAAAGAGCTTGCAATTCTGCTCAGCATTGTCTTAGGGAAATTTCCAAAAGCCAGATGGGCTGGAGAAAGCTGAGAGAGGAGCGGCAGAAGCACACTGAAGCTGCTGAGAAGACGAGGTCAGGTCCAGCCCTGTGAAGCGTGGAGGGTCTTGCCCACAAAGGGTGGCTTTGGGCCAGCACCCGCTCTGCAGCCCGAGCACACGGTGAGGAATAATGGAGCCGATCCACAGCTTTTACACCTGTTTGACACCAGTGCAGATGCCATTGAAACCCACGGCCGAACGGGAGTCACACCCCAGCGAGCTGCCGGTGGTCCGGGGCCCAGGCGTGCCACGCAGGCAGGCGTTCCTCCAGGGCGAGCCACCCAGCGATGGTCACAAGTTCGGTTGGTGAGAGGACGTGGGTCCTTCCAGCCATTGGAAATCGAAGAGGGTATTAAACAGGGCGGATTAAACGTCTCTAACTGGATGAAGAGAAGGGAGCAAATGGCAGCCAGACAGGAGGCTCTGGGTGCATTTTGTTGTGTGCCAGGGCCGTGTTTCAGGACCTGTCTGAGCCGTACTCACAATTCCTGCCTCCCTGGTTTAGCAGTTCGTGGCTCCTCACTGCCACAGACCCCCTGAGCACGTCCTTCCCTGGTCACAGCAGGTCCCTTCCGCGGGCACAGCCAGCTCCTCTGGCATTTCCCTCCTCCTCTCCCTGCTGGCTGCCGACCAGGCCCGCTGTGTGCGCCCGCGGCAGGGGCCGGTTTTTGCTCATGGTTTCTGCCCAGTTGCTCTATTTAAGCACCGCGGGGAGTACGCGAGCACGACCGGCAGCTTTAACGCAGCCGGTGCTTGCCAAGAAGACAAAGCCTTGTCCTGGCTGCCTGGGTGGGTAAAAGAAGGATCTGGCACCCGCTGCAGTCCTCGACACCCTTACCCTGGCTCATGGCAAAGCCACGCCCGTTCCTCGCAGAAGACTATTTCCCCTCCATTTGGGGGCATTTTGGAGGAAGCAGGGCCTGCTCCTCTTGCTTTCTTGCCCACTCATTTCGTCCTAGCATGCAGAGGTGGACCATGTGAGATCAAATGCATTAGAGGGAACAGGAAGCTAAAGGTCTCCTCCTGCAGCCTGGGCACTCTCTTAGGACGTGTCACGGCCTTCATCAAACCAAGCAGTGAGAAAGAACAGAGCGGGTTGTAATGGCTTTCAGAGAAACTCTCATGTACTGACTTTTAACTCAACCCAGGCAGCCTGGGTACATTTCCCCCTATAGCAGGGAGGTGAGATTCTGGCCCGGCTGAGGCCAGGAGGGCGTGGTATCTGCCCTTCAGCTTTAATTATCTTTAATGCAACCACAGAAACTTACATTTAGGAGAGCAAGGTCTGGGCTGTAAAATCCTGCAGCTCCTCAGCGCAGCTCCAGCCTCTGCCGGCCTCCTCTGCTCTCCTGGGGGAAGGCTGCGCACCCCAGCCCTCTCGTGTAGGGGCCATGCATCAAGTACCACAGCAAAAGGGAGAAATACCAGGGTTTGCAGGTTGTAATGGTCCTGGGCAGCCTGGGTGGGAGCAGCCTGAGCTGTTTGGGGAGGGGGATGAGGCTGGGTGGCTGCAGCACTCCGGGGTGTGCAAGCACGTGTGTCCCACCATGGTGGCATGGGCTGACCCCTTTCATGCGTGCTTCCGCATCAATGGCGTATGACAGGAGTCTAACGTGGAGACAGGCACCGTTTGTACCTTTGCTTGTTCGTGTCTATTTAGAGGCCAGAAAGCCCTACAAACGAGAGTGTGTGAAATACTGCCATTAAGATGTGCTCTCTTACTACCAAATCCTGCTGCTTGTGGGTTGCTTCCAGAGTATTTCAGTCCTTTCCTTTGCCTGATGGGTTTGGCCTTCTCTGATTTTTTTCCTGCCTCACAACTCCTGGCTACCTTTCCATATTGCATTAGCTTTAAACACTTGTTCAGCCACCCTTGACACTGAGCTTGGCTTCTTTCTTCGATCTTAAGTCTTTCCTCCTTTGACAGCAAGGTTATATACTTTCTCACACTGTCAAATATCTGCTCCTCTTCCTTTTCGCTGAGCTCCTCAGCAAACATTTCACATTGCCATCAAGCCTAAAAGTGCTTACCAGCTGGGTTTTTTTTACATTTACTTTTGGTAATATTTCCCCCTCCTCCCCTTTTCTGCACTCAAAGCAGCAGGCTACTGGGGGGGAAGCCATTAACTTTATAGGCCCTAAATAACAGGGTTCGCTGAGGTTGCAGCAGTAAAAGCAAAGCAACCTGCAGTGCAGAAATGAATCTATGCTCTAAGCTCTATGATTTGCCCACACTTGGGAAACTTCCCCTGTGGCTCTGCGCTCCCTGATCCGCTGCTTGTGCAAATGCAGTGGATTTCTGCTCCAGGCATACAAAGCTCAGCATCCCGGTGCCGTGGGGTGGCCACTCGCTGGGGTGCAGCAGCCACCTATGGCAGCCTCTGGATAGCTCGGCTCTGAAGGGAATCATCTGGTTTTCTTGCTGTGGATGGAAGAAGATAGTAACTCAAACCTTCGTCAGCGGCGAACAGGTAAAAACTTGTCAATGAGTCATGCTGAAAACCAATATTTCTTCTGTAGGTTAGAGGAAGGGATCACACGGAAGATGGATGTCCAGGGCATGTGGATCTGAGCATGATGTGTACCCGCCCGTTCCCCCGCGTCCTGTGGGAATACGTGTTTGCCTGATCCAGCAGAGCATGCAGGCGGGCTTCCGTGTTGGCATCTTACCTGTGTGCTGACGCTGTAGGTTAAAGGACACCTCTCAGGCACAAAGCAAAGGGAAGCCAGGGACAGAGTGATCAGCTCCTTCTGGAAGGAGAGCATGGGGAATGTGAAATGAAGGCTATATAATGAAGAATGGAGAATCTGGAGATGTCAGAACTGTGATCAGGCTGTGATTCACTCTCATGTTAAGCTGACTGAAGTGCAAGTTGCGGGCTAAAAAAATAATTTTTTGAAAGGTATATCGAAAGGCATTTTTTGGCCAGACCTTGAGCTAGCTTACGATGTGGCTGCCCAAGGAGAGAGGAACATGGCTGAGGAGGAGCACAGTGGCAACATCATTTGAATGCAGCCTCCATCCAGGCTGGCTTCTCTTGAGCAAGAAACTCCCAGCCTCAGAGATTTTGCGATGTTCTTGCCATTACAGTATGTTTAAAATGGCAGCTGCCCCCCCCGCCCCTTTTCCCATTCCTGTGTTCTGTTTTGCTTAGCAGAGAGCAAACTTCAAACAGTAGTTTGCACTCATCACTTGAATGAGGTTCAGGATGACATGATTTGTGATTAACTCTCATGCTACCACATGACTATTCAAGCTCAAATCCCTACAAGGAGGAGGTATTTTAAGAAGAAATAGCATAAATATGGCCAGATCATTGAAGATGTCTATTGTCCTCGTCCATGAACTACAGCAGCATGTGATTTATTAATACCACAGAGAATGAACTGCAGGGGCATCATGTTTTTTTTGCTGTATTACAAATACAAATGTCAGATTTTAATATGGAAAGTCTTGAAATTTCCTGTGGGAAAGATACTGTTTTGGACCAGTAGAGGGAGAAAGCAGGCCAAAGACATAAATTAGTGGTTTTCATGAAGATTTATTGTGGAAAAAAGTTCAATTTATCTCCATAGTTAGAGTGCAAGAACAGTTGTTCGGTTTGCTGCTGTGTTCTTTGCTGATGCCCTTTATTATTTCATTTATTAAAAAGCTAATGAATAGTAGGCATATGTTATATTTTCCTGTCCTGATGGGGGAAAAGGACAATTTAATTTGAGAAGCAGAGTTTTAGTAGTCAGTAGCTAAAAAATATTGAATATTCAGCAAGGTAAAAAGAAACTATTTGCATAGATTAAATGCTTGCTATGACTCAAGCAAGTTAATCTCCTGGATGAGTGTGTAAGGTGTAATGTCACAGGAGACCATTCAAAAATCTTCAAAATAATAAAACATAATAAGCAAAATAATAAACAGTCACATAAAAATTTTGGAAAGGCATTGACTCATATTTCCGGAAGACATTATTTCTGCCTTGAAATTATGGCTCTCATCCATAATACATTTGACACAGTATAGGCAGGGAGGGGTGGAATAATTTGCACATTCAGACCCTGCAAGACAGGGAATGGGCATTTAGGAAAACAACTACCAAAGTAATCACACCCAGAGAGTAATGAGGTTGTTTGAGGCTACTGTTTCACATGTAGTTTCCCTGGTACAGATTCAGATATCGTTCTCATCACACAGTCTCTTCTCATTTTCTTGTAGAAAAGGATGTGACTGTCATTTCCAATGTAGGGTTTTTTCCCTCCTTCCCATGGTGTCTGTAGGATGCACTGCAAAGTGTCTGGGTCTGATTGCATTTACTTTAAAATGCAAATCATACCAAATATGAAGAAAAAGTTGGAGAGCGCAGTATTTTTATAGCAGAATGCAGGTAGTTTTTGACTGTGTGGCTCCTCTTAGCATTGGCTCCACACGTAAGGAATACCTTTAGGAAGATCTGTCGCCTGCTGGGGCCATGGCAGGGGAGCTTCAGAGGAATAGTCAGCCTTGCTGTCTACCCCAGAGCCTCAGAGGACCTTTTATATGCTGAGCCCAGGTCATTACAGACCTGGAAGAAAGGACTGAGACCCTGAACTTCCCACTCCAGCCTGTGCAACATGGTCATAGCTGGGCTATGTCGGGTTGCAGAGCTGCGCTGCGGTGTCCTGCTGCTGTTGGAGTTTCTGTAACAAGACCAGAATATTGTTCACTGCCTTGGGATGGAGTCTCTTAGGCAAAAGGAGATCCTGTGACGTTGGAATTGAATAGCAGTGGGGAATCAGAGATTGCTCCAAAACAACGGTATGATCACTTAAATTATGTGTGACTCCTGTGAAGTAAGAGATTGCTGTTGCTGACAGCTCTTGGAAGTATTTTTAGGGATTTATTTTTTCCCTATATATATCTTTACAACTTTGTCTTTCCTGGGTTCAGCTTCTGCTAGATGAGCTGAATGACTTGCATCATCTCACTGTTGTTTTGTTCTCGTATTGCTGAAGTCAACCATTCACGTAACTTTTGCTTTAAATACTAAATTTAAGTAATCTTACATGTGGGTAGTAGTCCTGCAAAGTAACAAATGCAGTCATACGAAGGGAAGTTGGAAAGGCATGAGTTTATTTTCCACCTATGGGAATTACCGACTGTATTATCTCCCATCATTTATTATTAGTACCATCTCTCAGAACATATTGGTCATGGTATAAACAGAGATGGGAAAATTACATTTGAGATTATGTGATTTTATCTGTTCATATAGTGATTTTAAAGAGATATGGAATGGGTCTGGAAAAACAACTAATTGGTCTGTATCTCCATACATGAGAGATATTTTGGTTAAGGTGCCCTATTAGCCACAGACTATTGGGAAAAGATTTTAAGAGTTTTAGCAGATTCCCCTGAAATCTACAGACTTTTCTTTTTCTGGGCAGAAGGATCCCATGGCCTAAAGTACTGAATGCTCCAGGGGAGATTAGGAGAAATTATCCCTCCATTAACAATCAAATATAGTCCACCAATATATTTAATCCATCATTTATCTTTTGCCTTTCCCTGAACTCCTGAGATTTGAGATGCCAGCTTTCATGAGTATGTGTACCTGCTCCTCTATAATTTTCTCTACAAGTCAGAAAGGATGTTAAGGTCCTAGAGCTGACCACAGGAGCTGGTGCAAATGTCCCGCTCCTGAACTAGACTTGCTCAACAGACTGAAGGAATTCTATTATTCATGCAGCTGGTAAGCCCCTCTGTAATTCTGTCTTGCTCCTGTGGTGTGTTGGCCTTGACTGGATGCCAGGTGCCCACGAAAGCCGCTCTGTCACTTCCCTCTTCAGCTGACCAGGGGGGAGAAAATGTAAGGAGAAACTTGTGGGTGGAGATAAGGATAGGGAGAGATCATTCGCCAGTTACTGTGATGGGCAAACCAGACTTGACTTGGGGAAATTAATTTAATTTATTGCCAATCAAAATCAGAGTAGGATGATGAGAACTAAAACCAAATCTTATAACGCCTTCCCCTCACCCCTCCCTTCTTCCCGGGCTCAGCTTCACTCCTGATTTCTCTACCTCCCCACCGAGCGGTGCAGGGGGACAGGGAATGGGTGTTGTGGTCAGTTCATCATACTTTGTATCTGCCGCTCCTGCCTCCTCAAGGGGGGATTCCTCACACTCTTCTCCTGCTCCACTGTGGTGTCCCTCCCAAGGGAGAAAGTCCTCCATGAACTTCTCCAGCATGATTCCTTCCCACGGGCTGCAGTTCATCATGAACTGCTCCAGCCTGGGTCCCTTCCATGGAGTGCAGTCCTTCAGGAACAGACTGCTCCAGCGTGGGTTCCCCATGGGGTCACAAGTTCTGCCACCAAACCTGCTCCAGCCTGGGCTCCTCTCCTCTCCACAGGTCCTGCCAGGAGCCTGCTGCAGCATGGGCTTCCTATGGTGTCATACAGAATCACACACAGAATCATTAAGGTTGGAAAGGACCTTTGAGATCACCAAGTCCAACCATTAACCCAATACCACCATGCCACCTAAACCATGTCCCGAAGTGCCACATCCACACATATTTTGAATATTTCCAGTGATGGTGACTCTACTACCTCCCTGGGCAGCCTGTTCCAATGCTTGACCACTCAGTAAAGAAATTTTTCCTAATATCCAATCTAAACCTCCCCTGGCGCAACTTGAGGCCATTTCCTCTCGTCCTATCACTGGTTACTTGGGAGAAGAGACCAACGCCCTCGTCGCCACAACCCCCTTTCAGGTAGTTGTAGAGAGCGATAAGGTCTCCTCTCAGCCTCCTCTTCTCCAGACTAAACAACCCCAGTTCCCTCAGCTGCTCCTCATAAGACTTGTTCTCCAGATCCCTCACCAGCTTTGTTGCCTTTCTTTAGACACACTCAAAGTTCTCTTCCCCCTTCCAGGGAACTCTCTCAACCAGTGACCTGAACAGGCCAAAGTCTGCCCTCCATAAGTCCATGGTAGCAGTTTTGCTGACCCTTCTCCTTACTTCACTCAGAATGGAGAATTCTATCATGTTATGGTCGCTAAGCCCAAGACGGCCTCCGACCATCATATCTCCCACCAGTCCTTCTCTGTTTGTAAACAGCAGGTCAAGCAAGGCACCTCCCCTGGTGGGCTCACTCACGAGCTGCGTCAGGAAGTTATCCTCCACACACTCCAGGAACCTCCTAGACTGTTTCTTCTCTGCTGTGTTATACTTCCAGCAGATGTCTGGTAGATTGAAGTCCCCTACAAAAACAGGGGCCAGCGAATGTGAGACTTCTGCCAGTCGCTTATAGAATGTTTTATCTGCCTCTTCATCCTGGTTGGGTGGTCTATAAAAGACTCCCAGCAGGATATCTGCCTCGTTGGCTTTCCCCCTCATCCTTACCCATAAGCACTTGAGTTGGTCTTCACAGTCGTTGATCATGTTGTGATGTCATTGTCATTGCATATGTTGTGCAGCATGCAGCTGTGCGACGTGGCCCTGCTTGGCTTCCCTACCCTCCACCCGTATGGACCAGTATCTCAGCCATAAGGAGTAAGCACTCTTCTCAAGAGAGAGGATATAGAGGATACACACCACGAGCCACCCTGTGGTTTCAATTGCATGACTATGGAGAGGACATGAGGAGGTGGGATGGAAAACCTACCTCAACTCTAGAGGCATGAGTACACGAGCTGCAAGGAAAAACAATTATAAAGGAGGGTTGAGGTTCCTCCAGAAAAATCGTCATTCTGCTTTCCAGTGGGCAGTTTCCCAGAAAGAAGAGCTGATCTCACCTCTGATCCTCTCGAAGGGACTTCTGATTCATATTTACAAGTGGGTGATGAGTACTATGACCAGGACTAGAGGGCCCTGCCTCCAGCCAGGCACAGGAGAGTGACAACCGAGTTTATTGGACTGTGTGGATTAGATGGCCTGGCACATCAGACCCACAGGAATATAAGGCTTTAGTGGACACTGGTGCACAATGTACCCTAATGCCATCAAGCCATATAGGGGCAGAACCCATCTGTATTTCCGGAGTGACAGGAGGATCCCAACAGCTGACTGTACTGGAGGCTGAAGTGAGTCTAACTGGGAATGAGTGGCAGAAGCACCCCATTGTGACTGGCCCAGAGGCTCCGTGCATCCTGGGCATAGACTACCTCAGGAGAGGGTATTTCAAGGACCCAAAAGTGTACCGGTGGGCTTTTGGTATAGCTGCCTTGGAGACGGAAGAAATTAAACAGCTGTCCACCTTGCCTGGTCTCTCAGAGGACCCTTCTGTTGTGGGGTTGCTGAGGGTTGAAGAAAAACCGGTGCTGATCGCTACCACAACAGTGCACCAACGGCAATATCGCACCAACAGAGACTCCCTGATCCCCATCCAGGAGCTGATTCATCAGCTGGAGAGCCAAGGAGTGATCAGCAAGACTCGCTCACCCTTTAACAGCCCCATATGGCCTGTGCGAAAGTCTAATGGAGAGTGGAGACTGACAGTAGGCTATCGTGACCTGAATGAAGTCACGCTGCCACTGAGTGCTGCCGTGCCGGACATGCTAGAACTTCCATATGAACTGGAGTCAAAGGCAGCCAAGTGGTACGCCACCATTGATATTGCTAACGCATTTTTCTCAATCCCTTTGGTGGCAGAGTGCAGGCCACAGTTTGCTTTCACTTGGAGGGGTGTCCAATACACCTGGAATCGACTGCCCCAGGGGTGGAAACACCTACCTACCATTTGCCATGGGCTGATACAAACTGCACTGGAACAGGGTGAAGCTCCAGAGCATCTGCAACACATTGATGACATCATCGTATGGGGAAACACAGCAGAAGAAGTTTTCAAGAAAGGGAAGAAAATAATTCAAATCCTTCTGAAAGCTGGTTTTGCTATAAAACAAAGTAAGGTCAAAGGACCTGCACAAGAGATCCAGTTTTAAGGTATAAAATGGCAAGATGGATGTCGTCAGATGCCAACGGATGTGATCAACAAAATAACAGCTCTGTCTCCACCAACTAGCAAAAAAAAAACACAAGCATTTTTGGGCATTTTGGGTTTCTGGAGAATGCATATTCCAAATTACAGTCTGATTGTAAGCCCTCTTTATCAAGTGACCCGGAAGAAGAACTATTTTAAATGGGGCCTTGAGCAACGACAAGCCTTCGGACAAATTAAACAGGAGATCATGCTGTAGCCCTCGGGCCAGTCCTGGCAGGACAAGATGTTAAAAATGTGCTCTACACGGCAGCCGGCGAGAATGGCCCTACCTGGAGTCTCTGGCAGAAGGCACCAGGAGAGACCCGAGGTCGACCTCTAGGGTTTTGGAGTCAAGGATATAGGGGTCTACTAATAGAGCCAGCCCTGCCCAATCAAAACTTTTACATACTGTAGAAGAGGATAAAGCCCCTGTGGTGCACATGAGAAATATGCTGGGGAAGACAATCTGGGTTACTCCTGCCTCAGGCAAAGGCAAACCCATTCGTGGGATTGCCTTTGCCCACGGACCTGGGTGCACTTGGTGCGTAATGCGGAAGGATGGGGAAGTCCGATGTGTACCTCAAGGAGACTTGATTTTGGGTGAAAATAGTCAATGATTTGAATTGTATTATGTTAATTGTTACACAATACAGTATGATATTACTACTATGGTTGCTATCTACCATATCAATGGTATTATAGTAAGAATCACCCAGACTGATGAAGAATGAGTGTCACTGAAACCAAGCAACATGCAGCAGTGATGGAACCAGAACTGGCTTCAGCAGCTTGTGCCCAACAATTCCCTCGAGACCAACATCTTCGACCTGCAGATCATGGACATGGACCGTGCCAGATGACAATCCAACACCACATACCATCTCCCCTGCCCTGAGAGACTGCTATGATGGATGAAGCCCAGAGTCATGGACCGAATGAACTCCACAGACATTTTAAAGTGATGGCCCATGGACTAAGAAAGTGATATCCGTGTGTATATATTAAAAGACAGGAAGAGTAATAGTGAATAATTGGAATGTATTGAAAAGTGTAGGACCCGAGCATGACGTAAATGGTATGGAATAAGGGGTGGATACTGTCCTGGTTTCAGCCAGGATAGAGCTGGTTTTCTTCACAGAAGCTAGTGTGAGACTATGTTTTGGATTTGGCATGAGAAACTGTTGATAATGTGCTGATGTTTTGGGTTGTTGCTAAGCAGTCAAGGACAGTCCAGCTTCTTGTGCTGGCCTGCTAGCAAGGAGGCTGGGGATGCACGGGAAGCTGAGAGGGGGTAAAACCAGGACAGCTGACCCAGACTGTCCAAAGAGATATTCCCTACCATACGACGTCATGCCCAGTACCTAAACTGGAGTTAGCCGGGGGGTGGAAATCGCTGTTTGGGGACGGGCTGTCGATCGCTGGGTGGTGAGCAATTGCTGTATTGGGCATCACTTGTTCTTGTACATTCCTTTGTTGGTATTATTGTTGTTTCTTTCTCTCTTTCTGTCCTATTAAACTGTGTTTATCTCAACCCACGAGGTTTTTTTCCTAATTCTCCCCCGTCCCACTGCGGGAGAGGGAGTGAGTGATTGGCTGCGTGGTGCTTAGTTGCTGGCTGGAGCTAAACCATCACAGTCCTTTTTGGCGCCCAATGTGGCCCCGCTTGGCTTCCAACAATCAAAACTCTCCCTAACATACAGAGCCACTCCACCACCTCTTCTTCCTTGCCTATCCCTTCTGAAGAGCTTATAGCCATCCACTGCAGCACTCCAGTCATGAGAAGCATCCCACCATGTTTCTGTAATGGCAACTACATCATAGCTGTCCCGCTGCACAACGGCTTACAACTCTTCCTGTTTGGTGCCCATGCTGCATGCATTGGTGTAGATGCACTTGAGTTGGGCTATTGATTTCACCTCCAACTCCAGCATGCCACCCCTACGCTCATATCTAGTGATGGGTCACATCCTCGTTCGGGCACATCCACCTGCTCCAGTGTGGGGTCCTCCCCGCGCTGCAGGTGGATATCTGCTCCAGCGTGGACCTCCATGGGCTGCATGGGGACAGCCTGCTTCACCATGGTCTTCACCACGGGCTGCAGGAGAATCTCTGCTCTGGTGCCTGGAGCACCTCCTGCCTCCTTCTGCACTGACCTGGGTGTCTGCAGTGTTGTTTCACATGTTCTCACTCCTCTCTCCAGCTGCAATTGCTGTGTGCTCTGTGGGACACAGGGGAAGCTTCTAGCAGCTTCTCACAGAAGCCACCCCTGCAGCTCCCCCGCTACCAAAACCTTTCCACACAAACCCAATACAGCTCCTTATTAAGAATTCATCCTTAACGTCACCACCTTTCATTCAGAGAACCTCACTTCACAGATAAAGCTATGTCTGGGGGCTACAGGGATCTGGAATCCTCCCCCTTTCACTTCTCCATTGGCAAAATATCGCCTTCCACCAAGTGAAGAGCCTTGATGATGCCTTCCAGGATAGAGCACTTTTCAATTGTTTCGTACTTGATATGGAGGTTGTTTGGGTTTTTTTTTTTTTTTATATTTATACATCCAGTAGAGGTAAGATTAAACTGCAAGAAAGGGCAATATAGCTGCAAGTGAAACGAATGCACCTCAGATATAAAAGCTAAAGCAACATTGGCCTGAAAATTTACTTGCTGTTCTGTTTGGGTTTGTTTTTTTTGAAAAAATTATAGCTTGCAGTAAAGCTATTTACATCAAGTACATCAACTGGGATTTGGTATTAAAACTGTAACTGAATCTATTCCCGTTAATGTTGTTTAATATAGGCCATCAAATGGTTCAGAAGTAATGAAGTCACATAATACTTATGATGTACACTGTGTCACCACTAATAGTTGCTGTGGAAACCTTATTGTCTCTTCTCTTCTACCACAGCAGTACATAATCATAGTAGGTTTGTTTTTTCAAGGATTACATTCCATAGCACTTTCAAAGAAAATGAAAAATTAATGACCTTCACCAAAGGCAGTTTCATTAAAGGAGTGTGAACTCCTCGCTGTTCTGCACCAGGCGTGGGAATAGGAGCGGGGCTGCATTTCAGATGCCACCACAGGACCACTGCAGCTTCGCTCTTCAGGCGCGAGGACATAAAGTTACAGAACCAGGAACGCTGAAACAGAAAGGTCTGAAGCTTCCAGTAAGAGCTGTGGGCCATCTGCTGTTCCAGAAATCAAGCCATTGAGCAGTGATGGCTGTAACAGCTTAATCACGCGTTGATGGAGGCCTGATCTAAATGGATTTGCATACTGGGAGGATCCAGACAACAGCAACTTGTTACAGGGAACATGATAGCTCATGCAGCATGCTGGTACTGACACATGGAAACCTCACCCTCCCAGGAAGGCCATTGATGGCCATGCTTGTGCCTAAGTGTATTTACAGTAAATAAATATTGGTCTGCAACTTTATATTTGTTTTACAGTGAGGGTCCAACGCTTGCCATCCTGGGCAACCATCCTGTCAGCCCTGCTGAGCCCTGCTGCGGGCGTCACGGGCATCTTTACTGTCAGAGAGCTGCTTGTTGGCAAACAGCCAACGCATCAGAATAATCCCTTGTAAGAATGACCACAAGACGACAACTGGGGGCCTCCAAAGTGGATGTCAATGGGTCGTTTTATCAGAAAGACCGTTGGATTAAGACTTGGCTGCAGAGCTTTCTATTCCTCGTAGCACAGACTGCCTGGGCACAAGAAGCCTAACATTCTCTAAATGCTAAACCCTATTTCAGTACAGATCATCTATTATTGTTTTAATGACTTTGTTAATGATTCACAGATATCTTACATGCACTGTTTACTCAGCTTTCTTCATTACCCCACAGCCTACAGCGGAGATGCCACTGAGGAGAACAATAACAATTGGCACCCATAGGAAAATGAACAGTTTGAGCTGTGCAATTAGAGACCAGTCTCTCCCCTTAAATTCTTAATTAATAGATGTGGGTATTTTAGGTTTTAAAATCACAGTGACTGTATTTTTATACATTCACCAGGAACTTGCATAAGGAAATAGGTATATAAATATTTGTCTCGAGTAACACACCCTGTTGGTCTGAGAGCTGAGAGTTTCAGAGCTGAGCAGAGAAAGAGGACGTGTGTCATCTGGTCCCAGGTCCCCCGGAGGTCTGGTGTGCTCCAGCTTCCAAACTGGAAAGGTGGTTCTCATAGGAATTATAAAAATGAGAAATTCCTGAAGTTTAGTTTGTAATAAGATGCTGTTAATTTGGGCAGAGCGGAAGGAAGTAAGGAATAGGCCTTGCAGGCTGATCCTGGTCTTGCACGAGAGCGCATCCATGGCATGCGTGTGGCCCTCAGCGAGGACGAGCCAAGGTGAAATAAGTGACATGGTCCTGTCAGACACGATACCTTTAAAACAAGGTGGAGAAGTAAAACAGCTGGTGTGAGGTCCCAAGGCAGAAATACAAAGAAGAAACTTGTGTGGATCTGGGACAATCCCTGGAGGATTTGATTCACATAAAACCACACAGTCATTTCGGTGGCTTGTTACAGATATAATCCTGTTCCAGTACGTCCCATGCTGTTTTGGGGGTAAGTTAAATACGAAGAATTTTCCTTTGTGTGTGAGAAAACACCAAGGAACAAACTGATTATTGAAAATCCAGGGAGGGTAATTAGAGCATTTGTGGGGTAAGCTCTTTGAAACAAGCACAATGTATTTTCTATGGGCTTGTACAGAGCACAGCTCAAAGGGTGCTGAGCATAATCAAGGCATGTGAGAGGTTGTGCAAGAATATGTCAAACAATAAGGTGATTAGATGTGCCAGCATCTGACACATCTACTTTCATAATACTTTGACTCAGTTCTTTTCTGGAAAGGGGTGCTGGCAGGCAACCTTCTTTTAATTGCCGTAACTATTGCTGCTATGTGTTTCTCTCTAAGCTTAGGGTTTGGCAACAGAGAAACTACCTTGATGAAAAAGTCATCATGGAAATA
Source organism: Phaethon aethereus (assembly GCF_964289735.1). NCBI lineage: Eukaryota > Metazoa > Chordata > Aves > Phaethontiformes > Phaethontidae > Phaethon > Phaethon aethereus. Next base: position 122,628,515 of record NC_138582.1, on the reverse strand, counting down.
ATTTTTGCTCAGTAAATTTTGTTTTAATGTCCATCTCTGCTAGATGCACTGTAGAGACAAGTTTCTCAGCATATCTGTTACTACTATGGCTGAGTAAATCTTACTGGTCTGTGTATCTAATTAATATGGTCTGTTTCCCTGGCTCAGAAACATTCATGAACTAGCCTGTGCCATTCGCAAAGAGCTTGCCTCAAAGTCACCAGGCGTTTTTGCTGTTCACAGCATCCACTTTTAACTCAGCCATGTGGTACTGACTCTAAACAGACGAATATCACAGAAATAGGATCTTAGATGTAAGGTGGCTGCATAAAAGTTTTGTAGATGTGTAAACACATGTATGGATGAAACTGTACTGGTCTAACGGGAAGGGAAAGGAGTGAGCAAGCTCATCTTTTCTCTGTGCCTCAGAAGTGGTTAAATCCAATATTCCCCAAATAAAAGGTTGGAAAACTCTGCTCAACTGGTTTTGCTGACCCCATTTCCATGCAGAAATTACCGTCAGGATTAGGGTTTATTTAAAAAAAAGAATTTCTGGAAACTACTTTATTCAGGATGTACTAAAATATAAGAAGTTAGTATAAAGTATTTTAATTTTGATTAATCTTGCTTAAAGGAATTCTCTGGTTTTGTACTGCCTAGGATTTTTAAGACTCTGTTCATGAGGATTTGTTACATTATTGCTGTGATTTTGCTTGTAAAATATAACCAGAGAATTATATAATGTATACTCTCTGCATCTGAGGATAGTTTGTCTGTATAGAGTTGTAGTAAGGGAGGAAAAAGCTCTTAACACCATCACCTTCATTTGTGATGATTTAGCCCAAGGCAGTTGGGTTGATGAGAGCTTCTAAAATTTAAATTTTAATAATTTCAAATAATGTAAAAGCTCAATTTATTTGAATAAGAAAAGCATTTAATAGGTCTTCTATGAAAACCAACCTACTTGACTGTAGTCTGGCTCTAGGTATCAGAGGCTTTAAGTAAAAGTTATGTTTAAAAGCAAATGAAAAATTTCTGACAGTGCTGGAGAATTGAACCAGTAAAACCAAAAGAGAGTAAGTCTAGAAGCAACTGCAGGCGAAGTGGTCTTAGATGGGTTTGTTTTAAACCCAAAATTTCACAGCCACCCGTCGATTCTGATACAAAGAAACCAAACGAGGCTTAAAGAAATACCACTGAACACAAGAGAACAAGAGCTAAACCAACACTCGCTCCTGTTTGTTCAGCACTTGAATCGGTGAAATCAAAGCTGACTTAACATGAATATTTTCCTGTTTAGCTGGAGACTTGTGTGGTTTTTCTTATTCCTCCCCTGGGCACCATGCAGCTTTTTCTCATTTTTTTTAATTTGAAAGGAAGAGAGCAGCGCCGAACCATATAAAAGACGCTACCACACCCTCAGCGCCACTTTGCACAGGGCATAAATGAAGCTCTAAAGAAAAACTTCAGTGGGCTACATCCCTCCTGCTGCTGCTTGTCCTTGGATTGATGAGCAAGAGGGAGTTACTGCATGGAAGGTGTGGCTAAGTGGAGATAAAGATTGATATAACCACCCCCCGGGGATTAAGGACACTTAATGCCTTGTGTGTTTCTGCCACTGTCGTAAAATGAAGTTCATTCTTCAGGGAAATTGAAGAACTTGCCACAGCTTTTTAAGAATTTTCTTTTTACTTGCAGAAATGTAGGAGTTGAATCTTGTCCTCACCCACATGCATTTGGTGGCAGGCATAAAGGAAGAGCACTGAAAGAGCCTTCATTTCTCTGCATGCAGCATCTCCCGCAGACACCTTCAAGCTTGCATTTATGCACCCTGTATGAATAAGGAAATCTGCAGTAACAGCGATATGGTCAGCATCACTTTCTCTTCTGAAACTTATTCCCATTCTGATTATTCTTCCCAGTAATCATGGGTAGCTCTTACCGCTTTCCACCATATTTTTTTCCTCTACCATCTTCTTACTAGCTCTTATTCCTGTTGTTACCTTTTAATTGACCACAAAACCACCACCACCACAAAAATAGCCCCTCCTTGCCTTCACCTCACCGGTTGCAACAAATCATTTTTCCTTCATCAGCGACAGTTTGTCTGCCATCCCAGTTGTGAGACTTCGGTATGGTTGTTTCTTTTCAAAGTGTTAGCTTGCCTAAGTTCTGCTGCTAGTTAACTAGCAAAACTTCTTCAAGTTGCCTCCTTTACTAACATATGTATATAATCCTAATTCTGTCTTCTCTCAGCTTTCCTTTCTCTCCTTTCCCACTTAACATTTGTCAGAGCTCCTCCATACATTGTGAGGCTTGCGGGACAGGGAACCTGACTGTTGAAATCTCCAAAGAAAAGTCATGGCAAATGCCATATCATATTCTATGCCGTATGTAATAAATACTATTAAAACTTCATCCAGTCTTCTCAGCTCTTTCACTTCTTTCTCATTTGCTTATGGGCTATGAGTTACTTAACTGGTTTAACTGAATTATCATAATACTCCATGGTTTGCATACACACTTTATGAAGTAATTTGTATTTATGGAGTTCTTTGGGACCCTAAGGTAAAAGGTTACAATGACTTCCAAGCTATTACCATCAAATTATTGTCCACTACATTTTGTGGAAATACTCTGAGGTCTTAACAGATCGGTTGAAAGCAAGAGAGACTTACTTACTTATTACTGTCTTTATTTTCTGCCCTGAGATAGCAATAGGCTGGAATAAATTCAGAATTGATCCCTGTGGCTAACACAGTGGCTTGTGGCTTTCCAGCAGGTACTGTCCACATTTGCATATCCAATTTCCTTGCTAAAAAACCCTACCTTTATTGAGAAGGTTGGGACACTTGGAAAGCAAACTTCACAGAGTCCTCCTGGAGCGGTCTGTGATTGTCAACAGATAATCCAGCGTGACTGAGTGCGTTGGCTAACACCCCCTTTTCTGCATCTCCCTGTATATCCTTTGAGGGATGCCATGTTGCTGGCATGCCTCACACCCCTCGGTGCCCTGCTCCTCTCTGCAGTCGCCAGGCACTGGGTGGGAAGGTGTTTGGGCATGTTTTGCTCATGGGGCAAAAATTCCCATGCTACCACTTGGGTTTCAGCTTTGGCTGTGGAGTTCCTCTTCCTTAGACTTCTGTTTAATCTGCATCCTTATTTAGATACTTATTTTAGTTATTCAATGGCTCTGTCGTATGTGATTCCAGGGAAAGCCTGGCATATCTCAGTTTCACCTATCCATGCCTTATGATTTTGCCTATGGGGGTGAGAAAGAGATTTTAGGCGGTGTTATTTTTTTTGTAAGTGGCATCCATCAGAAAATACTTGTTACGGATGCTAAGAAAAGTTTACTTCTTTCTAAGTGAAACACCAAAACCTGTAGGTGAAGACAAATAGGGCATCCAACAAGTAGGGAGGGGATGCAGGCAAACAGGGAAGTCCAGCGTAGTATCCATAAGGCCACTGCAGTATTTCTTCACTTATGCATTGTTGTTCTTTTCCCCTCTCTTAGTTGGACTCTGTCAGTTGTTAATGGCTGGTTTAAGTGTGCCATAAGTTAATACCTTCCCCGTGGAGTACTGTTGCAGGGTAAAAACATACTGATTACTGCACTGGTGTGGAACAAGAGCCCCGAGTCCAACGCTTTGTCTCCAGTGGAGAAGAATGTGAAATATTACAGAGAAAGGTATAAACTCTCCATGTACTTAACTACACAATGTTGAGGCAGAGCAAAACATCACTCTTGAACTCAGTATTAGCTTAATAGCTTGAGCGTGAGGAGCGGGGCACAGTTTTACCTGTTTGATCTCATGGTTGTGTAATCATAAGCATTACAGCTAATTGATATGGATGGCTGATTTTAGAACGTATTGTTCATTCAGGGCTTCAGCTGGAAGTGTAAGATTGGAAAGGGATTTCCACCCCAATATTTTTTCAATTCTTAAAAATGCTCAATGTGTGTTATCGCTTACTCTTCTAATACGGGCAATGAGGGACCTGTTGTTTAAGTCAATCCCTGATTTGTTGCCATGTCATATTGCTCTTGAAAAACATTACTGCTGAAAATGACTGGTTCTTTTTCTTGTTTTTATTTAAAGAAGTAACGATTTTCTTCTGTTTGGGAAATATCCAAACATGTATTTACCCATAGGTGTGTTTGGGAAATATGAAATAATTTTTGATGCAGAATACTTCCTGAAGTTTGGGGTTTTTTGGTGTTTTTTTTTTTTACATATACTTTTGAAATGAATGGGGTGTCTGCCTCACAGAGCGGCACCCATTTTTTATTAACACAGAGAAGTGTAGGCTAGCATAGAAGTAAACGTTTGATAAACCAGTTTATTTGTAATACCATGAAAATAATGTAAACAAAAATATTCTCCTAGAAAATAGTTTCCTTGAAAACCTGCCAAGATTTACTGAATACATCTGTCTTGACAAAGCACTTCAACTGAGATCAAATAAAACCCTGCCTTGCAGTGAACAGCTGCAGCTATTTTAAAATTAAGTTAAACAAGCATGAAAAAACGGGGATGAAAAATAACACCACGGGAAGAGTAATTAGCCCGACACCGTACGATCTGCAGCGATACCGGACCAAAAAAAAAAAAAAAAAAAAGGCACGATCAAATCACAGCGGTGACTCGCTGACGATTTGAACGACTGGCCAGGCCACACCTTCGTCATGATTGATTACCCGCCGTGCTGCGTCCATGCGGACGCAATTCTTGCTCGTTTCGCTTCGACCGGCCTCTTTTTTTTTTTCCCCGGCGAAGACACCCCCGCACCCGCCTGCAAGTGCCGCCCGGCAGCGCCTCTTCGTTTCTCGGCTTTGCTCGCCCCGCTGGCGCTTTGCCCTTGGTCGGGCCGCCCGGAGGCAGCCGCCGGGGCCGAGGGAGCGCTGCGGCGGCCGGTGGCGGGGCACGGGGCCGGCCGCCCCCCAGCACCTCCCGCCGGTTTAGGGACGAGCACCGAGCCGCCGGCGGACGGGGCGGGGGTAGGTGGAGAGGTGTCCAGGGAGCGCGCGCGCGCCCCCTCCTCCTTGCCGGCGCGCGTGCCGCCGCCAGCCCGCGCACAGCCCCTCCCCCCCCGCCCTCTGCCCGGCCCCTCCTCGCCGATTGGCCGGCGGCGCCCGGGCAGGTGCCGGTGCGCGGCGGGAGCTGTCGCCGCCAGCACAGCAGCAGCACCCGGTGGTTTGTCCGGAGGGGAGGGAAGGGGAGGGGAGGCGGCAGGAGGCGACTGCGGGCTCTCGCCTTGCGCCGGCCGGTGCGGAGCGGGAACGGGGCACCTGTGCACGGCGGTTCCGCGCAGGTGGCTGGCCGGGAGCCGGCGCGGGGCGGCCGCAGCCCCCTCCCTGCATGAGCGACGGCGCGCAGCCGCCGCCGGTGGCTCTGCCCGTGCCCCGAGCGCGGAGAAGTTACTGCCCGCCTGCCATTTTGGTGCAGCCCTCGTATTTGGCCGAGGGTGAGTACGGCCGGGGCGTGGCCGCCGTCCCCCGCGGGCTAGGGCTGTGGTAGGGGCTGGGGCGGGGTGGGGCCACTCGCAGAGCCGCCGCGGGGCCGGCCGGTGCCTTGAGGGGGCCTGCGGCAGGGCCGCGGTTGCGGGGCCGCCCGCCGCAGCGCCTCGTCGGGGGTCGGTCGGGTCTCGGCCCGCGGCGGGTCCCCCGGTCGCGCTTGTGAGGGGTTGCGCGCGGCGGGCGGGGCGGCGCGCGGCAGGCGTTGGCGGCTGAGGGGCCGCCGCCCTGCGCGGCCATCGGGGGCGAGGCGGGCCGCCCCTCCACGCGGGTTCGTGTGCCGGGGGGACACACGCAGGACACGGTATGAGGCTCTTTCAGTTACTGGCCCTGTGTCTGAGTAGCTTCGTAGCGTTCTGCTGACGGCGCGGTTATTCGAGTGCCGTCACTGCAGTGCATTATTATTATTCGTATTAATAATTATTATCAGAGCGTTTTACTCTTTATCAACTTCCCCGTGAGCACGGGGAGGGTTTCCGCGTGGCGCTGCCTGTGCCCCCTTTCCGCCAGAACATCCCGCCGCTCTGCGCCTGGTGTTCAGGCTCCAGACAGAAGCAGCGTGCATTTTCCTAGTATCAAGGTCAGTTTATCGTAACTGCTGAGGAAAATACCATATGGCTCGGGCTGACTTTTCTTAGGGAATCTAATTAAGTCGGAGCGTGTGTTGTGCTGGGGTTTGTGTTATGTTTTAGGGGAACGTAACCAAATTAGATCACAAAATGCCTTAGAGTGTGTGCGCGTCCGTCCTCAAGCATGTTCGCAGGGATGCTAACTGTATCTAGCAATCTATTTTGACAAATGGTGGTTTTTGCCTTATATCTACCATTTTACTCTTTCCTGTGTTTCTGAAAATGCAGGGAGCTGTCTTGCTGTGGAGCCTGAAGTTGGTTAGAATAGGCACAGCAAGGATTTTGTCAATAAAGGCTGTTACTGTTCCTCTGATAACCCTTTTCTAGAAGGTTAGAGAGAGAAAGGAAGGGAAGTTAGTTTAGTTCTCACATTAGCAGATGTTTTTTCTGACTTTGAGGGACCTGTCATCAAGCTGGACAGGGTTTTATGGTTGCTTATTAACGGCGATAGCTGTTCTCTGTGAACTGCATTGAGACCACTGGCTCTGTCCCTGCAGTTAAGTGTCAAACAGTAATGTTTCTGCTTACTTCTAGCTTGAGAAAGTGAACAGAGCTGCATAAAAAGCAGAAGGTGCTGTATCTCATACGTAATCCCTCAGGCTACTGCCTTACAATCCAGTACCTGAGTAATGATGGGTATCAGAGCATATTTACTGATGCCTTATAACCAAGCATCCAAAAATGTACTTGGCAATTCTGTAGCCTTCCTGTGGAATTTGTCAGATAACTTAGTACAATGCATATAGCCATTACAAACAGGAGAGTATCACTTTCAGCAGCTGTGATATCTTAACTGCCAGTGAGAACTCCCAGAAGTCAACTCCACCCCAGTAGCCTCCACCAGGATGAGAGATACTTAAGACCACTGCCTCCTGTGACAGGACTTGCATCTTGTGTCACTTGAATTGGCAGCAGGTCTGATATTGTCCTTTCAGACAGGTTAATGCTTTTTAACAGGTTGTCTTCATCTGAACCAGTGCTGTCCAGGAGTGATACAACATCAAGAAAGCTAAGCTAAAACTTTGATTTGTTTTCCTGAGCTGGTTTCCTGCTTCCACCCTCACCTGATGAATACAGCTGAGTGTGCTACAATTGATTGCTAAATCAGTCTTTTGGATTATATAGGGTGTACCCAAGTGTATGAACACAGTAGGAATTCACCTTTCTCACTTAATAGTTGCAGTAAACAGAACACTTGAAGAACTTGTACTTATACAAAGGAAAAAAAAAAAAATCCCTAAACTATGCCTGGGTGATGCTGAGGAAAAGCTGTATATACCAAATGCACTGTTCTTCATAAACAGTACATCTGTATGAAAATGTGACTCCTTTGTATTGCTGCCAACATTAATATGCCCTATTGTTATCAGACTGGAAACTGCTGTTTGGCAGTGTAAACCACCTTAACTTGCCCTTGGAAAGTTACACAAGTTGAAAGCAACTAGTTGAATATAGTTCCATGAAAACCACAGGGACAATTCTTCTCTTTGAGAAAACCCAATCATTTATTTGAGCAGACTTAATCCAGCCTTCCCGTGGAATGCTTTATTCACCTTCCTTTTGCATCCAGGTAGGTTATTTACTGGATAGATTCTTAGAGATAGTAAAGGCATCTGGCTTACCTGTGAATCACTGACAGCCAGAAAACAAACCAGCCCCAAGTTTCTTATATTCAGAGATTTATAGCAGCTTACTTTCAAAAGCAGCTTATTGGCCTTAAGGAAAGAGGAAGGTAACTGCTGTGTTTCAGTGTGGAGCAAAGCATACCATGCTGTTGCTCAGATTACCTAAGAAACTTGGCCTTTATCTGTGGCATAAACAGGGAATTTTGTAGAAGGGCTAAATACAGTGTAATTTGATAAGATTTCAAGCCATGGTCTAGTTTTATCTATCTCTTTGTGAGATTGGGCAAAGATGCCTTTCTCCAAACTTTATGTGAATGTACAGAAACCCAAGAGGAAGACCCCTTATATGTGGTTGGCACACTAATAAGATCTGCCATTCATATGGTAAAGACTAGTGATAATAACCTGCCTGCTATTTAACTTTCAGTTGAAATGTGTTATTCTATTTTTTTTTAACAATCTTAAAAAATGCAATGTGGCATTTTTCTATAAAACTGCATTTTCAGAAAGTAAACATCTTGTTTGACATTCCGTGTCCTAAAAATAAACAAATAAAGCACACTATACTGGAAAGCAGTTTAATGAATTGCCTAGCAGCTTTAGCGTAGATGAACAGAGTGTAAGGACCGCAGTGGCTTGACTGGTCAAAAGCTAATATTGGCATTATTGCAATAGTGACAAATTTTTAGATTTTATGGCTACTAGCCTGGGAATAGGAACACATTAAATTTCCAGGCCTATATGCATTAAATTTCAACAGCAGAGCGATTTTTTTTTTTTTTTTAAAAGAATGTTATACTAACAAAACCCTTTATCTTGGAGATTTTTACTGACCCATTAGTCCTTGAGCTGGGTAAAGGAAACAAGACCTCTTGTTATTTCCTGTTACATATATGCTTCATTTACCTATTGATCAACTGATGATCATAAAAGAAAAACTAATATTGCTGTTTGGTACTCCGATAATTGCATTTACTACTATCTACTGGTTATTCTAAGATATAAAGCATTACCATAGAAAATTAATTTTGCATTCTTCAAGGCAAAGTACACCTCCAAATAAAATATCCCCCATTGAAGTGGAAGAGCTAACTACTGTTGGGATTAATCTTGAAGATGAGACACTTTTGATGGCATTGTCTCAAGTTGACTCACGGTAATCAATTAAGTAGTCTTCCTGAGTTTTGCTGGTGCTGGCTGGCAGGCAGGAAGGGAACTCTAGCCTGTCCTACTGCTGAAGATGCAATCTCAAGTTCTGCTTTGCAGCAGTTCCAAAAATCTCTTTTGCGACGCTTCCTTGCAACGCATGCTGCGTATTGATGGAGAAGAATAAATGGATATGTGACTTAATGCAGCCATAGTTTCTGGATCAAGTCTGTTTAAAGGATGCTGAGGTAATTTACTGTAGAAAATGAGATGTAGTCTTTTCTTATGATAGCAATCTGACGTTTAGAGCCTTATTCAATAGCCATTAAAGTCCATGGCATTCCCACAGCCTTTAATGAGTCTTGAAGCTTGACAACAGCCTGAAATCTTTGGGGCTTTTTAATAACAAAACAGTTCCTTCTCCAACACCCTCCACCCACCTCCATGCAGAATAATATGTGGCTCTGCTGTTGTAAACCAACTTTCTGTTCTTGGAGGAAGACAGTACATAATCTGTTGTTTTCCTTCTGGAAAGCAAAGCAAGCAAAACATGTTTGCAGCTCGAGGAGTAAATTTTCTGTTCTGCTCTTGTGATGATGAGTTTTCTCTCTTCTGAAACTAATGTGAGAAGAGCTTCTTTGCTTATTGGGCGTTACTTCTGATACAGAAGGTCATTTTAATGTGGTTTTCTTCTGTCCCTTCTGGGCTGTATGAACAGGATGTTGTGTCACAGGGCAATCCAAATAGAAAAGTGCTGGTTTGTGCCATTATTATTAATTGCTGTGGCATGATTTAAGTGCTGTTGACAGAGATGCAGCTAACGCTGTCCTGAAACACCTCGAGTTTTGGAGTGTACCTATTTTTCTAACCATTGTTAATCTTGCAAGAGGTTGATTCCTTTTTCCCCTCCCCTTAAGGGAACTGATCCCTCTTCCCCTTAGTGGTCATCCCCAGGAGTGCTTGGTATACCTTTCTGGAAGTTATCTCAATCCTGGTGTCTAGCTGTCCTAAGTGCTTTGGCATTTGTTTGACAGACCACAAATTAGATTTAAGTTAAACCATAGTGTGTGAATTAGAGTAACACCAGGTTTTAAAAACAATTGAAAAGAGCTTTGGGGAGGATTCTAAGAAGTACAATCTGGTGATGTTGGTTTTTAGAGTCTCAGTTGGGCTTGATCTCAAAGACAGTGCCAACAATTGTCCATATGTTAATCACCACAAGCACAAAAGTCATGGGTTGAGTCCTAAATGAGAAGAAAACTGTTCACCTCTAGAGGAAGATCAGCCTGATTATTCCACACCCTGCCCCCCTCCTTCTAATGTTTAATGATGAGGCTTCAGATTCGTGCTCCAAGGTAGTATCACAGGTCAAAAAGAGGGGAATCAATGGGTGAAATACTGTGGACTGAGTCCACACATGATTAAGTGAACTGCACCTCCTCCATGGAAATATGTCATCTGTGAAGTTGTGGTAAGTGAAGAATACTTAAGATTGTGCTTTCTTTTGGGGGGAAGTTGATAACAATGTATCAAGGTCCAGAGGCCTATTATAATGAATACTGGAAATCTAAAATTGGGGAGAAACTAATGTAGAGGACTAGAAACAGGAATTTTCGTGGTAAAGCCAATGTTCTTCATGTAGGCTCATCAAAGGAGCCTGCTATTTCAGTATACTGGTTAATGCAGTCTTCAAGAGTGGGCCCTGATAAAGGGAACTGCTTTTTAATAAGGTACAGAGGAGTCCTAGCTAGTTCCTAAAGATGGTGGCTTAACTTGATTAAGTTGATCAAATAATAGTTTCTGTGGGACTCAAAAAGGTGTCTGTGTTGGCTGGATGATTCTCTAAACCTGCAAGAGCATGAACGGCTTTGGTTCCCTAGTTTAAACTAAGGAAGCTGTGAGGCTGCTCCAGTTTGAATCCAAGTATGAGTGAACCAGCAGTCAAAACCTGACAGTGAAGTTGGCCTTTGAACTCCAGAAAGTGCTTGGCTCTGTCTTGTGCTTGAACATAAATGTTCCTTGTTTGTATAAACTTGGGATCCAGAACTTCAGGTTTGTGTTTGTTGGCCAGGGCTCAAATGATGTCCATGTTGTGCAGTGTCAATATAAAAAAAAAGGGTAGCCAAGCTCAGGTCCAGAACAGAGCCTCTTCTAAGCACAGTGTGTAGTAGGTCCCAGTGTCAACAAACTAATCCATTAACTCCCCCACCTGAAAGATTAACTCAGCTCCTAGTTTGGTTTTCAGAGGTTTTCTACAGCTCTGGCTTGATTTCTACAGCTCTGGCTATATTTTACTCTTGTTTTATGTCACTTAACAAATGCTTGTCTAAACAATTCAAAGACAACCTGCTTCTGAAACCCTTTTTTCCATGCATGGGACATAAGTTGTGTGTCAACCAACTACAGCTCATAACTAAGTCTCATTGAAATGGGACATGTGGTTTTACAGATGTCACTCTTTACTATTGTGTCTCTTATGATTCTTGCTTGTTCTAGCATAAAGCAGGATTAGAAGCACTTTGCAGGTGTCAGAGTGAATGCGGAAGGCACAGTCTTATGCAATTACTGTTGTTTTTTATTTTGTTCATTTACTTGCTAATCTGTAAAATTCAGTAATTTGCAGTGGGGTTTACTGTCAGTGGTTTGAATTAGCAGTGATTTACTGTATTAAATTTGTTTTCACATCTGGCAGCACTAGAGAATACTGCCTCATTGTGGCAACTGCTGTTGGAAGCATTTTCTTACTCCTAAAAATAGAATTTCTGTCTCTGTCCTAGTCCTGCAGAAAGGTTCTCTCAGTCAAAGGTTAGTTCTTGGATCAAACGTAAGAATATGCTGATGAGTGATATTTAGTAAAAGGGATGCAGGATATCAATTAGTGCAACATATGTTGTGGGGGAAAAAGGAATACAAAAGAGCTTTTTGTTTAGTATTTTCTTCATGCTGGCTCAAGCTTAGAAAGTACAGTGTGAAGACTGATTTGCCAGGTGTGTTCTGGTTTGAGTTTTGATGGGAAAGTGGATGAAGGGATGTAACGCCGTTCAGCGGCTGCTGGTCTCTCTGTGCAGGGAGCCTGGGTACATAGCAGTAAGCTCTGAGTCCCAATTTGCAAGTCGAGCATCCAAAGGGAAGCCCTTGCTGGCTTGTGCTTGCAGTCGTGCAAATTTCTGGTTGTGTTGGGCTCTTTGGGATCAGTTGTATGCCCTAAGTGCACCTGCTGGCTTTCTCCCTGACCTGTGATGATTCATCTTGGGGATGTTTACAGTCCATTACAGTAATGAGCTGCACTTCATGCTTTAGATTGAAGGAACATGGAAAAGAGGCCAAAAGAGATAATTGTGTCTCAGAGCACTACTGCTCCAATTTTGTCTTTTTCTCCAAGCTGTCTTCCTCATTTTGGGAAGAGTAACAGTCAGTCTCACACAGTTAGAATGCTGTCAGACTCATCATCTCGACTACGCGTTCTTCTATAAGATGGTTGCTACTAAATAGAGAAAATAGAACTAAACATGATTTGCCTATATTCTGCATAAACAATGGAAGATGAGACAAGTAAAATGAGAGTATACAGTAACGAGAAAGCCAATGGCAGTGAAATATGTGCTAACAGTATATGCCAGATGACCTATGATCTTTAGCAGTTGTAGGGCCAAATTCTGGATAAGCCTTTTCTCTAGGAGTTCACTGTTATCAGTGGGAAGATTATTCTGGTCAATAAATTTGCCTCTTCTATCACATTTTTAATTCCCACTGAGATTTATACTTCTGTGTCAGTTATAGGCCTGGTACATGGTATAAAATGGTCATGATTTATTACTAAGATTCTCTTTTTAATATGACTTTTTTTAATCTGTCAAAGGTCGATGACAGAAATTAAGTCCTCCAAGGTAATCTTTAGTCTTTTCTGTAAAAATAACTTTTTTGCTATTTAAATAAAATATATTCTATTTTTTTAGAAACAGTTTAATATGCTGTGTTCTGTCTCTGGGAGAGTACCATTCTCAGGTGAGAGATGCCATTATTTTTAAAATAAAATGTGACTTTAATGGAGCTTTTCTACTTCTGCAATTTCATGTTCAGTACTTAAAATAATGTAAAATACAGAAGCAAGAAGACTGCGAAAGTCCTTTTTATTTCCTAAATAGTTTAAAATTACACAGTACTAACCTTTGACCTTTTAAGATTTACAATTTCCCCCATTATAGTATGTCTCGGCACTCTTCTAGACAAGAAGTACACACAGTTATTGTAATAACTTGCATTAATAAGGAACATTTCTCCCAGAAGGAACTGAATGAACTTCATGGTTCTTTTAAAAACATGCTACATCCCCCAGTGAAAAAAACTTAACTTTTCTCAGGAACTTAATACAGGCTGAAAGGAAGATAATTTTCTGCTTTGGTTATAGACCAGGAAATATGTGCAGTAAGTCTCAGTTAAAATTGGTGCAGGTACAAAGAATAACATCCTCTTTGAGATCTTTGTCTTGCATCTCATTTAAAATGTGGCACACCAGATGCAAGTCCTCATGTTGAAGTCAGTTGGGCTGTGCTTAATTTTTCATTTGAAAAGGTGGCTTTGTGTTTCCAATGAGTATATTTTCTCTTGCTACTTTGGGACATTAGTTTACTTCCAGTGAAAAGGGAAGAATATCCACGGTATTGTTTACTGCAGCTTCTAGACTTTCATGGAGTTTAAAAAAGATTAAGAAATTTGTGACCAATGTTAATTATGCCTCATTTTAGACTTAATGATGTGCTAGTTGTAGTAGAAATCACTTAGGACAGTAATGTTCTTTAAATGTTGTCTTCTGGCTAAAGTCTGTTTTGTTCAAGTGTGACATAATTCAAAACACAGGAATCCCCTTTGCACTTTCAACACTCAGACCTTATTTTTGTCACCAAATAAAGTGTGTGATGTTATATAATTTATATATGGTATATATTGTGACATTTAAATTACAAAAATTGGCATGATGACCTTGTGCTGGCAATGTGATCACTTCTTTTGGACATTCAATAAAAAAAACTTTTTTTTAAAATAGGTGTGGTAAAGGAACTCTGTTGTGGACAAAGCGCTTGTCTTCCTTTTTGGCTTAGAAAGATGACTATCTTGTTGAACGATTTAAAAGGGCAAAATGTTCACCAGTAAGATTATACAAAAAGCTTCTTAAGGTACTAAAATACTTCTGCAAAAGTTGTTCAAATGCCAAACTATAATGACAAGACAGATTGAGCAGTATTATTTAGGTGCTGAAGGAAGTAAAGATGAGTTGGTTGGCCACAGAATCAAAGATATAATTAGTAGTAGTTTTTTTGTTCGTGATTTTCTACCTGGAAAATACTAGAAGTGGTAGAGTAGCAGGACAGAGTAGAAAAGCTCTGGTGTTTAGTCTGGTGACTCTAAAGCTGAGAACATGTGAGGGAAAGGTATTCTGTATGAAATATTTCACTTGCAAATGGTGGGCTTGAAGGAGTTTGTTATATTGGCTCCTCAAGTATCACATTTCATTAATGCACAGAAGCAGCATTTTAAAACAAGGTGATACTGTGTTGTGGAAATAGGTGAAATCTCGATTGAAAATTTGCTCAGAAATGAAAGAGTTCTAGGATATTCTTGTTTGCAGTGCCAGGGTATGGGAGGGATCTCTTCCAGAGACACACTGTATAGCCTCTCCCCCCCCCCCAAGCCTTCTCTTCTCCAGGCTGAGCAGTTCTAGTGCTCCCAGCGTCTCCTTTTGTGAAAGGTGGTGCAGTCCCTTAGTCATCTTTGTGGCCTTGAGCTGGACTTGCTCCAGTAAGTCCGTATATTTCTTGTACTGGGGAGCCCAGGCTGGATGCAGCACTCCAGAGATGCGGCCTCGCTAGTGCTGATTTCTTTGCTACAGCATTAAACTAAGATGTCTATGTTGTACAATACTCAGTGTGACTGTTTGAATAATTAACTTTATAATGTGGCTTTTTGTCAAGCAGAGACTTTGCTTTAAATGTTAGTTGATACTTTAAAAAAAAGTTTGTGGGCTTTTTCCCCACCCTTCTGTAATGCTAATCTTCTGCTGAGGCTGCAAGTCCAAACAGCTTACCTATTATATGAGTGACTAGGAAATGTACTACTTGCCCTCATTCTTTGTGTTGATGCTCTTGTCCATTTTAAAATTCAGAAGCATTGCTTGCAGTTCTTGAAAAACTTTTCATTTGCTCATTGTTCTGTGGGGTTTTTGTGCTTTTTTTTATTTTTTGGTGTGGTTTTTTTTAAAGGTTGAATTCAATAAATGTTTTTGATGTGGAAGGTTTAATTAGATTTTAAAACGGACTGTAAGAAGTATTAAGATTAGAGTAATACTCAAACAATACCCAATCATGTATTGTAAGCCTGGGCTTTCCTGTTACAGTGTGTTAAGTTATTGAGCAAAAGTTTTTCTGAGGAACAATATTATTCATTGTGATATCTCTGAAAGTGTAAACTTTGTATTCAGTTTGAGGTTTAGCAAAGAAGTATTACTCATGAAGGCAAACATCTGAACAGCCTCATGTAAGTTATTTCAATTGAGGCCAGAAGTTATTTTAGGCTGAGAAACTATTTTGTTGTCTTTTTTAAAAAATGTAAGTTGTTACACTTCCTCTAGAGGATTTGCCATTGTGTATTTCCAAAATACATAATTTGGATCTACTGAAAAAAGGATATTTGAGCATTGTTTATAACTATTTATAAACTGCTGTAATATTCCCAGTCAGAAATTATTTAGGAATGTGATGAAAAATTTTTTCCTGGGAAAGCACACCCAAGTTCCTTAGAGGTTAATATAATATTGGAATGCAGACTGAGAGTCTTACAGGTAAATAAACTACACAAAACAAAAGTTAGTTGCTGGTGATTCTGAAGTATATGTATACTTGAAATTAAGTCTTTGCCAACCCCAAAAAGGTAGAGGTAATGGAGCTGTCCACTTATCCCCAGATTTAGGGGTAAATTTTCCCGTTCTAAAATATGCTCACAATCAGCAGTTGCAGCTGAATCAAAGGGATAATTTTCTTTACTGATGGACCACTGTTTGTATGTGTGA
Source organism: Phaethon aethereus (assembly GCF_964289735.1). NCBI lineage: Eukaryota > Metazoa > Chordata > Aves > Phaethontiformes > Phaethontidae > Phaethon > Phaethon aethereus. Next base: position 122,612,555 of record NC_138582.1, on the reverse strand, counting down.
AAAAACAGTATTAATTTTGACAAAGTTTCCAAAAACATTTTGATGAAGCCCTAAAGGGAGAACTTGCTATGACGGTGTTAATTACAGTTGTTAACTTGATGCCCAAGAAAACTGGAACGGCATCTTTGATCTCCTAGTATCTTCATCGTCTTGTGTCTCAGACAACTGTAGTCCTACCATGGAGGTGTCTCTACTGGCTCCGGCTGTTGCTTAAAATAGTTTTATTTCCTTTTAGTTTATATCCTGTATTTCTCCCATAAAATGTATGGGTGTGAAAAAAGTTAATTGTAAAAGTCCTGCTTACTTCCTTGCAGATGTGGCTTTCCTGTAGTGAATCCCTTCCATGCTTTTAGAAAGTCAGAGGCTTTTGCACTGAAGTGCTTTGCATGGGAAGAGCTGAACAGGTATCCCAAAGCCTGAAGGGAAGAATGTGTCCCATGGCACTGCTTGTCCTGTCTTTTAGCTGCAACGTGCAAGTGTAACCTTAATAGGACCTAACTCACCATTTCTTAACGCTTGCCAGTGCCCAGTGAGGCTTTGGTGCAAGGACCGCAGATGAAGAGACAGGGAAGTATCTTAACATTCTGATGAAAATTTCAGGAAGATTTATGCATGTCTCTGTAATGGAAGAAAATCTTGCCAGTTGTTCCTTGCTATATTTTAGCCAACCTTTAATTTTAACATGCATTCTTGGTCTTGCAAGTGGGATTAGTGAAGACTACATATAGTCCTTTGTTTCTGTGGCACTTTTTTCTACAAAAATCAGGGTGATTTTTAATTAGAAGTATATTTTTATAGTCTCTATTAAGTCGTTGTTGATGTTCCTGTTCAGCTTCCTGAATAGACCCAAACAGTCAAGCCAGAACATACTGTTCCATTGCGACCTTTGTTAGCTGTATGGTGAGCATGTGTCCCACAAGAGGGATCTTGTCATCTTGATTTCACCTAGGCTTCTATCCCATCTGCTTGGTTTTGTTGAAGTGTTGTCTCCTTGGATGAAGAGTGTATTCTAAACTTCATTGATAGCCTAACCAAAATAGGAAAAAATTAGCAATACCCTCCTTCCATGTGGTGGTTTTTGTTTGTGTTTTGTTTTTTTTTTTTTTTAAGAACTGTAATCAGATTATTGGAGGAGGGTAAATATTGTATTTAAAAAACAACCACTACAACAAAACCCAAACAAAAACCAACCAGACGTATCCTCATCATCATCTAAGTAACAAATGAATTGTTATGATTAGAAAATAAAGGTGAATACCCCTCCCCCCCGCCCCGCTTCTACTTGCTGTACTATTTGGAGCAGTTAATTGTATGCCGTATCAGTGTGCCTAGAGGTGTTTTTTTGAGACAGAACCAGCTTATGACTTTTACATAGCCTCATTCACTTGACTTATCATGGATAAAGAGGCAGTAGTAGTTGCCTCTTCAGTACAATGTAAGAACTTTCATGTGTTTTTAATTATTAACATACATTTCTAGGAGCTCATTAACAGAGCTGCAAAAACTGTGTTAATGTTTCTGAGCCATAACTTAATGTGGAGATGGACACCTTTATGATTGCCCAAATAGTTACACAAATCAAATTACAGTAATTAATAATGAAAGCTGAATTTACTAGAATTCAACAAAATTAATGTAAGTCACAAGAAAATAAATTAGGATAAATTGATGATAATTCATTAATGAAACAAAGGGACTAACCTCTACTTCAAACTTTATAGTACCTTCAATTCACACATAACATTGAATACTACTTTTTCTCCTCCATTGTCATTCACAGAAAGGGGAAATAATGGTATCATGGTGGTAGTGGCATCTAAATCTTTCCAGTCACTCTGGGAAATGTATTTGAAATGTACATTCTTACTGTTTTTTTAATGGTGTTTTAAAATAATTCCTGATTTCTTAGTTGGTAGTACAAATTAATTTTGAGTGTTACAGGACAATATGTTCTCTGTTCATACACAGTCGCAGGAATTGCATTTTGCAAACTCATGGTCTAAAATCTCAAGAAATGTCTAAACCTGATTTCACCTTAGTTTAACGTGTTTCTTGTTGAGGGCAACACTGAGGCCTTCCGTCAATATTATTTAATATCCCAAATAATTGTCTCTTGCTTTTTTTTTAAAGTTGGGAGTAATTGCTTTCAATGTATTGAACTTGAATGATTCATTTCAGAATTTTTTTGCGAGTTGTGCTGGGGATGTTTATATTGGATATTAGGAACAATTTCTTCACTGAAAGGGTTGTAACAGTTGGGTTGGAACAGGTTGCCCAGGGAATTGGTTGAGTCACCATCCTTGGTGGTATTTAAAAGATGCATAGACATGGTGCTTAGGGACATGGTTTAGTGGTAGACTTGGCAGTGTGAGGTTTGTGGTTGGACTCGATGATCTTAAGGGTCTTTTCCAACATAAATGATTCAATTATTTTCTTCTCTGATGTTTATGACAGCAACTTTTTGTTGGGCAGATGTGCCCGTGATTTCAATACCCTTGGGAAAAATATCAGTGTTTTCCATTTATTTTGATTTTTTTTTTCTGTTTCTGATTTCAGATATTCCTCATAGTTATTCATATCCAGGACAGAGTATATAATGGGGAGAAAACTGGATCTTTCTGGTTTGACTGATGAAGAAGCAGAGCATGTGCTCCAGGTGGTTCAGCGAGATTTCAGCCTTCGTAAGAAAGAGGAAGAAAGGCTGAGGTAAGAACATGCTTAAAAATATTGGTCTCTATGGGTTATTGCAAACTGGTTTTGGGAGAAACTGGAGAACACAGCTTTTTTTTTTTTTTTTTTTTGTGGTGTTCTATGCATTAGTAATCATTCCTATCACAGAGGCAGTCAACATTCAAACTGCTCCACATGAATTCAATTTTTTAGTAATTCATTTTTGTGTATAGTCTATCCTACCACAACAATAGTCTCTAAATCATCTGTGTATGTTGGCTGGATAGAGACTAAGTAGTAGTTGAGTTTTACATAAGCAGAAGTTTATGTTAAGAGAATTTTTTGCTCTCTGTAGTCAGTTCCTTTTCTTTTATTCAGAGACTTTGTCTATGTGCAAACATCCGAAGGTGAAGAAGTTCAACCCATTTCTTTCCCCCAAAATAATCAATGGGACATGTTATCCATTGTATTGAGGACTTAACTTTGCTTTTAGTAGTCTATGCACAAAATGATTGCAAGAGAAACAATCCAGAAAAAAACAAATGGAACTTGTTGCAAGGTTCTGGGCCCAGGAATGTTTGGTGTGTGACAAGGGGACTACTGACAGAGACCTGAATTGGTAGATGCAATATTTTTCTTGTAGTTTCAGCAATATTTCCTTGAATTATTATGTCTGATTTTTTTTTAACTTTCTTTCCACATATTATTTATTCTCTAGAATAGTCTGAAGTATCTATCTATAGTTCATAGATATCTAGAAATGCACATTCTCTTTCTGTGCTACTAAGTATCACAAATATCATAGAATCATAGGGTTGGAAGGGACCTTTAAAGGTCATCTAGTCCAACCCCCCTGCGATGAGTAGGGACATCTTCAAGTAGATCAGGTTGCTTGGAGCCCCATCCAACCTGACCTATAATCTCTTTCCTTATCATTTAGCATTGAGCTGACAGAGCAGGAAGATGACTGAAATAAACACAAAATTAGGCATATATATTATGTGCAGTTGGAACTGAGGGAAATCCTGTCCATTGTCAGTTTTGTGTTACTATTTTCTGAAACTACTTGGAACATTAGGAACAAGAAGGAAGGCTTACGGCATAGGCCTAATTCAATTTTGTCATGCTGTGCAAGTTCCTGCTTGGGTTGGTAGCACAAGCTTGCCGTGGGGAAGAAAGACTGGAATGGGATGGTACATGGATTTTTTTTTTTTTTTTTTTTTTTTTTTTTGCCATGGGTTGTGCTGATTATTTTTGGCAGTCTTTCACAACAAAGGCAACGGATTCTAGAAGCAGTTTAAGGAAGGTGAGTGCAGGGGCTTTCTTTGTTTTTTTGGGGTTTTTTTATGTGAATGGTTGTGCCTTACTGGAGCAAGCATACCACAATTAGCAAGTGCTGGGGCATCTTGCCTGTTCTATACAAGTGGATCCTGTAGTGAGAGGAGGAGGGGGAAGGATGTAAGGCATACCCACAGAAAATCGATCAGAAACTCCTGGATGGATAAACTTTTTGCTGGTGTTTTGTGTTTTACCATTTTGCTGCAGAAGTTGTCCATGACACTTGATAATTGAATGATCACAAGTAGAAAACCAGTGTGAGAAGGGAGGTAAAATACTGGACATGTACGAGAAACACACGGACTCAACTCAGCTTATATATGATTATGTAAATTTTTTTCTCTTGAGTGTAGTTAGTGCCTTTTGCAAGTATTAAAGTGTGTTGAAATGCTGCAAATAATGAACTGTACTGGCAAAGTCAAAGTTCTGAGATATAGGCTGATATTTAAGATATGAATTTGAGTAATATTAATGACCTTAAAGATAGCCAGTGAAGTTCAAAGCTTACTTCTGACTTAAGAGCTCTAAGTCTCTCTATTGGGCTGCTCCATTTTTTAATTTTTTTTTTTTCCAAAATGCAGAGCTAAAAGGAAGGTTGTAGCAACGCATCCTTTTGTCTTAGTATGTAATAGAAAATATAATCATATAAGAAACTTAAACCTTGCTGTAGACTAGATTTTTCATCCTGTAAGAAAGCAGATTAGTTCTTGTGTCTGCTTCAATGTTCTTGGCTCTATTGCATTTGTTTTTAGAAAGCTATCAATTGGCAAAGTCTGCAGTACAGTTTCACTTTAGAAATATTGTCAAGCTTTGTAATCTTTTTTTAAGAGAAAAAAATGGCATATATTTTATATATTAGACTGCTGTTAATAAATTCAAACCCAAATTATATGTGAAGGTTTGTTTTTTTTTCTTGTAAGTAATTCCAGGTAGCAACATTAGTCTTTGGATGGGACTGTTGAAGCTTTTCATGTGTGATACTTTCTTAAAATAGGCTTTCTGTATAATTCTTCATACCATAGTTTTATTTTGGGATGGTTTTCCTCACAAAAATTTAAGTAGCTGTTTCACAGATGTCTCTCTGGGATTATTCCCATTGGTAGGAATTACTTCTGAAGATCAGTTACTACTTAAGGGAATATGTGACAGGTTTCCACTATATCAGGAGAATAATGAAAGCCAAGAAAACTGTAAGTGGTTGATGGCTTCAATTTTGCTTTGCTAGCGGAAGCTGAAAAGTTAAGTAACATACTACAAGAAATTAAGTTTATCTTCGCTCCTGATAAATGTTCAGACATTGGAACAGGCTTCCCAGGGAGGTGGTGGAGTCACCATCACTGGAGGTGTTCAAAAAAACATGTAGACATGGCATTTCAGGACATGGTTTAGTGGGCATTGTGGTGTTGGGTTGATGGTTGGACTTAGTGATCTTAAAGGTCTTTTCCAACCTTAATGATTCTGTGACAAATGTTTTTAAGGCAGTAGAATAAAATGACAACTGTTTTAGAGCTAACGTACCAAAGTCTCTTACAATATTGCAGTTACATATTAGTTTATTTTTCCATATTCTGTAAACAAAATGACATAATGAATGTGTGGAGAATAGCCATACTGATCATCAGCATTTTCTGCTGCAAAGCTGTTTTGAATCTCTCTGCAGCGAGAATTTTAGCAGTGGTTCTCTAATTGAAATCTTCCAACTTTATGCTGGTGTTATCAGACAGGCTGCTTTTGTACATTTTGTGAAAAAATTAGTTGGCTAAAAATAGTAAGATAACAATAAGATAACCATATGTAAATAGTTAGTGGTTAGTGTGGTTGACTTATTATGCCTTACTGCTTCATATCGGTTCAGTTTCTTTTTTTGCTGTGACTCTCAGCCTGATATCAGATTAATAATATTTACTGTTCTTTGTTGCTTGTTCACCCATAATTTTTCTGTTTTGATTATGTGTTGGTTCTGTTCTTTGGCAGTAGTGTTATGGTTTTTTATTTACTCCAGTGTTAGTGCAATCATCCGGAGTCATTGAGGCTAAAATTATAACACAGGCTTGTAAATAGATGGTCATGGTTTTCTGTGAATCAGTTGAAGTAGGCAAACCAGGCAAGTCTGGCATAATTAGGAAGGTGATCAGTTTGAGTTTCTTGGCATGTGTGCTCAGGACTAGGCTGTGGTAGTATAACCTTGTGTACATAACCTCTGCCACAGAAGCCCTGCAGGCTGTCTCTGGGGTACTGGGACACTAGTAATCATAGCTGGCTTTTAGAGCAAGTTGACTGGACACACTAATGATTTGTTTTTTTGTGGAGAAATTATTTTCATCACCTTGAATTTTGGACTTCATGCATCTGCAGAATGTCAGCAATGAGGAAGATTGAACTGTTTTGAGGGTTGAACTTCTAACTTTTTGCTGGCTATAATGTCTTCATAATATCTGCAATTTGTGTGTTTTGGGGGTTTTTTTTTTGTTTTTAAATCTTTTTAAAGAAATGGTGGAGGAGTTCTTACAAGGCCAAATGTGTGTTTGTGAGATAGGCCTCTTTACATAAACAGATGTGTAAAAGAGATCACTGCCTTGTATTTGTTTCCATTTATTGCCTGTGTGTTCAGTTTTCCAGACTGTCTAAATGTGCCGCTGTTTATTCTCCTCCGCTGTGGGCAAAATCAATTCCCCCTTTGTGTGTGGGGCTTTTTTTTGTTGTTTTGTTTTATGTTTTGTTTTTTTTTACAGTTACCACTTTATAAACATGCTTGTCCATTTGTTTCAGGTCAGGTATGCTGAGAAGTCAGGGTGTTTTAAGTAAGTGAAATTATCATTTTACAGAAACAAAATAATTAATGTATCATCTTGTTGTGGTAGATGTTCCCAGTCTGTTATGTTTTAGCCATGTGGACAGGTTAAAAGATGGCTGTTCTGGTACTGAATTTAACATTCAGAATGACTGCAAAGGGGGAGAAATTAGAAGAGTGGGAAAGGGCTCAGTGCTGATCAGCTGCCAACAGAGCAGGTGCTTTGCCTGTCAGCAGCTACTTTACTTTAGGAGGCCATGGCCATATTCCTATAACCATTGGCTAACAGAAGTTCCTATCACCATAAGTGAATGCTGAATCAGCTATTTGTGTGGTGGTATTCTAGTGATAAACCATAGAAACTTGCATTGGGCAGGGGTGAAAAATGTTTCTTTGCGGGGACATGCTGTTCTCTTGTTTAAGCCACTGCTCTTAACCACCTGGGGAAAATGTATTTACAAGGAAAAATTACTGACATTCTGATACCACATGGACATGTGACTGTAACACGTTAATCATTTAATATAGTTAAATGTGGGTTCACTGGATCAGCATAAGGGAAGTGTTGAGAGTTGACTGTCACTCACGGGCAGAAGTATCACCACATCTTGCCTGACATTGTGTCTTTCATAGCTGGGTTGGTGAATAACAGCTTTGCTGTCTTTATTTATGCAGTTGCATTTTCAGTTGTGGTGAATACAAACCACAGTGACTCGTGATCAGATCTCCAGCAGTGCTTTCTTTGTAGAAAGAGAGAGGTGTGTGCTCACTGGAGGGCCCTCTCCACTCTGTTGTAACTTTCTTTTAGTCAAAGAATTGGTGAGGGATTAGAAGAAGTATAAGATGATGAAACGTTTCAAATTAAGTGTTGCTTTTGCTTGCTTTCTTTTTTCTGCTCCTTTTGCATTGTAGCCTACTGCAGCATGAGTAGACTTCTGAAGAAGCTTTTTAAGAAACAAATTCTCATACCTGACAAAACCCAGAAACCAATTTGACACTTTTTCTTGTCAGACTACCATAGACTTTGGTGTATTTACTGTATGTGTCATGGGTCTTGTAGTGGATAAAAATATTAAACTCCTTTCAAACTCTGTTAATCGAAATATTGTCTGTATGAGTCATATCAAAATGGCAAAATGCCAATTCAAACATTTGGGTAGCTATCTGCTGATTATGCGTATCAGTTCTTGTTCCTCCTTCCTGTGGCAGGCTTGTATCAAACACCTTGAAACAAACAAAACCCAACCAAAAAATCCTGTCTGTCTTCCCTCTTCTCCTTGCCTCCAAACAAAGCTGTTTTAAAGCTGTTTTCTTAGTGAGGAAGGAACAGGAGATTGGTCTCATCTCCACAACCTTCAGAGTTCCAGCAGATTAACTTTTGATCAATACCTTGTTGCTCAAAGTGATTTCATAAGGTCAGCTTGCCTGTCCTTCACTCTGATGAACACTGTGAGGAGAGCACAAGGAGCATTCCTGTCCATGTTTCTGATTTTTTTTTTTTTTTTTTTAAGCAGGTAGGCACTGTTCTGGTTCCTGTGCCTGCTCACTAACTCCTCAAGGGGTCCAGAGAAGGAGGCTGTAACATACCACTTCATATCCCTGCTTCTGCCCATGAGGCTTGAGAGTAAAGGCCACACTGTGCTAGGGAGAATGGCTAGCACTTCTTTATAGGCTGTCTTGACACATGTATTCTCTCCCTGTGATAAAAAGTCTTAGAGCAGTTTACTCCTTCTCTGAGAAAGGTGCTGTTTGTGATTCCCACGTTAACACAGCTGCATGCTTCTCCAGTGCAAGGCTCTGCTGTAAGTTCAGCAGTCCTATTTCAGTGCAGTGAATGATTCATCAGAACCATAGCTGCAACTAATACGTTATTTTTCTACAGCTTTGGCTTATAAAAGAAGATTAAAACATATCTTAGGGCAGTACAGCTGTTTCCTGGAAGTAAAGGTTCATTAATAAGATTAAGAGCAAGACATCTTTATAGATTATCACCAGTTTTGTTACGTGATGTTCCAAGATGCAAAGAAACCTGTTTCCTACCTCATGCAGGCTGTCAGGATTAAGAGTTGTCAGTAACTTCATCTGTGTACTAGATGCTTTACACTATTACTGTGTAACCTTCTGTCAACAGCAGTGTTTAATGTTTTAACAGATACCTCTTAGCTGTATTCTCAGGTCAGGATAAATTGCTTATCAAAAAATAGTGACCTGGATGAATTCTGCATGAAAGCCCAATAGCTAATGGTTGTTTTTGCTGCTGAGTCAGTAAGGATGCACTTTAAAATGCATTTAGAAATTGTTACTCCATCACTAATTTCAAGAAACATTGATCCATGTGTGCTGCTTGCTCTCAAATAATGCTGTGTTTGGGGTTAGATAAGGAAGTAGGCATCTCAGCAATGATAAAACATCCCACTTCATGTGCAGTGCAACAGCATTTAGGAGTCCTTCTTTCTGTGATTTGCCCAAAACTCCCTGCTATAATACCACAGGGTCCTGGTGCAAACAACGTTTGTGTGTCAGTTCTGTTGAGACCCTGCTCCACCCACAAGCAGAGAAAGTGATTGCAGTTGACAGGAGGATAGGATCTAACTTAATGCTTTACAAGGGAGAAATCAGGGCACTAGAAACAATCTGGCATTAACAGCTGAAAGTTGCTTCTTAAGCTATAGGTTTGGGTCCAATTTTTTTCTGCCTAAATGAGGAAAAAATGTCAGGGTACTTTCAAAGAGCAGCTTATGCTTAGGTGCCCCTAAAACCAGTTCTGTGCATCTTGCTTGTGCATGCTTGTTACTATGATGGGAACCCTCTATGACTGTCCTTGTTGTTTGAATGCCATATAAGTGCTATAGGGAAAGCATAGATGGAACTTCTCAGCAAGTTATTTGGGAAATGCAGGACATCATTCCCAAAACTGTCATTCTTTAATTTTGTGCCAAGTGTTTTGATACAGGCAATTCCAGGTGTGAGTGTTGGCTTTTTTAAAATGTATTTACAAATGCAGTTTCAACTGAGAGGAAATGCTGGTGAACCAAACATGAAGAAACATGAAAGATGATGCTTGTGAAAAGGTACAAAAAGAAAAAGTCTAATTTTAGGGAGTATTAGTGAAACTTGTATAGAAAGAAATGTCTTTAGCTAACATTTTCAATACTGGACAGGCCATGGGAGATGTAGCTGAAGTACAGCCCACATACACTGTGTAAAACTTGGCATGACCTGTGGGTAGGTAAAGGAAGCAGTACAATGTTGCAGAGGTGTTATAAAACTTACTGGAGGTTTTTTTTGTGGTAATTTGGTCTTCGTCATGGGTTATGACTTATAATCAAATTAATGGCCATAGTTTAGCTAAAAGGAGTGAGTGTGCCGAGTGACAATGGATAGCTATAATGTAAAATCAATATTTAATCTCCAATATCTTGTGTATGAAGAGTCTAAGCTGTTAAACGTTACTTGTAGGAGTAATCTTCTCTCACTTGACTAGCCCTACAGGGCAGGGAAGGGATGTTCTCTTGAGTATGGACTCTGGTCTGTACAATTTAGTCATACTGAAAATAGTTGTTGAAAATGTTATATCTTAAGTGCTTTTTGCAGAGGAAGTGATTCAACTTTTTTTCTGAAGAAACAAGATATTAATCGTGTTAAATATGTTACTCAATTTGTCAGATACCTCTTTGTTAGTTCATGGGAAAAATGTACTGGGCTGATAGAGGGAATCTGCTGAGGGAAGAGGTTGCCGCGGAAATGGTGTTACAGGTTTTAAGGACAGGGTATTCAAGGCTCTATCTGAATGCCATCAGTTTCTGGATCTTGCTTTGGGCATGAGGATGAACTACATGGACCTCTTGAGTTCTGTCCCCTGTTGCCTTGTGAATTCAGAGTTGTTGATTCTGTAGAGGTTAGCTAGATCTGGGCAAACACCACATTGAACATTGGGTTCATTTACTGTGTGTCTGTTGTCTTTTACTGCTGTACTGGATCAAAATGCAAATATATGAAGAAAAAATGATCATTTTCTAGTCTTATGTAAGCACTGCTAGGTGAATAATTAGCCTAAGAGAGAAAAACCCATCATCTAGCGGGTAATCACTGAAACATTCAGCTTTTTGGTAAAGAAAACTTGTTTTGTTAGTAGGAAGATGGAGAGTTTGGACACCCTCATGGACATGAAATAAAATGGCATGCTGGAGAGCAGGAGAAGAAATTTTCTTAAGAAAAATTTTCATAGTTCATACAGGAGAAGAAAATTTTTCTTATTTTCTTGTTTGACTTTATTAATACTCTTTTTCAGAAACATATGCATTATGGAAGTTTATAAGTACACATTTAAGAAACAAACATCTATGACAGGAAAAGACTTGCTTCTACCTACAAAGCAGTAACCATTCTTAAAAAGTATTATAATATTTCAGAGGTGCTAAATTTAAGGAAAATAACAATAACTGGAAATTGGATTTGCTGATGTTTTTATTTCAAGTATTATTGGTGAATCAAGAGATAGTCTTTCTCTTTGCTTACTTAAAGAATTTTCATTCTCTGTTCTTCATAGACAATGAAGTCTCTCTAGTCTTTTTTGTGGCCAGTTCCTGTGCCCTCAGTTGAGAGTAGAACCAAGAACAGCTATAAGTAGTGACACGGGAAGATGGCAGAGCGGAAGAGGGCTTCCATGAAGTTGAGTTGCCTTTGTGCACTGAAATGAGTGTAGAGCTGTCTGCTGCGGTCTGTGTTTTTTCATTATAAAAAGGTGCCTTTTGAATACTTGCTAATATTTCCTTTCTGAAACCTATGAAGAACTGAAAGTGTGTGAGAATCCACATGGCAAATAAATGTTCATCATGTGGAAGGAGCACTTAGAGAAGGTAAGGCCACTGTATTAGAAGGAGCAAAATGAGTGTTTTGTTCACTATGCTGAAGCTTAGGGAGTGTGTCACAGTATCTGCCTCAAACTATTGAATCAGCAGAGGTGAAAGTGAATCTTAACAAATTGCTGTGGTGAGTTTATATTCACCCAACACCTCATCCTTCAGGTTCTCTAGAACTCTTAATTTATGTGCAGCTTCCTACTTGAAGCTGTACCAGAGGAATGAGCTGCGCTAAACGGGATACCAGTTCCTAGAAATCTGTCCTGAGTCTAGGAACCTGTGTTCATGAGAAGTTCATGGAAAGATAGCTACTTTGTAAGTTAAAGTTTAATAAAAGTTATGCTGTATTAGTCACCATTCTACCTCATTCCAAAAGGAACCATTGCAAACTATGATCTGCTTGCTTTCCAGAAATGTCACAACATGTAGCTAGAGGGGAACTCAATTTTTAGTGTTTATAAGCATGGTCTGTGTTTATGGTGACTTCAAAGGACTGCCAGATGACTTTTGGAAGGGAATGGAGCTGACTGAGTTAAGAGGTGTATGTTAGAGATGGCTGATCTTTGTTTCACAAATGGGAAAATCTCACAATTTTTTTTTCTAAATGAAATCGGTGAACATTTTCAGCTAAAGGAAAAAGGGGTATGCATGTATGACAATTCCAAAGATGTCAAAACACTTTGTCGACACTTCCAAAGTGGTGTTTCAGAAATCACTTTGCAGATACTTTCTAACTGTAACACTTTCTAACACTTGTTGGTTGCATCTGTGAAAGGAAATGGATTTGCTTTTGTTACCTTTGTGAAAATAATAATAAAAAAGAGTAGTAGTAGTGTAAATCAATATGTTAAGTTTTGCACTTGTAATATTTTAGGCATACAAAAACTATCGGCTGTATCTCAGCTGAGGATGGTATGCGTGTTAATGTACCACAAAGTATTTCTGTAATGGGTGCTACCTAAGTATATGATCCTACCCTATGATAAATGTAAGCTAACTATAATTTACCCTTGAGGGGTATGGTAAGGAGCTTCAAATTTGCTTAGGGGACGGAACAAACATATGAGCAGTTACTACAGAGTCATACTTTTCACTGTAATTGCACTTGAGGTAAGTTGTTAAATCTACTGTTGCCTTTATTTGCAGTTGGTGTATATTTGGCTCTGTGCCTGAGGTTAGAGCAAGTCTTTGCACCACAGAAGACTGTAACAGCCTGTTCCTTTATTTTTGATTGGATTGAATTATAATTCGTCAATATATTTGCTTATGCATCTCTTCCTTTATTGCTTTAATCCTTTGATTCTCCTTCTAGTTATGACTTAAAGTTCTCCTGAAAGCAGCTGAACTCAAACACACTTTCTTTTTGCTCTATGGTACTTACTAAAATTTAGAATGGGTAAAATAATTTTACTGTTGACTGCTATCCAAACTCCATGAAGAAAAATATATAAATCTCTCTATAAAGCTGGTTTACAACAGGATTAGTATCTTGGAGGATCATAGTAAATCTTCATTAATGCAGTTTTTCAGTGTATTACAAAGATGCAAACCTAATACAGCTTTGTGCCAAATTGGGTGTGGTTCTTGATACTGTTTAGATTATAATTTGGCTAATAAATATTGGAGGATATAGGCTGCAAGTGGTGTAGTGTTTCTGCAGCACTTCCAGCTTGAAAGGATATTCTGAAATTAGCTTGTTTTTGTCAAACGTATTGGAAATTAAATAATTTGCAAACAGCACAGAACTCAGTGTTTGCACCTCAATCAAAAGAACTTTAAATCAAGAAGCAATTAAAAGAGAAACCTGTGGGAGGTGGCAGAGATGTAATAAATTTTTTCTGTTGTTCAGAAACACTTTGGGTGAGACTTAACAAGAGTCTCTTAATACCTTTCTCGGCTACTGTAGTATTTGTCAGTGAGGGCGGCTGATTATGTGCTGGTGGCATATCCTCCTTTTCTCCCCAATCAGTTTTCATCAATGCGTGGTGGACTTTCAGGTGTTCCTCTGAGCATAACACTAGGAGGGAGGGTACCACTGTATTGTGATAGAAGACCTGTCATTAGCAGGAGTACACTTTGTTAGTGTTGCCGCTGTGGTCCTATGGTTTTTATATAGTTCTTGAACCTGCAGGAGGTGACGAGTTTCTTGCATCTGTTTTGACTTTGGTTTGTTTTTTCCCCTTTACTCTCTTGTTCAGAAAAATAAACTAACTTCTAGTAGGAATGTTGAAAGTATGATTAATTCTAAAGTCTTTGTTGTAACTGCATCTAGGCTGTCCATCATCCTGGAGGTAATCCTGTGGCCATCTTCCATTACCTCGGTCATACAAAAGAATGAACATGTCTTTTCAATTGATGTCTCTTCAGTTGATGGCAATCTGTGATTCTGTCTTTTAAAAACTTTATTTTAATGGATTGTGGACTAATACAAAAATAGTCAAATACTTGTATGACAGGTATGGAATATCTCTTGTTACATAGGAGACTGTAATCTAAATAATGTTGTCACTAGTAAAGAAATCTGTTCCATACCGTAAGATACCATTTGAAGTTTCTATATGCCTCATAAATATTGCCTGTTGATTTATTACTGTTATATTACTACAGGTAACCGCATTTAATGTGTAAGAGTGGAATGTGAATTTTGTCACTGGTCATCTAGAGGAAGAAGAAATTTAATTTTACTGTAAATTAATTAAAATTACTCTGAATTTGTAATTTTTCCCTTTCATAATTTACACACTTAGATTCTTGAGAACAATTCTTTAATGCTGACATAAAACCTAGTTAGCCAGTATGATATGTGAACTGGCAGTTTTGTTCTATGGTAGGTGGTGCATCTGTGTAAAATTGAGTGGCTTTAAGTTCAAAAAGGAGCTCTTAAGCAGTTTATATATCAGTCCAGGACTGATGAATTGTCTGTGTGTCAGCAGGCAAAGTACAGGAGCCTGATCATTGTTTTTTCTTCTGCCATCTTTTGTTTATTTTTCCTGGTAAACTTTTATTTATTTTTACTATTAGGTGAAGCTATATGTAATCCTAATGGCATATTATAATATACTAATAGTATATTACATAATAGAATACTAATCGGCACAACCACACTGGCAAAGCGTGCTTTCAGAGTGCCAGAGCAGGTGAGAAATTAGAGGAAGACTACCTTGGGAATAAGAGGTTTATAACAAGTCAAACATGTACTTTCATGTTTGCCATTAGTACAGGCTAGACTTGTAGCTTTCCAAAGATGTAAACTTGAGATTTGAAAAACTAGTTTGAAACCTCTAAGCAGCCCAGTTTCAGAGAGGTTGGACACTTAGATTGAAATAACGTTCAAGTGTTTGGAATAGTCTAAAACATAGTCTTTTGGATGGCAGTTCTGTCAGCTGACTGTAATAGAGGTTTTTCTGGCTTAGATTACATCAGTTGTCTGTAAGTAACTGTGGGAAGGTGTTTTTAATGTTTTATAGTGGGTCTAAGGAGGAATAGCCTTCAAATTCTTTACATTTGCCAAACTCTTAATTTAGTTTCAGGCTGGTGTTTTTATATTGTTATATTCTGAATAGAAGTGAGGACTGAAAATACATATTAGTAGCACAAGAGGGAATAATTTTTCTTTCTAATAAAACAAAATATTATTCTAGTCCTTAGCACAGCCTATGATGACCAAAAATTGTTCTCTTGGCCAGCAGTTCTCTCAGAATTCATGTGTCTTTAATCAATTGAGGAAGGAGTTCCAGGCACTCTAGAGCAAAGCCTTTCTGCCCCTGAGTAACGTAAGAAGATGCAGCATCCCATTTAATCAACTTAGGACTCGGTTTCATAAAAGAAAGGGCAGCAACTCCATCACCTGAAAACAGAAATTCACTTTCTGCACTCTTCAGGAGTACTCTGTTTTGACCTACATTTCCCTGGTTAAGTTGACAGCATTGGCACTTTCTATGATAATGTAGGTTGTTTTTAAAATTCCCCCCAGTCCTATGTTTACAATAGCTGTGTTAAGTAGGTACGCCTTGCACACAGTAGTGACTCCTCCTAGGAATGGAAATTAGAACTGTTGAGATTCAGCAGTTAAGCAGTCTTGCAGACCCTTTGAGCAGGGAATTCCCAACAGTGGGTCTGTACATTAAAATGTTCTTCCACGCAAACAGTCCTGGCCAAACACCACCTACTTTGAATAAATTAGCAAAATGTTGCAAAAGAAGAAGTGACTGTCTGATGTCATCCCTTTGAGCAGAAATGATGATCTTAAATGTATATATTATCTTGGTATTGCAGGCATTGGTGCTCTAGCATCAATGATTAGCATCAGCATTAATTACCATTAAAGTAGTGAATAAATCAGCAGTACATAATTTTAGTGTATGCGAACAGGCAGGAGTTTTGGAAACAGCTATGGTGCTTCTTTCATTCAGTGAAAAAATCTTCTAATACTGATGTTTGCTACAGAAGAGTGATCTCATAAATTTGGCAGAGCATTTCAGGCATATCTTTGATGTCTCCGCATTTAGCTTGCTTAGTGTGGTGGTATTTTCCTTTGATTAGTCTGCTTCAGCATTTTATAACAATTTGTAATGGTGATTGGGGTTATCTGAGACAAGGGAGAATGGGAAAAGAGGAGCAAGAAGAAAGAATATCACAGAAGTCACTGTTATCCGGTCAAAGTCAAAGGCTGATGTTCCCTTTATTCTGTTTGTGTTCTCATGATTTGCCTGCCTCTAGTATGGTTTATGACTCTAGCTCAGTTGGCTTTGCATGGGTAAAACTCCTCTTCAGTGTTATGGATTTCTTTCTTCACTCACAAATTCTTTAATTTTAGGTAACAGCAGTTAGCACAGAGGTTTTAAAGTGAAGACTTAGCCTCTGTCTTTCTGAATAGTAAAAAACAAACAGTGAGGCACTACAACTCCCAAGATACATATATATGTAAGTCTGCATTTTGGGAATCTGGTCGTATCTCCCACCTAATATTGTAGGTGCCTAATATAGCAAAACTTGAGACCGAAACAGCTTGCCATAGAGATGCTAATGGGTATTAGCTTTCATTAATCTGTCAAATTGGGAGACAGAAATCACAAACACTGTATCTTTTTATATGCTGCCAATCTTGGAAAAACAAATATCCTCCACAGATATTTTTTATTAGAAAGTATGTCATGAGTTAGGAGCAGTTATATTTGAATGTTGCCATGTTCCGAGTAAAACATCACCAGATACCTTGCATTTGAATATGTTAAACCAACTTATAATTATGACTTTTCTATTTGGGAATGCAGAAGAAAAGTTTGAGGATAAAAAGAGCATCCCTGACCTCTCTCTTTCAATTTGAGCAATTTACTTAGGGGACAGGTGAATTCAGGTCCTGTATTGCTGGTGAAGAGTCTGGTCTTCCCTGAAAACACATGGAATTTGATGAAGGGGCTGAGTAAATAATTCCTTTTGTTTCTTTACATCTCTCAATAGTTGGCCAGTAGACCTCCTTAGGCATAGATCAAAAGCTATATAACAGTCTGGAAAGCTGTTTATGAAGGGTGCATGTTATTTACACTAGTGTTTCTAGTGAGTTGTAATGACTTATCTGAGGTAACTATCTGGTAACAATGGAGCACAGCCTTCTTCTGTTAACAGTGGACCACTGGCTGCATAATAGACATTACAGATTCATTTCCACCATTACTTCCATTTAAAATATTCTCTGTAGCAGAGATAAAAAGATAAATTGGAAAACTGGGTTGGAAACAAGTAAGCCTGAAACACAACCTCATACTGTGATGATTTGCCAATCATCTTTCATCATGTAGAGTCATGTAGATTCTTCTCAAAATCAAGGTATTGTGGTACATTTCATGAATGTTTTGGAAGATACTCATTTTAGGGAACTTATTTGTCTAGAGAAAATTTCAGAGGAAGCTGTTTATGTTTGAGTGCTGAATAGTTCTATCTATTGATATATACGATACATGTTGTAAGGGTCTTCTCTTTTTGAACTCACTTGTTTCTAAGTATTTGACTTCTTTGCAAATCTTTAAATTATGCTAAGCATTCATTTTCCTAGCTGGCTTGTGAGCTATTTACTGACTCATTTGGTTTGATCACACTTGATGTGCTTCCTAGAAAAATATTTAAGGTTTGCCTTAATGGATAAGCAAATGTCTAGAAGACTATGCATATTGTCTCAGTTTTGGAGTTTGAGACAGTAAACCTGTTACTATGGCCATGATAAACCACACAGTGGTGTTTACAGAAATTTGGGGTTATACAATTACTTTCTCTGTTATTGATGTCAGAAACGGCAATGAAAATACTATTTTTAAACAAAGTTCACACTTAGCCCTGATGATAGATTATTAAAAAGCTGATGTTGTTTCCTGGCAGGAACCATTTGGCAGGGCGTGCATTTGCTCTCCACGTTTTGCAAAATGTGGTGGAATTACTCCAGAAACTGACTGGAAGGGGAGCCTAACACAGTGGTCCTCTGAGAGGGAATTTGTACAATGAGCAGCTGCCATTAGAAGCAGAAAAGCCTCATGTTTCCTACGGAACAGAACCCAGCTGCCATTGGCACTGCAGTGATCCTGGCTGTTGGTGTAGAGCACTGTGGCTGTAGGAGCTTCTCTTCTTGTGCTGGGAAGGTCTTAGCTGGCACTAGGCTTGTGTTGTGGTATCTTAGTATCCTGCCTCCTCCTTGGCTCATGAAGCATGTGGTAGGGGGAGAAAAATTGCACTCGTCTCACTGAAATGAGTGTGTCTATGTCTGCATAGAGAGCTGGGGTCTTGAAGCTCTTCTGCATGACGCCGAATAGACTGTCCTACACTGGGGAAGAGAGGGAGGTAGCTTCATGGCCTTTGATGGTGGTTTAGCAAGGTGCAGCAGCTGTGATCGTATTTGGCTGAATGACACCCTATAACGTACACCTAGTTCAAAAAGCTTAAATGTAAAAATGGTTATTTGAAGTCCTATATTTACTGTTTCTTGGTGTTCTTTTATTAAATGCGTTCTCTATCCCCTTAATACTAACTCTGGAAACTTGACCGATGCTGCAAAAGTGTAGCTGAGTTCTTTCAATTTCATGCCTTACTGCCCTTTAAAGTCCCTGTAGCCTTGGTGAGATGGGAAGTATTGCTTGTGCAGCCTTTTCATCACTAGTAGAGTTGCACGATTGTGAGTAATTAGATTTTTTTTTTTTCCAAAATATTGCACAAGAAGTAATAAAACCATCTATGTTTCAATTTAGCAGTGTTACATCTTCAGGGCTTCTGAGGAATGAGAAGTTATATACTGATTTTCATCAAACAAGTATGACTGTGAGTACTCTTTATGAGAGTCTGCAGCTTAAAAAAAATAGGAGAGTTGTGTTTCAGTTCAAGTTAATGTTTCTGGAACCATCATCCCACAAACCCACCCCTGAGGTACTAGCACTTCAAAAGTTAAAACTTTTGGCATACTGAGCCTTTTAAGTCCTGTTACTTACAATTGCCTTAATGTTTTTAGTTTCCATGGGTTAGGTGCAAATCAAATACCATTTATGTGTCTGTTAGCTAGAATGAACCTTTCATATGAAAGACTTCAGCTTTCATTACAGACCCAGATCTTTAATAGTTACAAAATTGGAATTACGGCTATTTGTCTTTTGCCCATCCATTAACAATTGTCACTTAAACATTAATGATAAAGAACTAAATTGTCCCTTGAAAGGCATATTTTAGTTGATTGCAAACATGCATATAGTGAACAATACTCAAATTTCCTCTACTTCAGCTGGTTTCCACTAGCATTGATGGATAATCTGTCATTAGCTTTTGTTGCAGAAGGTGAATTTGTTATTAAAATAGTAACAGTGAAGAAGGCTTGTTTGTTTGTTTCTTGCACAAGACCCATATGTCATTGCAGATTATACTGTAAATACTTTCAATGATTTTTTTTTTTTTTAAATTTTAGTTCTGGACTCATCACAAGGATTTGGTAAACAAATATGTAAAACTTAACTTTTGTTTTTCATGTTTTTTTTTCTGAACACTGATTTATACTGTGATTGGTATTACTTGTAGTCCATAATAAAATATTTGTCTATACATCATGCAGTAAATTGCTGTAGATAGTCACAAGTGGTGACTTACAGTTGAAAGTGTCTCAGAATGTATATTCTGTAGCAATTTCTCATTTGATCATATAATTCATTTTTACTCTTTGGTTAAATTTAGGCTATAAAAATTAATTACCCTGTATTTGGGTTTGTGAAGTAGTAAGAGGAGTAGGAAGTACAATTCCACCCCCACCCCATCCCCTTCCTATTTTTGTAAACCAAAGGAGAAAGTGATGCTCCTTCCTTTTTCTCCTCTCTTTCCTTGGTATATAAGTATGATCCTACTGCATTCTTGTTTCATGCTTTGGGTAAATGTAATGTTTGTATCTCCTGTCCACCATACCTTTTTGCTAATGAATTTTATTATAAATTTGTTTCTTGTTTACTTACTGAACATAGCAGTGTTGTTGTATTGGCATCTGACACTGAGGCAATTGTTCAACATCCTGTGTAGCTGTTGTCTATAAGGGTACTTACCTATCTAGGGGATAATACTGTAAAAGCTTTATTGCTCATCTGAAGGAAAAATTTAGGTGGCTGAAGTCTTTATCCTCACCAGCAAATGAATGTTTGAATAAGTTTATCTGCTTATAGAAAAGAATTGGCTTAAAATTCAGTAGATAGTAGCTAAAATCCCCTCATTGCTCTGGCAGAGGACAGCCATCCACTTGAATGTTCTTGAAGCATTTCCATGGCCAGTTTTCCAGCTTGACAAAGAGGAGAGGACCAACCTCTCCTCTATTTGGGAGACAGTCCTGAAGGACAAAGGGGTCTAGGAAGGCTGGACAGCCTTCAAGAGGAAATCTTAAAGGCGCAGGAGCAGGCGGACCCCATGTGCTGTAAGAAGAGCTGGCGGGGAAAGCGACCGGCCTGGCTGAACAGGCAGATTTTGCTGGGACTCAGGGAAAAGAGGAGAGTTTATCACCTCTGGAAGAAGGGGCAGGCAACTCACGAAGAGTACAAGGATCTCGTTAGGTCAAGCAGGGACAAAATTAGAAAAGCAGAAGCCCAGCTAGAGCTCAGTCTGGCTACAGTCGTAAAGGATAACAAAAAATGTTTTTACAAATATATTAACAACAAAAAGAGAGGCAAGGAGAATCTCCATCCCTTACTGGATATGGCGGGCAACATTGTCTCCAAGGACGAGGACAAGGCTGAGATACTTAATGCCTTCTTTGCCTCAGTCTTTAATAGCCAGTCCAGGTATCCACAGCTGGAAGATGGGGATGGAGAGCACAATATGCTCCTCATAATCCAGGAGGAAGCAGTTAAGGACATGCTAAACCACCTGGATGCCCACAAGTCTATGGGTCCTGATGGGATCCACCCAAGAGTACTGAGAGAGCTGGTGGAGGAGCTTGCCAAGCCACTCTCCATCATTTATCAGCAGTCGTGGTTAACAGGGGAGGTCCCAGAAGACTGGAGGCTTGCCAGTGTGACGCCCGTCTACAAGAAAGGCCGGAAGGAGGATCCTGGGAACTACAGGCCTGTCAGCCTGACCTCTGTGCTGGGGAAGGTTATGGAGCCGTTGGTCTTGAGAGTGCTCACAGGACATGTGCAGGACAACCAAGGGATCAGGCCCAGCCAGCATGGGTTCATGAAAGGCAGGTCCTGCTTGACCAACCTGACCTCCTTCTATGACCAGGTGACCCGCCTAGTGGATGAGGGAGAGGCTGTGGATGTTGTCTACCTGGACTTTAGTAAAGCCTTTGACAGCGTCTCCCACAGCATTCTCCTGGAGAAACTGGCGGCTAGTGGCTTAGACAGGTTTTCTCTTCGCTGGGTGAGGAACTGGCTGGATGGCCGAGCCCAGAGAGTTGTGGTGAACGGCGTTAAATCCGGCTGGTGACTGGTCACAAGCGGTGTTCCCCAGGGCTCGGTTCTGGGCCCGGTCTTGTTCAATATCTTTATAGATGATCTGGATGAGGGGATCGAGTGCTCCCTCGGTAAGTTTGCAGACGACATCAAGTTGGGTGGGAGTGTTGATCTGCTGGAGGATAGGAGGTCTCTGCAGAGGGATCTGGACAGGCTGGATCGATGGGCCGAGGTCGACTGTATGAGGTTTAATAAGGCCAAGTGCAGCGTCCTGCACTTCAACCGCAACAACCCCGTGCAATGCTACAGGCTTGGGGAGGAGTGGCTGGAGAGCAGCCCGGCGGAAAGGGACCTGGGGGTGCTGGTTGACAGCCGGCTGAACATGAGCTGGCAGTGTGCCCAGGTGGCCAAGAAGGCCAACAGCATCCTGGACTGTATCAGGAATAGCGTGGCCAGCAGGAGTAGGGAAGTTATCATGCCCCTGTACTTGGCACTGGTGAGGCCGCACCTTGAATCCTGTTTTGGGCCCCTCACTACAAGAAGGATGTTGAGGTGCTGGAGCGTGTCCAGAGAAGGGCAACGAAGCTGATGAGGGGTCTGGAGCACATATCTTGTGAGGAGCGGCTGAGGGAACTGGGGTTGTTCAGTCTGGAGAAGAGGAGGCTGAGGGGAGACCTTATCGCTCTCTACAACTACCTGAAAGGGGGTTGTGGCGACGCGGGTGTTGGTCTCTTCTCCCAACTAACTAGTGATAGGACAAGAGGAAATGGCCTCAAGTTGCGCCAGGGGAGGTTTAGATTGGATATTAGGAAAAATTTCTTCACTGAGAGGGTGGTCAGGCATTGGAACAGGCTTCCCAGGGAGGTGGTGGAGTCGCCATCTCTGGAAATGTTCAAAAAACGTGTGGATGTGGTGCTTCAGGACATGGTTTAGGGGACATGGTGGCGCTGGATTAATGGTTGGAGTTGATGATCTTGAAGGTCCTTTCCAACCTAGTGATTCTGTGATTCTGTGAACCTCCTGGGCCAAGACACTGTTCCAGGGACAAATCAAAGCTCCATTCACTCAGTTGCATCTTCCTGTACTTCTTGCCAGGTGGTCTGGTATAATTTCATTAACTCTGAACTGAAGAGAGCAGAAGATCATAGATGATTTGGGTAAATGATTCCCAATAATGAAGAGATGGGAGAGCCTGCCTGTCTCCCATCTGTCCCTGCCTAGTGGTGGGAGGTTGAGAACACCTGTAGAAGAGACGCCTTTCTTGCATTGACTGCCAGATGCTCTCACCTCCTTTCAAAGCTTTGCTTTTTCCTTGCAGACCAATGTATCAGTTGCATTCACTGGAGGATGTAGCTCGTAATCTTTAAGCCCATGAGCATGCATTTGTTTGTTCCTCTTGCTTAGGGAATACCTGCTCTGAGCAGTACAGCTAGCAGTCACTAAGGCCATGCAGTAGTATGAGGTCCTACCAAGCCCACCTGTGATCTCATAGCTGAAAGGGGCATATCTGTCCCTGCAGGGCTTGTTAGCTCCCAGGCAGTACAAACAGGACTAGATTGTTTCTAGAGTCAAGCAGGTCTGTTGTGTGTCTTACTGTGCTCCCGCATAGATGCAATCCTAGGAAAAACATGTGCAAAGTGCATAGAGGAAAGGGCCTTTCAACAGAGAACTAACCACTTTGGTGTAAATGGTGTTTCACTATAATTGTATGTAAGGGAGAAGTTAATTCACTCAGTATTGTCAACCCAGGTATTAAAAATACAACCTACCTTCCAGTAAATAATTTCTCAAAGACTTATTTGCTTCCTGGAAGGCAAGAGTTACGAATTTTTCTTTTTAAGGAAGTAGTATTTTCTGCTGTGTGTGGAAAAAATGAACAAGCACCCAAAACCAGACAAACAAAAACCAACGCCCCCCCAAAACCAGACAAAACCAACGCCCCCCAAAACCAGGCAAACAAAAACCAACGCCCCCCAAAACCAAACCATACACCAACAAAACAAAATAAAAAACCCTGCCACAACCTCCCCCCAAAACCCACCCAAAAACCTGTTACCTGTCCCTTGGAGTATTTGGAGCTGTACATTATTGGGCTTGTCTTTAGGCAAGTAGAATGAGAACAGCAAGACAGACTTTGCTTTTTAGGAGTCTTTCTGTCATCTTCAGAAATACTTGGGGAAAATAAAAAATATAATGTAAGTTTCACATTTTGTATTTGTCTCATCTTGTTCTTGTAGAATTTCAAATGTGCTACAGTTTTAAATAATCTATTCCTGATCTAATAAAAGTGAACTTGGCTCTTCTGAATGTAAACACTAAAACATGGCTGATGTTTTAAAAAAATGTTTGTTATTGTAAGCAGCGTATGCAGACTTACGTTGATCGCTTTAATATAATTAACTTTGACAGCTGTAAATTACTCCTTCAGCTGGAAGGACAGACCTTTGCAGCGTATCAAGAAGGTATAAGGAAAGTCTTTTAATTTGGTGAACTTATCAGAACCGCAGTACTGCAGTGATAACTTGGTTCCAATACATTAAACTGCCAAGCATGTTACAGTGGCTTTTTTTGAGACGTGAGTCACACATACCTGCCAGGGATAAATGCAGGATATTTTGGGGTTGTTAAAGTTCTGTAAAATCCCGTGTAAAGGATTTAAGGGAAGGGGACCATAGGTGATTCAAGGGATCATAGATGACACAGGCATTGGTTTGAGGGAGTTCAGAAAGGTTTCTTTGTTTTGGGGAAATAAGCTTAATCTGAGTTGAGTGTGCTGTTTGTTTTCTGCATTCCCCATAACTGATTTTTAAACCGGATTTCTGATAGTGCCTTTTACTGTAAAAAGTGTTCTGTTAGAGTTTTGTAGTTACTGGAATACAATATTTCACAGGATAAATGCAACCTTCATGCTTCTGAAATGTTAGTGTAATTAGTGTTATGTCCATGGAACATTCTGATGGCTATTGCAGCAGTGCTGTTTGTACTTGTCTGTCTCAGCTGATCTCACTGCAAAGATCTTTTGAAAACTCACATTTGTTCTGTATGTCTAATTCTTACCCATTTCTGATTAATCTGTGTGTACTGTCCATCTGTCTCCCCACCAGTTAAGTAAGCTGCAGGCTTGCAGCTTTTCTTTCCAGTGCCTTTTGGCATGACTCAAGAAGCAGAAGAAGGTTGAACCTGTCCAGGAGCTAGGTGTACTCTTCTCACTAGAGCTGAAGGACAGCTGTAGTACAGTGTAAATAGTATTGTGTTTTATTTGAATTTAGCTGTGCTACTAGTTTCCATGTTTCTTGCACCAATCCAGAACTGGTTTTAACTGTGCTCAGCCTCAGGGGAGCGTGGGGCAGAGGAACTAGTCTGCTTTTGTGGGTCTTTGGTCATGCTCTGAAACTGGCAACCCTATCTGGTTCTGAACGGTGTTGCTTCTTGGAGGTCTCCCATCTGGTTACTGACCCTACAGGAATTTGAAACTGGACAGGATTGCTGTAGATAGAGAAGAAGCTTGGAGGCAGTTTAAGCACCCTGGAAATAAAGCTGATCCTTTCCTAATAGACTTGCAAGCTTAGCTGAGCATCTACTCAGCCTGAAGAAGCCAACATGGTTCTATGGGTACAAAGACTGTAGCTGGGCAGAGACCTTTACTTAGCGAGGGATTAACTGGGTACAGTGATCTAGGCTCCAGTCTCGGCCCTTCCGATAGTGTGTTGGGTGTTTTTTTTTTTTTTAGCTTCATAAATTTGAGTTAGAACTCTGGCATTTCTTGAAATCAGCTTGTGTATCTGGTTTAGCAGGGGTTTGTTCTTGCTCTTTGTAGTATTAATAAAAGCCAAAGGCTTAATCTTGAAGACACAAGCTCTCTGGAACCAGGCACCCATGGAGATTTGTCAGCTTTAATCCTGTATGCGACCTTCTCAGCAGAGTATAAGAGGACTATTGTTGCTGCCTTGGCTGGTGCCATTTCCACATTATAACAATGGGTCCAGTGATTTAAACTTGAGGTTTTTCTTTTTTCATGTATTAAAGAATTATGTCAATAAACTTCAGCTCTATTTTTATTTTAATGAAATAATATATAAACAGGTATTTTTGGTTTGCATTGTCACCCTCCAAATTAAGGACATTCAGTTAAGAAAACAAGTAAGTAAATGTTGGAATGGAGGGTCCTGGCAGAAAGAGAGAGTTTGTCAAGCCAGAACAGTTTGAGATAATGGGCAAAGAAGGACAAATAAGTTTTCCTGTGTTAGGCTGCACTAGAAAAAACAAGGCAAATCTGTATGCAACACTAATCTGTCCCTCTGAAGCATCCTGTGTGTCTAACTTTGACATACTTAATATTGATGCTAACAGCTAGAAGAGCTGGGACAAAAAAGTTGGGGTAATCATACAACGGTGTGAAGGTTTTTTGTGGGGTTTTGGTGGGGAAGTTGTAAGACCCAACTTTGAACTGAATATTGTTTTATGATGTCTATTTTGCTATCATGATGACTTCTTACATCATCTCATGCAAGAATTTGCCTGTTGGATAACTTTTATCCTTTTAACCTTTCCTTCATCAACATGCTGTCTTGTTTTCTAAATGATGAAAATTCTAAAAGAAGTCAGTCTTATAATCATATCCTTTATGGTGTTTTATAAAGAAGTCTAAAATTCTAAGACACTGTATCTTTTGGGGAGCATTTTTATGCATAGATGTTTTGTTCTGAATGAGATTTTTGTCAGGCTTTTCACAGCTGGCGTTGGTCATTGCATTGAACTTATCCTTAAACATCTATTAATTGTGCTGTTTGTTTCAAAAAGGAAGTGGTATGTGCATGTAAATAAAATATATTTAAGCTTCATGTCATTTGTGCTTGTGTTTAGTATGTTGTTGTTTTTTATGTTTTTCATCTTGTTACTAAGAATTGATGTTAGTTCCTGGCACATACCCACAAGTTCACTCCCAACTGGTTTCTAGCATTGTTTGCTCCAAAATATTGATAAAATCTTAACAATTCCAGGGGTGCCTTACCTTCTATGTTTGACAGCCTCCACCTAATAGCTTTCAAGTACAATGTTCTCTGGGATTGACATGTAGTGCTTTAACTCATGCCTGTGAACATGAAGCATCCAGATCCTGCTTTCAGAACAGATATATTACTAGTGACAGGTTGTCCATAAGTATATATGTTGTTCCTTTAAAATGTGCTTGGGATAGGTTCTCTGTAAAGCTGCTGGCCTTGGTATAAGTACATCTATAAAACATAATTAGAATCCAGAAATAGCAGCTGTGGCTGAGCAATGGATGGAGGACATAAGTTTTGGATTTTGTTTGTAGTCTTCCACTGAACTTTGAACGTTTAATATTTTTAAGGTTTGGAAAATGCTTTAAAGTGTAGCAAAGACCGTCAAAATAATTTGTAATCTTTCTAGTAAACTGAAGTGAGTGCTGCAGTAATTCACAGCAGGCAGAGGTGCAGCAATTTATTTGATGGGCGTTTAACCTTCTACACATGCAATAGTGCTATTACCCGACCTTTTTTAAAACTTCAACCTCGTTACATGAAGGCCACAGGAATAATGAACGTTTTGCTTATCCGAGTTTCCTCAACATTTTTTTTTGTCAGGTTGTGAAGATGCAACAACATCCCAGTTTGTGGTATAGTTCCCGAGGCAGTTGCTTTGGGTGTAGCTGACAGCCACCTGTGAACTGAGTGGGTTTCATTTCCCATTGTTTTTGAGTACTGAACCTCTTACCTTCTTGGTTGTGGATAAATCTGTTTCAAGATCTGAAGTCAAGCCTAATTGTGTGTTCCCTCTAATGTCTCTGTCTCATTTCACAGCATCCTTGGTCTCTTGCTTATGTGCTCAGAATACCCAGGTGAAGGCCCATTTGAGTACAGTGTCCTGCAGAAACGCTCTTCCCTTGTGAGGTGGAGTAGCTGAGGCAGTAGTGGCTGCACCACTCTGTGTGTGAAGGGTTACTCTGGCACCAGAAGCACATCACAGTGGCTTGTGCTGCTTCTTAGCAAGGCTGGCTATGTAAGAATAAGTTATCTTTTTTGGCCTTTTTTAATATATGAGAGTGAATGGATATCTTTCTGACTGAAATTATCAGGAAGCAGATCTGTTGAGTAAGAATGTGCCTTTTTTTCCCCCTTCTAGAAGTAATTTTGCAGTGAGTAACTGTTCTTCTGGTTGGTCTGAAGCTGGCATGTATTATTCGTAAAGGCTACAGAGGTTTTAGTAAAGATAATTCTCTTCAGATAACATAGGAAAAATACTCATTTATTAGGTTCAGGTTCTTCATGTTCCTGGGACACTGGTCATGAACAATAACTCATATTGTAGGTTTTCTTTGTGTTAGGTTAAATGCTTGGATTTTTCTTTTCAATTTTTTTTAAAGTAGATCCCTTCCATAATAAAAAATGGCTTTTGTCCTTCCTTCCTTCCTTCTGTTGGCAAACATCCAGAAAGTTAAATGAGGCAGCATGAGGTCACAAGCCAGCTTGAGAGATCTAAGTTTCTTTCTCAGGTCCATTTGGGAGACCTTTAGTTCAGGCTCAAGCTACCTTTTTAAAGTAATGAGTGTTGGCAACCCTTCTCTTATAAGCAAAGCTGAGATCTTGGTGGTTGTATACATATATTGCTTTGCCCTACAGTAGAGTTCCATCAGTCTTCTGATAGCAGTGGCTTCTGACAACAGCATCGAAAATAAGGAAAGCTTCATACTAGAAGTATCTGATTCAGGAGTCAAAAATACCCTGAAGGTCTTAAAGAGTCTGTGTATCAGTGGGAGATCTCAAGAGCATCTGGAAACTGTAGCATGAGATAATGTAATCAAAAGCTGACTCCTAATGTAGAATTACTTTATGACACGTTCTGTATGAACTCATGTATTTCCTGACGCTTGTTTAACTGTGCAAGCGTGACATCCTGTGATGCTACTTTTTTCATTGAAGTTCTCATTTGTTTTTAATTGGAAGTAAAAATAAATTTCATTGTTGGGAAGAATTTTCTCATCATCATCTTTTCCATGCATTATGTTCAGTAAATGAAGCCAGGGATGCTACCTAGTCCTGTCTTATTAAGAGATTGATTCAGGGGAGTACTAAGTGTCTCTAATTCTCTCGCTGAGAGTTGAAAGCACACAGTGCCTGTACAGCAGATGAGGTTTATGACACCAGCCCAGTGAAAAGATGGATCCTGTAATGCTATCTTGTTCAGGAGGGGTGCAAAACTGTAAGAGTTTGTCATGGTTTAACTCCCGCTGGCAACTAAGCACCACACAGCCCTCCGTGGGATGGGGGAGAGAATCAGAACAGTAAAAGTGAGAAAACTTGTGGGTTGAGATAAAGGCAGTTTAATAAGTAAAGTAAAAGCCGCACATGCAAGCAAAGCAAACGAAGGAATTCATTCACCACTTCCCATCAGCAGGCAGGTGTTGAGCCATCGCCAGGGAAGCAGGGCTCCATCATGCATAATGGTTACTTGGGAAGACAAAACGCATCACTCTGAATGTCCGTCCACCCCTTCTTCTTTGTCCCAACTTTATATACTGAGCATGATGTCATATGGTATGGAATATCCCTTTGGTCAGTCGGGGTCAGCTGTCCTGGCTGTGTTGCTTCCCAACTTCTTGTGCACCCCCAGCCTACTTGCTGGTGGGATGGCGTGGCAAGCAGAAAAAGGCCTTGACTCTGTGTAAGCACAGCTCAGCAATAACAAACACATCTCTATTATCAACACTGTTTTCTGCACAAATCCAAAACATAGCTCCATACTAGCCACTCTGAAATAAATTAACTCTGTCCCAGCAAAACCAGCACAAGTGTGCATATAATCGGTGGTTTCAGAAATGTTTATAATTTTTTTTCCCAAAATCTTGGGCATTGTAATCAGAGAGCACTTGTAGAATATTTTATTCTGTAGAAATTGAGATGGATAATATTGCTGGTGGGTTTGAGCCTAAGCAACATGTTTTGGGTAGTCAAATTGAATTAGTGATTTATTTCACGTGAAGCCATCCACTAGAACTGCTGTGGGGCTGTTCCAAAAGTTTTGATTGAATGCCTAGGGGCATCAGGGAATATGCTTTCATGTATTTGCTTCCAGATTTTTACTCTATAAAACTTATTAATTGATGACTTTAAATTTACAATGAGGAAAACCCGATGATATTTAAAACTGCACACTTTAGATGGATAGTTCCATTCAGATGCAGCTTAACATGAAAACTGATGCATCAGAGTTACTGTATTAGATGATGCATTAGAGTACTCTATTAAAGCTTTGTCTTTGTGCTATGCTTGTCCAGTTTTTGAAAACAATCTGGTCTTTCCCTGCCCTTTAGTTTTTGACGGATGTCTCTTCTTGTTACTCGCAGCAAAAATAGAGAACAATTGTCCCATGAGAATTTCACATTCCATTAACGTTACCTTATTAATTAACCTTGCTAGAGGCTTATTAACTGCTGTGATTTGTATTTAATATCAAAGCATAGTAAGAAACTGGAGATTTGTTGCCTTTTTACTGCTAAAAGTAATTCTGAAATGTAAGTTGATCCATTTTAATTAAAGTATTGATCCAATACTGATACTTCTTCAGAATTTTCCCAATCTGTACATATTGAGCCAGGTTCTAAAGAGCGCTGTATTGATGAGAACTACAGCTCAGCATTTAATAAGATTGCTGAAGTTTGAACAGCATGTGCAATTTAGAGTGCAGTTTATTCTGAAAAAGGTAAATTACAGTGGTGCATTCTTACTCAGTTGATGTTCACAGCATGGTTGAAGGGTTGGAAGGGACCTCCAGAGGTCATCTTGTCCAGCCCCCCTGCTCAAGCAGGACCACCTAGAGCCGTTTGTCCAGGACCACGTCCACATGGCTTTTCAATATCTCCAAGGAGGGAAACTCTGCAACCTCCCTGGGCAACCTGTGCTGGTGCTTGGCCACCCTCATGGTAGAGGTGTTTCCTGATGTTCAGGGGAAACCTCCTGCGTTTCAGTTTGTGTCTGTCACCTCTGGTCCTGTCAGTGGGCACCTCTGAAAAGAGCCTGCCTCCGTCCTCTGTGCAGCCTCCCTTCAGTTATATAAATACCTGAATGCTGATAAGATCCCCCTTAAGCCTTCTCTTCTCCAGGCTGAATGGTCCCAACTCTCTCAGCGTTCCTCACAGGAGAGATGCTCTAGTCCCATAATAGTCTTAATGGCCCTTTGCTGGACTCTTCAGTATGTCCATCTCTCTTGCACTGGGAATGCAGAACTGGACAGTTTCTTAGAGGTATTGTGAGCATCCTGTTTGTTTTAAGGTCTAATGTCCGCTTTTTGTAATGATAGCTAATGGAAGACATCATTTACTCATAGCAATGCCTCAGTCTCTTGTAGGGCTTTGTGTTCTTCCTTTCAGAAGAGGGGAATATGAGTCAGTCCCATTAGGTGGCAGAAGAATGACCCGTGTTGTGCATCTCTGGAAAGCCAGTCCCACTGACATGGTACAGCTCCTGCGGGAGTGCGCAGGCAGGCTGACTTTTAGGGAGTGATGATACAGGGAGGTGGTCCTTGAGGAAAGATGCTACTTTAATTAAAAAGTAATCACGTTATGCATGAAAAGGACTGAGGAAACAGGAAAGCTGCCAGACCTTAATTTGCCTCTTTTTGCTTTTACCGACGACTTAATTCCAAAGGAAAATGTACTAAGTAGGGGTTGGGGAGGAGGAGAGTGTGGGACAGGGCAAAGAGACCTCAGTACTTTCCAGCGTATCTCTAGTCTCCAAAGGTTTTTATATTTAAGTTTTCATATTGCGAAGACAAAAAAAAGCCAGTCCATTTCTGAAAGTGCAGTAACAAACGTGCTAATAGCTTTGAGAAGACAAGATGGAGCAAAACTCTAATCAACCTAAACTACTTGGCCTTTTTAAACTAGAGCATTCATGTTTGTGTAGTTCTTGGGGACTAGTTCTGTTGTAGGCAGAGAGGTATAAGTGTGCTTTTCATTTGGGTGAATGCTTGTTTCTTTTGAATTGTATGTCTAAGGATTGGTGTGGAAGAGGTCTTGCACTGGTTCAGTTTGCTCTGGTATTCTGTATACTGTTACCTGAGGATTAAATCAAGATGCATCTTCATAGGTACAGTGCCTCGTGTGAACTTGCTGTGAGCTGATTGCAGAAGTAGGGTTTAGTAAGTTTGGTTTTTGGAGTTACTCTGAGCTTTTCAAGTAGTGGTATATGCTTGTTACCCTCTATTTGTGTTTTGTTTTCTACTTTTTGCAATTTTTATTTTAAAAAAATCAATAATAAAATATTTACTATAAAAGATTCCTGCTACTGCATTCTGGAAAATGTATGAAAAAATATGCTCATGTCCTTCCCATAAAAGCAGGTTCAGTGGTTCTTATAAATCCCTCCGCTCCTGTTCAATTCCAACATGACACCCTAATCCTCTGCATATGACAACACAATCCTCTTCACAGCAACTGATTGTGAA
The DNA here is from genome assembly GCF_964289735.1 of Phaethon aethereus. Taxonomy (NCBI): domain Eukaryota; kingdom Metazoa; phylum Chordata; class Aves; order Phaethontiformes; family Phaethontidae; genus Phaethon; species Phaethon aethereus. Next base: position 122,580,534 of record NC_138582.1, on the reverse strand, counting down.
AAATATTCACATGATTCAGGACACATGAATATAATTTGGGTTTAGGCCTAATTAATTGTTGTTAGTTATTACATTTTTATTTATAGGGAACAGAATTTTAAAAGATGTTGTAAAGGTGTCTTAGGCATATGTTACTCTAACATTGGCAAGTCAATCTATACTGGCTTTTTTCATTTATTGAACCCCAGCTTTTTAGCTCAAGTAGCGTGCTTCAACTGCATATAAGCAGTTTTCTCAAAATGTAAATGATCACTTAAATGAGTCTGACTTGCAGCAAGTCATCCTGAAATACAAATGCATAGTGTCTGAAAGACCTACTGCAAAAGCTATTATCAAGAGAAAATGAAAATGCATTCCTTGGGTTTGGATTGGGTAGACTTGTTTATTCTTGGTTTGGTTGTTTCTTGCTAACCAGCTGTGTTTCTGTATTGAAGCAACTGTTTTTTCTAACTTCTGTGATTTATCTTTTCTTAGCACAAAAGTAGTTGTGTTCCACTGAGTGTCAGGGGAACTGTCTTTTGGGAATTCAGTCTTTTATGATTTAACATGATTTATGCTCGACCAATATCAGGATGGAGTTTACGTGGCAAGGCTGAACCCTAGAGATTGCTTAAGAAGTAGCAGTAAGAAGGGCGAATAAGCTAGAAGCTTTCAAATTCCATGTTTGCATCAAAATGGAGAATTAAGTAATAGCAATATATATATGCTTACAAACCTTTAATAAGTAAGTAAACTATTAGGGTGTAGAAAATGGTCATACATGTTTTACCTAACTTAGCAAAACAATACCAAGTGTACATGTCTTTGGCTTGCTTTTTTGTTTTTTCCACCCAAAGACTCCCATTCTGTAATAATTTAATAAGTTTATTTTGGTCTTTAGAGGGGAGTACTTTGCAAACTTAGCTGTAGAGGAACACAATATAAAATTCTTTTGGGGGAAAATAAACAAAGAAGAAAATTGCTTGAAATTTCCAATAATCTTTCTTAATTAAGTATAGAAATGCTTTGCATTATGAAGACAAGTCCATAGGTAATCTTGGAATTATTGTGTTATAAGGACATAATTGTGTTTAACTTGCATTCAATGGTAAGACTAAGCAAGTTTTGTCTTCATAGTTATGTCACTAACTGAACAGTGTCCCTGAGTCTTTAAAACTTTATTTTTTGGACTAGATCTTATGTGTCTCTTGCCTGAGACTGAGTAATGATGGCTGCTAGAATAGAAAGGCCTTTTATTATTTGCAGAGCAATTTCAACAGAGGAGGTGGTAGCACACTGCTATACTTTCCTTGGTTTATTTTTACCTAGTGTTTTGAGTTACAAAAAGGATTTTCATTTAACAAATAAAACAAATAGCTAAAAGGGAGGGTACTTGGAGTCAGGATGAATAATGTTGAAAGGTAGAAGCTCAAGTACATGTGTCCCACCAGTTAAAGGAAAAAGTCTGGAAAGACAAAAAAAAAGCATCAAAAAGCAGAATGAAAGATCTGTTAGAAATAAAGATATCCTTCAAAAATTGAAAGCAGTGTCCACTGAAGAAAATAGAAAAGAACATAAACTCTGACATTTTAAAGGTAAAACCACAAAAAAATTTCAAAGCCAAATTTGTAAGTGCACAACAGTTAAGAATAATAATAAATACATAAGCAAGAAACAAGTTCGCTAAGGGAGTCAGAAAAGCTGATAATTATTAGGATGAAAAGGACACATTACTGGTGGATAATATGATTGCAGCACAACTAAGTTAAGTATTTTTCATGGGAGTTCATATCTGAAGAAATCAAGAGTGTTACCCCTATTGAAATATTAGACAATGTTGCAGTATGTTGTCACTTTTTTTGTTATGGAAAAAGATTTCTGTGAATCAAAAGCTATGAAGATTTCTGGAGGGACCTTTTGGTTTCAGTAATTAAATGCACATGAGATTAAACTTTGGTTAAGTACCAAGCAATGTACATGGTGAGAGGGAAAAAAAACCTTAACCTTTAATTTAGTAAATTAGCTGTTTCCATTAAAGAATGACTTGCGGATAATGTCTTAGGAATTGGTTCAGTCCTCAGTGGTACTGAACTACTGAATCTAAAAGGATGTTAACAATATGATAGTAAAGGAGAGAACAAATCAGAAAACATGACCAGTGCAAATGTGTATATCTGTATCACATCCACTTCTCAATACTTCCCTAATGTTATAATTATCTTTATAATATTATAGCAGTAGTAAGAGTACAGCAAAGGTTGTCATGTTTGATCAAAGGTATGGAATATTTTCTGTGTGAGGACTAAAACCTTTCATCTTAGAAAAAAAAACCCCAGTTGTATGGGGGTAGATCAAGTAGTTTTTAAAATCCCGAGTGGAGTAAAAAATGTGAATATAGACTTTTGTTTTCACGATTTTGTATTAATGACACGAGTTAGAGTACATGGTTCAATAGGGAGGAAACAGGTTGTTTAAAAAGAGCAAATGAATGAACAAACCAAAGGCTGTCTTCCTTTAAAGTTCTTAACCTGATTGTATTGGGCAGCATAGTTGAGATTGTCTACAGAAGAAAGAAGATAAGGTTTGTAGGAAGAGGGAACATTCTTTATAAGACCAAGATACACAGTTATTACAAGCAGAGTAATCTGAAGAAAGCTCCATGTGTCCAAAAAACACGTCTTCCCTCTTCACCTCCCCTGCTGCATTGGCTGCTCAAAATAACCAAGTTGTGGAAATTACCATGGATTAAAATATCATATAAATTGTTTATAACTGCGTAGGTTAAACAAAGGAAAAGCATTTTTTTGAATGCAGATTTTCTTGCATCTGTACTTGGTTCTTTGAATGACTCCTTGCTTTGAATTACTCCTGAAAGACAGCATAGTTGACATGCCTGTTAGAGAGCAAGAAGTCTATTTTGAAAGAGAAAGGTCTTTTACTCTAAAGGAGACCTAGTAGTAAGCCGGAGAGTGTGCGTGTGAATCTAGCCTTTATCCCAGACATAAAAACTGTTACCATTTCAAATGGCAGAAGGATCTGCATTCTCCTTAATATATCTGCACATGAGCCGGCAGTGTGCCCAGGTGGCCAAAAAGGCCGACAGCATCCTGGCCTGTATCAGAAATAGTGTGGCCAGCAGGAGTAGGGAAGTGATCGTGCCCCTGTACTCAGCACTGGTGAGGCCGCACCTTGAATCCTGTGTTGGGTTTTGGGCCCCTCACTACAAGAAGGATGCTGAGGTCCTGGAGCGTGTCCAGAGAAGAGCAACGAAGCTGGTGAGGGGTCTGGAGCACAAGTCTTATGAGGAGCGGCTGAGGGAACTGGGGTTGTTTAGTCTGGAGAAGAGGAGGCTGAGGGGAGACCTTATCGCTCTCTACAACTACCTGAAAGGGGGTTGTGGCGACGTGGGTGTTGGCCTCTTCTCCCAAGTAACTAGTGATAGGACGAGAGGAAATGGCCTCAAGTTGCGCCAGGGGAGGTTTAGATTGGATATTAGGAAAAATTTCTTCACTGAGAGGGTGGTCAGGCATTGGGGCAGGCTGCCCAGGGAGGTGGTGGAGTCACCATCTCTGGAAGTGTTCAAAAAACGTGTGGATGTGGCACTTCAAGATATGGTTTAGGGGACATGGTGGTGCTGGATTAATGGTTGGAGTTGACCTTCAAGATCATCCTTTCCAACCTTAGTGATTCTGTGATTCTTACAGTCAAAACTTTTTTTCTTGTAAATAAGACTGAACTAGTTCATATTTATTTTCATTCTGCTGTTTCTGAAACCTTCAATATATGCCCTGTGATCTTTCAAATAGTCTGCAAATAACACTCTTGACTGATAAATCTTTTTAATATATAAATGCATCAGTGGTATTTTAAGAACAACTAAAGTAGTCTTGCATAATGAACCGCTGATTTGAACAGATAGCCCACTGGCTTGCCAAAGTATATTCATTAAACATAAATGCTGTTCAAATAAAGGACTGCAAATGTCTTTTGTTTCTCCTGTTTTTTTGTTAAAAAACTTAAAAAATCTGACATACTTATTTCCTAACAGAAAAAAACAGACCATTTCAATACTCAGTGCGTCCCTTTATCCTAGTGTTTTAATGTCCTGTCAGATTTCAATTAAGTTAATTTTTTCTACTTTTTCTGCCTATATACATAGGTTTGTTCTAGTTGTTTCTGGTATTTTGTTGGTCTTTTAGACTGTAATGTTTTCATTCCTCCCCCCCTTAATGTTTTCAGCTTTTTGACGTGCAATTACATGTGGCTTTCCTGGTTTTTAATTGTACTGTTCTTCTGCCTTACAAGAACAGCTTCTGACTTCTGAAATGTCGTGCCTAAGCATTTCCTTCCTCCAATTGTTGCTCACCTCACTGAGAAAAAAAGAAAATCTCAACTAGGAAATTAATTGACCCTTTAATTCAGTCGTAGATCATCATAGTTATCCGTATTTCTCAGGCTGGAAAATTACACCAGCAGTAATTTTTAGTTTACAAAATCCTTAAGAAGTTATAAGCAGTTAACAACAATATTGTTCTATTTGGAAAAATAATATAATATTTTTCAATTATAGTTCTATAATATTTTCTATATTATATTTCTAATAGAAACAAACTATTAAGCCAAATAAGCAATCTATTGCTTATCTAGTGACTGGGGATCTATTAATTCAGGAGAGTGACTCAGGAGGATATAGCAAATAATGTGCACCGCTTCAGGAAGGCTGGAAAGCAAGGACCAGAACAGGGGGTGTTGAAGCAGTCTTTTGGTACATAGTCACCATGTTGAGAGCAACTGGTTGGTGAGCTTGTCATTTGAAATCCATCTTTCCAATTAAATTGGATGAGCATAACTCCTTAAAGGGAATTTAGTGTCCTCCACCACCTCTCAGGAAGAAGGGTGAACACCTCTGTGAGATGGGCACTGTCATGGTGGATGTGCAGAACTGCCAAGCAGACGTACAGTGCTCTAATCTAACAGAAGCCTTTATATCCTATTAAGGTGTCAGGAGATCAGTTATGCTTTTACATGCCCAACATCCAGATGTGCTCCTGTTTCACGATCTCAGGGTGCAGATGGCCTGAGATGCTATGTGGAGATGGTAGTCTGGCTATGAGGATGCTCTGACTAAGGCCAGAATGGATTCTAGCAGTTCCCTTAAAGTAATGACTTGATGACAAAAGGTGAGCTTATTTCAGCTGATGTTTTCAACTGAGACATGGAACTTTTAGTGTCTTGTTTAGTTTCATTTGTTGTTTGCTTTTGTTTTCACTGTATCTGGTCCTTATATGGAGAGCAGGCTGAGTGGACAGTGAGGGTGTCTAAAAGTTCACCATGATTGCTGTGGCTTTCAATAAATTTCTAGAGTGGGGCCAGGATTTGAGTTGTTTGCAACAGTGATCTTAACTGGGGCTTTCTTCCCTTTCACCCACCACTGGTATTTCAGAAGTTAGTGCAGTCAGGATGTCAGGGTTATGTGTGTGTACGTGTGTTACGTGTCGAACAGCATGGACTGGATTATATTCACTTTTTAACTGAGATCAACCCATGGGGAAGACACTGAGTTTCTAACGTGTGAAGTGTGAGAATAATAAATTGCTGTGTGCCTTTTAATTAGTGCGGGAATTGTTCTTACAAAGAACAATGACAGCATGGAAAGGAACAGGTAGCAGCTAGAAATGGTACTGATGGAGACACCAGATGCCAGTATGTTTGGAGGGGGCACGGCAGCCACGCCAGAACTGTGCACAGTGTAGTTCAGAAAGGTGAGCCTGCTTTCTCCTGCCCCAAGAGAAATGAGTTCCCAGTACCTTCACAGACCTCTCTCTAGAGCTGTGTGGAGGGCTATGGGGAAGAGAAAGGTCTGGTGGGATAAGCAGAGGCATGCTGTCCCCATGGGCAGCTAGCAACAGCCTTGGAGCAGTCTTGTCCAGCTGAAAACCTGCTTATGTGTTGTTTGTCATTATCTGTTCCCTTTTGTGGCGGTAGCACCCCAAATATAAGTAGGAGCTCCAGAAGCAGCATTCTTCAAAAATCTTTCTTGAAATAGGGAACCATGTTCTCACAAAGGTGGGATGACAGACATCCCTTTTCTGATAGTATAGCTGAGAGGAAATACCCCTGCCCAGGAAGGTTGGAGGTAGAAATACTGTTAAAACTGAGGGAGAAAGAATCAGCTGGCATGAGCTGGCTACAAACACAAATTTATGGTCTCTCCTTGGTTATTCTTTCTTTTCCTCACCATCTTTGTGTGCTCCCTGGGGGCTTCCTCTTTGCTCTCCTGTGCTGTACTGTACTTGGAGAGCATGGGAGAAGTCAGACCTCAGTCGACACAAACTGAGACTGGAAGTCCTGTTAACTGCCAGTCAGTGTCACCATCCTCAATTAAGAGCCACTTGGGTTCTGAGTTTATAGATTGTATTGATTTTTTTTTTTTTTTTTCCAAAATAAACTCACAGATGTTACTGTGTGGTACTTGAAAAAGACAAGAAGCAATCAGTGCACTATATTTAAACATTGGAATTATAAATAGACACAACTTGTGTCTTTAAATGATTGATTAAATATAAATAATGGAGCAACTTTGTCTCCTTTTTCTAAAGGAGAAGAAACAAAGTGCGCTAATGCTTGACTCCAATTTTAGTTTGAAAAGATACTGTCAATACTAGGACAACATATTTTACTCTTTATCATCCTTTAACTTTATTTCAGAATCAAGATAATTTGGCTAGACCTGGTTGGTGAATTCTGATGGTCTTTATCTGTAATTCTGTAAAGCTTCAAAATTGTTACCTCAGGGAGCATTGGGTGTTTGTATGGGTCTGACAGTATGGGGCAGCCTTCTCTCCATCTCCCTGTCTCAAGAGATGAGAACGTTTCTGGCATATTTTTCTGTCTTTTCTCAGCAATCAGGTACTGCCAAGTGAGATTTTTTTCAGGGCCACCAATGGTAGAGCTGTCCTCCAGGTGTACTCTTTCTCTTCCTTCAGTGGATAAGTTGAAATTTCTGATCTTTATTTCACACTGGGGCCAGAACAGATTTGGGGATTTTCTCCAATGTGGAAATGCCTTTCCTTTCCCAGCTCTAGTATACGTTTGCACATGACTAAAATAACTGCAGTCAAGTGTTGCTTGCCTGAGCTGCAATACGAATTTTAGGTTCTCTTGAGTTGGCTTTACTGTTGTACTAGTGGTAGTGATCTAGTTTTGGATATTAAGAGGCATTGTTTTTGTGCACTGCGAGGACACGAATAGTAATGATTTTCCAGTAAGTTCATTCAATGCCCATTCTTCAAGACTTCACAGACTTCGGGATTAAGTGGTATTATGTTGTGCTGAATTTAAATGGAATGAATAGCATATAAAAAAGAAAGGTATTTAACATTATTTTATAGTGCTGAAAGATTTTGTTGTTAAATGTCTTGACTACTGAGGCCTTGGCCTACTTCATCACAAAGTAACCAGTCACTGGTTGGGGAAAAAAGAACGCGAACTTTTTTTTTTTTTAGGAAGGAAGAAACCCAACAACAGAATACAGTTAATTACAGAACTAACTTTTTCTTGTGATAATGACATCTAGTTATTTCTGTTATCATATAATTAAAAATTTGGGATTAAACTATTACAGACATACTAACTAATGCTTTTAGAGGAAAGGAGGATAAATTAGCAGTCACGGGGTGGTGTGGCTGCTGCTGCTGTTGGAGCAGAGTCCAGCTCTCTTAGACACCCCACAAAAGGAGCACATGGAGAGGAAGGACGAAGATCAGAAACGGTGTCCATTTCTGCAGCTGATGCTCAGTCCTAAAGGCAAATGGGCAGCATGTACCCTCCTCAACATCTGCTTGCCAAGACTTGTCGGGTTTGTGCCAGGAGCGCACTGCTTAAGGCACTGATTTCAGTAGTGCCTTGAGTTGCTGACATGCAGCAGTGTTGTGCAGAGGAAACCATCTCGGTTAGCTAGCTTATGCTTCTTTAAACAGAAGCTGCACAGAGGGTGCGGTTGAGTGGGGAATGAGAAATCTCCTCTTTCAGGATTTAGCTCCTGCTGGTAGCTATAAGCCCACTCCCTTACCCTTTGAGGAAAAGAAAGAAATAAAATCCTCTGACTTTCCTTTGAGGTGTCACCAATTGATGATCTCTCATAAGGTTGAGGTTTTCCCCAAGATCTCTGAAGTGCAGATAATGGCTTTACCTCAGGTAACCAGCATTCTCCAAGCAAATACTCGTGGCTACTGTTGCAAACAAATTTATGTATATTTCCAGTAAAACAACTCATATAGGTCAGCTGGTTTAGCTCGGGTATGTTGGGTTACGTAGCTGCTTGTCCTAAATGGGCCTTCCATGACCCTGCTGGCCCATTTTAGTTGGCCCAGCAATTAATGCACAGTCGTCCTGTGGTGTCAATATTAGGAGAATTAGGTTGTGCTCTCATAGCTGGGATAACAAATCATCTTTGGATCTTAGCAGATGGCTTAAATTGGAGCAGCCGCAGTTATGTGAATGAAAGAAAATTATGAAGAGGAGATAAGCACAGAGAGGGATGTATTCTTGGACTGTGTTTTAAGCATGTGTCCTGCAGGTTGTGAAATATCTAGGAGTTATTTTGATAACAAAATACAGAGAATAGTAGAACATACAATGAAAAGCCCTTTTAAATAAGAGTATTTTCTTGTAAATTGATTTAGTACAGCAGCATGCAAAATGCTGTTTACAAAAAAAGAAAAAAGGAAGCTGTTTCCACAGTAATTGTGGAAATTCATTAATGTCAATTTTGAAGAGTGGGTATTAGAATTTACTTGGGAAATTCTTGACTGGGTTCCATTTGTTTTAGAAGTTAACAGGAAGCATTTCTTCTAGGTTTACAGTAGCTAATTCGTTAATATTTTGATACTTAATGAATGCAAATTACTTGTTTTCTGCAATGTCCTGATATTTTCTGTGGTCCTTAAGAAAATAAAATCTTCTTGTTTGTTTCTTATTAATTCTTTAGTTGAGTCAGTGAATTTAGACTGCTATTGACTCAATATTTGGCTTGGGTTTGCTTTTTGGTTGTGTTTTTTTGGTTTTTTTTTGAACTATGCAGTGTGTACTGTAGTGAACTCTTCCCCCCCCAAAGGCTGCGGTTTTTACTGCATTTAGGCTCAAGTGAGGCTGTGCAAAGAGTCAGTGTTCATTTGACAGTGTCTCACTCCCCCCAAAAACCCACCGTGGTACTTCCTGTCCTGGAGCCAGGGCTCCATGTGTGTTTGTGAGACATGACTTTGCAATCTACAAAGTTTATGGAAGGTTGCTAACAGTAGCTAATCTTTTACTAGTCCTTTTTGGAGATTTGCAAGCTTGCTGTTTTCCTTGGGATGAATACCCCTTCAAAGGGAACATGCATTTTTCTGCATGTGGACACATGCATGGGGAAAACGAACTCATCTGAGCTGTTTGGTGCCTGGCTGGTTACTCCAGTCTTTAGGACCGTTGTGCTAGGGAAGAGAATGTGTGCATACATACGTAGTGTGTTTTATAATGCAGCAATGACCCCTCTCTGCCTTGTGGTTGGGACCAACATGTGGTTAGGAGAGCAGAAGCCCAGTACTGCCCGCTGTAATGGAAGACCGAGGTGGATGTCTTCTTGAGGTTGACTGCCCTGGTTTTTGCTTCCATTTACTCCAGTTTATTCAGTACTGTTTTGGATACACAGTTGAAAATAGAATCAAAACAATCTCCCCTAAAATCACACCAGAGTGTACAGAAGCTGTTCTCTGAACAGTGGCAGCCTGCTTTGTGTCCTCTCCACCCCAGCAACTCTAGGTACCCACCTCTCCTCGTGGTTCCTGGGCGAGGAGCAGTGCCGGGGAGCTGGCCTGGTGCTGTTTGGGTGATCCTGCTGCCAGGCCTGCCAACCGTTACCAAGCCAGCTGCAGAATAGCTCAGCTTTCCCTTTTGGCTAAACAAAACTAGTGCCCTTTCTGTAGGAGCCTAACCCTTCTAGTCACCTAACTGCAGGACTCCATGCAATCTTGACTTTACCTCTTTTTTTACATTTGCTTGAAACTTGCTAACAGGCCAAGCCGTGTTAGAAATACTGTAGTTCAAGAAAACCATCTTGTAATAATCAGTGCAGGAAGATCCAGTTTGTTTCTCATAGATAAGAGAATTCAGATGCTTTTTGCCACAACCAGTCTTGGGATTACTCTGCCTTGTTAAGAAGTACCTCTTCAGCACACAGTGACGCTGTTAAGTTTCTTTCTGTTTGCACAAGTTTATCCTTCATATCCTGTGGCTCACCACTGATTTTTTTGGCAGAAATTTGCTGGTCTCTTTGAGAGCTCTCCTGATTTTGCTAAGATAAAGCAACTTTCTAAATTTTAGAATTGATTAGGAAGAAAGAGGCTAATTTCAGTATTTCATCCATACAGAAGAAATTTGATATGTTTAGGCATAATTTATAGTTATATCATGTTGTTTTTTGAACTAGAAGCAGTGGCATTCTGTTTTTTTAGTTACTCCTTAGAAACATCAGACAAACAATGTAATTTTTCTGTTTATCTAGGTAAGTGTATGATCTTGTATTACAAAGTAATATATCATGTATGGCTGTTCCACACAGCATTTTGAGGTTCTAATGAGAGAAAAGAAAGTTAATTAAGCATGGTATTAAATCATGCTATTTATTCTTCAGCTATATTTAGATGAAAGGCTACTGTTAAATTTTCATGTTTGAAGTAACTTTTACTACATTTCTGTGCATGGTCAAGATAGCTATGTAGGACTTGAAAACAAAATAATAGATTCCATGTTCTTCGTTCTTACTTACTTGTAGTAGGCATATAGTTCACCAAGGGGAAGTGCAAACTCTTGCACCTGGGGAGGAACAATCCCATGCACCAATATATGTTGGGGGCTGCCCAGCTGGAAAGCAGCTTGGTAGACACCAAGTTGAACATGAGCCAGCAGTGTGCCCTTGCCATGAAGAAAGCTAATGGTATCCTGGACTGCATTAGGCAAAGTATTGCCAGCAGTTTGAGGGAGGTGATCCTTCCCCTCTACTCAGCACTGGTGAGGCTACACCTGGAGTGCTGGGTCCAGTTCTGGGCTCCTCAGTGCAAGAGAGAGATGGACATACTGAAGAGTCCAGCAAAGGGCCACTAAGACTATTAAGGGACCAGAGCATCTGTCCTATGAGGAGAGGCTGAGAGAGCTGGGACTGTTCAGCCTAGAGAAGGCTCAGGGGCTATCTTATCAATTTTAAATAAATACCTGAAGGGAGGCTGCAAAGAAGACGGAGGCAGGCTCTTTTCAGAGGTGCCCAGCGACAGGACCAGAGGTGATGGACACAAACTGAAACACAGGAGATTTCCCCTGAAAATTAGGAAACACTTTTTCACTGTGAGGGTGACTGAGCACCGGCACAGGCTGCCTGGAGAGGTTGTGGAGTCTCCATCCTTAAAGAGATTCAAAAACTGCCTGCACATGGTCCTGGGAAATGGACTGTAGGTGGCCCTGCGTGAGCAATGGGCTTCAACCAAATGAACTCCAGAGGTCCTTCTGAACCTCAACTGTGCTGTGATTCTGTGATATGTAAATGTTCCTGTAATTGCTGTGCTTGTGGTAGTATCTAAAGGCAGTAGCATTTATTGCACAGTATTGATAGAGTAGTAAGTGATGATTGATAGAGTATAAGAGGAATTTGCAGCCCAGTCTGAAAAACACTGCATTTTTAATTTGAGAGCTACTGTACTAAAAGCCAAGCACCAGTGGTAAGTAGCTACATGGTGTTATATTGTAGATGAGTATAACGGAAAAGCACAAAATTAAAAGGTAACATCCTGTTGTAATGTTGTTGCACGTACTGTGGTAAAGGACAGTAATATACAGATGTGTGTGTAAGTATGTCATGTTCACTCATTCTGGGGATTTAATTATATAAAACATTTCATAGGAACACTGCCTCATTAAAATGAATTGCAAAATATCGAAGTTGTAATATCATGTAGATTTGTCATTCTTTAAATAATAATAAATAATTAAGTTGCCAGTAATAAAGCTGTACAGTGGTTAAAAAACAAAACAACTCACTTTAATTGGGCAGGATTGTACTTTGTGATAATTTGTAAAATGTGAGGCGTATTTGCTCTTTAATTTTTTGAGCTGAAAAAGACAGGATGCATACATCATCTGTATTACCCTACGGTAAAAGAAGCAGAGGAACAGAATAAATGAAAGGTACGTTACAGTGCATCAGATTTCGTGGCGATGACTTTACAGACCCCTTACTCCACAGTTTTTTTCACCAGCCTTTGCCATTGACATTAGTGTTCTTATGTTTAAAGAACTAAATAATTTTAATATGCTGATGACAGGATATGAAGCTTTTCACCTTCAGATCACAAGTTCAAATTCAAATATAATTGGCAATTACAAAATAGTTGCTCTCTGCTCAGCGGCCTGTCTTGCAGTGAGTTGTTGGTCCTAGCCTCAAGCTCTGTGGAAATGTGCCCATGTATAGCACATGGCATGGGAGTGATAAAGCTTGCCAGAGGGTAAGAATTGAATGGGCATCTGGACACTTAAACATACTTTGTAGAAGTCAGAGAATAATTATTTTTGCAAATATGTGGTCAGACAGCAGTCAAACCCAGATTGCCTCTGAGCATTTTCTTTGCCCTGAGTCTTTCTGAAGCTGAGATATGATATGAACACAAGCTCAGAGAACTGTGCATGCTTGTTTAATGTAATGTATAAATGGATGCATTAAATGAGATATGTTTAGGGATGATTAATTTTTCATGTGGTTTACTTGAACAGAGCTTCTCCAGTAATGTCAACGGTAAAGCTGTCCTGCCTCATATTATTCATAAATAAAATGTTCTGTTCATTATTATTCATGACTTAAAAAAAGACCAGTTGTTTGGGTGGGAGATGAGCTTTTTTTTCCTTTTAAGTATTAATGAAGAGTTTTTTGCTTTTGCCAACCCTTTCTTACAACTATTAGTCTATGACCAAAACATATTCTTCTAAATGCCTCTTACATACCTATTAATCTGATAAAAACATTAGTCAGTATAATTGAGACCCACAGGAAAAATTCAGGGTTAAAATTGGCTCTTAGTGCTACAACTGAAATCTTTGAAAAAGAGAGAATGCTTTTTAGTGTTATCCTTTTTGTGCCTCTTGCTTGTATTTCAAACTTTTTGGGTTTTTATTTTGTTTGGTTGGTGGGTTTGGGTATTTTTGTGTTGTTTTTTTTTTCCGCGAAGCAAGTACAAAGGTTCAACTGTAGAGCTTCTTGTACATTTAGGATTATGTGCTTTTTCTTTTTATTATTATAGGGTAACACTGTTGTCATATGGTCATTATCTATATTATGTACACAAGGGTTCTCAACTCTTCAGTTGAGAAGTTGATGAATTATTGTGGAATCTTTTAGCTGGTTCATCACTTGATAGATTTGGGGGTCTTAACTGTATTCATTCTTTGGTTTCATAATGCTTCCTACATCTCACTGCTGCAAAAAGCTCCAGCTATCCCTCAGCTCTGTCTAGTTACCAAAAAAGTATCCTTTTATCCTGTTCTCGTGCCCTGATAGCTTTCAGTTACAGTGGTGAATATGTTGACTCTCAAAGCCTACTATGTATTAAGAATGCAGTAAAATGTGGAAACCAGAATTTAAATAGCAGAAATACAGGGCTACCATTCTGAGTGATCTCCCCCGCCTCCCCCCCAACTAATTACACTACCTTTTTGCCATCACAGTAGTCTTCAGAACCAGAGAAATTTATTCTTTTCTTGAAATTTTAGCAAAGTCGAGAGCAACTACCTTAATTTTCTTCTCCTAGTGTCTGTTTTAGCACTCGCTTTGGAGGATTTCTCTTTTTCCAGTGCTGGTTCCATCTTTTCTTGTGGATCCTACCAGATCTGTTTCTTGATCTTTGATCCTATATGTCTTACTGTAGGGCTGCTGTCTTTTTACTGGTAATGTAATTGATTGATCTGTATCCTCGACCTCTCTCCTTTATGGATCAAACTCAACCTCCAGCCCATCTCTCTAAAAACCAGCTGAAAACCCTGTGGGACTTTTGGAGCACTATTCTAGCTACCAAATTTCCTTGTCCTGCCTCTTCTGCTACTTTTTTCATTGCAGAGGATTAACTCATCATCCAGACCATCACTTTGAACCTCAACCTGAGTGTCATCCTTGACTGGTAACTGGTCCCTGGGCTGTATCATAAGATACAGGCACGTGATATCGGCAGTTGCCACACCTAATTTTTCTTTTCTGTCTGCCTTCAGAACTGTAGGCCATCCCATGATGATTGTGTACATTATGATTTTATCTGTCAAGTCTGCATGTCTGTTGCCTCACATGTTTCAAGCTTTCAGCTGCTCGCTTGGCTTGTCACTTCCTTCATCAGCCTGCTCTTTTTGGAGTTGCCCAAGTCAGATTGCTTGTCCTTCATTTTCAAAGTCTCCAGCAATAGTGCCCCTTATGATTAGCTAAGATTGATTCCTGTTGTAACTCTGCCAATTATGCCAGACTTCATTTGTTAAACGCTACCATGTAGCACATGTACTTCTTCCTTTCCAATGCAGCCTGGCCTACTGTATTGAATCAGAGGTGCTGAGTGTTTTGATTTGCTCATGTTCCTAAAAGAGCTTGAAATTTGCAAAAATTTTGTTTGTTTACTGCATTTTGTGTCTATTGTATTAAATTCCTTATTTTGGTCATCTCCAGATCACGTCTCACTTGCCTTCCCTTGTCTTACTTGTTCTCCCTTCCAATGCCTGGTCGGATGTCTGGGGAGCGTGTGGGAAGCAGCTGGAGGATCACCCTTCCTCTCAGGCCTGACAGGCACAGCTACGATTTGTCCAGTTCAGGATTGTGTTGCTAGCCGGACTTGTCAGGAGTGAACATTTTCCTTTGGCTTCACTAACCGCTACGAATTTATCACTTCGCTCTCTGCCTGCAGGGTGTCTGACTCCTGATATTGGATAGGAATTTTCTGTGACAAGTTTCCTGCAATAAGCATGGGTCCAAGATGCTGATTGCTTCTGTATTTTTTTGTGTGGCCTACCTGTTCTGTCTTCTGTGCTCTCTGATAAAGGTCTAGAGGGTTGGTGCTTTTGTTACGTGTAGCTTGTCATCCATGCTGCGAGTAAATTTTTTATTTGAGCTGAATATCTGTTTCATGGCTGCTTATAGTTTTGTGATTACGGCACTTATGTGCTTATAAAACACTATTACCCCCTTACAATAACTGTCAACACAATATTACTTATACTCCTTTAATACCTTACTATCAATTTATTTAAAAATTAATAACATTTTTTTCAGTTATTAGATCCTTTCTTATAAACTGTAAATTAATGCTCCTTTTGCAGAAGCAAATGTAAAAGTGTTGTTTTTGAGGACAATCCCCCTGCCCTATTTCTTTTTTTTCCTTTTTTCTCCTCTTTAAGCAGCGGTTGCTAGTATACTCTTGTATCGCAAATGTGAATGCACAAGTCCTAGGGAGAAGTAGAGTGTCTTTCTAACTCTTTGAAATTAATATAGATACCAGTACTTTTATTATTGTTGCTGATTCCAGAGGCTCAAGCAGATTGCAGTCCTCATTTGGTTTGGGCTTTAACTATGCAGACAGATAGAAAAGATTCTCAGCCGACATTTTGACTATTCCAAGCATGAAAAAAATAAACCACCATGGACAAATTTGTAATATATGAGGCACTGAATGCAGGGATATACATGTTTTTTTGCTGATGAAATGCATGGCAGTTGTGTTGGAATTGGAGAAAAGAGCTAAGGGCACAAAATTAGGCAGAAATTAAGAGCATGGAGGTCGATTTTGCTTATGCCATCAAGCTTCCAAAACACTGAAAGCAATGACTAGAAATTATGTGTGTGTAGGGGGTTAATTTATTCAAGTGAAATGGTTTATTCCATGAAGAAAGTCCTTACTGTGCACAAAAGCAATAGCTTCCAAATAGATATGCTTTAGTCTGGTATTTTCAAGGGAGACTTTCTCTAATGAGCAACGCTGAATAGTGCAAGAGAGAAAGATTAAATAGCAGAGACTTCTTACTGTGGTGTGCTGAATTTTTATTATTTGGTTCATCAGAGCTGAGCCTAGACAGTTTCCAAAGCGCGCCTCTTCCAGGGTAAGTCTGATGCTGTGTCTCAGCTGAATCCTTCTAATTAAATATGATTGTTTCATTACATTAACTAGGTTATTTATGTGAGGGTATTTGATCTTTGCAGACTACAAAGACAAAATGTGCGAAAATACAAATTTCCAAATACAGCTATTCCAATGAAAATTAAAGACTAGTCTGACCATTTGAATTCACCTTTTATTTGGCTTTTTGGTATGTAATGAAATGTTTTCTATTTATTTTCTCACACCTGTAACATGCTGTAGTAGTAAATTATGCTTCATTTGACTGGATAGCTTTTATTCCTACAAAGAAAACAGTGAACAAGTTGGAAAAAGAATATCTAAATGAATTTGATTCTTCATCCGTCTGCAAAAACATGATTATTAAGTTAACTAAAGGAAGTATTATTATAAGCATTCACAAACTACTGTGAAAGAATCTTTAGTGATGAGTCCAGTCATCCTAGAAGTGTGTATTTTGGAATCTGGACGTATTCTAAGGGGTTCAGAATATAACCTTTAAAATACTCTGAATTAGACTGTCCAGGAGCGTTACCTGAAGTTGGTAACTGTAATTTGTATCATTTCAGAATACTGAATACGAAACCTCTGAAATGAAAGAAAAATGCATTAAAGTTATACAGTGTGACATTTGAAAAACAGGGAAAAATCTTGTGGCCAGTGTGGGGAAGACTGTGCTCCTATTAGTTTGCAGTGTCTCTTCATTTAAAGTATTGTGAAATGTCAGTAATAAACTTTTTTATGTTGCCATTTCAAAATAGCAGGTACTTTTCAGATGTAAATACAAATTTAATTTTTACTGTGTTCAGTTTTTGTGAAGGGCTCCCAAGGGTTGGCATTGCCGTTCACAGATAGGAAATTGGACAAAATTTACCAATCATTTCTCGGTTTACCTCAGTGTGAAACATTGCCTGTAGTAGTAAGACAATTTATTTTTCATACCTGCTCAATCATTTTTCTCACTATACACACACAGTCCTAATGCTTGGATGCTCAGCTGCTAATTTTTGAAGTGCAACGAAGGCTTTACTTGGGTGGCAAAGTTGGAAAGATAGAAAAGAAAGCCACCCAGGTATAGACATCAGCATATGGCTGATGTGCTATTAAGGGAAAAATCTTTCAGATACCTTAAATCTGTGAGTGTTGCTTGATTCCTTCCTTGACTGTGAAAAGACAGGAGAGGGAGCAGCTACATTTATTCCACAATTCCATTTTCTTCACCTTGAAAAATTATAAACTTTCAAGAGTACTTGAGGAAAAAGAAATTGTGATGAGATTTGTTTGTATGTGTGGTCTTAATTCTGAAGAGTGATGGATTCTAAAGCAATGGATCTGTTACTAAGGAATAACCATGCTTATTTCACAATACAGTTTGAAATTTGGGGGCTAGAGGACCCCATCTGTATCTATATGCTGTGGCTACCACAGCTGTTATAAAAGGAGTTAATGTGAAAACATTCCTGTTTTTAAATAGGAAATGCTTATTGACAGATTGACAGGGAACTGTCTCCTTGAATCAGAATCCTCCTTAATTTCTCTAATCTGGTTGGTTTGTTGTGTTCCGTCCGTCCTATCCCCCACCCAATCTGCTTGTTTCCTCTTCATTCCCTCCACTGTCTATCACTTTCAGCTTTTAAAACTATCCCAAATATGAGCCTTTCATTTTAAAAAAAATGAAAGGGACACAGAAGGACTTTAGGGAATCAGCTTTTTTTTTTTTTTTCTAGGCTTAATTTTTATTCAGTAGACTCTCTTTTTTAGATTCTGTATTTCTAGATCTTAAATCATGCTGGTTGCTGCTGCTGACTCTATTCAGTTGGTGCCTGTATTACTGAAAAACAGTACTGAACCCTGATCTAATGAACCCAGCTAAGACCTTACCCGTGTAAAGCAGGTTGGAGGGATGATTTCAGGTGTTTTTCAGGCTGTTATGCTGTCAGTGCTTTATGTTTTTACAATAGTACTGAAACACTGTTGCCTTATACTCAGCTTTTGATATTTTCCTGGGAAATTCATCCTTAAAGAACTACTGCTCCACCACCGTCTTCATCTTGTGTTTGCACAGTTGATTCTCTCTAAGTCTTCAACCTTGGATTTGTCCCTTACTGAATTTCACAGAGGTTTCTTTTAGGCAACTTACCAGTAATCTTGATCATTTTGAATTTCTTCTGTCTGCCTTTGTCATCTGCAAATAAGCGTATTCTTTCTTCAACTTCATTAATTAAGACTGACTGGAACAGCTTGCAGTGCCACTTGATATGTCTTTCCATTTTGAGTGGCCCGTTGACAGCTCCTCTTTGTCTGTAGTTAGCCAGTCAGTTCTGCATCTACATTTGTTGTCACGACTATGCAGCACAGGTTAATTCATCTTTATTTTTAATGTTTTTATAAAAGACATCTAAATACCTACCTTGAAAGATTTTCATTAAGAGGTAAATGAGAAGCTTTTTTGAAGATCACTGAAAAGCTCAGAGTTGGTTCTTGCTGTAATAAAATCTTGTAAAAACTGCTTTTTCTGGCAGGTGCAGTTCCTTCCCTTATGTAATTTACAGCTGATTAGGTTAGATTTTGCTGTAGGTCGACTGAACTTAAATAGGACATAGGAAAGGAATGACTTGCCACGATTTCTTTTTTTTCTGTTAGAAGCAGAGTTGCCTGCTACTGAAGTGTATTCTTTATAAAACTGACTGACTAATATGCATCACCCCATTCACTCAAATGGGAGAGATGCTGAATTATTTATGAAAGTAGTATGACAGGCCCTATGAACTAAAGGCATTTTGTCCCCATCTTCCTCACTCTTGACAAAAACTCCTCAGTCCCTATGTCGTCTTTATCCAGACTGGTTTGCACCAGTGGTCTCACAGAAATGATGGAAAATCCTGTGACTAGAGTTGAATTGGTGTTTTCTGTATAAACTTCACTGAATAAGCTTGGGGAAATCAGTTGGTCCCACACCCTTTGGAGGTGTTTGAATTCCTTGCTTCCATTGATTTCCTCGAGTTAAATGTCTAAAAGCCTTTGAAGGGCCAAGCCTGACAGTGTAGGTTGGCTAGTTGAAGTTGATGTAAGGCTGTGCTCCACTGACGTGGGGGTCCTTGCCACTGCAGGCAGTTACTACTACCAGTCGTATCACCATGTTTATCTAACTAAAATCTGACACTCCAAAACAGGATTAACATTCAAGTGTGTCCTCATCTCCACAGCACCTCTGAATACAGAAAGAAGATGAGAGCCCAGATCATATGGGCTCTATGTAGTCCTCTAACACTAAAATTAGTAAGAAGAAAGATACTAAATAACAGGCAGGTGCCAAGGTCTTTTGGTTTATAGAAAGTTAAAAGAGATGCTGTTTTTAAATGTACTGTAGACTTTGGTTTTTAAATTATTTCATCAAATTCTAGCCACTGCTATTTTTTCAACTTGTCCTTTTTTTTAATACCTCCTTAGTTCTATCCAATATACCTGTATATTCTTTTTACATTATTAAAGATCAGATTTGCTCGCAAAGTGTAAAGTTCATCCTTGCCACAGAGTTATTCGTGCTTTCTTATTTTCTTTCAAAAAACTCTTTAGGGATTTTTGGATAGAGAAGGCGTTATCTTGCCTCAACCTACCACTAGCCTTCAAAATGTTTTTTTCTGGGGGTGATAGTCAAGTTTGTGTAATAGAAGATAACTTGTAATGCCAGCCTAGACCGCCTTCCTCCACTTTGCCTTCCTTCATGATGTTGGTAGCCCAAAAGCACAAAATCCTTCCATCCTTTTCTCATTGAGTTGTGTTGACAGTTACCTTAATCATGTAAAGAACAAGTGTGCTTGTGTTGCATCCTTGCATAATTTATAAAATTTGCATTTTGATGCAAACTATTTCAAATATCTCGAGGTCCTACAGAGGCAGCTGCATTTGTCTCCTGCTGAGAATTACAGCTCTATGTGTTCCACTGAAATGGAAGGTGAAAAAGGTTAAAGACCTGGATATTTCTTTGTTGTCCCCTTAACTCAGGGTTAGAAAATAAAGTTCTGATTTTTCAGAATTTTGTGTCTTGAATGGAAGCAGTATAGTTTGCAACTTTACTGCAAGCCAGTAAGGTTGCCTTTGCAACAGGTGATTTCTTCCTCTACCACCATACTCCTCATTAATATGATGTAATTTTGAAGTATCACCTTTATGACTAAGAAAACACAGCAGCAGCAAACATAGATAATTTTGTTTCTGCAGTGTTTTTCAATAGTATTTTAGTTAATTATAATTCAGGAAAAGCTAGCTTGCCTGTAAGCACAATTCTATTCGTCTGTATGATTTAATTAATAGTTAATTATATCAGGATCCCTACATAATAACATTATGCAACCACACTTGTGTGTAAATGACTCCTTACAACTGACACTTTAACACTGATGGCCTCAGGAAATAGGAGCGATTTTCTATATTTTCAGCTTAGCTTTTTGCTAAGCTCAGAAACCTATTTTCCCCTCTTGCTGAAGATGACACGTGTTTTGCCAGAGACTGCTGTGGGTTCAAGGAAAACAGTTTGAATCAATGTATACAGCCCTGGTCTGGAAATGCAAGGATGCCTTTCTTGAGTGTCAAGAGCTGGCTGCATGCTATTTGTGCAGAGACTTCGCTCCTCTCTGTTCTAGCACCTGTGTCCCTGTCTGCATTACATTTTCTGGTTTTCTATTAAGGCTTTATAGTCTTTGATAAACAGCAAGACTTTCTGTGTGTCTCTTTCACTTCAGTATTTACTTAATCCTTCATTACAGTAGCATCTGGGTACTTGAATCTTTAGTCTGTGTAAGCTTTTATGCACCCGTAAGCCTGTATGATAGCCAGGTAAAATTGGGGGTACAGGTGCGGCCTAGAGGCCAGAAGACAAGAATGTTGCACAGTAATTTTCCACAGTGCAGATGACTACCTCTGGTGTCTGAGCCTTAGCCCCAGCTGGCAGGTTGTCCTTCCTCTGCATAATCATTCTCAAACATCCATTTTCAAGGTATTGTGTTTTCCACAGTGTGGAACAGTGTGAAAAATAGGCAGCTGAGAGATATGTTACTATAATAACATATAGTTATAATAACATAGACTTCTGGTCTTCAGAAGTACTAATAATAAATTCTTTCAGTAACTGGTTGAAACAGGCCAAAAGTATTTTTTCCACCACTTTAAATGTGTGTATGTGTGTACAGAGAAGATCATGTGTGTACAGAGCACAGATCATTCATAGAAGTAGCCTGTTTTGTCTGTCTGTGTTTCAGATCTATTTTTATGTACCGCTTTGTTTTCAAGGTCCTGAATAGCACTACTTGTTTGTAGAATTGTGCATAACCTGAATCTTAAATTTCTAGCGTACCTAAATTTGTACCCTTTCTAATGAAAGCATCACAAATAAGCATCCTTTACAGACCTGGCACATTATGGTTGTAAAAGCAAATCACATACAGCCAAGCTTAGAACGTAAGAATTTGTGATATAGTGCTTGGTGCTTATATACCAAGAAATAAAAGTTAACTTTCCTCTAGATTTTTGGCTTATAGCATTTTTCCCTTTATAAAATATTTTAATCTAAATCCCATGGTAGTAGGATAAATGGTATTTTGAAAATTAATGTTTAATATTTCAATTTGTTCTGTATTCTGAATTTATTTGTGAACTATGAAACATAAAAAGGAACATAGTGGTGTAAAGATTATTAAAGCCGAAAGAATTCCAAATCTGCTTCCTTATAGAGCTTATGCCTGTTTTAGCTGCAGATTTTTTTTATTTTCTTTTTCCATTCTCTAAGATGAGTCGTCATTTCCAGAGTTTTGTAAGTCTGGGTAATTCAGCATTGTCTGGGTCTAGCCGCATGGGACTGTACAAAGTAGTCATATTAATGTCGATAGGGAGGATAAGAATCTAATTTTGATGTTACCAGAAAGTAAAGTATTATCAGGGTTTTAACTTAATTCTGAAATTGATAGTTGCAATGTTATTAAAAGGCAATTTATCACTATTTGTGGTATAGTAGCTTTCCCTTGAAGACCATAGGACCACATCAGTGAGGGTGGGGGTACCATCATCTCAATATAGAGAAAAAGCAATGAAATGCAAGTCTGAAGTGAATGTAGGGTAGATACACTGGTTTGAATAAAAGATAGTGAATAATTCTTATTACTTTGCCATGTGTCCTGGTATATAGGTATGTTCAGTGAGAGTGTATTTGGCGAGTCTCTCATCTCCTCGGAAGTGTGTGGTACAAGGGAAAAGGTGAGCTAGCAAATGAATATGGCAAAGCCAGAAGGGGCAGAATTTCCTAAGAGAAAGGCATCAGGAAATTTTGCTTTTTTTATGGGTGCGGAGGTGAAGACAGGCAGAAAGGAGCTTTTTGTTCATTAAGGTTGAAATGTCTTCCCCTGAAGTGCAGTGGTAAGCTGCATGGGTGGGAGAGTAATTCAGGCCTGTGAACGAGACCTGAGGGCCCCCATCCTCCCTCAGCATCTTTCCTTGTGAGCTTCGGAGAGGAAGAGCAAGTGAATGAGGTGTGTGTTTGGTAAGGTCCATTGGTGTTGCCATTATCATCTCCACGATCCACAGCAGCTGCTTAAAATTGAGACACGCATACTTCTAATTCAATGATCTTTGGGTCACTTGCATGCATGGATTTGTATGTAAATACATAAACTATGCAAATAATTATTCCAGACTGGAGTTGCTGCAGGTATCGTGCTAGTTAGGACACTCCAGCTGGTGGCCACATAAACCTTGTTTTGCTGTAGCAGTGACAATGGGCCCGCCCAAGTGTAGACATCTACAAAGGTGCCTGTGGCCACTGGTGTTGAGGCATTAAACACCATGATTTGTAAAGACAGAGCTGATACCCAGCCACCAAAGTATTTTAAATACAAATGCAATTAATTTTCAGTGTCTCCTGAAGTGATTTCCATAAGGTTGTATATAGTTTGTGAAGCTGTGGGTATTTGACTCTTAGGCTTAGAGAAGTACAGACTGCTGTGAGAATGACATGACCTTACCGATTTTTTGTGGCTTCCTGGCTTTTGCTACAGTTACAGCAAGTACTTAGGCTGGGTCCTGGACTGTTTGCAGAACAGAGTCCAAAACAGATAGTGGAGAAAGCTTAAAAAAACCAACCAAACAAACCCAAAACTAAATCCCACCATCCTTTCTACTTTTCTGGCTTATTTTTCAGCTATCACACTGTTATGGAGAGACATCAAAATTAGAAGAATACATCTCACATTTGGGGGCTACCTTCAAACTGGAAATGATGCAAAAGGAGATGGCTCCAGGGCAGCAGTGTTCACTTTTTTGTCTTAGTTATTGTTTGCCTGTTTCTTCCTCATGGGGATCCACAGGGTTTAGGGCTGTGCAGGCATGGAGCAAGCATGGAGTCACCATGCGACTGCTTTATGTGTCCTTCCTCTTCTTCCCAAGCTCTGTGAACCACTTCTAAGATTCCTGTTACAGAAAGAGTAGCTGCTCTTTATTCCTGGGTACATAGTGTACTTGAAGCTATCTAGCATCAATGTACATTATTCAGACTTTATATAATGGCAAGAAACTGGCAAATATGTGATCATAAGATGAAAGAGACTTGGAAAACAGCAGAAAAGGAGCTGCTTCCTCATTAAATTTAGAGAATAAGGACATAGGCAGAAGTTGAAATAAACTTTTTTCATTAGGGGGGAAAAAAAAATTGAGGCTAGAGGGTCCCAACTACTGCTTGCCTAATACTGCTAGGCTTTGAAGTGCTTGCAGGGCTTGTGTTCTGCACACCTATTTCATTCATAATGCACCTTCCTTGGGGAAGATAACGTCTGTGAGGGGGGGACAATGTGACCCAGAAGCAAGGCAGCTCTGGTTTTGAGAGAGCTGGGAGAACACTGTGAGCTCTGTGACCAAGTAGTTGTGTGAGTCTTGGCAAGTTAATTCTCCTCTTTGTTTCTCAGTGCTTTGCCTAACTAGGCAGAGCAGGCAGGACCAGTTACTGGCACAGTTAATGTTTCTTACTGTACATTTGTATAGTGCCTAGTACAGCATATCCCTAGTTGTAAAGTGCCAGAGATAATGCATGTTGTAAGCTGTGCAAACACACTGGATGCTGCAAATCCTCAGGCAAGGCAGAATCAAACTATGTTAGCCCACCAGTTTTCTTCATCAAGCAACAGAATCAGGTGGTCTAAATTTTAATGCAGTGTCTCATTTGGTGAGATCTCATTGCTGTTGGTTAGCTAGTAGGTAGCACTTACTGTATTGCATTAATAAGTTTGCATCAGCATGAGAGTGTGGGCTTACTCTCTCTCTTCTGTTTTTCTCGGTATGAGGCAGTGTGCTATGGATTCTTGGTCAGCTCTTGGTTCTGCTTCTCATTGCTGTCTAGTAGCAGTAATGCCCAACATGCCATGGGGATGAAGTTTGCTGTAAGACCTTGGGAGGGAACCCAGCACTGTGTGCTTGGTCCAGGGTCCAGCAGGATGTCACTCCCCAGATGAGAAAGGTTGCCAAACCTAGCAGCTGTAGCAGCAAGGAGCTTGGCCATGAGCACAGAGCTTTTGCTTGGGCCACCACACAAGTAACGCCCGTGGGACTGCCTTCTTATGCTGCCTCATTGCTCACTGAGCCTCTTGCTTGGGATTTAGGCAGAATTTAAGCTGTTAGCCCCTAACCTAGGTTTTTGTAGGGGAGAGGCTGTTACTGTGCGCATGGCTCCTGCCAAGGAAAACCAGCTCATGTCTAAGACCTGCCTGCCCCCCCGCTTTCAAGCTCTGTGAATCAAAAAATCAACAATGAAAGTATTTAAAAAAAAAAAAAAAAGTGATTAAACTTCAGTTTCAAGACTTCGATCTTTTGACTGTTGCTCCCTAAATGGCAAAGGTTTATCATGGTTAACTGTAGTGGAGAGGTGCAATGGGATAACTAAACAAATGTTGTAAAGCATGTGCAACATTTTCTATGATTAAAGAGTCTAATGCTAGTGTCTCAGGTAAATATTTCAGATGTGTGTTTTTCATGGGTTTTTTGATTATGTAAGAGAATGGAGTTGTACTTAAGCAATATTAAAAAAATGTACCTAATGGGCCAGTACTGTTGAATATACATAATTACATTTCCATAGCTTTTCTTCCTGAGTTCAGGATGTTAATAACTTCTGAATAATTAAGTATTTTGCCTATTTTCTGTTGAAGGAAGCAAGAGATTTGTTAATGGCAAATGGAGAAATCAAACTGCAGTCCTAGAAGAGTCTTTGGCTTCCTTTTTTACAACTGAATTCATTCTTGCATTATCTAGCACTTGTACATTACTTTGTCTCTTTTTTTTCCCCTTTCCAGGGTGGTCAACACTGTTGATAGATATTTCGGGAATGTTCAAAGGGAGATTTCCCAAGCTGAGCAGATATTATGTTAATTTAGGAAAACAATGTAAGATTAATCACACAGAGAAAATTGGACCTAGTCATATGGAAAAGCCCTATTTGACATCACTTATGTATCATCTTTGATGCTTACATTGACTGTGTGCAAATGTTATATCCTCCAAGCCAGCTTGCTTTCCACAATTATTAAAATAACAGCAACATACAGCTAAGCTTTCATTGCAGACTATGTTGTGCCTAGTAAAGCTTTTAAAACATGCAACATCCCAAACTCAAATTATCGTATTTGCCTTATTAAGGTAACATTTGCATGAAGTTCAACACACTTTCAGTAATAATTAAATGGACTAATGACAGTGATAATGCTTCATAGTTTTTGTGGAGTATAAGGGTACTGAGCATCTAATGTAGTAATCAGTATTCTAACTCCGTAATCGTTTCTCTGCTACGTTGGTTAGCAAAGGTAAGCAGGTTAATATTGCATGCTGAAAAGTTCAATTATTCATGATGCAAGGGATGGAAGATTTCCATGAAAAATCTAAGCTGCTTGATATGTAGGTGCCAGTGAATGGTATTTCATGTTGAACTGTTGAACATTCCTCCCAGTTTGTGCACGTACATAATGTGTTCAAAAGGATGAAAACCCTTAAATGTTCAGTGATAAAGCAAGACACAGCAACAGTACTTTTTTTTGTTTGCTCAAAGTTCTACTACTAAGCAAGTCAATGCAGAATCAGCCTTTCCATATTAATAGAATGTCTCAGAGCAAAAAGTATATAAGCTACCACTAAACACAACAAAAGATCCAGAAAATTAAAACATTACTGTCTTTAGTATTTTTATATTAGGGAATTTTGCCACCTTGCTTTTGATCCAGAATAATTTTAGGTTTTCTATTTTACGATTGATTCCGTCAGTGTATGTGTTTGCCTTTAAAGTCATTTTAGGTTCTGTCTTGCCTCTGATATAGTTTTTAATCGCAGTGAGATGTGGATAAGTGGGGTGTCTCCCTCCGTACTCAAGAAAGACACAGTCCGTGTCTTGGAGAACCCGAGCAACCTTTGATGTTTATTCCCTTAATGGCCAAGGTGAGGTAGGAAAGCGCTCCTGTCCCCATTTCATTGATGGAGACTAAGGTTAAGAAAGGTGATGTGATTGAAGCCCAAATGTATTCAGGAAGGACTTTCTGAAGATGTCTGGGTGACCTCTTCAACACTGAAAAAAGAGCTGTTGCACAAGAGAGGGTCTTTTGTGCACATCCGGAAGGAACGGGCATCAGAAAGCTAGCCTGGACACCCTATGGGAGCAGGGCTAAATATCCTGCACTGAGGCATCTCAGGCACTGTTGTAGGTATCGCCTTGAAGACTGACCCAGTTGGGCCACTTCTCTAATTTTTCTCCATTCTGGGTGTCTCAACTGCTTGCTGTCCTATTTGATCCTAGAGGAAAATGCATGCCATCATAAAAGATGATTAAATGCACTTCTACCTCTCTAAGCAGCATTCTAGTGTATAAATTTAAGGGGATTGTCAGGAAAGCCTTACATTTTCTTATCAAGTCAGATAAATTTCCACACTTCTAGGTCTTCATAAATGTAGCTTAAGATATTTTTTGGACTTACTGACTGTTTGATTATATAAATAGAATAATTTTAATAGTCCTTCAAATAAGCAATAGCTAAGGGTTTATTTTTGTAAGACATTTATATTCCTTGCCCTGATGCTGTTGATTCTTTACTAATTTGCATGGAAGTGACAAGGTCTGTTTGTGTTTGTCAGCCCCAAATAGCTAGAAAACAAGGGTTAGAGCATATTTTTATTAAAAGAGGATACCTTTTCCTTTTTTCAGGAAAAAATGATGCTTCTGTATGCTTGTGAGATATTTAATAAAAGAACACTGTGAAACTATGTCTGGGAGATGATTAATGCAAGCCTTAAGGCTTATCTCTGTATGTTAAAAGTAAAGCATAGCATTTCTTGAAAATGCATTATTTTGTCTTGGTGCTGGGTATTCTGTTTATTCCTGTATGACAATCACATCCATGTATTCAGAGTTCGTGGAGTTGTATGTTTGTCTCATAATGGCATGACCAGATTCGTCATGTTAAGTGTTGCAAGTTCCAATCTCTGCTATTATTTCAGCAGTAATATTTTACCCCGCTTCTAAGAAATGGTATTTATTCTGTTGTATTAAAATCAGTTTTCTTTTTGCTGGCGGTGATATGTGTAGAAATCCATCCAGTGGAAAAAAATGAAGTTAATTGTAATTACTGTTCTGTCTGCCTCTGTTGGCAGAAGAGTTAGTGTCCACACGTTATCACATATTCTCTATGTACAAATTAGTACTACGTATATTGTTTAATCCTGCCCACCCTCACTATGAAACAGGTGACTGCTGACTGGATCCTGTGTTTTTATCTCACTTTATTCACTGGCAGGCAATATCAAAAGATGCACTTGATGTAGCTGGCATGAAATGTTGAACATCATGAACTATGCAATTCTGAAGAAAAATATAAATTTGAGTATTTTTGTGACTTGCATTGAGGTTTTTGTTGCTTTAGGTTTCTGATAAAATTTCCCCCCTCCCAAGGTTTTCTCTGTATTCAGAATGGCTAGAATTTTATATGTGCTGGTGTGTGCTTTGAACATACCATACCAATGCATGCTACAGATACACTTTGTTTCTTTCCTCAGTTTTGGATGAAAGCAGCCAAAGAGTATCTTGAAATCAGCCAGATTATTTTTCAGAATAAAATTAAGTGAATCTGTGACTTTCTAGTATATCCCTTTCCTCTTTTTTACTTCAAAAAGGTCTAAATTTCATTATAGGCATTTGTTTCTGGAGGCTGTAATAGAAGTGAACTCCCCTGTACTGTAAAACTAGAAAACTGAACATTGGTAAAACCCGCTAGCTGTCCTGCTCTGTCCTGTGTATCAACACAGGTGAAATACTGAATTTCCCTTGACTGAGAAGTGAAGATAAATGAAGTGGGGAAAATAATAATTCCTCTGTAGTCTTTCAGCACTCTTGGTTTACTTTGTAACTAGAACTCAATGAAATCTTTGAAGCGGGTTCCAGCCAGTTTGGATCAGAATGAAAATACATGCAAAAATTCCGTAAATTTAAGCTACCACATCTTATTCTTGTTCTTAATTAGTCCTTTCAGGTTCTCTAACTCCCCAGGGAAATCTTAGTTTATCCTGCTGAGTATTTGTAAAATTAATTAGGCTTTTATGATTTGACCTTCTTTTTTTGAAATTCAGTTAACTGAAGCTGTCATGAGTAATTATAGATGCAGATAAGTAAAAAGCGAAGGAAAAGCATTTCATCTTTGCCAATTTAT
Source organism: Phaethon aethereus (assembly GCF_964289735.1). Taxonomy (NCBI): domain Eukaryota; kingdom Metazoa; phylum Chordata; class Aves; order Phaethontiformes; family Phaethontidae; genus Phaethon; species Phaethon aethereus. Next base: position 122,551,670 of record NC_138582.1, on the reverse strand, counting down.
TATTGGATCTTTTACCTCTATCAAAAGCAAAAGATGCTTGTTTTTGATTTACATTGTGTAGTTTGCTGTATGATAAAAATTCAGGCAGCATTAAGACTATTAAAGCAAGTTTTACTCAAGCTCTGGAGATGAGGGAATACAGGGAAGCATAAATTTCAAAGAATCAAAGACAGGCTGTCTTCATCCACCCAAATGTTAAAGCCTAATTTCATGTTGGTGTGATACAAAAAATACTGGTAAAGTTGTGCTTTTTGTGCAGTGTCCATCCAGGATGAAAATAAGAGTCCTTCTTGGGAAATTTTGGTGCAAAGTGAATAAGAGTAACCTAAACTCAGCTAGCTGAGGAAATGCCTTTTTAAAATGAAGTGTAAAGAGATCACAACTTCCTATTGTAGATCTCCTATTTCTGCTGCTATGCCATTCTGTATTTAAATTATTTTTTATAAGAATTTTCTATTCATTTTTGCCAGAACTGTGCATGTGGAAAGATGTCACTTCAGTCCATGCACATACTAACTTATTGCAAAGCTCTTTATTTTTGTATTAAATTATGATTTGTGAGGTACTGTAATTGTGCTACTTCTTTCAGAATCATCTGTGTTCTGAACACCTTAGGTGCAAATTGTGCCTTTGTTTATTCATTTATTTCTAAATCCCTGATCAGGACAGAGCAAAAGATGATCCTCCTCTAAAGATATTTGGAGATACTGGATGAATGTAGTAACATAATGTGGATGCTCGTTTTAATTATTTAAGATACTACAGTCTTTCCTGAAAAATCTGATCAATTTGAATGAATAGAAACTCAAGGCTTTAGAGAGAGCTTGAGCTATTATTTGTGACTAAGACTGAAGGTAGCTGTGAGAACTCCATCACTGTAAGATACCACATCACTGACTTAAATTGTAGTGTTTCAGTGTTATCTTTTTCACCTGGCATTCATTTCTGCAGCAAATTTCAATGCATTGTGGGTGGTCTTACCCATTTTGTTAACCCTAAACTGCTTTCTATTTAGAGGAAAGGTTTTGCATGTACCTTCTCTTTTCAGTAGAGCATTCTGTGACCTCTTACAGATCTGTGTCTTGTGGTTTCAGCTTGGATGAAATTGCTTCAGAATAATCCTATTTGTGTGATCTACTCGGGGAATGTTTTCATTCTGTGCTCAAAAGATGATCAGATGAGTGAGTCAGTAGGGTGCATAGTACAAAATGGAAAGCAATATCCTTAGAATACATAAAAACAGGACACCGGCTAATTTCATGGTTGGTGTAGTAGCATAGCAGAAGTAATGAAGTCTAGTTATAGACAGATTTGTTGGATTTCAAAATACTTTATGTAGTTCTTCATTTTGTAAAAAGTATGACATTAATTTTTAGTAGACCATCTCATGTCCATGCCAGTCTTCCTTTGTAAAGATTAGCCTTGTTGTTAAGCTGGTGGATGCGTGCATGATGCGTGCTTGAGTCAAAGAGGTTAAACTGTCCTATTTCCAACCTCATTAAAATGTTTATCATGTACTACTAGCCTTTGGATGGACAATAAGTGGATTCAAACTGTTGTGCATTTCCCTTTCCATTGTGGACTTCAAGTGGGGTGACAGAGAAAGAGAGGGTGGCATGTGGTAAGGTTTGTGTGTTATGGACCTGATTGTAACACAGAAAGCAGATAGTTCCCCAATCAAACTGAATTCACCATATCTCATAAGACATATCATACAAGCTGCTACTTCAAACAATTTCTTAAATATAAAGCTTATTTTGGCTGACACTTAGTAAGTTGCATGAACTCCTCAGAAAAGGATGAATGATCCCTAACCATCACATGAAAAGAAGGAAGGTCAAAGTGTATTGAATGAGCAAACATTGAGCATGTGTGATCTTCCCATGTTCTCTTACATTCTCCCCATTTGAACATTTCTGAGGTACTGTGAAAGATGTGGGAGCTGCCCTTCAGTAAGTGTACAGCTCCTATAGCTGTTAGCCTGAATGCTTATTGAACAGCAGCTCTATAACTCGGGGAAACCTCAATTAGGTGAAATAAATACACTATGCACCAAAGAATGAGTGTGAAATACTTTGTAGATACTATACTTCAAAGGTCCTGCAGGCTAACACATTCAGGCTGACATGTATTGCATAGACTGAGTAAGTAAAAAGGTTCTTGGAGTAAAAGAGGGACTAAGCAGCTGGTGATAGGATAGGAATTAATGGGTCTAAATTGAAGTGAGGATACACATTGGGAAGCACCCTTAAACACTGAGGGTAGTGAGACCTTGTAGTGCTTACCCACAAAGACTGTAGGATCTCCACTTCTAAAAGTGTTTAAGAACAAGGAAACATTCACTAGGACCCATACAGATGCAAGTGATTCTGCCTTTGGGGGGAGGTATGAACTAAATGATCTCTTGTAGACCCTTCCCTGCCCATTTACCATAACTCTTCATGTGTAACCTGGGGTGACTGGCTGCCTGACACACGTCTTCAGAAAGTGGAAGTTTCTTGGTCTCAGTGTGTCATGTGAGGCACCAAGGCAGACATCTCAGGTGCCTCAATCTTTGCTTCTGTTGCTCAAAGCACTTTTCAGTCACCTGTTCTTTAGTAGGACAAAAGACAGGAGGTAGGACACTGAAGATAACTGAGAAGAATTAGTATTAAAAAGTTGTTTGAAATTCCACGTTTTGAATTTTGAGTAAAATCCATCTTTTAATTAAAATAAAAGAAAAATATGTGTGAATACAAGGCTGTAGTAATTGGGAAAAAAACTACCAAATTTTGACCATAACTACATACTTTTTATAATTAATATCCTTTTGTCTACCCAGCACAAAATCTTAGACTTTAGTTTAATGAAATACAAAGAACTATGAACACTTAAAGAAACATTTAATTTATTGTCTTTTATTTTGCATTATGTTTTCATACTTAATGCATCTGCAGTAACTAAGGTCACAGGTAATTGCAGCTAAGGCTCCAGGTGGTAAAATGTCTTGATATTGAAAATTAGCCAGATGGTGTTTTAAGATGTCCAGTGAATGGCGATGTTTTCTCATCTAACCTCTGTGAGAAGCAGAGCCATGCCCTGATCTTTTCTTTAACCTATGAAGTACAAGCAGTGTTCACTGTATTCTGAAACACACTGATAAGATGTAAATCATGATTGTATCATGATATGTTACAGTGTCTTAATATCAGTGATCATTAGGCATGGAGACTGTTAGTAATCTGTGGACTGGCCTTTCCCAGGCAGTTAGTCCATCTAGTCCAGGCCAAGAACTAATGATGGTTGTTGTCAACTGGCTGTTTATACGAGCTTTCAGCAATGCATACCCGCTGAGTATCTCCACTGTATCACAAAATAGAGTTTTCAGAAAGTTCAGAATTGTTCTAGTACAAAGTATCCGCTATTTTTTAGAAAAAATAAAAAAAGAAAAATATTGTCTAATGGCCCAAATCTCCATCGGGGATTGGTCTAAGTGAATTTAATTTCCTTAACACATTCTAAAGTATCCCCATTGCATATGTAAGGAATTCGGGGAGAGAGGAGTTTTTCTGAATCGGGAATGATTCTTGTATTGAGGAAACCTAGAGAAACTCACCCTCATGCTCTGGTGGACCTACTCTGGACATTTGGTTAGCCTGTACTCTCACCCTTCTTAGGATGCACGTCTAGATGCAGCCAGAGTGGTCTTCCTGTGTGCAGGTGTTTTTGCACTTGGGGTTTTTGTTTGTTTTAAAAAAGAAGATGAAGGCATGTCTCTGATTTCTGTTATGAACCTTTTTCCCCTCTCTCGAATTTAATAAATTCAGGATTTTTAGGTGATAAGACATACGGAGCCCTTAAGACTTGGCATCTGAACAGCTACTGCTACTTTTTTTCAGTACAACAGATCTTTTATTGTGTCTATAATAAAGATGCCAATAACGGACCAAGTTATTTTAAGCACATTGTTCTTGGTGCTGTGGTTGTATTCTTGTTTCCTCCACATTTTTTTTCTTATGATATATTTTTACATTTTTGAGAATGTTAGAATTGTGCAATTAACCATGTTACAATATATGAGAATAAAAGTCTGTAATAGATGTAAATACTAAATCTGTTTCAGAATATGATAGCTTGTTCTTTCAGATAAAGTTATATTACAGTCTCTCATAGAACACCAACCTCAATTCAGTGTTAAGGCACCTTTACTGAGTTGCTTTATTGTACTGAGCAAAAGGGAATGTAACAGAAAATAGAGGAAATAATACATTAATTTTGTTTTTTTAGTATGTTGTGTGAGTCAGAGTGTATGTTTCACTGACTTTTAGACACTTAGTATTTGCCAGGATTTTACACATTTTATCCAGCTAAAGTAGTACAGGATTTACCTGGCTTGTCCATAAGAAGGAAGAAAATGAGGATTGACCCAATGTATTCAAACTGAGAGAGACATGCAAAGCATAAGATTACTAACACTAGTTTTAATTGCAGTGGACACTTTTATATACAGTGATGCTAAAGCTTTGCCTGGGATTACATTTATCACAGGGTTCAAAGGGCTGTAAGAGACAGGTTGTGTGAACTTTCTTGGTGGACACTGATCCAGTGTGCTCATGGGTCTTGAGGGTTTTCTGACTGTACTTTTCTGAAGGAGGACAGTCCATTTGTTTGATCTGCTGCAGCAGAGGCAATAGTTTATGGATTTACAGCACACATTAAGGAAACTTGATCACACACGCAGTGACTTGGAGATCTCCTCTGTGAAAGTCTTAGTCCAAATACCAAATGTCTGCACCCTGTTCCTGCTTCCTTAGGGCCGAGTTGTTAAATTGATTGTTTTTCGTTGCTGAATTTGCTGAGCTTTTGTCTTGCAGTGCTTGGTGACACAAATATTAAGTGGCATATATGAATGAATAGCTGTAGCTTTTCTGTCACATTGGACATGGAAATCAAAACAAGATGGAGCAGGCAAACTGTATCTTCACTGTAGTCACATCAGCTCAGGTAGTGCTCGATGTTAGAGTTAATTCAGGTATCCTGGAAAGTAGCAGAAATTGCATGGAACTTTAGTGTCAGTGCACCAAAGTGTTTATTGGCATTGCTTTGTGGGGGAGTCCGTGCTGCCCTGCGAGCATGGCTGGTACTGTCTACCCTCTTAAAGTCAGCTTGAACTCCTCTCAGTGTAGTATTGATGAACACAAAGCAAGGTGTGCAGGCCCCACCTATCAACATGCTCAGTTCTTGTGTGTCCCAGTATGCTTGAAAAAGGCTAGATAACAGCAGGCAAGGGGATTGCTGTCGTGGCAAGGCATAACTTAAGGTAGGACAGTCCTTGAGGGTGCCTCAAGTGAATCCAGGCTTCATCCAGCCATGTTTTCACTGCTGGGAAATGGGAAAAGTCATAACTTCCTTAGAATGGACACATTCCCATATGCTATCCTAATAATTAAGGACAAAGATGTTATACCAGGAATTTAATATAAATTCCTCCTCACAGAAGAAGTTTTCATATTTATTGAATAGGTCTTTATTTATGAAAAATGTCAGTCTTAAACTTGCAGCTTCTGTTTTTGAAAGTTCTGGCAGCAGTGTGCGGCCAGTGACTGCACTTACCTACCTGGCTAGCTTTCTTTGCAAAGGCTGAGAAGGTGTTGCTGCTTTTTCCTAAAAGAGTTAGGTTGTGTTGTATTAGTTTATGTATCCTTCTGAATTGTATTGCTATTGGAATATACTCTTACTGAGTGTGAGACCCACTGTTCCTCAGCCCAAAACTTGTAGTGACATCTACTTGATACAGTGATAGATCGTAAATTTAGGAGCTAAAGCAGACTCTAGTCAGAGTGAGACAGAGAAAGATGGCTAGGATAAGGATCTTGGCATATTCATTGCAGGTTTGTGTTCTGGGCTGTAAGCCTTGCATTTGACAGCTTCAAATTTGGCAGATGACATTTCTAGAAGCAGTGAACATCAGGGTGAAGTAGTGTGACTCATGATCCAACCTGAGGCTTTGGGGGAAGACGTCAGGCGTGTTTGAAAGAGAAACCGTATGCTGCTACTCTGACTTCTGCTCTGCACAACTCTCTTCTGTAACATCAGTTACTTCAGTGTCACCTGGTGAAAGAAAATTAAGCTGGGTTATTCTCAAATTCCTAGTGTAACTCTTCACTTTAGTAAGGGTATTATGATCAGTTGATATGACTCTTCATGCCAGTTGGCTGTCATGTGAGCAAAAGTTGCTCTCAGCAAAGTTAACTTCAGTGTAATTTATTTGAATAATCCTAGTCTTAGATTATTTAAAAAAAAACACCAAAACTCAAAAACCAAACAAAAAACCCACAAGAAATTCCCAAATGTTTTTATTTTCTGCACAAAGGGTATTTTTTCCATCTTAAGTCACAATAGTTTCAAACAGCGTGTAGTAGTTACAAATCTAGTGGTATCATCCCACCCTTGGGTGATAGCTGGTCATGAATGCTGCCAGGACACTGCAGCAGAGCCCTTTCGTGGTGTTTTCCAAATAGCTGTCCAGACAAGTTGTGCTCTGCTTTTTTCACAAGCTGGTTAGCAACTCTGTTTTTTTCAAAGGTGTTAAAGCCTGCTGAGTAGAGTAGGAGTTACAGATGGTCTATACTTGTTTAATTTGGACCGTAAGAAATCTGACTGTCCTATAGAGCATATAAATAGTATCTGGGTTAATTTTGAACATGTTAAGTTACTGGTTACTTAAAATAGGAAACTTTGGTTTTTAAACATTAAGTTAAATAAACTTATTTTTCCCTACTTGGAGATCCTTTGAAGAATCTTGTGAGTTACAAACCATAGTTTGGGGCACAGTCTCAAAGATTGCAAGTTGTGTTTTTCCGAGTACCACATCACTGTAGTATTTGAATATTTTTCTGATACTTGAGAGGAAAGGGAGTCTTTCCTCCTCCTCCATTTATAATTGATTTGTTTATAAGGAGATTCTTACTCAGAAAAGCTGAGTAAAAGTCTGACCAATGCATCAAAATATCTGAGCTACTGTGAAACTGTAGGAACTGATCAAATGAATTTTGCCCCTTGATTTGGTAGAGGTTGGTACAGCGTTGCTCCTCATATCATGCAGAAGATCCGAGCTCAAGGAGGCTGTCTTTTCCTGTTTCTGGATACACTCTCTCTTGTACTCAAGAAGCTTGCATGCTCAAAATTCAGAAAAAATCCACAACAGATAGTGTCAAACTTTGATTTGGCCTGTGTAGTGCTTTAGTGTTTTCCAGTCAAGTGTGTTTTTCTCACTGGGAGACAGACACTGGCAGTGAGAGGCAGTCCCCTTCTCTTCCAGGGCTCTGTGTCAGGAGTTGAGCAGGAAGGTCTGTGTCTCAGTGGCTTTCTTATGCATTTCCTGGCTGGGATGGGGACCTTCAGCTGCCTAAAGGAGATCTGAAGAACTTCAGAATGGGATTTTACATGACTGGTTCTTTTCTTTTTGCTTTGATGTTAAGGTTTTTTTCAGACATAGCCTTTCATTACAAAGGGGCGGGATGGAAGGGGATTGTAAGAGACCTGTTGACCTTGCTGCAGCTTGGAAATGAAGGTTTGGGAAATGCTTTCCTTGCTTCTGGGACAGTAGGTGGAGCTGTTTATTAGACACTTTAAACGTGCTCCTTTACAAATGAAAAATTAAAAAATGTGATCGAGAAACAGTTTTCATTTGCACTGGTGGAGTGCCATGTCCTAGCATCCCTAAGATGCTCATTCCTTAAAGATCTATCAGTTTAGAAAGAAGATGTGAGTAAACTGGTTTTGTAAAAATACTACAACTTCTTGGATGCTGCTTTATCTATCCAGTCTTTATTCTGGCATTCATGTGATTTTCCATACTGATCAAATGGAGCAGTTCTGTCCTGCTGTGCTGCACATCACTCTTCTGGTTTTCTGCCATCTTTTTGTGAGATTACACAGACGCTTGCAATTTAAATGTCTGTATTTCTAATATGATTCATTTTGTTACCGTAGAATTTTATATTGGTTACGTCACAGTGGTAGGGTTGTTAATTCACCTTTTTTGTTTGCTTTACCATTATAAATGCATTTTTAAACAGAGTCCTTTTGAGGAAGATACAGAAACCAACATTCTTCTCAGTACCTCCATTTTGCAAAAGCGATGCAAGTTGATTATTTCCTGCATAGAACAAATAGACATCCGAGTAACAATAAAACTACCTTTAGGCTGTCTCGACAAGTGTTCCTTGGCATACAGGGGCTCAGTTTGATTGATATGAGATGGAGGAGCTTAGGCTCAGGAAGGATATACCTGTTTGTATTTTAACCTTGCTTTTCAGTTCTTTGTCTGAATGAAGATCAGGTGGACCCAAGGAGATAATCCTGTTACGGAGGGTGGTCTGAGAGTTTTCTTTGAGAACTTGCATCACTTGCAAACACCCCCGCTCCTTCCCTGTTTGATGAGCTGCTGTGTGTGCTGTAGGCCTCTTAGAGGTTGTCTAGGAGAGCTTTCACAGTCCCTTCTGGTGGTGAAATCTCCTATAGCATTACAGTAAATCTGTCCAAAATGTAACGAATTGGCTTAATGGAAATTGATATTGTAACCAAATTTATATTCCATACTTTGACAATTAAATTAAACTTCTGTGTTGCGTGCTTGCAAGCTCAAAAAGCAGAGTGAACCTTACTGAATTAAGTCATAGACTACTTAGTAATAATATATATTCTTGCTGTTATCTTTTGCTAATGAAAGCCAATAAAATGGTAATTGCAGTATCTTTTGCCAATCTGTGCTTAATGAAAACCTTAATGAACTTCTTTCATATTAGCAGCCTCCTTTCCAGTGTAGGCAGGTGAGAAAATTCATAAAGTAAGCACATAATTTAATTTTCTACAGCAGGTAATGTAGCAGAACATTACGGTACACAGTCAAGAGCACAAGCAAATACTACTTGCAGTCTTTATTTTCTTGGTGTTGTACAGGACCTCAGCTAATAAGGTTTATTGGTGAAATAATCAGGTCTACAGGAGAAATAATAAACAATAAACAGCAGTACGTCATTTGCAGAACCCCTGGGTTCTTGATTAGTTAATTGTATACTCAGTAAAACTATCCTTGGAAACCAGAGGGATCTGCTTTTATAATATTGCATAAGTACAGGCTGAAGTCAGGAATCTGAAGCTTAAAAAAAAAATAGCAGCAGCTCAGCATCTCATTTTAAAAAAATCTGAAATTGCCTAATGACTTCTAAAGTGAATTACTCAGTAATGAAAAAATAGCAGTGCGTTGTTCATTATTGCTGTTACTCACCTTATCAGCTCTGGAAGGCATCAGGATATTCCATGAATACTGGGTCATATTTTATTCCAGTAATTTGAAAGCTCCTGTGTAGGTGATGGTGCCCTTCTGTAAGGCAGTGATAGCAGATTACTTATTTCTGAAATATTTTTGGCATTTTATTGGAATGTGATTATCTTCATATGAGAAGAATTTTCCTGCAGACATATCCACTTTGATTTTGAAAATCTGAGCAAAACATTTAGACACAGCTTTCGTAGCTCATACTTTCATGAGGAAAACAAATTGAGCTGCTTTATGGATAAAGCTTTGGAAAACATGGTTAGAACCAAACCAATTCAATCTTGTTTACTGAATTTGCAGAAAAGCTGAAATGATGCTTTGGAGGTGTGAACTATCCCATTTGTATCAGTTCAGATGGCAATAAGGATGTTGTTAGTGTTAACTGGTTTTGTGGTCATCAAAACGTGTAGGGACAGTGAGGAAGTAGCCTATTACTAGGATTTGAAATGAAAGTGAAGTTTTCTTGTGGAATGCCTAGCAACTCAATTTTGATCACTTCCTTTGGTTTTCTGTAACATGAGTGACTGAACTTGCCAGTGAACTGGGACAGCTAAAGCCCGTCTTTAAGATGAGGGGTGAGTAATTAATAAAACCAAAATTTTGTGGAGAGACATCAGGAGGAGGAAACCTTCCGGAGAGTCTTTGAGTGTGCTATCTAAAGAGGAGTATGGAAAAGGAGCTTAATGTCTGTGAAATATTTTTTTTCCTCCTTTTTTTTTTTTTTTTTGAACATTTTAGGGGAGTTTTCACATCAGTCAGTGTGTGAGGGCTTGCCTTAATTGGAAGTGTCAAGAGTAAGTTTTAGACTAAATCAGTAAAAAGAAGAGAAATTAGTCTCCAGGACCACATGGCAATTGCTCACAGGTTCCACAGGAACTCAAAAATGAAATCGTTGAACTGTGATAGGAACTGTCTCCTAAATTGTTCTTGGTACCAGGAAAATGGATTTGATCTGTGATGCTGGTTTCTGAAGAGGATGCAGGAATGGGGAAACTGCACATGAGGAAGGCTGACATCTTTACTAAATGAATGACAAAGTTGGTAAAGAAAATAGTTATACTTACACCAGGAATATTGGGGAGGAATCAATACGGTTTTGTAGAGCAAAGTCTCTACGAATTGAGAGCAGAACGTCTTGAAGGAGCCAAGAAGCATGTGAATTAGGGTGATCGAGTTGCCGTACTACACTTGGACTTGGAAGGTTTTCAGTGAGTTCACTCAGTGGAGGCCCTTGAGGAAATTAAGCTGTTGAGCAACAAGAGGGAATGTATTTCATGGATTAAATACCGATTTTTAAAAATCAGGACAAGGAGAAAAATAGGACTAAAGGATCACTTTCCTTAGTATGAGATTATTAGTTGATTTCCTTTAAAAACTCTATTATTACTATTCTGGAAAAAGAATAAATAATGAAATGATCACGTTTGCTGAGAAAAGTTGCACAGAGACCTCTGATCCTTATGACAAGGCAGCAAAGCAGCATGTGAGACTAAGTATTGATAAGTTCAGGTTTTTTATAGACATTCATGTATGCATCTGTACAAACACACCAATGTTACCATGTATAATATATACCCTAAAGTACACATATGCAGCAGTGGAGTCTGTTGAGATAAGACATCTTGACATCAGTAGTGATAAATTCTTTTTGCAAACACAAACTCAGTAGTTGGTGATGATCAAAATACGAGTAGAACATCTAAGAATTAGTATGAAAGGACTAAGAAATACTAAGTTTATAGTATGCTGGCATCTTGGATAGTGTGGGCACTTCTGGTCTTTACCTAGAAGAGGTAGGCAAAACAAGGGCAATGAGTATGATCAGAGATGCAGAATGGCTTTTGATAGGGAGCTCAGGAGCAGCACTTCTCAAGCTGTTGATTGCAACCTGGAAAGGAGTTGTGGAACAATTTGAAGGAGTTGCAGTGTTTTCAGGCTGGCCTGGAAACAGCAAAGCAGCCTTCCTGCTGCCAGCAGTAAAGAGGGTTCTGCATGGCTGGGGGTGAAGATGCTACCCTCTCTTTTCCACAGTGTCTGAAAACTCTCAAGCAGGAAAAGGCAATGGTCACACCTGTTTGGATCAAATGCTTGGAAACGTCCTGAGATGAAGAAGAGACGGATCTATGACATCAGTTAGAAATTTTCCAAGCACTGTATCAAGAATACTCATTCAGCAGTGTGAATTAAGCTAGCTGAGCTACAAGTGTCCTGATCTTTATGTTTGTTTTGAACTGTCTTTTCCAGAAATACATATAAATCATTTGACATATTTGGTATAGTCATATGAATTCTGCCTCACAGAGGAATTTCAGGATTTTTCATTGTAATTTGCCAAACACAGTGCAGTAAGCAATGTATGCCAAGAAGCCCTGCCTTAATGTTACTTCATTGTTTCTATGCTGAATTCATAACTGCTAACCCATGCCTAATGGTGCTGATGTCCCATCAACTCATGTTAGGCAAGGGCTGGTTGATTATTTTAACCTTTGTTTAAGCATGAAAAAGATTTTTCTCACTCTTTATCATTTGGACATCTAATTAAACGTGGAGCTAATGAAACTCTCCTGGCTTATGCTGCTTGGAAAAGCGTTTCCCATCATGCCTTACCTTGGCAATTAACTCACCATTCAGTTGCTACACCTTTACTACACCTCTTTAGCAGCATGAAACAGGCTTGACTGTTACAGCAAGGCTTCTAGGGCATGTAGTCTGTGTTACCAAAGCAAGTAACTCTCTAAATTCCTGCTTTCACGAAATACCTCCTTCCCTGTCTTCCTTCTCCTCTCTCTAGGCTTTAGCTCCAGGATAAATGGTAAGCCCACTCAAGGACAATTTAGAAACCAACTTGTATCTCTTACCGCTTCATCTTTTTCCCTTCTACCTAGGAAGCAAGGGTCACATACTACTATCGAGCTTTCCTGTTGCTCCTAACCTCTGGGTTGGATTTAGTGAATTCCAGCCTGGCCTTTTACTACACCATGAGCAAGATTTTTCTGATTGCACACAACACTTGAGTGGTTTTATTAAATAAAATAATTTGTTTCGTAACCTACATGTATGTCAGTGCAGACTAGGCAGGCTGGAGCAGCAGTGTCTTGCTGACACCACCAAGGCCTCTCTGACTGCCTTCAGGGCTCCAGAACATCCTCTTGGGTCTGCACTTGCTGCTGCTGGGATGTAATTCAGCTTTGCTGACACTGCTAAGCTGCTTCGAGCTGTGGCAGGAATTGGTGCTGAACATGTGCGAGGTGAACCTGCTTTGCTATGCCAATGAAAACACAATGTAGTCCTTTTGAAGTGTAGTCTGAAATGATCTGCCATGCGCAATTGGTGCATTTACCTTGTTTCTTAAGTTTAGAATTTTATTCCACGTATCTTTGCCACACTGCTTATAAATTGTCTGAAGTTGTGTGCAACTTTCATCCCCTACATTTAAAAAAACCCAAACAACAACAAAAAAACTCCAGAAAAAACCCCACGAAAAGTGCACATCTATGTGATAAGTGGTTTAACTGATATTGGTGAAATAGCATAAAAAGCATCTGTGATATAAATGCTATACAAATGTGAGGTTTTTTTTTTTTCCTTTGGCACAGAAATGAGCTTTGCTTGTGCTTTTTTCTTGTTTTCGGTTGTAGTCCCAGTAGTGTACACTGCAGCCAGATGCCATTTGGAAATGGTTGGGGGGTTTTTTTGTCCCTTAATGTTGGGAAGTAATGTTTTCAGCAAGGCTATTACTAATAGGTTTTTTTTCCATCAAGGCTGGGGTTGAGATGATTCAAATTTAGGTGTTGCCCAAAGTTAGCAACATCCATTTTTTGAATAGTCTTTACTATTCAAAAGTAAAGAAAAACTAAGTTGTGCTTGAACCATTTTGCGTCCAAAGCTACATGCCTAATGTCTGTATTGCTGTAGTTTAAAAGATGATTGTCCTTTCTTTCTTCTCCTTAACATTTAAAGAGAGCTTGCTCCACTCAGTGTTAAAATCACATTTTGATCCAGTAAACTCAGAGACCTTTTTTTCCGAAGAAGAAATGATGTTTTGTTTTCTTAATTTTAAGAAAAGCAACAAACATACCTCTTAGCCTTAAGGTCCTTGTAAATGTTTTCTTAGGGAGAATGCAATCCATCATAGAAAATGTGTTACAAAAAACAGTGTACGTTAAGCAGAGTTACATTTTCATATGAACCTTTGTGTCTCAGGCTGAGCCTCACCTGAAAGATTTTTGGATCCAGCTGGAGCCTTTCACTGACTTTAAGGTTTTGCAAAGATGTAAAATTCTTCTTACTGTGCACCTACTTGAAAAATTGGAGCCCAGTTCATGATTCATGTCGTTGTTACATTTGGGAAGGTAATTACAGCCATTCCTGAAGGCTATTAAACCATTTTTATCCTGCTTCTTTATTCAAATGTTGATAGCTATTTTTACTTACTAAAGGTTGAAAGGGCTCGTGACTGGATGACAAATAGGAGTTTATATAAGTAGACAATTATTTATTTAGGGCTACACAGAGCCACAAAATGAAGCTTCGGTAGTTTAAAGTTAAGTTTTAAAAATAATTTTGATGGCAACATTTTTTCCTATAAAAACTTAAATGTGCAGGTAAAAGTGTGTGCTTGATTTTAGAGGGAGATAAAATTTTCTTTGGCATGTCTAGAATAATTTGAAAAAAAGAACATGTGATGAGGTTGTCCATGGTTCAGAAGATAATCTCGCCATCATTTCCACCAAAGCATTTTGATGTGTTTTGGAATTCAACTGATTTTTTTACAGACTGTAGTCTTTCATGTATGTTTTTGTGGTTTTGAAGAGTATTTGAATGCTGTTGTGTTGTTAATGTAATAAAAAATGCTTTTAGCTAGTTGTTGTTAGCCATTAATTAATAAAATGAGAAATTATAATAGATTTGGAATCTTCTTACCTTACATTTAAAGTAAAGTGTGTTTTCAAATGTGTAGTGCTATCATCTCTAGCGGCAAAGAATAAATTAAAAGGCATCCATTATGTATATCTCATGTATAACACTTTTCACTTGTAGGTGTGATGGTGTCCTACAAAACAAATGGGTAAATGTTGTCATCTCTATTTAGCAAATGAAGAAAGAACAATACCAGTGCTCAGGAGGATTATATTATTAAGGAAAGGCAGAATTGTGTTCCAATTTCAATTAACCCATCTGTGTTTGTTGAAATATTTTAAAAACAGTAGGCATAACATTTATATTTTATATCAAACTCCATGTGCCAGAGTAAGTTTGTAGTCTTGACCCATTTTGCTATTTGCTCTGCCTAATGCCATAGGATTAATTTCTTTTGATTTCCATAGGCTTCTGAAAAAATCCCATAAAAAAGATGAAGAAAAGGTCATGATGTTATCGGGAGGTTAGAAATAAAGAGTTATTACAGATTAGAAACTGCAGCTGACATTAAGGAGTAGGAACAGACAATGAATTTTCATCTTTGGCTAGAGGCATGTGGGGCTTCATATTAAAGGACATCTTTAGCTTATTAAACAATGATTTGGAAATGAATGGCAAGGTGTTCAGAAACAACAGAAGGATTTAGATTAGGTCAAGTGAAAGGTGTCTGAAAGGATGTAGGTAAAGGTTTTATTTCAAGCTCTGACTAGACTGGGATTCCCTCCCCACACTACTTTTTTTTTTTTCTTCTTTTTGCCCCTTTGACAAATGCTGGGCAATGCCACCTGGATAGAGGAACTTAGATGGGTGTGCTGTACAGACTTTGAAAACTCATGTGAAATAGCTGGGTAGGAAGATGCCTCAGCAAAAACTGTACCCATGCAAAGTAAGTACTGGGGATGCAAGAATTATGATAATGTTGATCGTCTCATAATTCCACTGTGCAAATTGAAGGTGCCTTCTTGCCTAAAATAGTCATTGCTTCTGATCGGAAAAGGAACTAATAGATCATTAGAAGAGCTTTCGTTAGCAGCTTTCTTGTTAAAAGAAACATGAGAGTGAAACAGTTTGCCTTACAGAAGAGACAAGAGGACATGATGAAAGTGTAGAAGATATTATGTGGTATGGAATTAAGTGCTTTTGCAGTTCCTTTTGATAACAAATGTACCATCATCAAATGTACACTAAATAAATCCTGTTATTTTTGCCTGGTTAGGCTAGGGAATTCATTTTCCAAATAACACTGAGGTTCAGATTTAACAAGATTTTTCGAACAGCCAGACAAGCAACAAAATTCCACGATACAACTTCTCAATACAATAGTGACTTTCACTCTTTGAAGAACAAGGTTATTTCACGGACAGGAGCAGCGAGGGGAGTTACAAGTAAACCTTCTTTGTTCCAGTAACTCCTGCCCATCTGGTCAGATATCTAGCCCAAGTGTTACATGGACTATAGTCCATCTTGGAATTTACTTTCCAAGGCTGAAGTCCCATCACTTCACAACTGTTAGTCACTAAAATGTAATATGGAGGGCCGGGGGGGGACACGGACGGACGGGACACATGGAAAAAAAAGGGAGCAATACAAAGAATAGGCAGGGGAGGTACCCTGATCAGTGAGGGACAATGAAGGTATGTGTAAGCTTCAAAGTCTGTTACAGACAGCCCAGGATGCAGTCTTGACAGACTATTACAATGTTGATAGCAGGTTTTGGTTATGTGTGTTTCAAAAGATGATGATGGGTGAAATTTAACTCTGAGGTTGGGGTTTTAAGGCAAGGCTGAACGAAGAAGCTTTGGGGGTAAATTACTAGCTATTGTTTAAACAGTTCACTAAAAATAAGTTAGAAAAATTGATTTTTAATAAGTTTAAAAGTCTCTCAAGCTTGATATGTGTGAAAATCCTAATTCTGAGAGCCATTTAGACAACCAGAGGAAGGGAGAAAATGATAACATTACTGAATGGCAACAGCAAGAGCATAATGTACAGTAAGTAGCTTATACATCACCTGCTTTAGAAGAATAGGTTTGGACTGGCATGGAAAAGGTACAGTTGCAGTGTATGTAAAATCAATATGCAGAAGCATATTGATTTTATTTTTTTTATATATATACACCATAAATTGCTATGCTAGGAGATCTGACGTCTTTGCAATATGATGATGAATTCTTTGGTCTCTGGAAGACAATTAACAATACCAGGTGTTCTAGAGTCAATAAAAAGCAATGCACGCAATGCTCTGATACTCAGAAGACTGATGGAAAGCCTTAAGGGAGGTAGATGATTTTCAGTTACCTCAGGTTGAGAATTTTGCTGGAAAAGATCATTGGAAATCTAAAAAAAGATTAAATTAACAATTTTGGGGAATCCAAAATTAATTTCTGTTCTAAAAAAAAAGCAAGCTATAATTTTGCAGCTACTTAATGAGGTAAAATGTGGGATTATTGTTAGAAATCAGGTTTAAAAGTGAAATGGGTGAAAAATGTAACAGACAGTATGTGTTGAGCAGTATTTGAGTGAATAAGCATTTTCCAGTGAAATTTATTTCCAGAGAGCAGTACTGTAATGATACCTTCATGGATCCTTTTCTGTTAGCAATACCTGGAAATGTGAAATGAAATGGGAATCGTTGCTGTGTAGTTTGGCCTAATGTAAGATGAGGTAAATGTTACTGGGCATACGTCTCCAAAATTACATTGATGCTCTCAGAAGTGCATCAGTTGCCATGACTTCCTTTCTGGATGCACCAGCACAAAGCCCCACATGAGACATTTGTGTCTGTAGTCACTACTTGCATCCACTGTGGGATGGATTGCATCATTGGCAGAAGGTAGAAAAACAGGAGGGTGAAGCAGAGGGAAGAGGAGTAATAGTATGTAGCCATAATAGGGAGAAATAACAGTTAAAGTAGCTTCTCCCCTCGACTGCCACTTGCTTGTGTGAGTGGAGAGACAGAAGGAGGCTTCATGCCTTGGCCTTTGGGAATCCACAGCACCCCCTTGATCTCTCAGAAGAACATTTTTGAGACCAGTAATGAATCATTGTGAAATTTTCCTCACATCAGATATGGTGGAAGGACCATTCTTCTGAGAGACAATTCAACACGTTGCTCCTGCCTTTCCTTGCTAAAGCAAAGTTCTGTAATGCAAAGTAATAGGGGAGTAAAACATTACTTAGTCAAATATCTGACCTGCTGGAAAGCAGCTCCATGGAGAAGGACCTTGGAGTCCTGGTAGACAATAAGTTATCCATGGGACAGCAATGTGCCCTGGTGGCCAAGAGGGCCAATGGCATCCTGGGGTGCATTAAGAAGAGTGCGACCAGCAGGTCGAGAGAGGTTATCCTCCCCCTCTACTCTGTGCTGGTGAGGCCTCATCTGGAGTATTGTGTCCAGTTCTGGGCTCCTCAGTTCAGGAAAGACAAGGAACTTTTGGAGAGAGTCCAACAGAGGGCTATGAAGATGATTAAGGGACTGGAACATCTCTCGTGTGAGGAAAGGCTGAGAAACATGGGGCTATTTAGTCTGGAGAAGAGGAGGCTGAGAGGGGACCTTATCAATCTATAGATATCTGAAGGGTGGCTGTCAGGAGGTTGCAGCCAGTCTCTTTTCAGTAGTGCCCAGTGACAGGACGAGGGGCAATGGGCATAAACTGCAGCACAGGAAGTCCCACTTCAACATGAGGAAAAACTTCTTTACTGTGAGGGTGACGGAGCACTGGCACAGGCTGCCCAGAGAGGTTGTGGAGCCTCCTTCTCTGGAGAGAAAACCCGACTGGACGTGTTCCTGTGCAACCTGCCCTGGGTGATCCTGCCTTGGCAGGGGTGTCGGACCAGATGGTCTTCAGAGGTTCCTTCCAACCCCATTCTGTGATTCTGTTTTAAAGGTAAATTTGAACGCTTGATGTGATTGCGTCCTTTTGCTGAAACAAAGAATGAAGCATGGTTTGCACACTTGCTTTTATACTGTTATAAGTAATAGCAGGTTTGGGTCTTTTGGGGAGGGGCAGGGAGGTGATGTTGTTTCTTTTAGAACTGTTACTGCACATATACTTTTAGCTCATCACCTGGAAACATGCAGGGCGGTGAAGCAAAGTAAAATAAACTGCAAAGCAGTTGATTCATCAAGTAGAAATTGCTGGTTCTGTGGGAAGAGTATCCTGAGTAAAATGTTGAACCCTAAACAGTGTGTTTTAATGTGAACACATGTCCAACCCGGAGAAAAATATCCCCATGTGCTGGAGGGTAATTTTTTCACTGACTTGAAGGGAAGTTACATAGCTTGAGCTTCTGAATTATATAATTACCCTTAAAGATACACTTTCAATGGCTTGATAAAATAATGTATACCAGGACAATTGGCACTGAGATGCCAGAGACATCTTAGAAATACCCAGCCTCCTACTTAAAATAAATGCCATTGCTCTTACCTTATTTCATTCTTTCCAAGTAGCAGATTCTGTTATTCTTGCTGTACCTAATGTACTGTGTAATATTAAAGTACTGGAGTAGGTGAATCTTGGGCTGACACCACTCATGTTAGGTCACCTGCTTTCACACCGAAGTGACTTGTGGGTTATGTTAAATGGCTTGAATTATGCTCTTATTTCAGTGAAGGGCAAAGACCCTATCAATCTTAGATGTGAGAATCAGGGCCCTAATTAAATTTAGATAACATATTTTTGTTCTTACTGATACTTTTATTTTTTTTTTTTTTTTAGTAGAGTAAACCAGGAAGTCAAAATCACTTGTGCTCTATTGAACAGATCATAAAACCTCCTTAGATAAAATACTTGCATGCTCTCAGGGGTTTGGTTGGGATTTTGGTTGTTATAATTAGGTACACACAAATGTAACAGGCATAGGATGCATTTTTTAAAATGTTTATCCACTTTACGTAGCTTACTGCTTTTCTTACTGCATCTATATTTCTTTGATCTTGTACAAACTTCCCTTTATGTTCTTCTGATTAAACAACAAATCTGGGGATTTCTACCCTGTTGTAAATAAATACTTTATCATTAAGGATTTTGAAGAAGTTGAAGTCATTGAAGGCTTTTGAAAATATTCTAAAGAAACTTCTCAACTACACAGAGTAGAGGCAGTTTAAAGAAAATCGTTTACTTCAGCGCGGCATTTTCTTTTACTTGGATATTTGTAGATATTTTAAGATAGAAAAAAGTGATAATATTCTGGGTAAAATATAGTGTGTTGAATACAACCCATTTTAATGGGGTGTAACAAAAGCTGATATTTTACTGATTAACAATAGAGGGTAGAATGCTATATTTGATCTATGCTTTTGGATCTCTCAAATTTGAGGTATGCAAAGAGAGAAGAAGAGAGAGGAAGACATTTAAGGGACTTGATTTTCAAGAAGGGCTAAACCACTGCTAAAAAGGAAGCTCCTTTAAAGCACCTGTCATTCTACATCCCATAACTGAGGAGCCAAAAATCTGGTCTTAATCACCCAGCTTAAGCTATATGCAGTGCATAAAAAGTATGATTTAATATTCATGTATATCTGTACACCTGTAAGTATTCATCTTGTCACATAGATATGGTAATCAGTCAATAACAAGGATTTGAATAAGAATTGGTTATTTTAATATTAATGAAGAAAATGACACTCCAGTAAGAGTTGAGCACTTGTATTTTATATTTGTTGAGCTTTTTCTTTTAGATGTACCCAGACTGAAAATATTCAGAATGTAGTTTTGAAAAACTTGTCCTGAACCGAGAGAGCAGATGACCAAACTTAATGATGAAATTGTTTTTTTTGTTGCTTTGCTTTGCTTGTTTGTGCTCCAGGGTTTAGGTGGACACTGTACAGCAAACAAACCTCTGAACTGCTGCATGCTTTTACAGCATCGCTATAATTATTTATTTATTGAGTGTTATTTGAGCTTAGTCTGATTATTTTCTAACTACTGGGTGCAACTGATGACTCTCTGTCCCATGTGAGCCTTCAGATTCATCCAGGAATGGTAATAGTGAGGTCGATGAGTCATCCCTTTCTATTCTTTTGAAGTGTCCCTACTTAATCTGAGGCAGCAGAGTTTGCTTTCTGTTTGTTTACAAGGCTGCTCCAAGGCAGTCAACTGCCCTAGGATACATCTGCATCTGCCACATCCTTGCTGGAGTTGTATTCAGCTTGCAAACCATTTGTTTGTCATCAAGAACATCGGTTTTCTCAGGACAGGGACTGCAAGGTACCTTTTGACAATGGCAATAACCTGGTGATGTGTTGCAGAGGCAAAGCCAAAGTGGGTACGTAAGTCCACTGACGTTGGCGATTTTCCTTTTCTTAGCATCTGTGGCACATGCATGATGCAGATCATCGATCTGTTTGTTGCACTTTTCAGCCAAGCTACTCTAGGTAAAGGATCATGGTTTACCTCATAGCTTTGGTCTCTGTAATTTATTTCCTCAACATTTCTTAAAAGCTTAAAAACTTACCACCACCAGTGCATGTTTTTTTTTTTTTCTTCTGTATAATGTCTCACTGCTTGTGGCATTAGAGAATCTCTTTAACTCGGGGCTGGCTTGGGTACTTGGCGGTAAGAGAGTGCAACATTATGGTGCTCAACTTGAACAAGTCAGCCAGCTGTTTTTCTGGGTCCTCTGGGTTGGTTTCACAGGCAGTACCTAATTTCCTGTATGTGGGGTCACATTGCCCCAAGACATAATAGTTTATGTCTACAGGCAAGACACATGCAGCAGTGGCTGTAATCTAATTGTGTCCTAACTAGGGGCTTGACAAAACCATGCTGCCTTGAGCTGCTTCCCTGTTACACTGCATCATGTAAAACAGAGCTCTCTTCAGCCTCAGATCTTTCGGTCTTTCTGGCCTTTGGTGTGTGTAATTCTAATACAGATACCAGGTTGTTTAGACTCAAGTTCTTGTTTCGAGTGCAAATTAGGCTCATTTCTCATTTTCAGCGACTGTTCACAGAATCATTAAGGTTGGAAAAGACCTTTAAGATCATCAAGTCCAACCATCATCCCAAGACCACCGTGTCCCCTAAACCATGTCCCAAAGTGCCAGGTCCACACGTTTTTTGAACACCTCCAGTGATGGTGACTCCACCATCTCCCTGGGCAGCCTATTCCAGTGCTTGGCTACTTTCTCAGTATAGAAATTTTTCCTAATATCTAGTCTAAGTTATTGATTAGGGTCAGAATTTCTGGTGGTTCTGGGTATGAAACTTTCCAGAGAGATGATTTTACTGGTATTAGAGGAGGAAGAGCTCTGAATATGCCCATAATTAACCCTTTTTTATTTCTTAACTCTTATTGACTTAAAACCTCTGTTACAAATCTAGCATTGGTCCTTTATTTTAACTCCATTAAGCCCAACAGTGTATCTCAGAATTTGCCATCCAAATGCTACTCCAGAGCTAGTAAGATCAGGATTCACTGATAAAGGCTAGACCTATGAATCTCTGTAAAGCCTTTCTAGCAGCTATCTGGCTTCCTTGGTCTCTCTCAGCAGATAAACAAGACTGAAGAACGTGAATAATGATGTCTGTCTGTTTTTGAAGGCCGCCTATGGCCCGCATGGAGATTTGCAGTTCACAGTAGATACCTTCTTCAACACCAATGAAATGGAATACAAAAAGAAATTAGGAGAGCTCTGAAAAAAATCTGCATAAGGATGAGAGTGTGGAAAGCTTGGTAGAGTAACTTCTTTGGTATGTAACTTCTTCACGTAAGTTTAGGTGCTGGAGTTGATGACATGATGAACATGATGTCTGGTCTTTGTAACTTCCCACACCAGAAACAAACCTCAAGGTCTGAACTGGTATTTCTGCAAAGTTAGAGAGGGATTAAGCTTTTTAAGTGAGCTGGGAAGCTTAACCATATGTGTAGAGTGGTTTAAGTACTTCTTGGACACAGACTGTGGTGGCACTGTTCAGAAAATGAATTGAACTGCAATCAAGGGAATCTTTGTAACGTCAGTATTTCCTGCAAGGGGGAAATATCTCAGATGAAACAACTTTCTCCATCATTGATTGTGTGTATTACAGCCTGTCTATGCTTTACCCATATAGCAGAAAGAGAAATGCTTTGCTTTAATTACTTGCTGATTTCAAATAATGTTTTTTATAAATCAACAGCTCTTCTCAAGGCTGCCACTGTTTTTTTGGACTAAAGCTTTGCTTTGATTTATAAACTATTGGTTGTACTCTGAGCTTTTGTTTTCTCTGTTTTTGTTATATAGATATAACCAGTGTACTGAATTCCTCTAAACTTTTTTGGTTTTTTTGCTCAAGGGGAGAGTCCTTGATTATCAGTATGGGTGCATTCCAATTTATGTTTTAGACCTCTCAAAAATTTATATATAATTAGCCTTTTGCTTTAGGCAAGAATTTGTGCAATTGTTTTTCTCAGTAAAAATAATTGGCTGTCAATCAAGATTTTTAGAGGATTTTTGTGTTTTGCTGTAAGTGCTGAAATACCTCCTTTTTTATGTCTGACTTACACATACTGCCATAGTAACTGAAGTTTGCACCCTTGGCTTGGAACTGTGGCTTGAAAGATGTCTACGAACATAGTAAAGAATTGTGTAAAAAATTGTATAGCCCTGTATGTGAAGAAAACCATGATCTTGCTGTCTCCGTGTTTGTCTGTGTTTTTCTTACTCTTGACTGAATGTGTCTGCTGATTTATCAACAAGTAGTTCTTGACTACATGCGTCTTTCACCCCTGCTTGTGAGGATAACTACTTGACTTTTGTTCTTGTGGCCTACCTTTGACCCCCTATGTCATGTTTTGCTAATTGACTTTAACTTGCACCTTTTTCAGGATGTTTGTGCTATAGCCAGAAAATACATAAAAAGTGTGGCGGTATAGAAGTGAACAAACAAACAAAAAATGAATTGTGATTGCTTTGCTTTCTGTGGAAAGGAATGGGAAGAAAATTTAAAGTGTAAAAGGGCTGGAGGGAAGAATACTTACACCATTCTGAAGCTGTAAGGGAGCATCAAGGCAACATCCTTGTATGCATCCAACTTGGAACCGAACTGCACGTGCCCATACTCTAACAGCCCTCTTGTTGGTGGCATCCTGTCACAGAAGGAATACGTATGGTGTCTTTGGGTGTTGCACTAACTGCCATAACCATCACTTTTTAATAAAAGAGGCTTCCTTTCTCTTCCTTTATCTAACACAGGTTTCTGCAGGAAAATGTGCTTTGCTAAGCTTTGACCCTCCTGCACCCAAATCACACTGTGGAGACAGACACATTTCAAGCAGAAAGGACCTCCACAGTTAGGGAATATTTATGGAAAACATAGTTATGCTTTTTCCCTTTCCTAAGCAGTAAAATCTCAGTTAAATACGCATTTTTAGGACTGTTTTGAAGATGCCCACTTGCATTTCTCTTGCTCTCTAAGCCTCAAGTTGGTCAGTCCTTAGTCTTCTCCCATACTTGCAGCTAAATGTATAAAACTAAACTGAGCAATTAATTTATTAAAAATAAATATTTATTTTGTCAGCACTAGAATTTTTAGTTATTAATATGAAGTATATTGTTATGGTTCCCATTGGAGCAGCTTCTTCCACTTGAAGTTTAATTAAATGCATTTCATTATTTGTTGTAAATCAACAGGTATTTCAGTTACAGAGCTATTCCCTTATGACCACTGAATTATGTGTTTTATAGTCCCGCATTTATAGAGATGTCAATGCTTTTATAGTCTGGTTATTTCGAAAGATTAGTGTTTCATATTCTCTCTTTTTTGTTTTTCCCTTGAGAATAAATGTTTGGTTTTGAGAATAAATTATTGCTTTTAAGTCAGCATTTCTCCTTTTGATGTATTTAACTTTACCTCACTGACAGTCACACATCAGAAGCAGATTTGATCTGTAATTCAGATGATGGTACATCAGTGCAACTCTGAGAGGACAACAGTCCTATCTGCTGGCAGTCCTCTGCCCGCAGACTGTCCAACAGCTGAGCCTGCAAGGTAAATCCAAGCTACGATTACCTATAAGGAAAGCAGCTTGGTAGAGCTTTGGTTTCATTTGGAAGCGTGGTGAGGGATGGAGGATTTGACTGAAGCACAGACATCTGCAAGGCAGCAGAAGAGTCTGAGAAAATGGCTCTGTTTTTTTCTGAGGGAATCCTGACGTTGCTCTGTACCAATTTTCTACTATTGAATAAAAGCTGACAGTCTGACCATCTTTTGGTAGCGTTTCAGGCTGTAGCTACAAAAGGTGTAGCTTTTGGGTCCTTGTTCTATTACCCTATCCATCTTACTGTACCACAGCTTTGATGGAATTTGTGGAGAGACACTGGCGTGAACCAGTGCAATGCTATGGAGAATTAGATCATTTATGTTATTCAAGGGTATTTCAAACTAACTGGTGCAAATTTGAATCCTGTTGGTAGTGCTTTATAAAGCTACATTTTAAGTATAACAATCTAGAATATGTCTTGAAATTAAGTGGGTGTATGATACATTGAACTTCTAATGCTATTTCAAGGAAAATTTTCAAAAGCCCATGCACAAGTCTTTCAACAGAAGAGCTCCTAATCAGAAACGTCTTTTTGCTTCTTCTGAATCTTTATAAATCAGCCTGGTGCATCTCTCTTAACTTGTCAGCAAGACAGATGTAGGAACATGTGAAACTTTGCTGCATGTGAGCCATGGCTACTAACTACATATATTGCAAGTATTGGAATAGTTTTCCAAACTCAGTAGACAAGGCTGTTATAGACCTGTTAATGAAAAATGATCTGCTCCAGGTACCTGTGTTGAGAGAGCTGCTTCCAGTTGTCAAATATGACTGCATTTACATTAGCATTTCAGTTCAAAGCAGTAGTACAGTTTTGGAGCAAACCTGCTCATCATTTATCACACCATGGTTTACATCACAGGTTGATTTTGATATGCACAGGCTAGATCCTTCTGGAAGAAACTAAGCCAGTGTCTCTGAACCAATGAATCACTCCTTGAGACAGGTTCAAACTGTCTGCAGTGTGGGAATATTTGGTCCAGGCATCAGACTGTCTTCCCTGAAGCGAAGTTGCTGAACTACATACTGTGTAGGTGTAGGCCTTCAGCACTGTCTAGTTCAGTCTACTGATCTGCTTTTGGTGTGCTGAATTATCTGTGAATTCAGACATAGCCAGAGGGTCTGCACAAAGTACATGAGCAAAGTCTGGGGTCTGCCTGTGCCATAAAGTCCCCACAAGGGAGATCTCTTCCATCTGCTGCTTTTGAAGAGAGAAAATGCATGAGGGAGAGAAGAAAGGTATCTGATATCTGAATGGCACTATCCACAGAAGAACGGAATAATAGTATTTACAACTCTTTTATTTGGAAAAAGAACAAAACGTGACATTTTAAAAATTCCAAACACATCATTTTAAAAATGGTGAAGAACATTGAAGAACCATTCTGTCTTTTCCAAATATTTATCACCTAATCATCTTTCTGAATTCCAGTTGTTGAATTAGGTGAATTGCCATTTTTCAAAAGCTTCTGGCTTATTTCAGTTGTTTTACCATCCACCAAAACCATCCTACTGAAGTACAGTCTGTGTACTTCTGATTTATAGATACCTAACTGGGAAGAAGCAGAGAGCACAAGCAGACCGAGAGGAGGAATGCAAAAGGCAGGTTTCTGATGTTTCCCTGCATCCCTTCTCCCCTCTGGGAAAGTTCACTGTATATACCCTTCTGTGTCCTGGTTGAGGCATACTGTCAAGGGCTGAGGAAGAATTTCTGGGATACATAGAGCTGTAGGAGCATCTGCACAAGAGGACTTTAATTTATCGCTAGTTCCTTAATATCCCACTGGTCTGCTAACCTGGCTATGTTTCCTTTTCTATAGTTGAATTGCCTTTTTAAGGACAGTCCTTAGTACTAGGTTTCCATGGGGATGGGGTATGGAGAGTACTAGGTGGGGGAGATTCCCAGCCTTCACTTGCAAGGGATATTGAATAATGCAGTTTGTCTATATGTGTACGCATGCATGCTCACACACGTATGCAGAATAAAGCTAAATAGCTGCAATTACAGTCACAGATACAAAATAAAGACCATTATTTTCTAAATAAATTCCAAATTATTAGCTTTTTATATTTTTGGTGGTTGATTACTGATTTCCTTTCGTTCCATTACTGTATATTCCTTTATATATTAAAATATCATTACGTTATTAAATTTGCAGAAACATTCCCATAATAAAAAGCTTCTGGATTAAGTTAAGAACACTAACTGTGAGATATCAGAAGTATTGTAACAGAGTTGAAGGAAGACTGTGTCTTTGTTACATACTGGTGTTACTATAGCAATAGCATATGCCAATACCTTTTAAAGGACTACCTTAAGTATGTGTCTTTGAATGAGGGGGTGGAGGTGCTGTCGGTATTTTCCTGCCCCTTTGCAGAGATTTGTCTGGTTTGTAATAAGGGATATGATACTGCTTCCAGAAGGTGTTAATATTGTTTAAACAAAACACACTAGGGTAACATACCCTGTTGAATATAAAACACTTCTGTGGAAACAGATTCTTTTGTCTGACAAAATACTTTCTTGTGTACAATTCAGGTATGTGGTAATTTTAAGCTTATAAGTCTTTGTCTTTGAAGCAAACAACCAAAACCTACATGGATATTGCAAACAATTTCTATATTTAAGAAAATCATTGTTTATAGACTTAAAATTACTAAAAATATTGAGCTGCTATTTCTTGACACATATTATGTTCATTGTTTGCAATTGCAGGACTTGCAATTTTTAAGCTGCTTGAATTGCAGAGTCTATGTGGAATATCTAAGAACAGTATTTGCTATGTGTTATGAGCATGGGCAGCATGAAGAGGAGCTGGACCAGGGAGCTTTAGGAGCTATGCACATGCAGACCTGTTGAAAATATAGAGTTAAGTGATGCAGTTGGCAAGGAATTCAGTCTTGAGACCAAGTTAGTGGGAACCTCTTGCTTTGAGGCTTTTCTTTTCTTTCTTTTTTTTTTTTTTTTGGTCACTGTAGGCAATATAAGCCTGGTGTGCTTCCTAGGATTGCATAGGAGTTTCACTTGAAACCCCCCAATACCAGGGTGGCCCTAGCAGAAGGCCTTAGCCAATGCCCTTTCTGCTTGTGGCACATTAGGGCTCCCGTTGTTGTTGCAGTAGCAAAATGGTGGATGTTGGTGTGGGAGGACGCAGTGCAGATTTGGCTGTGTTGCATTCCCCATGCTTGTGGAGGACATGGTCTTCCCAGCGTTCCCATCCTATCTGGGTTCTGGAGTGGCAGCTACTGTTCTGGGCAGGCAATGGTCTAGAGGGTAGGAGGGCTCTGCAGAGGGATCTGGACAGGCTGGATCGATGGGCAGAGGCCAACTGTATGAGGTTTAATAAGGCCAAGTGCAGGGTCCTGCACTTTGGCCACAACAACCCCATGCAACGCTACAGGCTTGGGGAGGAGTGGCTGGAGAGCAGCCCGGCGGAAAGGGACCTGCGGGTGCTGGTTGACAGCCGGCTGAACATGAGCCGGCAGTGTGCCCAGGTGGCCAAGAAGGCCAAGAGCGTCCTTGCCTGTATCAGGAATAGTGTGGCCAGCAGGAGTAGGGAAGTGATCGTGCCCCTGTACTCGGCACTGGTGAGGCTGCACCTTGAACACTGTGTTCGGTTTTGGGGCCCTCACTACAAGAAGGATGTTGAGGTGCTGGAGCGTGTCCAGAGAAGGGCAACGAAGCTGGTGAGGGGTGTGGAGCACAAGTCTTATGAGGAGCGGCTGAGGGAACTGGGGTTGTTTAGTCTGGAGAAGAGGAGGCTGAGAGGAGACCTTATCGCTCTCTACAACCACCTGAAAGGGGGTTGTGGCAACGAGGGTGTTGGTCTCTTCTCCCAAGTAACTAGTGATAGGACAAGAGGAAATGGCCTCAAGTTGCGCCAGGGGAGGTTTAGATTGGGTATTAGGAAAAATTTCTTCACTGAGAGGGTGGTCAGGCATTGGAACAGGCTTCCCAGGGAGGTGGTGGAGTCACCATCTCTGGAAGTGTTCAAAAAACGTGTGGATGTGGTGCTTCAGGACATGGTTTAGGGGACATGGTGGTGCTGGATTAATGGTTGGACTTGATGATCTTGAAGGTCCTTTCCAGCCTAGTGATTCTGTGATTCCGTGATTCTATGGTCAGGACAGGCAAATTTCAAAGCCAAGCTCATCAGGCAGAAGGCCCTTGTGTATGAAGCATTACTCATCTCGTCTGTATGCAAAGTGTTTTCGTGCTGGTTTTTTTACTGACACACGCACAGTTCTCTGATGCTGTGACTTGTCACACTCTGAAACCTGGTTCCTTAGCAAACTCTGCTGTTTATTCTGCTGCCTGCTCTGGTTTACTCTGCTGCGTGTTCTGTGGGGAAGGGTCAAGTAACAACACTGATTCTAGTGCGGATCTTTGTAGGTCTGCGGTGCTGGAAGTCCAGCCAGGAAGAGGGAGGAATTACTCATAGTGAATACTTCAGAGATTTTCAGAGCCAATGTCTGAGATACTCTCCTGCTGTACACTAGCCAGGCTATGAATTGTGTTTTATAAGGTCAAGCCAGATGCCACTGTGAAAGGAGCACTGGGAGAAGAACTGTTTAATGTAGTAGGAGTGTTTCTATTCTTTAAGGAATTTTTTTCAAGTTGATATGGGCATAAAATTGGATTACTAAGAAAGGTAGACTCTCAGATGTCACCAGTGATGCAAAGAATGTATTGCACATAAGTATGATATAAAAGTATGTACCTTTTGAAAATATTTTCACTGAATATTTTTGGTCTGCTTGAATTGAACAATACTTTATTCTTAAGAATGCTTGTCTGTGTTTATCGTTCTTCAGGTATGACCAAAAGGGATAAAAATGGTCATTAACTTCAGATGACCTTGTACTGAAATTGTCCAGTGAGAGGCACATGGGGAGAGGCACAGAGTGTGACCAATGGGAGGGGGGAGTGCAGGTAAAAGCTACAAGTGTATTGGCATTTGATTAATACTTTGCTTTCCTCTACTGATCATGAATACACAGTGAAATACTCAGAGGGAGTTGGTCAATATGGCCAGGAATTCAGTTTTCATCCCTGTAAAATTAGATGCACCTGAGAATTAAGTATGTTAAACTTTTTTTTTTCACTTGGTACAAGAAAGAGAAAAAAGACAGGATTAACTATGTGACAAAATGCACTATTCTGAGCTGCAAAGTGGTAAATAGAGACTGACTGATACAGAAATAACGCATTAGAGGCTTTTAGGACTACACTTTCGCTGCTTAATATGTAGGATAACCCTTAATAGATGGTAGGAAATAGAAAGCTGTTAGGCTGTGGAGTTTATCAGGTCAAATAAACTATTTGTGGTAAGTAATTATCAATGCTGTTGATTCAGTGCAATTCTATAGACTTCTTGGTATTTCTGGACATTATTTGGAAAGGACGTTGAAAGATAAAATAAAATTCTACTATAATTAGCTAAAAATGAGGCAAGAAATATTGACATATTAGTTATGGAAGGATACCAGAGAGGCAGTGAGAAATGTGCTTCAGGGAGACCAAAATGACATTTATTGAGAGGAAATGAGATAGAGGGGAATGTAGCAAATGTTTATATAACTATAAATCACTATCAAATGTGGGAGGGAAAAAATCAGGGAAGACATGTAAGAAAAGTGGTAAAACTGTAATGATGTTTTGCTAGGTTGTTAGGATGTTTGATACGGTAGTATAACATAAAGTATTACGTGTTTCTAATCTAAGAGGAAGGTGTCAGAAAATGCTAACATAAATAATAATCTAAGCTTACCATTTTGTAGTCACATTGCGAGGCTGTGGCACATATAGGTGAAAATATAAAGTGGATGAAAACTGACTGGATGCATAGGCTCAGATAGTAATGGCCAGTGGTTCAGGATGGATGTAATAGTGAGACAAGGAGAAAACCTTTTAGCTTATCATCGCTTGTGGTTGATGTCCAATGTGGAAGCACACCTTTTGGCCCTTCTCAATAGATGAGTTAAACCCAGTATTTAACCAGAATGTCCTGCACCTGCAGCAGAAGTGCTTGTCCCCAACACTGGTGAAGTACTTCACCTCAGAACACCCTACCTGGCTGCAAAGTGGTCTCTGAGATAGGAGGGCAGATGAGAAAGAAGAGTGGGGAAAAAAAGTATGTTAAAACCCAGATTTATTTTTACATTTTCCATGTGGCAGTATTAGAACGGGAGAGCAAAAGAGTCCGTACTCACAGCACTGCTTCTTGGAGAAGATCTTTTCAGCTTTCATGTGAAGATTTCCGATGTCCCCAGAGGTCCGCAGAATTCTCTGTAGTTCAAGACCTGCTTCTCCCTCGCTGCTCCACTTCCCGCAGAAGATTTCAAAGCCTATCAGTTAAAGGTGGTGCACAGCCTGTGCTCCTGTGATATTCAACATAACAGAAGAAAATGGGCTTAAATACAGCATCTCTTGATGATTTGCAGATTTACAAAGTGAGAAGAAGGAATTTAAAATAATGCCAGTATATTATTTATTTCATTTATCTACACTCTGACATGTCAGTCCCAACTGATGATAGATGCTGATTGACAGTGCCTGTGCCTGCAACAGAGAAGGAAACTTCCCTTAAGAGCCAATAGCACAGTGTCTGTAGAGTAATAAAGCAGAAATCATTCATTTTGTGAAACGGCTTCATCTGAGCATGAAATTGTTAACAGATTAGGATAGACCCTGGTATGACAAGCAAAGTACTGGTCTGGGGCAAGTGAATGACAACTTGTCTTGGTGTTGACTGATCTCTAGTAAATGCTGCGCTCGATACGCGTTTTTTAGACAAAGATAAGCGTTGCGTATATTGGCATTTTTATGATTCTGTACCAGTCTAACTGGTTCAACTGTGTTTAGCACAAAGGTTCCACAGGTTGTTCTTCATGACATTTATTTTATGGTATTTAATAAGAAATATGAAGGTGTCAATGCAATTCTTTTCCCATTATCAGAAGTGTTTGCAAGTGTAAAAAAACCAAAACCAACCACCACCAACAGTGTTTCCACTGTGCTGGATTTCTTTATTTTTAGAAAGAGATTGTCCCCAGAATCCGTGCTACTTTTTTATGCAGGTAACTGATTTTTATGTTTTTTTAATAGTGCTGTCTCAGGTTGTAGAATGATAACTGCATTTTTTTTAAATGTAGGGTATACATCTGTCTTTTAATGTTAATTTATTCAGCTCCAAGGAACATCCATTGAGGCAGATGGGGTATGTCAGTAGGGTAACATGGAGTCTACTTAGTCTCCACAATTGTCATTGCAAAGGCTTGTTTAAGAAATAAGGTTTCTAAGAAATAGGGTTTTATTCTTGTACATCATTTAATCTTTTCTAAACATAGAAGTTACCCTAAGCTCCTAAATACTTTGCTATCCTATGAGACCTCTGGTGGCATTGAAGTTTTATGCCAATCAGCTCACCTTTCATATGTCCACTTCTGTTACAGAGTTCATACCGTTGGTAGCCATGTGGTATGTATTATGGACATAGTGTTCAGTCTGAACACACAGTAGTCGCTGAATCCTTAGCATAGGTTTTTTTTAAGGGCAACAGGATGTCATTGCAGGCCTTTTGAGTTAGGTGACAAAAGGGCAAGACTGACAACAATTGTAAAGAATTTAATGGGACAAGATCATCCGATAGCATATATGCAGCACCATCAGTGTTTGTTCCTACTTTTGAAAAGAGAAGGAAAGAAAAATAAAAAAGGAAGATTTGATAGGAATACCCACTAATTTTATAGAAATGAAAAGCTGAAGATAAAAAACCCTTAAGAGATGCTAGTAAGATCTTAGATAAAAGAATGCAACTGCAGTTGGAGTAATTGGACTGTGAAATATTAATTTTCCTGATTTTTGATACAAGTGACTTACTCATAACTATTTATGAGCCTTTTGGTGCTTGAATGCTGAGGTGTCCCATCCTTCTGTCTCCCCCCAAAGACTTTGTGTTTTGCTTTGGGTTGTTTTTGACATTACTTCCCCTCTTCCCCCATTTATGGTGCACTCCCTGCTGTCTGATCCTCCTTGAAAGCCAGCTACTGCTGCTGGATCAATATCCCTCTGCACAGATTAAAGTGATGTGTGTTCCTCAAAGGCTCCCCAGCTGCAAGCAGTGTGTTGGCATGTGTACTAGCATGGCTTTTTGACAGCACCAGCAATGTGTAGAATACCAATAGATGTACTAAGCGTTAAACAGAGCACAAGGCACCATTGTGACTGTGTTGATAGGAGCCTAGGAAAAAAGGCCATAATTTTAAGATAATGTATTAACTTGGCATTTGCTGTAAAGGGACATAGTACTGTCCTGTGCTCTACTTTTTTAAAGAGAGCAAGTAGAGCTTCACGGGGGGCAATTTAACAAAGACATAAGAGAAATAAAAGGTGTGTGTAGTGATGGTGTCGCACTGGCTGGGACTAGAGAGTTGTGTTAGATGCCCATCCTTATGGAGAAGAATAAACTGTCTGAGAAGAAGAGGCAGTTAAAAGAAATGAGCACTGAAGCCGTAGAGAGTAAATAATGATGGATGTATATGCCTGCTGGGAGAATTTGGTTCTTCCTGTATATATAGCAGGGTGAAAAGATACGTGACCCTGTCAATGTATGGCTTCGTCACTATTAGCACCGTGCCACACTTTGTGGCATAGAAAGCATGTAAGGAATAAAATGCTGAGCAGTTCTCCCTGGCAGTTCTGGCTAGTTAACTCCTGGGCAGGGATCGGAGAGGACCTGTAAACCTTCCGGTGAGTGTTTTCCCTAAATTTAGCAGCATTGCACTAACCTGGTTGGCCTGCTTCCGGGGGTCAGGAGAAGGAGAGAGGAAGCAAAAGCATAGGTGGGAACCATTTCTAGTAATCACAATCTGGGACCTGGAACATCAAACTGGAAATGTGAATTGGAGAGAAATTTCAGCCACAGTCAGCCTGTGACGACTTCTCATTGTGCTAGTAGTCAAGGAGTAAGAGACTGTCAGGTTCTGCACAGATTAAAGGAGCTTTACCCCCACTCCAGTGTCTGGTACACATCTGGCAGGTCTAAGGAGAGCAAAGACCGGGAATACTGTGTACACTTTAGCCTCTGAATAGGAAAAGCCCTTTGTCCTTCAACATTGTAGCTTAGAAGGTATTGGTGGAACTTGTATTTTCAGCTGATCTCTGTATCCCAAGGCAACTCCCATCAGACCAGGTTTGGACTGACTGTGGGAGTGGAAAAACATGAGGTGCAGCTGGTGACAACAGTTTCTCTGAAAGGCTGGGAACAGGCACGTCAGAACTTGTTCACCTGCTCCCCAGACTATGTAGAAATCCAGGTCACCTGCTAAGCAAAATGTGTCAGTAGCTTGTGCATGTAGGTGAATATGAAGGGTGCTTGGCCAGAACAACGTCTGAAGGGATTCTCTTCTGTGGAGGGGAAAAAATGTTTTAAGGCTCTTAACAGTGGTCAAACTAAGAATAAAATTGGTTTTAAGACAAATTTCTGATTTTCATGGACCGTTCTGAATCTAATCTAAGAGGTGAAATAGTGCAAACAAAAGCAGAGAAGAGAGCAACCAGTTACACAGCGGAGCAGAACAACCTCCCTAAGAGAAGCACTTTGCAGTGTATGCTGCCTGCTCACTACTCTTTGAAGGACAAAAGGCTCAAATGCCAAGTGGATAAAAGGTAGCTTATTTTATGAAATAGATGTAATGTGAATTAAGAGGACAGGAAACCTCATCTGTAGTACTGAAGGAGAAAGTTTCTACCTGTCTTTGGTAACTTGTGGTCAATGCGCTGCTCCTCTGTTCAGCAGGAGGGAGTGATGTGAAGGAAATGGGCTTGTTTGTAACTCCTAGGAACATTGTCCCTCCATTTTCCTCTTTTCCTGTGCAGGCAACTAGGATAGATTTAACCTCTAGTCTCTACTGGGGAAGATAAAAGGTGGCTAAACAGTAGGAAAAATTGTATTTGTCCATCACTCAAGAAAGCAATAGACCAAATGGCTTTTTTTAACCTGTTTCTCAAACACATCATAGGCTTCTTTCCACTTTTTTTTGAACCTCACAGTATTATCTTACTATGGCAAGTTGCCAACATGTATATGGCTGTTGCCTTTGCAGTTTGAGGTTATAGCTCCACCTGACCCCAGCCCGAGTGTGTAATCACAGTAATGCCTCTTGAGGAGGAAGTGTACAGGGCCATCTAGGATGTTTCACTTATTAAAATATAGAATAATTACAGTCATTGAGCTTTGTGAATGTCAAACTGTAGCTCAGAGAAACAAGCATCCTCATCACACTGCCAGTTAAAAAAAAAGGACCTAACTTTTATAAAAGAGGGTTTCGAAAAAACAAAGGCTTGTCTCAAACAAGTTTGTATTTCTGTATTCAGGAGGTACAATTATATACAAAAAACAATTGTTTTAAAGAAATTTATTAGAGGAGAAGGCATTGTTCAGGCAAATGTTGAAGAATTACATTTGAACCTGCCAGACTGTTTTTGAAGCTGAGGCCTTTGCACAGGGAAAATGCCTGTCCTGGGTTGAATCCCATCAGAACAAGCCTGTCCAGAGCACAGAGCATTCAGTTTTACAGTCCTGCACCAGATACATCTCATCCTACTTGTTAGTAAGTAGGAACTCAATTAGTATACTGTACAAGTGACTTGAAACAGAATTTAATTTAGACAAGGCAGTCAGGTCTTGTAAAAAGTTTGAGGGTCATTTGCTGTGAATATTGGTTGTAAATACGTTGCTTACAAAAATACAGCAGTGGAGAGGACTATATGGTTGCTAAATGAAAGATGATGTAAAGGTGTTCTGTATACATTTATATTTATCTAAATATTTAGATCACACAAGTTTATTATTGCCATTGTGACTTTTACTGTTATCACTATTGTACAGCAGATAAACCGAAGCATCTAAAAAGCTGGTGACTTTGGACTAATCACACTGTAAATCGGTGGCAGTGAAGAGCAAGGAAAACAATCCTGTAGCTTGAGTTTGCATTTACATTTACAAGTCTGAATCAGTGTTATTTGTAGAAACAAAAGGGGCTGCCTATTTGTAGAGTCCAAAGATGACTTATCAGACAAGGTATTTCAGAGAGGCTGTTGCCCAGCTGTTGAAGAGCAGTCATGCGATGAGACATGTTGAATGCCTGCACACCTCACCAGCTGCATTTCAGCAGTTCCCTCCCTTGCAATGTGCTATGCAGTACCTGTCTTCAGCATGATACCTAACCTACTGTATCGTTTGTAAACCACTGTACAAACCAGCAAAGTAGAATATTGTACTTCTCACAAATTCAGTTAAAATCCTCTCAGACGCTAAAAAGAAATAAACCATGACAATGATAGCTGTTTACATTTTTTAAAAGGCAACAAAAAACATAGCGGGTAAAGCAGGGAAGGCAACTATTCACCCTCAGAATGTAATAGCAAAACCTACATCCAAAGCATAGTGCTAGAAAGTGTTCCTAACTTGACTTTGTGTGGGATTACATGCCAGGAGTCTATCACCCAAAACATTGACTGAAATTAATTGCATATTTATTATGCAAACTGTTGCAGATTAATTAATACAAGCCTCTGGAAAAATCTAAATATGCACCTGTATATTTTGGAATTTACAGTTCAATAAAATGTTCTTTGACAGATTTAGTCTGGGTGACAGAGTTGTTGGGTATCTATTGAGTATTCTTTGCTTCTTTTATATTTAAAGGCAATTGGTGAAATGCAGCCACTCATTAAGAAAATTAAATCCAATCTGAGATTCATTCAAACAGCAGTTCTCTTCTCTGCAGATCCTTATTACTATGTTACACATAACTGTAATAGCTGGGCACCGTCAGTTGTGACTTAACTGATGTGAAGAAATTCTGTAGCTTGTGCTTCCTACTCTTCCATCCTTGCCCGAAAAGCAAAACTTTTTGTGCATAGTCTTTTTTTGTTGCTTATTTGTACACATACTACATCTACACAGCTGCAAATATATAACATTCTCTCCTTGGGGAAGTAATGCTGGGGGAAGTAAGCGCAAATGAGTGCACATACATTCTCCCTCTTTCCTCTGTCCCACCCCCCTCATCTGTGTTTTCTTGAGGGAAATGGTGTGGCATGGGGAGGAAGGGGGAATGTTTGCAATGGCTGTGTAGTTTGACCTGCCTCTTAGAAAAAGTCATGTCCTCACAGGTGGCTATCATCCTTTTGGAAGCAAGTTTCACTGCATGAGAGGATCAGTGCTGTTGACTGCACTCCTTTCCTTAGACAGTGTTACAATCTTCTTGCACCAACCCATTTGAACGTCCTGAAGGTAAAGTCTGAGACTTTCAAACTTGGGATGCTTTGAACTTCAACTTGTACCTCCTGAGTTCTAGCACTACAAACTTTCTCAGTGTGTTCAGGTTGGAGCTCACAGTAATCACCCTGCTCACAGGAATCATCCAGATGAAATCACATGCAAGTGAGGTTTTCTCAGTATCGCTGGGAGAAAACCAGAGCCTACTTTTCCCTTTGACTATGTAATCTTCCTCAAACCAGGCAGGCTGACTTGCCTACCTGTGTTATGCAGCACTTCGTCTTCATATGAAACCGGTGGTTTACTTCTAAGGAAAGAGTGTGGAGAGTAGCCTTTTGGCTTCAACTGACAAGTCCTGTTGGACAGTCCCTTTTGCCATTTGACTCCTGATAGAAACTAGAATAGCCTTTGGCAGGAAGTGCTGAAGGGCCTTAACTTGTTACAGCCATTAGAGGGATGTGTGTTGCTTTCTTTTTTGTTCTGCCTGGTTTCCTGTAGAAATGAGGCTTTTTCTGACATGCTCTCTCTCTGCCAGCATGTCCAACCTTATCCTATTGACTTTTTGAATCTGTTGGCCAATTTTAGTCCTATTTAACAGTGAGGCAGATGCCTTAATGATATTAAAGTTCTACCACTGTAATGAATGTTGGCCGCCACATAGAGGAGAGACATGTAATTAATGCCTGTGCTGATGAAAAGGCCTCAGTGTGTGCTCAACTTTTTCTAGGTATCAGGCTTTATTAGCTCTGTTGTGAACAAAACTGCCTGGTTTTATATTGCGCAAGCATTATTGTAGTGCTTTAATAGGTGGCTTTGCTTCTGTGGTTTATCTTGCTGTCATGTATAAGAGCCCTAATGAGGGTTCAAAAGCCATCAAGCATGCCAATGTTGAGTGTGCAGGCTGATACTAGAAATATCAGTGTTACTAATTCTGAGAGATAATAGGGCTGCGTGACGACAAAAATAACTTCTTTCACTGCTCCTCCTGACCTTGACTCTGTAGCTGTTCTCATCTTACAGGGAGGCCAGCATCTGCTGCCTGGGGTCTCCAGCTTGAAGCAAAGATTGCAGCATCTTGGCCACTGACACTTCTCCATGCCAGAAATCCTCCTTGTCCGTACAGCCCTTATCTTCACCAGCTTCACTCCTGGGACCCAGGGTTCCCAGCTGACCTCCTGTGCAGAAGCATTGCTCTGTCTCACTCCATTGCTGCATTGCAGGAGGAATGCTGTGGATGGAGGAGCAACGTGGGGAACAGCTCATTTCCTCTCCTGTTCCCCTGGAAAGATTGCCCATGTGGTATCATGGTGGGAGGGAGGAATGGAGAGAAAGCAAGCTAGTCTAACCATTCCATTTAATCTGTGGGATAATTCTATCAATTTACATGAGGAAGCCAGTTTGATTTGCCTAATTCAGACATTTCCTCTCTTACATTATAATCTCTTACCTTTTTCACCTCTAATGTTCTGTAATAATGTGGGAAACCAAGTAAGTTTTGCGATCTGGACAAAAATCATAAAGAAAGATTGTTTATTTGAAACTTCTGAGAGTGTTTACTTGACTTTGAGCAGCTGGTCTAAGGTAGCCAAACCTTTGTGCAGGAGACAAACAGCAGAAACATACATTGTTTTTATTGTTTTAAATTTATGGAAGGTGTGTATCTGGAATATGGTTAAATATTATGTATGTGCAAGTTCAAAAATTATATGCTGTAGATCACTGCCTTGATTGCCTTTTAGACTTGAGGTTTAGAATTGACCCATCAGACTTTCATAAAATAAGCTGGTTTTATTTTGAGTTACAAATCTGAGACAGAAATGGCAAATAAGAAGATGTATAGCCCAGTGATGCGAGTGTTTTTAAAATTCTCAGCTTGGCTCATAATGATGCTTATAGATGATCTTGGCTGAGTTCCTGAATAAGTATGCAATAAGTGTATTCTTTTTTTCCTGTAGCA
Source organism: Phaethon aethereus (assembly GCF_964289735.1). Classification (NCBI taxonomy): domain Eukaryota; kingdom Metazoa; phylum Chordata; class Aves; order Phaethontiformes; family Phaethontidae; genus Phaethon; species Phaethon aethereus. The sequence goes on along the minus strand of NC_138582.1, from coordinate 122,513,161 downwards.
AGATATTTAAGCATTAATTTAAGGGTAAGTCAGCATGTCACGACTCTGTCTTCGTGCAACTTAGTATCTCTTGTACCTTTAAATTTTTAGACCTTTGTGTTACTCTAACCTTATAAGTAGTTCTTATCTGGAAATAATAAGGTAGCCACCACTAATTCTGAGAAATGGAAAGAATGAATATATGTGCGAGCATGCTGTTCTATAAGCTTTTATTTAACATGTTTTTCATGAATCCTAATTTTTTCTTTTCTCATAATGTATATCAGAGTTGTACATGCCAGAATCTGTGTGATGAATTTGCAGACTTGTCTACTTACACAACTGTTCCTTATGGATGTTTTTTATTACTAATATTGTGGAATATACTGCTTAATTTGTAAAATATCAAAAGCATTGCATCTTGGGAGATAGCAAATTACTGAATACCACACACACAATTTATTTTATTTTAATAAATGAGCTCTTCTGCTGGAAAACAGAAATCTTTAGGGGGTCTGCAAACACTTTCATGAACAGTTGGAAGTTAGCTTAGTATTGATCCTAACTAGTAAAACACCCAAATCTCTCTGAAATGAAGTATGTGATTAATCTTCCTTGACAAATTGGAGCTATTATGAATAATATGACCCCATGGGTCAGAACAAAGCAAACTGTGCACTTCTGTTTTCAAAACTGTTGATCAGTTGGATTGTTTTTTATTGATGTGCACCAAGTCTTTTTGACTTTCATAGACTGTTTTTTTGGTTTATAAAGTGTCCTGAAAGCAGGCCTGAATTTTCAAATTATGCTATGGCATGCTTTGCACAGCTGGAGTACCTGGAGCAGCAGCCTGGCTCTCCTGAGGGTTGTCTCACTGGAGCTGAGTGAAGGGAGATTGTTTGCCCTGGCTCATGACTCAGAGAGTTTAAGTGGATCATCCATGGGTGACTCCAGGGAATACAGTTTTTGCTTCCCAATTCTAGACTTAGAATATTCATTTCTGACATTTATTTTACACTTGCAACAGTTATTTAAAGAGTATAACATGAAGATGTGGAAAGAGGAGAAAGGGAAAGGGGAGATTTCACACTGAAATTTTGTTTATGTTTTTGTTCTTTTGCTTTTCATTCCAGTGAAATGAAGCAGAAGTTGGATGAAGAGGGTAACAAGTGCAGCATCCTTTCTAAGCAGCAGAAGTTCAACGAGCACTGCTGTATTCGCTGCTGTTCCCCTTTCACATTTCTTATCAACAGCAAGCGACAGTGCCAAGACTGCAAGTACAACATCTGCAAGAGCTGCAGTTCTTACCAGAAGAAGGAGAAGGCATGGATTTGCAGCGTCTGCCAGCAAGCAAGGTGAAGGTCTATTGTTCAGCAACCTGTGTAGAGCAACCGTGGCCTGACCTGAGCTTTTCCTTGTATTTGTCAGTAGTTAACACTGGTGGAATAGGACATGAAGTACCTGTTTATGTAGGGGTTGTTTTGTTCCTGAGGTGTGACGTGCCTGGTTTGTTTGAGAGGTTAATTTGTTCTGAGAGTGTTTGGTTACCTGTTGCATTTTCCAGGCTGGCTTAGCTGGACTGATGAATCAGCAAGCAGTAATTTGACTTAGCTTCAGCAGGGCTGGGAGCTCCTGAAATGCCTGGGTTACTAATGGAACCTGAGTGCAGATGGTGATTTTTGCAGCAAATCCCACTGTTGAGTGGGGAGTGGAAGGAAGAATATTGGTGAATAGATCATCCAGCTGTGACTGTGCTTTGGAGTGCTTTTCTAAATGTCAGCTTATTGGTGGGGATGCTTTGGGCTTACTTTGGCAAATAACCACAGAAAATAGCAGTGCAACCTGTTATAATTCTTAACATCTGCGAAGAAAATGCTGTCAGGCTTCTATTTGCAGAGGGTATCAGGGATTTGCTATCTTACCCTTTTGAGGCTAACAGAGGCACAACATGTAAATATAGCACCAGAAAAACAAAGCAAATTCAAGCAAACACATAACAGCAGCAAAGGGGCCATTCCTTGGACAGTAACTGTGATAGTCATTCTTGGCTGCGTTGCAGGCCAGGTTCCAAAAGCAGCCTTAGCTGTGGTGGCGAAGCACACTGACCAAGGCCTTTTTACTCAGACAGGAAGGGTGAAATAACTCGATTCCTCGTAGTTTAATTTTGAACATTGCTGACTAAAGCAACTGAGCAAATGTGGCAAAGATGGATGTTTATTCTTCGTCTTTCCCTTTAGTGGTGAACACAGGATGAAGAGCCAAGTCCCTTTCCCATGCTGTATGATATTCCTGTGCTCACCAAAGACTCACTGCTCCTAGTTGTTTCCCATCAACACTCACTTGAAATTTAAACTTTCACATAGTATCTGTGAATGAAGTGTGTGCCCTTTGGCACAGGACCTTAAAATCCTAGGGACTCCAGATAGATGATGCCATGTTTCCAAATGCCAGGTTTGAACCTGAAGGAGGTTGTATTCTCCAGGGCACCTGCTCCTTCTCTGCCTTTTAGCTTGGAAAACCTGCACACACACCCTTTCCTCCCAGTGAGGAGGCAGAAGAATGACAGGACTATCTTCTCCTGCAACACAAAGAGCTGTGGAGCCAGTGCTTGTTTCTACTTTAGTCACTCGACCATTTCACATTAAATCTCTTTTTTCCACTTCTTCTGAGTTCACCCATACAGGCAGCAGAACAGGCAGCCAGGTTTGTGGACGCTAATGAACTGCACTTAAAATAGTTTTTGCTGACTCCACAAAAAAGTCTGAGAAGAATTTAATTTCAGAAGAAAGATCTGTAGCTGTATTATAAAAATGCTATTTGTGACCCTTGAAGTCAGTGCTTTTCCCACAATCCTGTGCAGCCCTGAGAGTTGCCCACCTGTAACTCAGTTATAAACATTTCCTTCATTTATGAGACCTGAGACACAGCTTGAGCTATTTTTCAGTTAATAAATTAACTAACGCTACTGCTAATCATTTTATGATCTGGCTTATTGATTGGACTGTGTGACTTACAAATCCCTGTAGGGGAAGCAGGGGCTGGCATTGCTTAGGGGCTGCTGGGGTGTTTTGGTTTGGTGGGGGCTTTTTTTGGTTTTGGAGGGTGTGGGCTGATGGTGTGTTTTTTTGTTTTTTAACTATCAGTCAGTATTTCTTCCAGGGCAAAATACAGGGAGAAGCTCCACAGTCTGTGAGTTCCTGTCACTTGTCCCTCGGATGGAACATGGACTGTGCTCTCCTGCCCCTCCCCAGCTCCTCTTTTTATGTCTTTTATTTTTTCCTTTAATAAGATAACACAAGTAGTAGAGGGGGTTCTTGGTTTAGCTGCAGATTGTCTGCACATCTTTCTGCACAGTAGATAGTGAGATAGAAATATCGGAGAGGGCTGCATTTTCAGGTTGTTCACCTTTTTTTCTTCCCCTCCCTATATATTTTTGCTTAAGAGTTAATGTTATAATTCTCTGCTGTGTAGAAAGAGCTTTGATGAACTGGAAAAGTACAAATATATATAGTTCAGACTTCCAGTAATGATCTGTTTGTGCTCTTGAGCTCTGCTCCAGAGCAGTGCTCAAATAATCCTGACTTTTATTTCTAGTATGTATTTAGATGATGTCAAACAGTTCTCTGATGTCAGAAGCAGCTCTTGCTGTACAAAAGGCTATAAAGCATTCTCAGCATAAATTGTTTTTGTAAAGATGGTTCATGTTGTACATTTGAGCTTGAGACTCTAATTAGGTGAGTTACTTGGAAGATACATTTTGTTTATCTGCACATGTGAAAATTCTGAAAAGTTCCTGTATGACATGGGAATCAGAACCAATGACTTGGGGATGGTTAAAATTTTTTTTGGAAAGCAATACATTGTATAAACATCCCTTGGGTTCAGATTTAAAACCCTTCTGGGAGCTGTACCTTTTTCTTTAGACTATCTTATTTCTGATTATCTTCCTCCAAAAGAGTGATGTCAGCTTTTGCAGGTTGTAAATAGTCTTCTCATAGATTCCTGCACCGAGGTGATCTTGATGCTGAAGAAAATATGATCTGTTGAGTGAGTCTCTCAAGGCATGACCCTAGTGGAGATACCTGTTCTGTGGAGGTTGGTTTTCATCTTCCAAGGCAGAGATCTACATTAACATTTAGCAGAGAGCACATATGCAGGTCAGCATTTGAAACATAGAATATTTGTAGAAATTTGGGCCAAAAAGTTAGTCTCTGCTTCTTCTAGAAGTAGAAAACTTATCAATAAGCCAAAGTAAATTTTGGTGTTTGAACTCCTTTAAAGCACATCTCCTGTTACAATCCATTTTTTTAAAAATGAGAAGATTCAGTTCAGTATAGAATCTCAGTGCTCAGCAATGTCTTTTACAGCAATGTAGTGATCTTGTGAGGAACTGGAGAACCTTCCTTCAGTTTCCCAATTTTCAAGAATTAGCACACATTCTTTTAATACATTTTCTTTTAGATTTATCTCTGCATGCCATTATTAATGTTCCAGGTTGGTTTTTTTCTCATGTATGTAACCTCTTAATTTTTAAGTATGTTATGATAAAATTGTATATTTTTAATTTCAAGTTTTCAATTTGTGTATAGTGCATTTCCAGTTCTTCCAAAGCTTTTTACAATGTCTCCTTGTTAGATGCCCATCAGACAATGTGTTTAGGCAGCTTGCTGAGGTCTGTACCTCTTAAGTCCTCTTGACTAAATAGATTCCAGGCACAGTTTCTTTGCTGTCTGGATTAAGGCCTTTGGTGCCAGAAGGGGGTTCTTTGCCCATTTATTAGAAATCAGGCATGCTTTCCATTTGTCTGAGACCACTTTTCCAGTCCCCAAGGAGCCATATCCCAGAACATCCTGCTAGTGATACTCTGCTTCCCAGTTCAACACTTGTACTAAAAAAAATTAGTGTAAGCCATTAAAATGCATATTTTTGCAGATTTTCTAAACTAATCACGTTTTACTTCTGGACTGTAGGAGAATTATACACAATCTCATCCCAAATAAGACACACAAACATCTGGCTCTCTACCTCAGCTTTTCATGAGTATCATGCATGAATCCCCCTGCATTCTTGGTTTCTTTCTTCTGGTCTCACCATCTGCATATCAAAAGATTTCTGTCTCTGTTGTGAGTGGGAGCATGGACACCTAATCCTTTCATGCTTTCACATCCATCTGCTGTGCAATTCTGTAACTTTTTCTCAAAAGCCTCACTCAGATGATGAGAGTTCATCCCGTGGTGGCCTCTTGCTTAGCTCCTGTGAGCCAGGCTGTGAGTAAGGGGGCATCGCCTGGTCTGCAGGAGGTCGTTATTCTGCTTCTTAAGAGCTGCTTTGTTGTTGATGGTCCTTTGCCAACGACAGCTATTAAGAGACAGAGACCCAGGCACTGCTTCTTTTCTCCTTAATGATGTTAACTAATGAAAAACACAACCATGCTGCATATACTCAGACTTCATGCAAACTAGTGTTCTGGGTGCCTCAAAATGGGTCCCAAAAATTGTCACACTGGTTGTTTGCAGCACAGATTTATTTGAACGTTTAAGAGAACTGCTCTTTTTTCTCATTTTCATACTCGCAATTTTACTGCTGCTTTAAAAAAAAGAAAGCAAGACAATATCATTTATCTTCGTAGACTCTCAATCCAATTATTTTTTTATGTTCTTTACATTTTCTTTTGAGTTTATTGTGGTGCCCAGTGGAAAGGTAGGATTCTAACTAGACTCTTAACAATTTGCATTAGTAGTGAATGTAATTGTCTTACTGGAACTTGAAAAATAATTCGAATTAGATATGCATTAGACTTTTAAAATGTACATCACAGTGAGACTTGAGGAAAATTTATTAAGGTCTAGTCTACCTGCACTGCCCAGTACATTTGTCTCAAGACTAGCATGTATTGGGATTAACGCTAATGTAAAAATGGACCAATGCTTCTGATAATATGAAAATTGCAACAGAAAATAAAAAACGTAGGTTCAGTGGGAAGACAGAACACATTTCAAGTAGACTGGAGCTTTACCAGCCCCAGGAACAGCCCTAAATAAGATCTTTATATTTCAGATGGTTTTGTTTCGAGGGCCCGTTCAATGTAATGTGCTTTAATGTCAGCAGAACAAAGTGTGTTTTTATGGAAATATGGTAAAGTTGATGGTAGATGTGATTTTAGCCTGCTAAAGGATACATCTTTTCTGCTTAGCTGATGCATGCTTTCATGTGAAACTCTTTACAGGTTCTACAGGGGGGAAAAAAACCCACCAAAATTTGGCAAAACCTTGGGATGGTACTTGAGAAAAAGAAGTACTACTAGTTAATAACTGAACCTTGTATTTGTTTGTTGATGCATTCGGCTGTAACAAAACAGTTGGTTTCAGGACTTAGTTGTGGAGAGCTAGTGAAGATACGATGCTGCTTAGCAATCTTGTTTTGCTTTCAAGCAAGCTAAACCATCTGGTAAAAGGAAGCTGAAATATCTTTTAGGTAGTCTGCCTCAGCCACAACTTGGAGCTTTGTGTATACTTTTGTGAGAGTTGCATATTTCTGCTGTCTGAGGTCCTTGTCTGACATTAGAGAGAACTTCTACAGAACTTGGAAGCTGTGACTTTGCCACGTAGATGCCAGGCAATGTATTTTTCCTTCTGAGATAGAACTGTATAGGAACATTCACTTGCTGTGTGACATAGCAGAAAAGATAAAGTTTTAGCTCTGCCAGGTGCATGTTGTCTTCACTGGACCCATATGGGTCTTGTTCTGCTTTTTTAAATGTCCTCTGAGTGATCCCATTCATATTATACTTAAGGGATTTACTAATTTTAAGTAAATAGCAGTGAAAATTATTTTCCTCAGCTGTATGTACTTGTAGAAATTGATGCAATTCCTCCCAAAAATGCTTGCTGCTCTATTCCAATTTTCTTCCTCCTCCTTCTCCCACCATTATCTCTCTGTTTTGTATCCTGTCTCTTGATCTCCTTCTCCTTACCATGCTTTAGCATCACAGTGGATCACAGACACCATATCCTTTTGCTTACAGTAGCCATGAAGAGTACTTTCATTCCATACTTTCAAGGGCAATTGCTTGGATTTTGCACAAGAGCCAGGAACAGTCTTTGGTTTATTCAGTTGTTCCCTAGCTGGAGGAGGAGAGAGCGCAATGTGCAAACTGGTTGCTTTGGCAGGTTGATATCTGATGGTTTTTTTTGCTATCCTGATCTGTCTTAATTATTTCTGAAGTATGCACTGTGAAGAATTTCAATTCTGCTAGACAGAATAAAGCTGTACTTGCATAACATACAGCAGACTGCAATGCTGCACTCAGCTTTAAGTAAAGTACCTAAAAATGGAATCAAACAGGAGGGTAGAAGAGAGGGGTCTACTAAAACAGCTAAATAGAAGTGCTAATTAGGTGATCTTTTCTAGCTTTAAGTAGCCTTGGAAATGAGCATGTGGCTGAGTGCCTGGAGGACTAATCTGTGTTTTAGTAGCTCTGGATTCTGGTTTTAGCTGTTCACCTGATTGTCAAGTGACCTTGGGGAAGTTTTCATGTCTCGGGTTTTCCCATGTGCAGAATGGATTTAATGATGCTGAGCTCTTGGAGGTCAGTGGTCGAAAAGTTAAATGCTATGGCTGTGAAGTGCTAAGTATTATTAATGTACTGTTATTATAGAGGTTTTGCTGCAGTCAGCATGGTTAAAACCTTTGGTTTGTGTGTTACGGTAGCACAGAAAAGTGCTTGGATTCTTGTAGGGAATGAATGAGGATAGGATATCACATATTTTCAATGTTAATATGTATATGCTTGCCTGTGTTTGGACCGACCTACCTTCCACAAGTCATAGTAAGAGAAGTTATCAAACATTTTTCCTAGTAGGAATAAATATTATGTAAATAGTGTGCAAAAATATTGGGACTGCTGAACGGGGAGGAGGGGAATATGAAAGGATGTAACACAGTTTTTCCACATAATGAGCAGCATAGAAATTATAGATTGGATTTATTTAGCCTTTCAGTTTTGCAAAAGCCAAGGGACTTTAAATGAAGGTGATAAACTGAAAGCTAATAAAAAATACACAGGATTCTTCAAATATGGGCACTTAAGTGGTAAGTGAGAACATCACCCCTTACAGTAGCTGGGATAGGAAATCTTAAGTATTGAGTGGAGTTTAGGGAGGAATTTCTCTTGCATCAGTTCTGTAACTGGCACTTCACATGCTCTGCACCCTGTTATTGACTACTGTTGCAGGAGCAGACTTGGTGGACTGTGGGCCAGCACAGCCCTTACATTGGGTTGGTGGCAGTCAGGGAAGATGAAAGGTTCGTGGTGGTCAAACAAGGGAGAACAAGAGATGGCAATATCTAATTAGAGGGCTGAAATTTACAAGTGTGTGACATAGTAAAGGATTGCAAGCTAAGATCTTCCTCCAAGAATAAGGGAAAAAAAAAAAGTTATGTCATGTCAAAAACCAGCCTGTCATTCTGACTTCTGGATGGTTGACTCAGTAATGCTTGTACCTCCCTTCATTGTTCAGTATGATGTCAAATTTATGCATCCCTTATTAGTACAGCAATTCTAACTCAAGCAAGTCCACTCCAACTAATTCTTGGTGTCAGTAGTATTATTATTATTATTTTTAAAATGTATCAGGTTTTTAATTTGCTCTTTTTTTTCCTGGAGAAGAAAGTGATTCTTTTCTTTCGTACCGCCTTGCCAATGACTTGACATTTTCACATACTTGCAAATTGAGAAAGTTGTTTCTGGACCTATACAGTCTTAAGTAATCTCTCCTGTGTGTTGTGATGGCGTTGTCTTGGTTGACAGAGGGGATGAGGTTTGCCTTTCTGACAATGCCTTTCCTACAGAAGACTTATGAGTAAACTGAGGCAACCATTAGGACTGATGATTATAATAAACTCAGCACGTCTGGGCAGTTTTGGAATCTAATAAACCCTTGTGATTATCCCATGCTTGGTCCTCATTTCCTCTCTAGCTGCTGCTTGCTTTTGGGTGACCCTTAGGGTGTTTCTCTGATCCCCTGCAGAAGGTCACAAGCTAGCTCTTTTTGGTTTTCTGAGAAAGGAGGGCATTTTGGCTCTGTCCTGTGTTAACATTAGCCGAAATGCAAGACACGGTGCTTCAGAGCAGGAGCTTTTCAGTCAGGCTGAACTGTAATGTTCAGGAGGAGATGTTTGCTGCCCAGGCATTGCAGCCCCCATGCCCCCCTCCCAAGCTCATGCAGCAACATTGAACTATCTGCTGGTCTTGGAACGTGCTGGGACATTCCTCAGCTCTGGCGAGCATCAGCCTTTCTTTGTCCTCATCAGGACCACTGTATATTTACTTGCCTGACAAGAGGCTGATTTCTGATTCATGTTTTTCCCCTCTGGTCTGGGTTTCTAAAATCCTCTTAGCATAATGTTGTTTGGGAAATGTTTTTCAAAACATGTTAATCTGAAAAAGCTGTTAAACTTTTATTTTAAATAACATTGAATTAGTACCCATAAAGTCCTCTTGGAAAAAAGTGAAATTTTAAAATTAAATCTGCTGATTTTTATTTTGAATAGAAAAAACTTGTGTAAGCAGAGTTTTTCACAACTTCTTATCTAGATCAGATGTTTGGTTTTTGGGTCAAGTCAGAGCCTCTTTGTATATCATTGCATTAGAATTTCTTTTTCTTGTCTCTATTAAATGGCAACTGTGTTGCATTATTTTTTTAAGAGGGAAAACCACATTTCACTTAAGTCTTATTGTGCCCTATTACTTTTTTCTCATCATAAAATGCATGTAATAACGCAAAAAGCCATGCTGTGGTTAACACTCTTAAGGCAGCCTTTAAACAGAGCATAGTGCACTTTCACGTAGACGTACCATTGAACATTTTTTAATTATCAATAATGAAAGATTGCTAATTGGCTTGATATATGTTTGTTTCAGCATTTGCTGAGTCTTCAGGTTTTCTCCTGCTGTATTTGTGCAACCGTCAAGCTCTGATGAAGTACAGAAATACGTCACGTGCTCCAGCTGATGCTGACATTGCCACCTCCAGGAGCTAAGTCAACTTCTGGCCTGTACTCTGCCAGTCCCAAAGGAACATGCCGTGTGCATGCTCTTTGCTTTTTCTAATTGGGAAGTCGGAACTTAAAGGTGCTGGTTTTATAATGTCTGGTGGGGCTCACTGTTAATTTGAGGAACTGGGCATCAAGAGGGGAGGCGGTCTGTCCAGTGAAGGAAGATTCTTCTCCCAGCTAAGCACCACATAGGTTTAGCTCCCATATGCTCCTCACAAGGACAGAAGACTATTTATCGCTGTATTGTATGCCCCTCTCTCTGTCATAATAAGCTGTATATAAAGACTATTTATACAGTCCACAAATAATTCAGATTTTTTTGCCAAATTGTATTATTTTTATCCCACGTTCTACAGATCAAAGACCCTCTGTGTCTCCTCAGTGCTTTTTTCCTCCAAAAGATTTATCCTGTTAACTCTGAACAGCCGCCCAATTATGTGTGGGTACCCTTAGAAGCAGTATAAATGCTGTGGTTAGCACAGGAGTTTTATTCTTGGTGGTAAAATTGGAAATCTTCCAGACTTGTAGCCACTACCTGTGAATGGCAATAACAGATGTGTCTTTCCTCTAGCTAATGCACTTTGCAATCAGGAATAGTAACCTCTTAAAAGGTTCTTGTGTTACCAAAGAAGTTAAAGTGCGAATTTAATTTGTCATTTTTAAAAAGCTTAACTACATCAATAAACAAGTCCCTCTGTGCTCTTATTCTTCAGACCCACCTCTCACATGAAATTGATAGTGAAGCACTTACTGCTTAGTATCTTCAATAAGAATCTATGAGATCGTACACCTACATATTTCATCAGGCAGTAACTCATCCTGCTTCTGTGACTTGGGGGAAAAGGAAGGTGGAAAAAGCAATTGTCCTGTATTTCTGCCAAAGACAAGGTTTTCTAAATTTGTGTGCAGAATTAAGTATATGGCTTGCTTGTACTTTTTTGTAGTAGCATGTCTTTCCTGCACCTAGTTTTTTTGTGAAGTCTTACTCCAGATAAGCACTGCTGACATCTGGCTAGGGAGTTAATTACTCTTCTTACATCTTCCACCCCCTCAGCTTTCAAAATATGACCCTACACTTGTAGATCATGAAATAAGTGGTACAGCCTGCTAGTTACCTGTACTGGAAGCATGTTTCATGTGCTTTCCTGTCCTACATTACACCTGCATCTTTTGCTACAGCTGTCCAGGCAAACACCTTGTTCATTTTAGCTCAAGAGCTAATAGACAACTGTGGTATTAATTTTGTATACACAAATCATGTTAACGTAGAGGTAAAACCATCTGTGACCTAAAGATGTCTTTGAGTTTGTATCTCCATTCATTTCAGGTGGTTGTATCTTTTTTGCAGAAACAGCTTCAGAATTGAAGATCAAATTTTAACATACTGCCTAAAAATCTCAGTAAAACCAGAACACTTCTGATTGCAGAAGCTGTGAACTATTTGAAAGTGCTGTTTGATCATAGCAAAAGAAAGCTTCTTGTTCATTTTCAGATTAGTATTGGATTTATAGTGTGCTTGGGAATTACTTTGATAAAATGTTTTCATCAGAAAGCTGCTGTAGTAAAAATGAAAATTCATTACAAGCACGTACTTTGTCTGGAAAATGATGAGGCCCAGCATGGAAATTCTGAAAAGGAGCCTGTGAGAGATCACAATTCAGTTGCCTGAAATATGGGAGCTGAAGTTGAAACCTTTCCTCAGAATCATACCAAATATGATGTTGTCTTTTGTTCTCCTCATAGGTCCCCAATATATTTAAAACTCCTATATGTTTCTGGGAGTGAGTATGGTATGGTTTTATGGTTTGACATTTGTCTCTCGATTGTTGGGTGCCAACAGGGAGTTGCTAATGCTTTTCTGAAGTGGTTTTGTTAGTCCCGTTGTTCAGAGGCTGTTCTGCGGCCAAGTGGTCTTGCTTTCTCAGGTGAACACTTTCACTTTGGGGAAGCAATCTCTGTAAGGTAATGAGGTAGCAGTTGCTGCTGGATCTGTAATACTGCTTGCCCTGATCATTTGCATCTGAAATTTAATATGCTGTAAAGCTTGTTGTAATTTGGCGAGTGATGTCTCTTGGCAATATGTGGCAGACAGACGTCCATACTGGTTCTTTTATGTTTCATCTCAGTTTCTATCCAGTGATGTGAAGACTGAGGGGTGCTTCTCCAGGCCCCAGATTGAGAGAGCCTTCCTTCTTTTGTCATGAAGCTCCCAAGAGTTAATCAGTGGTGAATGAAAGAGTTTGTTCATTTGATTAAGAAATACTATTTTCTATCATCTGTCACACTCTGAGGTTTTATGTGAGGTTAACAGGGTAATGAAGACATCATGGTTTGCATTGTCTTCAATTTGCTGATGACAGGTTTGCTTTGTATTCATGTTTTTTCCTTGCTGGTCTGTGTAGTGGCTTGTAGAATAGTGCCTGGAGTATGGAAACTTGAGTGAATGCTTGTGCGATAGAGGAACTGCAGTGAAGGATGGTAGAAATTGCATCGGTAGTCACAGCTGTAATTTTGTCTCACTGATGTGTTTGCAGGGCTTTGTAACCTAGGGGACTTCTTGAGTTCTCTGTATGTCAGGTAATTTCAATTGTCAAAAGCACTTTCAATCTCTGGCAAGATAAGAAGTGAATTAGTACCTGTTAGAGGCAAGGAAGAAATTTGTGATGACTTGTCCCAGTCCTGCAAACTCACCAGTAGCCAGGCCTCTGTCTGAGATGGCAGTACATACTTCTGATCAAAAATGCTTTTGGAAATTGTCCTGAGGGAATTGTACTGTGAAGAAGTGCCCACTGTGAACTACAACTTGAATGCCTCTATCTCCTGTGCTTCAGAAATCCTGTGCCATCTGGTTTTGGGGGGAAGTAATTCTGTTACATGTTTAAAAAAAACGAATGTTGCAATGGGTTCCTTTGCGCCTGTGACCGCTGTCAAAATGCCGCCTTGTGTTTTGTTTCTGGGATCAAAGGGCTATTGGATGTAAGGGAATTAGCGGTTAATATTTTAGAATGTGTCTGTATCAACGTTGCTCCTGGGAACTGTTCCTCCGAGTATCGAAACTAGACCACTCACACACAAAACATACTTATCAAGTGTCTCTAATTCCTAAACATAGTGTGGTAATAGTGGTTATTTTTCTCATCAGGGAAATTATAATTAGAGATTGAATATTCTTGGGAAACACCAGCGTTCAAAGCGGTCTTACATAGAGTTTGGGTAGAGCGGGTTGGTTTTGAGACCTGCAAAAGCATAGTTCTCCAAGTTCATTCTGTGCAGTACATTTAAATACAGTATTTTCCACTTTCAGAGTTTTCCACTTGCTACCAAAGAAGGTGGTTCTGGCAAGAGAAACAGCAACAAAATAGAATGAAAGGAGATTGACAGGAAAAGTGGAAGGAGGAGGGTGGGGGGAATAGCATGATTATAGTTTGAAAAATTAGTCATGTAACGTGTCATCATAATCCCCAACTGGTAATTAAACAGCACATATCTGCATAAAGGATTAGTAACACTGGAGGGTAACGTTAAGGATCTTGAACTACACTTCCAGTATATAATTTGCAAATTATTTGACAGATACCTGCCTCACACATGCCATATGCTACCATATTCTAGTGCTTAATATAATCAGTCCTGGCAAAACCAGACCTGCAGCTCCATAGCTGGCTATGACTTTACAATATGCCTGTTGCACAAATAGATTTAAAAAAAAAAAAAAATGACAGAAAAATTACACCATTTATTCCCCTTGTGTCAGGGTGCTGTGCAAGCCACGTGCTCCCAGGGGCTGTAGTGGCTGGGGCTCCCCCAGGGCAGTGGGCACCTCTCGTGATAGGGAGGTCTGAGGTAAAACAACAGAGCAAGTGATTCACAGCAGGTTGTGCAGGGCTGGCAAAGGCAGTGCTGCTGGAAGCTGAACCAGCTTGAAGGCTCTTAGCAGGTGTGGGACACAGCTACGCTTGCATGTACGCCTGCTCCTTAGGATGATCTCTGACAGCAAGGTCATGGAATAATTCAGGCTGGAAATGACCTCTGGAGGTCTCCAGCCCAGTCCCCGTCTCTGAGCAGGACCAGGAGGAGCAAGTTACTCGGGGACTTTTCCAGTCAGGTTTTGAAGGTCTTCAAGGATGCAAATCCCTTCAGGGCCCCTGTCCCCTGTTTGACCACCTTCATGATGAAGAAGTGTTCCCATGTATCTAATAAGGATTTCTCACTCATAGCCTCTTCTTGCTCCCTGGGCATCTCTGAGGAGGGTCTGGCACTTCCTTCCCTAAATCCTCCCACAAGGTGATTGTGCACAGCAGTTTGACCCCTGGAGCCTTCCCCTGGCCATACACTCTGTGCAATTTAGGTAGCTATAGATACCTAGAAGTTGAATACTCAGTGTTTTTCATGGGTTTTCTTTGCAAATAAGAGCCTGAGAAAAATGCAGAGGTAAATTCAAAACCATGCACTTTGATGAGCTCACTGTAGTAATAGCACTTTTGTGATACTTGTTTTTAGGGACAGCTCACTTCTGATGGTAGGATTAGTGGATGCCGAATAAACTTCTTAGGTAATCAGCATGGACTAGCTACAGTAATAGCATCTACAGTAATCTGGATGTGGAAAAAGTTAAGGAAGGAGTTTCAGGACACAAATCCTTTTTGATCTGAGATAGCCAGGACTCCAGTCCTGCAGGCTCTTTTAAGTGCTTTATTTAAATCTGCTGACTTTCAAAGGGATACTGAGCATTGTGTTAAATGAGCATATATGTCAACTTTTGAAGGCTTGCGCTGACTTTGTCAGTGTCCATCTCACAGCTGCAGTTGCTCAGGGGCACCAGTTACTGATACTAGAGAGTCATGTGAGGAAAATACTGCCGCAAAATTCTGAAAGTTAGGACTTAGCTCACAGCTTTCCTTCAAATCATCTCTGTCTGAGGGCATCTGTGTTAAACTTTGCATACCCCAGTTCCTTTTTGGTGAAATATAATAGGTGATGATGGCAATTCCTTTATGTTTAAGCATATAGCTTCTCAGGGAAGGACCACACCTAAATTGTGCTTGATTCTCAGGTGCAGTACAGCTGATGGGTGCTACCAGAATGCAAATACAGATCAGCACCACTTCTGAACTCTCTCGCTTTGCATAACTGGGTGCCATCCAGTATGCAGTTTAGCATTTGCATGGGCTCTGTTAACTTTTGTCACACAAAGATTCTTCTTCTCTCAGTTCAAATGTACAGCTCCAGTTTTTAAAAGGAATATTAAAAAGTTGCTGTCCTAGCATTATTTAAGCTGAAAAGTGTTAGTTGTCAGAATTACTTTTTTAAAATAGAAAGTGAATGTATGCAATCTCACTGACAAAGCCAGACAATGGCTTCTGAATTGTGCTGAATCTCATGAGCTGTCTGATACTTGCACACTTTTCATTTAGGTTATAAAGGCATCATTGTGGCTTCCAAAATTATTTGGACACTTACTTTTTCCTGGTCAAATGCTGATTCTGTGCATTTCAAATGTCTTTGGGTGGTTTATGAAGTGTAGTAGAACTTCAAATCAAAACATAGCTTTAGTATTTAAGGGTAGAAAAATAATACACGGATCCAGCTACAGAGGAAAAGAGTGTTTCCTTCATGTCTTCCCATGTCTTATGTAACAGAGATATATATATATAAAAGGGCTTATAGATAGGGGGTTTTTTTTATGGTACATGGAGAGAGTAAATTTTTTTTTTTATTCTGTAGGTGACAGAATTTATCAGGTGAGGAAGTAGGAGGTGGGGCCTGGATTCTGCTTCCTACTCGTAACTTCATCACCATCTGGTGTTGAGGTCATCCTGCCTTCCCCTTTTTGGCTCCATTATGAGAGCACCATAATCTGTACCTTGAGGAAGCATGTTCATGTGGGCTTTGTATAATTATTTTTCTTTACTTGAGGTCATACAGACCTGGAGCATCTGAATAAAAAACATGGATGTGACAGGCTCCCTGTGGGAAATCAGGTTTTGGAAGGCTCCTGGCTCTGATAATCTTACTGTATATTGATAAAGAACAACAGATATGCCATATAGTTAACTAGGTGAGACATTTTAAAGGTTTTTTCCTTCTGAATCCTCTGTGAGGGTCAGTCCAGAGTCTTGTCTCATCTATCAGAAGTAGAGTATCACCCGTCTACTTTTCTCTGTTAGCCTTACTGTGTGTCCACATGTGCTCTGCAGCCTGCCTGTTCTTGGCCAGAATATGAGTTTGAAGACGGGCTTTCCAAGGCAGAAGAACATAAGTTACTGTTCTGCTGGAGGATGGGGTAACCCTACAGGTAGGTCCACAGTCAGAAAAGCATCAAGATGGCTTGGAATTTTCTTCCCTGTGCACTATAACATGGGGAAACCGTGGGATGGTGGGGACACAGAGCTGGGGTTTCTGCAAACAGATCAGAAAAACCCCACAGACTTTTAAAAGTTGATCATTACTGCTGTTAGCACAGTGATGTGTTTTTCCTGTGGTCAAGGCAGTACAACTGAACCTGGGAGACACCTGTGGGAAAAGCGGCCTTTCCTGTCCAAATGATTGTCAAGTGAAATCTCAGGAGAGCTCTCTGACAAATTCTTGTAATTGATAACATAGCAGATGGGGGAAATCTTGATCAGAAAAAAAAACACAACAAAAATAAAGCCTTGCATTTAGTGAAGGGAAACACCTCCTCCATAGTAGCTGTCTTTAGATACTAGATTTCATGGCTTTAATAATTTTTGAATAGTGAGACAAAAATATAAAAAGGGTGCTTCTCCTATTGATCACACAGATTGGGTTTGTCATAGATCGTAATTAACGGACTGGTTAAGATTTGTCTGAGGCTAGCTGATTTGGTGGAAGTCAGACAGCCGATATAATAAACTCTAAAAATTTTCTTCTAATGAGATTTTTTTATAAGTAACCTTGTCCATTGTGATAGGATTTCTTAAATTATAGCAAATCCTGTTCATGGAATCTGCTATGGGTGTACTAATAAGAACAGCAGCACCTCCTGTCCTTTCTCTGGGGACGAGCGGATGAAGCTTAGATGCTTCATCTAAGATAAAGGTGCACCTGGGGAACCAGGGGCAGAAATAAGAACTTAATATGTCAGAATTGGGATTCCGTAAGTCATTTCCTTTTAGCAGGGATTGTAGAAACATAGTGAGCTAACATATATCCAAAGTATTTTGTCTTGCATGTTACAACTTCCATTGTTATAACCTATGGAAGATAAAAATCAGCATGTAGCACACTGAATTATGCCCTTCATTTGTAAGATCTAGATCATTCTGCAGAGGTGCTCTGCGTGCTGAGGATGTTGTTATTTAAGCTGTGTAGATGGAACCTCACAAACTCCATTATTTATGTTTTGCAAGAAAAAAAAACCCAACAGTATCTGGCAGGAAAGAATTAGCTGCTTAAGAAAATGCTTTTAACTGAGATTCTGTATTAGTTAGAATTTCCCAGTAATGGAAGGTTTCTGTCAAGTCAACCCAGAGAGCATAACTGCCCTACCATGCTTTTGTGAAGGTTTCCTCTAGGTAAAAATGTCTTTTCCCTGTGGTTGCAAGGATTCTGGCAAATCTAAGAGAGTTGGCGTGGGGAACCAGGTCCTAAATAGCTTTATTGCTTCTCTGTGGTATGACTTTTCCTAATCCCATCAGAAGAACAACATATTGGATGCTTGGCTTTTTTCCCTATTTTACATACATGTAAGACGAGTGGAAAATCCTCTCCTTTCCTCATTTAAAATGACTTTTGCTAGTGCACCATCTTCCTAGATGGAGTAAAATGTTCTGTGGTACCACAACCCATTATAGCAACTCTTCAGAGCCTCTGCACTGGCACGGTGCCATTTCCAGTGCATAAAGGCTTCCTCCTTTCAGATGCAAACCTCACAGGTCTGTTCTGCTTTTAATTCTTGCTGAATAACTGTCTCCAGATGCTTCTACAGATTCATCTCCGATCTGAACGCTGCCCTCTGAATAAATGTAACAGTTACTGCCTCTGAGAGTCTGCAGAAAGTAAAATGATTTGGCCGTTATGCTTACTGTTGGGATTTATTAAGACTGCTGCTTTTATGCCTAATAATTAAAAAACCTGCAGTGTAATGGGATATTGCCATGGGTCTAAAATAAATTCATTCAAGCTGACATCAAGCTTTAAATGAGCATTGCTTTTGCTTATGCCAGGGAGCTGTACCAACCTGCTTTTTTGGTCTTTTTTTTTTTTTTTTTTAAACCAAATTGTTAAGTTAGTCTGTGTGGGTTTGCAATAGAATTTTTTTTTCCCCAAGAGATAATGAGCTCCTCCCATGAGGTAGGGTTGCTTAGCTTTCTACTGTTACAACATTATCACAATTTTTGGTTATTTTCCTCCACTTATTCCTATTCTGATGAGTTTACATTGAAAGATTACAAAATACTTACGACCTTTTAACTGGTATAGACAAAGCCTCTGCAAGGAGTCCTTTCAGGTTCTGTGTTTCATTTAACGCCAGGAATTTAGTTGTGGATAAAAGCACCATGTCTAAATGACTTTTCTGTGTATTTACAACCTGTTCGGCCTTGTTATAAGAAGGACACAAGAAATCCTAATTTGGAATATTTAGAAATCCACAGTGGTGCTGTCAGAGGGGAAAAAAAACCACCCTGAAACAAAATCTGCCTTTCAGGGTCAGCATGCATATGTCTAATGGGATCGTGTGGTCCTGGTTTAGCTTATATAAACAAATATTTGCTAACATCATCTGTGAAATGTTACTTGATGTTGTTATGCCAGTACTGTTTGTGCTTCCGTAATTGAAGTTAAAATTAATTTAATATTTGGAACAGAGCTTCACAAGAGTGATACTTTACAAGCGGGATACTTCGTATTACTCTTAGGATTAACAAGTATATTTAGGGGGCTGAAGTAAATATTCTGAAAATTTTGTAAGTATCTTGATTAATTTGAATTTAATCCAATTTCAAAATAATTTCTGTCCATAATACAGCATAACAACAGGGCAGGCTGTTAAGACTTCACATTTCACTAAATCACTGAAACCTTTTGCTATATTTGGAGAATTTACTCATGTTTTTTCTGCCATTCTCTATAATTGAAAGTTTCTTTCTCAGCAAGGAATTAAAACATAATGTTTCACTGTCACAAACTCTTAAAATCCCTTTGCTGTCTTAGAATGACTTCCCGGTACTCTTACATTCAGCAGGACAGCCGTCTTTTAAAATATGCATTACTCGCAGATCTCTTAAAGGGACTAAATCTAAGCCCTTTCTGGAGAAGACAGTGACTTTAAACTCTCCCTGCTGTGTTCAGTATCAGTGTATTCATGTTGGATTCCCAAATGAACCAGAACTTTTGCTGTGTCACAGAACAGTATGAGTGGGAATGAAAATTATTCTTTAAAGTCTAACCTGGGATTGTGAAGTTTGTGGAATTAGAGGCTGTGATTGTTGCCACTTTTAGTTGTTTGAGTAATTATGCTTTACATACCTTAATGTAGCTGCTTCTGTTTAAGATGTAAATTGGCCTTTTAGTTTGCTGGATTTGGTGTAGCTGGCACAAAATTACATATTTTTTTATTTTATTTTTTTACAAGAGTTTACTGCTAGACACTCTCGACTGCAATGCTAGATTGAAATAGGCTTAGAAATTAAAACAGGAGTAAAAAATCCTACACTTTTTGAGACAAATTTTGGCAGTTCATTTCCCAGTAAAAATACTAGGAATTCCAGCTTGCAAGTAGTAGTCCGGGTACTGAGAAAACTAAAGGCAAATGAACAGGCAAGTAAATATGCAAAGAAAAATGTAACATATACTCTCCAGAGTGATTGCTTTCTTTATGCTTTTGTGCTTACACTGGATATCTGCTATTTAAAACTTGAGCCATTTTCCTAGAGACCTTCCATTTGTCTTTGGTGTCAAACATTTCCATGGTAACATTTCACTTTTCAATTTTCCCTTCCGCTAGCTTTACCTTGAAATATAAGAGTTGGATATTATTGAGAAAAGATACCATTCAGGTCAATCGTAGGGGTCTTGGATATTTTCACTGACATTGTGTTTTATCAGCTAATACAGTAGATTTATTCTTTGCATCTGTAGTGATCTAGTTGTCTCTTTTGCTTTTCAGTTTCTTAAAAATATTTTTAACATTCTGGAGAAGCTTGAGGGCTACAAAAAGAAAATTACTGGGATTGGTTAAAGACGATCTAATGCTCTAAATATCTCAGTAACACAGAGGTATTTAAAGAGCATTTAAGCTCAATGGTGAGCACATGAAAGGAATGTATTGCAATGATTAGGGTGACTGTGAAGGGGTAACTCACACATGTGCATTATAAATTTTTTTCCATCTGTGTTTTCTTACTGGTTTGTCCACAGCACACCTACCTTACTGTGTTCCCACTGCAGGAGTGAAAAAAGGACTATCTAGAGACTGAAGCACTTGCTTCATTTGTTCAGAAGCTGGGAGTAATGTGGTCAATAAGCCACAAATCGCCCTGGAGACACAGTTTACACTGCTGCGCAGGAGTCACAGCTTCTGTATGCCTTCTGCAAAGAAAAAAACAGACCCAAACCAGCCTTCCCCATGTGCTGCTAGACTGAGACCTATGTGCATCTTTAGCAAGGTCAGTCTGTTTCAGCAAACCTCGCAGGTCTCTTGCACTCGAGGCAAGGGGAGCAGCAGGTGGTTACCCTTCAGGAGGCAGCGTGAGGGGAAAATGGGATGCTTTGCCAGTTTGTTTCTCGGAGATCTGTCAACAGCAGATGACTCAGGCTCTGCTCCTGCCTTTGCAAGACTGCGCTTTACTGTGAGCAGTTATTGAGTAGATTTTTTTTGTTACAGAGTGTGTTAGCAAAGTCACACTGCTCTGCTAAGTTTATGTAAACTTCACTATGGTTTCTCAAAATCGCATACTTTTGCCAAATTTTGTGTTTTATCACAGAGATGCACAAACTTTCCTGTGTATGTTGCAGAAGTTGTCCTCCACTGCATTCAAGAGCAAAGTATCTCAAAAGATCACAAGATAAATGTTTTCAAATATGTGAAAAATGTGTTCTTTAGCCTCATCCTTAGAAACTGTGGAACAATTTCGATATTTTTTTCAAAATCTTTAATGTAAGGCAAATCCCCAGCACAACACACTTAACTTAAAAGAGTTCAAGTTTATCAAAGTAATGAATGACAGGTGGAGATGTGTCAGATTCCCTTAAAAGTAACATAAATTATAATCCAGTTTACAGTATACTTCAGACCTTAACTGCCCACCTTCTGACAACCATGTAATTAGCTAACTTAATAGGAACACACTTCCTACCACTGATTAGTATTTTAATTTCTTACTGTGTATTTTCATAGGTGATGCTAATAAATCTTTTTCTGATCATTGTACCCCTTTTGTGCTTAGAAGCTAACTGCATTACAACATATATTTATCTTTCCCCACACTTATGTAGCTGGTTTCAGCAAGGGAGCCACCATATAAATGTATACTGCCTTGCGGCCATATTACTTTCTATTGTAATTCTGCCAGCTTTTGCAATTCAGTTTCATTTGCTGAAAAAGCAGTAAGACACCAGCAGGCGCTGGGAAACAGCAGGAAGCAGGAGCCTTGTTTGAGTTACTTTTTTTCCTCATTTCCATTGGCATGGTGGGGATCAGGGATTTATTCAGGGTTATAAGATGTGCTATATGAAAACATCCATGTTTCTCATCTGTAAAGGAATGGGTCAAAATACTTTTTTTTTTTTTTTAATGGTGGTGTGAAGGTTTTCTTTCCCATTGGAGGTGAGTTTATATACAGGTATAAAATATAATCTCCTATGTACAGCACTGGTCCATGAGGCAGGAAGACCTGGTGCTGCTTGTTTGGCCGCAGCCTACTTGAAAGCCTGGAGTGCATTGCTGCAGTGGAGCCATCCATGTGCTCTGGTTAGGAACATCCATCAAGGCTTTGGTAGATCAACAAATTTAATTTTTGTCTCGTAGATTGTTCCCCATGTTGCCAGACTGCAGGCTTTTCTGTACAGGGAGTATCTCCTCGTACTTGTTTTTTTCTTGTCAGGCATGGTAGGGCCTTAAAATTTATGGACTTGCTGCAGAAATACTGTGTGATAAGCAATAGCAAATTCTAGTGCTGGTTTCCTTCAGGTCTGGAGGGTGGCTTGCTTCTTTCCTCCCAGCCCCCTGTGGAAGTTTCCTTTAGAGCCTGAAAATCAAGTTATAACCGTAATTAACACAGAGCTGGGAGTTGTTCCAGCACGGATTAGTTGACAATGTGAGCATGGCTTCTCTTGTCATTGCAAGCCAGGATGAGCTCGGGATCCTTTGTCTCTGCTCATGATGATCAATTAAGTGTTAACCACGAAAGGGAAAATTTAGTAGTGGGAGAGATTGCCTTTTCTTGCTCTAAAGGTGACATTGCAAACAGTGGACAATACTAAGTTTTAATTAAAAGTATTGCCAACTTCTCTTTAAATTTTACTGTCTAAGTTATCAGCTGTAATCATCTTGTTCTAAGGAAGTTTAATGAAAGAGCACAAGATCGATACTACCCTAATGTGAAAATATATTAACAGGATTTTTTTTTCATGCTTATAGTGCCATTATGTAATAATTTAAAATAATAAATTTGTTTTGTGTGTGTGTATATATATATGAAACATTTTTTAAAAAATGGTTGCATACACATTCCAAAACCCTTTTCATGAATTATGGGAGCTAACTTGGAAGCTTCATGATGTCAGCATTTCTTAATAGAACATGTCCTGCATAAATGCATATTTATATTATTTCCAGGCCCGAGGGAGTGATTTTGATGCAATACATACACAACATATGAGCTTTTCAAATAATGGTGTCTGAGCTCTACTTCTTCAACTTGCAGGCATGTTTGTTGATTGTTTTGAAGCCATTGGATTTAATAATTTAATTGCAAAGGAGGCCTGCAGTCTAGAGATATATAAAGAAAAACCTTTAATTTGGTTTCTCAAAGGCCTATTTAAACATTGCACCTAGAAGAACAAGTGATTTTTCTTAAGTGCCTTGCATTGTTTTACCAGCACACACACAGTTGGGAACTGTATTGTTATAATATGTTTTAAGTTGTTGCACCATTCCTTTACATCTGATACTTCTCTCTGGGAGAAGAAACCTCAGTTAAGTTAACCTTTTTTTTTTAAATACCAATTGCTAAAATCTGCAGGTTATTGTGGGAAAGAAAAACTTGATTTGAATGATCTGTAAACTATGGATGTTTATCCACCATATTTCTGTCCTTCACTGTCTTTCCCTCTGGTTGCTCTAATGGCAAGTTAGAAAATTGCCTTTCTGTGCTGAGCTTACAAGCAAGGTGGTTCTTTATCTTGCTTAGGACAGGTTATCTTATGTTAGAGCCTATTGTTTGCATGAGCAATTTTCCTATCTGTGGTTCGTATTTCCTATGAAAGGTTTTACAGTCTGCTGTCCTCAAGGGTGTTGCACTTAATTTTATTGGAAGCATACAACAGAACAGCTATGGATAGTTCTTACTCAGGACTTTGTGTAGAGAAAAATATGAAAATTTACTGCTTTGTGCATGTGTTCCCTTCTTCTAGTAGAAGAATATACAGTTGTGAGCATCTTTTTTAATAATTTCCTATGATACTGAGCAAAAAAGATCACCTCCATGTAGAACAGAGTATACTTAGCTATGTTAAAAACCTGTTGGAATTAGTACTGTGAAATCTTAATCCAGATTTCTCCTATCTTGCTGGCAGATCGGGTTTGTGCCTAGAGTAACTATGCTTTGGTTTTGCTGGAAACTACTATTCCAACAGAGTGCTGCATATCCAGAGATCCTGAAGAAGTATATTTTCATGTAAGGAAGTATGCCTGTTCCTGTGCTAACTCTTTCTGCTTTATAGCATAAGAGAACCATCATTTAGTTTTGGTAGGATTTTTTTGTGCTCTCTTACTTGCTTTCTTTGGTTACACAACAGCATTGACCTCAAAGTGGAAAATTTTCAGGATTTGAACTATACTGAACTAAATCCATGTGCGACTGAAGTACATGGTGGACTTTAGAGCATACAGAAGTGAAACCACAACTTCAGTTTTCTTACTTTACTACTGATCTGTGGTATGAACTTAAGCCGTTTCAGAAATCCTTATTTTTTTAAACTTGCTACCTGACTAGGGTTTTTAATTTTTTTACTCCAGGGAATTACACTACATGAATTTCATGAGCTTGCTTTTTTTTTAACCATAGTTTGACAATTGTTTTCTGAAGTATCACTGTGCTGGGAAGATTACAGCAGGAAGCTGGGGTTGCCATAGCCACGGGTTTTAGTGTTTGTTGAATCTTAAGACCAGTTCCTATACCAACACTGTCATCATAATGAAGAAATCAATGTTTTAGCTTGTAAGATGCATTATTTTTAAATATAGTCAGATTCTTGGGGTGAGGAGAAACAGACACACAGATGACCTCAAAAATGCAACAAACCCAAACCTTTCAGGTGGGGGGATCTTCTTTCTGCTGCTGTCAAAGAAAGTTCAGGTATGAATCTTGCAGATTTGCTTGTAGATGTTGATATTAAATAGATAATGTCCAAACAAGAAATGAGA
Organism: Phaethon aethereus; assembly: GCF_964289735.1. NCBI lineage: Eukaryota > Metazoa > Chordata > Aves > Phaethontiformes > Phaethontidae > Phaethon > Phaethon aethereus. The sequence continues at coordinate 122,488,518 of NC_138582.1, read as the reverse complement.
AGTCATAATTGTTTGGGTTGCAGTGGTAATAGGAAGTCCCACATCCCTTCTCCAGTCTCCCCATCCTAATTTTCAACCCCCAGAAACTGCTCTTTCAGAACTGCATTTCAGAAGTACAGGGGTTCTGAGTAATTTTATAAATACTGCTTTTAAGTTAGTAGAACTAATTTCTCTAAAACTTTATCAAGTTGTTTGTATACGTTGAGGAATTTTAATGTCTTTAATTTTAACAAGGACAGTCAAGCATAGCTGCAGAACTTGTATTCAGAGATATTGAGTATGCAGTGGGTAGCTACACACAAAGGAAATTTATTTTTTTCCAGTAAAGTGAATTTTTGTAATCCTCTTTCTGATTTAAGTGAGAAGAGGATTCTTATGAAAGAAGTTGCAACCGGTGATACTTAGTCTATTATTATTTTCTAATAGCACCTGTCAACTAATATATTACCCAAATAAATGGAAAGATGCAGTTCTTCCTCAAAATAAAGGACAGCCTATGCATACAATTCTCTAAAATCTTTATCTGTAGCTCATTTCATTTAAGAAATTATAGTCAATTGTATGCATAATTGTTTTGTATAATTGAACTTCTGATACTAAATTGAACTTCTGACATTATTCTATGTATTCCTGTATTATTGAAAAGGACTCCATATCTACCTTAAAATACATTTTGTATTTGGATATTCTATAAGTAGAGAGAAATTCCTATTACAGACATCTAGAATTACTAGTTTCTTGATCAAGTCAGTCTAGGAACAGTGAAATTTTTACTACTTCAGAAAAAGTTTTCTTAACCTTTTCCCCCAAGAGAGGACCAAGTACTAAATATCTTTAATAATCTGTTGAAATCTGTTAGCTTTTTACTGAGGAAAGTTACAACACTTTTAATATTGGTAAACCAAGTATTTAAGATATTTTCCCTCCTTCACTCTAAGGTATGGTATTCTGACACATTTTGGTGTCTGAATGTGACTCTATCTTTCCTGTACTAATAGTAGATTGTAATATCTTTATGAATTGCATTGTTTCACTCTTGTTTCACAAATTTGTGCCAGACATGATTACATCTGTTAAATATTATCCTCTGCTTTCTATAATGAAGTTGCAGTTACATACTTGCCTTCAATTTGAGTTAATTTCTGCATTTTGACTTTTAGTGGGTATTAGGTGAATGAGTGCAGTTGACATGCCAAAAGGTTGGAAGTAGTGGAATATGCACCGCAGCTGTCAAAAGGACACAAGAAATAAAGGTGAATTAGCACTGCTTATTAAGGAATTAATTGTCACACTTAAGTCTTAAGACTAGCATTAAATTCTTTAATGTGATGCAATCTGCTTGTGGCAGAAGGAAAAAAAGCACACTAAGAAACGATGGTGAGATATCTGCATATGCCTGCACTCACTGTAGTTTGGTCATTGCAAGCAAACTGTGCTGTTTGTGTACTGAAGCCCTGGCAAATCACAGAATCACTGAGATTGGAAGCAACCTGTTGGGATCATCTTGTCCAGCCCCATTGCTCAAGCAGAGTCAGCTGGAAACATATCCAGTAAAGTCTTTAGTATCTCCAAGGATGGAGATTCCATAATCTCTCTGGGCAACCTGTTCCACTGTTTCACCACCCTCAATATGAAAAAAAGTGTTGTCCTGTGATTACATAGAATTTTGTGTGTTTTCATTTGTGTCTGTAGTCTCTTGTCCTGTCACTGAGCATTACTGAGAGGATTCTGGTTCCCACTTTTTCATTCCCTCCCATCAAAGATTTATACACATTGATAAGATCTCCCCACAAGTCTTCTTTTCTCCTGTATAAAGAGTCCCAGCTCTCCCAGCCTCTCCTCATCTTCCATAGATGCTGCAGTTCCTTAATCATCTTTGTGCCCTTGCCCTGGACTTGCTCCAGTAAGTCCGTATCTTTCTTGTACTGGGGAGCCCAGAACTGGACAAAGCAATCCAAATGCACCCACATCAGTGCTGAGTAGAGAGGAAGGGTCACCTTCTTTGACCTGCTGGTGATGCTCTTCCTAATGCAGCCCAGGATGCTATTTGACCTTTTTTGTGCTGCAAGAGTGTGTTGCAGGCTCATGGTCAGCTTCATTTCCACCAGGATCCCCAAGGTCCTTCTCAGCAAAGCTGCTTTCCAGCCAGTCAACTGTCAGACTGTACTGATGATTTGGATTATTTCTCCCCAGGTGCGGGACTTTGCATTTCACCTTGTTGAACTTCATGAGGTTCCTCTCTGCACAGTTCTCCAACCTATTGAAGACTCTCTAAATGGCAGCACATCAATCTGGTGTATCAGCCACTCCTCCCAGTTTTGCATCATCTGCGAATTTACTGAGGGTGCACTCCATCCCATTGTTCAGGTCATCAGTGAGATACTGAACAGTAATAGCCCCAGTATTGACCCCTGGGTTGCTTCCAACTGAACTTTGTGCCACTGATCACATCCCTTCGGGCCCAGCTGTTCAGCCATTTTTTTAATCTACCTCACTGTCCACTTAACTAACCCATGCTTTGTCAGCTTGACTATGATGGTCTTATGGGAGACAGCATCAAAACTTTACTGAAGTTAAGGTAAACAACATTTACTGGTCTCTGCTTGTCCACCAAGCCAGTCATGTCACAGAAGGCAATGAAGTTGGTCAAGCATGATTTCCCTGTTGTAACTCTGCGCTGACTACTCCCAATAACCTTTTTGCCTTTCGTGTGTTTGGAAATGCTTTCCAGAAGGATTTTCTCCATCACCTTCCCAGGGACTGAGGTGAGGCTGACCACCCTGTAGTTTCCTGAATCTGCCTTCTTGCCCTTCTTGAAGATCAGAGTGACATCTACTCTCTTCCAGTTTGAGGGACCAAGGCTGTGTATTTAATACTAAGGAGCTGTGTTTAAAAACATAACCAAAAGAATTCTGTGTGGTTTTGTTCTGAAATGAGTGGAACAAAATATCAATGTACTTGGAATAAATTGTCCTTGTGTCGGAACGCAGGTAATTGGATTCCTCCTCCTGTTCCATGAGGACAGCATGTGTGGCTGTTGCTCCTGCAGAGGCCTCCAAGCACTGTGTCATATGCTTCTTGGGGTTCTCTGAAAAAACTGCTTCAGGTACACACTGGTGGAAGTCTTGTTTTGCATTTGTGATGCCTGAGGTAACACTGGTGTAGCCCTTATAGACAAAGATAGAGGTCTTTTGGAAAACTTTACCGCATTTTGAAGTGACATTTAAGGGGTATGAAAACATATGCTTTAAAAGGACAAGTGCCCTGCAGCTTTGAGTGGTGTACGGAGGAGCCAAGATCTTGATCAGTCATCAGCAGTAGTCCATGTTTGGCAGTGCCAAGTTCTGCACAGGCAAATTTACGCTGCCAGGTTGAGAGCTACTGCAGACACCCTTACAGTACTAAATCCTCTTGTGCTATTAACCATTCCGCAGGGCCAGATCCTTTCTCGACTCCTAACGGCGTCTGCCTTTAGCTGTGTTCTTCAGCTGCAGGGTTTGCTCCAGTAAAGACACTGATGCTAAGAGCCTCCAAACCTGCAGCAGCCCTTGTCTTTAATGGCGGAGGAGTAGCTGGTAATCAGGATGTGCTCTTCAGACCCTGTGTCCGAGGGCCTTGCTTTCTTCTCTTAGCAAAAGTTCTCCATGGTATTGTTTCTAAAAGTGCTTGTGTGGATTCGATTACAGCAGCTCAGTACGGAGACATTGTCATCATGCTTTATTTTTAAAAATTACATCAGCAAAACAGAAATACCAATTTAATGTCACATCCACCATGGGAGATTCAGTCTAGTGGAGAGAACAATGGGCTGACAATCAAGGGGGTCAGCCTCTATTTTTGGTTTGCTCCCTGACTAGCCTTGGGCAAATCGCTTTCACCTCTCCGTGCTTCTGCTTCCCCTCCAACTCCCTGCCTGTCTTATTCATTTAGATGATTAGCTCCCCTAGGCAAGGAATGCTTCTTGTTTGTACAGTTCCCTGGGTTTTGTCTTCAGCCCTGGAACGATAACGATTCACATCAGTTTTACCACTTCTCTCTGATATACAGATCTGGGGAGCCTAACCTTCACAAAGGGATGGACATTCCTGGCCCTTGTGTTAGTAATGTACAACAGGGACCTGTAACGACAAGGCTCTTCTCTTTTTGATGTGTCAGACCCATCACATCTCCAGGGCTTAGGTCAGGACTCATACAAGTGGTGTTCCCGCTCTATGACACTGGAGTCACACACACACATGAGTGTGGCATCACCTGTGCTCGTGTGGGTGGCCCAGGAGCAAGACGTGCTCAGCCAACATGTGGGCTGTCAACCCGATGGCCCTGCATATCTGCCAGGTAAGCTCATGCTCAGGCCTGCAGCCACATAGCAGGTTTCGGAGTAGTTGAGTCCCTGTGTCCCTGGCTGGTTTGTCTACATTGCCATTTGTAGTCTGGAATAGCCAAAGACCTTTCACTTTGTTGGAGATCCAGATCTACATGAGGTAAGAGAGAAAATCATCAGTATTGTCCTCACTCAGGGCTAGGTGGAGCCACGTACTAGGTTTGCATGTAAAAGCAAACCAGGATACCCACTGTTAACTAGCTGGTGGAAAGGTAAGCAGCATATAAATGCCATGAGCTCATGATTTTCCCCATCTTGACTTGTTAGAGGTCTCTGCATTCAGCCTTGAGGGAGTGCTCTTGTTTTGAAAGTTTTTCAGTAATTGCATTTGCCTTTTTGACACAGCTGTCACCAGAGCAAGCACTGTCAGTGCAATACACACGGCACTGCCTGTTTGGCTCACATTTGTGTCTCCCTCCCCTCACAAGCATGAGCCCCTTTCCCACCCAGAAAGGTCCCAGCCGGGCTCTGTCATACACGGCACTCACAGTCTAGCTTGCATTACTTGCTGTTCCTTCCTGGTAAGTTGTCAGCAGTTTGTATTTGGTGACAACATGATGTTGTTAAGGGGTTTCTTCTTCACATGCTAAGTGCGATTGCTGGCAGTCATGATTTTATTACGGATCTTGTTGTGATTTTCCTTAAATCTTCAGTTTCCACAGTGATGGAAAGCTCAGGCTTCCCTTTTAAACACAGTGGCGATTCTTGTCTCTTTAGAACAGAAAATATGAATCTTAAAGGCTAGAATATTGAAGCAGTAAATGAAAATATATCAGTCTGTTCTATTTCTTAAACTCTGAGTTTTTAAAAAGCCAGGATTGACAGTACTAATTACATAACGTAGGAAAGAAATGATAACCTGCTGCCACCCACTGTCCATGCCATTTTAGTGATAGTGAACGCCCACGTCCCAGAGTGGAGAATACACTCCTATGATGGAGATGTATCTTCATCTCTTACTGTAGCAACAATATGGGCTGGGACATGTTCTTCTTCCAAAGCATAATATGAGTGTGATGATTTCACCAAATACATGTACAAAATGGGCAAGTATTATAATAGAATGTGTCAGTGGGTTCTTAATTTGCATAGGAATTAGCATATATAAACCACATGGGGATGAAAATTCTCCCTGAGAGAAACTTCTCTGAGCTATTATTACTAGATTACAAAGTGTAGTCATTACTATATCATTGTGAATACTATTAACAGAACAATGGGGTTTTTTAAATCAACTAATAGTAAATAATAATGTTGTTTTTTTTAAATGGTGGGTGAGGGAGAACAGTGTTCGAATCACTTAGAGCTGGTAATCAATGTCAGCAAGAACAAGACGCTGTAGTAATTTAAGAGTTAGAGTTCTCTTAAAAAAATCTGTTGTCTGTTAGTAATATATGCATGAGAGCAAACATTTCCGCTCCTGTTGTTTAATGCAAAAGATGCCATTCACGATTACATATGGGGGATGCCCAGGATCTGGCCCCAGGGAACTGCCGTGTGGGTCTGGAGGGAAGTGCCAGCGCTGCATGCTGAACCTCAGCTCAGCCACTGGAGCTGCAGGAGGAGATGCCAGATGAATAGCCCTTGTGCACAAAGTGAGAGGCGTAGCACTCCAGTTACATGATGGCTGGATGAGCCTTGCACACATCTGAAAAAAAAGTCTGATTTCCTCTTTATTTCTAGCACGTGTGCTGCATAGGTTTGCTGACAGTTTGTACATACAAAATACTTTTTCATCCGTATGGTCACTTAAGTTACCGTCCAGCAATGCTTTGTAGACAGAACTGTCTAAGCACCGACAAGGGTTAACATCTTAGTTGTTTGTTCACCATCAGAGGAGAGAAAATACTGAAGAATACAGTGGGGAAAATGGTATCTGTAAACTCATACAGAATGTAAAAAGTGGCAAATGAGTCTTGAGGAGGGGTAGTAGAGCAAGACTGATTTTGCAGCCAGATTTCAGGCCAAAGATGTTATCTCACACAATATTGCTGTTTGTCTCAAAATGTACGTTACGGGAGCTACAACAGGGAGGTGTTGATGTTGCTATTGGAAACTTAATATTTTGCATTCCCTAACCTTGGTTATTTTAGCTAACTGTCTGTGTTAGATCTCACATAGTATCTCAGAGCCTTAAAATCTTTGGTGTGCCTATCCTCACAAGACCCCAGTGAAAGAGGGACATACAGCATGTCTTATCTGAAGAGAGAAGCAGCTTCCTGAGCATTTTCTTTCCTTGCTTTCCCTCACACCCCCTCCTTCGCTTACACTAGCACTTGAGAAATTCTCTTGTTATTCTACTGCAGGCTGTTCCACCGTGAGCGAGCTGCATTTGCTGGGGAGAGAAGCGCTGCTGAGAGGAGCTGCATACACTGCGCCTTCCCTTCAGCAGAATCCTTCTGTCCACCTGCATCATAAGAGTTCAGTTGTGAGAGCTGGGAATGGGGGGAATTCTGTTCCCCCTGCCCTCTGCCTTCCATCTGAAAACCTTACAGTTCTTCACTTAATAATGAAGAACACACATGTCGTGAATAAAATAGTAGTACAAAGCGGAAAATATACTTTAGGGGTGTTTATCCTGAAAGGAGTATGAAACAGATCAGGAATAGAACACAGTAACTACTCCAGGTAAACATGCTTATTGCTTTATTTCTTATCATTTGTAATGATGTTACCTATATCTTTGTCGTGCATGGTACTACAATGAGATGACTTCATTCCTTGTGTTGTGCATCACTGTTCTTGCAATGCAGTTCTTTCAGTTCATTACATTAGTGTGTGATTTAATCATAAGATTGGGAGTACCTTTCGGTATTGGATGCTGAGATGCAGCGAACATGACAAAAATTTTAAGTTTCAGGTTTTTTAACTTGTGGCAAATGTATCTCTGCACAATATTTATCTGGATTAGCTAGGGGGAGCTTTGTTTTTCCTGAAGATGTTTTGCTTTGTCTTTACATTTATGACTTTAAAAGGTGTTTTGAAATAGCTTAGTCCCAAAACGCGGACTTAGAAAAAGAAATTTGGCAACAGAGAGACTTACATGAATAAAATAGTTTTACTTCTTAAATTTGTGAGTAAATATAAATGTTTACTCAATGTTTACTGGGACTGCTGAAATCTCAAGCAATGCAGTGCTGCGTGACTGCATAAGGAAGAGGATGCAACCACAGCAGTAGTTTCTTTGGACAGACAGATGTGCTGAGAGCTCACTGATGCAAAGTAAACTACTGGTTGATTTAACGATCTGCTTTGATGATCCATAGTGTTCTCTGTAACTGAGGTAGGACACATTTCCTTCAGCATTGCATATATTTTTTTATCTTGACTGTGTTTTGACAAAGATTCTGTAGTGCTCCTAGAGATGTTATCTCTTAATGCCTTTTAACTGTATTCCAGGAAACCAGCATTAACATTAAACACTGTTTTCTACTGCTGCAGTCATAACACGGGGTTTACAAGCGTCAACGTGAAGTCTTACCAGATGTATCACAGCATCTGTGTTGTGACGATAGAGCAGTGATATGTTATCCCACTAATGTAGGGGGAATCACAACTTCTGAAGTGAGCAGAAGCTGAAACATTATTACACTGCATATACTTGAGCATAGGTAATGGGAGGATAATTCTCTCTTCTGTGTTCTGTCTTGCCAGCCGCAGCAGCTTCAAAATCTTGGCTATTTATTTTTGTTGTAAGGTGGACAGCAAAAAAAAAGAAGTTAGGCATATTCAAGTAACCAACTGTTTTGGGCCACTGTGAAACATATTCCTGCTCTTTTTATAAACACAGCTTTAAAGGATGTAATGTCTCCCTCGCGAGTATAATAAATTATAATTGATACAGGACATGCCATTAGAGACTGTACCTTGAGCTTGTCGTTGCTGCTGAGTTGTTCCCATCTCTGCTGCCAGTGCTATGGAGATGATCTACTGTCCGTGCCCATCAGTCTCTCTCTGTGCTGTTCATAGAAAATAGGGCTGTGTGAATAACTGGTCGTTATTTGTAATTGTGAACACAACAGACAGTGTAGCTCTGTCAGTAGAAAAAGTAGCTGCAAAGATCTCTTGGTAGTAGAGAGACCCTAGCCCTGGGATCCTAGTTTTTATAATAATAAAAATTTCTGTTGAGTTTAATGAGAAATTTCTCCCATCCCTGCTAACACTTCTGCAATTAGAAGGGAAAGCCCTTGTAATGGAAAAATATACAGGAGCTGCTAGAGAGTGTGTGGCAAGAGGGGAAGGCTGAGGGAGATACCAAGAAACTAGCCATGTTTTTATATGCCCAGGTTAGCAACAGAGGGACTTCTTGAAGGGGCATGAGGTCTGCTTGTTTGTCCATATGAATTTTTGGCTGCTGGGTGGGAGCCACAGGCAAGGTATGGGAGTTTGGAACAACCTGCTAGTGAGGGACTCCTGTCTCACCCTCCCCAAGTTTTTAGTAAATATAATACTAAATACATAGCACTCCCACCAGAGTATTGCTCTGACTTTCATGGCTCCATACAATACATGTTTGGGTATTCAGTCTGTCTCCCAAAGCAGCAGGTACAACTGAAAATGTTGTCTTTGTGGTGCTTTTACAAGCAGCTCTGCAGGTGCAGGGTATCACATGCACCAGATTTCAGATGTTTTAATTGCATGTATTGACATACTTTCTGAATGTCTGAGTTGTCAGGGGAACGTTAGATGCAATAAAGAACAAAAGGGGTTGCACAGTGCTATGGGGAAGAGGCAAAAATAAAGCAGCTCAATACGGAAAACAAAGGGGCCAGGGTCAATTGCTGGTAAGTTGTGAGCATGGATTTACCCTGGAAATGCCTTGGAAGTTCCCAGTGGTGCAGGGTGTGGGCAGGTGTCATTGGGGCATAGCTGACGTGCTGAGCACTTTTTACCCGCTCCTTTCTTCCCTTCTCACTGAGTGGCTTTAGGAGCCTGTCCTTCATATTTAGTTGCATGGAAAGCGTAACAGCCCCATGGCTAGTAGCCATGTCAGTCAGGTCTCTGTTGCTGTGCCATTCCCCACCATCTTCTGAGTGGTAGTTGGACCTGGCCTCTGTTTCCCGTATAAAGCTTTCCTTGCTGAGCTTTCACTCTTAGGGAGCCTTAAGGATCATGGCAGGCTTCCGGGTATAATTTCTGAAGAAGGCCAGTGAGGAGGGGAACGACCACAGGGTCTTCAGTTCCAAGTGCTGACGTTTCCCCATGGAGGAGAACTGGACTTCTGGCCCTGCTCCTGCCCTGGCTTCAATAGGAGGAAGGTGAAGTCCGTAATTGCATAACCTGCTGCTCTCAAAAGTTACCCGTTATGATTAGTTCCCCAGTAACAACCTCTATTACCCAGTGATCATCACAATATTATCAGGGAATTACAGAAAATAAAGGTGGGTTTGTGGCTTACGGATTAATTTAGGAAAAATTAATTTAAATCTAAAGGAAGAAGATCTGCTTGGGAATCTTAAAATGTATACAAAGTAACCCCATCCTGGAATTATATTTCAAAGACAGTTACTGATATACATAGTCTTTGAATACTGGTAAAATAGCGAGTGACAGATGTGCTTTTTTAAAGCTATTGAATTGAAAGTGACATTTCAACACATTGCTGCTATCTGGAAAGAAATATCAGAAATATTTTCAGGGTTTTCTTATGCTCTCCCATTCAGGAAAGCACTGAACAACCAAAAGCCTTGATAGGTAAAATTGTAGAGGGCTGTATCGCGTTGTATAACTTTGTAAACTGGTGAATTCTTGTCAAGGACAAAATGTTTATACGATGGCAAACTTAAAGTGCATTTTCTATTCTACTTTCAGTGGGGTTCTCCAGTATGTCTCCAACTGATAAAACAGCCTTTTCACTATATACAACCAAGTTAAAAAAATACAAGAATAATTTTAATATATATTAGAATATGCTCATTATCCATTCATATAAAGAGCAGACTATTTTGTGTGTATTCTTACAGCAAAATGCAATTCACGCCTACTTTTACTTCTTTACATATCTGTATGTAAAAAAATAAAAAACATGAATGAGAAAAAGACACAGAAAAGCAGTCATTCTGATGGCTAGATATGAAATCTTATTTACAGCATTATAGCCATTATCCAGCAGTTGACAAGATGAAAACTTGTTAGTTAATTTAATTTATAAGAGCTGGATAATAAATTTGAAGAAATGGAGAATAAGCACTTTCCCAGAACTCACTGAAGAATGATGCCAAGAATACAATTAGCTTTGTTGCACTGCTTTGGTTAAGCTTATGAATGATACAAAACACTAAGGTCCCTCCTGCACAGAGCTTATGTGCGGTGTAACTTAGTGATTAGTCACAAACCCATGTCGATAGCGCCTAGATAGTGCTATAGACTGTTTCACAATGTAAGAAGAGTTAATCATAAATGAACAGTCAAAAGCATTTCAGTCATTTTGTTAGTTCCTGTTAGGATGAGGTTGATGACAGCCAGAAATGCGCCATTGTATCTGACATTCCTATTTAGAGTCTCATTTTACACCGTTACCGCCCAGGACAGAACTCCCACCACATTCAGAACTGCAAGTGTTTACTGTTTGCACCATAAAGTGCCTGTTGAGGGCTGTATTCCAGCTGCAACATGTGGCTAGGTAGATGAAAAGGTAAAAATACATAAAAGAATGACATGACAATGGATTTTCATTTTGCAGTCTCAATGACCCTGCTGATGTTTCCTTCACTTTAGCAGAATAACTAGGCTGAATATTTTTAGACACTATGTTTCTAGTCACTCAAATTCCTCTAAAGGGCTTTCCTTTGTTAAATTGAGGGGGGATTATTTTGTTTGTTTTTTCCAGGCAGTCTTGGGGCGAGTAGGAAATAACAATGAGCTGCTAATTTCATTTGGACACTGAAAAAATGAATTCTGCAAGAACTAATAATTTTTATCACAAGCATAGCTCAGGAGTCTTTGTTGCTATACAAGGCTGCTGCTTCTGAGCAGAAACAAGTACCATAAGTACCAGAAACACGTGTGTCCAAGTATTAAGAAATAGAAGGATTCCTTGCAACAAAAATGTAAAATTCATTCAATCACCAAGGCAGAGTGAAAAAATCTGGGCAAAATATAGCACTAATTATCATCAGTCTTGAATTTTCCCAATATCCTCTGACTGTGAAACGTGTACAATAGTAGCAGTTCTGTTCAAGGAAAAATTCTTTCTCTTTCCAATTGTAAAGATTTGTGGCTATTTGCTTTTTGTTTTTTAAAGAACTCAGATTAAAATCGTAGTTAAAACATGAAAAGCATTAGGAAGCAACTTGACTGAGCTTATAACAGGCTGCCAAACAGGGTCTGTTAATTTTGCAGCTGTAAAATCTCACTTGTATCCACTTGAGCCCCTTTCCCTTTTGTAAAAGTGGGTAATAGTATTCCCCAGCATTGCAATGTAAATTGGGCTTTCCTGGAAGAATTCGTTGTTCAGAATTAAAGATAATGCTGCCTTTTCATGCCTGATGCTGCCTGCATGTAATTCAAGCTACTTTCCTAACACAAGCTTCATCAAACTCATTAAATTGACCCAATCTTATTCCTGATGAGGTTCTGCTTGGTAGTTTCCAAAGTGTCAGATACTACTGCTTCATCCTGCTTCAAATGCAGCCTATGTCTTCCTGCCCATTGCCCCAGCCCCCAGTTTATCAACACAGAAATTTTGCATTTAAATTTGTATGAATTGTTTTAATGAGGAAAAAAAAATGTTAACTGTGTTTTATTAGATTTATCCTTTTAATGCAGGCAGCTACATATGTCTAATTACAATTATTGAATTCTCCAACCTCTACTTTGGCATACAAAATATTAAACACTCTAATGATGAATTGTTATTCTCTCAGAAAAGAATAAACAGCCTTGAAGTCTGTCATTTGTTAATTGTCTACAAGTTAACTAAATTAAAAGTTTCCCATTGTGACATGGATAGCTGAATTATTACAGTGCTTGGATTTGGTCAATGTGCCAACTCTGCAGACAACTACAAAACAAAAATTTAACATACTTTTTTTTTTGTGTTAAAGCAGACTAAATCCTGCAGCTGCCTCTCAGCTGTGGTGCCCAGGTCCTGCCTTGCCCTCAAGCCAGCATACACTGTTGGGAACAAACTAACCTCTGCAGTGGATCAGCTTTTTTATGCTTTTTAGCCTAATCTAAAAATCTTCCATTCCCTTGCTACGCTTGAGATGTAAAAGGCAGCAGGCCACGGCTTGGCAGGTGGCTGTTGCCTTTTGACAATGGCATCTTGCTCGCTCCTCACTGGCATTCAGCGCTGCCCTGAGAAACTCGCTGCCCCTGGCCGGGCTTCCCGGGGTCTCCTTCTCTCCATGAGACCAGGACTAAGCACCACTGCCTCAACAAACCCAACCTATGGCACTGTTGCCCGTTAATGGTCTTCAAGTTGTGAAACACTACAGTTTCTGGACTATGGGCTTGTTGAAGTCCACATATCTCATGCAAGTGTGGTGGTTCTTATTACCTGTGCAGCTCTTTTTATGAACTTCTGGCTGCAGCTCACGCTTCGTGGCAAAAAAATCCTTCCACATTCTAGTTGTGTTTTTCATCAAAAACCTTCAGTCTGACACATCTTTTTCTACCGTTCTGTTTCACAGATAATCTCAGTGGATTTATCTGTAGCTTTTTCAGAGGATAAAGTTTACCCATTCTACTGTCTCTGTACAGTGTTATAACTCTCCTTTTTAGTAATTCTCATTATCCCTCAGTGCAAGGTAAGTGCTGGTCCACTTCTCACTGTCTCTTTCTATGGGCCTGTTGTAGCCTGGGTTGGTTTAGACACCCAGATAAGATCTCTAGGGTTTGTAAGGATGTTTCTGATATGTATCAACTGTATGTATGAAGATATTATTTGTGCGCATGTCTATGCACATTTTATTCATTTATTTACATTCACATAAACATTTCTAGGTCTTTACGTAACATTGGCAATGCAAATCTAACTATTCTGATTCCTTTCTTCAGAGTCAATAAAACAGAACAATGTGCTTTAAATGAAGGCATACCAGCAATACACAGGACTAATTTTGTATTTCCGTTTGTTCGTTTTAAGTTTTTTGTGATTCTATTACCCATTGACCAGAGTTTTTCCATAGAGTATTGAATGTTGCTTTTGTTTGGTTAGGGTTTTTTTGTTTTGGTTGTTGGGGGTGGGTTTTTTTGTTATTTGGACACACTTAATTCAGAGCTTGGTGATCTGTATGAGCAATTTATAATTATTTCTTTCAGTGTGTCATCTTTCCCTTTGCAGCTGTAAAGCTCAGCTCCCATCACACTGTCCCATTTGTTCATATTTGATCAGTTATCCTGAAGAATATGATCTGCTCTGGCCAACACTTGAATGGAGCTGCTTAGCTATGGCATTGTACGATAAGCCAAGAGACTCATGTTTCTCAGTGCTGGCTGTCACTGAGTTACCCAGCAGGTGACAGAAAGTCTCCAGTTACCTCCTGAATGGTTAATCCACGAGTTGCTGGTGCTGCCCATCATTAGGGTCCCATCTAGTTCCTACTAAGGTCACTTAGTCAAAGTGATCCTAATCGTGTTCATGCAGGCTACTGGGGTATTTGAAAAATGGTCTGATCTCTTAATGGAAGCAAAATGCACTTGAAAAACAATTGACTGTGTGAAACAGTTGAGTTTGAGTCCTCCTAAAGTTGTATTTTTAGCTTCTGTACAGGGTAATGCAAACTCACCAAACTCTTCATCCAGAGACTAGAAGAAAGTGTATGATTTTGATGGGTCCCAAAAAGAGATTAAAAATATTGAGTCTGAAATAATCAGGACTTACAAGTAGGTTTTGAATTTCAAAGGGAAGGCTGCAGCAGCTAATGTCCATTAGTCTCCTAGGAAGCCGGTCCGGAGCAAATGATGGGAAGTGTGTCTGACAGCCAAATGCTACAAGTCTCTGAACAGTCAGTGACTACTGGAAAGGCCTTTGTTTCCCTGAAAAAACACAAGGAATTTGTTGTGACACTATTTGATCATGGCTTATAGTTTACTTACCTTCTGCTTAAACGTTTTAAAAAAAAAAAAAGTGGGGGGGGGGGCGGGCAGAGGGAGAGTTTGGAAAGGTTAAATGCAGATCTTCAACTGAAAAGTTAAAATAAACCTGAGAGGCTATAGTAGGAAATTATGTTCTTACTTCACCTACCTCCAAAACACATTTGTGAAAACAACTGACTATATACCTTTTATGAAGAAGAAATCACAGTTGTGCTTTTAAAGTGAAAACCTAACTCCAGAAAACCGGGTGACAAAGAGAATCTTCAGAACACAAGGAGATTTGGAAAGGCGTTTGCCCTTCGCAAACAATTTTATTTTAAATCTTCACTTCCTCGCTTTTCTCATAGCATAGGAGTAAAAACATGGTAAAATTTGGCATTGGAAAAAATGTTAGAAGAGGAAAGAAAAAATGAACAAACAGAGAAACCCCAAAACACTTGACAGTAATGACAAATTATTGTTTTTTAGTACCTGAAAAATATTTTTTGCCTTTTAAAAAGTACTTTTAAAAAAAACTGTCCTAACTGAATTGAAATACAAGATGAACATTTCAGAAATCTGGGAATGAAATAACTTAATGATTTCAAGTAGAAAGTAGAATTTGTCCAAAGGAAAGCTTATTTAAAGGTTGTTCCTACATTTCTTATGTCAGTATATACTTTCCTATAGATTTTCTCACTATTAATGCTTAAGGCATTTCAGCTCAAAATACTGACAAAGATGAGTGAGTGTGATCTAATGCATTACTCTGAAAGGCTCTGGGATGTGGTTTGTGGATTCTCAATCTTTTTTCTTGAGTTTGAGAAGAACTCAATATCCCAGTGTTGATAAGGGAAATAGTCTACTACATGTGTTGGTATTCTTCTGTCATTTTCTGTAGTATTGTGTCAGTGTGGTATGATTTCAGTGCTTTTCCTTGGTAGTAGCTCAGGAGAAAGTTGGGGCTTAGGTGTTTTGGTGGGGGTTTTTTTTGGTAACACTTTGCTAGAGGAAATGATTGCAAAAATTGCTTCAGCAACAGCTTCTAGTTTTGCCAGTGAGGCCAGTGAACTCTACAGCGTAATTCAGAGAAGGGAGAGTTGGTAAGTGACAAAAGTGATTTTGGTTCTGTGAAACAATTTACAAGCCCATTTGCTTTCTGGAAGCGTAGGTTAATACCCTTTAAATATGCCTGAGAATAAATCCTTCCGAAGAGACACAGAAGTGCTTGAACATGAGGAATGAAGGAAATGTGAAGTGAAGCCAATGGAGCTTAAAGCTAGTCTTGTGCTTTTGTATCTGGAACCTTGATTCAAATGCACTCCAGTTGCATGAATTGCTCTTGAACAGATCTTCGTGGTGTTTCATAGTGCTGTTATAAGGTGTGCAGGTAACTAGGAAGAAATCCTGACCTGCTATGCAGCGCTTGTGAGTTCAGGAGACCCATTTGTAATTCCCAAACAGATGCAGTGTGGGGAACCTGTAAGATCTTCATTGACTTTAAAACATGCATAGGAACTGGTGAGGTATTTCTGATGTTTTCCTGCCCAGTTTCCAAAATTTAGTGTTCTTCAGAAATTGCAGAGCTAATGATCCTGCTTGATCCATAGAGTTACAGTAGCTTAGTAACTCAGACAGACTGGAAGCGTTATGGGAGCAGCAAGACAGAGCTCAGGCAAATTCTGTAGCAAACAAGTGGTTTTAGGGAGAAAGCTGAGGCTGAGATTTTCGTGCTACTAATCATATTAGCCATAAAAGCGAATCACAATAAGAAGATTTGAAGAGAAGTGGGAATGAATACAGATACTGTTTCAGATATTTGTGTGGCCTCTGTATCACAGAATTTCATAACCTTTTATGTAATGTAAGAAGAAAGGAGTGGTGGTGGTGGTGGTGTTTTAATTAGCCGGAGTTAAAAGAAAGATCAGGGTCTAGAAACTCCATCTGCTGAGTCAGTCTGTAAGCCTGTGGGTGTTTTTTGGGAGGGAGGAGTGTTGCTGTTTTTAATATCATGTCAGGGATGGACACTAAGATTTGCAATTTATAAGCAAATGTGATTCTGTCATTAGGCCAGCGAAAGAGTTATTTTTAACTTTAATACTGCTTCTAATGAGCTTGGCATACTTTTTGCCTTTTCAGTATCATTCAAGCTTCTGGTATAGCTTTTGCCCTACTTTGGCTGTCATCATTTCTTAATGAAAAGAAAGTAGCATCTCATTTGGGGAAGAGTGACTTAAAAAACTGATATGTCCTCTGTTTAGACTCATGAAATAACAAATTAATCAGAAACATTTTAAGAAAAAGAATCTCAAAAAAATGTAAGAAGCCAGAGGAGACATTTTGGTAAACAGTCTGTCAGATTTTAGGTTTCCGTTCTGTTATCTGGAGTACAATGAAGAGATTAAGAATGATGAAGTTACATGAGGTATTTAGCTAGACAAAATGGAGTTAATTAAGTAGGTTTTTAGCAATGACCAAGAGGTCCCTAATGGCTCAAAGTGCTTGTGAACTTTATCTAAAAAGTTACCTTTTTGGGGAAAGGTTAAGGCATTCATTTAGTATTGTCTCATACTAGAATATACTAGATCTACCAGTATTTTACCAGTGTAACACACAGTTCATTGGAATTCTTCCAGTGAGAAAATTACTGGGGTTGTCCCACAAAGGAGTTCATGCAAAGCACTTAAAACCCTCCCCTCCTTCCAGACTTCTGATGGAGTATCAAGGTCAGTGAAATTCACTATCCATTCCTGAAAAAGTTTCTATCCAGAGGCAAAGTAAGTTCCACAGGTTTTATCTACGTTAGTGTGTATTGCTAAAGGCTTATTAAATGGAGCTCGTTCTTCTAGTGGTACTGCTTATTCCCCTGGAGAAAACACATGATGCTGCTGCTTCATAGGGCTTGTTCTGTTCCATGTTGGAAGATGGTAACATTGCCCCTCTGCTCACCTGTGTCATCTTTTAATCTGAACTATTTATCATTTGTTCCCTGTCTGTTGTCAGTCATTGTGTTTATCGCTTGACTATAAATTATTTTGAATTTGAAGGAACTTGGTTTTGTCAGGCATGAGAAATACAAGGCAACTGGACCAACAGCTGTTGTGTATTGAAATCCTGAAGGCTTGTGGCGACTTTACTCCTTTGATATGACCAGTGAGTGACCATTCCACTTGTGTGCCCCGTGCACAAGAGATTTTAACTACCACTGAAACACTCCTCTCTGTGCTTAACACTCTTTTATCCCATCTATAAAATGGAGGTCAGATCTGGACACTTGCACAACATGCTTCCGGATCTGCAGATGAAGAAGTGCTGCAAAAGCCTTGGGCACTGTCAGTATTAGCATTCTCCTGGTACAGAGACTGGGTGATGTTCTGGGATGTCAAACAGCCCCTAAATCCTGGTGACAGAGCCTAGGACTTCATCCCATTTAGCTGTTGGACAATTAGGAGGAATAATAGCAATTCAGGTTTGTGCAGTTTCCATCGGGTCTGTGCAAAGTATGGGCCTGGGTTTCAGTTGTTGTTCATGCCAGCCCATGTCTGGCTGGTGGAGAAAGATGCTTCATAGTGTCAGGTGATGCATGTGTGGCTTTGAGGAGCTGTGCTTCCAGACAGCCTGAGTCATGCAGAAAACCTCTCTGTTTCCCCAGGGGAATAAGCAGTACCACTAGAAGAATGAGCCCCATTTAATAAGCCTTTAGCAATCACTTTGTTTCCATTCCTCTGGGGGAAAAAAGTGGGGGGGAAAAAAAAAAATTCGACTTAGTCTGTTTCTCTTTTTTTGCCAGCTGTCTCATGTCACTTTTTGTCTCTGGCTCAGCCTATCTCTGGAAGCATCCTCTAAATTGTATTGCAGGCAGCGAGATAGGGATCGTACATTGTCAATAGTCCTCAGTTCATTTGCTTCTTGCGTCACTGGGGAACACAAGTCATATGAACGGCCTCACGCAACAGTGTCTGTACTTTCATAATCCCTGTTATTCACTTGTTATTCTGAGTCATTTGATAAAGACTCTGACTCATTTTTAGTGGATTTGCTTGTCTGCACCTTCCCTCCCCTGTTACGCCAGCAGTAATACAGAGCTGGTGAGTGACTGGGCCAGGCTCCCACAAAGGTGACGTGACATTTGCGAGCCAGAGCATCACACACATGTACAAGTTTCTCTGCTTCTTCCCTCTGTTAGCATCTGCTGGGACACTTTTTTTGGCAAATGCCAGGTGACTGGGTAGTCGATGGAAGAATGGGTAAAAGATGGAAGGAATGTGTGTTTCCTTCTCCCTGTGTAATGATGACTTGCTGCTGTGGTTGGCAATGTGTTGTCCTGTTTGGTGCAGACATGTAGATGTGAGCAATGTCTCCACAGACCTTTCAGCTTTATGACCACACACTTGCAGATCTGTGACATCAGCAGTGTGTCCTGGTTGCAGTTGGGATTTCAGTTTATTTTCTTCATAGTGCTGTGTTTTGGATTTAGGATGAGAATAATGTTGATAAGTTAATAATGTTTTAATAAGTTAAGTTGATAACACACTACTTTGTTGCTAAGTAGTGCTTATATTAAGCCAAGGACTTTTCAGCTTCCCATGCTCTGCCAGCGGGGAGGCTGGGGGTGCACAAGAAACTGGGAGAGAGCATAGCCAGGACAGCTGACCCAAACTGGCCATAGGGTATTCTATACCATATGATGTCATGCTCAGTATATAAACTGGGGGGAGTTGGCGGGGTCGGGGGGGAGGCGATTGCTGCTTGGGGGGGAGGCGATTGCTGCTTAGGGACGAGCTGGGCATCAGTCAGTGGATGGTAAGCAATTGCACTGTGCCTAACTTGTTTTGTATATTCTATATATTTTATTAATAATAATATTTATTATTTTCTCTTTGTTGCTGTCCTATTGAACTGTCTTTATCTCAACCCACGAGCTTTACCTCTTTTTTCAGATTCTCTTCCCCATCCCACTGCGGGGAGGAGGGGGAAGGGAGGAGTGAGTGAGTGGCTATGTGGTGCTTAGTTGCCAGCTGTGGTTAAACCATGACGTAGCGTTAAAAACAAATGTACTTGTGCACGTCAATGCCCAAGTCAAGAAACTGAGATGAGATTAGCCCGGCCAGGCTGGCTTCCCCACCTGTGCTGATGTTGCATCTCACAGAAATCCCTTTTCTGCTCGGTTTCAGTCAATAGAGCTACAGAAGAGTTGGGGTACAGTTTGCCCAAATTTGGCCCTCTTTGTGCATCATTGTTTGAGGACACTGAATTTAAACCCAAATAATTTTTACGTTTTAACATCTCTGTCCTTTAAGTATTTCTGTAGGATTTAAGGGTGGGTCCTAAATAACACGGGAGGTTTCGGACTGGTTGTGTTGATGCTGCTGAAGGACTCTGTATGTCTTGGAGGCTGAAAAAAGCATGCAGTTAATTTATCTGAGGCTTTACCTAGAAATTAAGCAGTGTACCTGTGCTGTACTCCACAGTGCTCAGTGCAGCAGCATTTGTAACCCAGAATCTCTCCTCTCTCATGACTTTATGGGAACTCTGGCTCTTGAAGAATTCAGTTTCTGCCTGATGTCCTGTAGCGCAAAATTTACCTCTATGATCTGTGTGTGAACGCATTAATATTTTTTGTTTCTGTGGGAACAGTCCTCCACAAACACCACCACCGATATTTAAGTACTACAGTTGAAAGCTTGCTGGACAAGCTGAGACACCAGATTTTATATCTGAAATAGCACACGCTTAAGTTATGCCCTCTCGATGAACAGCATGAGCAAAGTAAAAAGGAAGAACCTGTTGTTTATGTCGTCTCTTCTTGGTACTCCAGATCTGGACAGTGTTTGTTAAGGGGCAGAAAATACCCAGTGGATCACTTCGATTTTTTTCCTGGCGGAATTTGCACACCTGCTGGCATTTTGCCCTGGTTCGGGACAGCTGATCCATCAGCGGCACTGAGGGTGCCTGAGCATCAGTGAACCTGGGCTTCTAGGGGCTGTGCATCAACCGTGCCTAGTGGGTGAGTTTTCCTGATGCCAGAGATGCCGCTGCTTCTGCAGGCCCTGGGATGGTTTGATTCTCACACTGAGGAACCCAGGTACTCAGGTGGCAGCTCTTTCTGTATTGGGCTGGCTGGTAACTACAGTCCTCAGGGGAACTCAAGTCTAGTGGTTGTAAAATTAAAAGGGAGCAAAAGAGAAGAATAGGCAAGCCTGAGGCTAAAAGGGAGGAGAAGTGGTGCACCTGAGACCAAGGGAGAACTAGCATCATCACTTTGGTACAAAGGCAACTTCATATGAAACAGAAAAGTCTTCATCAAACACCAATGTTCTTGTCGCCTGTCTTGTTCCTAAGTTGAAAAATAGTGTTACTGTTAGTAAAAACTTTGTAAATGGATGTTTCTTATAGTAAAAAGAAGGTGCTGTGCTAAATGATAAAGAATTCATTAGATTGTTGTACTGAAAACTAAGGATAGCAATCACCCTTATTTCTTGGTTACTGATACTACTATAAAGAATAATAATAGCCATGTACCTCTATTGCAGGTCTAAGTGCCTTTCTGTGTAGTTGCTGCCATCCTACATAGATTTCAACATGTTTTCTGGAGAAAGTCCCTCTCTGGGACTTGCACTACTGGCAGCCTTTGGAATTTGTGATTTGGTGGTCATTTTTCCCTTCCTACGCAACAGCTTTCTATGCAGTATTACTCATCAAGGACTCCAATAAAAGTCCTAAGTGAATTTTACACCTAGGGCACAGTTCTTCTCACAGCCTCTCACTGAGGCAAGGGAATATCGTGCGGTTCCAGGAAGCCAGTTCTGATCATAACAACATCAAGATAAATCTGAAATAGTGTCAGTGCTAACGAAGATGTTAATGTAGAAGAAAGAGGATAAACCTGTATGTAACTCTTTTTTATTGAAGCATTTCTTCATCCTGACATTCTATGGTATTTTCTAATGAAGAAAAGTACCTGCTCATTTTGGACAAAAATTCTAAGGATCTGGAAAACAGCTATATCCAAAAATAAAACTGACCCATCTACTTCAACTAGCCAAGCTGTGTGAAGCAAGACATGAACAAATTTGATATTAGAAATACCTTTTAATCAAAAGAGTTTAAAGACATGATTTTTCTTCTATAGAAGTCTTGTAGATTCATTTCCGAATGCCTCTTGTCTCTTATACAGCAGAGATTTATATCTGTTGTTAGAAGCATCCTCAGAACAAAGGCTTTGAAAATTTTCTTCAGTAGTTCAGTCATGCTACTTCAAATTCAATATTTCATTTTTGCTTATATATATAACTCCTGTAAACTGGCAAACTCTTAAATTCTGATTGCAATGAAAATGTAATAAGTGGAGTAGAGAAAGACTACTTAACATTAAGTTGTCTTTTGTACTCCTCTCACAAAATTTTGCTTAATCCTTCATTTTTCCCTATATCTGATACTGAATTAGTCTGAAAAAGCATTCTAGGGCTAACTCAAATATGCAAGATGTAGGTGCATGCAATCTTGTTGTCATTTTTCTTAATCCTAAAATACATGTTAAGGATAAACCCCTTTAATATTATCTGTTACATGTGTTTGGAGTCTTTTGGTGTCTGGGGCAGAGGGCTCAGTGTAACACTGAACATTTCTAGTTTTACATACTGTATATTTATGACTCATTAACCTTCCTTGGGCCTGCGTATGAACAAAAATCCCCGTTTGTATCTTAAAATCCAGACACTGTACCTTTGGTTTATCTGTTAATGATTATTGAAACCACAAGTGCCTGACAAATTATACAAGTAAGTCAGCTGAGAATTTAGAAATTAATTTCAGAAGCTGCTGCTTACAAACCACTTCCTATCAAGTATCATGAAATAATTATGGTCCTAATGCTATTTTGAACTGCCTGGCTGAACTTTGACATAAAGCTCGGAAATGACATTTAACAAACTGAGGCAATCATTTACCTACCTGTCTCCATGATACTCCTCTTTGATCTCTCCTTTAACTAAATAGATATGCACATTTTTTCCCATGATAGTTGTTGTCCTGCAAGTGTTCATAGGGTATGTCTATGTAAAGAGCTTCTCAGAGACACTAATTCACAAATTTGCAGGTTGTATAATGTTTCGAACACGTTATAGTTGACAGATTCAGTGCTATACCAGGTGCAGTCAATCCACCTTTCTCTCAAAAGAATGAGGAAGTTTTCGGTGGCTTTTTACCCTTTCAGCTTTCCTGACCATTTTAACTTGGTGCACCGTCGGACTACACTTACATAAATCTATTGTTCTTTGCTACCTGCACTAGATTATTTTTTTTTTCCTGAGTTTCTCAAGATCACTGGCAACATACTGACAGTGGGGGGCATTCTGTTCCAGTCTGTTCCAGCAGGCGCGTTAGGCAGTCTGATGTGGGCAGTGGGTGTCTGGTTTCCTTGGCCGCCCTCAGCTCTCGCGCCAGCATACCAAGTGTCAACAGCGAGCTGTTGATGATTGTCTGAGACCTTAAGTCTTAGGTGAAAAAATTTAAGTGGGTCCTTAAGTAGAGAAAACTTTTGCAATCAGGTAATCTTTGCATTTTTTAATTTGCTTTGACATTTGATAGGTAAGGAGAGTATTGGTAAATGCAAAGCGAGAGCCAGGCAGACACAGAAGAATCAGCTGTTGAAGCCAAGGTGGGAGGCAGCATTTAATTATACTAGCGTTTGCTAGGCTTGGGCTGTTGGTGGGCTAAAGTGTTGATGTAAATTTGGCATAGTGAGTGTAAGGCACAGAAATAAGACTTCACACGGGCGTTTTGTTTTGAGGATTTGGGATTTTTGGACAGCCCTTTCCGAGCTGGACTGCAAAAGAATTAGAACAAGGATGGTGAGGGGAAACGGAGCACAGGTGAACCCAAACCAGTTTTCTCAACCCTCTAACACTTTGCCTCCAGAAGCTGTATTACACGTGTATCACAACACCTGCCCATCAGTGAGAGCATGTTAGTCTCGCTGTCAGGACTAGGACTAGGTCCAGGTGGAAGCATCAACATGAGTCAGGCCTTTAAGGAAATCCCAAGAGGTACAGAAAACAATGCAGATCTCTCAAAGTGGGTTTCTTCACCCCTCGAGTCAAACTTCTAGGTCTTGTTTCTTGATTGCACATTGAACCCATTTACTTTGTTATCTCCCAAACAAAGCTAAGGTTTTTACATAGTACCAGAGCTTTTAGAACAGACACATAGAGGCATGCAAAATTTCCCAAGACTTAAGTGATTGTTAGTGACACTTGCTGTGTTTTCTCCCTAGGGGAAGGGGTGTTTGTTATATTCCCATCTTTTGCAATGCTCTAATACATCGCAGTAGCTTGTGGTAACGCTGACAAATAGTAAAAATGTATGGCTTGGTTTGTCCTAAGTCTTTTAGGGCAGGGATGCACAAGAAGCGAAAACAGGCCATTTAGGTTGCATCTATCACTCTTCCCTATGTTTGTACCTCGTGCTCCCTATCTTCTACCCACCGTAAGACCACGGCTCTTGCTGTGTTCATAACCTGTTCGGCTGGCAGGCTCAGTAGAGCTGTTGCACATACTGGACTCAAGTCTAGATGTGATGGCCAAAATGGGCAGCTTCCCTGTTTGGACAGACCATCTGATCATTGCGTAGTTGCTGTATGCCAGCCAGCCACTGCCAGTCACCTGCTAGGCATGGCAAAAGTCTGTGAGCTGGCTCAAGGGGTGGAGCTGCAGTGGCCAGTGGATGTGCTAGCCTGTGCCTACCGCATGCCTGTGAGGCTATTGCCCTAACAGGCTTATAAGGAGAGGGCAAAGGCAAAATTTAGGGGAAAAGGGAGAAAGTCTGCACACAGTAACTGTATAGCTTTAATTGCTCCAGATTGGTGGGTGTTCTGTATCTAATCCTACTGTGGTCATGTAAATTTGAATGTTTTGATATCAATATCATGCCCCTTGGGAACTCTTTTCTTCCCGAAAGAGACACAAATGACTTAGCAGCCAAATAGTCATGGCTAACTGTCCTGAGTTAGTGTTTCAAAATCAAATGTCACTAGGAATATACAATATTTTCAAAATGCAAATTTGAAATGTTACTATAAAGAGTATAAATAAACTTACTACTTTTGCATTCTCTGGGGTTTTTAACATGCTCATCAGTGCCATGTGAGCACTCTTGCAGCTATTCGTGACATTTTAATGGTAATTCTCACCAAAACCATTGCAAGTTTTCGACTCTCCTTTTCTGTTAAAGGCAGCTGTTCAAGATATACTTGCTTTTGTTGAGAAAGCAATGATGAAAAATTGCTCCAGTATGGATGCATGTCTTATAGCCACCTGCGCCACTGAAGTAGTCTGTACTCAGCCAGCAACAAAAGCTGTGATAGCAGCTCTTTTTACCAAAAACAAGAACCATGAGTTTTGAGAAAAGAGGAGAGGCAGTGGCAGAAGCAGGGAGAGTTGTTCTATCTATATTTTTGCCTGTGTCAGAGTAGTGTGGCATTATACATTGAAGACAGCAAGGAGGAAGGGTTGAAGGACATTGGGGAAAGTGTAGATGTCAGTATTTACCATGGTGAAATTGATCAGAAACTCTTTGGGGATGAATATTTATGGCAAAGTGCTTCATCCATCTCTTTCAGGTGCATTGATGCGTACTTCTGTGATTTCCACCCCACACCCCAATCATCTGTAAAGGGAACAGAGGTTGCAAAATGCCTTTCAAAAAACATCTGAAGGAAGGCTAAGAAGACTTCCTTTTGCTTTATCTCACATGAAGCACATGCTACCGATGATACATACAGGAGAGGGGAGGCTGCTTTTCCTTGACACCTCTGTAGCTATAGCTCACAAAGGGAGGTGGTACCCAGATCTTGCACCTGAAGACTCAAAGAGAGGCAGGAGCATGCATGGAGTTATGAGAGATCATAGAGATGGCTGCTACTCCTGCAGTGAAATGCTGCCTGAGCCCAGACCAGCAGGGCTTGAGAAAAGCCTCAGGGGAGAGTCGTAGCCACAAGCTGAAAGTTCATTTCATTGAAGTAAAGGCCAGCTGAGGACCTTACATGACTTCGGCTGCTTCTGGCCTTTCAGCCAAAACAGGCTATTTCAGGCACTGCCAGGCCCTGAATCCGGCTCTGAAGAGGGAGGATGAACTCTGAAGAGGCTGAAGAGGGGAGATGAACTACCAGTTTTCTGTCTGTGAGAAAAATTAATTACTCAAAGTAGGAGAAATGGGCATAAGTGCCCCAAAAGATCTGTTTGCGAAGGAAACGCTTATGGATAGTGTTTAACAAACCCCAGAAAAGATTACATCTACTGCTGGGACTTTGTGTCTAAAGATCCCTTAAAAAAGCCTGGGTACAATGGAAAAAATAAATAGATATGGTTCTTGTCCTGTCTTTGCTTAATCATCAGAGTCTTTTCTCTTTTGCCTTTTATTTTCTTACCTTAAAAAATTAATCTGTCGAAATCCATGGGATCCCAAGGATATTTGATGTAAATACTTTGGTGGCTTATGTCAGAGAACCTAGTAACATAAATGTGGTGGTTCATGTGAGAGAATATAGTGGCTGTGTAAATATATTTTATGGTTATTTAAGTGTGTTGACACCACCAGTTTGTTTCATTTGTTACTAGAATAAAAGGTGAAAATCCTATAATATGAGGGTTTTTGGAGGAGCAAACAGAATGTCCTGAAACTTGCTGAACTTGTATTTGATTTGTGTTTTAAGCCACATTGAACAGCTGCCTTATGCATAGTAGCATTCTCCCAGTGCTTTTTGGGACTGAATAATTTGGAGAGGCCCACGTTGTTGCTATGAAGTTGAAACATAAAATGTAAGACAAATTAAGAAGGGGAAAAAAAAGTGCTTTCATCTGCTAGGCTGCACATTGGCATCCACCCAGGAAATCACAAGTGACATTTACAGAGAAAAGAGACCAAGTATTTACCTAATCAGAGTCAAATATAATATGGAGCTACTCACACCCGTGGCTGGTTTTGAAGCCACGTTAAAAGAAAAAAAAAAAAAAAGAAAAAAAGGAGAAATAATGTGTGTCCTGCTATAGTAACTGGCACTGTGCACTCAATTTTTTATTTCTCTTTTCTTCTTACTCGATTCCCAAATTGCTAATTAGAGTCAACAAATTGGCTGTAGAATACAACATGACATCATGTAGTCTGCCAAAAGGAGTGGCTGGCATCCATACAAATTAGGTTATGATGTGTTTGAAGACTTAATGTTGAAAAAAGCTTTCAATATTCTCTTCATCCTCGCTGTCCTCCTACTGAAGTGATTCAATTCCAAAGGCAGCAACATATTGCTCCCTTGCTATCAGAGGTTTGGTTAACAGAAATGAGCTTCCCCATGAAGAAGCGTGGTCCTCTACCAATTAAGTTTCATCGTTGTGCTAAGTAACCAGTAAGTGCAGACCCTGAGTGATGGGTAATTTGGACGTAACCCAGCTGAAGTGTCGTGATAATGGTTGCAGTAGTTTGGCTTGGCAAGCAGAGGAGTCTTGGATGCGAGATTTCTGTAGCTCCAAAGCAGCGTATGTAGACCTACTACAATCCTGTGGTGCTGCACAACATATGCGCATGTGTTGTGTTGTGTGGCTGTATGCTCCCTCCTTATGCCTTGTAGCACTCGTACGGGTGTCTGAAAAAGTTAGACTGTTTAGAGTGGAGGTGGTTATTCCAATCTATTTCTGTATATGGCCTGATAAGACAGTGTCTGTGCCATCACTTGCTTTTTCTTGGTGGCCTTGCTAGCCTCGTATCCCTGTGTATTGACCAATGGCTTACAGTGGCCTATTTGTTCTGAATTTGCATATTGATAGGAAGGTTAAATCAGAGCCCTGATGTTAATTTTCCAAGTATGTTTTTACTGGTACAGTGGTGGGTGTATTTGGCTGTTAAGGATATACAGCAATTTGTGCATGTATTATTTTCTAATGGGATCAAAGACTATTATGAAAGCTTTTACCCAAAATATCATGCTACAAGTGGATTCAGAGGTGACACTGGATCTGATGGTGTATCAGGAGAGGAAGCAATTCCCTCTTCTTCTGCAATCTCCTACTTTATGGAGCTTTCATTTAGCCTAGGTTTCAATACCTTTCCGTAAGCCCAAACTTGGAGTGATGATCTTGTTTATAAAACACAGGGAATATAACTAAAAGCATTCAGCTAGGCTGACCTGACTCCTGCTGCTGTGATGTCTCAGTAAATGTGGAGCATTTTTGATCATACTGGCCAAAAATATTTCTAAAATATGTTGCCCTGTTGATAATTGTGCTCTTGCGCAGTGATGGTCTTTTCTGAATGAGGCAGCTTGAGAAACTGTAAAGAAGCCTGTAGATGTGAGCATGTAGCTTTCTGTGTCATCCCAGATCCTCTGAGAATAAAGCCAGTGTTTGGGCCATGGAGAGTGCAGGCTTGCACAAAGGTATTTGTAGAGCAGGAATTGGCTGAGATAGATGACGTGTTTGTGGCTCGTTTGTCTGTAAAATGTAAATGTCTTATTTCTCTGATACATTTCTGAGCAAAGCAGTGTAGCTGTTGTAGTAAAAGGAGTTCTAAATAGGCTTAATGCAGATGATCACTTTTCAAGATTTGCATCTGTCATCATGTATTCAGCCATTTGTAATTCTTGCTGTATATCTCAAAAAAAACAATCTGCAAAATCCTTGGCTGCAGGCTGTTTCCAAATTCAGATATGCTGCTTGTCTAGTGGATTTGGAAGGGGATTGCATGCATTGCCACACTGCCTTATTCGACCCTTTGATCTCGCTTATAGTTCTTTGTGCGTAAACATTTTTTTGGCTTCCTTTTCTCTCTGCCACAAGCATTTAATCTAAAATGTTGAATTTGAACAAATTGCAGATATGAAAATAGAGCTTTAAGACAAATGTTTAATGCCTCAGAAGGGGAGAGGGGTCAACTTTACTCAAAAACACAGTCAAGATATCTGAATTCCTTTCTCAACGTGCTAGATTTCCAAAGTAACTGGAAGTGAGTCTTTTGGTGCCTCAGTTTTTACCTGTAAAATGGATTTAAAGTGTATTTGGCCATTTCTTTTATTTACTTTTTGAGATTTTAGTCGGCTTCCTTTCAAAAATCTTAATTGCTTTAGGATAATGTCATTATTGTCAATGAGCTAGTGAGTTTCAAATAATTGTGATATATGGTATACACTTACTGATTATAAGGATTAGTAAAAATTTATATAAAAATGAAGCATGAAATAAGATATATGTAAAATAGTTTTATTAGCTGATTCACCTACTATAGAATTATGGCACTTTGTCCCTTAAAGAGGTACTCTGTCACAAAATTAGGAGTTGGATCATAGATTGCATCATAGGATTTGATAGTTGGCTCTGAAAAATACTTTTATTACTATTTATTAAAGAAGTTCTTGTTTTTTAACTCTGTTTCTAGACTTATTCTGGAAAATCTCTTTTCACTACCTGTGATTTTATTTTAGGTATACTCAATAAATAATCCCATTGTTGCAGCTTGTGGAGTGGTTAATATTCTCAGGTTGTCTTATTTAACTAATACTGTAGATGGATTACATGTATAAAACCCAGGTGTTTTAAAGAAGCAGTACTAACCTGTCATTATTCACAGTATGATTCATCCTAGAAGTCAAATGTCCATGAATGTAGATCCTTTTATTATTTTCCTTAATATGCTGAAAGTAAGTAGATATTCTTAATGCTTTATGTTGGTACAACCTCTTACTTTGGGGACTTACTTTTTTTTTCCATCTTGAAACTCAACTCAGATTTTTTTTTTTCTGATTTTTGTTTGGTTTCCCTCCTTCCTTTGTATTTCTACCCCTGGGGTCTCTACTCTTTTTCAAAAATTAACTTCTAAGAAAATGAGACTATTTTTTAATGAAAGTTCATCATGACTAAAAGAAAAGTTGAGGGTAAACACCTTTGAGTAGTCAGTATACTATATCTAAAAGAGAAAATTGTTTTTATCATTCCATTTTGCATTATATAATTACCAGATTTGGTAATTTGAGTTTATTGGAATTACCAGAGTAATGTATCCATCTGACTCCATGTATACTAATCTGTCGTCTTGGAGACTGATCTGTCCTGTGTCTCAATTATATGATTCTTTTAATGTTTTTCTGGGTCCAAAATATTTTTAATTTATTTTGATTGAAAATATGTTTGCACTATCCATAACACCGTCCTTAAAAAGTGGTCATTAAATTATTTTCCCATGGGTATGTATGTAATGGAAATGACTTTAGCACCTGCACTGTCTTTATAACAGGGCAAATACAGAATTGCACAGGCTATGTGATTATGTTCTAGCATTATATGTAATAGTCTTTTTCATACTGCTGGATCTGCTGGACAAGGACTGGTGATTTGTTATAGTCTGATCTCCTAAAGAAGGTTAGGACGTTAATGGAGCAGCACATAGACTGAGGACATTCTTAATGCACTGCCTTCTACTGCCTGCCTGCCCCAGAACTCTACAAATTTGCTTTCAGCAATGCAAGTGAATCATTTATCGCACCTGCACGTTTTCCTAAGGAAAACGAAGAATGGAGAAAAAAGAATGGCAAGCAAAAGGGGCAGGGACAGCATGACAGTTACCTTACAGCTCTCTGGCAGAAGTACTGTGTATGTGCAGAGAGAAAGAATATTTTAATTTTTTCTTTAAGGCATCCACCTTAGGTGCACAGAAGGGTAGACAAACACACACCCCCCTCTCTGTCTCCGATCCACTCGGGCTCAGCAGCCGTTCAGCAGCCGGCACCACCAGCCGTATTAGCAGCCAGTTGTTCACAGTACAACCAGTCTGCTGGCAATCCTAATAGCTAAGATCGCTTCCCCAGAATGCCGTCAAGCTTCTCTTCTTTGTGGGAGGAGTTCTGCTTGAGAAGAGACCTGCATTCCCTTCCCTTGGCGAGAGGTAAGAGTAGGCAATGTCTCAGAAATGGCAAATAGCTTCTGTTGGCCCCATCTCTCCCAGCGGTCACCACACACACAAGGGATGCCTGAGTAAAGATGCTTCCTGTTACTGCAGTGGGACCTTCTCTGCCACTGTCAGGTGAAAAAAACAGAGTGTTTGTATGCAGCAGGTCTGCATTTAATCTCTTTATTCACTTAGGGCCTAAGCAGCATGGTTGGAAAAATGTTAGATAGAACTTGATATCCTTATTCTTAAAAAAATTGCCTCTCTGGGTTTGCCTTAACCAAACAGGAAAAGCTGTGGTAGCGATACCTCATGCAATTAAAGCAGGAAGAGACATCTTGGTCAAGTAACATCCATCTTTTGGCTACCATATTTTCACCCCAGTTTAATGGGAACTTGAAAATCCTTGGCGTGCATTTCTTCTGTGAGTGAAGTAGGGCTCTTCTCGAATGAGTGTTGTGGACGTAGCTGAGCAAGAGCTGTCATGTTTGCACTCCACTCACTGCCAGCAGTTGAAAGCCAGCACTAAGGGACCCAAAGACGCATTGCACACTATCATCGCCGTGTACATGACCAGGTAGCTTTGCAGCTCTTCCTGTTTTCACCCCTTCTGTTTCTTCTAGTTCCTTCTGTTTTTCTTGATTGCTCTTGATCAAACTTGCTGATACCACACACACCCCCCCACGCACGCATCTTATCACAACCAGGTGGCCCTAGGAGGATACCCCCTGCCTTGTGCGGATGAGAATAAGCTTGCCCTGGAGAAGACAAGACTGCATGGCTTTGAAGCTTTGTTTGTTAGAGAAATGAATCCTCCTCTGGACAGCAGATCAATTTTACCCAAGAGCTCTGAGCAAGACTGGTTTTGAGAAACAGCTGTATTTCTCTGACAGTCTGGCTAGTCTGTGCTTGCAGGACTGTTTGCTTTTTATTATTGTGATACAAGTATTTACAAAAATTGAGTAGTTTGGGGTTTTTTTCTATTTTTCATTATTCAAATAGCTGAAAATCCATATGAAAAGTGCATTTGTACGTATGCCCAGATGTAGAGCCCCCGTTAGTGAGGCCAGCTGGGATTAAAGTCTCATTTGTATAATTTGTAAAGGCTTTGGAATTTTTCCTATGGTTTTCAGCCGTAAGCTGGAATTTAGCTTTTATCAGACTGCTGGACAGCTTGCACAATAAAGCTTCCTTAAAACTAAACATATTTCCTGTGCAACAGGGAAAACCCTACCATTTTAAATGTAGTGACTATGAACCTGGTTCAAAAAAGCAAATTATTAAAAAAAGAAAGAAAAAAAAAAAGCACATGCCCTGTGTATTTTAAAGGCTTAAGCAAAGAGAGCTCCATTCATAAGTAGCACAACATACAGAAAGCTCATTTTCTGTAAAAGCAGAAATAGAACAGTAAGGAACTTAGGAGGCACACACAGTATGTCCAGGATGCTCGCTTGCATGTAGCAGTAGTGAGTACCATTGCACAGCATCAGCTACTCTCGCTCAGTCCTTATTTGCCCTTGTTCCGTGCTGGGAGTTGCTGCTGAAGTGCTGTGGTTGACTGAGCCAACCTTCTGGGCTTGGCCAGCTATTCCCCATCTGGCCCATTTTCCACTGCAGTTTAAGGAAATCTCCTTGCTTGAACTGCTGGATGAACATCTGAATCATGTCTGGATAGTTGCTGCCCGAGGAGTGCAGCATCACTCCGTCCATCTCCTCCTCCTACCACGATGGGTGGGTGGGTGGCAAGGAAATACATTCCTTACAACTCCCAGCTAGGGACCTGCATGGGACTTGGATTTGGAGGTGTCATGCTCCGGCTGGATAACACAGCAGTGCCTCCAGCTGAACAATGTGTTTCTTAAGCTGTTCCGTGGCTCGTGGAGTCGCAAAGCTGCAAATACGTGTCATCTCAGAGAGGGCTGGTGGAGTCACTGTGTGCACAGCTCCCAGAAGAAAACAGTCCAGCCTACTTTATCAGAAATTGGGCTTGCGGGTGAGATAGGAACTGAAATTGCATCTTTCTGCTCCCCAGCAAACTTTTAAGGTTTTTGGCCTTTTTTGAATTATTTTTCTTCCCCCCTTCCCCCCCCCCCTTTTAAAATAATTTTGAAATGAGCCCAGCTTTCTCTCTGATTGTACGTGATGATGAATCTTCTCATCCTTGCTGGCATTTCACAGCTGTTTGTTCACAGCTTTCTCCCAATGTAAGAACAGAAACAGACCTTAAAGCAGAGGATTGTTGTCTTTTTGGTGTTCTTGAGCTCTATATTAAAAGCCCTGCGTATTTTTCTAATCAGGATTACAGAATTAATTTGCATGGTTTATCCTCTGGTATTTTTTTCTGATGGAGCAGAGTTTGTATCTCTTTTGAGAAAATATTTATGCTTCATCGACCTTACTTTTTTTGTTGTTCAGCTGCTTTTCAAGAATCTGTGGATTAAAAATGAAGTCTGCAGAAAGAAAAGCCTTCACTTAGGTAATTTGAATAACTTATAAAAGTGGCTTTACCTTCTGTTGTTTTATGTGGTATCTGCTGTGGTAATGGAAAACGTTTCTCATGTGGGTGAATGGTGCATTTATTTGTAGCCATTTATGTTCAGTTGTATTTTGACCATAAGCACCTTTGTTTCATTAACATGAATGCAAAGTTCAATGACCAAATGTTCCTGAGAGTGTTTTGATAATGTTCTCTGCATTCTGAAGTTTATTTACATGAGGTTTCTGTATGAATTTTCCTTCACTTCAGTGGGTAGGTTCAAGGGTAAATTCTTAGTAATAGCACAGCAGGAAATGAATGCCTCTCCAATTGAGAATTTGTGAATATCTCTTGCAGTTGTTGTTTCTTCAGAAAAGCAGTGGGGTGTATTCATTTTGAGGTACTGTCAGTGTGGATTTTTGTTCTTTTTGCCTGTCTTCTTTCAGAAATCCGAAATAAAAATTACATTCATGTATTGTAGCAAGTAGAAATATGACAGTAAAAGACAATCTATGTGTTCAGTATCTCTATAATAACTTGCCTTAATTCATCCTTATTTGTATTTTGCTTCAGCGAGTTGTGTGCATGTGAGTGTCATAAATTTACTAATGATGCAGTATCGATTGATTCTTATGATTTGCCTGGAAAACTATGTAGTACCAGATAACCAGTATATGGAATTTCTTTACTTTGAAAAATATTGAGATATTGAATGTGTATTTTACTGCAAGTTAAGATAGAAAAAAAAACCCCAAGGTTTTACATGATATGAAATTTCTGGGGGAAAGGGGATTCAGATAAAGTGAAACATTTCTTTTTATTTAAGGGGTAAAGATTTGTTTCAGTGGTAGTATTTTTATGTCATAAAATAAATCCTATAAACCATATACAAATGTCATTAATGTATCCTGTAATTTAAAATAATCTCATAAAAAACACTTTGAAGTGAACCTGTGGAATGTTCCATTTTGGCAATATCCAAGTGTTCCAGTTTTTACACAGGCATTTGGGTTTGGATGTGTTTCAATTTGGTTTCAAATATCCAATGGCTGCTTATTTAATATTTGTCTGGGTTGACAGGTAGTATTAATCAGCTATGTAAAGATACACATTTTAATAAAAGACTTAAGAGGGAAATACTTGGCAGTGTGGTGGGAAAGTGATTTCCAGGCACTGAATGAAACACCTAGAGGGGCTGAGAAAAGAAGGGGACAAGTTCTTGGGCTCCATTTACACCGTTGGTGATGAGGACTACAGATCGGTTTTTGGCCACTGAATGATCGACAGTGGCTGCAGTAACATCTGGGGCTTGTTACACACCAACCTAGAAATGAAAGTTGGAGTAAAATGAAGAGAGAAGGGCGCTTTGTGCAGGTGGGGTGGAAATGGTATGGATATGACTGTAAGGCTTCTTGTGAATGACAGGCTTCATGTTTTTCTTATCTGGGAGACTTATTTGCTCTTTGATAAGAAGGTGTAACAGCTGAGTGCCTGTATTTCTCCCACAAAAGTGACATTTTAGGCCATTGATACCTTGTGAGGAGATACACTTTAAACCTCATTTCTGAAAGTGGCATCCATGTAATTGTCAGTTTAAAGAAAAAGTGGAGTGAAAATACTCTTGGCTTAGTTCGACAGGACCTTTCTTGTTAAAGAGTTGGCAGTTTCTATGCTGCGAGTCTCAGCAAGACTTTGACAGATGTGCAACTTGCAGCATTGCGTAGCCCAGATTCAGTATCAGTATGGCATATCTGGTGCTCGCAGTGGGATCTCATCCACAGGGTCCGCACTGTGCCAAGTGGTATCCCAACAGTTACATATGTCTTTCTTGAATGAGTACTGGTAAGACCTCAAATTACCAGTTCTGGGATCTGTATTTAAACACAGATGTAGACCACTTGTGTCTTTTTTTTCCTTGTCCCAGGAAAAGAACAGTGGGAATGATCAGATGGCTAGAAAACATGATCTAGGATGAAACAGGATTCTTTAGCCTTTAAAAAAAAAAAGAAAAAGAGCAAACATCTTAAACTGTCTTGTTTAAATAGAAACAAGGAAGATTCAGCTTTTATGCTAAGAAAACCTTTGAACATTAGGATAGGAAAACACCAGACCAGGTAGCTGGGGGAGCTCTGCAGCATCGGCAGTCACCAAGAACAGGATAGCTGTATATCTGCTGGCAGTCATCTAGGTATTGCTCATCATGTGTGGGGGCAAGAGGAACACCTATGTCATCCCATTTCCTTCACAGCCTAAGGCTCTGCCGAAGTGGCTTGAAAGCAGCAGTAACTCATATTTCAAGCTCTCTGCAAGCTCCACTGCAATGCAGCCTTTTGAACTTTTAGGTTCAGAAGTCAGCTCTGAATAAACTGATGCTCACTTTACAAAGCAAAAATGGAGAAAGAATATTCACTAATGGCTGTAAGACATGGCAAACATCCTTATAAACATGTTGTTATGGCAAAAGCTTATTAGCTCTTGCTGAGATACTGTCAGGAGCTGTATTGGATATGGCTTCTCACATCTTTTACTGCTGGTAGGTGCCCGAAGAGAGGTCCTGCCCCTTCTTAGGTCATTGTTTTAACTGCCGTTAACTCTCCACAGTTGTGATTTCACCCCTGGTGTTTATAGTCAGCTAAATTACAGTGGAGCACTAGGTCCCTCTTTAAAAATTGACTGTTATGACTGCTGCAAAATCTGTATTTTCACTTTAGTTACCCTAAACCGCAACATGCTTCCTGGGGGCAGCAGGTCGGGTTGATATGCCAAATAGGCATTCATTCACGAGCCAGGGGTTCCTGACATACAGCCTCACAGGGAAAAAACAGGGCAAAATAGCTCAGTTAAATGCTGACATGTTCTACTCTTGCATGTCTTTTCCAACTGGAGGATCAAACTGTAACTCAAATTATACTTGGTATCGTCTCAGTGTTTTACTCACCCGCTGCAGGACAATTATCCTCTGTGAGGAGCAGACCTGAAAATGGTCCTCACCGAAGTCACACTCACAGCCTTCATTGACAAACCTGAATGATGGCGTTGTGGCCAAGTTAAACCAAAAGACTTTTTTAGCCTGACTGTTTTCATATGAGAAGATTAACTCGGGGAGGTCTACAAAAACCACTGAACCTGCCCTACGTCCAGCTACCATTTGCTCAAATCTTACCCTTCACAGAAATCTTAAAAGGGAGGTGTCTTGTTGCAGGAAGTCTCTGTGAATGGAACCTCTCTAATTCTGGGGAAATGTATGTGAAAGACCATAAAATTCAGAGAAGACCGAAATAGCTTCACAGGAAAAGTTAAGTATGCAGATGACTCCCGAAAGGAAGGAGGATGGGGTGATGGAGGAATGTGCACATGGTGCTGGGTAAGTGAAAATCTATTGTTAGATGGCAGCGTGGGTGGGTATAAGTGGCAAAGAGGTGTAAAACTGAACTGAAGATGGTATGTCAGGTCTGGCATTTCTCAGGGAGAGTTTGAGGGCATAAATGCTCTGGCTGGGTTACAGGAACCATCAGAGGTACATAGCCGAGTTTACAGGTGTGTTTACCTCAGGTCTAGACCTCTTGTATCTCATGGGCTTGACTTTGGCTGAACTTGTCAGTTCTGGAAGATGACAATATACCACTGACCAAACCTGATCCATACCCACCAAGTTTTTGTCGCTGCATATGGCCAATGTTTAATCATTGCATGTAATGTCCGTCAGCAAATGTATGAAAACATTTATCTGCAGACTAGGTGTGATCTCCAAGGAATGTTGCGTTGCTAGTGTAGGGATTACAAATTGCAACTAATCTTACTTTTTTCCTTTTTTTTAATAAAACATGGGTTACGTCTGTTATTTTCTTGAGAGAGGCACCTGTGTCTTCTCCTTTCTTGTTTTCAAAAAGGCTGTTAGAGGCAGATGTTTTACTCCTGATTTTTACATACTGATTACTGTCCAATAATTCAATTATATGTTTAAAGATCAGCAATCTCATGGTTTATTTTAACGTAGATTAGATGATCAAGCCAGGAGTGTGGGTCACAAACCTATGGCAAAGAAAAATGTCTGTGAATTGAAGAAAGGATTTTTAGTGGATTCTGCATACCACATATCTAAGATATTTTTTGTTTGGTAGCAGGCTTCAAATGTTGCCCAGTAGAGGGAAATGTGATTCTACATGAACTTTAACCTCATTTTGAAAACAGCACGCTACCTGCTAGTTTTCCTCAGCCATTCTACAATGCCTGTATTTTTACTGAAGCTTTTTTCCAATTTTGCATGCCAGTGTTACATAGCTGTACTGCAGCATCCCGTGTCAGGGCACACATGGGGCATCCAAAGAAATAGGAGGTAGACGTCAAAGTGAAGAAAGGCGATGCATCTCTATGTGGCAGGCAGCTGCAGACTCTATTGTCAGAGAGCTTTGAGGAGGCCAAAAGTATGCCTAGATTTAGTTAAGGTAGAGCCAAATTTATGTAAAATGAGTCCATCAATGAGTGTCATTTAAGGGTGGTCTGTTGTAATGTCAAACACAGAATCCTGAGCTGACAAGTGCGAAGCATGCTCAAGGTAAAGACCACTTGCATCTTGCCTGTCATCTCTTCCCTAGCACCTGCCGATGGCCAGAGACAGAGCAAGAGGCTAGGTGAACCTTTTATTTGAACTAGTATGGGTCATGATCTTACTTTTATGAGCTAGCAATCACTTACTGCGGCCTACTGCATAACGCAGCAAGTGATTCCTGCGCTTTGGCACATGCTGCACTGAGCAATCCTTGGCATCTCCCTTTGGAAAGTCACTGAGGCTTGGTTTAAAGGGTCCAGGTGGTAAACACTTTAGTACTTTCCTCAATAATCATGATTAGGTGAACTTGTTACCAGTTTTGATCTTTCTTCCATTCAGAAAATATATCTAGGTTTTCTGTATGAAACCTGCTCTGTCTCCCTCCCACAGCTAACTTCTTGACTGATTTCAAAGCTAAAGGAGACAGACTAAGCAAATTTGAGGATTGCACATACAGCTGTCTTTTGTAACAAACAAACAAAAAATTTTTTTTCCTCTGTGCTAACCTTAATTTATTATTTCTTGTATGTTGCTTCATGTTGGAATTTAAAAGCCCAAATTGGGGCAGTGAATTTCTCAGTGAATGGTTGGGAGGATGCGTATTTTTAAGAAATGCCTTATATAGCACTGTTGGTTGACGCTATAACACTATAATATATAACACTATGTTATACTATATATAACACACAATATAACACTATAATACTGTTGGTTGAGCTCTGTGAATAATTAACATAGTGTAAACTGCAGTGCAATTACGGCGCTGGGTTCATTTCTGCTGGCACAGGAAAGTCATGATTTCACTGTGAGGGACATGGACAGTTGTTTTGTTCCACTTGCGGGAAAGACAGGTGAAGTTTTCACTGGGTTGGACAGCTTTCATTCTGGGGTAGATGCTTTGACTTGAGACAGTCTCTCCTCTGCTGTTACCTGGCTTTTGCTGACTGCCGAGCGTAGCATTCATCGTGCACCACTGTAGCCTTTCCT
This sequence comes from Phaethon aethereus, assembly GCF_964289735.1. NCBI lineage: Eukaryota > Metazoa > Chordata > Aves > Phaethontiformes > Phaethontidae > Phaethon > Phaethon aethereus. The sequence goes on along the minus strand of NC_138582.1, from coordinate 122,450,178 downwards.
GTGACACGCCTGCACGGGTCAGTGTGCCGTGCTTGCACGTGTCGTGCTGCAATCTGCTGTGGATAACTGGAGGAAGAAATTTTCTGGAGCAGCACTTCTTCAGTGATGGGTGATCTGCAGAATGCCATTAAGAAAAAAAAAAAATAGGATTTCAACTTAAAGCTTGGGAAGGAAGCGTCACAAAGAGTTAACAGTGGCCTGCTGGGCTAAATGATCAGTAGCTGTTGCTCTTGAGGTGTGAACAACTGCCTTTCACAGGCAGGGGATATATGCAAAACCATCAGGGGAATCTAAGTACCCTCTTGGAATGATGTGAGCTTGGCCACAGTTCCTGTTCAGGGCTTCAGGGGGGGCTGGACTTTCTCAATAGAGGTATTTTTTTAAGTCTGATTTTTAGGAAACTGAGCGTTGGCACGTTGTTCATGTGTGTGGTGTTTGTGTGCTATAGTCATAATTCATCCTGAAGGGAGAGAAGGTGAAGTTGCATTCTTGAACCTGGAAGTATGTTTGATTTCACTGAGACTGAAAGGCACTGAAATACTTTAATTCAACAATTTATAATGAGCAGTGCATTACAAGCTCTAAAACATCAGCCCAAGGGAAGAAGCAAATAATTGCTATTGGCAGAGAAAGAATATTTCAGGATGCTGAGATTGAAGCAATTTTACTCTAAAACTGAGTAAATAAGAAGTGACAGGCTAAATCTTAATTGTTTCTGTGGGCACCAGGCTGAGGCCACTCAGTGCCTGGGAAATGGAAACAAGGGCCTTGAGCTTTGTAGTCTGCGTAGCCAGCACGTGGAGAGAGCCCGTGTCGGGGGGCCTGAGGCAGCCGGCGTGCCTGGGATGACATCATCTGGATTAGCTGGAGTTTCCCAACCACTGATGGTGTAACATGGTGCCAGTGCAGCCAGAGGGTGGTGGACATGCAGCTCTCCGGGAGGGGCAGGGCTTCAAGGATGTTGGTCCTACAGCACTGGTCACCTGTCTGGGCGGGAACATCGTGGTTAAAGATAAGACTGTTTCAACCGCAGCATGCCTCTGCCCAGCAGGGTGGCTAAGCAGGTCTGCTTTGGAGGCATCCTGCACCCATGTCCAAGCTCTGGAATATCTCAGCAAGCAGTCTTTTCCTGGCTCCCAACCCCTCCATCTCTTCACTTACACTGAACATCTGGGCAGTTCAAGGAGCCTTGGGAGTGCTTTGAAAGAGTGAAAACTAAACATTGATGTTGCTTTTCCACTGAAAATTTATACTTCTATTTCTTCAGTTTGATGCGGTTGTGTTGCATTTTGGAGTCTCCCACAGAGCAGCAGTTCTGATCTGCGGATAGTCCTGTATTTCGGGGGTGGGTTTGTTTGGCTTTTTTAGTTTTCATTATGTAATTTTAAAAAATTGTCACATCCACAAAAGTAAAAAGGTCCAAGAATTGTAAAGCAGCTCCCTTCCTGAGTAAATCTAGCCAACTGCTGAATGCAGATCTCAAGTGACCTGAGAGTAGATGTTACACTAGGGCTTGGGCACAGCAGGAGGAGTGCAGGGTAACAATACTCAAAGTCTTTTTTATTTTTTTTCCCTAGATAGAAGTTATTTTTTAGCAATTGTTTTATCTGGTTTCTAGTGAGCTTGATTAGTGGTTAGCTGATCATCACTTGTATGAGAAATTGCTGCTGAATGTCTGCATTTCAGGGCTGAGTAGTGCTGATGCCCATTCAAGAATATTAAGCAGCTGTTTAATGAAGACCTTTTTTGTGATGGACATTACTTTAATGGGTCTGGTACTAGATTGTTTTTATTATTTCCTGTTTTACAAAGTAAGAGACATGGGGAACATCTCACAACAAAGTTATAAAACCCTGGAAAATGGAGTTTATAATGAAAATTGCAACCAAACTAGAAGTCTACTACTAGTAAATGCAGTGGTCATGTTGGACTGATTGCAGGGGGATGGTAATGAGTTTAACATGTTTAAAAAGAATAAACGAGTATTTGAAGGAGAACCTTTTCCTGTCAAGAGGAAGTATAAAAATTATTTTTAAAGATAGTACTTTGTGATTATTGTGCTGTCATTGTATACCTAAGGGTCATAAAGTCCGATTTCCAGTATCTTAACACGCTGTGGACCATCAACAGAATCAGTGGGGCTCCAGGGAGGCGATAGATAGTGTCATTTAGCCTACAACGTGATTCCCATGGTTCTGGTAGAAAGATGGCAAAGGTTATGGATGAGGGGAGAGCAATCTGCCTCAAAAGGCTCAGCGGGCAGTGGGGGCTGGAGGGGACGCCTCCACCTCGAGTGAACATAAGAGGCTGTAGCAGGGTGGCATGAAACTCTTGTCTAACATTTCACAATACATATATGGAGGTGACCCTCAGAAATACAAAATTTTTTGGCATAACCATTTGTACAAACAGTTGTTCATGTGCAGGTGAAGTTTGTGGTTCTGATTTTGGAGTCAGATTGAGGGGCTAGAAGGGTTTACTGGCCTGGCTGTTGGCACAAAGCTATGGAAGATGCGATAAGTAGAGTGGAAGGCTGAAAAGGAGACTTCAGTTTCCAGTGCAAGTCAACAGCAAGGAAACTGCAAGTGATGATGTATTCACTCTGACATTTAAATAATGTAAGTTCAGATTTGTAGAAGCACCTCCTGACTTACAGAAACTAAACTGCAGCTCAGTAAGTGACAAGTTCTTGTGGGAGAAAAAGTCTCACAAAGTTCATGGGAAAATTTTGTTATAAAATGCTTCCTTGTAGTTCAACTTGCATTATGAGTAGACATTAAGTTGGAACTACCTTTTAAAGAACATTTATTGCAGAAGCTTCATATTGCCTTTAGACCAGGTAAAACTTCACAACTTTTTAGAAGAAAAAAAAATTAAAGCGGTAGATCAGTCACTAAACAAACTCCTCTGTACTGAGTAGTGAATACTTGTCATCATGCATGAGTGGCATCTTTCATGTGATGTTCTTGTGATCATCACTAATAATGAGAGATGGTTCATGTCCCCACTCCCCAGCACAGCTGGTGTACTTTTTTTGTTGGGAGAGGCTAAAAATGGAGTATTTGCATGCTGCGGGTAGGAAGTCTACTCAAAAACACTTGTAAAGATTTTAATGGGCTTATCCGTTGCTCTTATGGTGCTACTTGATTAAGGCAAACACATTGCTGCACTAAAAAAAAACCACAGGGGCTTTATAATACTGTTCAAGTTTTAATGTTGTTAAAAACCAAAAATGTCTGCCTAGCTTCCACACTTTCTAGTAAACCAAAATTTTAAAATCACAGTATTCCCCTCTACCAAAAGCACATCAAAATGCAACTCAGCTCCATGGCAGTATTATATAACATAAATAATGTCCTTAGCATTTAAGGCTATTTAGCAATAAAGACATAGCAGTCTTTATGGCACAGAAAGAGAGAGAAATGGCTTCAACCATTCCTGCTTCTTTAAAATGCATACAACTAATGTCCTTTAAGTGTGAACTTTCATTTCGCAGAGAGAACTTGCACGCTTTCTATTAGAGGTAATAAGGGAGGTTTTCATTTTAACAGTTTAATGCTAGCACTGTCATAGTCTTTCATTATTCTGGACTCATGGATTGCTTTTGCAGAATACAGCTTTAAAATACAGGTCAACATTAAAGGATTTTGAAATAAGGTGAAAATGCTCTTATTTCTCTTTTGACTGTGTCCTTTATTTTAGTATCTATAAGAGAACTACTCTTTTCTCCAAATCCTTTCTCCCCAGGAGGAATCAGCGGGACATTGTAACTTATTTGAAAGTTAAGAGGCCGAAAAGCTTTAGAGGAGGCATTGTAATCTGCTATAAAATGTGTGCAGGACAGACGCATAGATTTGGAGTTGTTGGTAGCTCTCCAACACATAAGAGAGAAGCATGAGACGATTAGATTACTCACAAAGTGTTAATCCTGCAGCAATGAGGAAATTTTGAAAAAAAATAAATTCCAATCCCTGTGCTTACACCAGATTAACTAGTACAAAGACTCAAGCATCTCTTCTTTCGTTGTTGCTTTGAGATGTATAATCTCCTATCCTTTTGACTCTTTCAAAGTTCACGTATGGAAAATGTTATCATTACAAATACAAAGCCTGTCTCTAAAATTGTGTTAGTTGCAAAGCACTCTCACCTCATTAAGAAATCAGTGCTGTTAGCTTTCTGTTTTTACAGAAACAGTATTGATCAGACCCAGAAAACCATGGTAACATGGGGAAAAAGATGAGGAAGCAGGCTTGCAATGGGTCTCATCTCTCGTTTTTCCGAAGTTGCCAGGTCAGCATTCATAACCAACTGTAACTCATAGGGTGTGTACAATGAGATAGGTGACTTTCTGCTTTTGGTACCTTGTCACTTAGTCTGAATATTGAGAACTGGGTCTACTTGGCTTCCAAGGATGACAAGTTCAGCATTTCGAACTAGTGGAGCTGAGGTTGCTCGGTAAACATGCTAAGGTAGTTGGTAGGGATCTTGAAAGCCCTAAAGCGTTTGGGGACTCACAGCGCTGTGAGTCCATGACCGGTGATAGTGCTGTGATACTAGTTTGTGGACAGTGTGGAGGACACAGTGTTCACTGGGCAGAAGAGTACCCTTCCTGGCCAATACCTCCTGCTGAGCTGCTTCCAACCCAGACGTGCAGGCTTTGTTTTATGCATCATAATGATTGTGACTCCGTGCTACTGACTGAAATCTTACACTCCCAGCACCCGTAGAAAGTCAGTGGGGAAAAAAGTGAATCAAATGCAGCAAGCAGAAGACATAGTGTTTGTTCCTTTCTGATGCAATTTGCATGAGAGCAAATGGTTCCTGACCAGAAAGAAGGCAGATTCTCAAAAGGCCGAAGAATTGCAGGTTTGGGAGAGAAATTTGCCTCCAGTCACAGATTTGTCACTGTGCCAAGCAGCCAAGCCCTGGTCAGTGGGTCAGGACTTGGACAGGCATCGTAACGGATTTCTTGGTGGCAGTGTTATAGGAATTCAGAAACGCTGTACTTCACAGACAGACCTCAACATGCTTCCCATTGCTCGTGCTGTATCACTTGTGCTTCATCCAATGTCAGTCATCCCTGCACCATGTGTAAGGACATTTTCCAGAAAAAAAAGGATTTTTGCCCTTGTCACATGTTAGTGGTATTTGTCAAATGGTGAATATTGGAACTAAACAGCCTCTTGGGAACCACAGTTAGGCTTGACATATTACTGTGCAAATAGTAAAGGACTAACTTTCTTATATTATCTATAAACATCTCTCCTGCATCTACTCGCTGACACAGCATACAGGAAAAATATGCTTCTGTTCCGTTATGTGCTTTTTCTTCAGTTGTCTTCAGTAGAGCAACTAGTGTAGCTTTAAGAGTTCACAGTTTGACTACGATAGGCTTCATTGATTTTTATTTTTAATTTCCCACTGCTGGTGTTTGCTACTAAACACTTTCCAGTGATGACAGAGAAGTGGACTGTATCATGATGTTCTGCTTTACGTGAAGTGGATATTCCTTTTTAGCAGTATACTGAAACTCAAAAAATCTGCAGCCAGACTGGAAGGATTTAGTTGAAACCCCAGGTTGTTTGTTATCCAGTATCTCCCAAGGTTCAGTGCTGAGTAAGAACTACATTGCTAGTTTCTCAACAGGTGAGATTTTATTTGCTTGTGAAACGGTCTGTGTTAAATAAAAGTTGTGGATTGTCATTTGCTTTGCACTTTATAAAGTCAAGTCCAAGGTCCCTGAAGGAAAATCTAAAGGTTACAGTGGGGCTTTCATTTTATTTTGTTTTTCACCCACAACCCCAGGTTTAAAAAATGGAATTAAATCATCCGAATGTGTTCAAATCTGGAAGTGCTGAGAGTGCAGCACTCCTGATAGTAACATCGTTTCTTTAGGGGTTCATAACATTGACACCGGACACTAACCTGAGCCTTTTGTTCTCTAAAATCTTGGTGTTAAGAATCGTCTCTTTTCTTAGTTACGTAACAAGAAAGCCCTCCATAGGGCTTCTAGTTCCAAGACCCTGATTAATTACCAAATTAATTTTTTTAATTATTACAAAATGGAAATTAACCTATACTAGACACTGGTTTGTATAAAACGTTTTCATGTCCTATAAAAATATCTTGGCTCCTGCAATGTAAGTGCAGTAAATTAATTAAAAATAAACTACTGTGGCAATGTGCAGAGGAACAAATGGGCTCAAACGGGGAAGCAAACATTCAGAATTAGTTCGTGTTCCCTGGCTCAGACTTAATTCTCCTTTCTGGAGGCTTTTGGGTAAGTCAGCTGTAATTTATAGCTGGAACCCTAGGATCCCCCTCTCCAGTGACACCCTCAGTAGGAAACGTACGGGACCGCTGTGGGTTACCCTGCAGTAACCTGTGGTTGTGTTGCCTGGGAATATGGCGCAGGTTCTCTCCACCCACTGCTGACGTAAAAGGTGAAGCAGGATCCCATTGCCACATGGAAGAGAACACAGAGCTTGACGGTATCTCCTGGCTTTATAAGAGTATATGAGCTCTGGGGACAAATCCATTAGGATCAATTATTGATGTCAGTGATGCTTACTGTTGAAGTAAGAAACCCAGATGCAGTTGCAAGTCCTTCCCCCCCAGAAAGGTTGTCTGCCTACCATTCTTGCTCATTCTACTTGGGGGTCCTCTAATTAGGCTTTGTCTACTCTATTGGTTTCCCCAAACAAAAACAGTGCTTTTCATATTTTTATGAAAATGTTATTTTTTGCTGGTGCATTAATGAGATAATGGTCTTACATTATCTGTAAATCTGTAAATAAAGGCTATTTTTAAAACCTTCCTGTGCTGTTTCAAGGCTTGTTTATATTTTCCAAAGGCTGTAGTGTTGGCATTATAATGTAGAAAGGGAGAGCACCTCTTCTGATTGTAGCAAAACCAAATAAAACCTTGAGTAATGTGAAGCAGATATTTGCTCATAAGTTTCCTTTTTTTTTTCTTTTTGCCTCAGTATACTGGGCACTTGCAAAGTACAAACAGTAATGAAGTATTCAGAAATTAATATGTTTATGCTCTGAGGCCTAAAAGACCCTTTTTTACATAAAAGAATGGTCAACTCTTTACATTTATTTGTTGTAGAATCATTCCAAATATGTAGTTTATTTTTCTGTTTTAGGCTCCTAAGGACCCAGTCTTTGGATTGGTACTATAATAATGTCAAAAGCCGCTTTAAGTGTTTCGGAAGTGCCAAAGTCCTGAAGAACTTATACAAGAAGCATAGACTGGAGAGTGGAGTTTGTCCTGATGTAATAGGTAAGAACAGCTGTGTTGATTTCTTTTTAGCTTATCTACTTTAACACACAAGCTGAGACAATGGAAAGTCTGAGATTATTTCAAAAGATATTTTTTAAGGCTATTTTTTTAATAAAAGAAATACCTCAGTGGAGAGAAAAAGAGAGGCAAGGTGTCTAGAGAGCTGTTTAAGAATTCAAAGAATGTTTAATCTTAATTATGCCACTGACACAGAAGAACTGTTATCTTCAGTCTGTAAAGTAAATTGCAGTTTATATTCTAGCCCATGTTCCAAAAGTTGTCACAGTTCTGAGTAGTCAATAAATGAGAAAATAATTTTGCATTCAACATTTGGCCTTAGAGCACATTTCCATAGTGATTCAAGCAAAATTTGGTTAACATTGGATGCATTCAGTATCAGATTGTCCTCACTTAGAGTTTTGTATACTTAAGGATCTGAAACTGGCCACATCTTATTTTTCTATTCATGTTTGTAAAGGGTTAAAAGATGCTGACTAAGTAATGGTGTCACCCTTTTAAATGAAGAGACACAATTATCCCTTAACTATGGTGTTACAATGCCTCACCCCATAAGAAAAGTAATTAGAGATATAAAATGGGTTAGAAGTGTTTCTTATGAAAATTGGCTTCTAGGAAGAAGCAACCTATGCATTAAATTCTGATTTATTAGTCTTTTTGCTTTCTCTGTATCAAATTCATTTTTCTAGAGAAGATTCCATGACAGTTGAGAACAAATACGTATGAAGACAAGAAATTCAGTGTCAGTGAGGGAAGAAGTGGGACAACAGAATTAAAAACTGTGGGCATGGATACTTCAGAACTTTAATATGATGTGTTGACTTTAATTAAGCCATAGTCTTACTGAATTTTTCCTTGAATGGAAGTGTGAACAGTTCAATGATGAGTTGCAGTGGCATGTGCACTTTCTGTGAGACCTTTCTAAGGAAGGCCTTTGAGCCTAAATGTCATTGCTAACTTTCTTCTACTCTCCATGTGACTGTTAGGTAAACCTTTTGTTCCCTTTGAAGATAAATACTAGTACATATGTCTGAGTTTTGGCTTATTTATACACCATTGCCCTTTAAAACGTAGAATCTGTTGTTGTATTAAAGGTAAATTCCCTGTACTTAACTTCTACTATGTAAGTTTTATATCTAGTAGCTTCTTCCTCTCTCTCTTTTACTGTACAAATAGTTCTCACCATCCAATATGAGAGATCTTTCGTATAAAAGCAGTCATGTTTTGTACAAAAGTTCTTGCAGTCATAGTTTATTCAAAAGGTAGGAGGAATTTTCTGGTTATCCCTCTTTTTGTGCAGTGCCACTGTATCTTGAGTGAATATTCTCATGTAATAATGCCTCTGCTGTTAATGGGAACTTATTCCCCTAACGCATGGTACTGTCTTTTTTGAGCAGAAGGAGGTTTTTTTGATGGAAGCTTTGAAAATGAAGGAAGCATTTGTGGCAGTGACTCTACATTCTACCGACAGACAGAAGGTATGCTGCTAAAAACTCGTGTGATTAAAACACAGTCCTTTCACTCTGAATTACTGGACAAATAGCTTAGAGCGCTGGTGAGTCTTGTTCACAGATCCAACAATCTTTTAGCTGAAACATTTAGCAAACTACTAAAAATCCTTTGTGTACCATGCTGGGCCATCTTGCTTTAGTATTACAGCTAATACATGCTTATTCTAGTGTGGTTCTCTTAATGTTCAGGTTTTGTTATTTCTCTCCCATTTCCTTCCCTATGCTCAGATACTTCTTTCATTTTGGTTCTTATGTTCTGTTGGTGTTTATAGGAAGTTTACAAATTTTCTTCCTATGATTTCCTCCTAACTGTTTTGCTGGATTCTAAAACAAGCAACATAAAAATACTGTGTTTTACTGTATTTAATATTTACATTTAAGAAGTTACATAGAGATTGAGACAAATTTCTTTGTCTTAAGGTGTTTATTTTACTATGCGTAATTATGGGTTGAGGAAATGAACTTTTTCATGAACACCCTAAGGTTTGAATATATTTCCAGAATACAAGTCTGAATTTTGGAGCTCATTGTACAAAATGTACATATATAAAGAACATGGTGGTTTTATCTTATTCTTTGCCTAGGACACAGCATGATGGATACGCTTGCTGTGGCCTTACGTGTTGCAGAGGAAGCAGTGGAAGAAGCTATTTCTAAGGCAGAGACCTACAGTGACAGCCTGGTAATGTTTTCCAAAATTATGTATTAATTTAAATAGAACAATTATATTTCTTTTAATTTGGGTAGTGATACAAAAGCAAGTAGATACAAAAGAAAATATAAAAACGTAGTGACTATCTCATGCCATACCTAAAGAGTTGCGTGTGGGTTTTATGAACTTGTATCCAAGATTCATGTTGCATTTCAGGAGGTGACATGCAATGTAAGTACCTGTAGTTTCTTCCCACAGTGCCAATAGGGCATATCATGCATTTCCTGATCTATACCATTTCTGTGGAAAGACTGTTTTTGTGTGATTTTAGCAACTACAGATAATCCATTTTCATGCAGGACAAACAGAACGAGGCTTGTTACTTGCAGGAACATAAGGAGGACCTCATAGAAGAGCTGGCCACAACCATTGTGCAGAAGGTATGGCATGCATTTTTGCCTAGCTTGTTTAATAGGCACAACATAATCCTTCAGTCTGGTGAGCTTTAACTCTGCTGACAGCAAAAAGGATGGCATCAATGTAGAAAGTAGAGTAAATGACAATGTCAACTATCGCAGTATAGACTTAATCAGCTATGTCTGACAGAGAGATCACTTTATAAATAAGCTTAATCCAGTGCCTAAACTGGTGGCCTACACCGTCAGAGCTGAGAGGTACCACTCCCACAGGTCTGTGATATCCTTGCTTGGAAGAGGAGGCCCCTGCTCAATGGAATTTTATGTCTGCACTTCACTTCCCAAAGGCACAAAGCTTTCCAACGTAAAGAATTGTGGCTCTTGACCATACCCTCTACTGAACCCTGCATCTGCAACACATACATAGAAAGCATCAATCATTTAAATAGAATTTGGTTAATGATGCTGTGAGGGATACCTAAAAAAGTGCAGAACCCTCTGTGTGTCTGATTTGTGGCTTTTTCAGGAAAGCTCGTTCTTCTCCCTGCAAAGCTCACAGTTGGCACTGACGCGGCACAGAAATGGGGGGCTAGTGGGAAAAAATACCCCTTGAGTTTGTCTGGACCATTTTGAGCAAGGCAAGACAAGCATGAACAGAGTGCTGCTGAGCTCCCATGATCAGTAAAGTAACCACTTGCTAAGTTAGTCTCCCTGCATGTGAACTAAGCTAACTGCCACATCTGTGTATGGTATGTGGCATTTAACAATGTGTGGATCACACACCAGAAGATGAACATGTTGTTTATAAGGCTATCAAGAAAAGCCAGGAGAGCAGCAGCTCAATGGAAAATAATCTGCCTTCTTTTTTAATAGGGATGTTAGAAGATTAATTCTGCTTATTTGGTCTTTGATAGTCCAGAGCCTATCTCAGCCAAGCTTGAATTCCTACCGCTTTTGTCAAAAGCTGCCTAACAAGATATTTTATGCCATAGAATAATATTCTGTAGATACTTTAAATGGGAGTCAGAACAGTTGTGGAAATGAAGTGTAGGGAGACAGGTAGTCTGTATTATCTTCACTCTCTCTTAAGACAGTGTAGATTTTCAGAAACAAAAATAGTGCCTAGACTCCCAAGACCTCTGTTTTCAGTAGAAATGTGTCTAGATGTCATGGGAGCGTTTAAAATTCCCCTCATATGTAGTATTTGATGTTTCTTTGCAAAAATTCTTGTCTTCAGATGAGAAGAAACGCATGCAAGTTGTCAGAATAATCCAGAATCATCTGGAGCAAGAGCAAAGGGAAACCCAAATGTTCTTCCCAGACAGCTTGCCTTGAGAAAGGGTTAATGTAGTTTTTCTCCATACACCTTAGACAGTATCTTCTGAGCACTTTTTTTTAATTCTCTCCCACCCCATCTCCCTACCTTACAGATTATAAAGAAGCAGAAAAGCAAAACTGAGCAGGCTGAGGCTGACTTTGAATGGCCACCATCCAGGAGCAGTGGCCTGGCGTCTGTTGCTGTCTCAGATCAGAGTATGCTGACTTTTCCAGGGAGCCGCAGGGGGTCTTACACGTTATGGGTGAGTGACTTAACACAGCTATTGATGTTTTCTGCTGCACAAAACTGGAAGATTGAAATCGTGGATAAGTATACTTGCTGCCTGGAATGGTATGTAGAGACTTGCAGAGAATAAGCATTAAGCCTTTGTCTGGACAAACTGTTGCTCAGTTGCATGCTTTCCTAGCACATCACGGACCATGGAAATATGTCACAGACATTATGTTGTATTGGTGAGTGTGTTCATGATATGAACAATCTTGCTGCTTGATTTGAATGCTAACAGGACTCAGTGCCTCAGTGTTTATTCCTTAAAACAGTTTTTACGCTCAGTTAGCTTTTGTTTGGATTTTTGCTGAGTGTTATATTTTCTTTTGTACAGTGTTAGATTTCTTTAAAGTTTCTTTTTCTCCTTAGCCATCTTAAAGAAAACAGCCACCACTAACAACAAAAAGGGAACCCAACTGTAGAGCACCATTTATGTCTTGCACTATAGAGTATTTCCTCCTTCTTTCACTTATTTCTCAGCACGATGCCTGCTATAAAGCTGAAGAAAATCTGACAACCTACATTAGTAACATTTTAAGAGCAGCAGCAAGGGAAAAGAAGTGAAAATAAGCTGTAGGCTTGGATAGGAGGTTTCACAATCAGAGAGGGAGGACAGTGACAGATGAGTTCCAGTGCATTTTGTTACAGTGGTTTAAGCTGCTGCTCCCAAGTGACCTGCTACTACGCCAGTAACCACCTCTCCACCCCTGAGCAGAACTACCAGAATTGAACGTGTGCTGTGCCTTAGTTCCCAGATAAATTTGCTAGCTTATGCTGCCAGTGAAAATAGATTTATGGCAGAATATAAGACTGTGGACCAGAATTGCTGAGATACAGACTCACATTCTCATCCCCCACCTATTTCCAAATTGAGGGAGTAATGCCTTTAAGCTGCGGCTTTTAACGAGGGGATGACAAGTCAGGGTGATCATGTTTAAGGACTTTGCTCTGTAGCTCCTAGGCAGCTTGCTTGTGGAACGTAAAAGCCAGGAGAGTGTCTGACTCGACTGAGTTTTCTTTCTGGAGTTTAAGGACAAGACCCACGGGGGTCCTGTCCCATTCCTATCCCATTGAACATGCTGTTCAAATCCTCAGTTATTACACCAGAAGCCTGTTGTTGTTCCGCATTTGGAGAGTTAACCTTGAGCTCAAAACATTTTAAACTTCCATTCTGAAGTAACAAGTCTGAGTCCCAATTTTTTTGATGGAGGGAGGCTCATTGGTTTGAGAAATAGTAGACTTTGTGGAAAGTACTGGAGTAGTAGAAATGTCACATGAAGGTGAGAAAAAACGCAACAAACAGCTTCAAAACTTCTGCAGCCATCAGTCAGTACCAGAGATGCAGATGTTTACTGTACTTTATAAGGACTTTCTACCTCTTTAGAGGGTCTTTCACCACATTTGTCATTGTTTGGTCCAACTGCCTTCCCACAGTGTGTTAAGGAACACAAATGAATTTGGCCATCTGGTCTGGATTCTATCAACCCTCCCATAAATTCAGTTTCTGCCTTTTGCTTTGCTGGGGTTGTTTTATTGTTTTCTTTTGTGCTTTGAAGTGCATATGTGTTTATTTTTGCTTTGCTTTGAATAGAGGAGAATTTTCTTAGTATAACCAGACCCTTGGAAAGGTAGCATAGGTCCAGTTGCTCCCGTAGCTAATATAGTTGCAGTTATGTTAGCCTATCAGGTTAGCAGAAATAAAGTCATAAAAGCTCTAACAAAGGGTCAACTGGAAAGCATACTGAAAGGCAATTTGTACAGAGCAAACATAGAGCAGTTACAGCCTGCTTGATTCTCAAGAACAGCAGTGGAACAACCAAAATTCCTTTTCCTGAGCTTGTGTTCCATTCAACTTTGCTTTTATTCAGCTACGAATGGTAAGCATACATTTGTCAGCAGATTTGCAGGACTAAACTGCATCATTTTCTCCTTTGTACATCATTTGAGAAAGGTACCGGATCTGTAAAAAGAATTGCAATGGTTTTTTTTTTTCTTTCCAAAATAAAACCTAGCTTCTATGGAAGCTGGCAGAGAGGCCCTATGGCCATATGCCCTTTCCAGGCAAAGCTCCTTACTCCCTCCCAGGTGGATTTTGTAACTCTTCAGTCCAAGCCTGCAAAGCTTCATGGGCTTCACTGCCTTAAGTGAAGTTTTCTTACTTCCTAACTGATGGCATTATGTTGACCAAAAAAACCCAGACTCTTGATTTGTACGCATCCTACCATTGAGCTGTGTGGGTTGGCTTAGTTTGAGCAGAGAAATGCCTCTAATGGTAAAAACTGTTACATATTAGTGCATGCCACAGCTAACAAGGGGGCTCTTGCAACAGATTTATTAGGGCAGGTGTTTCTGAGGTTTTTGAGTGGTGTAACCAAAGTTTTTGTAGACAGACTATGTGGCCACAACAACTCTAAGGGAAGAAAAAGAAAAAAATGGGCATTTGCTTCTATAAGAGCTACCCAAGTTGACTGTTACTGGGTTAGAGTTATGTATGTGAACCTATTTCCCAAAAATCTTTTGATCTTCATATTAAAGAACACACACACATGGTATCTCCCTGAAATATATTATTGGTTGTTTAATTGCAGTACTATGGTGTGGTAGTAGCTATAGGTATTGTATTTTCCTTTTTTCCTCTTAGATTTCTTTGAGATCCCTTGCCCATGCTAAAGATGGTGATACAAGGCTGAATATTTTATTTCCCCATCGCATAAAAAGAGACGGATGGCACCATCTGCTCCTCATTACCAGTAAGCAAAGGCTGTACAGTGTTGGGATAGGAGGACCTTAGAGCATTGGGTGGATGCTTCTCTGCCCTCTCAGTCCATTTCCCCCCCACCACATCACTGCCAGTGAGAGCAAACAACCAGTTGGCATATTGTATCCCATTTAAATGCGGATGGAGTGCAGGCATCCTGGTGTGTTCTAAGTGCTGTATTAGTGGTCCTTATTTTACAGCTAAAAGATCGCATATATAAACAGAAGCTCATCTATAATTTATAGTATATAACACAGCTAGGGAGATAGGGAAAACAAGGATTTCATTAAATACACGTTATGATGCATCTCAGGGGAGGCAGAAATTTACTGGTTAAGCTAATTATAAGGTCCACAGCGTATCAACAGTTGTTTTGGTTTTTTTTTTTTCCTTTGATTTGTTTTAAACAGAAGGAAGGTTCCACAAGCCTGAAGTCCAACACTGCTTTGGAAATCCCTGGAGATTTTGTAGGGGGTCTATACCTTTGTAGATTTTTCTCAAATAAATATTTGAAGAAAACCTTTTTGAGGAGGTAACCTGTTTAGCAGTCATACGACACAGTGGGAGAACTATTTCAGATGAGGGAGACTTAACACTGTAAGAAGTTGATACCAGCTGACACCAGTTCTTACCTGTCAACAACTCTGTATCAGAAACAGCATATTTATGTTTAATTAATAAATGTGTCGTGTCATAGGGAAGATGGAGCTTTTAGCCTTTATACATAAGCTGGGATCAGAAGGTTGCACAGAGTGTATTGCTGGTACCTACTTCCAGTGAGGCAGGCATGCATTTACCCAGAAGCCCATCAGCTGGATCCTGATGGGTTATTTACTGTCTTGTTGCCTTCCAGAAGCAGCCAACTGCAGCACCATCTTCTCTGCACAGAATGGGAAAGAACAGTACACTCTGAGATGGAAAAGCACTTGGTACTTTAGAAAATAATACAACTTCTTTTATTAATATCTATTATGAGAAGATCCAACTTTCTCTAAGTACTTTCCAGATTACAACTCTTACTGTCATCTGCTGGCTTTGCAGGTGTAACGTTGTAGTCTCACTGCAAAAGTGATCTGGATTTCAGATCAAGACAGCCCTGCCCATAGTAATCTGGTGGCTGATTTCCCTCCTTCCACTGCAGCAGAAGGATAGGATGCAACTGCTTTTGCAATTTTGACTCAGCAATTAGTACCACTTTTTAAGCGTTCAGGTGGATAAATAATCAGTACAAGGCTAAATATGACAGCATTGTCCTTTTAAAGTTGTTTGTATAGTTTGAGTATTTTTGAGATGTATCTCTAGCAGAAGATTACAGATTCTTTGTTTCATAGTACGATTCATGCACATGACAAACATCCAAGAAGACAGTTTTGGATGCTAGGTATATGATCAAACCCATGCAGACCTAAATTCAGCTGAATTGCACTTACTGCCAGCAAATCAAGGTAGGTTTTAAGGCATGAAAGGGAGTAGGAGAGAGAACAGAGAAGGGTGGTCATTCTGTGATGTTATTTTCCAAATAATTTTGGTCATAGGCTGTTCTTTCAGCTTTACTTTGTTTTAAAGATGATATCCTAATACATTGCTGGGTACTACAAAGCTTTAAGGTCTAACTTAAAACCTGTAGTGCTCAGAGCTAGGCTGCCTGACAAATCCTACTTTATTTTTAGATGAAATCAGGGTGTATATTGTCACAGCAAGAAGCAAATAAACACAGAACACTTAAGGCTTCCTCTGTCAAGTGGGTGTTTGAGTAGGAGATACAGTGATTCTCTCTGATGGGTGAGCGCTCTGCTGAGCACAACTTTGTAGATGAGGGTCAGAACAGGACATGAAAGGTTGCGCAGGGCACTGAGCAACCTAGAAATTAATGAAAAAAGAATAACTGTGTTCAGTGAAGAGTATTCTCTTGAAAAAAAGTGAGTTTATGTGTGAGGCTGCAATTAGACTTGAGACGAAGATGCCAGCTCACCTCCTTCCCCTACCCTTTTATACACATGCACTCTCCCAGTGGGGTACACTACTAGCGACTTAGAATCATATTGTCCTACACCAGAACCAGGGATCTGGCCTTTGCAGTTGCTCAGCTTTCTCATCTGTAAGTAGTATGGTAATAATGTCATCACAGAATACTAACTGAACTCTCAGTATCTTCAAATGAAAGGTGTTACGCAACTGGGAAGCCTCTCCCCTGTTTAGTTTTTGTTGGTTTTTTGAAGAGATTTAATAGAGTATTCCAAGTTTGGGAGGAGGGAAAAAGAATGGTCCATGGGGTAACGTGTGAGAAACAGTAAAAGCTAAAGGAACAAGCGTACCTTGTAAAGGCACTGCTAAGATAACAGTTGCATTGCTACATCTACCCTCTATTCCTGTCAAAGCACCTAACAATTGATTTACCACAAACTTGTACAGACTTGTTCACATAAATCCATTACATTGATTGAACTGTGCTATTTTATGCTCCTAGCACTGTCCAAAATTGTTATCCCCATAAGTACAATAAAAGGATGTTTATACTCATATTCTAATTATTACTAGCTTACAAATGCTTTGCAACCAAAGCAATAGCATTTTCCCATGTGGGGCCTGCTTATTATTTGGGGCGGGGGGAGGGGAGAGATCGAGATCGCTCAAGCGCTATGGATTATACTTCTCTGAGGTGATGTGTAGAGCTACTTGCATGCTCAGCAGCAATGGGTTTGTCGGGGAATAACCTCCTGCTTCTCTGCCTTGCAACCCATCTCTGGATCCCTGAGGTCAGCTAATTCAAACTGAACCAAAATAAATGCACACCCAAATGTGGCTCTACACATTGTCACACAGCTGTGGAATTCATACTGCTGATGGACCCATTCCTGATTAACTGAGCATTATTTTTGTGCTCCTTTTAAAGGAACAATGCTTTTAAGGGGGTCAGCTGCCTGAGAGGCCAGTAGAAGGATGGCAAACCACCCAGTGCAGCCAGGCTATGTCTGTGTCACTAGCGAACAACAAGCCAGTTTGGGCAGACCCTGGTAGGACGGATGCTCTAAGGCTTTTGCAAGAGAGGGGACCGTCATCTTTGCTTTCTCCCAGCCTGCTGTTCAAGGATTTGCCCTGATGACTGGGGTATCCTAACCACGGTTTAGGTCAGGGCATGAAGAAGGGAGTTTTCTTCCAATTGAACGTGAAAATCTCTCATTCATGTGCCTGTACTTGCCCTTTTTCAGAAGCTGTAGGATTGTTAACAGGTCCTTTGCCACACACAAGATTGACTAAAGGAACAGATGCTTGAAACCCTTGGTATTTCACTTGCACCACTAAATGTCTGGACTGCATACATCTGAGCAGAGCGAAAATCGCTTCCAAGGATAAATCGGCTGTGGCAGAGTGGCACCATTCACAAGCTCATACGGTCTGCTTGCTGGTGTGGGAGTTTACTTACCAAAGGATGCAGTCGCTGTTGATGCTTCGGGATTGCTACTGTATTTGCTATGGGGGGTGGGACATGCTGGTTCTGTCTGCGCATTGATTGTGTTCATAGAGCACAGTTGAGAAGCAGGCGAGGGTGTTCGCTGCACTGCTGGCAGGCATAGGCATAGAATTTGCAGGTGAGGAAAGGGGATGGATCAGGTTGCTGTCATCTGTGTTTGTGCTGTCAATTCTAGACTGCTTCTCTGAATAAACAAGGTAGTCCTCAAAGCCCAGATGAGCAGCTGCCCCACAGGTCAGAGCTTGCACAGCAGAGGACTCTGCTGCCCAGGTCCAGAGGCACCCTCCCTGCCATCAGCCCTGCTGCTGAGGTCCCAGTGCCTGCAAAGGCTCTGATCATGGTGACCCTGCAGGTGCCTTACCCTTGTGGCACCTGGGGTTCTCAGTCCCTCCTGAAGCTGGAAGAGTCCTTGGTCTACTCTAAATAAGCGCAGAATAAATTACAGTTTTACTAGTTAAATCAGACCAAAGAAATAGGGTGAAATAGGATGGAAGTGAGGAATAAAACATGTATGATCCCGAATATCCTTTTTAGAGTTCAGTCAATTACTTTTGAGATCTATTTTGAACCTACCACTTTGGCTGCTCTTCAGAAGAAGGAGGAATTATCCATACTCTTTTGAGTAAGAATGTAGAGCAAAATCTTTATATTGTCTCTCTAAACAATATGTATATATATGAGAGTTATTCAAGGTATAGAATCCATAGATTATCAACATTAGACTCACTATTCAAAAGTGTGCTTTATAAAAACTTGTTCTTGCTTTTGGTTACTTGTTTTTATTTATTCAGTGTTCAGAAGCATAGACTTGTAAATTGTTATAGACAGAAGGTGGAATATTTATGTTTATTAAGTAATAGGAGACACTGAATGTCATTACCTTTTTATTCAGTCCTTCCTTCTTTAATCTTCAGAAACCACACTTTTTTTTTTTTAAGGCCAGCAATGAAACAGAACTGTACATGTAAAATTTATTCCTTTTAATGCTAGCTGAGTACAAGATGAAGGCTGACTTCTCTCCATCCAGACTTTATAGCTATGCAGCAGAAATCCCCTGAAGAGGGGTAAAAAAAAAAAAAAAAAAAAAAAGAGAGAGAATAATAATGTGTCTGGAATTTCTTTTTGAAACAAGCATCTCACAGCAGATGCCAGTAGGCAGGATTTGGTGGGAAACTCATCTAATGGAACTGTTTGGAAATGCCTGTCCATACTGTAACTATATTTACAAGCTGTGCTGTACTGCACAGCAATCCAGCATGCAGCACATGCCTCCGAGGACTATGTGCAGTGAACATAGCAAATGACCTGTTGGGTTGCAATGCCATCTGCTGATGTACTGATCTATTGCAGAAACTAACAGTTGCAGTGTCTTAGGGTCTGACTGCAAACACACAGAAGCCTTGTAATTCATCACAAATAAATACACCAAAAATAGCACCTGGCTGACAAAGGTTATTTTGCTGAGGAACCAGACGTTCTGGTTAGAAATGGTGCCGGCCGCTTTAGCTGGGAAGAAAAGATCTTCTTGATCTCTCAGGTCCTTATAAATCAGGACCAAAGCTCCTACATTCCTGCCTCCTTTTGAAAATTGTAAAATTTATATAAATCATTGGCATAAATTATGGCTGCTGTATTATTTGGATAGTTTTGGAAAATAGACTGGATTTGTTTCTTCTGCCCTGAGATCTTGTTGCTGTCCAAGTTTGTAGGCAATTGGTAAAGAATCAGGAACATGACTCCTCCATTCGTTGGTAAATATCCCTTGTTCCAATACAAACCGATCCAAGAGCCTGTCGGGGTAGCTGGCCTTGCCTCCAGGACTTCCCTGCATCCGTGCACAGGGAAACTACACAGAGCACCAGCCCCCAAGTAGGCTTCTCAAT
Source organism: Phaethon aethereus (assembly GCF_964289735.1). Lineage (NCBI taxonomy): Eukaryota > Metazoa > Chordata > Aves > Phaethontiformes > Phaethontidae > Phaethon > Phaethon aethereus. The sequence continues at coordinate 122,430,575 of NC_138582.1, read as the reverse complement.
CCTGTTCCCTTATGTTCAGTGTTTTGCTTCCTGTGCAAATGTCCACAAGGGAAAAATGTCCCCTGTGGATCTACAGGTGGGCTGTTATCTCTGTGACAGAGAGAGACACAAATGCAGTACAGTAATGTGTACTTCTCCCTGCCACAGGTAAGTGTGGCAGTGAAGTCAGCAGCGTGGACAGGCATGTACATAGGTTTGTAGCCCATGCTGAAGCCCATGCTATAGTTGTAGGGCTGTTGAGTTAGTGGTGCCAGCTGAGATGAAGTTGATGCAAATGTGCCAACCAACATTAGAGCTTTGGCTGTGTCACCTCACAACAAATAACTAACTTTTTAGTTTGCTTTTAATTGCAAAAGCAACAAAACGAGGCCGTGAGTCATTTGCTTTTTAGATAGAGTCATCAGTCAGGCCACTAATTGGTTGGAGATAAACTTGTGGAAAACATTTGCTTTTGTGCTTTGAAAAAAGTGGCCAGTTTATGCCAGTGTAGACTGATTTGTTCTCATGCCAGGATATGCTTCTGTCCTATTCCTACATCAGGCTTGGCTATTGACGCTCCTTTTTTTGCATCATTATCAGTGTTACCAGTGGTGGGAACTGTTATCAGGGATGAATATTTACACTTTCTTTCCACCCATACTTGTCTGAGTAAAACAAAATTCTACTATCTGTCCTTCCATCCCTATCTAAAACTAACTTTCAGAACAAGAAATAACCTAATGATCTACTTTTATTTATTCTTCTTAATTGGAGCTTATTAGAACACTGGCACTTCTTGATCATTTAAACCTCTCCAGGTACAAGAACTACAGAAAACTACAGTAGTCATAGTGAAGAGTACAAGTTCAACAGCTTCTTCCAGTAGCATCATTTCATCCTTTCTCAGGATCTGAATGCAGAGTGCAGCCAGTCTGTTTTAGCTTGGCATTACTTTTCTCTCCTTGAGCATTCTGTGACATTGAACCGTCTTCAGTGAGAAGAGGTGGTACTGCTAGCAGAGCAGTCCAAGACAGATTTTATAAAAATTTAAAAATGTGAATTTTTAAAATTCACATAAAGTGTAGAAAAAGGATGAGGATGGCCTCAAGCCAAGCTTTGGAGGCACCAAAAGCTAGTTCCTTTGCTGCATTTGGAGGGATTTTCCTGGGAATTAGCAGTAGTTCCTGCATAATATCAATTTCCTGCTATCCGCAGAGAGTTGGTAGTAACTGTGGAGAGCAGTTTCCCTCTGACCTGACCCAAAAGTTTCAGCACACAATTTAAAAGAATAAGCTTGTTTGGCTAAGCTTATTTGAGATCACAGACTGCTATACCACATGGGACTGCGTCTGCTTTCTTTTCTGTGCTTCCTTGTTTTTCAGTGCTTTTTGTCCATCAGGCCCTTCATGCTCGTCTTCTCCTTTTTAAATCCCTCAAGCTGTTGTGTATCTTCTAGTCCTTCTGAAAGATCTATCTGCCCTATAGTGTAGACACACCTGAGCTAGCTTTAAATTGCTCAGGCAGTGCTGGTAGCAGCATTGCTGCGGAAGCACAGGACTGAGGGCAGGATCGCTGAGCTCCTTCAGCAGGTTTGGCAGCCCATGCCAAGTTCTGCGTTGTCAGGGCTAAGCTGCTGGCAGGTCTTAGGGTTAGTTGAGACCTAAGTGCAGATGCTGCCATCACTGCGATGAAGCCTTTACTGTGATGTTTCTATAAAACGATGAGTAGGCAGGCGAGAAGCTGCCATTTAAAACAAAGCACCAGAAAAGCTGTCAAACCTACAGATTTTACATAATAAGAAAAAAAAAATGTTACTTTCATTATCTGAGCCGAGGTTGTTATTAACAGACTACTTGAGATTTCCTGATTTTTTTCTTCTCCTCCTTATGATTCAGTTCTTTAAGTAATAAGGGAAAATAGATACTAGTGATTAAACTGTAGGATATTCCTTCTTCTGGGTTCTTCAGCATCTCTTATCTCTCTGTGTTTGCCATATACGTGGAAGAAGAATGTGTCCTGATGGAATGTTCTCGGTACTGTGAAAATAGTGACAGCCACAACAGCTTGCTGCTTTCAGTACATAACAACTTTCATACAAAGATAACAGATGATATAGCAGACGTGAACCAGACCTAATCTATTGTAAGAATGGGAAGTTTGGTAGTTATTGCTTTACAGTGAAGTGAGCCACAGCACAGTTAAAACTTGTCCTAGTTCAGGCTGCAAATTTGTGGCAGAATTGTTTGTATTGTCCATATATCCTGGCAGGATGAAATCAAAGTTAAAGAGCAAATTCCTATAGCAAAACAATTTATGTACCTGTCTGTATTGTGTTAAATTATTAACCCTTCTACAGGGTTAAGGAGGATTCAGATGATACTGATCAGTTGAATATTTAGTTTGAGGTTTGAAACGGCCTAAATACATACTTGAATATAGCTGGTTTGTGAATCATCTGAAAGATTCCCTGTAATAAAATTATACAGTCCTGTGAGGTTATTGTTAGTAGTTTGTGTCACTGAATTTGGAAGGAAGCACTGCAATAGAGACCTTATTGCAGCCTTTCCATACTTAAAGGGGGCTTCTAAGAAAGATGGAGACAGACTTTTTATCAGGGCCTGTTGTGGTAGGACAAGGGGTAATGGTTTTAAACTAAAAGGTTAGATATAAGGAAGGACTTTTTCACAATGAGGGTAGTGGAACACTGGCACAGGTTGCCCAGAGAGGTGGTAAATGCCCCATCCTGGGAAGCATTCCAGGTCAGGTTGGACGGGGCTTTGAGCAACCTGATCTAGTTGAAGATGTCCCTGCTCATTGCAGGGGGTTTGGACTAGATGACCTCTAAAGGTCCCTTCCAACCCAAACTATTCTGTGGTTCTATGATCATGTTAGGACCTGTGTCTTTGAATGGACAGGATTAACCAAGTTATGTGGTCATTGCAGTTACAGAAAGTATTTGATTCTAGGGCAATAATTCTGGGTTTTCCTCCAGAGTTCAGAAGCGAAACCCTGGTGCTTAGTTGTCTTTGTTTTTACTGAATCTGTTATGAAATCACACTGCTGAGCCAAGGATACAGGAAGATTTGCAGTTAATTGAATCTTCTGGCATGGTACAAAAGTCCCACACAGGAGCATTTCAGATGGGAGGAGTTTCAGCCAGAAAAGTGGTGTAAGTGTTGCTTTCAAGCCAAAAGGACTCCCAGCAATGCTTATGTTGCCCTGGGAATTGAAGGGACTTGAAAATAGCTGAAAGTCAACTTACCCTTTTCCTAAATCAAGTTATCCTTTTCCTCATCTGCACCAGAGCAAAGCAGAGCTCTCACGCAGGCAAAGGCTGACCATTTTGAATTAACAGTTTTAGTTAATTATTCGTAATTGGAACATCCATAAAAATGTACAAAGATTTGAGAGTGCCAAGTTGGCCTGTGTAAAGAAGCTGAGCTACTTGAAAGCATACTTCATAATGAAACCCTGGCATAATACAGGCAGTGTTTTACCAACTCTGTTATGAAGAGCAAGACAGAGGTTCTGAGTGGTAAAAAGTTATGGGGAAAAAGCTATTTGTCATTAGAAAAAGTTATCTCTCTTGCCATTCAAGCTGCCTAAGCACATGTTGTCATCAAAAGAAAAGTTATTAATTTTAAAAAAAAAAATTGTATTGCAGCAAAATAGTGTCAGCCAGATGTTAAAACTTGACTCAAGCTGCTGTAGCCTTGTTTCTAGAATTACATATGTGATTTGAGATGTAAGAGTAAGTTCTCTTGAAATCAGCAGGACACTGCCATCTTTCACATTTTTTTAAAACTGACCAAATTTAAATGTAATTTCTGTAACTGACTCCCATACCTAAGTCAAAACTAAAATGTTTGATCTATTTATATAGATCCAAAGGAAAGCACCTTTCCCTCAGTAGTAGTCAGGGCTTATTAACAATCACAACAGTATTTTACCTCATTTTGACTTGAAATGTGACCCCCCTAGAAGCAAATAGATATGCAGTTGTAGACTATGTTGACTTCATTAGCAAGACTGCATAAAACTGCCCAGAATATTGTGTGGTATGTATGTCCTAGCAAACAAAAGAATTCTGCATTAAAATCAGTTGAGTTGCACAGCTATTTATGGGAAACAGGCTGTTTGTTTGCTTTTTTTAATTTTTAACTTCTGCAAATTGTTACACCAGATGGCCTGTTGAGCCAACAATAGATCATCATGTCTCACCACAATGGGATCTTTTTCTGGCTAGCTTGAGTCAAAGCAGTTAGATATCAGTCCTCACCAAGCACATTCCTAACAACTTCACCTTAATTATTTCTTTCCATCTGGTCCGTGGTAGTATAAACAACTTCCTGCCTTCTTGCATAGCATCAGAAATGTACATAAATAAGCAATCTAGTGTTGAAACAATTCTTTTGAACACATTAAATTCCATTACTGTATGATAGAAGATCCCACACTTCTGTGGGTAACTGAACACTCATACTAATTACAGTAAGGAGTTTGATAATTAAGTATTTCTATTTTTAAATTATGCTCTTTGATTTTTATTCCCACAGAGGTCTCAGTCTGCATTCTCCCTGGCTAGTGAAGATATGCCCAGTAAAGGAGTAGACCCTGCGTCATCTGTGACTGAGGCTCTTTGGAGGCAGCAAAAAGGACAATTCAGGAAACAGAAAGAACGCAAGCTCTCTGCATTACCCAGCTGGAAAAGTGTGGACAGGCTAAATGAAACAAGTAAATATTTCTAGTACGAATATGACTCTTTTTTTGGTTCTCACTCCATGGAATAAATACGACTTAAAGCAGGGTCCTTCGCCAGGAAATTTCTGCTTGCAGGGGTCACATGTAAAAATGTCTGTTTGGTGATGCTGAGTGTCATGATTTCATTGGGCTGTGTCATCGCTTATCTTACCTTTTTCTTTTTTTTTTTAACCCAAGAAAAAGATTCAAAATGTGGGCCGTTGGGGGATTGATTTTGGACTGTTAGGAAATATTAGGCACCTCATTTGGATACATTTCAGAGCTTCTAAGACACAAGAGCCCAAGCACCCTGCTTTATCACCTGGTTATCTGTTCTCCAGTTGAAGGAGTTTGCAGCTGCCCATAGAATCCCTTCTGTTGCACAAGTTAACTCTTCATGAGGTTATGCGGTGAACCAAACAGTGAAATAATTCACATTTAGGATTCCTCCTTGCACCTTTATTTTCAAGACCAATGCAGTCTTCTGTGCAACCCTACTAACTGCTGCTTCCACACAAGTTTGAGGAAGCTGTATGAGTAGGAACATCACAGGACCAGCAGTTTCCCTAGATCTGTCCTCTGTCTTCGTGCATTAGGTATGGGTGTGAATATGGATGATGGATGGTGAGCAGCTTCCTAAGTCAGCCCCATTCCTGAATCAGCACCCTGGGATAGAATGCAACTCCCTGCTTACTTCAAGATGCCATAAGTACAGGCTGTCATTGAAGAAGGTGGTTCCTGCTCTTAGCGGGGAGTGGGGGGTGTGCCATTTTCACTGACTCTCTTGTTCTGGCTGTAGTGTTCTTGAGGCCACAAGAGTGTAGCACCAGGCAACTGCTGCACAGAAGAGTGAGTTAGTTTTCACCCCTGCAGCTGCACAAGGGGAAGGGCTGAACTGCTCACTGCAGCAGCAGCCCCTGGCTCCAGGTGACCAGGAACAGCAAAGCTAACATTGCTGCAGCTGTTGTCCTCCCGTGACAGAGTCTGCTTGTTCCTGCTTCTTCTCTTGTAACAGCTGTAGAGCCCATCTGACCACTACGGCAAATTGGTTCATGAAGGTAAACAAGCAGAAAACTTCTCTTTTGTAGGGTGAGTTTACTGGTGCTGTAACCCCCACAGCTGGCTCACCAGGCGCTGGCAAGCAAAAGCAAACAAAATCGGTGTTTGGGTGTAGTGGGGACCAGGGATGGGGGTTGCCCATCAATACAATTTGTTTATCTGTAATGCCAGTTGATAACCTGGGTGACTCAAAATTAGACAGTGTCAATACCCCTCCTCGCCCCAAAAAGAAAGTGATAGTAAAGTAGTACTAAAATCTGACTTAACTAAGTATGCATTACTTTGTGAACTGCTCATTCAGCCGCTGTTAGAAGGGTTGTTCTCCTGGGCATTTTAGTGGAAGGCCTATTTTCAGTAAAGCAGTTAATTGGGTGCTTAAATTTAAGAACCCACTTTAATCCCATTGAATTCAACTGTTGAGCAATTTAGTACATAAGAATTACTTAACCATTAACAGAATGCCAAATTGACCCAGTTTCCTTTCAGGTGCTCTACTCAGAGGATTTGTTCTGCTTCTTTCATCTAAGAACCACATTTGTTATGAAAATGTGTTGCCTATTGAACTTATAGTAAATAGCTGATTGTGCTATGTGTAAATATGATCTCGTCTATGCAGTACTAAGCAGCTTTGTATTAGGATACGGAAAACAAAAGAAATCTCAACCAACAGTTTGGAGTGGTAACATCAGTGGGCTTTTTAGTCATGTAGCCAAAAAGCAGATCACAATTCATTTTGATTACAGTTTGCTCTGGTTTAAATGTTGACTCAAGAGCCAAATAATGAATTAGTGCTTTTTTCCCCTTTACTGGTAGTTTCACAGTGAGACTTCTTAAATCTGTTTTCATTTTCACATGGATAAATTGTAGTGTATGCCCAAAGAATTGTGTGCATTCTTTCAAGTAAGTGACTTTGTTTTGGAAAATCAGTCAGGGAGCATGTGACATTACTTGAAGCTGGGATAAAGCTAAGTCAGCTTTCTGAATATAAAATTCTCAGTAGCTTTCCTTTCCACCTTGCTTATCCTCTAATATGTAATCAACCACTATCCTGTCCTTCAGTTAACTGAGGATGTTTGACCGATTCTCAAGCGTGAGAATTTTGATTTCTTTTTAAGCAGGAGTAAAAATAACTTCAGAGATATTATTTGCTCAAGTTCTCTGGGATGAAATTTAGGAAGTGAAAACAAGCTGAAAGGACTCAATGAGTAACAAACACAAAAACTGTTCTAAATCTTCCATACTTCCTAAGTTTAATTGCTATTTAATTATTGTTTCATTTTTGTGGGGGTGTTTTGTTGGTGGTAGTGCACCACAAACTTTTTTTTTAAACTAAGCACACCTTCTTACTGTATATGCTCTTTATGAACAATTCCAGGGAAAAAGTCATCTTCTTGAGCTCCAAGTATTTGTAATCATGTAATGCAAGATGCTTGAGTATCATTTACAACACAATCCAAGTTTTACTTTGTCCATTTTTAAATAGTGATGTTCTGTTTACAGTGTTAGAAAGCTAATAGTTTATAATAAGTATTTCTACAGTTTTCTGGAAATGGAAAATTTGAACCCATGGAAGGAATCCATAAGGCTGAAAAGTTAGTTCAGTAGGCTGAGATTAACTGTAAATCCATGGAATTACATATTTATTCAATTGCTGTTGGAGGTAGAGTCATCAGATGTTCACATTTCCCATGAAGGGGCTTTTTCAGTTTGATTGGAAATGGAATCTAAACTTAGAAGAACTGCAGTTCTCTGAGTTATACAGCACTCTTTGACCGTATTTGTGGCGCTTTTTTTTCTCTCGGAATTGTAAAACATACTCTAAAAAAGTGTAAAAATACAAGAGCAGCAGTGGTTTGGTAAAACAAAAAGCTCATTTAGTCTAGGATACAACAACAGCAGCAACAGTAACCGTAAGCAAGAGCCTAGGAAAGATTAGGAGAAAGCAAGTATTTTTCATGCTGCCTTTGCGTAGGCTCTGAACCTCCAGAATTTTCAGCTTAATGACTATCTCAGATAGATGTGTTTTTTGGTATTTAGTAAACCTTAGTGTTTACTATGTTTACTTTTCCATGTCCATAGCCATCTCTGTTTTATCCCAGATTCATTTCTAGCATCCATAACACCCTTAGGCAAGAAGCTCCTGGTACCCATTGCATCCCACTTTCTTTTATTTGTTTTGAACCTTGATTTCACTACTTTCACTTGATGTTCTCTAGTAGTTAGGCTGGAATAGATTCCCCCATCTCTTTTAGCATGTATCCTCTCAGTCTTCTCTCCTTCAGATGACAGAGCTCTGGCTTACTTTGTCATTCCTTGAACGGAAGCCGGTTCAGAACCTGGTGCAATCTTTGTTGCTCTACTCTGATCCCTTTTCCATCTTTCCTTTTTGAGATGGGGCACCAGAACTGCACACAGAATTGAAGACATTTACAAAACACAGGATTTATATATGTCTGTGTACTGATGTTCCCTCAGCCTTTCCTATTAATTCTTTTAGAAAAAAAACGTTGGTCTAAGTACTCTCACATTTTAAATAGTCATCACCATGGCTTTAAGTGGTGGCTTCTGATTAAAAGGAGTATGTCAGCATGGCTCACAAAATGAGAGAATTCATGTAGCAGCAACACTTACATTTGTTCATTAGTTTTGTTGAACCCTCCAATTTCTGGCCAGTTGGTCGCAAACTGAAAAGTAAAATGAGCGTTTCACACTGTGATCACAATTTTTTGTGTCTCATTTTTATAGATCCGCCTTCTGTTTTTCAAAGCACTGATGGAAACTGGGTAGCTTTGCAGAATGTCACTTTGCCTCGTCCTCGAATGCTCGCTAAACCAAAGAGTCAAGTGTTCAAAGCTTTGGAGAATGAATCCAGCGTTGTGTCTGCCTATGACGAGATGGGCTCAGACAGCGAGGATGACTATGACTGGAATGTGGCCTTGAACAAGCTGCGTCGGAGACCTCGGCAATTACCAGATGATTTCTATTTTACCAATTCCCAGTATGGTACTGAATGGGTTTATGGCAATGATCAGTACCAGGCAGTGACCTCCCCTTCCTCTGGGTTATACACCAATACTGAGACACTGTTCTCCGATTCGGAAACATCTTCAGTAAACTCTTCCCAGGAAGCTAAAGGACCTAGCAAACTTCTCTGGTTACAAAGCAGAACTCAAACTGATATGCCCAGAATGGAAAAAAAACATTTCCATGGAGAACTGGATGTAAATTTCAATCCACAGGCAACCAGCTTGGAGTATTCGGACAGCAGTGAGACTGAAGAAGTCCATTATGATTTAGAAAAGAGATCAAGAAGGTGGAGGAAGAACAAAGCAATCTCTGAAGAATTATGTGAAGAAAAAAAACGCACAAAAGCCAACAAGATGAATTTAAGTCAGGTAATTGTGTTTGTCCTTATCAAATACGTTTGCAAAAAGAGCTGGGCAAAACAAATTAAGCTATGCTAGCAATAACACATGAATCGTAAGTGGGAGGCGGAGCGTTCTTGCAAGCTTTATCTTCCTTATGCCTCCTAGCTGAGAAGGAGCAAAGGTAAAGTATTATATACACCATGAATAGGCATTGCCTCGTTCTCAAATATGCCACTTCCATCTGATCAATGACATTGTTAATGCTGCAAAATACTGTGCTCTTAAAAAAAAAACAGTCAGGATTTGCCAACAGCTAACAGATGTTGACTAATCACCTCTTTTGTTGCCTTGGGTTTTTTTTTAACTCTTTTCTTCTGGGAGCAAGAAATAACTCGTATGTCTGCGAATCTTCTGTGTGCTGTTTGCAAATATCCTGGTAAGGGATAATGCTAATGAGCAACAGAAATTCAGAAAGGGCATTTTTTGAAATACAATCCGAGTGATGTCCACTTTTAATTGGTCACTTGATTATGAGTGCTGATATGGTAGGGTGAGTGTTTGCAAACTACTTTCATTTAAATAATTTGTCAATTGATTTTAAAAAAACAAAAAAACCAAACTAACCGAATGTAACAGCTCAAACTTGGAAAAACTGATCATACAACTTGAAGACAGCAAAGTACTCTTCAGAAATTTCTTTTAAACAACAAGTCTGGGATAACCAGAAAGCCAAGAAGCCTTCTCTGGAGTTTTTCCAGGCCTGGGGCTGATATTATATAAAGGATCTCGTTGTCCCACAAAACTTTTTTAGCAGTACAAGCCCTCTTCTAACTCTAATAACCCAGCTGGATGAGGAGAATATTGACCTCTTGTCCAGCTCCATTTCTCATGTCCTACCCCTCTTACATCCTGAAGCTGCATCATTGTTGCATAGAGTAATGGTAAGCCTGAAGCAATGAGCTAAATGCTGTCTTCTCCCTATGCCTCTGACTACAAGCAACCCAATCCAGTCTTTAAAGCCGTCTGAGCAATTTTAGGATGGCTGGAATTGTTTTTCTTTGCTTATGCTATTAGCCTATATTTCCTGTAGAAAGACATCAGTACAGCGATCATAAGTCAAGATCAGGATTCTAGGATTTCATCAGGTTTTTAATGATGGGTAAACTATCATTAATTCTGTATCTATTCCATCTGCTTTTAGGAGACAGGTGCAGGTGTTTTGTACCGATTCATTTATACTCATGTCCTCATACATTTATAATGTACAGTTGTTGAAGGGGAGTTATGTAAGATAATGTACCCTAACAATATGTCAGTGGCCATCAATGACTTCTCAGAACATTAGACAGAATTACAGAATTTTCCAGGGACTGCACAAAGACCATATTTTGTACACAGACTTCTGCATTTCCCTTTCTGGCTTTGTGTATTTATGCATACTCTGTGTGTCTATGTGTGACTGTATTCATATTGTGGCTTTCAAGTTACTGCTGCCCTACAGAGTATAGAAGAGCAGAGCTCACAGGGAAGGTGCCCTGGAGGTGTTCATCCAGTGGAGAACAGAAAGACAGGTGCTTCCAGAAAGGCAGGGTTCTTCCAGACATACGTGATGGCATCCTTCATCAGCTTAGTGTATTCTTCAAAGTGCAAGCTGCTGCGGAAAATGATTGTTCTTTCCAATTCTTTTGAGAGCTGCTTTGCGTCTTAAGTGCTGCTTATACCTCTCTGTTGTGCAAAAAATGCAAGGTTTGGGATTCTGACCCATTCTCCCCTTCATTTTACCCCTGAGGCTAAAAGGCTCTTCCTGCTGTCCTTCACCCTCAGCCACCACGGGGAAGGTGGAGGCACGCATGCCTCCAGATCACGCTACTGTTTTCAAAGCAATGAAATTCTCACTAGGAGGTTTATGGATGGGTGGGTTTCCATACATTTAGTTCGTGTTTGGACACATAGATACACCCTGGTGGCTAATTTGATAGCTACTGCCACATTCAGAGAACTGTTACTGCAGCCTCTGGTACACAAGCACTGCTGGGAGCAGGAATGGACTGGCTACTACAGTTTATGGCAAGGATGTTGCATGGTTGAGCAATTCTAGGAAGTGATTAAAATGATCACGAGCATATGGAATATGATTTGAGGTATGATAATAAATTAGAAAGACAAAAATGAGATTAAAGGGATGTCAGGGTTTCATATAATCCCCAAAGTAACGTATTGATTTTGGTAAAATGATTGAGGCAGCAGGAGAGAGAGCCCTACATGTAATAGTTTGTACCAAATGATAGTGTAGGTGCATGGAGAACTGCAGACAGCATAAACTTAAGGAAGCTTCATATGTGGTCTTAAACCAGTCATTCAGATTGTAACTTTTTACACGAAATTGCAACTCAAACCACCAATCTCTGTCTGCTTTCATTATTATTAGTAATACTAAGAATTGATGTTATTATTAATAATTATATTGATATATTGGCTTTCATTATCTTTTTGAGAGGAGATGTTGCTTACTGTAGTTGCAATTCTTATATTTCTGGTGGAAAGGAGAGTGGCTTAATTGCTTCAAGTGAAGAAAACGTCCTCATTATGAGTTTGCTGCTTTGCTCAGGAGACCTCCACCTGTTAATTACAGCCCTCCTGCCCTGCAGCCAGGTAAGGAGTGAGTGCTGTCAGACTGCCAGTCCCCACGGGATGGCGCTTGGGATGTATTTATGGAAAATAGCTGCTCTGAAAGTACACCGGCCCTCGCTGAGAAACTGCCTGCAAACCTCACAATTTGTGTCTTCTCCTAAAAACTATAGCTTCTGATTTTTGGTTGTCTGTATGGAAGGGCCTTTCTCTCAGAGTTTATAGTATAATATGGATTTGGTTCTGGAGCCTCCAAGCCAGTACTTGGCTTGCTTGCTTTATTTTGGGGCTTCTATTTGTTCACTAGGATTACATTGAGTTATCAGCCATTTGCATGGAAGGATTTGGACAGTGTGTATGAGGAAAGGTGTATTTCCTAGTTCATTGTCTGCTAAAAGACTTACACTTGCATTAGAAACACCTGATTTTCTTTTAATGAGACTGGGTTTGTGGCTGCCTTGGTGTGCTAGGCCCTCACTGAAGCTCTGTTTTCACATAAAGCGGTAGCCCTTTATTCTTGTTTGCAGATGTTAATATTATATGTTGCTGATAGATGTAAATGAGAATTTACACAATGATTTATACAAACACAAAGATGTCATTAAACTTACCAGATAGAGCCAAAGTGTGAACAGTAAAGAATAATGAAGTTTAAGATAGCATCTATTAAATAAATAATAATAATAATAGTACCCCTCATTTTTTTTATTGTTGTCATGGCATCTAATGCATTTTTAATCTGTTAATCCATGAAAGAAGTATCATCTCCTCACAAATAGTTCACTGCTACCATCTTGAAAAGCTCAACACACAAGCCAAGCAGCCTACTGGTAACAGAAACCACAAAGTGTGGCATTACAGGATATCATTATCTCTGCGTGTAAGCAGGAGCTAACAATTCTTGCAAATGTAAATACTCCACCTGCTCATTGTAAGGAGGTTGGAAAGGAGAAGGGTGGATAATAGGGATACCTGAATCCAGCTGTAATAAAATCAATACCCTCAAGGCAAGTCCTCCCCCAAGAAACAATGTGTATTCATAACACAAATTTAGCTAACATGGAATAAAACCCTAGGGATGCCAAGGCAGCTCATGACTTTCACCTGTTCTGGCAAATGTAGCAAAAAGCTCTTTAAATTTCCCAGCCAATGAGTTAGGATGATTCTTTTATATGTGTTAAAGCATAAGCTGGAGTTGGGAACATTTTGGTAGCGGTGTAACATGTGGCTAAGGTAACATAGCAGCGTGCTGCTGAAAGAGGAACACCTCCTTCCTGTCTGCCTTCCCTCCACCTGCCTCCAGCGTGGTGCAATATCTCTCCCTTGTCAGGTCTAGCAGACATTTGGACCCCTTTGCTGAGCCTATGCAACTCGTCACAACCGGGTAAATAACAGGACAGTGCAGGATGACTCTTTCAGCAGCACTAGGTTGTGAACGTTAGCTCACCTTGTTTCATAAAACTACATCCTCAATTTTTTACCCTGCTGAAGCTGGGCAATGTAGCAATATTGTCCTGCCAGGCCTTCCTCCAAAATGCATGGGAAGTCTGCTGGAGGGCTCTACAGGATTTCACTGATCTTTGGATAGAGACAGTAGAGATCAACCTAAAAGGTGCTGCCATCTGTGATCCTAGGAAGACTGGTATTTTTTCAGGCTCAAGAGGAGTTGTGATTCTGCTGTTGCCAGTATGGATTCTTTAAATTAACAGGTGGTGCTTTCCATGAGGCTATGTGTGTCTTGCTCCTCCAATACAGCTGCTAAGCAGTTAAAGCTAAGAAGGTCTATGTAAGAAGCCCCCAGAGGAATCATGCATGTGTTGTTGCATGATGAAGTCTGTCAGTACTTCATGGTACAGCAGTGAGGTGGAAATGTGGGAAAACCTGCCCCTTTGGACTGCCAGCCTCCCTCACTGCTCCACTGGATTTTATACACGTTTGTCAGCTTATTTAAACAAGAATAGCAAACTTTTGTCTTTACAAGCTTGATCTTGGCCTCCATAGAATGGGATTGTCTTCTCTTCCTTGCAGACTCAACCCAAGGTAAACTGTAATCTTCCTGCCTAGACGCTGCTAGAGGAAGCCCACACCCCTGGTGCAGAGCTGTCAGAGCTCACTAGCAAATCTTGTAATCCTAAACCTATTAAATAAATGGAGGTAACTCAAGTAAAGAGAGATTCTAGTAATTAGCTTAGAATAGATACCTAACTGTAAATAGCTCAAGTTTAATGTGATGAATCACGACTAAACTGTATTCTCCTAAATACAAGTGCACAGTTTAGCTGTGCTTTCTATCCTGTAAATGCCATAAATTATGATTGTTTCTCTCCTCGGTACAAATTGATGAACTGAGTGATTCAGCAACAACTTTCAGATTTTTTTATAGTAGTTTAGCAGTAGGTATTTTTCATTAGCAGATTGTTGGGTGGAGGTTGTAATGAGTTGTTGAATGACATGCAAGATATGTCTGAAAAAAAATCTCTTCTTACAATTTGAGGAAGGACCATTATGGTGAGTACAGGTTTTTAATTAAAAAGGTGAAATGACACCAGTCTTCTACATGTATATAAAAGCATATTGTATTAAACTGAAGTGGAAACACAGTGATTTGAAATCTTGTTCTTGCTCTTATTCAGAACACCTTCAAGGCTCATTTGGCAGAAATAATAATAATTAATTCACAGATAACTGCAGACAAAAATTGTTCAGAAAGCTGTGAAAGTGCCAGGTACTACAGTACGGTTTACTGTATGAGAGATGAGGACTGACATTATGGACACGATGTGTCAATCCATTAAGAGCAGTTTGACAGGTAGGATTTTGAGGGAGTTGTCAGAGTTAACATTTCCAGTGAGAACTAGAGGTAATTGGTCTACCCACAAATATTGCTGCTGTGGCTGAAGAGAGAGTAGCGCTGCAAAGCAAATCTCCTGTTTATGTATGAATGGCAGAGAGAACACCGCTTTTAGTCTCTCCAGCAGTGTCTGGTCTTGTCACAGTAGGAGAGCGTAAGGCAAACAGGAATAATTTCCTATCTGAGAATTGCTCCAGATCATCCTCTCAGAGCCGCTGTGATGTGCTAACCCCTCCTGGGACCCAGGCTGCATTCCTCATAGCCTCCTTCTGGGTGGTTTTGTCATGATTATGCTCCATTTCAAAGAATTCATCACTTTTAAAACCACCTAATTCCACCTTACTTTATGGACTTGAATGAAGCACTAAATGAAGGGTCGAATGATTCAAAACTTTCTCTTAGCAGTCAGCAGGGAGAAAATAACATTTCCAGAAGGCAGTTAATGCTACAGGTGGAGCAGGTTGCTCTGGGAGATGCCTGTCTCACTCCATGGACTGTGGTGGAAATCAGGGGAATTTGTGTCCTAATCAGATAGCACAGATACAAAAAATGAATTAATATGTATCTGAACATTACTTTTTGGAACAACCGTGAGGTATTTTCAGATTTCCCGCAAGGGCTGACAAAAATAGCCCCTTTTCCACATTATTACATGTTGGGCAGGTACCCCGCTAAACAGATGTGCAAAGAGATTTTGCTTTTCTTCTGTTCGGCCTCCAAAGCAAGGGACTTGTGATCGAGTCTGTAACACCCACTGTACTTAACTGAGCCTCTGCGTACTTCCCACCTTTAAGGATCCAAGAGTAAGAAAAGGTGCTCCTAAAGCTTGAACTTGGTCCAAGGAGGTTGCTGTCTGGAAGATAATCGTCACTGTAGAGGATCCACCTATGTAAATAATCACTGGGAAAACTGAAAATCTTAAGCAGCATCATGTAATAAAAAAGATTTTTCAAAACCTGTTGCCGGTAGTCTTTAAGAAAAACATAGACAATGCTCAAGACCAAGCAGTCGGGGAACTCAAGCACAGCTTTCAGCTGAAAGTTGGACACAACTGCCGGGTCACAAGTTATTTCATTCCCACACTTCATTTTCTTTAGCTGCACCATGCCTGAGAGTGATGGCAGTGCAGTGCTGAGAATGGGAAATGCCATTTAGGCATATGTTATTAGTTGCACACAGATACATAGTAATTTTGATAGTTCCTTTTTAAATTATATAAAAGTAAGCAGGAATGATAAATATAATGCAAGTGTGGGTTTACTGACATTCCTCTGTAAAGACGTGGTATTTTTTTATCAGCGCACTTAGTGTGCTTGCTTTCTAGCTTCCCCTGCAGAGTGATCATATACTTTTCGAGGAAGCTGTTTGTTTTTCTTTCTGTGCCTATACAGTAATTATACCATTCTTCTAATTTCTTTGTAGGATTTCGATGATTTATCAGAAACAGATGTCAGCAGTGAG
Source organism: Phaethon aethereus (assembly GCF_964289735.1). NCBI lineage: Eukaryota > Metazoa > Chordata > Aves > Phaethontiformes > Phaethontidae > Phaethon > Phaethon aethereus. The sequence continues at coordinate 122,414,489 of NC_138582.1, read as the reverse complement.
GATCAGCGTCATAATATCAAGCCTGACCTTATGGAGGAGGAGCTTAAATCACGGTTATTTCAGCTTGCTGCTAAAATGAGTGACAAGGAAACATCTTCTGGTGAAGAACAAGACTCAGAACCTAGAACAGACCCTGAAAACCAGAAGGAGAGTTTGTCCTCGGAGGAAAATGGTAGAAGTATTCAGGAAGAGTTAAAGAAGGTAAGCAGTCGTTGTAGGGGAGTGGGGACAGTATTGTAAGAGTTAGAATGCAGAAAGAGAAACCTGTGGTTAGAAAATTAAACACTTGCTTAAAAAAAATGAGGTCCTTTACACTGGGTCTGACCCTGCAGCCCTTGTGCAGGTAAAACTTCAATTAAGGTGTGTGTTCCTTCCTGTGAGCCTACAGCATCAATTCAAAGCAGTGAACTTAGTTTGTGTAATAAACCTTTTAAGTGACTGATATTAATGGAATTGTGTCACTTTATACTGACTGAGAGTTGTCTTACACATTTTTATTTAAAAACATATCCAGTTCTCTTTTTTCCCTCCTTGGTAACCAGCTGGTTTAAGTGGTTTTTTCGGGCCTTTTAATTTGCCTCTCTCATTTTTAGTATTATGCATCTCATTCTGATGTCATAGATTCTCCTTTTCCCTCTCTATTGGAATATTTTGTGCTTCTTTAATGCTTTCCAACCCTGTTAGTCTGTCAGCTAATAGGCCTCTCTGAGTAGTAACATATTCTAGTGAAACAGAAATCCAGTGTCAGTTCTGATAATATATGAGATCCTCCATTTGTGCCATTTCACCCTTGTGATGAGATATCTGATTTCAGTGTTACTCCACAGGACATACCACCTGCTCTCTTCCCTTTCTACCTCTGAATTTCTCTTCAGCTCATGCGGTGTGCTTGAATTTGGTGCTGGAGAAGCCCAGCACTTCCCCTTGCCAGTCAAGCATGCTTATCCCTTAGGTCAACTTAGGCTCACTCTTGTCTGCTGTGTGTCTTGACTCACTTCTTGGCATCTTGTCTGCACAGCAGCTCAGCTTTGACAGGTGGTGTGATCAACTCTCTAAAGGAAATCTGTTCTTCACCATTTGAAAGGTGGTTTGTTCAAATTATATAAATAACTAATACACCAGGAGGTGGAAGCAGGATCAAGTGACCCAGGTGGATGATAGAGACGCTGCCCAAGTGTGCAGGGATGGTATCAGTAAAGCCAATGATGGAGTTGAATCTGGTGTGGGACACGAAGGAAAAGAAGAAAGGCTTCTATGGATATATCAGCAGCAAAAGACAGATGGGGGAAAGCAGGGCTCACTACTGCAGTGACGTGGTGACACAAAACATGGAAAAGGCTAAGTTACATGACATTGTTTTCACCTCAGTTTACAGCTAAGATTTGCCCTCAAGAATCCCAGGCCCCTGAGACCTATGGGAAAGTCTGGAGCAGTGAAGACTTACCCTTGGCAGAGGAGGATCAAGTTAGCAGATATTTCAACAAATGGGACATATACACGTGCATGGCATCCAATGGGGATGCGCTGACAAGAGCTGAGGGAACTGGCCCATGTCATTGGAGGCCACTCTTATTCATCTTTGAAACATCATGGTAATCTGAGGCATTCAGAGCACTGAATATTGTTTATTTTGACTTTAACAAGGCTTTCAACACTGTCTCATAACATCCTCACAGACAAATTGAGCAAATAAGGACTGGATAAGTAGATAGTGAGATGGATTGAAAATTGCCTGAGTTGCTGGGCCGAAAGGGTTGTGATCAGAGGCTCGAAATCCAGCTGAAGACCAGTCACTAGTGGTATACCCCAGTGGTCAATACTGGGACCAGTACTGTTTACCATCTTCACTATTGACAGAGGCAGTGAGACAGAGTGTACCCTAAATTTGGAGGAGTGGCTGATACATGAGATGGTTCTGTTGTTATTCAGAGGATCTTGACAGGCTGAAGAAATGGGCCAACAGAACCTCATGAAGTTCAACAAAGGGAAATGCAAAGTCCTGCACCTGGGAAGCAGTTATGACATGCACCCATACCAGCTGGAGGCCATCTGGCTGGGAAACAGCTTGGCAGAAAAGGATATAGGGGTCCTGGTAGACACCAAGCTGAACATAAGCCAGCAATGTGCACCTGAAGAAAAGAAGGTCACCAGCATCCAACAGATTGAGGAAGGTGATTATTCCCTTCTGTTCAATACAGGTGTGGTCACTTCTGGAGTGCTGTATCCTGTTCTGGGCTCCCCACTACAAGGGACACATGGACATACTGAAGTGGGCCCAGTGAAGGGCCACAGTGATGATTAAAAGACTGGGGCATCTATCATGTGAGGAGAGGCTAAGGAAGCTGGAATTGTCTAGCCTGGAGAATACAAGGCTCAAGGAGGTTCTCTTCAATGTGTATAAATACCTGATGGGGGGGCAGTGTTTGAGGTGGGAAATAAAGAAGTGGGAATCGGACCCTTCTCACCTGTGTCCAGTGACAGGACAAGAAGCAGTGGGCACAAACTAAAATACAAGAAATTCCATCTAAACATAAAAAGCTTTTTCACTATGAGGGTGATCAAATGCTGGAATAGGTTTTCCAGAGAGATTGTAGAGTCTACATCAATGGAGATAATCAAAATTTGACTGGACACAGCCCTGGGCTTTGAGCAGCAGTGTTGGACTAGGCGATCTCCAGAGGTCCTTTCCAAACTTAAGTATTCTTTGACTCTGATTCTGAGTTATTTAGCCATGGACTACACAGCAGTGTAAGTATTTTCATCATCATGTATGCAAACACTTCTATGATGTACACACAACCTTTCTAAGGAGATTAAATAAAAGCTTTATCACTAGTGCTTGTTAGCATCATTCAGTTTAGCTTGTCTTTGGTTTACAAAGGCAAACCAGCAATATCAAATTCTGCAACAGGATATCTAGGCTGGCTAGGGTATCACATGATGCAATTAAAGTCTAGAATTAAAGGCTGTGAATAGGACTTTCTGAAATGCTTCTATATGGTGAACTGAGCACAGAAAATGGCAAATGTGTGTTTCATGGTGTACTTACTCATCTGTATGCATCTGCAAAGTAATATTAGTTGTTTTTTCCTCCTCTAATTTGATTCTTTAACATTTGTATGTCAGTTATTTAAAACAATGCAAAGATTAATATTTTTTTTCTCAGTAAAATTTGCTTAAGTTTAAAAAAAAAAAGAAACATACCATGTTCAGCAACAAGGGAATACTTGCAGTTCCTATTTCTTTACTGGTTTTGGATGAAGAAAAAGTCTTAGTCATTCATGGTTGCAGTATATATTCTTTCTGTCTATAATAAAGAAAACAAAATGTGCCATTTTATGGCATGGTATTATTCATGGTCATGACTTCAGCAGAATTGATAGCAGAACTTGCTGCAGCTGTAGAGAAACAAGCAGGCTGCTTTCATTCTTACTCTTAACAGTTGTCCTTAAAGATGACTTAAAATCTTCTGATGCGTGCCTTCTCTTTGGAAAGGTGGCTGATCAGCATCTTACAATGAAATACCAGGGATGACAGTGCATAATACCAGTTGTGGCTATGGTAACCTAAAATACGAAGGCATAGCTAAACTCATAAAACATGCAATAACTTTGTTAACTTTAAGATGAGTGGATGGCATGTCTCAATGGAGACAAGCATAGGAAACATATCTTCAGGGAACCAGTGATTTTAGATGCCTTAAAAGCCAGATGTCCCAATATGCTGTCTCTTTAAGAAGTATGATTTTTGGAGAATGCATTTGTAGGGAATTACAGATTTTTCAGACTGGCAGTTAACATTCTCGGCCAGAGACCCAGACTTCTGACCTGGGCATCAAGTTTCAAATTAGGTATACATAAGCACTAATTCTTGGCCATTAAAATGAGAGCTGGAGTGCCTACAATCTACTTTGAGCTCCTGAATTAAATACACAAATTAAATACTGTATTTTAGCCATCTTGCTTATATTTTAGTCATGCTGCTTGTCTCTGTTAGCCTTTCATCTTCTATTCTCACCAGCTTATTCTGGAACACATTATCATCCTTAAATCACAGGAAATTTCTAGTTAGAGTACACCTGACCGTAGAATAGGATTTCAAAAAACATGTATTGCTTTTTGAATCACTTGAAATTAAGTACCTGGTGCCCACGAAAATCTGACTTTCACGTATCTGCAGCTGTGGAAGCTGGGAATCTCATATAATCACACGGTGAGATGATGCTTTAAAAATGATTATTTAGTACATTAATCTCTGAAGCAATGGTAAGAATTGGCACGTCGTGAGTGGGGAGTTAGCTGAAGTTGGGCATTTACGGGTTCTCAGTTCTCACTTCAAACTGAGCTGTATGTCTGCCTTTAAGATACAAGTTTGAAAATGCTGACCCTTCAGTTAATTATTTAGTTAATGTGGGATACTTGGGGATTTAGGTGGGTATTAAATAACACAAGTTAATTTTATGCCTTAGACTTAAATCCGCTTAGACCTTCAACACAATTATTTTCAACACTTCTGAGTTTGTGGTTGCCTAAAATGGTCTTGTGGACATTCACAGCTCTCTAAAACAAACATAATCTTGCAGCAGACTTTCTTTTATAGTTAACGTTGTGTGGTTATTAAGCTACAGAAGTAGTTCATGGTTGTTCAGGAGTATGCAGACCCCTGAAAAGCCTTTTCATCTCAGTAGTGCAATGAAAGGCTATGGAGTCCTCTATGCTTGGGTTAGAGATAGCCTTCAGCCCCTCTAGGCTTCACGTGTGAACAAACCAAAAATCACATAGTGCATGGGTCTATATTTCATGGTATACCCCAGAATTACATTCTAGAAGGCAATTTCAGCAATGCCTAATGCAGACTGCATTTTGAATGCAGTCTATTGCTGTGACCACTATGTTGGAAACTACAGAAATACTGTTTAAAAAACAGAATAGCCCCTGCCATTTTTGCAAATAGTCCCACATAACATAAAAACTGAAATAGTTGTTAAAATCTTACTTGTGTTTCTCTTTTTGTCTCCTACTTTGTACTCCTACTTGCCTAAGATATGCAAACAAGCGAGTTAAACTTCAGTAGTAACATTGAGTTTCTCTCCTCTTTGCATTAGCTTGATGCAACGTGCTGTGTGCTTGAGGAATTTATTTTAATCCCTTTATGCATTTACTTCTGCTCAGAGAATGTTACAACCAAGGCTTAGTAACTTTGTTTAAATCCTGCTGGTTTTGGTTGACATTATGATGTGACTGGGCACCCAGTAGCTCTTCTCTGAATGACAACCTCTAGGTAAGTTTGTTAAGTAGCACAGTGGAATCCTGTTCCCTAAGTGAAACCTCCCAAGTTCCTTGACAGTGTGAGTAACAGCATAAATATTCTTTCCATAAAATATTTACACCTTCATTCTGTGGAAACATTTTACTTATCTTAGGTTTTATAAAGTCTTATTCTGGGGAAAGTATGTACTACAAGCATCATCATGTGTATTTGTGCCAGGGGCCTACATTTGTCTCGGGAGAGTACATCTTACATTTCTCACCAGGCAAATTAGCACTTTTTGACTACCAGTATAATGAGATTGACATTTGTTGGAAAATCTGCCTGGCTCCTCTCTTTAGCGAGAGGAACAGCCGGTAGCTGTGGATGCGGGTGCATGTCACCGCAGCGGAAGAGACAGCCGGCTCCCTGGTGTGGTGTATGCTGGTGGCTATGCCTGGGGCTGGCCTTGGAGATCCTTAACAGGAAACTGCCATCCAGCTTCATATGCCTGAAAGCTTTAAAAATGACTAAGTAGAAGTTCCTAAAGGAGCCAGAACCCCATGGCTCACTTAAGCAAGAAAACTTACTATAATAGCGTTAAGTATAGTAGTTTTACTACATTGCTACTACTATGCTAATAAAACTGAACAGTGTAGTACAATGATGTCATCTGAGTTGTTAACCCAGGAAGGTATTTATGTGTCTGTTGTTTCACATTTTTATACGCAAAATGCTTGGAATAATTCTTATGTTTTGGTGGATTTTATTATGATGTTAATTATCTGGGCAGTCTTCCAAAGTCCAGGATTGAAAACTGAATGTGGCCAGCATTGTAAAAAGTGACCTTTAGGGTTTATGAACTGCAGATAATCTTTGCACAGGATTTTGAATGACAGCAGAGAAAAAAGATTTTGGTTAAGGAAGGAGAAACAGTGGCTTTTTCTTCTAAAAGAGGCATGAGGCTTTAATCTTCACATTGGGCTAACGGATCCAAAGTTTTAAGTTCTCAATTCAACAAAAGTAATCAAATATATGTTCCATTTTAAACTGAGGATTAAATAGTTTGCTGGACAAAAATCCCATTCAAGAGGTTTCTGCCATGTATTTACTATTATTTATTGGTCTTTAGTATGGAAAATTAAGTTGATCCTAAGTTTATTTTGTCAAAGTCTGAGTCTTTGGTTTCAAGCAAAATAGTTGTATTGAGACTGTAAACATGTATTTTTTAAAAGTTTTCAAAAGTGGGCAGTAATGTTTGTGTTCCTCCAATTCTGACACTTTCTGGGCTCAATAAGTTGCGTAAGTATGGATATAGATAGTCCATCTGAGATGCCGTAGGGTACCCCACAGGGCCTGAAGCTGCTAGTCCAGAGGAAACGTGCATCTCCCAGGTCTGTGTCATATCCAACAGCGTTGTTTGAAAACCCTCAGATACTTCAAGCACCTTGTCTGCATGTGTTTGAGCAACTGAATCAAAGCCCTGTTGAATCTACCTGGAGAAGGGCAAATAGGTGAGATTTCAGCAGGCTTCACGTGGGGAATGCAGTGTCTTTGTAAACAAGATTCTCATAGTCTCAGATTTGCTACTTACGTGCATGCAAGCCCAAGCCCGGTCTGTCCAGCATGTGTGCAATGGGAATCTCCTTCGATTGTCTGATCACCAAAGATTTATTTACTTAGAAGAAAATGTGAAAGCCATTTTGCAGATAAAGCTACAGAAAATCAGCAAAGATTAGTGTAAGCTGCTGTAACAAAATGGGGGGAAAATAGGCTGTAACAAAAAAGTTAGTATTTTCTTGTTGGCCTTTGTAAGCAGCCCAGAGACTTGGCAGTGGCAGATGAGCTCTTTCAGATCTAGCTGGAAGAGTTTCAAGAAAGGGATGCTCCTCAGCTGGATGACACTTCTGTCACAGCACAGCCAACAGGGTAACTGTGGTTGTGTCATCACTTTGAGGCAAAAACAGTCAGTTTAGTTTAAATAGACCTAAGTAAATTAGGAGGATTAAGTTAAGATTCCTGACTTGACACTGGAGAGTGGTAGTATGAAGGGTTTTACTTGTTCATTTTGGGACAGTGAAGTCCAGGAGAGGGACAGCAGCAAACGGTAGGAAGTGGTTTGGCACAAGACATCTTGCTTAACTCAGTCCCAGTGTTTCCAACATGAGCATCTGACTGTGGCATAAGTGAGGCACCGACCCTTTTGTAACTAGAAACACACACAGTGTTGAAATTGCAGTCATGCAAATTTGATTTGCATGATAGGCCCAAAAATTGAAGATAGCTGGCTTTTCTTTTTCTTAACACTGCTGCAAAAGTCTTCCTATTGCTAGTGCTGCTTTTTTTTGTGATGGTGGAAATCAGTGTTTCCCATTTGTTTCATTTTATGAGAAATGATGTGTCATTTGCAATATCTGTCTTAATGAGATCTGTTACTCTAAATCCCACAAACAAAAATAAATTAGGAATTGCTTTATTTTAAAAACATTTTAGCAATATATGTAAAATCTAAATTTTATGGTATTTTATATTTGCTAGTTTCTTTATCCTTGCTGTTTATCCTAAAGTTCTCTGTAAGTCTGAACCTATATAAATGTTAACCTCTGTAGCTGTTAATATAACTTTTCTGCCTTTTTATTTAACTGCTTTCCCACTATCTAGGAAAAACAAAAGGCTTTTGATCTTCATTTAAAGCTGCAGTTTTTATCCACTGTATTGCAGCAGGTGAGAATGCTTTGTTTTGTCTGTGTCTTCTTACATCTCTTACTTAGTAAGAGATGCTGTAAAGTGATATTGAGGGTTTCCACATTTCCCAAGCAAAATTCTCAAACTCAAAACATTTTTCTGGAAATACCAGACCTGAAAAGTCATACCTTTTGGCTACAATTAATAACCATTGCAGAAAATTATTTTATACTCACAGCTAGCCCTGTGTTGTGGTGGGAGTTATAACCATGAAGTAGACATGTGAAGCAGACTGGCTCTCTTATTTGGTTTTGTGATGAGAATTTGGTTTTATCAGCAAAGAAGAACAGAAGACAGAGATAAGGTGTATGATCTTCCTATTCTCATGTACTCATCTATATGAAGAAATTTGGAAGGAAAACATTTAAAATTTTATTTCAGCAATAAGATTTTTAGCAGTTTCTGACCATAATGGTCTTCAAAAATCTTTCTAAGCTCCTCATTTAAAAAATAAACAAAACCCTTAATTCATTGTAGAGATTGTACACAGTGAGTAGTCACTTTCTCACTTTGCTGCTAGTGTCTATTGCTTCTCATTTGTTTAGGTGGGAAGAGGTTTCATATTCTGTGCTATTTGAGTCTCAGGTTATGGGAATCAGATGCTAAAATAGATTTTAATTTTATTCCCTGAGCAAATATATGCTTATCCTATATTTTAAAATATATGCTGGTTTTAGTATGTCATGCATAGTGGTAAGCAACTCAATTCCATAGCATTCTCTCAGTTGTAAAATAAGAATAATTTTTGTGTCAAAAGTTGATGCTTAATTCAGCAAAACACTCTTCCTGTCAACTTTTTCCTTTCTTTTTACTCTCAGAGTTAATTTTTTTACTATGAATTTTAATCACCTTTTAATCATCTCAGTTTTCTTTATTAAAAGTATCAAGGATGATTTTAAAGAGAAAATATTTTTCCATTTGTGCAATGTCATCAGCCTGTGTCCATTATAGATACTCTTACAGAATCCTGTGTGGATTTTAAGATTCAAATATTTCCATTTCCACTTGGTCCATAATATTTATCTTCTTGGAAGATAACTTCCTTTCTCATGATTATAGGCAACATGTCTCTAGAAATGAAGCATTACAAATTATTAGGAATAACATCTGTAACTATATTAGGACAGTGGATTGAATTTGTTTGTAAAAACCTAATATTCAGAATTACGTAGCACAACAAAAAAGACTGTATCTCTCTGTGTCATACTTTGGAGAACGGCAATAGAATAATAGCTTACTGTAAGACAATTTAGCTTTCTTTTTCTAAACGAGTGCCCATAAATGAAGATACTGATGTTAAGGTCAAGGCAAGAAATCTTAAACTTGCCCAGAATAGTAATTCCTTAATACCATATTTTATCATAATATACTTGTCTTCTGTCAAATATCAAGGTAAATTTTAGCTTTCTTTCCCAGTCTTTGTGGTAATGAGTGGCTAGGGCTCACTTTTAGGCCAAATTGAAGGTCAGGGTTGATGGCTGCCACTGATAGCTCGGCATTGATGGCTCGTTCCTCCCACATTGTGATTTAGGCCAGTGTTCCAGATCTTGCTTTCCTCTGATGGAGATGGACTTTTGGTGGGCTTTTCAGGACCTTCTCAAAGCTGTACAGTGAACTCCCATGGGGTGGGGAATGAGGAAGGCAGCTTTGGGTTTTGAGGTTTTTTTAATCAAGGTTGAATTCAGTCAGGTTACTCTGAAAAGATGAATCAACCCATGCCAAAGCAAAATTTGTCTTCCCTCAGCCCCGCTCAACTCCCTACCAAAAAAAATTGAGGGATATTGACTGCGAAAAGGACACGTGACTCAGAGCATGCTAAAACGGCTTGAAACTGGAGCTAAAAATGATTCCACTACAAGTCATCAAGGATGTGGTCAATACTGCCTGGGCTGCTAGTGATGGAAAGTTTTTCTTGCTCTACTTCTTGATCTAACTGTTGATGTCAGCTGTTCTCTATTGAGTTGCGAGTCACTGTCTCCCATACCAGTTTAATAGACCCTAACGATGGCATAACATTATAGTAGCAAAAAACAAAAAAAGTGTTAATGGCTGAGTATAACGTGGAGAAGAAATTAGTGCAACTGATAGAGAACTTAACAACTTTAAGAGCATTAAAAATGAAAGCAATAATGTTCATGCAAAGGAGGCTTGATGTGGAAATGTTATAGGCTGCTAAGATGCATACAAGGACTTAGTGCTCACCTACTCTCAGCAGTCTGGCCACTTACGTTGCTTCAGTTCTATCATCCTGCTTTCCTTCTCTCACTCATTATCCTTTGTGCAAGGGTGCAAATACGTTCGATAAAGACCTTCCAGTGTCGTATCCTTAAGTAAAACACCAAAGGAAATAGTGGCAGCATCAGCAGGGAAAGAGAGACAGTAGAAGGAAAGGGAAATGGCTAACAGTCAGCAAGAGCTAGCTTAGACCACTGAAACATAATCTTCAAAAAAACAGGAGTCTTTTCCATCTATCCAACCACACATAGAAATGACAGTAAAGAAGTTTTACAAGATGCTGTATATATGCTTACACACACACACTTTTTCAGTAATTCATTGGTTTTAAAACTCCCATGAAGAACTCAGGGAAATTGAGCATCTCCTTTTGACTGTCTTTAAGGTATTTGCAAGTCTGGGCATTAATTATCATAAAAAGGATAAATGCATGTTTTCCTCATTCCATTAAACTCTTAGTCTCATATTCAGTAAAAAAATAGATTCTTATAACCAGTAGAAACATTCAAATTTGTATTAGCTACATCTATTTAATTTGGGAGGGGTGGTGTTAATCCAGAAGTAGGGTAGCACAGTTGAAATCAGAATGCATTCCAGTGTTTTGAGAAGAATGGTTGTGCTTAGATTTTCTGTGCTAGGTATTTGTAATAGGGATTGCTTTCTGCATGTCACATCCGTATTAGTTCATTGACTTGCTTGACAAGACAGATGGGAGAGACTTCATCACGGCATGATAGCTGTCTCTTTGAATCACTCATAGGTGTTAACAATGACCTTTCTTGCAAGGGCAAGATAAATTCGACAGCCAAGAGGTCTTTATAGCAATTTGAAATGTCCACCTACCAGGATGATCTTGGTGTGCATGTGTCTGTGAATTTTAGGTGATTTTTATACAACCTCATAAATCCTAATTTTGACGTAGGTAGTCAGGGAGGGGAGAGGGTTGTGAAGCACTAAAACTCCAGGACACTTTTTCTTTTCGTTTTTTGTTGTTGGTTTTTTTCCTTACACATCTTAAATAATTATATCTAAAGTAGCCCACTAGGTTTGCACACTGGCCATTTTGGAACATGAGCTCTTTTAACAGCTTTTAACAGTTGCTCAAAAAAGAGGTAAAAACATACGCAAAACCATTCATTGAGTATCTGATTTTTCCAATTTGAGAACCCTTGAACTCCCCATATGTTGATTTTATGTCTTCCTCAGGGAGACATTAATCTCTTCTTGCTTCTCAGTAAAATACAGCCCAGGGCAAAGCTGAGTTCTAAATATCCTTTAGCAGAAAACTTTCACAACATTTAGATTTAAATACATTGAAATATTGCTTGTGCTCTTAAGTTTTGGGAGATCTACTTTTCAGATACACTCTAAGGAAAATCACTTCTGCTTGCTATGTATTTCGTTACAGTGTTTAAACTCTAGTGCCATATCCTTGTTATACTATAAAAGCAGATGTTTCACAAGCTTAAAGAAAAGCTTTAATGTTGTGACTCCTGTGTCTAGATACCTGCAGGCTCAGATCGAGATACATTTGGTGATGCACACACTTTAAGAACATTCATCTGCCGGCCTTGTGCAACGTTTAATGGGAAGCAAATCTTTGGTTTTAAAAGTCGAACAGCATCTGCCACTTAGAACTTAACTCAAAATTCTAAAAAAGCTAAAAATCACATTTCTGCACCAGGGCAGGTTTAGGCTGGACATTGGGAAGCTTTTCTTTACTGAAAAGCTTGTTTTACTTTACTTTTTACTTCTCTTCCTCTGTTCTCTCCTCTGTTCTCTCCTCTCCCTCTCTCTTCCACCTCCCTTGAACTTTTCTTCCCCTGTCCATTGCTGTCGTGCTTTAGCCCCAGCCGGCAAGTAAGCCTCACACAGCTGCTTGCTCACTCCCCCACAGTGGGACGGGGGAGAGAATCGGAAGAGTAAAAGTGAGAAAACTCATGGTTTGAGATAAAAACAGTTTAATAGGGAAAGCAAAAGCCGCGGACAGGAGCAGAGCAGAACAAGGAACCCATTCACCACTCCCCATGGGCAGGCAGGAGTTCAGCCATCCCCAGGGAAGCAGGGCTCCGTCACGCGTAATGGTTACGTGGGAAAACAAACTCCATAGCTCCGCACGTCCCCCTCCTTCCTTCTTCTTCCCCTCTCCCAGCTTTATATACTGACCAGGATGTCGTATGGTATGGAATATCTCCTTGGCCAGCCTGGGTCAGCTGTCCCGGCTCTGTCCCCTCCCAGCTTCTGTGCACCCCCAGCCTTCTTGCTAGCTGGCCAGCACGAGAAGCTGGACTGTCCTTGACTACGTAGCAACAACTGAAACATCAGCACGTTATCAACATTATTTTCATCCCAGATCCAAAACATAGCCTCATACTAGCTTTCTATGAAGAAAATTAACTCCATCTCAGCTGAAACCAGGACAACTACCTATTGAGAAGGTAGGGTATTTTACTCAAAATCTTGATTTCATAAAGCTTCCTATCACAGAACACTGTACCAGGAAAACAAAAACCAAAACAACTGTTCTGTAGTAATTGGTCTGTAATAAAATGCCAGTATGGATTTTCATATTCTGGTATAAGAACACCTTTTTCTAATTTAATTTCATCTTTTTTGGAAATCCATCATTAACTACAAAGGATAATTAAAAAAATTAAGAAATAATGAACACTGAAGTGAGACTACTGTTCTTGAAATGGAGAACACACATCAGTGAAGATGATGAAGAAAATGTAGTGTCTGGCCTTTATGCTTTTTTGTTCACTACTCATAGAATAAGAATTAGGTACTTGTAAAAAAAAATAATAAAACAAAGTAACATTGATTTCCTTTTCTGTCCTATAAAATTATTGATCTGTTTTTAACCTAATTGGTACTTGTGAAAATAAATGGAAAACACAGTAGGTTATTAATGGGGTTCAAGCATTTGTTCCCAGTAAAAGAGTCCTAGGCCTGCTTGTTCGGGGCTGAGCTGGCTGTCCTAACAAGCTAAAGATCTGAGTGCTGTAGCGTACTGTATTTGCTTTGTTCTCCTTCTCTTTCATCTCCTGTGTCTAATTATTTCTTGTAATTCAGAGAAGTAACAGTGCTAAAGGTGCCTTAAGGTTTTGATACACAACAATTGAGCACATACTGCTAAAAAAGTCGTTTTTCAGTACGAACAGCCGATTAAAGGAAAGATATAAAAAAAGAAGTTTTCCAGTTAAACCCAACAGAGTTTGTGTGAAGCAAAGGAACGTTATTTCTCCTATATCCTGCGTCAGAGGCCAGCTGACATATTAATACAGCGTTTACATTACACACAGACATTTTTAATCAGTTATACTTTCCTGTGCTGTAGAATTTGCTATGTAGAATCCAGAGACTGTCTGTTTACTCAATTTTGATCCTCAGATATTTTGTTTGTGGGAAAATTTACACATGGGTGAGCCTCTAACTCACGTGCATAAGTATTGCAAGTTTGAGGAACTAATTAAATTTAGGTCTAAACCACCACACTTTCTTTTAGGCAAAGCAACACTAAAGGTGTTGCACATAAATTCAGTGACAGTATTTGTATTGGCTTCAACAAGCTTTGGCTCAGTCTCCAGCTGTATAGTCTGAAGGTTGAGCTTAATGCTTGAAGGTACATCAGGTGAAATTTTATTGCCATCAGAGGAGTTGTCCTGAAACCTAAAGCTCTCTGTGAATCATCAGAATCAGGATAGTTAATTACAAACTACAAATCAGGAACACTGGTAAACAGGCTTATAGTTTAAAAAAACAAAACATGAATAAAACTGCGTGCTTCTCCTTGGTATTTGATATAATGTATTTCATAAATATTTTTTAAAAAAAGGTAAACTGAAATTTAAAAAAAAAATGAGCATACAAGTGTTTACAGACTTATAGTTCAACCTTTGTTTTTTGGGTCTATCGTCTAATTCATAGCAAACATCTTTGTAAAATGCTGTCCTCATAGGGCTACTGAAGATTGCTCTCCCGTGTTTGTGGCTGCAATGCCATAGCTCCTGTGGTTATGGAAACCAATGATTTCACATCTGTTTGCCAGTAGCCAAAAAGGAAGATAGTGTTTTAAAACCTGTTTAAAACACTTGCAAAAATAGCCTTATCTAGCTGACTTGGATTTTAAAGCTGGATATATGTGTGCTCCCTTGGGATAAGATTTGGACCGTCGCTCCAGTAGAAATTGTGTTGTAGAAGGATTGTATGTGTATTTTGCATGCTGTAGCAGTGTGCGCATGTGAAAACGGGAGGGAGAAGGAGAGACGTAGATTCCAATTTCATGACACAGTTCTTGTTTCTGTTCACAGCAGTTATGTTTTAGCATGGCTAAAGCTGCAGCTATTAGCAAGGTGATTTTGCATTATTACCCCTCTTGTTAATTTAATGCTGTTGTTTCTCTGTCTGCTTTTGTAACAAAACAGAAGTACTCTGCTGTCTCTCTCTGCAACATATCTACAGAAGTCCTGAAAGTCATCAATGCCACTGAAGAACTGATAGCAGAATCCACCAGTCCCTGTGATTTCCCAGCTGACATTCAGGACAGAGGAAGAGGGACCTTCCCACTGGGGACAGACCCCGTCAGACTTGATGAGCAGCTTACCACACTGGAAGAAAACGTAAGAACGTGAATCAGTACGTGAAAGTGCCACGTGTGGGGGGGAGTGTACCCACGTGTGTGTGCCAGCTAGAAGGGAAAGCACGTAGGCAGCATCAGTGGATGTTCAGAATTAATTCTGGGTTATTAAACAAATACACAAACAGAACAAAAAATCCTGTTTCAAAGGGGTGCTCAGCTGTGGTGTTGGTTTGTTTTCTTTTTAATGTGTACTTTAAAATATTTGGGGGAGGGGAGAGTTGGATGTTTTGGGGTTTACAACTAATTTTAGAATCTCTATCTCAGAAGTTAACTTAAGCCCTCCAAACCTCTGTGGCTGTGCAGCTGCACCATGCCTGGCTGAAACCACATATCTCCAAGTCCCAGCACAGCCTCATTGCTGTAAGGACAGGCAGGGAAAGCATGTCCCCAGTCACACAGAGAAGGAGTGGAGGAGCTCTTCCTCTACCCACACATCCCCAGCACCCAGGGAACCGGAGCTGCCTGCTGCACTGTTAAAAGGAGCAAGCTGGAAAAGCTGAATTAAACAAATATTTGTTTGGCCGGGTCTGAATTATCCATCCCTTTTTCATGAGTACCTGTCATCTGCAGGAAAAAGTGCAGTGCTGAATCATAAAGAGAAGTCACTACTCATTGGAAATTTTTATGCATCCACTTAATGAAGTTGGTACACTTGTAACTTTTGATTTTCTCTTCTTCCCACGTTTAACTGATTACATTTCAGTGATTTTTCCTTTCATTAGGAGCTCTTAAAGATCTCATAGGAATCTGGGCTGTCCCATTATAACATCCTGATCAATTCAAGAAAATAGATCCTGGTTTTCTTTAGCCCTGGCAAATTTTCAGACAGAATCTCTTCTTAGGGGATAAAATCAGTTTCCTCCACAGAAACACACTTTCAGAACAGCCCCAGGCTAGAGACTGAGTAGGAGATAATCCATGGCAATAACAGCCAGTCCTTGTACTAGTCCTGTCCTACTCCAGAGCCCTCATATGAGTCCCAGAGCTCCCCAATCCCTCTCACCACACCTTTCCTGAGCTCAAATCTCCCAGTCCTGCTTCGATTCAGAGGTTCCCAAACTAGATCCTACCCATCCTAATTTCGTCTGCTCCAAAACCTTTTCCATCTGCCCACACCAAAAGGATGTCCTCCAACCCACCCCAGAGCACCTTCACTCCTCCCCAACCCGCTCCCAATCATAACCTGAACCCCAAACCTTTCCTTCCCACCTCTGCTCAGCCTTCCCAGGCATCCCACTGTGCCAGCTGAGATGCTCCTGCTCCTCCTTGCTTCTGCACGCTGTCCTGGTTGCTGGCATCTCCTGCCCTCCATCATGGGGCACCACAGTCACCTGAACCTGCCCCACCATGGGCCTTTCCACACAGCAGCCATGCTCCTGGCTCTTCTCTGGGAGGGGAATTCAAAACAAACAAGGAAAATAGGCTTGGGAGTCCTCCCCAGTGGGGCTGGGAGGGCAGGAGAGGAGGATGTGTCTAGGGAGACACTGGATGTCTGGCAGCTCACATATGGCCCTCTGCAGAATGGTAAAGGCTTCCCATAGCAGTTGCTGCTGTAGTGCCTGGAGAAGGGTATAACTTGAGCTTGTGGCAAGCAAAGTGCCTTCCTGATGCCACCCACCATATCCATTTCATTCTTACACAACAGATGTGCCTCCACAACAACTACTTGAGTTTGGTTCATTTTTTTCAGAGTAATAGAGGTAGATAAGTAGGTGGAGATTTTCTCGCCCATGAAATACTAAAGTGTCCTAGCTCCAAACACCACAGAATGCATCTGGTAGGAGAGTGAATACAGAACAGAAATGCAAGTCTAGGCTGGACCACATCTTTATAAAAACTAAGAAATTCTGCAGGAAGACAGAGAGCAATTTGGGGAGAGTTGCTCCCACATTTTTTTCTGTGGAGAACTGTGTTGAAAACTGTGAGGTGCAGTTTTTTCCCCAGTTACACTCCGACAGTCCCTCCCATCCTTGCGGAGCTTTGGCATCTGTGGTGCCGTGGCCCCTAGTCGTTCCTTCAGGCCAAGCATTTCTCACTGAGCAGAGACTGGGCTCTGAGGCAGAGCATTTCTTGCGGTGGCATCGCCCTCTTCGCAGCATCTCTCTGGTTTAGCTTGTCTCAATTCCCTGCATAATTCATAAGGTATCCAGCTCAGCCTTGCTGTGTCCCCACACTACGTCTTTCTCTGCCACACACAGGATATGAAGTAGATGGCAAAACTTCATGGTTTCAGGATTTCACCACCACGCTCTGTAGTAGAGTTAAAGAGCCTTTAGAAATCCAGGAATCCATAACTTTTTCCAGTGCAGCTGGGGCCATACGCTGTATCCTCTTTGCAGCAAATTTTGGAAGAGGATCTGGGTGTGTATAAACACCTTGTTCGTTTTTGCACTCTCTAGCATTTTGGGGACTGTGCATGTATCAGTGTGGAGAATGAAGGGCCACCTGTACTAGCACAAGGTTGGGTGGGTTTAGTGGAAGCTGTACATACCTAAATGATGGTAAAATAAGCCTCCACAATCTGAACGTGAGTGTATGCATAAGGCATAATATAGTGGAGACCTGCAAGTATACCATTGCTGTTTAGAAGTGGAGCAATTGTTCAGGTAAAGAGAATATTCTTTAGAAAAATCTTTTATTTAGATCTAGCTTGAAAATGTTCAATAAAAAGTTGAAATTTAACAAATGTAGGGGCAGATTGAGTTACAAAAACGTTGATGACCTTCACTTCCCACATTTTGCTATCAATCAGTCCTATTTTCTTTAATTTTTTTTTCCCTTTTGAAAAGTACAACTTACTGTGCAGAGAATTTTGGTACAGCATTTAAATGCATGGGGTTTTTTAACTTCCTAAAGATGTTCCTGTTCATAATGTTCCTTTTTCTTCTTTCTCTGAGCTTTTAGACATGATAGGGAAATGTAAAAAATCACCTTTTAATCTGAAGTGGCTGTGGTATGTCGCACCGCAAAGATGTATCATTCAAATGAATGGAAAGAGTAATCAAAACCCACAAAAGCAGGAGCATTTCTATTTAAATTGGCATGTTAACTTTATGGCCCACCTGTGTCTCCAAGTACGTCAGCAAAGATGTTAAATCGAATCACTTATTTGTTCCAGGTACATTTTTCGAAGTTTTCATGCCTGCAGTTTGGCTGTGGTCTTACAAGATGCAGTTCATACAAGATGTAGTGAATTTGTTTCTTAGCAAAGTCACTTAGATGAAAAAACTGTATCTATATTTATGCCTTGAAACAACTGATAGAAAATAAAAACAACCTATTGCAAGCAATTAAGAAACAATAAGAAAATAAAAAGTAAGCACCTGCATAAATCTTAATGTAGTCATTCTCCACCACTTTCCATCCATAAAGTCAGAGCATGGCCAGAAATTATTTTAATACCTGTTATGTCAAAGGACTGCATGATCTAGGAATTGTGGGCAGATGTAATGACTTGAGTGGAAAACATGTATGAAGTGAAGGTATCTACTCAAGGATCTGGTTCACATCCTGTTTGCTTGCCCCTTGAACCATGAAGTCAGCCACAGAATATGTTTAATTCATGCTAGTTTTCTAGCACCACAGTCTAGCACCACCATAGCATCTCATGCTATGAGGGAGAATCAGAATACAGATTTAATTTCCACTGTGCTGTTGCCAGTCGTGGAAACAGTCTCTTGGCTATCTAGTAAATAGGCAGACGGTGCAATATTTTCTCATGGGTCTGGACAATTTTAAGCACAGATATCAAAAGCCGATGCTTGAAAATTACCCTTTTGTATAAACCAGAGCCCTCCATCTGGCCATGTACCTTAGATTTCTTTGCAAAATAAAAGAAACACATAAAACACAGTGTATCATGAATTATTGGTCCAAGGAGCTGAATGGGAAATGAAACCTCTACCTGCAGTTATCAGAGATTATCGTAGGTGCGTCAAAATATTAAAAGTTGTTTGTTTTTAGGGAAGATCTCTAAATCATAAAGTCTGTTATTCTCTCCTATATGGCCCAGATAAGTCTATTGACCCTCCACAGATTCACGCCAAAGGGCCAGGAGGCAGGAAAGGGCTGCTGTGTATTTGGATGAGAGCAGGATGGGATGGGATGGGATGGAAAACTGTGTTTTACTTGTAATCACAGTTACTCTATAAGAAGTTAATAACCATATGCTGCTGAACAGTTATTCTTACAGAGTTTTGATTGCCAGAAGGCATTAGGTGTGTTTCAATAAACACAGCTTTATATGAGGTGTGATCTGTTGAGTTCCCCTTGTAGACCTAGGGTTTTTGTTATACAATTGAGTATCAAAAATAAAAAAGCAAACTTTTCAGCTTTTTTTTTTTTTTGCTGGTGAATCTGGAACAAATGTGTTTTGGGATACCATTGTAGCACCTATGCAATTTGGAGTGCAGCCACCTCATGCCTCCCTTCTCTTTGTGGATGTGTGTTTTCAGATTATTCCCCCATGACTTTCCTCTGCCAGGTAAGTCTCCCTGTAGTGGGTTAGCAAGGAGGAAAGGTCAAAGGTATTGTGGAAGATGCAATCTGCTCAAACCTCCATGCCCACAAAACAGAAATCACTGACACCTCTCCCTTCCTTGGCCCTGCAGGTGTACCTGACAGCCAGCACGGTGTATGGCCTGGAAGGGCAGCTGACTGACCTGGAAGATGCCGCACGCAAAATCAACAGTGTTACTGCAGAATCTGAGCTGGCTGATCTGGAGGATCAGGTGGCCACAGCAGCCGCCCAGGTTCATCACGCGGAGCTTCAGGTGAGGACAGCAGCTCCTCCCCGTCTGCAGGCTTCACGCTGCCTTGCCTAGAGCTTACCTGTTGTCTGCACACACTTACTTTCAGTAGTCTTTTGTGCTGCAGTGGAGTGATGATCCAAGGATGCTGCCTGCATCACAGGAGCCAAGTAAAGCGTAACTGAGATGCGTAACTCAGCCCAGCCAGATGTACTGTATTTGTTTCTTGCCCCACCTTGTTTTTGGACATGGGTGTGCAACAGCCTGTTACTGCAGTACTAACACTGACCCTGTGCTTGCTGCCAGGCAGCTCGCATGGTGTGCTCTGGTCACGCGCGTGGCTCTGGTCAGACTGCAAATACAGTCTCGGGAAGTTCATCTAATCAGCAGATGGTAAAGCACTCCCCAAAAGAAGCCAGTGTCAGTACCGTTCTACGAAAAAAAGGCCAACAGCAGCCAGCTGCTGAGCCAAGCACAGAGCCTAGCACTTGCAAGCCTGCCTTGGGATTTAGCCGCTAAGTGGCACACGTCCCAGCCAAAAGGCAATTTCTCTTGTGGGCTGCGAGCTAGCATCTCTCCAGCGGGCTCCAGAAAGCCTGAGGCTCAGACCAACACATGGTGATCTGGTGCTAAAAGCTGAACGAGCTAATGCTGCCAGGCCTCAAGGGGCTAACACTGCTGGCAACTCCCTGCCAGTGATTTCACAGACCAGCCTGCACCGAGCGAGGCACTCTGACCTGCTGTGCCAGGCTCTAATGGGAAGTACCTGGGTATTTTACTCAGCGGGAACATGCTCAATTTAGGACTGAGAAGAGATCTGAGTCTGACATCTCTCTGATGTCAGAAGTGCACGTCTGCACCGGATGGTGAACTGGCAGTGACGTTTTGTTGGCTTCAGTCATTATTTTGCGGTAAATATGTTAATGGGGGTGAGGGGTGAAGAGGAGAGAGGCCTAAGCTATGCAGGGAGGATGATGAAGAGGCCGACAGAAGGTCTTTTACAGAGTTTCCAGCTTCAGGTGTCATCATGAGTCAGGTTGATGCCTGACTTCTCTGACACTTCTTTCACTTTTGACAACATTTGTTTCCACTAGTCTCAACATCAGCCTAGCCTGCTTTCCCCTAGATGTTTGCTTTCTTGGACTTTTGTTCTTCCTAGCAATTTGTTTTCTGTGGAGTGTTTTTATATAGTGTGTGCCTGCATTTATGCATGTTTGTGTTTAACATACATATACAATTAAATTATAAATATTTAAGGTCAACTGTTTAGATTTTGTGATGGAGGATGTACTTTGCACGTGCATGAAATTAATTTTGAATTAGGAAATGTGTCCCACAAAGTCATTCTTTGAATGTAGCTTTTGAAAAACGCACCTTGAATGAATTTGGGATTATGCAGCTAAAGGTAATTGGGAGATGGCAGACGGGGGTTTTCTCTCCTCCTTTCTTTTCTTCCTCAAAAGGAGTAAAATGCCTCTTCCTTGGAGTCACAAGGTAGGTTGGATTGCTCTTTTACTCCATAACTAACCAATTAACCCCCTTTTGACATCAGGACTAAAGAATACAGGAGAGTGTCAGAATTGCAGAAGAAGTTAGCCATCTGTTTATATTTTTTTATTAAAGAGGATTTGGCTGGGGGAGGGATATATTTTAGCAGTGGCATCCACAGTAATTTTAAAACTTCTTTTTCCCCCTCCCCATCTGTCTGTCTCTCTCTTTTATTTTCTTTGAAGATTTCAGATATTGAGAGCAGAATATCAGCTCTCACTGTTGCAGGTTTGAACGTGGCTCCATGTGTTCGCCTGACAAGGAAACGGGATCAAAAGCAAACAAACCAGGTGCCAGAACATTATGTAGTATTCAAAAATGCATTGGGGAAATCTTGCCTCTTTTTCTATAATGGGATTGAGTAATGCATATGTGTTGTTTACAGATGCATACAATAGACACATCGAGACAGCAGAGGAGAAAACTTCCCGCTCCACCAATAAAAGGTGCACTTCAGTTGTTACATACATTACAGAGAGAGAGTTTCTCTTTATAAGGTTCAATATAATGTACAGTTCAGGGGGAAGTAGGGGGAAGATTAAGTTACAAAATGAACAGAGAAAGCCTAAGTATGTCCACCCTCCTCATTTCCCATTGTACCTGCGTTACATAAAATACCCATTTGTCACATTAAAAAGCATCACCACTTTCTCTTCAGTGGAAGTTGGGAGAGTGGCAAATTAATAGGAGCAGAAGCAAAAGTGTGGGAAAAACAAATGAGGAATGCTGAATGCCTTGCAACTGGGATGCTGCTGCTCCAGCATGCCTGGGGTTAGTTTGTAAGCCCAAGCAGTCGCAGTGTTTAATTACCAAAAGCCAGTTGCCACCCTCCACAACCCACCGTTGTTTTCTTAAAGCCTATGTATGCTGATTTCGGTCCATCTCATGTGGCTCAGCAGTGTTCCTGGTATGCTAGGGCTTGAATTTGCTTTATAAAATAAAGTGCTTTTTTCTTCATGTTTTCTCTGTTTTTTTAACCCTACAGTGCATTATCTCTGGCAATTCTAGGGCCTGCTTCACCTTGCATTGCTCTTGTTTTAGTCTTGTGTAATTCCACTGATTGACATGGCCTCAAACTTTAATATTTGGAGTATCATAGCCTGCTGTTTTTAATTTAAATTAAATACAGCTTTCCTCATATGTCTTAGGGGAAGTTTTAGCTCTCTAGAAGCTAAATACTCTTCAGGAGTATTGCTACATCTGCTTCAATCTGTTATGTGAAAAATCTCCCTTTTTGTACTTTTCCCAGGTGAAAAAATAGATGATTCTCCAGTTACCACTGTCAGAACATTTAACAGAAACTTCATGCTTCAAGGATCTCTAACACAAAGAACTAAAGAGAGGAAAAGCACTGCCAAGGACTTAATGGTAAACTCATAACAAATGTTTTTAAAACTGCTGTTAAAAGCAGTAAATAGAGAGAGTGGTATCTGGGTAGGCAGATATATTTCAGCATCTTCACAAAACTTCTCTTAGTAGTTTGAGGAAAAAGAATATAGAGACTGCTGAGGCAGCTCTGAGCAAATACAACCAGTGTCCTGGAAGATGTCTGACTATATACCATAGTATAGCAGCTCCTGAATGTCAGCCTGTGTGTGTGAGTGTACCCTGGCTGCCAGGTCTCCAGGAATGTGCTGCCCTTATTTTTTAAAAAATAAATAAATTAGTCGTCCCCTCCGATTCAGACTTCTGAACCAGACCCTCACAGAACCAGCTGCACACTGGAACTCAGCAACGTGACTCAGAGAGTCACCTTGAATCTCACTAATTTTTGAGAAATGTTCAAAGGTTACCTAAGTGGAATTAAAGGGGTAGATCGGCCATGCATTAGCTCTACAGGGTTTGAACAAATAGGCTTCACTGGACAGCTGTCAGTCATTTCTTTTACAGCAGCCATAGAGGGATAAGGAAAAAAGCTGACTGTCCCAAAGCAGTCTGCCACTAGACATGTGGAAAGTAGGTGGGGAGGTGAGAAGGGGAAGGACCTGGCTCCCTAGAAGCTTCAGCAAGCTTGTTTTGTGTTTTGCTCATCTTTTTTTCTTTCCTGTCCCTCTCTCTTCTAGGAACCTGCTATAGGATCTGCTGTGATGTACTAAACTTACACTTCCCTACTGCCAATAACACACTGCCTAAGGCTGTACACTAGAGTGCCTTTACTTAACAGCCATTGTGTATGTCCAGCTGAAAATGGACCCTCAAGAACCCACAATGCCTCAGTTATAGGGCTTCGTTCGGATACCTCACTGAGAAAGCTGTCTAAGTCTTCAGCATTGTGGTCTGCTAAAGGAAACTCTGCCTTAAAGTTCTCACAAGACTTTAGAAAGGATGCTGAGTTTCAAAAGCAAAGCTCCACATTTTAAGATGCACTTTTTCTCCCTATTGATTGTACTAAAGTATGTCGTCTTTAAACTGCAGTATGTTTTTGTACACTCAGTCAATCATAATTATAGGCCAATATTTCGTACTAAGCAGACCTGTGATCCATACTTGCTGGCCTCTTACCGTTCACGTAGGCATCTGTCTTGTTGAGCAATAAGAACAGCTCTGTGCAGTGTTACGCTGCTTTTCAGCTGCGTGGTGGGAGCAGAGAATCGGTGTACCTAGCACTGCACCCAGGGAGCCAGTGGAAGTTTGACAGGGTTTGTAGGAAGAGATACAATGTGCAAAGACTTCTCTGTTCACAGAGGGTACGTTTGGCAGAGTTAACGTTCTAGCTCCCGAGCTAGGTATTTTGCTCTTGGTGGCAGGGAGAACATGGATGTCATGTTGAACCGTGAATTGGTGGCAGCACATGTGGACCATATGTTTGTTGAGTGACCATCCTGGTGTCTGGAAACATCTGAACATTGTTGTGAAACCAACACCTTTGTATGTCTTGTTCTTCTTCGTAGCATTGTCCGCTTGGTGGTGCACAACCACGCTGTAGTTCAGAATAAATTCCGACCAAATCTTTAAGATTGGTAAAAGAAAGTAAAAGCACTGTGGATGAGACCTCTGCTGACTGGCTGTTGCTCGTGGGGTGCCTGAGCCTGTAAGAGATTCCCTTCTGCCATTTCCTGGCTGTTGAGGAGGGGGCAAATGTAGACCAGGCATCTTTTCCTTTACTAGGCTGCAGCCAACGTAGAGTAGCTGGGACCTGTCGCTGGTGCCACGTGCACCCCACAACCATTGGACCACTCTGAATTGGACTGTGAATAGTAAAATTTCTTTTTTCATTTCTTGAGACCTTTGAAAGGTGACCCAAACTGGAAGGGCCCTTGAGCAGATGCCCAGGAAGGCAGATGCTGCTTACAGGGTGCCCCTCTCACCCTTTTGGGGGAGGACCTTGCCAATTTGTGGTACTTTTTGCTCTGAAGAATACAAAGGAGGTAGTTAGAGGAGGTGATAAGCCAGCGAATCCCTTATCTTCCACGCAAAGTGCAGAGCAGGTACCCAAATGCAGACTGGGTTGATGTGAAACGTGCTGTGAAGGAGGGCACGGGCTGGCAGGTTCCCCCTCAGCTTTAGGAGCGGTGAGCTCTCCGGAGAGCGGTGGGCACCAGGGAAGGAGGAGAGCTGCTCCTTTCTGTGGGCTCCCAGGGAACACCCACTAGCAGAGTGCTGCTGTCCGCTGGGACACCAGGCCATGAAGTGTCTCTGGTTGGGCAAATATGAGCAAAGCTGGGCAAACTCCCTGGCTAGGCTGGATTTAGGGAGGCAGGTGGGGAAGGTGAGGAACAGCTGGGTGGGACGGTTGGAAAAACAGTGCCAGCTGCAGATCTGCCACCCAGTTTGACATCTAGCTTGTCAGTACTCTGACGTCCAGCTGCATGTAAGGAACCCTCAGAATACATACAACCATCTTCCCACCTAGAATACATAAGCATCACTCCATCCCTTCAAGGAATTTCCATCTGCCCAAGATCTGACCCAATGTGTTCATTCTGGGTGAAATTATGCCTTCTTTTTTCTCTCACACAATATTAGTTCTCTGAAATTGGTTTGCACAGATGTGAGGGCAGAATTTGGCCCACTCTGTTTAATACATAAGTATATATATAAAACAAACAGATTTTATTTATATATGCAATCCAGTAAAGGAGATTAAACAGAGTAGGATGCCTAGTAATGTTTTTGTTATCCAGAGTCCTCTTCCTTCCTTGACTGTTTTTGTCTATGTATACAATACATTCCCAGGTTCTGGTTTATGCAGATATGCGTGTTATGAAATGTCATTAATGGTGGTTGGTCTACATATTCGTCTAATAAATAATAACTAATATTGTGTATGTAATATCAGTACAGAAATTACTAATTTTAATAGAATAACTCTTTGGCTTTTGTTCTGTTAGTGTGATTTAAACAAGCCAACAAAGTTTGGAATAGGTTGTTTTCCTTAAGAGGCATGCAAATCATCTATTATCGTGTTACAATGTTAAAATATTCAGTCTTCTTTGACAGAAAAATGTGTACTGTGTAGGCATTGCAAAAACAAAAAAAAAAATATTAAAAAAAATCCCACCTGCTATAAGGCATTTGAATTTTTACAAATGTTTATTGTGCCAAATATGTGCAAAGATATAATTTACTGTTTAAAAAAAATCATAAAAGCATATGTTATAGCACATAAAGAATTATTTTGTCATCAAGTGATTTCAATCTTTAGTGTTAATATTTATATTTAGATTAATTTTTATAAATGAAAATATTTTAATGGGTAAAATGAAGACTATATGATCTATTTGATTAAGTCTGAGTGAATATTAAGCTTGCCTTGTTGTTGTTCTCTGCATACTCACCAAGAACTATTGTCAAGAGAAATTATAAAAGAGTAAAAGCGATTTATGAAAAGAATGCCTTTTCAAGGACCTGATTCATAAAGAAAAACCAAAAGTTCTTCTCTGTCGTTTGGATTTATGTACTGCCTATCCGTGAAGGACCCCGTTAAGCCCAGGAGATGGGCAGCTCCACAGAGTTACCCTGGTGAGCTGAGGGGAAGTATACAGGTTAACACACTCAGTTCAGATTTTTTCCATTGGGGCTGGGAGGAATCTGTTAGGAACACTTGCTGCTTAGTCTTCTCCAAACTGTCGAGTCTGTTGGGCAAAACACCATCTCAAACAGAATTTCTCAGGCAGAATTTCTGTGACTCCCACCGGGATTGCTACAAAACGACAAGCTGAGCAAGAACCCTGCTGATAATCTTATTCTAGTATTTCCAACGTACTACTGTTGTAAGTACTACTTTGGGTCAGCAGATATGTTGTATAATAAATAGTAGTAACTACCTTCTTGTAATAGAAATCCACCCCTTGCTGACAGACCATTTGCAAAGAGACAAAAAGGGTTAAATTATCTGCAATGATTAATTCAACCGTTATTAAAGTTTAGTAGTAATTCTAACAAAGCACAAGAAATGCAAGTTCATTCTAATTTGTCTTTTGCAGAATGATTCATGGCCTGGATTTAGCCATCAGTCATTAGCTAAATTATAAACTATCTTTTTCGGATATAAGCCATAGATTAAACTGCATTCAAATATTTTTGCTGGTAATAGTTATTAATCAAGATTAAACATATTGTAAATAACACTTCTTATAAAATTAATATAACAGAGTTAATTACCGTGGCAAACACGAGTATTGAGACACAACCCCAGGCTTATTGATGGACTAATGTAGTAGATGGTACATGGCTTGTGATCCTCAAAGAGTGACTTTAGCTCGATCAGATTATGTACTTACTTACAAACAACTACGTTGTTTTAGAGGGAATCAGCTAGTTTAGGCCCTTACCCCTTTTGGATAATGGTGCACGATTACATGCAGTAGGCACAAAATTACTCTGAAGAGTTTAATTAGCCTTTTTTTTTTTTTCTTTGACAGGAGCTCCTTTTTGTTCATTAATACATCTCTCCAGCAGTATGGGAAGAATCATGAAGGGCCAGTAGGTAGTTTAGGGCTACAGTCCAATGAGTGGATGTTAACTAATCTATATAAAAACTACACACAGAGCACCAGCATTTCATGCCATTATTGCAGGTACATTAAAAATTAGTGAGAGCCTTTTGTCTTTCTTCCAACCATTGCTTTTTATTTTTACATATCGACAGCCATTGACTTTGAAATGTGACAGGAACGTTTCATGATACACTTAACACCGCGGAGTTTAAATCCCAGCACAAAAGCCGGTTTTTGGATAAACCTGACGTTACAGTGAACAGCATCAGGAGATTGCTGGGGATGTAAGACAAAGAAACATGTTTATAAGCTATGGTAGCACTTGGTGCTAGTGTCCATGCATTGTCTTTTACCTGCACCCTGAACTTGTTTCTTTTTGAAGGAACTTGCACAAGCAGAAAGAAGAGCAGCATGGGATTGGTAGTCAAAAGCAGAACTGGAGGTCTGAGGTGCAGGGGAGTGCACAATTCAAAGACTAGAGGTTGGGTGACCACCTTGGGGAACAGAGATCACCAGTCACTGTCTTCTCTCCCCAACACTTTTTGCTCCCACAAAGCATCCAAGATGAAATCCAGGTGCCTGCTCACAGGCCTCCGGCTGCCACGGCTGCTTCTCATCTGCCTCTTCCCAAACCGACCGATGGGGCGAACGCCACGGCCCACGTACCAAAAAGGATCAATCTCAGGACCTGGAATTCAAAGCAGTCAGTGAAGCATCGACCACTGTACTCAAAGGCAGCATTTCCTGAACATCCTGAGGGTGTTAAGCGGCTTATTTGCAGTCCAGGAAAAAAAAAGGGGGAAAAAGCTGGAGCCAGACACACAACATTCTGGTGCCTTTGAGGTCTGCTTTCCATGTGTAGAGCCCAAAGGAGGAGGATTCATATGCAAAATTAATTTTCATCCATCTGGGCTGCAACCTGCAATTCTAGCATAAGCCAAAGTAGCCATCGAATTCAGGAGGGCACAGCGTGCCATAAAACTGATCTGAGCCCAGGGAGAGGTTATAATGCAGCCTGCATCCTGAAAGACCACAGCAGCTCCCTGTATCACCACTTTTAAACTGTCCTCTCCTAGCTAAAGTCCTGAAGGTCTTGCTGTCTAGCACCTGTGTGCACCAGGTACGACAGCTCTACAGGCTAACAAAGCCACTGGATTGCAGGGGTTCCTACATGACAGGTGAACATAAAAAGCTAATTCTTGTTCACTCAGGAAGCTGTTTTCATGGATGAATTTTTGTCTTTTAAAGCATCTGAAGTACACTTACACTTGGCTTATTTTTATTGTCTAGTCTAGTTTTACAGGAGGTGTGGAGAGGGGTATAGTTGTATTAAAAGACTAAGACATTAGCAACAGAGAAAATCTACAGTGCTGGAGATGATGCCACCCCAAGGAAATGCCAAACAATTCCAAAGCCAGAGGACTGTCAGGAACAGGAATAAATTCAATTTAAGTGCATTATATATCATCCCAGTCATATGAAAATCACAGGCAAGGTAGCACGATTTTCCCCTGTGCATTTTGATGCTTGAACAGAAAAAATAAAAAATCCACTTTGGCTGTAAATTTCTCCATAAATACTTCTTTTAAGTCTTTCCACACAGTGTTTAATGCCCCTCCTGCCCACCAAAACCCAAGCAACTTCATTTTTTTCACCTGGGTACCTAAATACTGAGGCTCCCAACATCACTAGTCCTCTTTAATGGGGAAGGGTGTGCCATTGAGAGCGCACGTGCCATACTCCTCTCCCACTTCATATAGAATTATCAGCCTTTGCTCCTTGGGGGAAGATGAGATTTCCTGATAAAGATTTTCTCAAAAACCTGTTGGATTGTATGTTAGCTTTTACTTGGGATACATGGTATTGTCCCTCACCTGGCCAGCCTCAGTTCCTCACAGCATCTCCGCATGGAGACACTTCAACCACTTGTATTTTGACTTTCAGGCAACTTGTGGTTCCAGACAGAAATGAAGATGTCTGTAAAGCGAACTTAAGCTTCTGGCCCTCACTTTCTTCTTACTGTATAGAAGTAGTTGTGAACTACCTCAGGTCTACAGAACACAGCTGAAAATTTGATGCTTAAATATTCAATGTATACTGCCTTACATTTTCTTTGTCAATCTTTTGTACATTAGCGTCTCCTCTGGTATTTATCAAAAATTACTCCATTTCCCTTGGCTAATTAAGGGCTGTGAGAAGGACAGTAGGTTCTGTATATGCACTTATGAGTGTAAATGGAAGTACAGAAGTACACCACCATTTCACCATTGAAACACCCACGTGGATTTGCTGCTGAACTTTGCCTGACAGCCCGACTCTGATCCCTTGATGCACCAGAGACCACAGGGTCGCCATATGGGAGTCCATCGCATTACATCAGGTGAAACTCATACTTACTTCTGTTGTCTATCTGATGTTTAAATGGCCTGCTCTGTCCTGAAGCAAAGCTGAGTGATACCAAGAGCACCAGCACGTAGACAGTGACCAGCTTAAAGTGCTTTGGTGACCACTGGGCATGTGGTGTCCACAGGATTGGATGCCACATGATGGAGCAGTGGTGGGAAGGCTGTGAGAAGAAAAGTGAACATGGGGAACACGTATGAGTTAAAGCTCTCAAGGTGAAGGAAGGTGTCAACTGTAACGGCATGTTCCTATCCATCAGAGCCATTTCATGACTAAGTTCTGTGAAACACTGGTGTGGGGGATGTCCTGGGTATTTCTGTTTGAAGGCGAAGGCTATGCAGTGAGCCATCCACTGAGGTAAGTCTTGCAACTGGGGTTTTTTCTCACCATCAGTGAAAGCCCCTGTCACGGCTTCACAGGACACTTGAGTCCCGGCCCTGAGCTTGCTGCCGACTTTCTGTGTGGCTCTGTGTTGACCATGGGCATTGGCCACCAAAGTGTGTTTTAGCCACTACCTCCATCATCCTTTCCTCACTTGTAAAATATGTCTAACATTTGCATTTTACACACTCTTTTTACAACTAAATGCATTTCAATATGAAAGGGAACGCTCCTCCTGTGTCATCACTCCCTTTCACAGCCAGCATGCAAAAGTATGATTTCCAGTTATGGTTTCCACTGGTAGATGTAGATCCTGTAAATGCACCCAGATGCAAAGAGATGAGAAATCCCCCCTCACCCTCCCCAAGAAAGGCTGTGCAGAGCAGAAGGTGCCGAGTTGGGAAAACCACATGCAGGAGGTGAAGGATCCCAGGCTGAGGTTACCACTGCGCCCTGCCTCTGGCGTTCTGTACAAGCTTTCTCGCAGCATCTCTCCCCGCTGTCACGCCAGGACAGTCTGCTTTGTAACGTCCAAGGTCTGCCTGTGTATTTGACAGCCCGGAGCCTCTGCCTACAGAAGTCAGCAGGAGCCCCTTTTGCTTCAGCATCACTTACGAGAGGTGCACAGCTACAGAGCTATAGTAAATCCTCTCGGCTGTGCCTACACAGAGGCTTCTCCATCTGTATGGGGTGGGATTTTTTCCCTGTTGCTGCCAAAATCTTAGCCTGTTTTCAGTACAGGCAGAGCAGGAATGAAAATCTTTTGGCGCAAGATGCTCCCAAGCACGCTACGCAGGCAACACAACAAAAGCACATGGAGAATCTGGTTGTGTCTCTCATTAAAATGCAAAGGGAAAAGCTCCTTATCCCCTAGTATTCAGTGAAAGTTTGTTGGGGGTTTTTCCGACACTGACAGTTACTTATCAGGCAGTCTAGAGGAAAGTAATTTTAGCCTGTGATTTCAACAGAACTGTGAATTAACTTTTTCTAACTTGAATATCTCATGGCAACCTCATGACAATCAGGACTAAATGATCTTAGCACATAAAGCCATATGGGATGAATTCTGCCTTCAGTTTTAGCTGATGTACATCTCTTGTTGCTCCCTGTTTAGCAAAGCCTTAAGTTCAGTGAGACAAAAAGATGTTTTGAGGAATCTCTCTGGTGTGCTTACAGGGCTGCTGACAGGTTTTCCAGATTACCTGCTGTCTCGTTTTGTGTCTTGTTTTTTCTGGAAACTGAGTGACAGAAAGGAAGAGCTTGCCTTGAGCTCATTGTTGGTGAAAGACAAAAATACAGGGAAAAGCTTTTAGCACAGGCTTTTTCCTAAGCAATGCTGTGTCTTAGTTTCCACCAGCTGGTCCTGTGCCCAAATCAGCTATTCCAGCCACCTTCTGGAGTGCCATTATTAACTGAACTTTTTGTTCATACCCTTGACCTGGCTAGGATTTCTGTGAAGCACATGGCTCCCACTGCTCCTCAGTAAGTAACATCACCCCTAAATAATCAGGGGGCTCAGCACCTACAATCCTCCCTAATTATTCCTCCTCCTAATTGTCCCTATTTGTCTCCTAATTTCCTTTCCCTAATTGTCTCCCCTGTTTGTATGGGGAGAAACTGAGGCAGAGATAATGCTACAAACTTGACCCCACATGATGCTGAGCATTTCTAACCCCAGCTCTACCTTGTCACTAGGCTTTAAGGATAAGCACAAAATCCTGGTTACCTACTCACAGTCCTTTCATGAGTAAGGGGCTCAGAGGTGGCCTGTGATCTCCTCAGGTCCAGACCTGCCTGCACCCACAGACCTGCAGCTTTCTTCCAAAGGGAAAATTGAAAAAACAAGACCTCATACAGTCACTCTGTGTGTGCACTGCATTTCCAGACATTAAATGATCACCAAAACTTTTAAAACTTACTAGTTTCAACAACACTTAACATAATTAAATTAAAAGTTTCAGGAACAATTTTACTCCTGCAGCTCAGCAAAAGTCGGCACCACTGCCATTTGGTCAACTTGCCACTTCTGCTTGGTCCCTAAGCAGAAATAGCCTTTAAATTTTGGCTGAGCAACATCTGTGACAGAGGTCTGGCAATTTCTGTCGACATGAGAGGGGAAAGTTAAAGCCATTAGTAAAGTTATAGTGAAGCAGCAGTATCAACAGCTTGCCATGGGTCTTCCTCACATGAGCAGTGGGAGACCAGCCTAGCTCTCCCTCCTGGGCACACAGGGACTCTCAGCACATCAAACTCAAGCTCCACTGCAGATCCATCGTGTCTAAACCTACCATGGATGTCCTCAGAAGACAAGGTGCTGTTAACTCTTTAAACCCTAAAATAGCACCTTACTCAAGAGCAGCAGACGTGTACACTCCCTCCAGTGCAAACGTGAGAAAGCAGCATTGGAAATCCCCACAAGAGATCAAATCCCGGGTGAATCCAGGCCTGGGACCACAGCTCATTTCAGGGCTAAGCGGCACGAAAGGCGCACTGCTGTGCTGCCGGCTCCTGCATGCGCTCTCCCTGCGGGGGCACAACACTGCCCGCAGGTTCGGACACGTTGCCTCAGCACGGTCTCCTTTGCTGCAAAAACTGGACAAAAGTTACTGAGCACAGAACACAGCTGTGTATGCTACTGCAGAAAACCTAAAGCCCCAAAAGAAAAAAGAAAATCCCACAAGAAAGAGCCAGGACAAGCGCTGAAGGAGAAAGAGGGAGGCACTCACCTGTTTGCACCAAAGCTGCTCCCCAGGTAGCTGCTGCTCCAAGCACAAGCAGGGCAGCTGCTGGGGGCTTGTGCCTTTTATACTGGAGGGAAGTGGGCTTGAAGCAAGGGGGGGAGTCAAGAGGTGGGCCAGCAGGACGTCAGCAGTACTAGTGAGCAAAATTTAAATTTACAAAAGGAGGGGTAGAGAACTGCGGCTCTCTTAGAAAGCCATTGATCAGTGCAGGGAGCGGGAGCTGAGTGTGGCGCAGGGGATTGCAGAGGGGGCCCGGCAGGACACCTGGCTGAGGCCCCCCAGGTCCACCAGAAGGAGAGTGGCAGAGAGGGGGACACTGCCACGTCCCTGTGGATGGGGCACACGGCCAGACCAGAGCAGCACCAGCTGCCACACTCTCTGCACAAGAGCCAAGCTCTCTGTGATGCACGACCGAGACACTCTGCCTGAAGCGCCTGTCTGCGGGGGGAAAACACTCATGGGGATGAGGCGTAGGGAGAAAGAGGAGATGGACAGTGGGAAGCTCTCAGGGCCAGCAAGCTGGAGCAGTCAGTCCCCACGCCCGCTCCCAGCCCTTGTTCTTCATGCTGTTGTCCCGTCTCGGCTTTTTGCTTGGGATCTTAACTTGATGGCAGCTCTTGTCCCATTAAGACCCTAATCCACAGCTGGGGTCAACTCACCGCCACCCAAGTTTTAGGCCATACTGCAACACAGCAGCCAAGTAGCTGATGAAATCAGTTGTGATTCAGTGCTTAAGCAGGTGTTTACCGGTTTTGTGGCAGAGAAAATTTCATCTGCATGAAGCTAATACCTGGAGCAATATTATATTTCTACAACAGGCATCTCTTCTGCGCGGTTATTTTTAACTCTGTCTCCTTGACTAATGTGTCATCGCAGTCTTGCTGTTACAGATCTCGCTGCCTTAATAGCGAAGACCGTGTTTACCATGAAGGCTTGTAGAGGAGCAGCAGCTGAAGTGGCAGGTGTTTCACTCCTTCAGCACCATCCTGTGAAGAGGCTGAGATGTGAGGCGTTACTGGGCTGCCCAGGGGCTCTGAGGCATGACCGGGTCCGTAAGCTGACACTGGATAGGAAATGCTGCAATCCCATTAGGATGAAGTGGAAGTTCAATAGCAAATCTGTTGTTTAGTTTTTCTATAAAGATGCTTCCAGCTGGGAAAACCTCAAAGTAAAAATGACACTATTTCACTGCAGCCACCTCCCAAAAGAAATTAGATTTTTTTTTTTCCTAGGGGCAATTTGTGGGGTACTTCTACAAGGAAGCATGATTAAAATTTTGCCTGGCCCTGCCCGTACTCAGTACCCAGGCATCAAGTAGATGACCCCCACCACCACCACTGGGGGGGTATAGTCACTAATTGTGGGGTTTAAAATAAATTTTATGTGTAATAGTTTGCTCTATGGGCATGCGTATGAACACAAATGGTAAAGAAGCCTGAGAAATACTCTTCCATTCTCCAATTTCCACCTAGTAACAGCTAAAAGAAATGTCTTCCTCATCCAAGTTTCCAAGAGATGCTACTTTTGAAAGTACTCAGACTACTCAGGATTACAACTGCAAAATGTGAAGACACTTCAAGTCCATGATAGCACAAAAGGTCTTTCTACAGCTAACACAATCAATAATGTATATACATGCTTTCTTCAGCAACCTCCTTTTAGCATGTTCCCTTTGAACCTTGCAAACGCTCCCCACCTAAAAATCAATCTGCATCCAAGAACCAGGCGGTGTCTGTGCTTCCTCTGTGCTAATTTTGTGTGCATGCGTGGAGAGGGTATCTTCTTAGTAAGTAAAACCCTTTGTGGTCTTCCATCGTAGATCTTTTCCCTTACTGCTCTTCACATTGATTTTGACCATCAAATGTGGGTATCTTTCCTGATCTTTAGTGGGCAATTGCTGGAGTGAGAGCTTTTTCTCTCCAGGGTATGTAGGAGCCTGTCTTGTTTTGCTGTTTTGCTAAGCAATTTTAACATCTTAAGACAGAAGTAAACGCCTTTTTCATCCCATTTACTCTTTCTAGTCTTGCTGGCACTGCAATGTGAGCCTTTCAATAGCACAAATCATTTTCACCTATTGATACTTACATGGAAGTGACCATGTAAAATAAAACTGTAGAATGTCTTCATGTTAACACGGTTTCCTTATTGGTAAATGCTGCCTGTAAATTAATATGCCATACAAAGAAAAATTATTAGGAAAGCCAGCATTTAAAATGCTCTAAATACAACTAGCTGCCTTCATTCTGGCCTGAGGTCTATCTACTTCAATATCTTGGTTTTGATGTTGGCCAGCAAAGAATACCTAGGAAAGAGTCTAAAAACAGGGCAGCATATTTTGACATTCGCCACTAGACTGTTCTCCCAGGCCCTTGAGTTTGTGGTCCAGAGGCTTCCCAAGCCAAATGTTTCTTTGTGGTAGGTAGCCCTTAATGAACTACTGTTCTTTCACAGTCACTTCTTGAACCCATCCACAAAATTGTGTGCCAAGGGCTTCACAGCTCTCTCCCTGCTACAAGAGGGATCACAGCCGTGAGTCTGTTCTGGACACACCACTTGCTGATTTCAAGTACTTATTTTTTCATTTTTGCTTTCAGTCAAGGTTGAAAGGCTACTATAAAATGTTCTATAATGTATAAAATGTTCTATAATGTATAAAATGTTCTAAGCAAAAAAGGCTAATAAACTATGTGACAGTCTGTTTAAATGAGCCTCGTCCCACATTTCTCTTACCATAGTACTATTTAATCCGTCCTCATTGACTGTAAGTTATCATTTCTTTCCACCAGCCCACAACTGAACTACCAGAGTGCTATGTACAGTACTCTGAAGCTGCACAGAAATCATCCTGAATTCTCAGGGTCTTTTCAGGCAGTTGGGATTTTATTTTATTATTCCATTCATAGCAGGGCTTATGCTTTGGCTGAGGAAAGCAAGTCAGCTCATGCAACACAGAAATGTGAAAGCCACTCAGACTTGGGAAGAACTGGGAAAGAGCTGTCAGGGGAAAGGTGGTTATGACAGAGTAAACCAGGAAGATCATTCAGAGGACAGCTTGGTCTGTTGTGAAGGGGCAGAGGTTTGCATGTTAAAACCTCCATCCTTTTTCTCTGTTTGAGTGAGAGGCTGGGCACATGTTCTCTTCTTTATGGATGGCCCATGGGAAGGTCTCAGGCCTCCACCACTTCCCTGCCCCACACATGACCAAGGACTCCTGCATGTAAAATTTCTGCGTAGGTTATGGGAACCAGGAGCGAGACTGAGCCTGCTGTTAGCCGGAGTGTCTCAGTGTCTTGCTGGGATGGCTCACCAAGGAGCCACTGTGAGATGAAACTTCATAGAAAGGCAGCAGATACACAGGTGGGAAGGGCGGTGGGAACGAAAGCAATTCCCCAAGGCTAAAGAGAGGTCGGGCCCCTGTGTAGGACATGGTGAGGAGGATGAATGGTGGCAATGGGAAAGTATCGCCTGGAGGTTGGAGTGACCCAAGAGGACGAGGTCCAGGGAACCTGCCACAGAGGAATATTCTTTGGGAAGACAGCACCAGAGGCCAACAATGAACTACAGTTTGGATGCCAAACTCTATCATTTAGTCTGCTCAAAGAACTAATCCAAAACTTCTTTTTTGTGTACTACTTTTGATGGTAGGAGCCTTCCACAAACAGAAGGTGAAAACCACAAAGCAAACACATTTGATACAGCTGGATGGAGAAACATAAACCGTTTTTTTTCCAGCCCACAACTCTCATTGTTTCACATATCAGTATGTGAATAGTTTGCAAATGCCATGAACTGCCTGACCCATGAATCTGCCCAGCCTTCTGTACTGGGGTAGAGCATGATCAATAAATCACTTTGCTTACCCTTGAATGAGAGGGGGAGGGAT
This sequence comes from Phaethon aethereus, assembly GCF_964289735.1. Lineage (NCBI taxonomy): Eukaryota > Metazoa > Chordata > Aves > Phaethontiformes > Phaethontidae > Phaethon > Phaethon aethereus. The sequence goes on along the minus strand of NC_138582.1, from coordinate 122,377,977 downwards.
AACACTGACACTTGTGCTGCCTGGAGCTGGAAATTCTTAATTGACATTAACTAGGAAGTATTTGATGATTGGTAAGAGGGCTGGTTGCACTAACTGAGTTTGGGGGATTCATGAAAAGTTGTATTTAAATCTATTTAGAAAACCATGTCAATTCAAGCAATTAGATGAGACTGTTAATTAAATGTAACTTTACACTGAAGCCGTTCTCTACTAACATTCAGGTTCAGAGAAAAAATAGGACTGGCTTTATTTTGGAGCTGTTCTTTGAGAAAGAGGACCATCTAGTGGTCAACACAGAAATTATCGTCTTGCTTTCAGTCAGGAGGGAACGAACCCCCACACGTTTCAAACGAAAGCATGTAATTCTTGAAATCTGACTATGCACTGACGCTAAACCAAACTGCATATAACCCAGATTCTGCTAAGTTAGACTGGATATCCAGGTGTTTAGCACCAGCACAATTCCCGGTTTGCGCAGTTCTCCCAGTTAGTACACGTTTACTGGAACAACTTGTTAGCAGCTGGTCAGCTCAAGCATAGGCTACAGTTGAGGACATCAGCCAGTCTCCCTAAGCCCTTTCTCAGCAGGCTGTGGAGGCTTTGCACCAGAGTTAGAGCCTAGGATGGAAAAATACGAGTCAGGCTTGGCACGGTTACAGCCACCTTCGAAACTATTCTGCTGACAGTAGAGAGAGAAGGAGGATTTCTTCTGATGCTTTTGCTATTCTTCATCCCTGCTAGAAAATCACCGGACAGCCTCCTGCACAGCGCTTCGGGATGTGCAGCTTCCAAACATAGCTGGATATTGTAGGCAGAGTCATGTGGCTGGAGCAGGGAAGATTACAGTTCAAGAAAAAAAAAAATCAGGGACGGAAACATTTTTGCCTCTCTCTCAAGCATCCATCACTTTGATGTTATTTTCAGGATGCCAACATTAGGCCAGAAAAGGCATGCTTCTGGCACTGGAGTGGAGCAGAATTTGTGATTAGAGTAGTTGCGTTGCTGGAATACAGGATGGAAATCAGTGCTGCTACGTGCCGTTTGCACTTTTCATGCCCAATCACTTTGTCAGGCAACTTAAGCTGCTATTTCAACACTGCATGCTTCAAGAAGCAACTGTCTGGGTTTCCAGGCTCTTGCAGAGGACAGGTCAGCATGCCAGCCTGCCATTTTCAGGTAAGGCAGACTGCAGGACCAGGTACAGGGGATCTGCTACAGGCGCAATTCTTGATTAAATTAACAGATCTTTTGGCTTTGTGAAATTATTTTATTCCTCCTAAGGAATAAAACTTAAAATTTTAGTGTGCTGCACATGAAAATAATAGTAGTATATATTAGAACCATGTCTGTAGGAAATGAAAAACAATATGGTTCATTCCGGTTATTATAGAGGGGATTGAAGGCAGCTGAAGGTAACGGCAGCCTTGTAAGTGCACACATGCAAAGACATATATCATAGAGTCCTAAATTATCAGAGCTTTAGCCCCTTCCATGTGGGTGACTTGGTTTTTTCCTCATGCAAGGCTTTCCCGTGGCATTCCCAGCTCCTGTTTCCAACACAGCAATTCTCTGGAAGAACGAAGTTTCTCCCACTGGTCTGGGTCACTCATTCCTCCTCAAGGGCAGCCAAAGCTCTTCTGAGGGTATCCAGTGAAGGTTTGATTCTGCACCAGGGTGACAACTTTTACAAATGTGTACTTTATGGCTTCAGTATGTCATATTTTTCATCTGCATGCGAGTGAGTCCCTGGTTTTAATCCCTGCAGCTTATGCAGTCATAAATAACCTCCAACGATTCACATACAGGTTGACAGATGAACTGAAATACAGTAAAAGACAAGCAAGGGGATCTCTAATTGCTATTCATAACCAGGTCTTGCAACTATTACACTTAAATAGCTTGAAGCAATAATCAAGATAATTAGAGATGATGTTCTTTTCCAGCACAATAGTTGCCAGGTTGTACATTAGTCATGGAAAGGCAAGAGTCTCATTCCTAATCCATTGCTTAAACCCTCATGTCAAACAGATATTAGCAAATGAAATTAACTCCAGCCTCGGCTCCAGGATGATTAGCTGTAATCTGAAACTTAACAGCCTAAGCAACAACACCTCTTGCTTCCACCTAGGTTTTAAACCTATTATTTCAACTGTTTCTACCTTTTCTGTTTGCTGCTGTGCCATGTCTGCTTGGCCCACCTTTCCGCAGTCTGGTGCAGCCGGAAGCCCTCGCAAGCAGGACTTCCACAGGTCTATTGCCACGAGTGGCTGCTCAAGAGCAACAGGAAAAACTCATTCAGGACAAAGGACCTCCGAACAGCTATCAAGGGGCAAAAGCAGGAGAAGCACATCTCCAACAGGATGCCACCTGTCTCTGCCCACAGTGACCAAAGTTTGGTGCAAGGCGTTGGCACAGACTGGATTTGTGTCAGACCTCTGATGGACATGACATGGAGACCTGCAGCTCCCTCTGAGGAGGACAGCAGTGGGAGAGCTCTTTGCATTGACACAGCCCCACGGAGACCCCACCCCACTGCACATTGCAGCAGGCTGCCAAGGGAACAATAAGTGTGCTGGCCACCGCCCTTTGCTGCCCAGTGCACGCCAAACTGTACAATTAGGGTTTGTTTCCATTCCCTCTGCAGTTGTCAAGGTTTGCACTTAAGAACTGTTCATTGTGGTTCCATTTTAAGGACAACAAAGTCACATCTTCTTGGCTTATAAAGGAGCTTTGTTCTTTCCCAGACACCAAATCTCATTTGTTTGTAAACTGTACGATGAATGCCAGAGATGCCCAATGAGCCCATAAGCCCAGGTTAACCCTGCAGTGAATACTAGAAGTACAAAACTATTTTAAATGCATGAGGATTCAAAGTAAGCACAAGAACCACCACACTGAGGAGAAAGCTCACCTAAACCTGCAGACTCGGACTTGGGTTTTGTGTCTGAAGAACCACTGTCCTCTCATCCACAGTCAGGCCTGTCCCCAGCCTCTGTCCTCTTTGGTTGTCCCAGCATAACTGTTGCAGGATTATGCAAGTGGGGTGGATCTGAGGTTTAAACCTGTGAGTTTATTTTTTAACTCAAACCAGTTTGCTGATCTGGCTCATCACAATGCCACACAGACAGCAATGCTGGCCCAGCCAAGGTAACAAAAACCAGTAGCTGGGGGAAAAAAAGGATGACAGGCCTGCTTTGCTGCTGGGAAAAATTTTCATGGGATTATAATGGGAGAGCAAACGATACAACAAAATTTGGCACAGAGATGTAGAGTTTGCAAAAATACACCAGAGCCTAAAATTCCCCTCATTAATAGTAACCTAAGTTCTCTGAGAGCAGTGCTGGAGACATCCCGGGGACATGTCCCTGAGGACGGGTGTCCTGAGCTTGCTCAACCTGCCCAGGTCTCTCAGTGTCTAGCTCTGTGTCCTTAATCCAGAGACATTGTCCAAATCATGTCATGCCTCCGTGACTGAAGCAGTCACCTTGAGCTCTGTAATTAGCATCTCTCCATCCTCCTATGACTGTCCCAATAGCGCTTTTTGCACCTGCTTGGGAAAGAGTTAAACTGTCCTTCTCTACAGCCCATATTGCAGTGAAAGGCTTCATCAGCAATGGTAGCAAAGGGTAAGCAGAGATTTTGTACCATGGCAGATGGCCTTGCTTTCCCCAAGGGAAAAAGAAAAGCTTCCTTGCAAAGTGCCAGGACCAGAAACTTTCTTAGACCAACGCATGCTGTCATTCATAAAACTACTGCAGTGCTGACCCAGACCTTGGATCACAGAAGAGAAATATCCCTTTGATTTAGGAAGACTGAAGCTTATTATAAAAGCCAAAAAAAAAAAAAGGGGGGGGGGGGGAATACAGGTTCTGGCAGTTATGCCAATGCAACTAGGTTCCTGTACATCTGCAAAGCCATTAATCACCTCCTGAGGACTGGCAAGCTTTGTAACACAAGCACACTTTTTTAAAGGCAAATCTTTACTGTTGCAGCCCCAACACCATTTATGTCCTTCTCACACATAAGCGGTCAGCACTCAGCCACCAGCCAGCTGCCGAATGGGCAGTCCTGTAGGGCCACGTGCCTGGCCAGCCCTGGCAGCACCCTGGGGCATGGGGAATGCAGCAGCGCTGCCTTGCTGGCAGTGCCCACCTGAAAAGGAAGGCAAGGGAGCAAAGCTGCACGCAAAGTGGGCGGTTTGTGGGGTGCTAACTGGCTCCCTCAGCGTATTTGTATGTGTTGAGCAGCATTTTGTCCAGCAAGGTAGGCCTGAGGGAGTTTCCACAAGAAATGGCACCACACAAGCCAAAGGCATGTGAGCATGGAGGGGATCCCCATGGGAGTCACCCTGCCGGGGCCTGCGCCATCCCTGATGGTGGGCAGCGTGGAAACTGAGGAGCTTCAGCGACCTGCCAGTGCTACTTTCGATGCCTCTCCTGCGGGGAACTGGGATCCAGAGCAGGTGATTTCCAGCCGCCCGTTGCCCCCGTCGGGGAAGGTAGGCCTGTGCGAACACCCACCCCGCCACCGCCTCCCTCAGGCCGCCTGGAACTGGCCGCTGCCAGGTGCGGCGCGGTACACTCTGGACACTGTAGTCCTTCAGCCCAGAGCGACGCTCCGCGCTCTGTGGCCGCGGGGTGGAGGGGACTCTACTTCCCGTGGGGCAGCGCGGGGGCTGGGGCGGCCATCACGTGCCTGGCGCGCTCCGGGCGAACCGCCATTTTACGAGGAAAAACGGCGGCCACTGCCCGTTAGCGGTAGCGTAGGGCGGTGTGCTGCGGGGCCCCCACCCTTTTGTATTTCCCTTTGCGCTTTCTCCTTCTTTTAATCCTTTCTCTTTCTTTTACTCTCCACCTTCTCTCCCTCTCAGACTCGCCCCGCTCCCCCCGCGTTTGTTACCCCTCCCCTCGCTTCCTCCCCACCCCGCTCCCCGCCCCGCCCCGCCCCGCTCCCCGCCCCCGCTGGCATTGCGGAGCCGGAGACGTGACCCGAGCGGACCCAGCTGCGGCCTTTTCCCCCCTGTTCCAGCCTCCCGCCGCAGAGTCGCATGTCATCTATCCAGAATCTCCAATCCTTCGGTAAGAGCCGCCGCCACCCCGCTGTTGTGCCGCAGGGAGCCCCGCAGCGACCCCCTCGGCAAACCCACCCCGGGGCTGTGGCTGTCCCCGCCATCCCGTCCTCGGCCCCGCTGTCCGTGCTGCCGCCCACGGCATCGTCCTGCTCTTGCTTTCCCGAGGGCCCCGGTGCGGTCTGTGCCTAGGTGCCCGCACTCTCCCGCGGCGACACCGACGCCGTTGCCGAGAGGGTGTTGCCATCCCTGGCGCTGGACGCGGTACTCGGTAAAGGCGGCGCTGGCTGCTCGTCCTTGTCCTCCCTGGCGCCGGCCTCGGGGCCTGCGCTGTGTGTGCAGCGCAGAGACGTCGGGGGGAGGCTCACCCCTCTCTTCGTTTGCTCCCTTTCCGCTCCCCTGGGAGATGCGGCCGTGTACTGTGCTCTGACACCCCATACTGCGCTGTTTGCCCGAATGTCTGGTAGCACCCCTGACTGGGCTTTTCTGTCAACTCTGCTGTCCTGAAGTTGGAATCTTTGTAGGCAGAGGGAGTCTAGGGTTCGTATCCCCTGCTAAGGAATGGAATAATTTGCTCAGTTCCAATTGTTTGTTGATTTGCTGCCTCATCCTTACTAATGTCCCAAAACCTGATACATACCCTGCAAAGGGTATTGTTTCTATAGGTTGAGCTATACGGATGGTACGTTATTTCTCTTGTATTAGCAGGGAAGTTTACTGTGCTGGGACATGGTTCTCCACCTTCCTTATCTATAGGCAACAGAAGTGAGCGAGTTAACACTTTGTACGATAACGTTGTCAGGCTTTTGGTCTCAGTTTTGTCTCTAATCTTCTGCACATATAAGCCTTATGAGAAGGTTATGTTGGTCATGATTTGGGAGCTAACCCTGTGCTTAGGAAGGTGCTGTTCAAAGGATTTGTTTGAAGTGATCCCATATTAATACCTACAGGGTTGGCTTATCTCTAACCTAGAATCCTAAACTCTGCCAAGTGATCTTCATGCCTGAGTCCCCTTTTTCTAACACCTTTGACTGAAGTTTTCTATTAGTGTTTGCCCAACAAGCTGTGGGGCACGGTGAAATTCAGCATGTTTTAACAAATGCCTTAGAAATTAAGCCAGTCAGTCGTCCTAGTGCTGTACTTCTTTCCTGTGGTGCTTGCATCCTCATGCAGCTTCCAGTACCTTTAATGTTCTTGTCGTTCTTGTTTCTACACGGGTGAGTCTGTCTGCAGCTGAACTACTTCTGTTCCTATTGCTGAAGTTTTACATTTCTGGGGCATTTGTTTCAAGAGGATGGCAAAACTTGATCGGTGTTTTTAGGTTTGAGTTTTGGATGGAAGTTTGGGAAATTGTAGCTTGTGTGGCTGCTGAACCTATATTTTCTGAAGATTGGACTCCGGTATGATTCTGATTAGTATAAAAAAATTGCTTGTGATTCCTCTTAAAATGTAATACTTTTATTAATACTTTAAAAACTTAATGCTTCAAGATTTATTTGCAGCTACTGATTAGGAAACTTGTAGGGCTATCAAATTTCTTGATAGAATGTTAAATATGTTTTTGTGGAGAACAAGAGAATAAGAAGTATAACCCAGAAACCCTTCTTCCTAAATGCCTTCCTGTTTCACCTGTGCTAGATTAATTTAAGGTTGAAAGAATTTAAGAGCTGACCTTTCTATAGTCAAAGTCTAAAGGAATTTTGTTGCAATTCTTGCCTGAAACTACTGGCTGGCAGAGGGGTGCTGGTTTATAAGCAACATCTGACATCTGTTAGTGTCTGTTGCCATGTTTTATTTATATTAGTAGCCAAGAATTACATCCATGCCTTAAAATGCCGGTACTGTGGTAGTTGTCATGGTATAAGACTTCTACTGTGGACCTCTAAAGGAGTGTGTGTACAAGAGATTTTTGTAATTTGCCTGTACTTATCAGTTGATCTGATGAAAGATATGACTTCTGCACTTCACTTAAAATGCATGTGGCTGTCTGAAACTTATGTGCACTTGACGTTCTCTTGAAACCATGTTTTCAGGTTCAGAGCTTCACGATTTAGTTTGCAAGAAATAGCAAAGTAAATTGATACCGTAGCTACAAATGGTTTCTATCTGGGAAGGCATTGAAGAAACTGGGTGCATGATAGTTGAGAGTGCTATACTGAGTTAGTAGGATGGTGAGACTTAATACAGCTGTAGGAAAAAAGTACTCTGATTTTAACAGTGTTTTTTTTAAACGGGGAGTAAACACCAACGTTATCCCCTAAATAAAGCTCTTTGTGAAGTAAGAAACTTACCTGTTAGTTTTGAGCTTGGGTATTTTCCTTTGTGGGAATTACATGACTCTTTTTCCTCCCGCAGACCCCTTTGCTGATGCAACAAAGGGTGACGACTTACTCCCGGCAGGGACTGAGGATTACATTCATATAAGGATCCAGCAACGAAACGGAAGAAAGACGCTAACAACTGTTCAGGGAATTGCAGATGATTATGACAAGAAGAAACTTGTGAAAGCTTTCAAAAAGGTGAAGTTGCTGATTTGGTTTTATAATAAAGATATTATATAAAGGAGTATGATAGTTTTTAATACTAAGTAGCAGAATATTTGTTTTATTTCGTTCTTGCCAGTGCACGTCACTCTCATATTCAGGTTGATCCCTTTCCCTGTCTTTCTCAAAACTTATGTCAGTGTCTAGTGACACTGATTTTTGCTAAAAAGTTAAACGTTTCTTTCCTCTAAAGAAGTAAATAAAATATATTCTGAAGGTTTCATTAAAATTTCACAGATACCTGGCTTTGTTGATGTGAAGAATAAAATCAGTTTAAAGCAGAACTGTTTTTGCACTCCTGCTTCTGTCATAGCTGGGTTGCTGTTGAAAGTAGAGATCTTGAGTTTAGCTCGGATTAAAATACTTATTAATAGTGTGGAGCTGAAAGGCTGTATCTTATGACTGTGTTTTCCATTCTTGTAATGATTATTGGCTTGTTCCTTCTGCACAGTAACTAGGTAATCCTGTCTTCACCTGAATTTACCATTAGCAGCTTAGTTTGTGCCTGTATGCATCAGCAGATGTATTCCATTTGCTCTCAAAACCAGTGAAAAATAGATCTAGCCTTTGCCTTGCTTGTCATCAGAATTTAGTAAGCAGCTTCTGTGACAAAGTTCAGCTGAAAAGACTTACTGAGCAAAATCATAATGTACATCAGATGTCTTACAATATTAATGTTTCTCTCTAGAAATTTGCTTGTAATGGTACTGTGATTGAACATCCTGAATACGGTGAAGTTATCCAGCTTCAAGGTGACCAGAGGAAGAACATTTGCCAATTCCTCTTGGAGGTGAGGGACTGCAGATAAATATCTAAACCTCTCTGGAAGCAGTAGAGTGACAGGTGGTACTGATGTTAATTAACCAGCTAAAGATGTCCACTATAGTTTGTATTTTCAGCCAAAAAGTAAAATGGTGCTTGCAGAATGAGAGTAAACCTCCAGTAAGAATGAAAGCACTGTAGAATGCATTTACCCTGCTACAACATACCACTTGTTCTCTGACAGTGCCACTTTTGTAAAATCAACTGTTTGATGCAAACCGTAATTTTGAGACTGAAAACACTATAGAGGAAAGAGGCTTACTGATGCAAATCATGATGCAGCGATGTGACACTATTAAGTGGTAGGACTACAGAACAAGTCAGATGTCTGATAAGATTTTCTTTTTTGTGTAGTCAGTTCTTCTGCTTGGAGTGGAAACATTCTGGAAACTGGAAAACTGCTTTATTGAGTATATATTATATTGCAGTTTCCTTAATCAAAGTAAAAGATTGTGGTAACTTGATATCACTGTAATATCCTAAGCATGTAAGCTTTACTGAAATATGTTGCTTTTCTCCTTTAGATTGGCATTGTCAAGGAAGAACAACTGAAAGTTCATGGTTTCTAAAATACCTGTACTCTCATGAAGAACCCTGCAATATTTGGTCTTACCTAGCCTGGCTCTTCTGTGAAAAATGAATCTTTGCAGAGAATGGACTTCCCTGTTACCTGAACATTTAAAATTTGATTCAGATTTGCATGACTGCATGAAACATGTGGTGTGTAGACTAGAAACACACAAAAAAACTTCAGTAAGGTGGTAATGAAGACACTTGTGAACTTCAGCACATTTCCAATGGAAATGTTTTAGCCATGATTGTTCAGTTTAGTACTCTCCACCTGGCTTAAATGTGTGGGTTGTATTAAAACAGTGTGCGGTATTGCTTAAAAATAAAAGTTTATTCATATATTTTCTGGGATATCTGAAATGCTTTAGCTTAAGTTTTAAACTAGCACAGCAGCCTTACTAAAGAGTGGCTAAACTGTTTTGTGGCAAGTGTAGTTCACTGCTGATGGAATAAATTTGAAAATCTACACAATGAAGTATTAGCTAATTAATCAGTAGATTAACTTGATGTGATCTTATCCTGTAGCTGTTAGACTAGAGCTTTAAAGTCTTGTGTAGCAGCATGGTAAGACATAAGCTGTGTGCTGAGTAAGTAACTGGATCTTCTCTAAAATTTACTGCAGTGAGTATGAAGTATTAGTGTTAAGCATAGTAGGACTAAAAGAACAATCTAAACATCTATGTCTTACATAGTACTCCCAAAACATTTGAAGGAAGCACGTGGGATTTTGTATCTCTGCTGTCACTGAGCGAAGGGAAAAGACATTTAGTTGGCTTCTGCTATGACTGTGCTTTTAATTTTGGCAAGCAGAGTGCTCTGATTAGCTGGTAGTGTTATCTGCAGAAGTAAGGAGGGGAACAGGCTCTATGATAACTTTTTTTTTTTCCTGGTATGAAAAGTTTTGCTGTGATTAATGGTTAATATGGAGGGTGTTGTAGTGGGATTCGTGTGTTACTACAGAAAGCTAATTTAGTCTACTTTTCTGGCAGGCAATTAATTCATCTTACATGAAGTTATAATAGGTTTGTTCCACTATGCTTTTCATCTAGTTTTAGTTAGCTGTAGGCATTGGTATTCTGCTTTTAAGATGTGCCTCTTTACAGAATGAAATTATTTCATTTCGTGAAACATTCAGATGTTACCTTCCTTGTGAGATAGACATGGAAATTTTCTCTGAAACAATGCAAAACATGCAACAATTAGTGGAGCATTATAGAGCATTCAGATGACAATTTCTTTCTCTGTCTGGTCTAGACAATTCCACCTGTAAGAATCCAGTGTCCGGTCTCTCAATCTCCACAAATTCTGCCTGGTGTTAAGATCTTAAGTGTTCCAGAGAAAGGATGTTCCAGAAGATTGTATACTGTTAAGATATAATGTGTTCAGGAGGAGGAGGAGGAGGAGGGAATGCCTGCCGCAAGACATGAAATACCAGCACACAGAACAAAAATCCAAAGAATAAGTCTTATGTGAGTCTTGCACATTAGCAGAATAAAATAATTGTACTGCACGTTTACCTAGTCCTGATTTATAGATGCTAAAGTAATGAATCTGTAAGGGCTACATAGCATTTAGTGATTTTGTTTTTATCAAATGCCAGAAAAACTGACATTCTCATTTAAAGCTTGTTCTCCTGCCCAAGAGGAAAAACAGGCAGTGTCTTCTCTATTTCACTGGTATTACATGAGTACTTCTAGTGGTTTTTGAATTGGAAATTAACAAATGATTAGCAAGTCTCATGTGTTACTGAGTCAGTCTTCATTTCAGATGGCATTCCATTAACTTTTACTACCTAAGCTTGAGTCACTTCTCCATAGTCATTCTGCTTGGAATAAATAAGAAAAACCTTTTGTTTTCTTCTTCCTTATTTAAAAGTCCTTTCTGATAAGAGGAGCCGTGGAGTTGATAGGTGGCTTGGTTTTTATGCTCTAGTGGAGCTGCTTGTGTTCTGACCTTTGAAGGGCAAAATTAAAAGGAGAGGGAATAAGAAGTAACACACTTGAGGTTTAAATAGATGTGATTTGTTGTCGCAACAAACAATTTAATCTTTCTAGAAGGAAAGCAGAAATTTTTGTCCTTGAAGTGTTTTAAACTAGAACAGTGTCTCAGTAAGATTGTAACTAGCCTTATTACAAGCCAAAGCCTCTGCCTCTAGAGGAAAGGCTTCAACAGTTTAATATTTTATTACTTTACGCTGAAACTTCTTTGTCAAAGCTCAGCCTATTTGGAACAGATATCTGTGTTTCAAGAATACTGGAAAAACATGGAAGACTTTGGGAAAGAACTGTTTAAGTTTTTGTCATGAAAACCTGTTCTCACAGTGAAGACAGGTTTCAATCTTTCCATCTGTTCCAAAACAGGTTGAAAAATGGTAAAGGATGTGGCCCATAATTGTTGAGGCAGTAAAAAGGAGCTAAATAATAGAAGACACTTTTAAAACCCACTACTAGGACTTGAGACTCGGCAAGCTCAGACTGCAAAGAGAGGTGGCTATTTTTGTTGGAATATTGTGAAGTCTCTGTCCTTCAGATTTCCAAATCAAGATTGCCGCCTTAGTGATATCTGGGCTTAACCGCAAGCTGCAACTGGATGTAGGAACTGTTGTTTCAAATTCACAGCCTTGTTGTGCATGGCTATTAGGCTATTGTAACTGACTCTTTCAGTTGATACACTGGAGTAACATGTTGCATAAATAAATGCATTGAATTGTCTGTTCAGAGCCTACAGCTACTTAATGCAGCTATGAACAGTGAAACCATCACTTCCCAAATGGTGGTAGCAGTCTTTATTTGTAGAAGATGAGATTTAGTAATTTAAGTCTGTAAGCTGCGTAATTCCTCTTGTGTGAATTATCAGGCCCATGACCTTCACCTGCGGTTTGCTAAATCTGACCATGTGTTTCAGAGATGAGTGTGAAGAGCACAACTATGGGCAGATGAGCAATAGTTTTCTCAAGTGAAAGAACCTTTGAAAAGAATAGTGCCTAGCTTGTGTTTGCATACTATTCATTGGCTCAGTGGCTTTGCTTAAACCTTACTTCCTGCACTGCATTCTTGCACAGCCTAAATGAAAAGCGTTTTTCTAGACGCTAGCATCTAGAGAATGTTTTTGGAGAAGGAAAAGGGAACCCCACGAAAAAGACACTGTAGGAAATAAGTTTATATCTTAAGTCTGTTTTCATTAGCTTAGATTGTCCCGGACTGCAAGACCTCTATAACATGGTTATTTCTGTTTCTGTATCTTTAAAAATCCTAATTAAGCTTTGTTGAGAGTTTGGCATTTAAGGTTCTAAATATAACTAAAGCCATTATAAAACTTAAAATTGTAAAGAGTTGTTGGAGCTTAAGTTTTAAATATTTGAAAAAATAATTAAGCAGAGCTCTGCGTTTTGTCCTATACTGCCATCCTGCTTCTAATTGGTATGTAGTTGCCCTGAAGATGGATACATACTTACAGGCTTGCCAGTAAGCGGATATCCCTGCCATAGTGCAATACCCTGTTGGTAGTCTTTGTAAGATCTTATCTAATGCACTGCGCTGTTACAGGCTGTACTACTCTAATTTTACAGTATAGGACAGATGTACCTTGAGTTCCAGTCAGCAATTATCTTTTCCTTAATCCTGCTGGAAGGCTCTAGTGTACGGGATCCATGTGTTACACCCTTGTTTGAAGTGGCTCAGTAGTTCCTCTCACAATATGAAAGTATGTACAAGATTGGTATTTAGCCAGTTAAAAGAATGGGGGAAGCCTTATTATAGATTACTTTGAGACACAGGAGGGGTTACTTTCACTTTTGGTGTATTCAGTGTTGATTAGTGTCACTGAGTGTTCTAATTCGTGTGCTACGGCCACTAGGGAGATGGAAGTGGTCCTAGAGGGTCATATGTATTTAGGCACTAAGAATCTGCTTTCCTCCTAAGACTCCCCGTCCATACTCAGTTTAGTTAGAAACGTGTCCTCCATGCGTGGCAACATGAAAGTTATTTTCCAGTTTCCAGTTGAAAAAGCTCTTGAGATGAATGAGAGAAAAATTACATAGTTGTTTTATGTTTGCTGTACAGATGCTTCATGCCTACTGTTTCCAGTTTACATTAAAAAATAAAAATAAAAGAGGATTTGTATTTGGCATGCCTTTTTACTGTTTGCTACATGACCGTGATTGATCTCTTTATGAACAACTCTTAACCTGTATTGGAATATTGCTAGAGAGTTGAAACAACGAAGTATTTTGAAATAAAATGTACCAATGTTATTTTGTGTATGGTTTTCTGAAACAAATGGAATTTTATGCTATTATTAAGGAGGATTTTTTTTTTCAGTGGAAGATGGAAGTAGTGTAATTTAATAGTGATGTATGTGATCCTCTTGTCATCAGCTTTGATTTCTTCAAGAAATGTTACATTTCCTCTTTTAGATTTATGCCATAATCTGTACTAACTAACTTAAAAATATTGTGACTTGTACTGGGATATTTTAGCTCTAAAACAAGATGATCATATTGGCTTGAGGTTAAATTTTTGGGTAGAAAAGGATCATCTAATTTCTTGAATAAGCAAAATGCACAGTGTTTTAAGATGAAGCCATTAATGTGTGCTCAAGATTGGTCTCAGCTGTTTTATAATGTCTTGAATCTGTGAAATGTGACAGCACATTTCTGAAATTAATTTAGGGTCTGATTAAAAGTACTTGTGTATATAATAAATGCTTTTTTCCATTTTAAGCCATCTTTGCTATGATTACGCGGCAAAAAAACCCTGTGATCCAGGGTTCTGGATCAGTTCTCCAAGTTACGAGTAGCTGAATTCAGCAGACGTGGTTGCAAGTAGAATGGTCATGTTCCTCAGAGACAGGATTTGCTGTCGGCTGTGTTTGTGGTCTCTCTTGCGATCGGACGGGGAAGCTGCACTGTTCCTATGGTGCAAACAAGTCTTGCGTGTCGTGATGTGACAGCTAGGCCCATGGAAGAGATGGTTCTATGGTTGTTTCAGTAGCTGTCCTGCAAATGAACTAGAAGGTTGCTTTTCTGGGTAGACCCAGCAAATGACATAAATTTGTTGATGTGAATCAGAGAATAGTTCCTGGGGTAAGAAATGTTAAAAATGGTCTATTCTCAAGGGCCCTGCTGGAAAAATCTACTGAAAGACAGCCCCTGTTGTAGAGGAAGCAACCTTTAGCTGCTCTCCAACAGAGGAAGTAAGATGCTCAGGTGATGGGGGTACCTCCTAAGTGATGGGCTACACCTCAGTAAACAGACCAAACAGACATCGGTGGTACTGACACATCTGGACTTGGTAGCACTGGTGAAAATGATGGCCCTGCAAACTGATACTGACTGTATCTGATACTGTCAGTATCTTTGTGTTGCACCTGTAACTCGAAGCCCAGATCTGGATTAGGACATGAAGATACAGAACAAAACCACTGTCCAGGTTTCTTCAGTAAATAGTAACCTGTAAATTAATCAATGTATTATTCAAGATAATTTATACGAGTGAGAATTCAGTATGAAAAACAGTCCTTACAGGGAATATTGAAAGAAAAGCATTTTCCTTCCTTACCTACATTTCCTTTAGGTAAGATTTTTGTAGTGGCATGGAGAAACTCTGATTGTCCAGTAGTGATTTTACTTCATAAAAATGTTGTAAACAGTGCTCTATTTGAAAGTAGCTGGGCCTGGAGTCCTCAGCCATCACTGCCTTTCTTGCCTTGCCTGCCAAGCTTTTTTTATGAAGAGCACCAAGAGGAGGGACATTTCTTGGGGTCGTCAAATTTTCATTTCTCCTGGTAGTCAGTTGACTAGAAGTCAATGCCAATACTGGCGTGAGTCACACTGAAACTAGATCATCCTTCAGGAACACTATGGAAGGTAAAAAGAGTTTCCTTTCTCACCCTAAAAAGAGGGTGAGAGGGAAGGAGGTGTCTGCATCTTGCTTCCAAGTAGGGCAAGGAAGAGCCCTTCAGGTCGCCTCCGCCCGAAGCCAGTCTGAACGCAGCAGCATCTGCTGCCTTGCACAGGAGCAGCTGCATGATTTCCAGGTCTTGGCTGGTTCTTGTAGCAGTTCAGACTGGCACACAGCTGGATCTCTGGCAATAAATTTGAAGTACCAGAATGCTCTGGTCATGGGATATGATCTGACCATACAGAAATGGACATCTACTGTGGGTCTGTCCCTACAGTACTTTAGTTACTTTTTTGTCTGTCTGATAAAAGGAGTAACCTAACAACTTGAGAGCAGTACCCTCTGAATGGGGAAAATTGACAGTTGTCCATTGTGGAGATTTACAGGGAGAAAAAAACCAACCCAACCCATAAAGTTTTAGAATTTGTCGAGGCCAACATTCCGAAGACAGCAAAGGAGCATCTAAGGACACAATCTTACATACAAAAGCAAGAGCACCCTGTTGCTAGCAGCTGCATATTGCTGGATGAGGCTAGAGGCAGTAGCAATGCAAAGGAAACTTGCTTAAAACAGTAATACCCCTCCACGTAGCTGTCTCGAGGTGCTAGAGGCTGTTAGGCAAAGGTGGGTGGTGGTGAAGTATTACCTGGAAATTTTTGTGTCTAGGCCATATTCCTAGCTCTGTTTGCTCAGTGCACCCCCCTCCCCAATCACCTAAATTATGGGAGATGATCTCTAGTCTCCTTTTAGTTTCTATTATCTTATTAACTGTCTCAATTAGATTTCGAGCTACTATTATTCACATTGTTAAGGTATGTTTTCAGGAGGACAGCATTAGGGATGCTTTAAAAGGAAAGCTTAGCTGAAACAACTGAGTATAAGGAGACAATGTGAGAATCTTCCAAATGCATGATTTGGATCTTATATTTCTGCAGAGAAGCTATTGAAATTGAAGCCTGTCTTACTTTACCTTAAGAGGCGTTTCCTGCCCAGAAGAGTTCTTGCTGTATTTATTTCAGTGTCCTCAAACAACCCCAAAGCAGAGTTTTCTCCCAGCTCCCCATGTGGAAGGCACAGGACGGGTTGTGTGAGATTTTGGAAAGTCAGCTGCAACTGGCGCCGCTCTCCTGAGCGCCAGGAACGCGCGAGCTGCGCGCCACTGCCCAGCGCCACTGGGCCGCCAGCTCTGACTGCTGAGCAGCACTGCCGCGTGATGCCAACAGCAGAGGTGGCAAGAACAGATACAAAAGGTTTGGCTTGCAATTTCTATTTTCTGTAGTGGTTTAGTGATCTGGCAAAGTGCCTGCTAGGAGAAAAGGGATGGACTTTTTTCCATTTCCTAGGCAGATACATATCAAGAGAAATTGCCTTGAAGTTAATAGAATTGGACGGACTGTATTTTCAGGATAGTGGCTGTAGTGCTGATACTGGCAAAGCGTCCACTGACTTCCGTTTTTCAAACGTTTACCTCACCTTTACTTTTGGACAAAGTTTTTTCTGTTCACTGAAATTTGGGCCTCAGCTGGCACAGTTCCATCTGATCAAAAGATCTTGGAAAAACCACCAACTTGCCTCTGTCCCCACCCTTTCCACACTTTTTCCATGTGAACAGATTTAAATACTATGGGTTTGGACATACTAGCCCCTGATGCATGGGGTACGTTCTCTCAATGTCTTCTCTTTCTGAGAATATATTCCATGTTTCCTCCTGCCACGAGAAAGACGTATTTTTGGAGATTCTCCACAGGTCCAGGCACGAATTAGTGCAGGATTCTTTTCTCCTCGAGGGTCATGAAGAGTTACGAAGCTGAAATTTACAGGGGGAAATCCAGAGCAGATGTAGATTGTACAGTCACACAAAGTCTGTTTTAAAAGAGCTAGCCTATACGTGTCTGCATCTTTGGTGTGAAGTATTACACAGGCACATGGTGTGTTTTCTGTCTAATCCTGCTTGTCTGTCCCTGGCTGTGCTCTGGAGGAAGCCTGCCTGCTCTTCCGGTAAAGAAATGAAGGCACAGCGGGAAGACTTGCTGCTGCTTTGGCTTTGATCCTACAGGAACAAGCTGTTCAACATCGCCAGCTCAAGTCTGACATGAAGGCAGGCTACAAAGCAGTTTAGATGGAGCCACCGTTCCTTCTGCTGTACTGCCTCCATCCATCGGTTGAGTCTTGACCTGCAGGTAAGATCTCCAGGTCAGGGCTCAAATCATTGTCCTGTGTAGGTGAAACACCAAGTGTGGTGACTCTCTGATTTGTGACTAGAGGACTGACATATAAATGTAATGAGTAAATTAGTAGTAGTAGGAATGAGTAAATAGTAGATCCAGCTACATGAAGCAATTTGCCTGCTCTTTTGACTTCAAAGTGTTTCTGTCCTCCTGATGACTTTTTCCCTTTTCATGTGCTTTGTCATGAAGTGGTCGTGAAATGTCTTCATCTTGGTTGTATTCTTTGTACCAGAGTGACACGTTATGTCAATCAGTGCCATGTCTCTGTTACCACTTTATGAAATTAATGCATGTGAGCTGAGGAATGGGCCTTGGAGAGTATGATGCATCAATCCTGCAAAACATGTGGGTTGCTTTTCTCTGATCTTAATTGCAAGTTGTTCCTTCAGCCATTGGCTTATTTAAGATCTATAGTTTTGTGTCCATTGTGTGATTGAAGTTTCACAAATAGTTATCGGGAGATTACAGCAAAAGATTTTTAAAAATACAAATTCTTCCATGAGAACATTTTTTTTAAGTTTCTAGGGGGAGATAGGAGACTCCTGTACTTTTTTATCAAAAGCAATTAAATAATCGGTCTCTATCAAACAAGCCAGTTTTATCAGCTTGAAATATGTTTTAAACAATGCTTATGTAAATGGCCAGCTTGCTATTTCCAGTGTCTGTCCCTAGATGTCACTGGAAGACAGCACATGCTGAAAATAGTGACACTGAGCCAGGAAAAATGACTGTAAAGCTTAGATGAGGGAATGCGGAGGGGAAAATTGGGTAGAATTCCCGGGTGGTTGCAGGCATAACCCGTGTGAAACTGTACCCCGAATTTCCTCTGCCTGAGAGGGAGAGGATCTGAAATCTGTCCTTAGATGTACCCCTTCCTTGCGGCAGCTGCACACCGTCAATGACTCGTAGCTCAGTGCATGCTTGCTGCAGAGCCCTGTGCAAGAGGTGTGAGGAAGAGAAAGAAATCTACTGGGAGAAGCAGGAGACGACAGCTGTGGCTTTGTAACAGGGGAAAGTCAGCTCATGGCAAGGTGCCACAAAAAGGGGTGGACTTTGCCTTTGTGCATCTCAACAGTTTCCACCAGCTAGTGCTGCCCCTCCTCTGACAGCGATCAGTTCTGGGAGGTGAATCAGCAGGAAATTACTTGTTTTTGGGGTTTAAGGGTCACTTCTTGTCCACTTAGTTCTCTGCAGGCTCAGAGAAGGGATGGTGTTGGGTCTGCTGGAATGAGGTGGAGGAGAGAAGCTCAGTGCACGTATGCATAGAGGCAACGAGAGTGACTGCATGGCAGACCCAACTGCCTACAGGAAGGAGTTGTAAGGAATCAGCATTGAAAAAGTCATTCAAAAACATGGCAGAAGTCAGAGTAGGCACATTTACGGATCAGTAGTTTGTACAGATCATGGTCCTCCCCAGTGCCACCCCAGGCTGGCTGGGCCCATAGGGGTATTTGAGTGGATCTGGGTACGGACAATGCCTGGACCTGTTCCTCTCCCAAGGCTGTAAGGATTGGAAGCAGACCATGGAGCTGGGCTCCTCAGACACTCACCACACTTTGGATTTCAGTGGGTATTTGTTCATGAAATGAGGCTGAAACCAGTTTTTAACATCTATAGGATCAAAACTGTAACTGGCGCTTAATAAAACTGTTATAGAAGAGAAGAATACTTTGATTTAGTGATTTAGTAAGTGTTGCAAAGTACTTCTAGGACTGTTGCTAAGAAAGGATAAAATTTGTCCGCACGTGATCTTTTAGGAAGCTGGTTCTTTCCTGAGCTGACATTGTACAAAGCGTAATTTCTCATTCAGCGCTCAATTCAAGTGCTGTTATGAGTCACTTGCAGTCTTTCTTTTGACCTTAGCGGGATTTGGGTGAATAAAGGGAGCTTTGTAAAACTGAAACCTTCCTTTTGTATATCAACCTTTCTGTTTTGTTGTTTTTTTTTTTTTCCCCAAGAGTGAAGCCTCAGCTGTTAGATTACACGATTAGAAAGTACATTGTGTCCACGAGATCAGTGTTTCTGTAACTCTGGAGCCACTTATATCCAGTTGGTAGATGACTTGCATCAAGTGAGACCCTAGTTCATCGTCGTGCGATTGCGGTGAATGCTGTGTTGTGCCAAGATATGGCTCAAGAGAAATGTATTGGTAATTTAACACCTGTTTTCCTAAAATAATGTATGTATGTCTTTCTGGTCAAAGCAGGACTGCTGACCCCTCCACTTGGGAATTTTAGATCCTTGTGGACTCTCAGCAGGTGTTGTTGCTGTCAGTGTTTGATGCTTGTGACGGGATGCATTGTGGTTTTGTAGCTCATTTCAGCCAGCCTCACTGTTTAACAAAACCAAACAGATATGGCTGCAGTGGCAACAGTGGGAGACCAGGTTTGGGAGCGTGGGGAGAAGTTAGCTCCTCTGGGCTGATACAAGACACCCTGCCTGTATTTTGGGGTCCATGACATGCAGGAAGGGACGAAGCCCACACTGCCTATTCCTCACTGGGGCAAGCAGCCATGGCTTTTGCTGCCGACCATCGGACCAGCTCAGCATGAAGTTCATTGCACTTGTCTTTCTGATGCACCTTTTCTGACTTGGCACCTGTTTTCGGCTGAGGCATTTCAAGTGAGACCCTGAAGAAGCACAGATGTTTCCTGTCTTTGGTGAGGCTGGTATATAGGAGTGTAAGCCAGGCTCAGTAATGAAGGAAGAAAACAAATTGACCCTTCTCCAGCACCTGCTGGAGAAACTTGGTTGGTTCAGCCCGCAGAGACCTGAGAGTACGCTCCGTGAGAATCACGTCTTACCCTACGGCTGTAAGGGCTCTCTCCTGCTGAAGGCCCTGGCTGAACTCACCATTGGTAAGATCTCAAACCACAGCCAGCAGGCGTAAATAGCCTGGGTCTGGTGGCCTCCCTGCTGCTACCCATGCATCTGTGTTGCAGAACAAGTGCTAATCCAAAATGTAGCCTAACATCCTCAGATCACATGTGGAGGGGCTTCCTGATACCCTGTGAGGAATCTTTCAATTAAATAAATCAATAGCATTTCCTGCAACTTAAGAAGGTACTGAATGATTTATTTTTTCCCCTGGTATTGTGGGTATTAAGGTTAACTATGTGGAAAGTTTCAGCTGTTGATGGAAATGTTAGCCCTGAAGAAAGGGGACTTACTCTTCTGGTTGAGATGTCTTTATTGCCTCTTCCTTTTGGGGCTGGTGAGCTCGTATAGTGGTTCAGGTCCTTCTGGTTAATGTCACTTGTGGATGCGGCAGTTGTATCCTACTGCGTGCTGCGATGCCATGGACGCTTAGTTCTGCGGAATAATGATGGCTGCCTCATCGTGGCCAGCAGGCAGCAGCTAATTGTTCCTGGGGCAGGAGCGCTGGTGTCTCTGGCACAATGTGCTAAAAATGGTAACTTGAGAAGAAAAAAAAGGAGAGGAAAGCAACCAACAGCAGAAAACTGGCACTGATCCTGGCTTCATTCAGGGTGGTCTTGAGAAACAGTGGTAATTTCAGGTGAGTGGCTTTATAGTAGGATTTAACCTTCATACCTTATACATACATGAAGTATGTCATGTTTAATAGAGATTTAAGAGTCAGATGGTCTTACATGATCATTGATGGTCCACGAACCTTCCTGCACAGGCATGGCAGGCTAACTCCGGCATGTAAATCTGCTACAAAGTGATCCCCCACTGAGGTTACTCTTGCTTGTGCAGAGCTCAGTGAAGCCTAAAGAGGTTTTCTAATTTCATGTAAGAAAACACGTGAGGCAAAAGCTTTAGATGTAGCTGTTCCCCCACAAAGACGTACGTGTGAGAAAGGGTCTGGTTGCACTATCTCAGGGAGAAAAAAGGTGGTCTATTGATGATGCCAGGAAACTGAAGCTATGATTTTGTGACAGAGGAAGATGTACTAATGATATGATGCCACTGAAATAAAACTGAGTCACTTTACTGAGGATGAACACACTCGTTACAATACTAGGAGCCACCCCACAGACCAAGAGCCCATGGTACTGGACACAATGCAACATCACAAGACAGTGCCTGCTCCTCTCCAAGCAGCTTGAAAGTGGGCATTGCATGTGGCTTCAGGCACAGAATTTCAGAACCACTGGGTTTGTTGGCATTGGCCTTAGATGGTCCCCGGCTGCCTCCAAATGTGAATTAAGAGGTGGCAAATTGAGCACAACCAAAGTCCTGGTTCAGGAATCAGTCCCCTCCCACTGACTTCACCGGTGGCTATGCACACCCAGAAGTGGATGCAGCCCGTATGGCCAGACAGGTGCTGCCAGACCACCTCCTGGAAACTGCCAATATTACTTAAGGACAGGCTCCAGCAAATCTCTTAGGTGCCTGAGTGCCTATTGATTGCTGTGGGACTGTAAGCACCTAAATACATTTCTCTATTTGACCCAAAGCTCTCCTAATCCTCTCCTTGCCTTCCCTTTCAGGAAATCAAACAAGTGGAACTGGCTTGTTTGTTTGGGAAGCATAAAGGTTCCCTGGGAAGCAAAGACATGCAGACATGTCACTTAATTCTGGAATTTATTGATTACAAGATACAGAATCCCAAGCCAAAATGTTTGTAGGCAGATAGAGTGTAAACCTTACCAATTTCGTTCCTGGTCTAGATTAAAGCTGTAAATATAACTCGACCATTGCACACTCCTGCAAGCAAAGACTTCTCATACAACTTAGGGACTGAGCCCATCAGTCTAGATATCAGTAAGAAAACCATTTAGAATTACATTGATATAGATTAGCTTGGGTCAGTTTAATGGAAGTACTGCCATTTTACATGTTGGCTGGGCTCAATGTCAGCTAGTTTAGTAATCCGAACATTTTGTGTAAGCTCCCTCTCACTGCTGAAGACAGGTACGTACTTTAATGCTTCCTATAGCAGGTGAGCTTGGTCACTCTCTGGAAGTGTGGATCTCTTACCTGCTGATTAGCTGCCTAAGATCTGGCTGGTTTCAACTTAGTTGAGAGAGATTCCCACCAAAGAGACCAACTGTAATCTGGGCTCTGCAGCTCTCCTGAGGTTAGGAGCTTACTGTTGCATGATGGAGCCCAGTCTGTGGCTGACTTTAGGACCAACAGACCTGGTGAGCAGATACCCTGAAAAGGAGTCTGTCATTTAGGAAAAGCTATAATGCTGGAAACCGTAGAATCCAGGATCAATTGGTCTTTTGGAATCTATCCATTGAATTCAGGAAGATGCCATCTACACATCATTTTACAATCATTCCTCTTGAATGCAGAATACAGAGTAGAGGTTTCAAAACTGGATCTACAGTTGGGAACACAAATCTAAACCAATGTTACTCCTTCCCCCAAAATGGCAGTGATACAACAATTTTGACAGCTGAGGAAAAAGTAGCACTAAAGCACTTTGCTCCCAACTGAAGAACTGGACCAATTTGTATTGTATAATAGAAAGGTTATTCTGAGGACTATGGCATTACTTTTAAATAAGTATGGATGACTGAGACCTACCTGGAAATTAATTCCCTGATCAGCTCTTTTGCAAATAAAGAAATTAGGTCTGCTAGTTGAGGTTTCATGACACTGGTAGAGTTCTGGAAGCATGAAATGGAGTTCTGCTGGGGGTTGTTATCCATGAGCTAGATCTGAAAGTCATAAATTGATCAGATTTTTGAGAAAATACCTTTTAAAAGTAAAACTGGATGCATTTAGTAATCCAGATTGTCAGCGCCTAAAATTATTTCAAAGGTAGCTTTGCATTTTATCAAATTTCTGAGATTCCTGTCCTTTCTTAACCAGCACCAAGCATTCCTTCCCAACTTCTTCCCAATGTCCTCTCCTCTTACCAGTCACAGCAGCCTTATTGGGGATTTTTTCTCCTTCCTTTAGAGGCAGGATTGGAAAGGATCTGCTGAAATACAGTATTCATCTGGTCGTTGCCGCTGTCGCTGCCTCCTTCAAACGTTGATCCTGTTCCTCCAGCCCCTCTCCAGCAGCAAAAGCAGAGTGCAGAAGTGACCTCCTGCTAGTGCCACAGTGCTGTGCCAGGGTCTGAAATTCAGAGTTAGGGCTTCAGGCCATGGGAGGGTCCTGCACATCTGCAAGAGTCATCTCCTAAGGAACCTCAGAGCTGGGTGAAAAGGCACAGGGTTGGCGTTTTTATATTGCTGGAGGGAGAGAGTCAAGCAGCGTGATGGAAGGGGTTGGAGGGAAGAGGTTGGTCAGCTCTGCCCATCATACAAATTCGGGAAACATAAAAAGAATGCTTGCTGGACTGAATAAATACATTTCTGTTCAGCATTAACAAAATACTTCAGTGTTGACAAACCCTGTCTCTCTGTCCACTCTCACTAAAGAAACCAAACAGTAACAGAAATTATCCTGCACAGCATGAGATTTCATTGGAATAAACAGTTTAATATCTATTTTTGCTCTTACTTACTTGTGAGCCACTTTTTTTCAGAGGTGAGTAATTGAGGAAGAGCTACTGGTAGTTTAGCAATAATGTTTAATGAACTGAAAAATGATCTGTTTATAGGAGGATTAATAGCTCTCTGCACATTAACCTCATGTGGGTTGGTTAGTGAAAAAAGAAAATATGTCGTGGGCCTGCAGCTTTCAGTCTTCAGCTCTCGGGCTGAAGTCACTCCCGCCGTAGCCTGGCTTTCAGAGCAACATCGCCTAGGTCTGGCAGGCTAATGACCAAACCAGATTTCTTCTCGGTGGTTTTGCTGTCTGAGCAATAAAACATCACTCTCCTTTTTCAGTCTCCTGAGAAGACCTAGCCATGTAAGCCACTTATTACCTGGGATTTTAACTTCATTGTTGAAAATGGTATGTTGTATCAATGGGAAAACAAGTGCTTGTGAGCTAACCTGCCCTTAAAAACGAAATCCTGGAGGAGACCAGACCCCATTTTACCATGGGATAAACTCAGCAGTGGCTGAAGCTGTTGAAGTTGCTGTTATGGGGTTATTTCCAGGTAAAAGCTGTATGTGCCTTGTCACCACTGTAGTGCCACAAGGAGAATAATATCGGGCATTGGTGTGTGTAAAAGTTTATGTCCCCGCATAGGTTTGGATTTCCTGCCCAATGGGGAAGATGGACATGAAGGGAGTATTCCCTGATGTTAACACTGCTGGTACAGTCTGTGGTCCCCGTTATGTATGGTGAGAGGTTGATCTAATTTTCAGTTCCCCCCCACCCGAAATGTATCCTTTGGAAATGTGCGTGTACAATTGCTTTAGTAAAGTGTATGCCCTACAGAGATCGTGGCGTGACAACTGGGACCTCCAGGTATTTGCTCTCCAGCATTAAATAGAGCTTTTTCTCATGGTTTTGCGTGGGCTGAACTGCTGGCAGCTTTCATTTCAATGCCCAAGTAATGTAAAAAGTCACCTCCATTGCAGGTTCATGAATACAAAAGAGAGAAAAGATAAAATCTGGAAGGGAGAGTGAATGACCTAGTTCTAGGGCTTGCACAGTGAACACCTTTGATCTTGTATCTGTACAATGAGACAACTTTTCTACAACACACTAAATAAAATAGTTGGTCTGTCAAGAGGGAAGAAATATGACAGTAGAAAAATGGGTATTAGAAGCAAGGGCTTCAGCCCCATCAGTAAGCCCAACAGTAAGTATCCAGTCAACATGTCTGAAAAAGCTGAGCTCACAATGACGGTCATCCAACAATCTCAGCTTTTGTCCATTTAACTGAAATCCAAATTCTATTTTAGAGTGATGGATGTAGAAAAAATACACATTAAAAAACTATTTTAGATTTCCTTGGTCCCTAAATATTAATTTCTATAACTAGTGGTGGCTGTGATGGTGGTCTGTTGCCACATTTCTTCAGCCTAATTCTGGCCTAATAGTCACGCCAGTGTTTAGTGCAGTTTCTTTTCAACATGGTTTAATTTCTGTAGCTTTGTGTTCTATCAGTTATAGCTAATTAAAATTAGACTGCAATTAAATTATAACACAATCAGCAGTTCTGGTCAATTAGAAAGAGATTAAGTGCCATGCAAATCTGTTATGGTAGAAAACAATGCTGAAATAAGCAGTTAGAGGCTCTCGTTAAAGGACACTGCTGTGCCTGTGCAGTCCCATCCAGGCAGTTTAAATTCAGCGTATGTGACATATAGGCACGTGCCTTCCCTGCCTTTTGCCAGGATGTGGGGCACCCGAGCCCATTTCTCCTTTTTGCCAAAGCCGAGGGTTTTGTGGTCCGCCATCCTTGGTGGCTGTACCAGACGAAATTTTCTTCTGCCCCTCCAAATCTGGCTGGTGAGAGGAGGCCGGGCCTCTCCCCAGTGTTGCCCCATGGATTGTATAACCCAGGCCAGCAAGGGATGAGTGCCACACGGCCGTGGCAATGCCCCTCAACCTTCTCCCGCAGGATCTTCGGGCATGAGGCCTCCCCCGGGGGCTGGGACAGGGCGGCTGGGTTAGTGACTGCTGCTACCAGCCGGGCTCCCCAGAAGAGCCACCCACGTGCTAGCCTAGAGCCGAGCCTCTCCCAGCCCTTCTCCTGGATGCTTCCCGGTGCCACGATAAACATCAGCTGCTGGATGCAGAAAGTACTAAAAACGACCCCCCAGCAAACGCGGTTGGTGCGTTTGGCCCAGCGGCACCAGCCAGCGGTCGCAGGGGACGCCGGCACGCGTGGGGCCCGCGGGCTGCAGGGCCATGCTGCAGGAGCCGAGCGGGATCAGCTGGGAAGTTCCCGCGATGGGGCAGCAACTTGCGATGAACCAGGTGTCCTGCTGTGGGCAAGTAGGTTCAGGAGAATGATCTCATGGCGTTAAGTCGAATATACTGTGCCAGCAGGAGGTTATGCAGTCTGGGCAGACATTAGATGGCAGTAAAAACTACGCTTTTCAGGGGCTCCTTCAGGTAGAAGTGGAATTAAGCCAGGTCACGGTGGGGGGACCTGTTTAGGGAGGAGGACTTATCTCACAGGTCACCGCAAAGCACCCTGTTCAACTGGAAATGGCAAGCTCACCGAAGCAATTACCTAAGAGACCTTCATGGACCAACTGCTCAACCAAGATGATTTTAATTAGGCTTCTCAGAAAACTATCATCTGGAAGAACTTTGAGGTTATTTTTAAGTGGTCACTGACTGCTGGTGGTAATTTGCTGCAGATGCAAGGTGCAGCTCATGGATGTCCTCAGACTTCAGATGGCAGGGTTCTTGGTGCAGTAGGGGCTTTGTAGTTTCCCTCTAGCACTGTATAAAAGTGATGCTTATCGAGTTACTCTCGTAGTTGTGAAGCGTGATGATAGCTGGTGCAGAGACATTACTGCAGGGCCCACTGGTTGAAGCTTTACTGAGACTTTGAAAAAAAGAAATGCTCAAACAAGAGGAGGGAATAGCACCACGTGCTCTGCCTTGTAAATGGGGAAGGGCTTCTGAGCAGATAAAAAAAATCTTTTAATATCATATAAGCCATTTGTTCACTTAGCCACAGCAGAGCTAACAAAACCAAATGTTGTCAACTCAGTTTAATTGCAATGCTGGTAAGCCTTGTGGTGCCTCTTGGGTTTTTTGTTTTATATTGTTTTTTACAGTCAAAACAGCTTGTAAAGGCAAACAAGTATAGGAGATTTTGATTCTTTTGTTTACCTGGTTTTGCTCTGAAATAAGTGTTTTAGTCCTTCTGCTTGAATGAATGAATTCTTTAATGAATTTAAATTCCTTGCCCAAGAGCCCAGCAGAGCCCATTTGAGAGGTCCAGTCAGGCAAAGGCATTGTGGGTGACTGACTGTTGGGAGTGGGGAGGTTTTGCTCAGCCCAGACAATATGATCTAGTCTCCCAAGTCCCTGATGAGGCTCTCAAGGCAGGCTAACTTAAGGTTTGTTGTAGGGATTGGGAAGTTTAGAGTGACCGAACCCTTTTCATTCCTGAAAACATCCCCCGGCAGAAGGGTTTCCCTGCTCTTTGTTTCCAAAGGGTTTGCATGCAGGTTTCTTGTGTTCACTCAGCTCTAGCCGTTTGTTTTCTGTATGCTCCAGCATGAATTTTAATCTGTCTGTCCACATTTAGGACAGCATTTGCTGGTAAAGAGCACAAGCAGAAAGAGGGAGTGAAACACTAAGATGCTGCTGTTTTTTAGCAAAGCAAGCCCTGAAAATTTGTTACCAAACCATTCACGATTTGTTCAGGGTTGAAAAAAGTCTTCAGCTGTCTGGCCCTTAGTGAATCCGATGGGAATGAGAGAGCTCTCAACCTTCACAAATCAAGCCTTGAAGTCTTTCCAGATGCTCTAAGCCTGGCTTTCCACAGGAGGCTGCTCAGAGAGTGCAGTCGTGGAAACCCGCTTTTAATCCCACCGAGAAGTCCTGTAGTAGGTAGCCAGAACAACCAGATGTAATACGGTCGGCACAATGTCCCTTGGGAAACACAGGTGGTTGACACAAAGCAAGGACTTGCAGGGTCCACTGACCTGCGCCATGGGGCCCTGCTCTCTGGTAAGTCTCTGCTCAAACCCAATTTCGGCGTGGGACAGGATGAGTTTTGTGTGAGCCTACAAATAAACGAGGCACGCAGCTATTGTCAGTAATCACTCTGCATTATATATATGGATGTTAAAAATCCAATGTTGGCTCTCATGTAGCAGAGCTCCAAAATGAACATATGCATCTTCCACTTTTGTTCAGCCAAATAGATTTTTAACTCTCATGAAATCTCTTAGGAGATATCCTTGAATTTAACATACTGTTGTGTATCGCTGAGGTGCTGGTTAATTTAGAGTGTTTGTGATGTTATTATGTTTCCCTCAAGTACCAGTTTAAAACACCTTCAAGAGGAAATTAGTTTCCTATGTTATTACCCTGACTGGTTTCAAGCAGCAGTTGCAAGCACAAGTCTTCCTGTCCCAGCTAGACCCATCTCTGGGTAGCAGAATGCTGTACCATATCCTTACGTACTGCAGCAGGCCAGCTAGGGTAAATGAGAGCGCACCTATGGGAGTGAACTAACCATTAAATTTTAATGTTACCTAAAGATGTAAGGACAGCAGGAAGCGAAAATAATGACAATTCATCATCATAGCTGTGCTGGCATTGTTTTGCATAGTTAGTATTACTGTTATCTATACTTCAGGTGTCCCTTTTATGCTAATGGGACTCTTTCTGATAACAACCGCGCATTACGGGCTATGTAAGCAGAGAATAAGAGCTAGTCCCTGCTCTGACGGCCTTCCAGTATTATTTGATCTAGGAAAAGAAGGGCTTGAGAGGAAGGCACACAACTTACAAGGAGAAAGTTGTGAAATGAGTCACTAAAACTGGAACTACTTAAGATGAAGGACTCACACGGAGGTCTCTTTAGCTTGCTCCAGTGTTTTCCTTTTAAGTCCATATTATCATGGCTGGTGTTTAAAAATACATGCATTCAACAGAAAGACTGTACAGGGCTTCCATCCATAGGTCTGGCTGAGACAAATATGTCTTCTCTTGTTTAGATGTGTACAACAGCTACTCAGTGCATCTTGATTTAGATAGCTATAAGTGGCTCTTTCCGAAGGGTTATAACAGAACATATATTTAGAAGGCCACATTGATTCATTACCAGCTTCCGGTGAGATAATGTATGAAATGAACATGAAAATCAATAAGACAAGCAAAATGAAAAGAGCTTGAGATAAGCAGGAGGAGACAGAAGAAATCAATGCCATCCAGCTACTATCATGGTGAAACAGAGTCCATAAGACATCATATTAAATTCATAAGACACATATTTCAAATACCAGTCCGTAACATCACCTGTGACAATAACTGTAACAGGGATTGGCATCAGTATATCCACATAATTACAGTGAAATTCTTCAGACACAAACTATCACGGTACATTCAAGGCTGTTCCAGGATGTGTTTTCCAGAATAACCTTTATATGTTTAGTATAGGGAGATTTATTGATATAAGATCAAATATTAACCTGCCTTTCATAACCTGGAAAAAATAAGCCACATTAGGAATAAAAACATTGACTATTACACTATTGCTGTCTGTGCATGTGCACAGATACATAAATAAATAAATAGATAATACAGCAAGGTCCTCTGATCAAAACTGATTATTAATTTCATTCATGTCACTTACTCAGACTTTTTGGAAAGACTGTATAGTGTTGACAGGAAAGCTGCCTGAATGTTTTTTCTCCACTTTTACATCTGTTTCTTATTTTTATCCTACTGGACAGCTTGGCACTGTGAGAGAGTGAAGGCTCTTATTTCTTTTCCCACTCAGGAGTGTATCATACAGTATATTATCAACATCTGATATTAAATGCATCATGTGGATTGTATTTTTCCCAGTATTTCCTCACTGACCATGGCGTCTCCCTCTCATTCAAACTCTTTTTGGTCCACGCCATTGCAATGCCTTTCAAGAGCATCCTTTCATTGCTGTGGCGTTAGAATGTATTAAATCCTGTTGTCATTTTGAAACCTCTCTTTAAATACCCTTTGGACAAATGAGACATAGTCAGACCATGGTTGAACTGAGCTCAAGAATGTGTGATGTGAAGGAAAAGGTGTTGTATTACCATTGAAAAAAAAAAATTCTGTTCCACAGCCTGGTGAAACAGCCCAGCTGCTAAAGCCAGGGCAACCCTTGCACCAGCTGGCTCGGAGGCCTGCAGCTGTAGAGCTGAGATGATTTACCAGCACTGTGAAGAAGCTGGAGACCTTTGCCTACTTGGAGGTATTTGCTAGTGAGGAGGAAATCATGAGGATATCATTGTTTTCTGCACAGGCCTGCCACGGACTTTTTTTTGTTGTTTGTTGTTGTTAGCTTTTTACAGTTTATATATATATATAAATAAGAGTTCAGCCCCCATTTCTTCTGACTTCCACCTACTCATCTTCATCATCAGTCCTTTGTAATCTTTGTCAGCCACTCCAAGCCAGGGTTTAACAGCTGAAACTGGTGAAATGTCCTAAAAACCTGGGGGTCGTCTTCCTAGAGCCTTGCAGCAGCAGAAAAGCTGAATCCCTCATGTGTCTTATATTTTCTTCTCCTGAAGTCTGCAACCGCACAGTTTACACCTGATTTATTTCTAAAATCACTCGCTGTTAGTGTTTTTCCCTCCCATTGGTATATAGCTGGCATTTTTCCCCCTGAAATGTATTAGCTTGTATTTTTCTACTCTGAGCAATATTTTAGTGCCTAGACCTAACATCGCTATCACAGGCCCCCCTGGCCTTTGCTCCAAGCATCGGAGAAACAAGTGCTTGTTTGTGCTGAGGTTCCCATCCAGAGATGCTCCCAAATCTTCTTTGGCACTTCCCTTTTGAAACTTAGGAGAAGTCTAGCTAGGCTAGTGACTCTGTAGTAAAGGCTGAGGTGGCTTTTTGTTGCGTTTATAATGTGAAGTACTGGAAGATACACTCACTTGTCTTTGTGTATCACCTCTTGCTGCTCTAGTCTTCATTTACTTACTGTTTACGTGCTTACAACTCATTTAATTTCTAGTGAAAAGAACAAAAGACATCCTTGAAATATTGTACTTGTGTTTTTCTGGGGCAGGTTCGTTAAGCTTCCCTGCATTCCCGTCTTATCTCTTGGGGGAGTCCAAACGTAAGATTTAGCCTGGTGATGTGACTCAACTCAGAACACAAAAATGGAATTTGTGGCCTTAAATGTACAGCTACCAGGGATCATGTTTCCAAATGCAACATCTTAGTTTTCAGAAAAATACACAAAAGTATATCCCAGCTGGATTTTGTTTTTCAATGAGAGGTCATAAATTTTGAAATAATATACTTTATAAAAACTTTACACTACCTAATAACCTTTGTGAATAGTTTGATTGTACTTTAAGCTGAACTTTTTCAATGAAAAATTTTCAAGGACACGCAGTTTTCATTTGCAAGGCATCAGTGAGGATATGTTTGAGGAATTCATTACCATTACAGGTTTGACAACTTTTCCATTTGCGTTAGAATGCTCTTTGTGTCCAATATTACCTAAAGTATTTCCAAATATTGCCAGCAAATTGTCTTCCTGTAGTCATAGGCAGATTAAAATTGCCTTTTTGGTGTGCAGATGTAAAAATTATAACTTACCTAAGCAAGACAAAAGCATGAACTGTTCCTTCGTGCTCTTTTAAATCAGTTTTCCTTCCTCCATTGCCTGAATAATGCAGTTCTTCACGTTTTCATTGCTGCAAACACAGCTGCATCCCAGTGTAACTGCATTCATTTCAGCTGCGTTACTTCAACGTGGTGAAACCCAGTGATGGGACAGTGCTTGCGCTGTGAGGCATGATGTCTTGGTTTTGTCTGGAATAGAGTTAATTTTCTTCCTGATAGCTGGTATAGTGATGTGCTTTGGATCTGGGATGAAAATAATGGTGATGATAATGTACTGATGTTTCAGTTGTTGCTCAGCCGTCAAGGACTTCTCTGCTTCTCGTGCTGGCTGCCCAGCGGGTAGGCTGGGGGTGCACGGAAGCTGGGAGAGGACACGGCCAGGACAGCTGACCCAGGCTGGCCAAAGGGATACTCCATACCACACGACATCCTGCTCAGTATATAAAGCTGGGAGGGGGGAAGAAGAAGGAAGGAGGGGGACGTGCAGAGCTATGGAGTTTGTCTTCCCAAGAAACCATTACGCGTGATGGAGCCCTGCTTCCCTGGGGATGGCTGAACACCTGCCTGCCCGTGGGGAGTGGTGAATGGGTTCCCTGTTTTGCTTTGCTTGTGTGTGCGGCTTTTGCTTTGCCTATTAAACCGTGTTTATCTCAAACCACGAGTTCTCTCACATTTACCCTTCTGATTCCTTCCTCCGTCCCACCCGGCAGGAGTGAGTGAGCAGCTGCGTGGTGCTTAGTTGCCAGCTGGGGTTAAACCACAACGTATGAGGAAAAAATTTGGAGCGTTTCCAGCAGCAAATACACTCATTTGGCAGCAGAGCTGAGATGTGGCATTTACAAGAAAGTTAAAGAGAGAAAAAGAGCTCTTCTTTGTAGAAGGTGTATCTTTGTATATGTGTCTTGACTAAACTCATCTCATGGTGACATTGGTAACTCTACCTATGCTAGATTTAGTACGGGAAGACCATGTGGAAGTCAGCTAATCTTGTCTGTCTTTCTCTTTCTTGGGGACTGTGTGGTCTCGATATATTTTAGGCAATTGTCTGAAAGTAAGAGGAATGAAAACTTTGCCTATCTATCTGTTCTATGCACCAGAAGCTGGCTATCTGTGACTTGCTATTTTCAGTCTCCCATCTCATGCTGGAAATTTTCAGGAAAAGAGCCAAGTCACAAAGCAGCCCTATCACAGCAAAAGCAAGACATCACTCGCTTCCTTCTCCTACCTCACCTCTGCATCACGTACTGGAGACTGAGAGGATGGCGGGGGTGAGTCAGTGTTCCTAGCGCTGCAAAAATCATCCTTTCAAGAATAACTTTTGAGTGTGACTCTCAGTTACTGTCAGAAAATAATGCATTGGTCTTAAAATAAGTTACCTCTCAACCTATCCCCATGCTGACATCTGGTCCGCAGTCTCCTACGTCTTGCTGGGGTTTACGATACTGCAAGGAGAGCACTGGCACAGCACAGCCGAGACCCCAGGGCTTTTAGGCCAACCAGCAGGACTAAATAGAGGTAGAAATGGAAGCAGCAGCATCCAAAGTCTAACGTGTCCATGAAGGGCAGAAAAGCTTTCATTGGTGGCTTTGTTTCTTGCCAGAAAGGACCTTGTTGTGACTATCTGACGCTGGAGGGAGTTTCTTTAGTACTTGACAAAATAATAATTTCCTGTCTGGATTAAGGAGTAGCCTTACACCAGAATCACCCAGAGACATTTTTACAGGATAAAACAGGAGCTCCTCTAAGTCCCACAGAGGCCAAATGACTGAAAGGTCATTTGTTTTCATCCTTTTTCCAGAGTTGTAGTGTTTTCACTTATCAATCAGAAATGTACATTTGTTCATGAATTTAATTTCAAAAAGTACAGAGAAGAGCTTTCCCTGAGGCTTCGTCTCAGCAGAGCAGAAGAGGCCTCGCTAGTCAAGATTAGGACGTGAATCATGATTTTTTTTTTTTTTTTTTGCTCCTTTGTCTCAGGTGCAACACATTTTACGCCTGCAGGTCCTGGGGCCTGTTCTGCTCTTTCCATACTCGCAGGCTCTCCAGTGGTGCAAACACCTTGCGCTTAGGGTGCGCGGCACCTCGCCACCGGTGCCGGGGAAGGAGGCGAGTGTCGCCTCACAAAAAATACTGGTTTCAGGCTGAAGGGAATTGCCTGCTGCAGTACAAATGGGCACTACTTCGTTAACTGTGATGGAGCCAGGTTGTCTTACACTAATAAAGAAATTAGGAACCAAGGACAAAGGAGCCTTAGGAAAAGAGATGGAGGAGGTAATCACTCCTGTTGTGCCCCTAACACAGTTGGGTTTAGAGCTCTGTTTACGTGCATGCACTCTGCTCTTACCAGTTTAACTGGAAACCAGAAGACTCCAGACTGTTTTATCAGATCTACCACGTTTGCAGCTCCCTGGGGGCTCTTCATGAGTCCTGCTGTCTTTTCAAGCACCTCTGTGTGCTTTCTGGCGTGTCCTAGGCAATCACAAGGGTCCAGCACTCAAGCATCCATAAGCTTCCCCATCTTTTCATTAAAGGCTTCTTCAGGCAGCAATGTGCATTTCCTACAATTCTTTTTCCTACTCTGTGCTTCATTTTATAGTAATATGGTTTTTTAAATACTCTCTTTTGGAAGATTTTTGCCACCTTTTTTTTTGCAGAAGAGGGAAGAAAGGCTGGAAGCTATAATGATAGGAAAGAAAGGAATAAAATGAAGACAGAGATACACAGGAGTCACTTAGGAGGGAAGTTTGGCATGATTTTATTAGAAAAAATGGGGAGAAATAAGGAGGAAGATAGGAAGGGCATTGTTGAAACATATCTTGGAAGTGATGTCAAATCTGATGTAAATACTGTTGTCTTGTCCCTTGGTGAAAGCAAAAGGATGTTTATCCTTCAGCTGAGCCCCCCAGCTTGTTCACCCCACTCGCCATCCCGCAGTGGGGAGGCAAAGTCTTGGCAACAAGTACCCCAGCCCTGCGATTTGCCCCAAACCCTGCTGCAGAGCACACGGAGTACACTGCCAAAAGCAGCTTGGAAAACTTTTGGCACCTGACTCTTATGCCTAAAATGACTTCTGTTTGAAAATAAAAAGTTCTGTATACATAATATATTAAGATATCTCTGATCAGGTGTAATTTAGTTGCTACCACAACAGAGCTATGTGCAGGCTATCCCGCTCTTTCCATGAAACACCAGCCAGTGAGGAGGTGGAGCAGGGTAAAATTCCCTCTGCCCAGCCTTATCGCAGTGGTACCCCTTGTGCATCTGGTCCACTTGGGCAAGTCTGAGCAATGCTGTGGTGCCTCTTCTGGCCTTTTGTGCTGCCTGGTGAGAGTCCGAAAACTGCATTCAGGCAAATCTCCTGTAAAGACACCCCCACCCCCAGCCCCCGCCACCAAGAAGTCCTAGAAAAGAAATGCTGTTCTGAAAAGAAATAATGTATGTAATTTCAAAGAGGCCATTGTTCTTGATTTTACTTTCTCTTTTTGAAATAATCTCTTATTTTCCAAAGAGGAAATAGTCCTTAAATTAGATCTCACAGGGATGCTGGCTCCAGAATTGTGAAAATTAATACACAAGCAATTAAATTTGAAAACAAAAAAAAAACCCCCACAACAATGGAGCAGGAAAGAAGTAACTGACATTAAAACCAGAGTTATGCAAATTAGATCATAAACTCTCAGCCAAATTTAGGAAATTTTTTTATCTTTAATTCACTTCACTCTGCCATCCAAATCCTTCTTGCCCATTTTCCCCCAGGATAAAAGTCTATCATTAAAAAATGGATGCATAAGATCCTCTTTCTATTTCTTCCTCTAAATAAAAGTCTTTATAGCAAATAATGAAGGGGAGCAGAAATTGAAGATGAAAAGAAACTACAGTCATGGTAAGTGACAAACAAAGCCAGGACTTGACAGATTAATTTCATTCTCTGAATTACACTGATCTTATTTGCAGGGTCATTCTATGCATCTTTGTTTTAGGTTGAAGAGTCCTACACATAAAGAAAGGGGTAAAAAAAAGGAGTTTTTGTTTGGTGTGAAGTACACTGGGGTTTGATTTACTTGCTTTTTATAAACAGCTGGACTCTTGCAGTACTAGCCTGCAGAATCAGGAAAGCTATCGTTGTGCTATTAGCAGACAAGCCCTCTGAAGCTACCCCATCCACAGAAAAATAGAGCCACCAAGGAGCAGTTCCCTGGCCTTCAGGGAACACGGCAAAATCTGTTGTATGAAATCAAGGGAGAACTGCAGCTTCTCAGCGCGGTTTACTTCGGGAGTATTAACGTTGTGTACTTTTATTTACCTACCCAAAACAGTTCAAGTGATCAATATGCATGTGACAACCTGGACCACGCTGCTGATGGAGGTAATGCTCAGCACTGGGATCACCCTGCTCTGAACAGACCTTCATGGCTCCCAGGCAAGGTGTTCCCTTCTCCCTGTGTCAGAGTGATTGGTATTAAAAAAAGTCCTGGCCCATATAGATGTTCACAATTATCTAGAAAGTATATCTACAGCTGGTTAGCGTAGCTAGCTAGTTAAAAATGTTGAAGGGCAAAGTCAAGTAGCTGTAAATTAGAAAAAGCCACAAAAACTTCTGTTGTAATCTTCGTTCAGTTTGTCATGGATGCGTGTTATGACATAACCCGATCTTTGGCATTATGTGTAATGGGCTCAGCACCTTTTTTTTTTACAGCCAGTTCATTCTTAGGAGAGTGGTGGTGGAGAAAGGGAATTGCTGTCTCTTTGGCAATAGTGCAGAGCTATAGTTGCTCATTTTGTCCTCAGGAAGATCTCTATACATCTCAGCAGCTCAGCTGTAATTAAAAGTAGTAATTGATAGATGATTAAAGGCTGTATCATAAAAAATTACTTGACCCTACTACTATATATTATTAGATTATCGAAGATAAGTAGGCACTCTCCAATAAGACTCTTCTCTTCCAGATTATTCCTGACAGCCCCTGTAATGAAAATGTCAAGATATCTCTGTCACATGCCTTTGAATTAAGAAGGCACATTATCATATTTGCAAATTGTTACCAAATTACACTCATCAAAGGGGTATTTTACTCCACTGATTGTTTCCCTCACAGTAATATATAACAAAAAGCCTAGAGATGGATGTCCTTGTGCAGCAGCATTTCTGTCATGTTGTCAAATTCCATTAATCTTCCTTTGGCTCATTTGTGCTTCTGAAATACCTGCAGTATTACTTTCATATCTGTACTATTATATATTATACTTGTCTAACACATATTAACTGTGCAAGCTGTAGACCTTGAAATTGGCACTAAAATTACAGGCCCTTTGTAGGGGGCTGAAGGCTCTATTGCCACTCATTACACAAAGGGATTAATTAAAGAACCACTGAAAGAAATGCTTTAAGAGCCTCTTCAAAATGATTGAATGTAGGGAGTCCTGCATTAACTACAGACTGATTCTGGTAGACCAGAATGATATTTGTTGGCGTGGGTTTTTTTACATTTCTAAGCACAGCATAAATATCAAGCATTGCCAATTCATGTTTTCACAGCCTGTCTTATGATATACATATATATAGGTAGGTAGGTAGTAGGTAGGTAGGTGGATAGATAGATAGATAGATAGATAGATAGATAGATAGATAGATAGGTAGCTGCATAACAAAATATATATCTCTATATCATAGGAGATGATAGCTATTTAGATTATATAAAAATTTCACCAAAATATGTGTAGATACAGATGTTAATTAAAGCCCTACTTTGGTGTCTGAGAACTGTATGAACATTTCAGTTTTCTTATTAAAAATATTCCTTGCCCCTGAGGTCAGGAAAAGAACACGAACATTCTTTCTCTGTCTGCAAAAAAATAAGAAAGGGGAAACAGAATACAAATAAAAGAATAAATTTTCTTTCCTTTCCTTTTCGTATCTCATAATCTGTAGATCAATCTCACATTTTTTTAAATCTTTGCACATATAAAACTCAGTATGCAAAACTGGCTCTCAGCAGCAGAGATTTTGTTGTTTACAATGTCTCATCTCTTCAGCTTTTAGCAAGGAACCCAGGAAAAGCGAACTCAAAGCAAGCATTATAATGCTGATAAGGGTAACAGTAAGGAAAGAGCGTAACATGCTTTTTTATAATCTATAGCAAAAATCTATAGAAGGGGGAGCTGGGGCTCAGAGAGACAGATTAGAACAGAAAAAATATACTGTTTGAAGCACCCTGCTAGGAAACTTCACTTAAGCAACTAAAACTTCACTTTTCCTGGTTAATCTGACCTTTGGAAGGAAGGTAAAGCTTTCTTCAGATGTGAAGTTGACATCAATAGGAGACAGAAGGGTTGAGCTTCCATCTGTCAGCTTTCTTTCCTGCGTGCAAGGTAGCTTTAGAGGCTTCTCTTATGAAACTCAAGTTTTAACTTGCCTTCCTGTGACAAATTTTGGACACAAGAAAGCAGATGCATCATTTTACACGTTTCACTTTGTTTTATTAGTGCTTCTCAGATTACAAAGCAAGGATATGACTAGAGTCAAACTGGACACTGGCTTATACAGCAGGATACAAGCAAGGTCCTAGAGGATCCTGGATGCTCCTACTAAGTAGTTATCCAGCTGTATAACAGTGAGGATCTCTATGTGAGGCCCTAATGATACAGCAGATGTGTGGGTAGACTTTCATGGACCTGGACAAAAGTGCAAAGAGGTCCATGTACCATAAGCTCACAAAAATAGTTTCTTCATTCATTCCAGCTTACCTTCTTATTCTGGAAGTGCTAGATCTGGGGAAATGATATAGCAGCTGCAGTACTCCAAGATCATAGAACCATAGAATCATAGAATAGTTTGGGTTGGAAGGGATCTTTAGAGGTCATCTACTCCAACCTCCCCGCAATGAGCAGGGACAGCTTTCACTAGATCTGGTTGCTCAGAACCCCGTCCAACCTGGCCTTGAATGGTTTGGCCAATGAAATCTATGTTCCAGGTTGCTGGCCCAGATTTACCCTAGGTTAAAGATCTGCAGAGGGTTGGCACAGAGAAAAATGAAAGATTCAGTGTCAGAAATTTTGGGGGAGGGGGTTTAATAATATTATATAAATTTGAATGAGTGCAAAATTTGAAATAAATAGAAATACAAAAATCACCATTTCAACTTGATGTGTGGGGTCTCAGATAAGTAGTCTTTTGTGAAACCCTGCCATTCACTCCCAGACTAAATGCTATTTTACAGCATTTTCAATAGC
The DNA here is from genome assembly GCF_964289735.1 of Phaethon aethereus. Classification (NCBI taxonomy): domain Eukaryota; kingdom Metazoa; phylum Chordata; class Aves; order Phaethontiformes; family Phaethontidae; genus Phaethon; species Phaethon aethereus. The sequence continues at coordinate 122,339,525 of NC_138582.1, read as the reverse complement.
CAGGTTTTATAAGCCATTTCTTATCATCGTCTCCTTATTTTTCTCCTGTATTTTAAAGCATCAAGGAAGCCACTTGTTCTTTAGTACCTGCATCCATTCTGCCAGCACCCCAGCAGCACACAGCATGCATAAGTATATAAACCGAGTGGAAAATTCCACTGAATGGGAGCTCTCACAGCACTCTTCCAGGCTTATATCAGCTTTTACAAGACAGAGGAATGGAGATACTCACTGTTAATACAGCAGGTGTGTAGCTTGTGGAGTGCATTAATCGTTCACTGATTCCTGCCTTCCTTCCACGTTCTGTGGGAAAGCTGCACGTGAAGGCGGGCAGGACTCCTATTTGACATACATCCACGTTTATGAATTAAGAGCCCCGGTTTATTCCTTGACACCTACTGTCCAAGGTCTGATTTAACTTCCTCCCTCAGTTATAACCGTACCCAGTAAGAGATCACCCCCCGCCCTCCTTAGCCTGCTTACCCCATCCTTCCTGCCAGTAACAATTCATACGATCACAGCCTGACTCACGGGGGTCACTGTAAGCCTCCAAACACCGACAGATAAAAATGAACTGTTTGGCTGGGAAGGGAGCAGCTCAGACTCAGCAAATGCCCGGGGATGCCATGGTGATGCCGCAGCTAGCGGCCGGGACGGACAGGCATCACGTCCTACTGTCCCAGCCACGGGGAGGTGGAATGCTCTTGAGCATTCGTGGATGCAGGCGTGTGCTTGCTGTCCCCACAGAGCTGACATTGCTTTGTTGTTTGTTTTAAAGACTTTGAGGAAGTTCCACAGCTGAGGAGAAAAAGGGCTGCAAATGAATCCTGGGTTAGAGGAACATTAAGGTTGCCGAGATGTACATGCAAACTAGAAATGCTGACATTACGTTAGTCTGCAGAAGTGTGACGTGATCTTCCTGTGCTCACGCACAGCAATGCGAGTCTGAATGTTCTGATTGCTGGCGATCGCTCTGCAGGATTCCTGCCCTACATCAGCTCCTGCTTCTATACTGAATCCAGGCTGAAGAATAAGAGGAAGGGATTGTACATCCGTAAAATACACTACACAATAAGCATAGTAGCGCCTATTAAAACCTTCTTCATTCTCCTTCTTTCAGTACAGATCCAAGCAAAGTATGTGCCTGTAAAACCAATTAAGGGTAAAAGGAGCTCCTAACAACATGAAAATAAGCTGCTTAAAAATCACACTGCAAAAGAGACACAAGCTGGCTGCTGATCTGTGCTGTGATTACACACAAGGACGCAAGCTGAGGCCTGACTTAGTTGATGGGCAGCTGCAACTGAACATAAACCCTAAAGGAAATAACTGCACTCAACCAATGCCATTCCGTGCCGCAGTCAATGCAGATGGTAGCGTAGTAACGCAATGGCCACGAGGGGAATCTGTTATTGGAAGCTGGGCAGCTTACAGAAGAGGAGCCAATTAGTAGTGTGTGCTGCCTTTGCCAAGCACGCTGCCAAGAAACACAAGACGACCCAGGCCAACCCAGAGAAAACATCCCTGAGTAACAGCTTCTCCAACTCTCTCCACTGCTGTGATGAAGCCCAAAGCTGCCCAGCATTCCCAAGCCTCTTTCTTTGCATTTACCTGCACTACTTACTTGTTTAATCTACTTTTTCATCGCAAGAAGACTGCCCCAGGAAGAATCACAGCACTGCCCATGACGGGTAAAATGGCACCAGCTGAGCCTCACCTAGTGTGCAAAACAAGACGTGGCCTGTCCTTTGGTCCTGAGGCACAGCAGGGCTCCCATCCATGCTGCCAGCCCCATCCCAACCCCGAGAGAGGGTGGCCTGCTCCAGGCAGATCTCCAGGAACAGCCCCTCAAACGCATCGTGCCCTGATCCTCGCATTCCCATTTTCTACAAGATCCTGCTTGGCACAGGCATCCAGGGAAGGCAGCCTTGGCAACTGAGGTTACGCTAACTTGGCTAGTGCTTGCCTTCAGCAGTGCTCGTAGGTACTGTGTCAAATGGCAATCTCTTCAAAGAGCTGCTCTGCCAGTATAGGATGCTTTGCAAATTTTTGTTTGCATGCCTTGGTACAAGTTTGCCAAGAAGAATTACATCTTGGTCTGTTTATGCTCAGAAAGTTACCCTGCCGATGGTAAATGGGAAAAGGTTTTATAAAAGAGCATATTTTAAAACAATTTTGAGGTTCCAACTGTTAGACAAAGTTCTGGGACAATGCTGTTAGACAGGTTAGACAATGCTAGACAATGTTAGACAAAGTTAGATGAAGGTCCCAAATACACAGGTGTTTTCACGGCAAATATGTGAGTTTTAAGACTGAACGGAAGCATTTTGTAAGAGGATTTCAGTCCCATCAACTTCTGGACAGAACAGTGCAGAAATTAACATTGTCACTTGGAGTTTGTTTCTACCATTTTCTTCCTATTCATGGAAATGAGGAAATTAATGGAATTTATACATCAGAGAAATAAAATCTTGTTCTCTATTTCACATATGCATTGAATATCTTGCTCCCTCTTGAAATAGCATCACGCCCTCCTCACAGCCACCTGTGAAATGGCGCTAACAAAACCTTCTCATGGGCGCAGCAAAGAAGCGTGAGGCTAGAATACTGGCAACGGAGAAGGATCTAGAAAAATATGAAATTGAGGATTAAACTCATGTAGCAAAGAAACAAACCAAAAACCCAAACACCAGTGAATCTGTAGCAAGTGGGAATAAGGAAAGGATGAAGCTGCCATTGTTATTTCTGAAGGTCATGATTATTTCTGGGTATTATTCTTATTTTCACTCCAAGACTGTTCTTCATGGCCAGCAGTTGAGTGTTTTTCCGTTTGCATGAAGACTGCATGATCTTCTGATGCACAGCTGTGCACCAAATTCATGTCAGTCCTATGTATTGTGTTAACAGCCTGTAGCTCAGCATAGTTGTGGTGAAAATCACATTTTTAATATAAAAATGGACAAAAAGCCACTTGTCTTGCAGTCTGGCCTTCTCACTGAGCTGTTATATAACCATGAGTTAAAGCAATGCTCTCTGACAAATTTATTATATGGTCTCACTTATACATTCCTGGCTCAGAATAATTACTGCATGACCCATATGATCATCCCCACCACTGCAATATTTCTAACTATGTTTGACACTCAGCTGCAGAGCATTCCTTTTGCCCCATCCTCTTTCAATAATGCGAAAATGGAATTTGGATTAATCAAACTCTGCTGCTCACCACCTGCAGCACTTGCAATTTCCAGCTTTCAAGGCTACAATGGCAACAGGAAAGGCTCATCAGGGCATGGTAACAAGGCAATTGCTTCAAACCAAGGGTATGAATACCGGCCACATAAATATGGAAACGCCATCACAGGAACAGGGAGGCTGCTCCATCTAAAATGAATTAAGGCTAAATACCATCCCCTTGCAATTAGTTATGAAATTATATAACTGGGAATGGATGTGGTCAAGGCTAAATGCTCAGAAATATAGCTATCACTCTGCTGGGTCCAGCTTGCAGGAAAACATATGGAGAGTACATTTTACCACTGCCACCTGCTACTCAGAGGACCTGCCAACAGACAGAGCTGAGGGGGTAAGCTGGGAGTGAAACCAGCACAACGACTCTGAATTTTGCTGCTTTTCTTTAATGCTTAGGAGACAAGTTGGTTGTATTTATAATGGAGCCTTCCCCTCTTTCTCTAATCCACTGGCAGAGAAGACAGACAGATGAGAAGTATGAGAAGAGCTTTATCAAGTCGTAAATTTCCAATTGATTAGGCAAGTCCCGAGCTTCACTTGAACAGATGAGCTAATCATTACAGCAACAGAAGAAGAAGTAAGCCCATTCTACACAAGCTTCTAGGTGAACAAAAATGTTCCTGACACAAATCAGGTGAAACTTAAACTCCTAAATGTTTTTAATGAACTTAAAACCCAAATAAAACGACAGGGCAACTGAAAAAATATTAATTTTGCAAGTTTCAAGTTCCAGCCACTTTTTGAAGTGCCCTACATTTCAAGTTAAAAACTTTATGATTTGGAAAACTAGCGATTTTTATATTTTAGCAATGATGCAATGAAACATTCAAGGATGTTGAATCTCATTCAGTTTTGAAACTGTAATGGGAAATTTATTTCAGCTGATGCCTCCTTCTAATAGGTTTTTGTTACTACAGATTGGCCCTTCCAAATAAAATATCATAAAATATTTCTCAGCTCTACTTACAGTCTCGAAACAGAATTCATCACAAGTGCCTAGTTTTAAGAGGAAGAAACATTCAACTCTGCATTCTGTATAACTCTTCTAAAACATCTAAATTTGTTTAGATTCACCTGAAATTGGATTTCAGGTAAGCCAGGGGAATAGTCAGCTTCAGTGAAGCAGACACGTGGTGCCTACCCCTGCACCCTGTAACAAAACTTGACTTTCTCCGGTTTGAGTGACAGGTTTTTCAGCATGGGAGGGATCCTAACAAGCTTCACAGCTGATGGTGCGGCTGGAGACTGAGCTATGTCTCCACTCTGGCTAATCTGAAGGGAAGATTCCCAGAACAGCCGTCTCAGTTATCAAGCTCGAGATAACTCGAGAGCTGTGCCTCTGCTCTTCTCAGCCAGTAACTGAATGAGGATGTGCTCCCTCAAGTATTTTTTTTTTTTTAATCAGGTAGTCAGTATTATGCAAATATTTTCTTATTCCCCAAAATCTTGAACACTGGAGAAATTAATTTGTGCCTCTTAGGACAAAACATCCTCTTGCTCACTCTTCTCTTTCCTCGTCTCTTGTTCTTTCTCTTTTTATACCATGTAATGTAAGTTTTCCATCATTGCATCCACACACAAAAGAGCTGAGGATCTGTTGCACTGCATCTCCACAGATCTCAGAAGCTCTAAGCTAATTTATACTAGCTAAAATTCCAGCTCTGGTGGATGATAAAACTCCTCCTTAAATTTAACAACAAACACATCCTTAAGACATAAAACTGAAATTATATTTGGCATTGAATAAATATCTTTCCTCTGACAGTCTACTAACAGGAAACAGCATGAGATCATGAGAGTTTATCTAAGTCATACAAAAACTAAGAAAAAGTCTGAACTGACATTTCCTTCCAAGCATGTGCACCCAGACACGCACTTACACTTACGCACAGGCACTCGTACCCGCTTTTCCTAACAGAAGGACTCCACATGATATGTGCGTATGAAAGCTCTACAGACTTGCAGTTTCAGGGCAAATGTATATCTACATGGATATGTCTTGCAGCATTTTCAAATATTTCATTAGTTTCAGCCAAGTACAAAAGGAATATTGCACATTTGATATTTGTGATACACGGTGTCACCTGTTACAGTAAATGCATTTCAAGCAGCAATTACAAATGCAACAGTCTCCTTCAGGGTTTAATGTTCTCAAGTTAATGATAAATTAAAAAATTTATCAAAGTCCTATGCATGTAATCTTTTATATTCTTGCCCCACAGATTATTTAACTCAGAGCTGCCTCTGCAATTAGTGGTCAAAGAAGACAAAGTAGGAAGTGACCTATTTAAGAGCACAGCACTTGAAGTACATATACTCTCATAAGTAATTGATTCCCATAATTCTTTTGATTCAGTATGCATTATATATTATTTGTAAACCAGGCAGACTGACAAAAGAGAACCTCTGATACAGCCCCGGGTACGTCTGACCATGAAGTGACACAGGCATAGTGATATATGCATACTTATGCATGTATAAATCACTGTTGTTCCACACCAACCAACTGAACTAAAGCAATTTACAGCAAATGAAGTTTTGTTAAATATTTGCAAGATTGTGGTAACAGTAATGTTAGGGTCATATTTTAAAATTTAATAAGTAAACAACTCTCACAGCAACTGCATGACTAACTTTCACATGCAGCTATTGCTGTTGTGAGCTTCAATACCTAATTGCCATTTCCTTCACGGCATGCTTTGACTCTGCAGGAAACATCTCATTTGGATATAAGAGAACAATTCCTTCCTGGATGCCAGGATATGAGCAAGGCATCATCAATAAAGATTCAAAAGGGTTCCTTTTTAACAGTTTGTGAAGGCTCCAGGACCAACAGAATAGTTTTACCTGAGATTTGTGCAGAGAGGTCTTACATTCTCTGATTTCACATGGGATAGCTTTTATTTGGTTTTAAACATCCTAGCTATTTCAAAGACTATTTTTTCAGGAATTGTTTAGAGCATATTTTCCAGCAAGGCCTGGTAGGGTTTGAACAGTTTTATTTGACAAGTTCAATTAACTGGAGCTATTTTAGTGGTGATCCATCTGTCCTCTAAATTAACGATTGAAAAGGCCTTGACAGATGGTTTGTGGTCTGCTTTGTAAGAGGAAACCCTTGGCAACATACTCCAAGTGCTGTAAGTCTCAGACCCCACCAGGACCATAATGAAGAAAATCTTCCAAATCCTGCAACAAGAACCAGCAATGGCAACAGCACTGGGAAATTTGGAAATTCAGGTGCAGCCACCTAGCCATTTCAGCTATATAAGCCAACCAGTAAAATCACGATCATACAAGATGCAAAAATTCAAACTACACGGCCAGAATTCCCTACTTTTTCTGTATGTTTACAGCCACCATAGCACAGAGGGACCTCAGCAACATTTTGGGGCAGAATCAAACCGCCCTGCCAGGTGCAGGGTAAAGAAAGAAGGAAATGGCTGCACCTACTCCAACTGACCTGAGCAGTTGCTCATTGATATAACCCCATTGCTAATGTCTTCAGGGTAATAATTATGGCTTCTACAGGCCAAGTGCTTTTAAAGGAGGCCTTTCAAAACCTACTGCCACAATCATAGCAATCACACGGGTTCTTAAAGGAAATCTACAGCAGGTGAAGGTAAGCAAGAGCAGGGAAGCCCTGTTCAAACAGGCTTGGCTCGCATACGAGGACAAACTGCCATCACATTTGTGTTGGGAATCAGTCAGAGACACTAGGCACCAGCAAATGGCACCATGACTGCTGCCAGCACAAACATGGTGCTGGTCATGCCACCAGCAGCCTCCGCTCCCTGGGCCCCCTCCAGCCAGCCATTAGCTGCCATCTGCCTCCAAGCAAGACCCAGATGTTGCCACCTACTTTGCTATGGTTGGAAAGAAGGAGGCTCTCCAGCAAGTGTTTTCCCCAAAAACAGGGATACAAGTTCAGAGAGACAGCGAGGTGAAGGAAGGAAAGTTTCTTCATAGGCAACACTGGCTCTGCTTTTCAGAGCTTAGAAAATAAGCCCACCGTTCTCACATAACAGAGTGCCTGCATAAATCCACCCCTTGACAATGCAGCAACACTGCGGTAGCGCAGATGTTAACAGGTTGCAGCAGAAATGGTCTTTGTCATAGAGACTCATGAGGTTTTATAGTCCTGACTAACGCAGACACTTTTGAAAGTGTGATGGCAACATTCAGACTCCAGTGCAAACCAGAAATACTGATCTCTGATTCCAGGTCTGTACCCCGTGCTGTGTAGGCAATGCCGTAAGTGCCTTTTTCATGGTGAGTTTTCCAGGCAAATATACTGGCAAATATATTTTTACTACATATTCATTTCAAAATTGTGAAAATAGCAGAGCATGTGAGGAAGCAGGAATTTACATCCATGTAATTGCCAGCGAAAAGATGATGAGTTTCTTGATTAACAGCTGTCTTAATTGGCAAAACAACTACAGACACAGCCCACTCTCTCCACAGTATGAGATTACTATGGAAAGCCCAGGTCTCCTGGAGAGAGAGCTCATCTATATTCTGCTCCATATACCACCTTGGATGGCTCTGCTTTTTCTTATCCCAGACAATGGGCTTCAGGATCCAGTAAATATGTTTCCTGCTTTCTCTCTAATAGTCGCTGTAGCAGATAATGACCATCTCCTTCTGTAACTCTTCCTTGGTCACCTCTTGGCCAATCTGAGATACTGAATGCAGGCCCAGTATCTCACATTGCTCTTTATGATATGCAGTCACATCCATTTCAGGAACCTGCAGGTCGATAAAGGCTCCAGAATGTGCTGTCAGGAAAAAAGCCTACCAAGAGTCTAGGGAGCATGAAAGATAACTTCAGTGTGATAGAGGGAGAAAGAAGCAGCACAAAGGAAGGGAGAAAGATATCCTGCAAAAAGGAGTTTCAAGAGGCTGTGTGCTTTTGGTGATCTAACCAGGGAAAAGAGCCGGGCAGTCCTAACAATGACCTCTTTAGGATGAAAAACTGAGGGGCTGTAGAAAAGCCCGTGTTTGGTGACTAACATCCATTCATCTTTGGATTCATTTTGGCTGTAAAGTACTTCTTTATCAACACATTACATAAATGTAAAAATAAATGAGGAAGGAATGAAAGAGGAAGAGGAAAATAAACTAATAGAAAGAAAGTGAGAAGACGATTAAATTGTCCTTTTATTACTGCTGTGGTTTTCCTCTCTGTAAGTGATGCTCTGCTTCAATGCGTGGATCACCAATGGCAAAGCCTATACTGCGCTGGCATTAGAAAAACACCCATACAATTTTAAAGTATTTGTAGCAGTCAGATTCCTGAGGGAGAGGAAGGTTGGGAAGAGATCAAATGAGCAAGTGGGAATAATTTATATGATTGATTCACTCATCTTTTCCTGAATACAATGTTAGATAAACTAACCACACTTGCCCCTGCAAATGAGTCACTAGCCAGTTGTCTATTCTGCAGTGACTCTGAGGGACAACTGAATGCAGAGTGAATGAGGCACATGTTTTTAATAGTATGCTGTCTCTTATTGTAACATGGACTGAATTTCTTCAGCTCTTTTTCTTATAAGAACTTCCAGCCTGTGAAAATGTTTCCTGTTATCAGAGATGGGTATCACAATTCACTGGTTTTTTGGAAGGATGCATATGCTTGGTATTTTGAAATTAGCCTCCATTCCCTTTGGAAAATTAAACATTAGTACTGGGTTGCAATCATCTTCTTATCCCAGTTAAACAGTCAGGTTATTCATTAAGAAGGCCACCTTATTTTGCGAAATAGTGTTGTGACTAGAAGAGCTTGCCTGAGTTTTAACAGGAAAAAATGTGCTAGTTTGGGGAGGGGAGATTGCTGCTTGTTTTTTTTTACTCATAATCTAGGAATTTTACCCCACAGCTCTGAGCTACAAGTGAGCCTGGTTCTAATGCAGCCAAACCTCCGCAAACCATAGCAGTCTCATCCAACAGTAACATTGCTGCTTTTCAAACTGCAGAAGATAGAGAATTAAAACGAGTAGTTTTCCAGGTTGGTAACCAACACCAGCAGCATGCTACTCTTCAGGACATGTGTGGTGGGTTGACCTTGGCTGGATGCCAGGTGCCGCCAAGCCGCTCTATCGCTCCCCTCCTCAGCAGGACAGGGAGGGGAGAAAACGAGGTGGAAAAAACACGTGGTTCAAGATAGATAAAGACAGATTAATAAAGCAAAAGCAAAGGCTGCGTGTGGGAGCAAAGGAAAACAAAAGATTCATTCTCTACTTCCCATCAGCAGGCGATGTTCAGCCACTTCCCGGGAAGCAGAGCTTCAGTACGTGTAGCGGTTGCTCCGGAAGAGAAATGTCATAAAAATTGAACGCTCCCCTCCACCCTTTCTCTTAGGTTTTACTGCTGAGCTGATGTCATATGGTGTGGAATATCCCTTCGGCCAGTTTGGGTCAGCTGTCCTGGCTGTGTCCCCTCCCAAGATCTCTCCCATCCCTAGCCTACTGGTTGAGGGGGGAATGTTGGAGAGACAGCCTGGGTGCTGTGGGAGCACTGCCCAGCAGTAGCCAAACCCCGGCGTGTTACCAACGCCGTTCTAGCTACCAATACGCAGCACAGCACTGTGAGGGCTGCTGCGGGGAAAATTAACTCCACCTCAGCTAGACCCAACACAAGGTGTTATTTTGTCATATAGCAGCAGAAACAGGAACAGTGGATATTGAAGCAATAACACTTTCCCTCTGCTAATTTTTGTTTGATGTTACAGAGCCTGTAGCATCTGTGGGCAAGGAGGGGCATGTCAGAGGGTCAGGATGCACGGAGTCGGGCAAGTGTGCAGTCAGTTGCAATAAAAAGTCATGTCAGTGACGTCCATATCCTGAAGCTCAATGAAAGGAAGGCAGTGAACAGAGGGAATTTTCATGGGAGGTTGCTTGGGGTTTTTTTTACAGGTTTGGGGTTTTTAGTTTGCTTTGTTTTTCTGTAGCACAAAAGCAACACAGAAAAGATGTTGCAGCTAAGCAGCAGAGATCCAAAGAAGAGAAATGATAAAAGAAATTATGCAGAAGATGTGAAGTGGTCACATCTCACATTAACCCTAAAGAAGCAGCTGAAAGTAGCTCAATAGAGGAAAGAAGAGAGAGCAGAGGAGACAAGGCTAAACAGAAATAGGGATAAGCAAAAAAAAAAAAAAGAAAAAGAAAAGAAACAAGTGTGACAGAGCAGAAGGCAGAACAGACTTGAGAAGATTCACATCAGAAAAGGAGGAACTCGTAGGTCAATTGCTGGAGAATGCGGAAGGGGGGAAGGTAATGCCTGATAATCCCTCATCTGAGTGCAAAAAGATGCTGCACTGGAACAATCAAAGGTGAAGTGGGATGCTGAAGGGCTCAGAGGAAAAGCAGCAATGTTTGGGGATGTGGCAGAGAGTTGTGGTTGTGTTGGGTTGTGTTTGGTGGTTTTTTTTCAGAGGAAAACCAAAAACTTGAGATGAGAAAGGTACGGGTTCCTTTCAGACTGGTGCAGTGCAGAAGATTTTTAGGGAGTTAATTACAGCTGCACTTACTATAAAAAGGACTCTCTGGGGAAAGAAAGGTCTCAAAAGGAGACTGGCTCAATTGAAAGCAAAACATAAATGGGACCTATAAGGTGAGGAGCCACTCCATGCTAGGTTCTCATACGTTAGACTGGAGCAAAACAGTAAACATGGCTGGAGCAATGAAATATCTGCTAGAAGGGTGATGCACGGGGGTCTGTTCCAGTTCCCTGATCTGTTTCTGTATGAGACAGCCACAGGATACAATCCAAAAATAATCCAGGGACACCACTCCCCTGATCTCCTCACATCCATTTGAGGGACACTGACATGACACTGCCACCCCTTCTCCTTTGGCCCTGTCAGCCCAGTTCCAGCCCGTACCTACAACCAGGTAAGTTGGGCGCTTCCTTGGCTAGGAGACCGTGCAGCCAAAACCCCTCCGGCCAAAGCAGGATGGGAACCCCTCTTCCTTGCTTCCTGGGAGAGCGGTCTAACCTGGGGTGGGGGTAATGTAAAAAGCAGGTGTCCCACCATATGACACACACCTCATTTTTTTCTGATTTGTTTGTGTGGCCACCCCAGCATATTTGCGCACCATGTCTTATAAAGAACATTATAAAGAACATAAAGATCCTAACAGCTGCATCTTCCCCAGGCAGGGAACTTCAACACGTAGCTCAGCTTTTTAAATCCTACCCCCTAACACTGACAACTGTTTCCTGGGTACTGCAATGCTGATCACTGTAACATCTCTCATGGTCAGGTCCCATACACTTATCCTAAGTAAAAGACAGGGTAGGAAACAATTTCCAAAATGAGAAAAAAATTTGTAACTAGCACTGTATCATGTCGTCCTTCCATGGGGCAGTCTTGGATCTGCACAGTGGCAAAGGGGGAGCCTTAAACATTGCAATTTAAATCTGACTTCTCAGCCAAGTTTCTGTTGATGACATTAATGACATGTCAGTACGTTACTATGCCTCTAAATAAAGGTGATGTAATTTTTTTCAACCAGATGATTGCTTTTTCCTGCTTGGGATAGTTATATAATTATGTTATATTATAGTTACATTACTCGGCAAATATGACTGCCCTGATAAGTAATACATATTGTAAATAGCTTTTCTGGATTTAATATATAAGCTCTATACTGCTAGTGTTCCTGAGAGAATAAATCTGATGAGTACTAGGAATATGGATTAAATAAGTTATTCAATTAGGGCTATCAATATTGTGTAATCACAAATTAAATTTATTAAATACAGGTCATTTCCCCTTGTTGCTTGACCTGCATTAGTCATTATCCAATTGTCTGGACACTACTCTTGAGCTTATCAGCACAATAGCTCATTTCAAATATTTTGATATAACATTATTTTTTAATTTCTGATGCATTCTGAACCGAGAGCTGATCTGAACTAACACCTCCATACAAGCCTCTGCGCACATCCCTCTTCCTTTCATGAGCTGCAAGTGAACCCAAGTGTAATGTAGATGATGCAGTCTATTGTCTAATGCAGCAGCCTGCTAACCTCATTGTGCTAATGATGCTGGTCATCAAATTGCTAATTCTAAAGTGGACAGAGGATCATTATTTAATGGAGTAGTGTGTCTTGCTCACAGCTGAATAGAAAAAGATACTTCAAAATGCTTTAAAAAATGTGTGTCATATAATTGTTGAAACCACTGCTGCAGAATGATGCATCACTCCTTCCTTTGGGAGATAATTCAGCCCGTGGTTTTTAAGTGTTGGAGCTTTCTTTTGATTTGCTCTGGCACAAACATGAAGAAGGCATAAAAGATGGCATAAAGATGAGGAAGGGGATCAATCCTGGGGGAGACATGCTGCCACGACTGTGTAGTGTGTTCACAAGCATATGTCTAGGTGTCTTGAGGACACTGTCCTACACAAATATGCAAATTGGTCCAGAAATGCAGGAAAAGTAAAAGACCTGAGAGTATCAAGTTATACAGAACACTAATTTTGTGTGTGAGCAAATGCACTGCCTTGTCTCATTGTGAGGTTCCTGATCCTCAAGTGTCACTTTTTACTGACAACAGTTAATAACGGAGATGGTATCTTTTATAAAAAGATTATTGCTACTGATATGACTGGGGAAAAAAGGCAGAGAAGCTTTAAGAAGTACAAGCCTTTCTTCAGAACTAAGTAGAGTTTGCTGGGTTTAATGCTAAGAGTGGAGATTGATTGATTGTTCTGAATTTGAGTATGTTAGACCAGTCGAGTGAGGTGGTGGTGTTAAGATGAAGGTGGCAATAAGTTTCTTATACTCTACGGAGGAGAAAGAGAGAACAGAGACAGAAAAAAAAAGAAAAAAAAGAATGAATAAATGAATGAACGAATGATTACTTGTGAAATATGAAATTGTGCCCAGACATTCATGGCATAGGGAAATGCAGTGACATAAGATAAATAACTACTAAGTCTAACTGACTGGCTTTATGCAAGCGATTATAAAACGAAATCTCAAGCACCCTATTGCAGTCTAAGGCTATGTCTTACTGTGAGACTATGTCTTAATTTAAGCCTTTTAATTTTTAGGCTATGTCCTGGTGTGAACTCAAGCAAAGCCAGGACATAACAATAAACCTTCTCAAAGAGCAGCCACACTCCCTGCAGATAGGTTAGAGCACAAGGATCATCTCAGCTTTGAACAAGTCTATTCCCAGTGTAATCCCACTGGATCCAAAATTCAGAATTTCACTTCAAAACAATAGTTAACTTTATAAAGCCATAGAAAGCTACCAGCATCAGCGTGAAATGATCAATATTGCAATAGGGTGTGCAGTCTTCACAGGTTAGAAAGGGTTTTGAGCAGGAAGTAAAACATTCACAGAAGCATTGAAAATCAAATGCAAATTTCAGTCTAAAGGTCAAGACCAGATAACATTAAATATAACCTTTCATATGCCATAAATGCACGGAATATATTTCCATCTATTTTCATATAGATAAAGGGACGTGCATTCACTCACATTTTTAAATTAGTTTTTTAAACGGTAACTCTGTATGCAACAGTATGACTCTGTGAGATCTTTTCTGTAGTTTTGTGCAACAGACCTGAGATGTCAAGGGAATGGAATATTTCAGCGCTTCCTATTAGCTTCAGGAGCACTAGAAAATTTATCTTTGCTGTTTTCTGAAATCTTTTTACACAAAACCTTTAATTTTTACTTAATGATACCAGTAAACTGATATCCAATAAAATGATTCAGTTTCCTAAATGAAGGACATACATAAATGTTGCTGAGCCATTTGTCGCCATGCTCTGCTTCTGAGCCATTCTTCATTAAACCTTCACTGGCATCATAATTTTCACAATCGGGATATTTGAAGGTGGGAACCTGGAGAAAGGAACGTTTACGAGTGACATAAAAATGATCCCTTAGCCCAACTCCACCATAAAAAAATATGTTGTTGGATTGGATGGTTTCTTTCTCACAAGCTCCATTTATGACATTACATGCCATATGGTTTCTTAAAAATAAAGGAAAATTTTAACCATGCTGCTAGGAAAGCTGTGAACAAACAGATCTGAAACACTGCACATTTATCAATCAGAGACCATCAGAAGGTATGAGGTAAGGAAAGCAAAGGAGGCAATGCATAAGACACAGTCTAAGACGGTGCACCGATTGTTCGCTTTAATCCCTGTTTAAAAAATAGAAAGAAGAAAAGGAATCTGCTCGTGTTGTTCTATTAGAACTTGGAGGAAATAGCTGACTTTTTTCACTGCAGCATTTATTGTGTGGAGCTCAGCGAATCAGGCAGAAGTTGGAATAATTTCTATTGATTGAGCCTGCTGTAAAAAGGGGAAAAGTCTTTCTTTTACAGAACAGTTGGGCTCATTTTTCATATATTCTGTACATAACTATTTTGAAATTTTATTTAAATATGTTTGTATTTTCTGAATACATGCAATCTAAATAATAAATGAAAATAGTGAAACCTTTCATAGAGATAAGTAGCAAATAGCAGAAAGCTTTTTTTCACCTTCCACTAGATGACATTTAACACTACAATATAAACATAATCAATATAATAAACTTGCCATTTTTGATATAGGATTATTTTCCTCCAGAGACCTGGGGGGAAAAAAAAAATCAAGATCAGGGTTTCATTTTTTTCTGTAGTTCTGACTAAAAAAAAGTACTAAAAAATTGTCCAAAATTGTATTTGTTATGAAAATTAAAATAGTTTCAAAAATAAACAATTTTTAAAATACATAGACTCTAAAACAATTTTTTCTTCATGTGGGATTTCTTAGCCTGAGAGAGAAATTTAGCTCATGTCATTAAAAGATAATTGGGCATCAGACTTGGACAAACTGTATATATTATGGCATTTATCAGGGCTCTTTGCAGGTGCCTCACTAACAGTTCTCTGTGTACTGTGTACTCTGATGATGCTGAGGGAGTATTAGGCAGAGGAATGTGTTAAAATATTAATCCATTTTCCGTGGTTTTTTCTGAACTTAACATTTACACACACACAAAACATACAGTTAAGTAAAACTTTTAAACTGTCTACTGTCCTGTTCACTTGTTAGATACAGCCCCAAATCCTACCTGAACATTAGCTTTAACTCGATTCCTACAGCACAGCTGAGATCCCCTCTCCCAACCTGTTGCTAGTCAAGGTGCCCAAGTGCACGAGCTCCACTGGGATTTCCTCTCATGGGCAGCAAGGTGATCTGCTCCTGCCCAGGTGTGGAGACACCTTGGTTGTGTCAGGCCTGAACGCTCCCCTACCAAGGTCACCGAGAGGAAAAAACTGGATATTTCCGTGCCTAAATACCCTGACGGGGCAGGTGGGGCAGAAAGCTTTGGAGCATGTCCAGTGCACAGTTAGGCAGCATCTTGATACAAGAGGCACCTCACCACTTCCTATTAAGATACTGGCGGTGGGGGGGACATGAAGATGGAGAAACAAAGTGCTGTATGGACATGCATGGCGAAGATCACAGCAGACTCCACATGGCAGCTAGTAACTGTGTCAAAGCTCTCTCAAAGTGAGAACTGGCAGGCAAGCACAGGAAAACATGGCCAGGAGACATCACCGGCATTAGTCTCTTCAGTTTGTGTCTAGATCTGCTCACTGGAGATCCAGTTAAGATATCTTAAAACGAATCTATAGAAGTTAATTGAAACTTTCTGGGAGAAATAAGTTGGATTTCACCTGAAAAGACACGATGGGATTTTGTCAGAGAGATTTTCTCTGTTGATTCCTTTTGTTCCTGATAAGGTCAGGATAAAGGACTAGGCTATGTTGGCAGTAATATTCCATGGGCAGTGGCTGAAGTCCCATGAGCAGAGATGTTTCTAAAGCTGATATTTGGAGGAACAAGACTTAGTGGTCTGGCAGAGTTTCCCAGCTCTCATTTCAATGGTGCTGTGAAAAAGAAGCTCTGGAGAATTTACTCCTTCACACTGCTGACAAAACAGCTAAAGCTGG
The DNA here is from genome assembly GCF_964289735.1 of Phaethon aethereus. Taxonomy (NCBI): domain Eukaryota; kingdom Metazoa; phylum Chordata; class Aves; order Phaethontiformes; family Phaethontidae; genus Phaethon; species Phaethon aethereus. Next base: position 122,323,299 of record NC_138582.1, on the reverse strand, counting down.
GGCAGCTTATACAAGCACTAAGACAGGGGCAAGAAATATAGGAACTTCTCTCACTTGATGAATCCGTGTGAGCAAAATAAAACATTTACCAGGAAAATATAAAAGAGAATTGCCTCACCTGCTAAAATATTCAGTGGAGTTTCAGTGGGACTTTTAAAACATTAATTGGAAAGGTTTTTCCAGGTAAGGCAGGAAGATAGAATTGTCTGGCACTCTCTCCCAGGAAATGTATGTAACTGGTGCTTCATCTCCTTTTTCTGCCTTCAGGTCTTCAGCCACTTTTGGACTCGTCTGTCCATGCCACCCCTGCTATTCTTCTTGATTCCACATGAGATAAAATAAACCATTTCAGTTCACAAAAGAACTGAACCCTGCCTTTAGCTATGCTATTCATGGGATAAACCGATATATCTGGTTCACAGCATATCAGCTTCCTTTAGGTTACCTGGCTGTCATAGGTGTATGTATCTATAGATCTTTTTATAGGGATGTTGGCTACTTTCTGCCACAAAGTATGACATCAGCTGGATGACCAAGAGTCATCCAGCTCTTGCCTTTACTCCAAGTCTCTTGATCAGTGCTCAGAGAACAAACAAAACCTATATCTGAACTGCTGATCCTAAATACAAAATTGTCAGCCCAGTTCACTGTCGGCTGGTATCATGTCTAGCTGTTTTTAATAATTTAACAATTCTGAACAATAACTTAGTATAGGAGCTAGTGCTATGGGAGCATTCTGGTCTTGCAGAGTAAAACTTGACCTACTGATGAATCAGATTCACTGTCTGATACGTTAAGAATAAAAAAAGAATAGTAAGAAGGACTTAGCAATATGGGGCTGCATGGGTGATAGTAGGCATATTTTAGAAAAGAAAGACTGTGCTTTTTCAAAAGGTAGTGTTGAAAAACATATTTTCTATAACACACTTTGCATTTTGAAGTGTTGTCTGCTTTAAATCAATGGAAACTGATGAACGATGCCCCTACCCCAGCAGCAGCAACAGCAATGCTTGCTAAGCTTCATGGTATGCTACCTGCCACAAACCTGAAGCGTGATGGAAAAAGCTCTGAATTGTCCTCAGTTTCAGTGACAAAATACATCAATCGTACATGTGGTCAGTGCTCTGCACCATAAAGCACTGGACTGAAAAGTCAGGAGTCCAGGTGCTAAAATAGTATAGAAGGAGAATAATGAACTGCTTCCTGATGAGTGCAATTTCTTGGAAACCACAGAATGTTCATTGAAAAAGCAGGTCCAACCTGTTTAGGTGAATGGGGGAAGAATCATGAAAAATATTCAGACCTCAAAGAAAAATACAATAGCACTGGTATCAGAAGCAGGGCCATGAAGTTTGCTTTGGGATAAAGAAGTCTCTGGAAGAACAAATAAGCAAACCTGAAGAAATCTGTCTCCAGAGACCACCCACTACCCATTCAGACCTAGAAATAGTTCTAGAAAATATCAAGCAAAATAACCAACTATTGAGTGAAACAATATACCCATCAAGCAATTATTCAATAAAATATCACTAGGTAGATGTTCAATAAACTGTTGCACAGGCAGGCAATTGCCTAATAGCGTTACAAAGCACAGACAGTTACTCAATACATTCAAACAGCAAATGATTGCTCAACGCTGTGCAGCAAGATATTGCACAGGGCATACAATAACTCTGTAAATGACCAAAGGGTGCAGCTTTATGATAGCTTGATTTGTTTTCCTCCCTTCATTCTGTCTTACACTATTCTCACCAGAAGTGGTTGTGTGGATATACTGCTTTCGTCCAAGGCAATCATAGTCTTGTGGCTTTCCACATGCTATGATTGACAGCAGTCAGGGATTGCAAATGAGTTTGGTCATTTAGGCCCAATGTCTGCTGCACTCACTTACCTTTAAACAGCAATTGGCAAAGATGTGAGCAATCTATGTGAGCAATCTCACAGACGTCTATGAGTTGAATTGAGGAGCTGGTGTACGGCAGACACAAGGGAATAGACTCTGTATTAGCAAACAGTTACATTTAAAACTAAGAGCTACCACGTTGCCGGGACTGACCTGGAATCATTTTAAGGATGACAGCATAAGCTATATAAAGAAAAGGGCCAGACCATTCACAAGATCTGTTTCTAGCTGGAATTGCTGATCTTTTACTTGAACACAATCCCTTGTTACTATTACCAAACAGAACTGAGTAGATTTTACTCTAGCTCAGAGTTATTTAGCTTAACTACCTAGCAAAAGACCTCGAGGTAGATATGTAAAATGTAATTAGCATATTTTACTTATAACAGCTGGTTTGTTCAAAAATATTAAGGATTACAAAGTGCTGTAATGTCTTATGTATATACACCAAGTAGGCACGTGCAGTCTTCCTTTAAGCAACGTGCATCAGTTCTGTATGAGACTTCAAGAAAGGCATTCTTAAGTGCCTTAAGGAAATCCTAAGAAAGAAGAGTTCTGCCTTTGCTGCCTTGCAGCTGTAGGCCAGGACAACGAGGGAATGCAGTTTGCCTTCTCTGCATGCCCAGGAGACCAGAGGCAGCGCAGCTACTCCTGCTTCCATGGGACAACGCGACTCCACCATTTTTCATGGCAAGGCCAATTCTAAACTCTGAACTATAAGAACCAGAAAAATAGTTTGAGGAAATTAATGTGCACCCTGAATTGCTCAGCGACAGAAAATGAAACTGGGACAGAAATATCCTTCTTCCTTCAACAATGTGTCTACTGATACAGATCATTATATGTCTGCATTCAGTTCCCATTGATATCAACTGGGGAGTTAGCTATTACGCGCCTTACAGGCCTGGACCTTTTCCCCCATCCCCTTTCTGGATTTTGAAGGAAAGGATTGGATTCAATGCCCACTGAGGTCCACAGGAAGTCTAAAACAGGAACAGGATGCAATCCCAAAGCTGGACTCCTCTGCTATGGAAAAATTCTAGAAGCACTGCAAGAGACAGTGCTATTTATTGACTGCTAATACAGTCATTTAAAGAAATGTGTATCAGGCCTGAGACAAAATAATAATACAACTGAAACCCAAATCAGCACATACTCATTTATGCTGTTGTGAAGTTTATTTGCACCATGCTCCTGAGCTTTCAGGACGTCCTTATGCCACCCACATTTCTTTAGTTCTTCTCCACTGTCCCAGGGCTTAGAGATCTTTAAAGCATTTTAAATGAATGCTGAATTAATTCTGAGTTAGGACAAAAGAATTCTTGTGAGGTTTGTGGTAAGATGTCAAGAAGTGTCAGCACTGGAACTTGATCCGTCATCACATCTCAGGTCTCACTTCTAAGAATATAGGACGTTTCGACAAGATTCAAAAAACGTGTGAACGTGGCACTTCAGGACATGGTTTAGTGGGCATGGTGGTGTTGGGTTGGTGATTGGACTTGATGATCTTAAAGGTCTTTTCCAACCTTAATGATTCTGTGATTCTGTGAAGATTTATATCAACTTCTATACTCTGGAGAATCCCAGAGTCATCACACCATGGAAAGCCACACATGTTCTTTTCCCTGATTGAAACTATGACATTTTCCACCTGTTAAGAGAAAGTAGTTGCTCAGATACGCTTCATTCAGTCTCAGTGGTTTAAAAAGCATATTTGATCAGCTGGGCCATCTTAAGCTCGTATTTACTAGTAGTACATTACCCATTTTTTTCCATCCAATCTGAAAAGAAATAAAATCAGAAAATGTCAAAATATTGCAATTGCATTAACTCAGCACCAGACCACAGAAAACATGGAACTGTACTTTAAGAAATTAGATTTAACAAGGCAGAGAAGCAAATGGAAAAAATCCCAAAACCCAAATCATAAGCAATAAAGCTGGAAACTCAAAAGAAAAATGATTAATAAGGAAAAAAATTGGTTACTAATGATATTTTAAATCTTTCCTTACATCTGCTACCAGAAATGACAGCTAGACTTTCATCTCCTTCTGTGTAAAACAGTACTACTTAGGAAGACGTCAAGTGAAACTGATCACTGAGAAATTAAATGTTTAATCTGTAGTAAGGATAAGATAATTAATTCACAAAGATAGTATCCATATGCTCAAAGAACTGACTTAATCCTGCCTTAGTTATTTACAAACTACTGAAAATTCATCTCACTGTAAATCTTTCAATTCACTTGCCATTTAGAGATCCATGTCCATCTTAGAGCAGAACAATTATTGTACAGTGACTAATTTGCTTTGTTTACACCCTGATTGCAACAACAGCACAGCAAAATTAGATCTTCCACAAGGTGAAAATCATTAAATACCATGAGAAAATTATTAAATTCACAAGTGCCACATAGCATTCAATTGAATGGGTATGGACAGCTCATTTATTATAAAATATTTGTATTTGTCAAGCCTATCATGAAAGCATGCACCCTTGAGGAAAAATGGCTTTTCCCTTTGCTACATCATCGTAGACAGAATTTGTCATTTGATAGGCAGGTATTATTACCTTGCCCTTTTACACTGGCCAGGGACCTGTTTAACTTTAGCAACAAATCAGTCCAGTGAGGCTCCCATCTCATCGAAACAGACAGGATGTTGAATTTAAACATAAGAAAAAACTTTTTTACTGTGAGAGTCATCAAACCCTGTCACGGGTTGCCCATAGAAGTTGTAGAGTCTCCATCCTTCGAGATATTAAAAAACTCCCTGGCTATGGCTCTAAGCAACATGCTTTAGTTGACGCTGGTTTGAGCAGGGGTGTTAGACTAGATAATTTCCAGACGTCTCTGCCAACCTCAGTCATTCTGTGACTCTGTCACCAGTTTCTAGCTCATGTCTGGCATGATGCAAAGAAGGCTCTTTTCTCCCTGCCCCCACATATATGCACTCAACACTGTGCCCAAGAGTCCCTGACAAGAAGATTCAGTGGTACGCAATGCCTGTGGTGCCTCCATGGCCAGACAGTACAGGAGGCCACCTACCAGCTATGCTTGTACTATGAAGGAAACCTCCCTCTCCAAGGTACACCTCAGAACTTACAGGTTGATTCTTGGGACATGTCGTGGTTTAGCCCCAGCCGGCGACTAAGCACCACGCAGCCGCTCGCTCACTCCCGCATGGTGGGACAGGGGAGAAAATCAGAATAGTAAAAGTGAGGAAATTCATGGTTTGAGATAAAGACAGTTTAATAAGTAAAGCAAAAGCCGCGCACGCAAGCAAAGCAAAACAGGGAACCCATTCACCACTCCCCATGGGCAGGCAGGTGTTCAGCCATCTCCAGGGAAGCAGGGCTCTGTCACGCATAATGGTTTCTTGGGAAGACAAACGCCATAACTCCGAATGTCCCTCCACCCCTTCCTTCTTCTTCGTCCCAGCTTTATTTACTGAGCATGACGTTGTATGTTATGGAATATCTCTTTGGCCAGCCTGGGTCAGCTGTCCTGGCTGTGTCCCCTCCCAACTTCCCGGGCACCCCAAGCCTGCTCACTGGCAGGCCAGCATGAGAAGCTGGACTGTCCTTGACCTCTTAGCAACAACTCAAAACATCAGCACGTTATCAACATTTTCTCATCCCAAATCCAAAACAGCCTCACACTGGCTTCTATGAAGAAAATTAAATCTACCCTGACTGAAACCAGGACAGGACATTAATAAAAAACTTACCAGATTTTAGCCCTTTTTTCTCCAGAAAAAAACACAGGAGAATCCAGGGCAATTTCTGCCTTGGCTTCCAGCTTTGGGACCTCATATTAACCAGCTGTTCCTGATTGCCTTTGCAGTTTCTCTGAGATGCTTTCTACCACGCCTTTTCTTTTCTCCATGTTTCCTCTCCCAGAGGTTTTCTTCTCCTACATCTCTGGTGGCCTTCTCCATATGAGGACACACTCGCATTCCTCCCTAGGTCTACTGCCTGGACTGCACTTGTCTCACTGGAGCCATCCCTGTTCTGTAGGCAATTGCAGCTTGGGAATGTAGAGCATACACACGTGCATCTGTGTGAACATATGTCCTGTCATAATGGAGGTCTCTTCTGGAGCAATAGTTTAATCATATTGAAATTAGCTTTTCAGAAAAGACAGCGTCACATTGCTCATTTGACCATTTTTAATCTCCTAGGTTAGGTCAAGCATTTCAAGAGAACTAGCGCTCTGCTCTCTTTGAAGTCAGTGGAGATTTATCACCAATTGATCTCTTTGGAAATTATGATCTTAGTGGAGATTATTAACAGCCATCAACTATGATGGAATCATCTTGCTGAGGGATTGCCCATACCTTCAGCAGGTATTTTGGAAGAACAAAAACTCCATCTGCATCCTGTCCTGTGTTTTCGGACTGTTGCCAGAAACAGTTTGTGTGTTTGTGCTTCTGTCAAAGAAACAGAATAAAGAAAACAAAGTTGGCAAGGAAAGAGCCCACAACCCCAGTAACAGTACAGCTTCAATCACTAGCCTGTTATCTGGCAGGATAGACACTAACATTCTTCTGTAAGCCTGAATTTCCCAGGACAGAGCTTCTGCTTCAACATGAGGGAATTTCAGAAGCTTTAGCAGAGAGTGTTGCTTAGTCTACACAATGGAGACCACAGGAAGGATTTAGAGGTTCCCACTCAGGTGATGTAACGCATGCAGATGGGAGCAGATACCTGATTTTGTTGCTGGTTGGAATAAATAGTGACAAAAGGAACTCTTCAAGGGAAGTGGGATATGACGGGAAAAGAGATGGTCCCTCACATCTGAACCTGGCAGTCTGGAAAAATATAAAAGCAAGAATGGGAAAAGGGAGAAAAATAATCCATTGAGGAAAGCTCTAGAATATGTCACAAGGATACTTTAGCTCTGGAATTTTACGTGATGTTGGGACTCGGCAGGGTTGTGGCAGTTCCCCTCCAGAATTCTTTAAGAAAGCATAGAAATGTTTGTAAAGATGGTCTGACTCCAGTAAATTCTTTAGGTGTTAAGGTGTTAATTTCCATGCATTATCATCAAATACGCAACAGCCTTGTTACTAAAGCAGATTTCTTAAAGGCATGATGACAAGTCCAGGGACAGGGAAGAGGCAGGTTATCCTAAACCACAATCTTTGACATGTGACTGTGTTCTTGCCATTCCTACACACTTTTATAAATTCTCATACCCCTGAAATTTCTGCTTTCCTCCTCTGACTTGAAGTCTCCCTCGTACATGTACCACAGGTTCCAACCTCTGCTCACCCCTGCTCTTGCACATACTCCCTTTGCATCAATGGCGCTGCTCGTACCAACAACGCACACGGGATTAGGCCTACTTCAGTATCTGTCACGAAAAGCAGCAACACCTCAGGAATTCTAACCATTTCTACTTTATTCATTAGCAGCCTCTTGCCAGGAACCAGACGCTGCTGAAACACTGCAGGTTTCCCAACTTCCACCAAAAGAAACAGCTTGAGAAAAAAAAGTACTTTCAGGAGGCAGATCCTATGCTGGCCATGCAAACAGAGCAAAGAGCTCTTTTCTTTCTCATTTATACCCATGTGCCTGGCAAGCAACACTCGTGGACAAGTCTAAATCCTTATGAAAGTGCAGACACTCCACACAGGTTGACTGCCAGTCCCAGTATAGTGTGTATGTACCCTCGGTGCAGACGCAGTTCAATTTCATTTCTTTGAAATCCACAGTCTGTTTAAATATTAAAAAAACCCACAGCCATTTGGCAGAGGTATCACTCTCCCTAATTGCTGATAATATCACTGTCAAACAGATTGCTTAGGCTTTGGGGAAAAATGCAAATGTGATTTTTATTATACTTACCTAGCAGAAATATCTACAGTGTTGTTAACATTTCTTTCTGTTCCTTTTTTATATTATTTTAAGCTGAACAAAAGAAGCAGGTGGGAATATATAAGAAAAATGAATGGGTTGGAAATATGCTTTGAAGCAGGAGCAATTTCCAAACAAACTGCTATGACATTTCTGCAAGGCCTATGTACTTTTACTATAATCCATTTATTTTGCTGCTGATTTTGATTGTTCATTCTGATCTGTAAGCATCCTGAAAGCATGGCTGTGTACAGCTAGATTCATCTCATCTACAGAGGAGCATGTGACTGAGGCACCTGAGAAAACAGGTGAGTAACTTGATAGGCACTCCATGGTCAAAAAAACTGAAAACCTGAATGACCATGTGTAGGCATCAGTCTCCCGTTTTTTTCTGGGCAGGAACTCATGCTGTTGACAAAAAAAAAAATCACAGCACGGTGGGTAAAACTGCAGGGATGACATGATCCTTGCTGCTTGCTGCTGATCCCCTGCTGGCACTCCCTCCTCACTGCTCCAGGCTGCAGGGTCATTTTGTCAGCTGGAGGAAGATGATGCGTTTTCCTTCGTGCCTTAACACGAGTCAATCTCCAGTGCATGTTTAGTGGCTTGTGGCTCAATTCAGCTCTCATTGACTCGGCTGAGAACTACACGGGGGCTCTTGTGGGAGAAAACTTAACTTGTGGGTATAGGTTCCAGTACACACATTCCAGAAAAAATAAGCCTTCAGACGACAGAAAGTCTTGGCCTTGAGAAGGATCTTTTTGTAAGTTAAGCAAACTTTAAAAATGAAAAGCTGCATAATGGCTGTGGAGTTGCTGTACAAACTCTATTTATTGTGCTGTCTGTACTGTATTTTACTTCTTTCTCCACTATCTACACTACTTGTCCATAAATTGGATTATTGCACAGATTGGCAGGGTTTGCTGCAAACACTCACTGGTGCTCCTTTCAGAAACCTCTTGTCATTTTGACTTGATCTCCAGATTTCACAGGTATTTTTCTACTGAAAGGGAATTAAATGGAAAATGCTTATCAGCATTCACACTTTTCTCTTCTACATCACTTCACCTCCAGTGACACCTCCTTGCTGACACAAAGATAACCCTTAGTTCCAGGAAATCTAGATGTCAGAAGTAGAAGGTACCTTACTCAGCCGAACATAAGAAGTCATAGGGTGCTGTGTCTTTGGGGGAATTTCCCTTCTGGGGGAAATTTCACTGTAACAGATTCATGCTTTACATTCCTTTTTTTTTTGCATTAAAATTATTTCTTATCCAGATATTCTTTTCTCTTTTTGCACTTTGAGTAATGACTCAGAGGTAAAAATTATCCCAGTTTAAACATTGAAGAAAGAAGTACTTTGTCTTAGTCTGAACTCTTCTCTCCTTGACGGTATTTTACACCATAACTGCCATGTATCCATCTGGATTCCCACCAGAGACTACTGCTATAACTCATAGGTGAAGTTTGGTGAGCCCATAGGCGGTGGAGCCTGCTGAAATAAAGTGATGTATCGACTCTGTCCTCAGTTCCTTAGGCACATTGTGGACAACACCATCAATGATTCAGTTAGGACTGCAGCTTCTCCCTCCCTCATGAACGGAAGGAAAGGTCACGGTGCCAGTGCTTTCTCCCTTGGGAACATCCCATAGCATTTTCCATGTAAGCAAATGCAAGTTCCATTCTTTAGTTGTTGCAAACTCGATCCAAACAAATGGAGCAAAATTTTAGGTCTTGGCTTTCAATTACTTGTGTACATTTTAATACGCTACTATTGTATTTATTTAAATTGTTCTAACCCTAGAAGTTTTATACCATGTCACATGGTTAAGGGCATTGTCTCCCCATTTCCATTGCTTTGAATTGTTTGGTTTAGTTCTCTCAAGTTCCCAATTACAAAAAAACCCACAAAACAAAGAACAACAAAAAAATTGCAACCCTTGGATATTGTCTAATATGCCTTCTATAAGAACAGGTACACTAGGTTGGGCCACAGATATCATGAGTTCCATATTCTTTCTCTGATTGTGGCTGCTAGCAGCTGCTTAGGAATAAGTACAAGTCATTCCCTTGTAACACTTTTCCACTTTCCAGCTATCAGAAGTTCAGGAACTTTCTGAGACAAATTTGCATCCTATATTCTTCAATAATCACCTTAGTTTTGTGCTCTGTGAGAATCTGTACTCATAGCTTCTCTAACATCTTAGTGTAAGTACTTAATATACGAAAAACCTTCTTTCTCTGATTTATTTTAAATTTGCTGCTTTTGTAATTCCACAGGATGAGCTCCAGCTCTTCTGAAGAAATTGTGAAAAACACTAATCCTCTTAACAACTTTCTTTGGTGTTCAAAAAGCAAGTAGAACATGAGGAGTTATTAGAAAGGAACCAAGAAGAAAACAGAAAACAACATTACATATCACAGTGTAAATCTGCGTTGTCCTCATATTTTAATACAGTATTTTTTTAGTTTTAATTACTCCACTCCCAAAAAAGATTCAGTAGAAAAACAGAGTTACAGATATGGCAAAGATGACCAAAGGTAAGTTATGAAGAGAAAAGAAAAGCAAACTCCCAGGTTTTCTAAAGTTACACATAGGAAATGTAAAGAAACCCACACCACTTCTACAAAGTGTTTAGAGGACCACAAGTTACAAAGATTAAAAAGAACTGCTACAGAATTTGTTATGAAACTTTCTTCCTTGGGGATAGCTTGCTACTGTGTATGCTTTAGATGTCTCCAGCCCTTTCCTCTACTGAAAGAACTACTGTCCCTCTTTCTAACATTTTTCATTTTAAATATAATAATACTAGCCTGACTTCTATCCTTATTTATGTGTGTTATATATATGTGCTTATTAATTGAGTACAAATGTATCAGAGAGGAGAACTTGGACCTTAGGCCTTGATTTGACAGTAAAATCCAATGCCATCTTGTGCACTCTTGCACACCAACACACACACAGACACACTCCAGCAAGGCCAGTGCCTAGATGTGCAGCAAGCCTCTTCACCATTGTGACAATACACCTAAAGATTTGTTCTGTAGAGATGTCTTTTTTTTTTTTTTTTCCCCTGGCTTATCTCTAAACAGCTTGATCTAAGATAGTCAGGACTAAATAGAAGACCAGAAAATCCATAGAAATTCCAGTCTCCTTTTATGCAGGTGGATTTGAGGATATGAAAGCTAAAGGCTAATGCCAAAATAAAATGATTTACTATGTAGATCTTAGCGTCTGAAAAGGAAAAACAATATATGCCAGCATTTACTGTTTAATGGCTTTGGTCATTTTGGCTCAATCCTCATCTCCCCTGAATTACACTGTTTTTAATGGGGTATTTAAAGTTCAGTTTTTATCTTGTGAAGGGATCATTGACATCAAGGGCCATGATGCTGTGTTCTTTGAAAATGCGGGGGCTGGCTTTTTTTTTAAAAGGTGTCTTGATGAGATGTTTGTAAACACGAAGCAGTGCATGTCCTTGCCCTAATCTTCATTGATATTTAACCATTTGCTTTGTTGTCTTGCACAAGATGCGTGTTGACATTAGGCTGCCATAAACAGTTGATGATAGTTTGTGAAATTAATGGTCCGGGAAGAGAAGGCCATGTAGTAAATTTCTTCCTCATTCTGGATGACAGGTTGATCAATGGTACTGAATTGTAGCTGTCCCTATTGATACGGGAAGTTCAGGATTCAATTAAATACTTTTTTCAATATTGTCACTGGTATTTTTTTTTTTTTTAATGGGCTGGCACGGCTTTGTTTTCTCTATACTTTCTAATCTATTATATCCACTGCAGGATTAAGATATGCTATTAGAAACAATTTAGCGATTGAATTGAAAAGTTTCTATAGAAAAGCATCTCTTTTTCAAAAGGGAAATGAAGGGATGATGCCTCTTACAATAAACTGTGCTGTATGCAGTAACGCTTATAATCTTCCTATATCCCTTTGTATCACTAGAAAGAACTAAGGACCCTTTATTGAATCCAGTTTGTCACTGGCAACAGAGCTCAGAGTATTAGAGTCAAGTGACTACAGCATCGGTTCCCTGAACCTAGAGGAGAACCTCTTTTAGCTGCTACAGAATAAGGCCTCATTCTCTGTGAGACAGAAGACACAAAGTGTAATCTGATTGCCCATACTGAAGCAGGTTTCAGTCTCTCAAACGTTGGGCAACGATACCTGTACTATACCTATCATGAGCGGTATTACATACCTTCATTTTCATTGAAGACATTACTAAGAATCAGTGCTCCTAAGGCCTCTTCTCCGTAGTGAAGCTGTAGTTGTTTCCTGAGAAGATAAGTGTCAGGAAAGAGATTTTCATTCTGTCTGATGTTCTGTTCATGGATGCACTTGCAGGGGTGCAGGAGAGGCTTGAGGGGGAGCTCACTGGGGCACAGTAGGCAGAATCATCACTTCTTAGAGGTCTAGCAGCTTTTAGGTGCTTCTGGCAAAAGGCAGTGACTAGTGATGTCCTGTGTGCATTAGTCTTTGAACAATCTTTCTGGGAAACAACCCTGCAGATTCCTCTGTTGTTGGGTTTTTACAGAGTTTAAAAACAAGACCATATGTTCGCAAAAGTGATATATGATTTTGAAAGGTGCTGGCCTGTTTTAAAGTGTTTACCATGCCTTGCCTTCCAGAAGCAAGATGTTACTCAAAATGCATAGATTCTCCAGGAATGTAGTATCTAAAGCCTAAAGTGACCCAGCCTGCAGTCTGTTTTCACCTGAAGATTATCATTCTGCTCTGTAGACCAGAAGAAAATGTTCTATTTTTCACAAAGCTTTCTTTTCTCTTGAGGAAGGATTCTCTGGTGTGTTTTATGATCTGCTTCCCCATTACCATTTGTGGGAGGAATGATTTAGCAGTACTGACTTGCAAATATTGATTGTATTCCATGGAAAAGTAATTAGTTCTGATTGCATCACATTAGGAGGACAGTTTATTGCACAAAATAGATTAACTGCTGTCATGAAAGCTATATTGTTATATACATAAAATAGCACTAATGCATAGGGAATAATGGGTTTTTACACCTGTGCATGCTGTTTTTAAAGCAACATGAAAACTTTAGACTTTACTGTAACAGTTGTTTTTCTCATTAATACTTTATAGAGATTTTTTTCTGCTTATTGAGTTTGCTGTTCTTGGACTGAAACAGGCTAGGATGGGCTCTTCTTGGCGGCTGGTGTGTACAGCAGTCACTTTCTCAGGGCCTGGCTCTCATATGGCTGCCCCAGTTTTTCACTGGCTTTAGTGAAAGCTCTGCCAGTTCACACTGGTGCAGGTGAAGGCAGAGACAAGCCCCCAGCTTTAAACAGCGTGTATCTGGGGGTAGAGCTAGACATCCCCTTGATCCAGCTGATGCCATTAGTACCTTTAGCGGGTGCTCAGCCCTGCTCAGCATTCCCAGCTGAGTGTTTTCACTCCCATGGCTCAGCTGGTGGGATGGAACATGGAAAGCTTCCTTCCTCAGATACAAGATAATCTGGGAGGAAAGCAATGACTGTGAGATGCTAGTGTGTAACCGTGCCACCTGGAAAAGCACAGTTACATGCTGCATCCTGTTTTGAACCGGAAGGTATAAACACTAAACATGAAAGTCTCTAGCTTAACTTTCTCATATCTATATTGGATTTATATTACAGCTGTATCTTGGCCCAATGACAAATCAGCTTTGAAGTTCTAGCCTGAATGTTTGTTTTGGGCCCATTTTAGTAGTCAGGTTTGAGTCTTAGAGACTGGTGGAGACTCTCAAATGTGTCCATTTTCAAGCTGTTCCTTGGTCTAAACAATGAGAGCAGAGAAGACAGGAAAGGGGATACTTATATTCTCAGGCATTACCTGCATTTTTCCATCTCTGGGAATACAGACACAAAACAGCATGATCCACTGAAACAGTGGAAGAGCTGAGGGATCAATAAGGAGGCAGAGAAGAAGAAAAATGCACCAGAGACTTGTTAGAGTTTGCATGAAGGACTCCTAAATACGCAGCTGAGAATAGCGTGTTATGTCTGCCAAAATAATGAAAAACAGATTGCAAAATAAATTAATAACAAAGGGCGGCATCTGGGCAAAAGTGGCTGTATAAATTTCTGATTTATTCCAACAGGAAATATGACAAGACTACAGAACTGAACCAGAATATATTATAATTTTAGGTTCCTCTTCTAATGCTAATCAGCCTGCCAAGCTCTTGTTTCCCTGTACACTGCTCAATAGTAGACAAGATAAACTGATGTGTGGGTAAGATTAGGCACACTTTGTTAACCGTGATCCAGTTTAATTAACTGAAAGGGAAGGAGCCATTCACAGATGGACACCCATCTTGAAAAAGAACTTGGTGTGTGATCTGGGAAACCAGTCCACCCAGGAAGTCTGACTTCCACAACAAGCAAGTTGATGGAAATGATAATAAAAGAATTGGTTCAGCAGACACAAAGGCAGTACATTGCAGAAAAGCAAAATCCTTTATGGAATGTAGCTTTCTATCAGAAATAACTAGAGTTCTATGAAGCAGTCAGCATGCATCTAAATAAAGATGGTTTGGTTGGTGTGGTTTATAAGCAATTCTATAATGCCTTGATAAGGTCCTTCACTGAGTGCTCTTAAAGACACTATGTTTTCAGGGTATAAGTAAAATAGTCCTCTCCAGAATAAGAGTTTATTAAATAACAATCATAATCTTTGAGAAAGGATAGAAATACATGATCAATTTTCAAAATGCAGCAGGTCATCAATGGCACCCATGCTTTGACCTGTGATGTTCAACATATTATTAAGCAGTCCAGGAGTAAATAGTTAGATAGGATCATTTAGTGCTGAGACAAAATTATCCAGGATAGTGAAACTGACTGCTCATGATACGGAGTGGCTGGTGATCCCTCAGCAAATTAAAATAATTTAAAAAGAAACCTCAGTGATACATACATAATGATGGACTCTACATTGGCTATATGCTCTCAGAAAAAGGTCTTGAAGTCGGTGTGGATTAGTCCACAATTTAAAGGAATAATAGTCACTATTTAGAAGTTGTCCACAGGCCTCCAGAGGCTACAGATCACAGGCAGTAGCCATTGCTGTAGTAGCATATAATGAAAAATGGCATTAACAGATGTCAGGACCCTCCATAAGTTACTCAATTTACAGAAAAGAAAAAAATTCAGTGCAGTAAATAGAGGTGAGGCTTGTTCAGAATGCATTCAGACTGTCCAAAGTATGCCCCCAGACTTACAGCTGATGAAAAATGCCTTACACTGTATATATGGTTAATAACATCCTTCACCTACAGAAAACAATAAATTCCCCACCTTTGATAATATACTAATTTAGAAATCAGCCACTGCCCATCAACAAGTTATGCCCATTCTTATGTATAGAAATATATAGCTAGCAATGCAGTATCTCTAAGCAAATATTAGATATTAACTGAATACAGTAGAGAACATAACACTGATTCCAGATCAGATGGACATTACACAGAATGTTTGATACTCACTGTATGTCATCCTCAAAAATAAAAGCTGTGCTTTGGAAGGAATATTTAATGGAGAAAGATAATTAACACACTCTCAACTGGGCAGAATCCTTCCATTTAACTTTAAAGTAAAATATCAAAGTTGTTCTCAGGGGGGAAAAATAACAAAACCTACTCAAAAACTGCTGCTGCCCCAACTTCCTTCTTTGTTTCTACTTTCCCTGCAGAGGATTAAGCTTCTCCATTTCATTCTCAGGAAAGTTCCATAGAAAGCTTGTTTTACAAACAGCACAGCAAGATGAGTTTGCATGAATTAACACTGGAGAGAATAGTACTAAAAGTCAGTGGCAGGCCCTCAGCAAGAATAAAGTGCCATTGACCTCTGAGACGCTGTGCTAATTTAAAGCGATTCAATCCATTCGCTGTCATGAGGGGAAGTGGATACTAACTCCTAACATAACTAACATAACTAAATACGAATGCCTATGTCAAAAATTAGAAATTAAATAAAATAAACTTGCATATGTTACACAGTTATTCCAATGCTCACCCTCAGGAAGTGCTGCCAAAGATTAATTACACAAAAAATAAACTGAACATCAGGGAGTTAGAGGTTTTAGGATCATATTAAAGTAAGCCGTCACCAGTGTTTTTAAAAAGGTTTCTCCCTTCCTTATCGTTTGAAAAAGAGTTTTAAGGGAGTTAGATATTTGTAGAAAATACCAGATTTAAGAGCTGTACTCAAAAACCAACCCTCATTCAGAGACATACAGACCGGCTAGTTGCAATGTGAGCACTATTCACATGTTATCGTCCTGCTTTGCTGCAGACTTACAGCTTTGAAGCATGAGATGGAATGTGCCTCTATGAAGCTGTCTGCAGATGCATGTGAATTTTTTTCTCAGACTATTATGTCTAGGTTTACTTCTGGAAAGATCTGGGCCGTGGTTTCCTTAAACTGATATGATAGTAATCCTCATGCCTTAAAGAATGTTTTTCCAGGCTATTCTACAGAACAGCCTTCTACTAATGCCACTGCATTTAAGTCAATAGCTTAGCCTACCTTTGGACTCAAAGGAATGCCATAACACACCTCATAGTCATAATTGTTTCCAGCTGGAGCACTAACCCGTTATGAATACTGAGCTATGGCATACTCCACAATGCCCTGTGGTCATAAGAAGCCACCATGACTCAAGTGCTGAGTAAAAATGTGTCTTAATCCTGCTGTCCTCATATAAAAGTCAATCCTGAGTGGCAAACTTCTGCAAAACTCTTCCACTCAATTCCTCTCACACACAGAGATGTGCACCTGCCTTGACAATCTTATAAATGATCCAAACTTCCCACTGGGCTCCTAGTAGCTTTTTTTGACCTGCCAGTCTCTAGCTTTACATCTATTCATAACTAATTTTTGCTTGCTTACCTATTGAAACTGGAACAAAACATGAAATGATTATCTGCTTTCAGAATTGTTTCTCCATGAAAGACCAAAAATATCTGTCAATGAACAATAATGTGCTGTTCCTTCTCATTGTGCTGGCATGTAAACTTCCTGAGGATAACTCAAGAAACAAGAGCTGCTTCCTTCATAAATGTTCCAGTGCACGAATCCAATGTAAAGAACGCACTGGAAAAATAATTGACTGTGTGTAACCAGTAAATAGGAAGAGATTGTGCATTATATGGTAAATTAATAAAAAATGTCACTAGTACTAAATCTTTGAAGTGGATAGGAATATTGATGAAATCACGTAACTGCTTTTTGCTGCTGTTTTGAAGAGACATGATAGTTTTTCAGGGATTAACCTGACATGGAGCTCCTCAATTCCCTACTAAGTTGTTAATAGCACTAGAAAATCATTTACACTTTTGGCAGATAAGCTGTGGAATATGGACACAGAGGCAATGTGCTTAAAGACAAAAATGTTTGGGAAAAATCCTGTGGTGACTTGTTGTTGATTGGCTTCTCTTGCCTAGTCTGGAAACACAAGAAGTTTTCCACTTCAGTTAGATTTAGACCAAACTAATTTTCTTCTTGACGTTTCTCTCAATGTCTGCTTTTCACAGCCTGCCTGTCTTGGATATATTAAGCAAGACTTTTATGTACTCAGAAAAGACTTTTCAAAAAACAACCTCCTGCCCCAGTAAGTTCTACAGGTCAAGATATGCTTTCAGAAAGTTGCAAGGTAGAAATCAGCACTCAGGTTATGAATGTGGCCTTCTCCATCATGAGCTTGAAAAAGAGAAGAGGCAATGACAGGATCAGGAAGCAGTAACTGACTTCCAGACAGTTACTGAAAGCTACATTCCAGTCAGCTACATTCAGTCAAGTCTGGCTGCAGCAAAGAATTTGCTCCTTTCAATTTACTCTTGGAGCCTGAAAATTGCAAAGTGCTGAAGAGTGAAACAATCTAAGTGTCAGCAGCTCACAAGTCATCTGATTTTCTGGACAGGAACTTGGAAATACAAGATAATGAGTGCACAGACAATCCCATTCATGAGGCTTGGTGAAGCTGTTGTGCTTTTCCTTGCCTCAGCATCGATCTACAGCAAACCTAATGAAGTCAGTGCCACACAGATGTAAAATCAAGTCTTCCCGTTTTCACTGCACAGACCAGTAAAATCCGTTCAGAAAAGCAGCCCACCAGAATGTATGGAGCCTGCAGGCTTAAAAGAGGATAAACCTGTTGATGTTGTGCTCATATACCCCACCAAACTTTACAGTGCCAAGGTCTAAAATTTATGAACCTGTCTCTGAAAAACAAAGAAAAAGACCCCTGACAGCTTCCCTGACAAACCTCTCGAGCAGGGTGCTCTTTCACGGTGCAAATTTAGAAGCATTAGGAACAGAGCATGCACATTCTTTTTGAATGCTCTTCAACTTGGTCAGCCTTACCTTTGTTCTCAGCTGTTGATCTAAAATAACTTGTAATAATCTATACAGTAAAGGGATTATTAACTACCACTGTTGCACCATTTCTGAAAGACAAGGCTCTCTTGCCCCCATCTCTTCCAGAAGGATAACAGCAGCACCCCAGCTAACAGAATAGTTTGAGCAAGAAAGCATAATTTTAAGCAAATTCCTGCTGCACTGTATTACTCTCTGCAACAGATGGATGAGAAATCATTTTACTGAACATAATTTATTTCATGAACTCAAGGGTATAAGCAATCCTCTTGTGCATCTTCAGCTGTGAGTCTCATCTCTCTCTGGATAATGATATATACAGATATATTATTTTTGTGGGGGAGAGACTTGATTAGAAATTAGAAAATGCATTATTACCTGTGAGTGGAAGAGATACAGGATTCCGGCCCTTAAGGCAGTGGACAAAAACCCAAAATACATCTTTTAAAAACTAGCAGTGCAGACACATTATAACACAAAATATTGTCAGGTTTTGATGTCGCTTAAGCCTGGGTAGGAGGAACTGACAGGTACAGATCCCATTTGGCCGATCTCTCCTGCAGGCATCTGAGGAAGAAGATATTTTTGTTTTGGGGTAGAGGGATAAGTATTTCTGTTGTAAACCAAGGCTGAACCTGGTAGACTTCAAGTATGTCTTCTGGTATGTACAAAAATGGGACTTTCATATTTTCAGTGTTAATATTGCAACCTGTAAACTGACTACTTGGCAAACAGGGTAGTCCTGAGAGAAAACAAGGATGACACCTTATCTACTACTTCCCCTGTTTCTGTAAGGTAGAAGACAATTTATCAAGAGGTCTTGACAAGAGGGGAACTCTATGGTAAACTAAGATATGCCATTATTGCACAGAAAAGGTCCCCTTGAACAGGGGATATCCTTGGACCTGTAGGATCCTTGGGTCCTACCGTCTGTCTGGAAAGAGAGGGAGAAACCTAGATGAACAGCTATTTTAATTGTCTCTTTTAAAGTAAAATAGTGGTTCACATAAAAAAGGAAATGGAAAATAGCTTCCCACTATAAAGGGAAAATGATGTCCAGATAAAAGGACTCTTAACTCAGGCTCCTCTTTTAATGCAGAAAAACTGTCTGGTGATTAAAGTCACTAGGGTTTATTTATACTGTTCAAGATGAAGATAATCAAGTTAGATCTACATGAGTCCAGGTGATAAAAACAAATGTTTTCTAACTTACATTCTTGTTGAGAAACTCCATGCTGCCTTTCACATTTCTAACAAACCCCATACAAATATGGATTTATGTCTTGAGTCATCCTCTGGGGAAAGCTGAATTAAATCATGCATTCCTCTTCCTCATGCAGCCTTGGAAACAGTCTCTTTGTGCTCCATTTTGCCATATTCGGTACAGGAATATTAGTACTAGGCTAACTTACAAATTGATAGGGGAGGAAGAAAATGTATTTATGACTGTGAAGGGTCAGATACTATACTAAGGAGGTAAACTTAAAACCAGCCTGGATTTTAACTGGTTAAAGAGTACACTTCATCTTGGAAGCAATAGTGTTACTGAACTTTAGAAGGCAGGCTTTGAAGTGAAATCACCATTTGTTTCTCCACTGATCTTTTAAACCGATCCTTTTTCTGCCTTGCCCTAGTGGATGTCAGCAGTGACTTGTCATTGCTGTGACTTCATCTCACACATGAATTAGTTTTTGCTTGGGGTATCATTAGCAGGGCAATAGCAGCAGCACAGAGCTCACAGACTGCTAAAGTCATCAGAGGAGATGAGTAAATGCTCATGTGGTTAAGCTGTGCGGAACTTCATGCTGTCACAACTCCACAGCTGTCTGTACCAAGCCAGCTACTTTCAAGTCATGCTGGGGGTATGCACACTAGCTGTAGCCTGTGACAGAAGTTGAAGATCAGTAATAGCATTGATTTACATCTTATGCAGTGCCACCAACAAGAAGAAATTGCCTTGTAGTGTTTAATTTGAGTCTCTGGACATAAGTAGAATGGACACATCTGGGAATGAAAAGAAACGTGTTTTGTTCCCCTGCCACTATTATAATTGGCAATTTGCTATATAAGTCACAAGAATAATGATGGATGTGATTCTTTCCCTATATTCAATTTTCTTAGCCAACAACTAGGGAAATAATAAACCAAATTCTACTTCAAGTTACACTTGGTGCAATCAAATTATGTTGAATTCTATTAAAGAACAAGCTCCTGTAAAGCAGCCACTCTGCAAGCTAAGAATTAAGACCCAAGATTCTACAGGCTCTACAGTTTTGGATTTCTTTTTCCTCCAAGTGTTGTATTTTGGAAGTAATTACTGCAGCTCAGAACTATTCAATTCTGTTCTTATAATTTTCTCCTTTTTCTGTTTTCCTAAATATAGCACAAAATCACCTTCCATTTCCATTTGTTTTCTTTCTTCCTGTGCTCACATTATAGTTTCTCATTTCTTTTCCCCATTCTGCCTCTCCATCATTCCTGCCTTCACTGTTTCTCTCTTCAGATTCTGCTATCCAACCTGCTGTGCAATTGTAGCTTGTGCCCTTTTGGATTCAGCTTCTGAAAGGTGAGAAGAGAGAAATTCCCAAGTATGGAATTCATTTCACCCAACCTCAGGTATTGAAGAGCTGAACCTTTAGTGGATGATACTTCTGGAAATCTATTTGTCATCCACAGAAAAGAAATGAGCAGCTCTAATGAGTGATTTCTCCTATCATTAAAAAGACATCTAATGAATTACCTTCTGCACAATGCTACTACTACGACCTAATCTGTGGGTAAGTATAGCTGAGATGAATTCTCAAACTGCCCAAGTTTTACACTGAGACGCTCTTGTTGCTTTGCATAGCTCTAGGAAAAAAAGAGAGACTAAAGATGTTCTCTTGCTGACAGCTGATTGATTGCTGAGCACCACACAGTAATAGCAGTAAAATGGAAGATGACAGATGGGTCAGTTTAAAATTCCCCAAATTAAATATATCTGCAAAAGGTGCAAACTGCATTTCATTTCTATCTGTAATCAAGGGGAAAACACCTAAAAGGAAGAAAATGAGAATTTACCCACATTTTTAGCAACAGCTAGATTTGGGATACTCAGTTAACTTACCCAGATAGTAATAACTATGAAAGATACTAGAAAGGTTTTGCATTTTAACAGAATCACAGAATCACAGAATCACTAGGTTGGAAAGGACCTTTAAGATCATCAAGTCCAACCATTAATCCAGAACCACCATGTCCCCTAAACCATGTCCTGAAGTGCCACATCCACACGTTTTTTGAACACTTCCAGGGATGGCGACTCCACCACCTCCCTGGGCAGCCTGTTCCAATGCCTGACCACCCTCTCAGTGAAGAAATTTTTCCTAATATCCAATCTAAACCTCCCCTGGCGCAACTTGAGGCCATTTCCTCTTGTCCTATCACTAGTTACTTGGGAGAAGAGACCAACACCCTCATCGCCACAACCCCCTTTCAGGTAGTTGTAGAGAGCGATAAGGTCTCCCCTCAGCCTCCTCTTCTCCAGACTAAACAACCTCAGTTCCCTCAGCCGCTCCTCATAAGACTTGTGCTCCAGACCCCTCACCAGCTTCGTTGCCCTTCTCTGGACACGCTCCAGCACCTCAACATCCTTCTTGTAGTGAGGGGCCCAAAACTGAACACAGGATTCAAGGTGCGGCCTCACCAGTGCCGAGTACAGGGGCACAATCACTTCCCTACTCCTGCTGGCCACACTATTCCTGATACAGGCCAGGATGCTGTTGGCTTTCTTGGCCACCTGGGCACACTGCCGGCTCATATTCAGCCGGCTGTCAACCAGCACCCCCAGGTCCCTTTCCGCCAAGCAGCTCTCCAGCCACTCCTCCCCAAGCCTGTAGCATTGCATGGGGTTGTTGTGGCCAAAGTGCAGGACCCGGCACTTGGCCTTATTAAACCTCATACAGTTGGCCTCTGCCCATCGATCCAGCCTGTCCACATCCCTCTGCAGACCCCTCCTACCCTCCAGCAGATCAACACTCCCACCCAGCTTGGTGTCATCTGCAAACTTACTGAGGGAGCACTCAATTCCCTCATCCAGATCATCTATAAAGATATTGAACAAGACTGGTCCCAGAACCGAGCCCTGGGGAACACCACTCGTGACTGGCCGCCAGCCGGATTTAACGCCATTCACCCCAACTCTCTGGGCTTGGCCATCCAGCCAGTTCTTTACCCAGCGAAGAGTAAACCCGTCTAAGCCACGAGCCGCCAGTTTCTCCAGGAGAATGCTGTGGGAGACGCTGTCAAAGGCTTTACTGAAGTCCAGGTAGACAACATCCACAGCCTTTCCCTCATCCACTAGGCGGGTCACCTGGTCATAGAAGGAGATCAGGTTGGTCAAGCAGGACCTGCCTTTCATGAACCCATGCTGGCTGGGCCTGATCCCTTGGTTGTCCTGCACATGCCCTGTGAGCACTCTCAAAACCCTTCATACAGAACTGAAATTAGAGAAAAATCTGGAAAAAGAAGAAGAGTCAAAACTCAGAGACACTAAATCCCTCAGAAGAGGCTGGACTGTTCATAACTGCAACAATGTTCCCTTGTAGACAACTGGATCCCAAAAGAAGACTATTTGGCAAAGCAGTTCAAATTGGTGAAACAAAGGCATCAACCCCATTCCAGAATGACTTGAGAAGGATATATATGGTAAGAAGAATAGGGCATTCAAACCATTGCAAGAGCTGAGAGGATAGAAAGTGCTTACCATCTGTACCTGATACTATTGGTTAGCTGGTATTAGCTAGACACTCAGTATATGATTGGGTGAAGACTTTTTGAAGGGCACTTTAGAATATTTACACGGACAAAACCTTCAGGAGGTTATTTTTTTCCACCTTCCTTCCAAAGCTAAACAGATGGTGAATGTTTCTTAGCTAAATATTCTGCCAAACACTCTGGCAAAGTACCCTGATACATCACAACTGATCTTTCCCTTCTCCCCATACACTCTTCCACCAGATCCTGAAGAATGAAATGCCAAAAGCAGCCTCTATAGCTAACAGGCAGCTTGAGGACAGAGCTTCCTACACTACCCATAGCTGGATGTACATTTTTTATATTGCAAATAAATTCTGTCTTGGGGCAACGGAACTGTTGCATATTAGAAGTACTGCAAAGGGAGAACAAAAACCAAAAACTAACAGTATGCTCTACATTCAAGATTTTTTGGTTTTACCACGCTGCTGTCTCGGCTAAGAGGGTGCACAAATTAGAATAACCGAGGTCCCAAAGCTACAAACAGAACTATGTGCTGTTTACTACTGTGAGAAGTTCAAGTGATGTCAAGGAGACTTCTGCATCGTGAACCTGCTATCACAATGAGGCCTCACAAGTATCTATTCAGGCACTGGACTTTGAGGACCTGTTGATTTTTTTTCTTGGTTTTGCCTGTGCATTGGGTGTAGGTGGCCAGGTGCTGGCAGTGGGGGTTCTGTATGGGTGGCTTCTTTGAGAATATTCCAGGGGCTGCCCTGTGCCAGACACAGCCATTTCCAGCCAGCTTCAAGAAACCCACCACAGGACACAGCTGAGCCCGTTAATGAAGCTGGTAGCATCTCTATGAAAACATATTTAAGGAGATTCAGAGGAGGAGGGGGAAAAGAGTGAGAAATGGCAGAAGGAACACCAAGGTCAAAGGAGAAGGTGCTTCATGGTGGAGCAGGTATTGCCATGCAGCCCATGGAGGACCTGTACCACAGCAGGTCGATATTCGATATTCCTGAAGGAACTGTGTCCCGTGTAGAGCCCATGCTGGAGCAGCGGAAAACTGTGAGAAGAAACAGCAGAGAAAAACTGCTATGTACTGACTGTAATAAACACTCCAACTTTTATGGCCCATAGCCTGGCTGAATGAACTGACAGTAATCTGCAGCAGTAACAAGGAGGGAGGAGAGGAGCTACAAGAAGAAGTGATGCCCAGTACAGCAACTGCTCAACACCCGGTGGTCGGCAACCCGTCCTCGAGCAGCGATTTCCACCCCCCGGCTAACTCCAGTTTATGTACTGGGCATGATGCTGTATGGTAGGGAATATCTCCTTGGCCAGCCTGGGTCAGCTGTCCTGGCTGTGTCCCCTCCCAGCTTCCTGTGCACCCCAAGCCTTCTTGCTAGTCCAGCACGAGAAGCTGGACTGTCCTTGACGTCTTAGCAACAACTCAAAACATCAGCATGTTATCAACAGTTTCTCATCCCAAATCCAAAACATATCCTCACACTAGCTTCTGTGAAGAAAACCAACTCTGTCCTGGCTGAAACCAGGACAGTATCCGCCCTTTATTCCATACCATTTGTGTCATGCCCAGCTCTTACACTTTTCAATACATTCCAATTATTCATTATTACTCTTCCTGTCTTTTAACATATACACACAGGTACCATTCTCTTAGTCCATGGGCCATAACTTTAAAATGTCTGTGGAGTTCATTCAGCCCATGACTCTGGGCTTCATCCATCATAGCAGTCTCCCAGGGCAGGGGAGATGGTATGTGGTGTTAGATTGTCATCTGGCACGGTCCATGTCCATGATCTGCAGGTCAAAGATGTCAATCTCAAGGAAGTTGTTTGGCGCAAGATGCTGAAGCCAGTTCTGGTTCCATCACCGCTGCACGTTGCTCTGTTTCAGTGAAGCTCATTCTTCATCAGTCTGGGTGATTCTTACTGTAAGACCATTGATATGGTAGATAGCAACCATATTAGTGATGTCATATTGTGTTGTGTAACAATTAACATAATACAATTCAAATCATTGACTATTTTCACCCAAAATCAAATCTCCTTGAGGCACACATCAGACTTCCCCATCCTTCCGCACTGCCCACCAAGTGCACCCAGGTCCCTGGGCAAAGGCATCCCACAAATGGGCTTGTCTTTGCCTGAGGCAGGAGTAACCCAGACTGTCTTCCCCAGCATATTTTTCACATGCACCTTTTCCAATAGTTTTGTCAATGCTCTCTTCCCTAGAAAGGGATCCCAGCTGCTTGGCTTCCCTACCCTCTAATTCCAGGCTACTGGCCCCATTATCCCAGCATCGGAGCAGCCAGATGACAATGTGCTCACCTGGACGACGACTGAAATCCTTTCGCATATCTCGCAATTCACTCAGGGATAGAGATCGGGTAGTTACCGTCTCTTTTATGAGTTCTTCCTCTTCTTCCTCTTCAAGCAATGACCCACTCTCTTCCCTCTTCCGTACTTGTGATGGCCCTGCTTCAGAGCACTCTGCCTCCTCACTCTCTTCCTCTGGCTCCTTCTTAGAAGAATCTTCCTCGTCCCTTACTAAACGAGCTGACTTCCGCTTCCAAGATTTCTTCTTTGGTACAGGGGTGACTGATACCAGGACGGGCTGGTTCTCTGGTTCAGCTGCAGCAGTCTGAGTAGCTACAGTGCCCGTTGCAGGGGTTGGAGTAGTCACAGTGCCTGTCACGTTGTCATCAGATCCAGAGACCCTCTCTCCACTTTGAATAGTGTTAAATAGAGCTCGGTAGGCATGGGCCAGGCCCCAGCACATCGCAATGATTTGTGTCTCCTTGGAGCTGCCAGGCTGACAGCATACTTCTTCCAAATATTCTGCTAGTTTATCAGGATTCTGCACTTGTTCAGGAGTAAAGTTCCAAAACACTGGAGGTGCCCACCGCCCCAGGCATTTGCCCGTGCTGTTCCACACACCCTGCCATTCACAGCTCTCCAGCCTTGGGGCAGATCTCTGGATGATATTCTTAAACTGCTTGCTAATCTTAGACAAAACCGAAACAGTGTTCCCCAGAAGTAGCAATAGAGGTATTTTAACTACACAAGGGTGTTCAAAATACTGAAAAGTTATTGTGATGAAGGAGAAAACATTATGACAGAGGGTAGCAAAGGTACCATTCTGTATTTCCTCCATAAAAAACCTTTCAGAGGCAGAAGTATAATTGCTAACTGTCTCCACAAGATAGTACCTGAAATACAGTAACGGCTTTAGTACAGAGCTCAGATGATACCACATTAAGCTCAAGGTCAGTGCTCTAAAAACAAATCTCACAGGCAAGACACTACTAATCATCGCAGAGTACAGCAGCCTGCAGAAACCAACACCGATCCTTACCATGTACAGCAAAGACGAGAGCATGATGCAAATCACATAAACTGATATCGTGACCTGCACCGTTATTATCTCAAGCCTTTTGCCCCACGTTGGGCACCAAAAAGGACTGTTGTGGTTTAGTCCCAACTGGCAACTAAGCACCATGCAGCCACTCGCTCACTCTCCCCTCCCCCAGTGGGACGGGGGAGAGAATTGGGAAAAAAATCGTGGGTTGAGATAAAAACAGTTTTATAGGACAGCAAGAGAGAAGGAAACAACAATGATAACAACAATAATAATACCGACAAAGTAATGTACAAGAAGAAGTGATGCCCAATACAGCAACTGCTCACCATCCAGTGATCGATAGCCCGTCCCCGAGCAGCGATTTCCACCCCCCGGCCAACTCCAGTTGATGTACTGGGTGTGACGTTGTACAGTAGCAAATATCTCCTTGGCCAGCCTGGATCAGCTGTCCTGGCTGTGTCCCCTCCCAGCTTCCCGTGCACCCCCAGCCTTCTTGCTAGTCCAGCACAAGAAGCTGGACTGTCCTTGATCTCTTAGCAACAACTCAAAACATGAGCACATTATCAACATTTTTTCATCCCAAATTCAAAACATATCCTCACACTAGCTTCTGTGAAAAAAACCAGCTCTATCCTGGCTGAAACCAGGACAATCAGTAATTAAGTACTTCTTTTAATCATCAATAAATTAAGTTAAATTCCCCATGTTGAGTCTGTTTTGCCCACAACAGTAATGGGTAACTGATCTCCCTGTCTTGAGTTCTTGGTACTTGAATGCTGGAAGGCATGTCCTATGAGGAGCAGCGGAGGACTCTGGGTTTATCTAGCTTGGAGAAAATGGGGCTGAGGGGTGACCTGACTGCTCTCTATAGCTCCCTGAGGAAGGCAAGTGGAGAGAGAGGTGCTGATCTCTTCTTCCTAGTATCCAGTGACAGGACGCATGGGAATGGCTCAAAGCTGTGCCAAGGGAGGTTCAGACTTGACACTGGGAAACTTTTCTTTACAGAGAGGAAACACTGTAAAGAAACAAATACTCTAACAGGCTTCCTAGAGAGGTCGTCGATGCCCTAAGCCTGCCAGTGCTTAAGAGGCATTTGGACAATGCCCTTATAATATGCTTTAACTTTTGGTCAGCCCTGAAATGGCCAGGCAGTTGGACTAGGTGATCCTTATATCCAGTTGAACTCTACTCTACTCTAGTTTCTCCCCCTTGTCCTGCTGGGAGTGGGGAGTTTGGCTACCAGTGAGGACCAACCCACCACAGCCTTCAAAAACTCTGAGATTACAAGGGGTTTGGTGTATTTTGGTTGATCTGTTGTTTTGTTTTTCCACAGCTGCTTATTCAGAGCTTTTCTAGAGTTGCTGTTCTTTGTTTTGTCATCTCTACTATTTTAGAATCAGCCAGTTCAGGTACACCAGTGGATGGTCTCTTCAGAACAAAGTAATGCAACTAGAAAGTACATTAATGGCTGGCTGACGGTCCTTTTCTGTTGGAAACGTCATAGGAAGGAACTTCTGGCAGGGAAGGATTTTCCCATCACAAACCATCACAAAAATTCTCACCAGATCTGCGTTTATGGCTAAAATGCTGGTACCACATGCTGTCTCTCGCCTCCAGGAAGGTAGCAACAGCAAGAATATGCTAAGAGGACTCTCAGATAGCAACTTTCCCTGATAATTGGCACAGGCAGTTGAATAGCACATTTTTTATCAACTTTCTACCCTGAGCCTGTGCACTGTATGTAGTCCCCACCCATACACTCAGAATCACGCTGACTCTGTTTTTTTAATATGAGATCACACAACAGAAAGTGTTCAAACCCATGGGTTCTCTGCCTGTGGAGAAAATAAAAACAGTGGTCCCTATGTTCCTTCTAGCAAGTTCTCCAGATGCCACAGTCCTGCCTTTGCTACTTGCATTCAAACATGTTAGAAGAAGGCTCAAGTGAGTGCAATTTTCCATGAAGCAGTTGAGCAAATGCACACTTGTTTTGGGCCACTGGCCCATCTGCTCTGCATTCTTTATACAGGGTATTGCAGCATATAAATCAACAGTGCTTGAAAGTGGTTTAAAATCTGCTTGCACTCCCACTGTCTACATCTTAGGATCAGTTTTATTACTACCACAATTGTTATGATTATATATTTCCCTGTGTGCCAGAAGACATACTACTAAATTCCCACCAATTAGATTTGGAAGTTATTGAGACAGATAAGAGCTTATCCTCCCTGACAGCCATCATAACTCTTTTTCCAGCATTCTGAATAAATGGTCAGCCTTTTGTTCTCTCTGAGCTACTACAACAGCAAAAAAGGGATGAAGATCTTCCTTCTGTTACCTTGTGGGCAAAATCCTGGCAGGAATATGCTGAGCCCCAGGGTTTCTATTTGTGTAATGTCCAGGTACAGTACAATTTTTAGGGCACCTCTGGTAAATAATGCATACGTTGGAGCATTCATGCATCAGTTACACCAGGGACAAAAAGACTGGTTGTCTTGTTACTGGGGGAGAGGCCAAGAGTTTCATCCTTCTGTCTTGCACCTGCTGACTGTTCCATGTGCTGAGAACACTCCTTGTGACACAAAGGATACAGTCCCCTAGGAGTATTCTAGTTGCTCAAAGTGTATATCCTGCACATTAATTTATTCCATTTCAGTTCCAAAAAGAGTGCGAAAGAGTGTCTTGGAATAAATGTTCACATGGTATACTCACTACTTGGACAGAGCAGTCAAGAAGGATCACAGACTTTGAAGGCCATACAATTAGGAACTGAGCTCCCAGTGAACTCAACTGAAACCTCTGCATCTAATGGTTGCTAATTAGGAACCTGCAAACTTTACCAATTAATCCTTAAATCCATAAACATCATGGTGAGTTAGGATAAAAACAAAATACATGAAGGAAATTAGATTAGGTAAATATCCTAATGGCACCCGGAGGTGGTATTATTATTATTATTACTGCTACTACTACTATTATTATTTACTATGGCCATCTGGAATGGAACCTCCATTACATTGCTCACCTGGAGCAAGTACAGTTCTTTTTCTGAAGGACCACCATCCACATAACAAACTGTATTCTCTAAGTACTCAGATAGAATCTGATTAGCCTCAACATAAGGATAAATTGACAATATTCTGAACAACATTCAAAGGCCTGTTACACATGTTACATGGCAGCTGGTCCTCTTGAGCATCTTGATTTTAAAAGACATGTTGTCACCAAATGTTGAATAAATGGGTTTTTCAGGGTCACAGTCTTCTCCAAGAGCATGTTCTTACAGAACAACAGAGCATTATGTGAGACACCTCCAAACCAGCTCCAAAGACGTTGGGATGTGAACACTGCACAATACCTTGTTGTGCAGAGATGACATTTTGGGCACTGGAAACTGCAAAGCTACATCAGTACAGCTACAGTGCTTTCATTCCTATTATTAGGTCATTCAGAAGCACTATGTGGTGCAAACATAAGCTGGTTCTTCACTCTTTTCAAAGCATTTGAAGGCCCAGGACTCTTGTACCCAACACAGGGAATTTAGCCACTTGCCTCTTGGTTTCTTCCTGTGACCACACCACATGGACCTCCCAGTAGTTTCAATAATTATTTAGTTTGCATGTGGTAATTTCCTCCATCATTCACCATCCTGAGTCATATGCAAAGGACTGTGAGCAGACTCATGCTCTGTGTTGATGTGGAGGCTCCTGGATAACCCTCAGGGGCCACCGTCTTCCTTTACCTGTGAACTACTCCTTGTCTTGTGCAATTCATAAAGTCTCTAGGGTCATAAGATTCATTCAGGTTTTGGTACACTGCTTGAAAGGTCAGTAGATTTGCCTACCCCTAGACCTTATGGCACTGGTCAAATAACAAGGAGCAGAAAAGGTGGAAAGAATATTCCAAATGTCTAATTATCCAACATCCTTTGAGATGCTGAAGAGACAAGAAGGAGGGACCTCAGTAGGTCATCTAGTCCAACCTCCTGCTCAGTGTAGGGTCAGCCATTAGGTCAGGCCAGGTTACTTAGTGCTTTACCCAGTTTGATCTTGAAAATCACCAAAGATGGAGAGACTGCACAGCCCCTGTCCTCATACTGAAGTTTTGCCTTGCCTAACCTCTCATTTTAATTTATTTCCTTTCTCTCCCACCATGCTCCATCTTCACAGAATCACTAAGGTTGGAAAGGACCTTCAAGATCATCGAGTCCAACCATTAATCCAGCGCCACCATGTCCCCTAAACCATGTCCTGAAGTGCCACATCCACACATTTTTTGAACACTTCCAGAGATGGTGACTCCACCACCTCCCTGGGCAGCCTGTTCCAATGCTTGATCACCCTCTCGGTGGAGAAATTTTTCCTAATATCCAATCTAAACCTTCCCTGGCGCAACTTGAGGCCATTTCCTCTCGTCCTATCACTAGTTAGGTGGGAGAAGAGACCAACACCCACGTCGCCACAACCCCCTTTCAGGTAGTTGTAGAGAGCAATTAGGTCTCCCCGCAGCCTCCTCTTCTCCAGACTAAACCACCCCAGTTCCCAAAGCCGCTCCTCATAAGACTTGTGCTCCAGACCCCTCACCAGCTTCGTTGCCCTTCTCTGGACATGCTCCAGAGTCCTTTTCCGCCGGGCAGCTCTCCAGCCACTCCTCCCCAAGCCTGTAGCGTTGCATGGGGTTGTTGTGGCCGAAGTGCAGGACCTGGCACTTGGCCTTATTAAACCTCATACAGTTGACCTCTGCCCATCGATCCAGCCTGTCCACATCCCTCTGCAGAGACCTCCTACTCTCCAGCAGATCAACACTCCCACCCAACTTGGTGTCATCTACAAACTTACTGAGGGAGCACTCGATTCCCTCATCCAGATCATCCATAAAGATATTGAACAAGACTGGCCCCAGAACCGAGCCCTGGGGAACACCGCTTGTGACTGGCCGCCAGCCAGATTTAACACCATTCACCCCAACTCTCTGGGCTTGGCCATCCAGCCAGTTCTTTACCCAGCGAAGAGTAAACCCGTCTAAGCCACGAGCCACCAGTTTCTCCAGGAGAATGCTGTGGGAGACGCTGTCAAAGGCTTTACTAAAGTCCAGGTAGACAACATCCACAGCCTTTCCTTCATCCACTAGGCTGGTCACCTGGTCATAGAAGGAGATCAGGTTGGTCAAGCAGGACCTGCTTTCATGAACCCATGCTGGCTGGGCCTGATCCCTTGGTTGTCCTGCACATGCCCTGTGAGCACTCTCAAGACAAACCGCTCCATGATCTTCCCCGGCACGGAGGTCAGGCTGACAGGCCTGTAGTTCCCAGGATCCTCCTTCCGGCCTTTCTTGTAATCACATTGGCAAGCCTCCAGTCATCTGGGACCTCCCCTGTTAACCAGGACTGCTGATAAATGATGGAGAGTGGCTTGGCAAGCTCCTCCACCAGCTCTCTCAGTACTCTTGGGTGGATTCCATCAGGACCCATAGACTTGTGGGCGTCCAGGTGGCTTAACAGGTCCTTAACTGCTTCCTCCT
This sequence comes from Phaethon aethereus, assembly GCF_964289735.1. Lineage (NCBI taxonomy): Eukaryota > Metazoa > Chordata > Aves > Phaethontiformes > Phaethontidae > Phaethon > Phaethon aethereus. Next base: position 122,291,492 of record NC_138582.1, on the reverse strand, counting down.
GGATTATGGGCAGGTTATTGTGCTCTCCATCCCCATCTTCCAGCTCAGGGGGCTGAAGACCCTGTGGACACCTGGACTGGCTATTAAAGACTGAAGCAGAGAAGGCATTAAGTACGTCAACCTTGTCCTCGTCCTTGGAGACAATGTTCCCCGCCATATCCAGTAAGGGATGGAGATTCTCCTTGCCTCTCTTTTTGTGTTAATATATTTGTAGAAGCTTTTTTTATTATCCTTTACGATTGTGGCCAGACTGAGCTCTAGCTGGGCTTTTGCCTTTCTAATTTTGTCCCTGCTTGACCTAACGAGGTCCTTGTACTCTTCTTGAGTTGCCTTCCCCTCTTCCAGAGGTGATAAACTCTCCTTTTTTCCCCTGAGTGCCAGCAAAATGTCCCTGTTCAGCCAGGCCAGTCACCTTCCCCGCCAGCTCTTCTTACGGCACAAAGGGACCGCCTGCTCCTGCACCTTTAAGATTTCCTTCTTGAAGACTGTCCAGCCTTCCTGGAGACCTTTTTCCTTCAGGACTATCTCCCAAGGAACTCTCTCAACCAGTGACCTGAACAGGCCAAAGTCTGCCCTCCGGAAGTCCATGGTAGCAGTTTTGCTGACCCCTCTCCTTATTTCGCTCACAATTGAGAATTCTATCATGTCATGGTCACTAAGACCAAGACGACCTCTGACCACCACATCTCCCACCAGTCCTTCTCTGTTTGTAAATAGCAGATCAAGCAAGGCACCTCCCCTGGTAGGCTCACTCACCAGCTGTGGTGTCAGGAAGTTATCCTCCACACACTCCAGGAATCTCCTAGACGGTTTCCTCTCTGCCGCATTATACTTCCAGCAGATGTCCGGTAGATTGAAGTCCCCTACAAGAACAAGGGCCAGCGAATGTGAGACCACCACCAGTCACTTATAGAATGTCTCACCTGCCTCTTTGTCCTGGTTGGGTGGTGTGTAACAGACTCCCAGCAAGATATCTGCCTCATTGGCCTTCCCCCTTATCCTTACCCATAAGCACTCTACTTGGTCTTCACAATCATTGATTTCTATACAATCAAAACACTCCCTAACATACAGAGCCACCCCACCACCTCTCCTTCCTTGCCTATCCCTTCGGAAGAGCTTATAGCCATCCTCTGCAGCACTCCAGTGATGAGAAGCATCCCACCATGTTTCTGTGATGGCAACTACATCATAGCTGTCCTGCTTCACAATGGCTTCCAGCTCCTCCTGTTTGGTGTCCATGCTGCGTGCATTGGTGTAGATGCACTTGAGCTGGGCTATGGATTTCAACTCCGGCATGCCACCCCTAGGCTCATCTCTAGTGAGCCTGGTTTTAGCCCCTTCCCCCTTCAAATATAGTTTAAAGCCCTCTCGATGAGGCCTGCCAGCTCATAAGCAAGAATCCTTTTGCTCCTTGGAGACAGTTGTACTCCATCTGCTGCAAGGAGTCCCGGTGCTGTGTAAACCGCCCTGTGGTCAAAAAACCCAAAATTCTGATGACAGCACAAGCCCCTGAGCCATGTGTTGATCAGGTGTTCTGGCTAAACTCCTCATCAGTAGTGGTAAGCTGCTGTCATGTTCCCCCAAAAGCCATCTCTTCTCCAGGTTGAACAACTGTAGTTGCCTCAGCCTCTCCTCACATGGCCTGTGCTCTCACCTCCAACTACCTTGGTGGCCCTTCACTGGACTCAGTCCAGTTTATCATTGTACCGGGGAGACTAAAACTGGACACAATGTTAGAGATGTGGACTACAAGTTACGTGTAGAGCAGGATAATCCCTTCTGTTGACCTGCTGGCTGTGCTGCTGTTCATACAGCCCAGGATGCAGCTGGCCACCTTTGCTGCTAGGACACACTGTGTGCTCATGCGTCTTCAGCAGTGCTTCACTTGCTCCCAGACACCAATTAGAGTATGACCTACTCTACTACCTGACTCTAAACTACTACCATTTTAACCCAATTATCTAACCATTTTTTTACCCTTCTGGTTGTCTGGTTGTTGTATGGTACCTAAAAGCTCTTGGGGGTGGGGAGAGTGAAAAGAGCCAGGGATAGCTATGATACTTGCTTTCAGGGTACTCCGCTAAGGCCTTGGGAAACATTCACCATCACCGTATACTCATAGCTATAGAGGTCTGTGGTCAGAAAGGATTAATGGATCTTCTTTAACATAGTCCAGAGGACAACATTCAAATCTCTAACTCCATCTACCAGCAACAATGTCAGCTGCTGGACAACAGAACTGTAAACAATGTGAGTGCAAGAGGCTGTGCATTAAATGTGTCACTCAGTTTTAACTTTTAACGTGCATCATTGTCACTCAGTTTTTTCTTTTAACGTGCATCATTGAAGAGACTATGTCTTCACTGAGCAGGAATACAACATTGCCTTTTCCTGAAAGTCTTATTTGACACACTGCTATAGCCAGAGGCCTTCTGATAAGCTATAACAAAAGACTACCCTCCAGACATTTTTTCTGAAGCTTGCTGTAAAAGGGCCACATCCAGCGTGAGATCACCTGTGCATCCCCCTGGATATTAAGCTATTGGCAAGACCCAGTCTCATGTGGGCTCTACCTGTCTCCCTCACACATATTGTTACATACTTTTTTCCTCTCTTGTGTCTCTTGATTTCTAAGACCAGATGACGGGCATTTCTGTAAAGTTCTGGTCAAGAGAAGCAGCCTTCTCATTTCACTATGAGCAGATAGCTCCAAAACCATTTTTTTAAAACTAATTTTCCATAGATCTTACATAGTAACAAATCAGACATGTTAGCAAGCTGGGTGCCTATACTGACAATTTAAGTATCTTGAGCCAAGTCTTCATGGTGGTATAAATACACAGTTCCTGAAGGAAACTATGCTGGCTGACCAGCCACCCTCCCTCATTGTCACAGTGTAATACGTTTCTAAATTGCTTACATCTATTAGCAGCTAATGCTACTCTTTGAACTTATATTTTCTAGTTATGATCAGTTCCCTATTAATCTGACACATTTTAGCCCTGACTTCATGGAAAAATCAATCATCTTTAATTGTTAAGCTGAGATCTGACACAGGAGAGAAACTATATCCTTCATCCTTGAAAACAGATAGAGCTAAGATAAGTGAAGAGAGTCATGTGAAGCACAGCCATACAGCTAATCTTATATCCAGCCACCATTTTCTGCCATGTCAGAACACCGTCTTTGCCTAGTTCCATACTGTTGCTTTTTTTTTTTCAGTGTGTCCCCCAAAGTATTCTACACAACCCATTCATGCAGTGCACTTCACATCTCCCTTGTTTGGGACAGAGTCACCACTGACCTCCTGCACCCACGAGCCCAAGTGCCTCCTGTCTTGCTGTGTTTGTGACAGGCGTGCGATCAGCCTGGGGAAACATCTTCATCTCCGAGTCTCCTGTTGTCATCTCGTTCTGTGATCAGTGCAGAGTATGCATGTATGGTTCTGAGGAGTGCTGCATACTGTACACTTAAAACCAAACAAAATAAAGGTTTGCTAACTCAGTGCATTAACTGAATTAACTTTTACTGCAGTATAAATAAGGAGCAGGATCTTTTGCATCTGTAAAGTGAAAGACTTCGAACCATACCTGAAATTAAGAGGGGGGGAAAAAAGTAAGAGGAATCAGATTATAATTTTATTCCTGGGTCAAATTTATCCTTTTTTTCATTTCTCTAGCTTGTGCAAAATTAGCTGTGATCTGTGAAAGTCTGAGGCAAATAAACCACATTTCTATTTCACAGTGGCACCATACAAGTATGGAGTCAGGCAAAGAAAAAGCAAGATGCAAGCAGCAGAATTAGAAGTAGACTGCACAGCATGAGGGATATCTTGTATAATTTTCAGTAAAGCAGCTTCTGGGAACAGAACCAGATGTAGTAGATATTTTTCTTTCTCAGTCTTTTTGCAAGTCACTGGCTTAGAGATAGTTAAAAAGCAGTCAGCTAAAGAATAGTCTAAGTGTTTTTTATGCACTTGACATTTTTAATTAAAAAGTATGAAATATCATTAGTGTTAATATTTCCAAAGGTTCAACAGTAGCTGTGCAGGTGGTGGAAAATTAAGTGATTGGCAATTAAGAAGTACTGAAAACTAGAGAAAGTTTTAAAATCTTGATTGGAATATAAAAAGATGATGCTATCCTGGTCTAAGCTACCCACCCATAGAAGATATTTTTGAACATAGATCAGTGTCAGGAAAAAAAGATATAACAAGACCTACTGGTTGCAAATTGATGTGACATCAGAGCAGAAGTGATTTGGTAATTATGAACTGTGATGGTAATTATCCATTGGATTCATTTACTTAGGGATCTAGGGATTTCCTTAGGCTGTGTCCAGCTGTCTTTCTAACAGATTTACTACAGACTGAAGAGGAGCTGGTGGCTGAATGCAGAAAGTATTGCTGACCTTCTTCATCTTGCTCAAGTTTCAAACTTGGAGGTTGTTAGTCCTAATGTTTCACGCAATCCTTAAAGCTAGGAAAGGGTGGGAGGGAGTCACCTGCTCTCTATGTCTAGATATTGATGAACAAAATTTGCCAGTCTAACCAGCAGGTCACATTCTGCTCAATTCCCAAAGCTGCACTGTTTGGCTTTCAGGTGCCTCTTTAAGAGTACGTAAGGTTTTTGCTTCCTCAAAAAGCCTAGTCACCACAGATTTAAGAAATCACGGAGAAAAGATACGGGTTTTCTTCACCACTGTTGGCTGTCATGACATCCAAAACCATTCCCATCAGGTCTCCACCTGCACTTTTGGGGAGCATTTTTGGGGAGCTCCAAGAACAGACAAAACTGAGCACAAATAAGGAAAAAATACAATAGAGTTAAAATCCTCCTCCAAGCACCTTCCACGGATCGGAAGCCTGACAGCTGCGATTAGACTGAAGGTCAGTAACAGATTTGATACTCTCTAGTGACAAATTTATACCAGGCAGATGAAGTACATTTTCTAAGGGTTATCACATTAAATCTCCATTTTCACAAACACATCTAAATACAGAAATTAGATGAGCTAAAAATACTACAGAACCAAAGGTTATGAACAAAAGCAAAAGGGCTGCCAACAATTCAGTTAGCTCTACAGCAATAGCTTCCACCATAACATTGCCCTGGGTAACTGACCTGTCTTGCTCTCTGAGGCAACAGCTCACTGAGCAGAGAAATGTCGTGTTTTCATACAATTTTTCTGCTAAATGATGAAGCTGAGACTGAAGAATGTTAAAAACGGACATTTTTTTTTTTATATACACCTAGGAAAACCAATCCAAAGCTACTTTACAAAACCAGAATACGAATATAGCATTGCAGAGTGCTAAGGTTTCACCTAGATGAGTAGAAGAGAAACTCACTGGATGGGTACATCAGTACTGCAAATAGAATAAGTCCCTAGATCAGATAGTTTGGATTACAGAAATACTATTTTCATGTATGTGTTAGTATTTTCAAGATGTGTTTATATTCCTCAATGATGCAGAATTTAATGGTAAATCAAGAAAGTTCGATGGGGGGGTGTTTTTTAATCTTATTATATTGCTTTTAAATCATGTGACAGAACTGCCTGCAAAATGCTGTAGTCACAGAAGCCATTTTTTTGTCTGCTGTAGAGGGAAAATTAATGTAAGTTTTACAGGAATTTACTTCCCAATAAAGTACATCACAGCTGTAGAGAGCCTTGAGAACAGCTGTTCTGTGAAGCCGAGTTTTGACTTTATATGCAAAATATGACAAAAATGTCACAGAGCTTTTTTAGTCCATATTATTTATGAAAGAACATATCACCTGATACAGGGTAAGAAACTGCTGACTTGCAAGTTCTAAGTAAAAACTGCCTTGCCATTAATGACTTATCCAGTCCCTAGTATAATAGATGCTTACTCAGGATGGTGTTTTTAGCTGCTGCAGTAAGGCAAAGAAAAAATGAAAATAATGTAACCTTGGAGTTTACACTCCAATCAGCTAATGATGCCTCATACCCATGACAAACCAGGCTGTGAAATGACATGCTTCAATCTAGGCCAGCAACCTCAGAATTAGATGCTGTGGGATTTTTTTTCCAAGCTCTGCCACTGACTCAGTCCATGTGCCTAGAGATGTTGCCTCTTAGCTGTCTTTTGGGTAAGTGCAAAATGAAAGTACTGTCACTTAACTTTTAGCTCTACAGAGGAGCAACAGATCAGAAAGGTGCTGCTAGAATTATTTTTCCACTTCAGTAGCTGCGAATCATAAATGATGAAACATGAAATACAAAATGGAGAACAGGAGCACAAATTGAATTGATTTAATAATACTTTCACAGAAGGTGAGCTTACTCCCTCCCTTCTTTTTTTAGGTCTGATATATAGGAAAATCCTGAAATTGGAACTGTGCATGAGGAAGTGCAGAAGGAACAGTCCTGAAGCCCCCCTTACTATCTCTGTACTAACTACCAAAGAGAGACTTGAGTCAAGCTTCAATTTGTGGTCATTTATTTTCTATGAAACTTTCTTTTAATATTAATTGTACATTCTTTGGCTGGCAAGTCGGGTATAGGAGATCTGTGAAATGAGTGCAAAAGAAAGATAATTTAAAAATAAACACATAGTAGGCGATATCTCAATTTAAAATTTAGCAGTATTCACAACAAGGAATCTGCCTTTTGTATAAGTAATAAATCAGTCAAAGACAATGCAATTCCCCAGGGAAAATGGCCTGTCATTTTGAGGCCACAACAGGAAAAGCACAGCTGCACCTTGGCTGTGCATTCCTCCGTGCCACCATCTCTCTGCTTCCATAAAGGAAACTAAAGCCTGGTTATGGCATGCAAGACAATACACAGGGCCAGACTCTGAGCTACAGCAAATCAGAATATATCCAGTGATTTAATGATGCTATCTTAATTAGGCAGGCTAATGTTTTGGACTTTGAGATTCTTTTCATTACTTTGGGAGCCAGCAAAGATTTGGCCTGCATAGTAAACACCTCACTTTCCTCTGAGGAGCCTGCCAAAAGTAGAAAGCTGATGGCTGTTCTTTATTTTCCATGAACTCCTTACATTTTCTGCTACAAAGATTAAATTCCCTCTTAGCACGTTTTCCTGAAGCACTGTGCTATCATGTATCCCAGAAGTGTTAATGAAGCAGTTGGGACTGCATCTGGAACAATTTACAGCTTTTTCCTCATGTTTTTCCATGTAAGAAGCAGCACTAGTAGTACTAGTAGTAATATAAAGGCTTACTTCCTATCTATGGGGTTTTTTTACCACTTTTTATTTACATGACAGTTATTTACATTATTTATATTATATATTTATTTTGTATTATTTATTTATTTACATTATTATTTTATTTAAATTACTTGGATAGTTCTAGAAGGCTGCTAACATTGTCTAATCAAGCCTTTTATGTAGGTCCAGCTTCCACTCATTCCTCAAATTACTGACTGAGAAAGGGGGTTTTAATAAAATTTTAGATCACTTGCATATATGTTATTATTAATATTGTTTACAGGAACCTGCATCATTAATTTCCCAGCAATTTTATACAGAAGACAGTTGTCTGGAGCAGAAGTCTCCCCTTGCAGGTATCCCCTTGCAGATAATTACATTTAACAAGTGTGATTGGTGGCCCAATGAGCAGATGAATAGATGGATTTTGGTAAATCACCTGTAAAACTATCACTGAATTTTTCAAAACAAAGTAAATGAAGTTGGAAATTCAATCCCATACAAAAAAAAAAATTAAGAAAGAGTGAAATGTTAGCTTTCAAAGAGATTTAAGCACAGGTAGGCAGCCAAGTTCACAACACAGATATCACTGACATTACAAGCCTAATAAATGTTGCCATTCTGTAGCTAATGAATTGCTCCAAACCCAGCAGCTCTGGCTGAAGTCCCAGAAACCCTGAGGCAAAGAGAACCTTCAGAGCCCTCAAATTAAGACTGAACCAGTCGAGGGTGGGAGAGGGCAATGCCCACCTTGCCAAGGAGACCCAATCCCACCAGCTGCCTTCTGAGGACGCCTCAGGCTGGACGCCAGTCAGGTCTCACTGCAGAAGTGTTGAGAGGAGGCAGCTGGGCACCACAGCATCCACACGAAAAGCAACTGCACCAAGAGGGGGGAGAGAGCTCTAACTGCTTGAAAATGGGGTTCTTCCATGGCTTGCTAGTAAAGCCTAATCATTGCACAAGCCAAGGGAGAAGTATCATCGCTAAGCACACAAAACCAATCGTTTAGCACCTCTGCACCTCACCTTGCATTGCCAGGTAGCTCTAGTAATATCTTGCCTCCAAGTCACCCTTTCTCCACAGCTTACTTCCTAAAGGCCCTGGGAAGAAAAGACCTGCCAGTTCCAGGTCTGAAAATCCCAGGAGCTAGCAGGCTGCTTTCCAAAGTCTGCGTCTGAGTTTCCAAGTCCCATATCCTCTGTAAAAATATCTATTTCTTCCTACCGCTAAAATGCAAAGACACAAATCCCTCGGGCAGAAGCACAATAGAAGCAGGGTTCAGAGGCAGGAGGAAGAGCAGTGTTCGCTGAGATGCCAACAGGCTGTCCTCTCACGTCACCACTTGACCTGAAGCAGCAGACAGAGGAGCCACGGAGCAACCAGCTGAATCGCTAGATGGAAAAGTTGTTAAAGGGTGACTCCAGCTGAAGGAAAGAACATCTGTACCTTGGGGAGAGAGAAGTCAGGAAGGTCTCAGTTCTGCAAATGTTTTGTCATGCATTTAAGTGTACTTTCTTAAGAGGTGCCTTCAATTCAGTGTTGGTGAGCAGAGGGATAGACAAACTCCTACGATCACGCATCTGAAAAATAACCCCTGGCTTAGTGCCCTGCAATTGAGCAGCGCAGGGAGAGTCAGCAAAGTGACCCTGCACCCCTCACTTGCCTGTGTGGGACACGAACACGTGCCTCACAACTGAACCTGGAATATTAGGTGTCAAAGAGAAGCGGGTACAGGAATCAATGCATTCTGTAGTGGAGGCAGCTGTGCCGTTCATCTCCCCTCCATCAAGAGAAACAGAGGAGTTTTCTCCGCTTTTGTCATTAATTCATAGGTAAAGTCTCAGAATCATCGTCATACATCTGATTTTATCACTCCAGATAAGTGCCTCCTATGTGTCTTTCCCCATGGGTTCTGGCCCATAGATGTACAATTCCCAATGAAATCAATTAAAAATTAGTTTTGGTAAAATACAGTGCGTAAATAGATTGAACAGAATTTTCTCACTTGTCTTTCAGAGGGAGAGACACAATTTTGCTGCTCTTTTCTAAACAACCCACTTTCAGAGCTTACCAACACATAAACCTTCATGAACAGGAGAACTACTAAGCACTGCCTTGCCTTTAAGATACTTAGTCCAAATGTGTCTGCTATAAGGGGACACTCATGTCCCTTGTCCTGGTTTTGCTGAGATAGAATCATAAAATCAGTTTTTGGTTCAGGAAAGCTGCGTTTCCGAGAAGACTGCAGCACCCGTTACTGTGAGAACGAGGTTGATAAGACACTTTGCTTTAGTTCGGGGCCAGCCATGGTATGCGGGTTTCCATAGCGATCAAGGCCTCCAGCAGGCTTGGGACAGCCAGGTGCTAAAGCCAGGAGGAGCGGAGGCTGAGGCGGCGGACCCAGGCTGGCCAGCAGAAGTGTTCCATGCCATAAACGTTACGCTCTCCATAAACTGGGGAGTCTGCTGGGACCGGCTCTCTCCCTCCATGGCTGCCATCCCCGGAGGGTATCGCCCGTCGCTCCGCTCCCGAGGCCTGCTGTCCCTGGGAGCGCGCAGCTCGCGACCGCTTCATGGGCCGAGTATAACTCTGTCTGCTTTTTTTTTTTTTTTTTTTTTGCCTTAGTATTGATGTTCGTTTTATTGGTTTTTTAAATCTGTTTCTATTTCAACCCATTTGAACCCACGGGTTTCCTTTTTCCCCAATTTCCCTTTCTCGGCTTTCGGGGGATAGAGCAAGTGCTTGCGCTTGGACTGGAGGTGGGCTAAACCAAGACACCCTTCACCTGTTGACACCAGCAGAGACTGTTGAATTCTAAACAATATAATAGAAATCTCAGTAACCATCCAGTCATTTACTGCAGAGAATAATACAGCTCTGATCTCCTGCTAATGAAGGCCTGTCATGGTCATGAGGCTGAAAATGAAGCAGCCAAAATATCTGCAATTTGTTTCAGCTGAGGCGGCAAGATGTGAATTTATTTTGGTAGTCGGCTACTTGAAAAACACTGCAGACAATGCAGAGATGTGCAAATGGTGGGAACTCTTCTGGACACAAGTGCAGCATTACCAGCTCACAGTGTTCCCCGCTTAGCGGGCCATACCGGGCGCTGGCACAGCGGGCACTGCTGCCTAAGTCAAGGACACAATCACTGGGGGAGTGCCTGGGGATGCAGTGATTTTTCAAGCACATGCTTCATTAAATGTAATGTTTAATAAATGTGAAGCCTGAGGCCCAGGCCCTTTTGGAGCTTCACCATGCGCACCCTTACTAGCTATGCTCAGCAACATTCATACTATGACAGCCTCCAACAGAACCTGAAGCCACCTTCTCCAAGCAGAATCTCTACGAGAAGGCAAACAGCATAAAAATTGCTTGCTGCCTGGAAGGAGTTGTCTGTTTTTCTCTATGGCAAGAGTAAAAAGATTTCATTACAGAAAATATGAGGATGAAGAAAAAGGCTTGAAGACAAGCAATGGACAACTCAATATATTAATTCTGAATCAGTGCTACACCTTGCACAGCTCTTCATTATGTTTGGTATCCCACCACACCATAGTGCACTGACTCCGTCCCAGTCTGAACAACTCTGGTGGAGAATAAAGACTATTTTGAGCACTGGTATTTAGAAAACAAATACTTCTGCACTCTGCATATCACTTGATGACTAATAATTAGCTTTGGAATCACTACTGTGTATAAACAGAAACATTTGAAATAGCCATATAGTAAAGCTTGAAATAGAAAAAAAACAAACAAAAAACCAGTAAAAGTGTTTCTGTTTCAACTTAGACTTCATCTTAGCAGCTACATAGCTATTGGTAGATACACCAGAGAACCCCAGTAGTGCCAGAACTAGTTTTACTAGATTATATAACCTGTTGCTTAGCTGACTGAACAAATCTGTAGAGCTGATATCTGTAAAGGAAGGAGAAAAACCCTTTTCTTTCTCACATCCTTCAGTCCTCAGGACACGTTAATTATGTTTGCCTTTACTTTTTCATTTGGTGGTGTTAGCAACTTACCCCTCATCCCAAACCAATCTGTGCAGTTACCTTGGTCAATGTGAAGAATGAACAAACCATAAGGGCATTGGCATATTCTGCCTAGAAAAAAAGACACATATATCTTTACCTGTGCCTACCCTTGGTTTTTTTGGCCTACAGTGTCTGCTTCATACCCACATTATGCTACCGTTCCAGTGATGCACTGGGAAGCAGTTCATTAGAGAGTAGGTAGAAAAAGAGCATGAAGACTCCACAGCTGAGCACAGTTCCCCAGCTGCAAAAACAGAAACAGAGGCTGCCTTTGCCTCACCAGCAGGCCCATCAAGAGGCAATCTGCATGAGCACACAGGTCCATAAGAAGGAGCTGAAATTGTGGCAGAAGTCCAATTTCTTTTAATTGCATTTTAAAAAGTGCATCCAAAGGAATTTAGTTCACTTGATGACATTGGCAGTTGGAAATTTTCTTTTTGGGTCATGTTATATTTAACACAACTATGATTAACAGCATCAGTGAATTGGTAGGGCCATTTTTCACCAACTTCAAAGTGATTTTGTAGGTCTTGAGGATGCTAACTGAAACATACTGCCTGGATTCCTACCTGAAATAGTATTTCCTTTTTTTTTTTTTCCCTCATCTGTAGCTTATTGCAAATTGAATACCAGCCTAATGGTTTGTCAGGTCACACTGTCCTGTCATAAAGGGGCATTGAATTTTGATTTGCATTCCACATCGACAGCATCGTGACAGAGAGCTTACCATCTTGCCTTTCTAAAAATGTCTGAAAAGATCACAACTCAGTTTGCTGCTATTTTTATTATTATTTTGTTTGGTGGGAGATAAGTTTTTTCTCCTCTTCCAGCAGCGGAGGGAAGGGGCATTTTGCTAATGCCTCTTTACACTCAGGTTTTGGTAAGTTCCGCAGTCTTGCTGCAAGGCCTGATTTAGCTCTTAGTAAAATCAGTGAACATGCTCCCATTTCTAATGACTGTAACAGAGACAGGCTAGAGTCACATTTAAAGGTGGTGAAGATGTGTATTTGATTTCTGCCTGATCAAGAAAAACCAGCTTGATATTAAACTTGTTTGGACCACACTGGATTTCATAGCTCCAGGCACCTGCAGAAGGCAGGTTTTAAGTTCATGTTCCAGAAACCTCTGTAGAGTTCCCAGTAATGTTAATACAACTAGTTTGTTGTAATGGATACTGGCATGAAATCTCTACAGGAGAAATTCAGAAATAAACAAGATGCATAAACATTATAACTATTTGACTTGTTCCTATAAAACATGTTCAATATTTTTAAAGCTTTAAAAATATAGCCCCTTTATCTTACCAGTCCCCTGTAACTTACTATGAAGTATTCTTCCAATTTGTCAACTCTGAGTCTACTTGCACTCAAAATTCCCAGAGCTTGCACTCCCACAAAATAAGCTGATTTTAGGATTCTTTCCTCTTGACTGAGCTGTAAAACACCTGTTGATATTAGGCATTGCACAAAGCAAGAAGAAAGAACAGGATGTAATCCAAGGTGAGTTCTTGTTTTATAAGCTGAACAGCTACTTTAAAAATCAGGTTCTTTTCACTCCTCCTTTATATCATTTTCCTGCTGGGCTTTTTCTTCTATTTGCCACATGTGGTATCATTTCATGATACCTTTCACTCATGAAAGTTTTTCAGCAACTCTTCTAACTTCTAGTTCCAAAGCAAACACAACTCCTTGCTTTCTAGCCTCTCTGTGCGAGTAGCAGCAAAACACTGCTTTGTTTTCTCATCTCAGTTGAATTACAATACTTACTGAACACCAAGGCAAGCACTGAGTCATTGGTTTTAATTGCCACTGGTTACAAAAAAATCTTATTCAGAAAATAATTTAATTCAGGTAGGAGAATCCCATCTGAATGTTGTCTCCTTGGTCCTGCTAGGACAAATAAAGGTGGTCCCTGTGGTAATGGAGCAGATCCCTGCACTGCTAATCAAATGGAATAATCACGTACACTATCTATAAGGCAATATAAAAAGGGCCAATTAGATCATTACTATCTAAGAGGGTAACCTTTCAGTTTGATGGCACCCTCCAGACCTGCAAGTCATAAGATTAAATTAATTATTCATGTTAATAAAACAAGTCATCTACGGAGGGAAACAAATTATTTTCTTAAATGAACAACCTGAGCATTGTAGAAGCCAAAATGATTAATTCCCATTCAAAGATGTTAATTTAAAACAAATAAGAACAATCAGGGCCACCCTGAAAAGAAGTAGATAAATGAACAAGTCAGTCATTTTAAGCAGAAAAGAATCCAAGGCACTATTACACCAGGTGACAGTGCTGTGACCTCACAGGGAAGCTGACATCCTGATCAGAGAAAAACAGCAAGGGAGATCGCAAAGGAAATTCATTATATGCTTGTGATAATATCTCCTGAAGGGCTCCCCTAAATCAAAGCGTAATGTACTATTACACAGCTAAGGCATCCTCCCAGCCCCAGGTCTCTTCTTGGTTGTGCTTGCCATCCTTAAATTTTAAGTGGCTCTTACAAAACAATACAAGTAATGGAGCTATGCAGCTGTTAAAAAGTATGTGTGTTTACCACTGTCATGATAAGGTTTGTCTCCAGGCAGGCCAAACAAAGGAATGTATTTAGCTACTGGGCACAGTGGTTATATAAATTGGGAAAAATTGCAGGAGAATGAGAAAGAAAATGTCAGTGTCCCACACTACAAGTGATGTCCAAACCATCAGACATAGGGATGAGGAAAGCAAGCCTTACAAGGAGCTAGCCTGACACCCAGGATTGCAGGAAATGTACAAAGTACCTTCACTCTGCCATTAATGATACCACTACAGGGTTGATTCACAGCATCAGCTGGACACCACAGGGCTGGACTGCCAAAGTTGCCCTGATGGATGACTGACGGAGGACGGGAGCTTAGACGATTCTGCTGGTTTGAAAGTGGAGGGAGTGAAGCCTGTAAATTGTCAGGCATTAATGTCTGCATCCAGAAATTTAAAAGAATCATCACCTTTTTTACCTCCAAATTCTATGCCTCATTTCTGTCATCACTGTTTTTCCAACTGTGAAGCTAATTTCTTCACTGTACAACCTCTTGGATTATTTCTCTCTCTCTTCTTAAAAAACTCTCCTACATAAGTTTCTTTGTGCTCACAGAACACTAACTATTTTATACTTTAAAAGAGGCATTAAATAAATCTGCAAAAGATATCCTTTCATCTTTTCTGTCTTTTGCAATTCATGGAACAGCTTCTACTTAAAGTAGCCCAGTCTTCATATGTTCATCTCTCCTGATCATCATCTCTACTCTGTGCCTGATATTCTACAGCAGGTTACCCCCTTCTGCTGCCATATTTGCAAGCTCTACCTAAGTTGTGGGCATCTGCCTTCAGCCTCCTTCATGAAAGCTTCATGAGTTAAAAAAACACATTTACATTCCGATTATTAATTGACATTTTTATCTGTTTCACATTGCAAACTGTCATTTCTTGCTGACTGTCTCTCTGACATCTTACTCGGCTAGCTTCAGCTCTTCTGCACCTTCTATAGACAAGCTCTTATTCATAAACATCCAAACAGTAACATGACAGTTGATAGAATTGCTCTCTTCACTAGGGATGACATGCATCAGCACTGTAGGACTCAGAGACTTAAAGGCCAAAGGGAACTTTATAAGTAACCTGAATGATTGGCCACACAGCAAAATAATTGTCCAGAAGGAAAGAATGCAAGAACAGCCACTTTAGATTTGTTCAAAGCCTGAGCCTAATATAGAGTCTTCAACAGTGGCCAACTTTGAACACCCAGGGAGAAATACAAGAACCGGGCAAGTATACAAGATCATTCCCAGCAGTTTCTGCATTAGTCTACCACTGTGATTTTGACTAACTTGAAAACCTTGCAATGTTGAGGGAAGGGCTATCTTCCCCTAACGCGTGGTGTCATGACATCACTTACGATTCTGGTTTTGTGACCTTTAGTTTGAGAACACTTTTTCCAGGTGCTCTCACAGAACAAGTATTTAACATCGTCATTTGCTGCTTTTTGTCTCAATCCTATCCTCTGGCTATAAGAATGATTGAGTTAACAGAGAATTCAGTCTCCAGTAAGTATACCAGCCCTGGACGTCTATGAAAAACATAGTGTTTAAATCAGAAAAGAAAATTAACTCACATCAGAAAAGCAAATTAAATATAATTATAGAAATACTGTCCTTGCAGTAGACTCCTCATTTTGACTCACCTTCAAAGACTATTACTCCCCACATAATTAAAATGTATAATCTGGCAACCATGAAAGGACTTGTTTTTCATACAGGTGGCAATTCTTCAAAGATCATTCCTATTCTATTTTATGGTCTCATACGACAGGACACACAGATAACATAAGAAATGCAGAAGACTCCAGTGGCAATGAGCAAATGTCTGAGCTTCCTTATATCCTACATTAACTTGGGCTACTTGTTTTGAAAAGAAAAAAATCTTTCAATTCACTCATTTGATCACTCATGCACAGACCAGTGGAGACTACCAAAGAGGAGTGAAAACTTGAATCTTTCTGTCCTGTGTAGTGGAGAATAAAATTCTTGATGCTGCTCTCTAGCAGTTACCAACATATCAAACAAATATACCCAAGAAAATTTTGGGTAGAAGCCAGGATTCAAGCCAGGCACCCGCTGTGTAACTGCAAGTAGATACATGCATCATGAATAGAGCTGACTGGAAAAGGACAAATGTTTGTTAGTGGAGGTGGAAAGGTGAGAGGAGAAGAGGGAGGAAACTGTAATTTCCTTCAGACAGTTTTGGTATTTAAAACTATCTTTTCTTTAGGGAAATATAAACTATGGCTTGATTCCACAAATGGCAGCATTCAGCACCAGCAGAGGTTTTAGGTATGTGTTTTCAAGAGGTAATTATTATGTTCCCAAGTTCCTTATGCAAATCATATCCAGGCTGCATCTGAGAGTGGGACAGCTGCTTTATACTCTAGTGATTAGAGCCCTTGCCCAAGAATTACCTCCTTTGCTTGAGGCATGTCAAAACTTCTTTTCACCTCATAAGAAATCAGAAGAAAACTGGGCAAAGACACTTCTTATACCTACTTTAAGATCAGGTAACATTGTGCTGTTTTCTCTTAAGAGGTTTTTGCAGTTTTTGAATAAAATATGAAACAATGCTGGCGACCATTGAAATAAAACAAGTGAATACTTCCCCCACCACTACTACGCATAGCACATTGGTTACCAATACTTTATTTTAAAAAGCACAGACTGCTTTTTTATAATGTTCCCTCTGCAAAAGGACCATAGAGGATGTGAAATAATAAGTTTCCCACTACTAAACAACAGTCTTTTAGCTCAAATGGCAATAATAAGTGCTTTTCAGCTTTTGATGTCCCTAATTCAATCCTAAGTCTGAGAACCGATTGGAACCCATCACGTTACACATCACTTTTTTTTTTTTTTAAGAGTTTTGGAACTGTCTGTAATTAATCAACATATATAAATATAGTTGTTGGCAGTTCTCTGGGCCATTAAAGTGTTTGCTTTGGCAAACACTTTTCTCTTTCCCACTAGGTTTATTCAAAGATTATCATCCAAAAGAGAAACATCACTGGTTGTTGTATGATCAAATAAGCTGAGGGAGAACACTATGAGAGACTATTCAGTTAATAATCCCTTCAGTAATGGAGATGTAAAAAATTTCCTTTTACTACTTCTGAATGTCCCTTAAGAGCAAGCCATCAAGTGCAGCACTGTACCATAAAGGAAAAAACAAACTGAGCTAGAGCTGCTGCTGCAAATACATCACCTCACGTTATGGCTCTTTAATAATGCTCTACTCCCGTAGTGTGGATAGAAAGCAATTGTGTGGTGATACTTGAGTTGCTTAGAGGGAAAGCTTTGGGTGTAACGGCATCCAGCAATCAACCAAATTCCTTATAGTTCCTTGGAATTTTGCAGGTCTCATAAATAGTGAGTGAACGGGAGAAGCAAACTCTCAGCACCTGTGTGAGATGAGATTTCCTTTGTGTCAACCTAAGCACACAAAACTCTGTGTTGGGTGCCACATCAACCTGTAAGAGGCACCTGGGAGAGACAGAAGTTGCCAGCTGGCAAGCTGCATCTTGCCTCTCTGGTAAGAAACTTCTCTTCATGATACTCCACAACTATCTAGAAAGCAAGAAAGAAAACTAATATCTGAAATCATTGTCATGGCTGGCCCTGATATAATATATTCTGATGGTGGTGCAGTACTATTCCCCGTAGCATTTTCCTCTATGACGATTTCTCATGCTCTTGTGACAGGCATTCCCTCCTTTTTATGGGCAAACAGTTCCATAACCTCAGAGATCCTACCGTCACTACTATTTCCCTTATTCTTCCCATCCTGGATTTCATCCCACGGATGAAATGATTCATCCCATCATTTGACGCTCCCAGAGATTGCAAGGACAAAGGTAAGGGTGGAGTAAGTTGGAACTGCAAGGAGCAGAGGAAATAGCACAGAGGCAGCAACCCCAAAGGAAGAGAAGCAGCAGCAGTTGCCAGTGGGCAGTACTATTCTGAAAAGATGTAGGCATTAGTAATGCCTGCAGCCACGAGCTTCTGACTGAGATTGTATTTGCACTGTGACAATCCAAAAGCAGGGTAAATTTCCAGGCCTCTGTCTCTCATTTTTCCCTTAACATCTGTCACAACCTGCATGTACTCCTAGTATGCTCCCAGCAGCTATGGACATTTCTGTCCCGTTTTTCATCACTATGCCCTTGCTGTTCAGCTCTCCAGCCCCCAAACGTTATAGCTACAGTTCCTTTAAGAAAACACAGGATCTACAGTATGGATACAAACACAAAGAATGTCTTTGGGAAGAACCACAGCAGTAACCTCCTTTTTTCCCAGAAAATCTGCAGAACAGATCTCCCATCTAAACCAACACATATTGCCATAAACTCTGCCTGGCTGATCCTGAGGCTCATCAGTGATTGACCCTATAAAAACCTCCAAATTCCAGAAGTAAGGGGGTTTTAGTTCAGACCATTTAGTAAATGGTAACAGTATAGTAAACATGCTTAGGACATACACAAATGGTATCTGACATCAAACAAGCAAGTTCAGTGTTGGTCCATCTTTTTGAGCCCTTCTTCTCCCTCTTCCACTCCCTCTGTCTTTACCACACTGAGGTCTTTTTATTCTAACATGCAACCCTGAGAAGGGTTTTCAGTGATCTAAGGGAACAGGGAAGGAGGGAAATGAGGAAGGAACAGGTGAGGTGGAAGCCTGAAAACAGACCTGTGGAAAAAAAGAGAACAAAAATAACAGGGAGACAGAAGACATGAGAAACAGAAGTAGAAGGAAATTTTGATCCTGGACTATATGGTCAAAAGGCCCTGCATTAGGCTTCAGAGGGGGGGATATTGAGAACGAATGAAAGGTCAGTGAGAGAGAACAGTTCTGGGAGTCCTTGCAAGAAACTATGAGATCAAAGAAAGTAAAAAAAGTGGGATGAGAATCAAAAGTGGAAAAGCAGACTACAATGAACTGAACAAATGAGCTGAAAACAGAGTGATGGGAATTAACCTCAGAAGTCCTCTGAGCAGAAAATGTTAAGTGATTTAACTACACGAATTAATCTAGCATGGGAAGTGTAAGGAACAGAGCCTGAACTATATAAGCAAAGAGGATGGGAGTAGAAGAAGGAGACAGTGATAGGGGACAGATCACACTAGGAGAGAACAAGGGAGAAGAGGATCAAGGTATGGCCAATTAACAACAAGGTTGGAGGCCATAGGAGCACACATTCCTCAGGTAGTTAGAAGTGGATACAAGATTCCTCAGTTTCAGTAGTCCTCTCCTGTATAAAGGAAACGTGTACGTCATCCCTTGCTAGAGATGACAAACTTTTACTGTTATCAGATAATTCCAGGAGTAGAGGTAAATGTAGACACTCCTAGCAAATGTTGTGTATTTCTGGTAAAACACAGAGAAATTTCTTGTTTGGTTTGGGGTGATGGTATAATCTAGAAAATTATGCTTACGAGGTCATGATAAGTGACACGAATTCTGTCACATCAAGATCCCCAATAGTAGGAAAGATGAAGATTAAATTTCTTCATAAACATTAGGCATATGAACACAAACACAGGGCAAATGTTGCAGAAATTATGACTGTCTTCATCTGAAGCCAACACAAGGCTCTAACAAATGAGATAAACACATGGAAATTCAGATTTCTCACCACTACCAAGTATCAATCAGTGGTTCTTTTGATATTCAAAGATTTTGACGTGCACAAACAAACTAGTGGTATCCCTGCCATCTAAAAGGACATAAAAGTAACTTCCTAGATAATGGTTAATCTTGTGTTTAAATTTGACCTGCTGTACAGTGCTTTTGCCTTTTAACTCATCGCTTGCTCTAATCAATAATTTAAATACTCTTCCCTGGGAAAAAAAAAATTATACTTACATTTCCTCATGCTGTTTATTGGCAAACATGTTGTGCAAGTCTTACAAAGCCAGCATGAAGGCTTTATGTAAAACATTTAACGGAAAATGACTGTAATTGTAGCTTTCCACTAACGAGCACAGACATAACAAACAGACATCGTGCTGTGCAAACAGCAAGAGTCTTTATTTGTTTTCATTATATTTTATATTACCATATAAGCAATTCATGTAGAGATGATCTCAATTTATAGTAAGTGGGGGTATTCACCCTAAATCCAACGAGTGACTTTCACACAGCTGGTTCCTAGGGACCTGGTTTGGAGGCATGCTACATCTAGAGAGTATTCTATAGGGACTGCCTTAAGCAGTTTTTCTTGGTTACATCCTTGTTGAGATTCCCAGTTAAAGGAATTATAACATTATAAAAACTTCTGGCTAGCTTTGGTCCTTACCAGGAGAAGGGTTGGAAAGGAAGTGTGGTGCTTTCTTCTCTTTGTACTAAACATACCATTGGCATGTTTTAGCTTTTGAATGTGTTTCTACCAAAGCCTTTTCCAGACTGAGATGAAAATTTGTCAGTTCTCCCGCACCATGAACAGACAAATTAGGTCAAAATAGACAAATAGGTCAAAAGTACTCTCACTTCATGTCAAAGCAAAGGCATCTTAAGTTCCTCATGGTTTTTAAATTGCAAAGACAAATTTGTATATGATGATGTGCCAGTTATCCATGATGTGCCTTCTCCATGCTGCTCACTTAGTATCTGCCAGTTAGTACTATTGGTCAACTGCCAAAAGTATTTACACGGTTTCCTTCTTAAGCTCATCACTGCATCATTACCAAACAGCCTTTAATCCTCTCATGACACAAAGTCCACTGATACTGTACCAGAAGCTGATAGCAGTCAGCTGTATTTCTTCACTGTTTTTTTTTTGCTTTGACAGCTCACTTCTACCAGAAGAACTGAGACAGATCTTTACTGATACAACTGTGACAGAACTTTGCCTTTGTCTTAGTCTTCAAACTGGCTGAGACAAAGATGACTTTGGCCAATGAGCAAGTTTGTGTGTGTATTTCAAAGACATATTCCAAGCAAAGAAGATGAACTATGTTACAATAAAACAAGCCAGCCAATTATAGTTTGTACTGTGCTCAGATAAATCCATGTTACAGTCAGAGAGGACCTAGATTAATGAATCACAGTACCTCCACCACATACAGGTTTAAGAAATCCTCACTGTTTCTTTATTGTAAATGATGGGCTGATACTACAAAAGCATCATATTAGGCCAGGGAAAGCCCTGCAGGCTTTCCAGAAACAAATAGGCTACATAGGGGTGAACCATTTGCTTGCTCAATTGATATCCACACCAGGAACAGTATTTGAAGGAGTTTTAGATTTTATAGCTAAAGAGGAATGGAAAGCAGATGAAAAACAATAGGACATACTGAAACATCTCTTGATCAGAGTTTGAAACTCAGGGAAAATCAGAAATGAAAAGATAAAGTGTGCTGCCTGTCCTCTGACTCTGTCCAAGTTAATTGCAAACTCCTGCTGGTAGCAGTAGGATTAGGTTTTCTGATGACACCAGTAGAGCAAACCATGGAAGATAATAGCCTGGCTTATAGATACAAATGACTAAAACTTTAGATTAATATCGGTTCTCAAATAGTTTAAGCTGAATTTGAAGTCCCATAGACACTGTTAGTGCTAGGAACCCTTCACATCCATTACAGGTTGTATCATTACATTGCAGGTACCTCTTTTGTCATAACATCAGATTAGCTTTTGTACTGCTCATTCATAGAAAATTACATTACAGAAAGCTTAAGCAGTACACACAAATATACGATGTGGCTATAGCACAACATTCTCTCTGAGGTAGTGCATAGTTTCTGAGGTGGATGTTTCTGAACAAAGAGTATGAGCAGCAGGAGAGTAACCTTATTAAAAAGAACTGAAAACTCTTTTTTTGTTTGTATGTGCAGTACATTATAGCTTTTTCAAGAGAAAGAATAGGAAATTGGTTGCTCTAGTACTTATGCTTAACAAGACAGAAAGGTATCATATGAAATTTCTAATAAAATTTCATTTTGTAACAGTCATTTGAAATCTCTAAGGAAAATCAGCCAACAGCTCTTATCCAGAGTAAATTTCAACACCTCTCTGATCATTATTTGGCTAGCACAAGCACCAACGATCCATCAAATACCATTCATCTATGTGAAATAATCACAAGATAGTACTTAAGATGGAGGTTCTGTGCAGAACATTTCCAAATTCTGACTGCCGGGGCTACAAGCTGAGCTGAATTTTTCTTTACTGCACACAGCATGTTTTTTTTCTTGTGATGTGTGCTATTTCTATTGCTACAGGCAAATAACTACACTATGATACAGTTGCCTACCGCTGTATGCAGTACCTCAATCCATGAGGACTTTAGCAAGGATTCTCATAAAATGATGTGCAATGCTAAGAGCATGAAGTTTGTACAGCCTCTCCCACCACCTACCATGCCCCCCAAAAAGCTTAACTTTCTTTAAAGCTGTCGTAATCTCATGCAATTTCATATAAAGTCAATAATGTCTTTCTGATAATACACTGGGACAGCATAACATAATTTCACATTCCTTCAAGGTCTATATATGTATGCTATATGGCTTCTTTCCTGTTTCTAAAAGAAACTAATTTCAACTCATTCAAAAACTGATTTACCAAAGCTTAGCCCACACATACATTTATCTGGACACCTATGCATTTCACTTTTGTTAGCTAAAAGAGTGTCTTTTTGTAGGGTTGAACCTCCTGGTGCCATGACCTCATTTACTCTATCAGTCAGCTTCATACTGCTCACCATTATCATTTTACTCCAGTCTGATGGCTTAAAGGGACCTTAAAGCAAATGTAAATTGACCTTATTTCCACCCAAGGCTTCTTTCTTTGCAATAAATGAGAACTGGGCCCATTCTATCTCCTATTATCTTTTCTCTCCACACACACACAGCCTGAGTTTGATCCTACAAACTACTTACAAGGTTTGAATTTTTTGAACAGTAAATGAAATTACACAGCATTTAAAAGGTAAAAACTTCCCAGCAAACAGGATCCCCCAAAAAGTTGCTGAGAAAGAAACTCCAGGAATAAGCTAGAGATAACTTTATTTACTTCAAGGTTGTGCTTTATTGGTTTTTCTCTCCTTTCTTTTCACTGTCATGACTTCAAAGTTCTTTATGCAAATACTGTTTAAAAATAAAACCAAACACTGAATAGCAGATCTCACCTCAGTTTTGGATACTGGAATAAAAGGGCAGGGATTGCAAGAAGGTGTGGATGTCCACTGTTCCGAAGTGGACATCCACAGGTTATTTATGCGTTGTCCTCTGCTCAGGTATCATCTGTGAAACAGTGCCATCTCTGTCTAAGGCCCACATGGATCTTCTCTCTATGTACCATTTGAAGGACATATTATCTTGCACTGAACAGCAGAGGCATGTAAATCAAGATATTTCAGATGCTAAATGACATGATAAATAAGTATATTTGACATGATAAAATAAGTGATGCAAATCTTTTCAGTGTTAAGTTTTCTTTACAAATGTATGCCATGCACCACAAGACAAAGTCTTTGAATTTAATTTCACTGTTGCTGGGTCATAATACAGTGGAACCTTCAGAACCACAGTGCATCATTTTTAGGCCAACTTCTTTTCATTTTGATTCAGTCTTAAAGTACAAGGAAATATCTTGCCAGGAGCAAATATAAAGAATACTTTAACTCTTCAGGGTACAAGCTTTTCGGTATGTGTGAAACTGTTTTAAATTCTGTACTGAACAGAAAAAGATGACAGAGACAGCATTGATCTAACTACTCTTCTCACATTTTCAGTCTGAAGCAATTGGCTATGATGAGTGGAAATTTTCCCTGGCTGATGTGATGCTCTGATTGTCCTCTGGGCCATAAGAATCACAAGAATCTTTTAAGAATCATAACTTTAACACTTAATAATACAGCTCCTCAGCACTTTAAAAAACCTCATTGGTGAGGTATATCATCCCCACGCAAAAGAGTGACACAACTTTGAGGTCACTTGGACTTCAATGAAAATAGTATCCCATAGATAAAACAGGGAAGTTGCATAACTGGTAGGGCCCAGAACAGAGGCAGTATGTAGGTCAGGTAATGCAGGGTAGCCCTAGAAACTTGGCTGACACTTCATAGCCAGTCCAGTGCATCTACTTTGTCAGACTCTCTACTAATGGTCCAGAAAATAAATTAGATACTTAGAACCCTACCTGACACATTTTTAGTCTTGCAAAGGATAAGAAAGTAGAAGTGTTTAGTTTGAACTATATTCTATTGTACACTGAAATTATGAAAAAAATTTGAAAGGGATGGATTCTGACTTCATGATCATGCTAGAATAACTTCACGCTTGCTCTGACTTAATCCCAGAGTGAGCAGAATATTGGCAACAAGCCACAATTCATTTACTGTGCTTACACCAGTAGTCACTATATTTTAACATTTTTAGTATGTCCTCTACGACAATAATTTTATTTCCACTCTCCCCTTTTTTATTTCTTTCACTTTCTGAAAATTTTAGGAAAAGGACATCCTATGAAAGGATGTGACTCAGCCTGTCTCTTTTAGCCTTTATTCAATTCATTCCTTTAGGCCTTTAGGAATGATAAATTCTCACAAAAATGTTGCACTGGAACAACCTTTAAGTATGATCTAGCATAAGCACTTGCACCCAGGCAGAATTTAAGCAAATATGCTGACTGATTCTAATGGGTAAAGACCCAATCTTGAGAACAGCTATGGTCACTGCAACTTGTATTGACCTTAACAGACTATAAACCTTGAGTCTGTAAATAGTAGTGTCTTCATACTTCCTGCTTAGCATTAAAACATAATCCAAGCAGCTGGTTCTATAAATGCTTTACTGGCGTAAATGAAGCAATTACCTTTGACACAAATAACCTCAGCAATCTGGATTAAAATAGATCCTTTCATATGCAACACCACACAGGACTATGTCAAGTTATGAGTAGCACTTCATCCATTTATTTTCACTCAAAATTAATAGTTTCCCTGCGCATAATTGACCTCTCAACCCCCACTAAGAATATATCATCTTTCTGTGTGTCAAGTTCTTCTAAACTCCTGCACATATTACAGCTGAACATGCACAGAAATCCCTGTCGCCTCAAACTAGTGTCTTATCTATGACCTTAAGTCCAGTGGGTTTTTTGCCATTTCCTCTGCACTCTCTCAAATCCATCCTACATGCGTTTCCCTGTCACCAGCTCATCAGATGTCCACAATAGCCACCTTTTTTGTTGTTCAACCAAAACCATTTTCTACCAATTTCCCCATTTCCACCTAGCCACTATGCAGTCCTGTAGTACTTGCACTAAAAATAAACCAAATTCAGACATTTCCTCATCACTCCATAAGCATTATTTACAGCTTTATTCCCAAACTTGAAAGACAGAAATTTGTCATTCCCCACATCTCGATTTTTTCCTTCTTGTCTGAGATTCCTTGTCTGAGGACTCCACCTTTGAACTGAGGTGATTCCCTGAGCTACAGCGCTTTTTTTCCCCAGAACCTCTGGACTCATAGGAGACAGAGACAATTTTTTCATTAATAGCAAAAGCATTACTAAGAGAAATCGGGTGAGGTCTGATGATATCAAACAGTTTGGCAGCTATGCATCTGCTCAACCTCTTGGTTTTGTTCTTCTCAAAGACTTCCTTGGGCTAGCAAATGGCATGATGATTTCTCAACATTTATTCACATAGTGTTCTTGCCCTGGTAAGACCTTCCCCCTGTTGAAGTAGTTAGCTTTCCCCCTGTAGTAGTTAGCTACTCTGAAGAAGGGCATTTTGACTTAGTTACATTTTTTGCTTTATTGTGCTTTATAGGTCTTTCATCATCCTGACTCAATAGGAATGCAAATGCTAACAAACCACACAATGTGACACAGAAAAATCAAAATGTACAATTGCTCTCATAGAGCTTTCTTTTTTAATTTTAGGGCAGGTTACGTTTTTTAATTATAAGACAACCTGAACCCTTCCTGAAACCAGTTATGATAAAGAATTTTTTAAGATTTCAATATATTTAGAATGTTACCATGACATAAAGTACTTCTATTAACCTCAGGCCATGACGATTACTAAAGAAAAACGTTTATTCCAGCATGACTATGGGTATGCGCCATTGAAAAAGAGGCCAGGTCTTTGTCCATTGCAAAAGAACATGGTCTAATCACAGGATAACCAATGAACACATGGTAAACACAGAGAAGCCAAAGCACCTAAGTTTATCCATGAAGTGGATATGGAATGGAAATCTTATGCTATCTCCTTCCATAAAGCAGATATAGTGCTGGCCTTTCAACTGTGCTTTTCCTTTCAGGATAGCTCATGTCATGAGTAAGAGGTAAAAAAGGAAATTATTTTCTTTAAATCCTTTACAGAGGTGATTATCAGTCTCACTCTGGTTTTCCTAACCAGCATTCACCTCATCCTTGCAAAGACACTTTTGAGATACAACTGCACTTGCTGAATTTGCATTCTGGAGCTGCACAGATCCTCCTCTAAACTTTCTCTTTTTAAACACAGGATCAGAAGCAATTGTAACTTCTTCAGCATATGGAAGGCATAGGCAAGTACAGGGGGCTACTTCTTGTTTCCATTTTTTATTATTCAGGACTACTAAGACATATAAGTGAGAGAAAAATTTAAGCTACAGCATAATTCTCTATCAAGTCAAAACCCAAAAATGCCCCTGACACATTTACCTTTTGAAACAGAAATGCTTGAGAGAGATGTGCTAGTGCCACTAACAGTGTTGTTAGGATGTTTTCTCCAGTCCATGGTAGGATTTCCACTCAACAGCAGCCTTCCTCCCGCAATGCAGGACCTCTGACCACTCTGCCACACACAGCATACTGCAGGCTTGAGGAATTTGGCTGAATGATGGCTAAGCAGCCTCAACTTTCCCTCCACCTTGCCAAGCAAGGAGAATAGCCTAGGTAGTCTTTTTTGCAGAGCGCTTACTGGACCTGGGAGAACATAAATTGTCCACACACAAATATCTGCCCAAATCACTGGGACTACTGCATGTGTGAAGTCTCATAAAAACACTGAAAGAGAGAGAAATGTTTGGAAGTTTTTTCATTTCATTCTATAATAGGATGAGACAAAATACATGCATTTCTCTTTTTCCATGGAACTGAGCTGCTTTTTCTGGCTTCTTTTATTTTCTGAAGATTTCAAGTCATATAACCTTAAATTTTGTGCTTGAAATAGATAAAACAACTTCAATTAACATCTGCAAAGGCTGGTGTTCAGCCAACATGGATTAATATTTTTTACTTTGTTAAAACATGGAGAATTTTGGCCTCTGCTTGTGTGACCAATCAACAATGTTGGACGAAAATGGCTGCAACCAAAGTTTCAATATTTTTATTGTTTACCCTTCCAAGCATTGTCAGCACTGGTGAGAATGATTCCTCCCCTCTCCTGGGGTTTGCACTATATTGTATACTGGGATGCATATTGGTTCTTTTTAATTTACTGGGAAATTCTACACCTCTTGTCATGACATTTACTTGCTTTAGAGATGATAAATGACTCTGCCTTAGACCCTTTAGGATTGGTTACTTGCTTTTCCGCAATGTGGCCAGATTGATAGCGACATAGTCTTATAAGGTAGCTCTTCTCACTAAATCATTGTGTGGGAAGAGTGTTAGAATCAACAGCCAGAATATGTTATTGTGTTGGTTTCCTTCTGTCATGTACACTCACATTTTGAATACAGATAGGTTTTATTATGCTTCAGTTGGACTTTATGCACACATTTACATGGTTTACTAGCAACTATGAAAACCAATGCAGATTATGTATTTGAGGAAATATTTTCTGGAAAGCTAGACACAATTTGTGGACACATCCACAAAATAAGGGAGAAGAAGAGGACTTCAACAGCTAGATCAAGACTCTAAAAAGTATGATGTTTTGATGCAATGCTTGCTCCCAACTGTGATGTGAAAATCACACATAAGCGATTTTCAAAACTAGGAGCTAATGCCCGCTTCCGTTTTCTTCCATGGAAGCTACTGGATGCTCAACACTGAAAAAATTTATTCAACTAGATGCTCCTATTTTTGACAATTCTTGGGTTAACTATTATAACAGAAATTCAGCTGGGCTAAATGCTTTTCTATAAGCTCTTAATTTAGAGAGGGTTTAATTTCAATATCTCAATAATAATGTGCAGAAATTTGTTTAGAGATAGGAAAAAATATTTTCAAGTACATAGTTATTCTTTCTCTACTTACAGTGCTTGAAGCACCAAAGGTCTCCAAACTTCTCTCTTTTAAAAAAATTCTTATTATTTTAGAGAGACCATGTGGAATAAAAAGACTCCCTTTCTCCTCTCAGTCTGTTTCGTACATGTCATTTTGCTCTCAACCAAACTACATTCAAAAAAGCAATTTTTCAACATTCTGAAAAGGAATACTATGTTTAAGATGAATAGATGAACAGAGAATTCAAGCTGAAGTTTCTTGCAGGATAAATACATTTTCAGGACAGTTTGAAGACTAACTTTGTTATTTAAACCCAGAGCACCTTAGAAGAGGTTGTGATTGGCACAACTCATCTTCTTAAGCATCACTCAGTCTAGATCCACATGGACATTTGATCAGCAAATGGTTGCAGCAATTTAAGCTACACAAGTATAACAGCTTAACTCAAATCATCTCTCGCAGCAGTTTAAATTAAGCTGGTAAAGTTTGCACTGAATCAGACAAGGAAGACTTGGAAATTCCCTTCTGCTGATAGGCCAAGAGAAGTGATAAATTCCAGAAAAGGGACAACTGCAAACAAATTCTGATGAAGATTACATCTTTAGCCACCAGAAGCATCTTCTGAATGAATGTATGTCTATGCGTTGGTAAGTTGTTTCTCTGTTTGGAATAGAGCATTGTAGTACTGGGATCATACTTTCAATGGGAGCTTTTCCATTGCTTCTAACATAGACTTTAAAGTTGTTCAGGGACCACAGGGACAGAGGAATCTGATTAGAAGACAGTGAAAATGGGAGCCTCTGTAGAAAGAAGTGGGAATGGCAATGATAAATCCCAGGAGAAAATTGGCCCTTGACATTTTGAGCAAGATGCTGGCCTTGATAAATAAAATGCAAAACCAGTTGCAACTCAAGGCATTGCAGTGAGACAGTCTGTCAGACCATCAAACTGTGCTTTCCTCAAACACCTACACATAGTTACAGATTTGTTCAGCTCTCTGGGTACTCAAAACAAAGACTCTTTGATGACAAAATTCTATCCAGAGGAAATTTTGCTGTATTGATCAGCACAAAGGTAGAAAAGATTTATGATGTCTCATGGTGGTCAGCTAATGAGATTGTCCTGTTCCATCCTCTTGCAGAACAAGTATTCTCACAACAAGCAATGTGTTAAAAGTATGTGGAAAATTAATCCTAGTTGAAAGATGGACTAGTGGGCTCTACAGTCTTTCAAGGAGAAACCAGTTCTTAATACTGTTCATCATCTGTGTCCTGTACCAAAACTTTGCCTTTGAAGCCAACATATGAACTCCCAGCTCTTTGATGCATTTGAGATGAAATAGGCAGAAAGGCAGTGAATACATTCTTATTTTTAGAACATTTCTTCAGGAAGTTAGTAAAATATTTCTGTGTCCTTTTTACTGAACTCTCCAACAGTACCTGATGGTAGGATACTTTAGTTAAACTGGGACAAGAACAGGCCCTGCCAGCCAGCCTATCCTTCTGTTCAAACTTTAATTAAAGGGAAAAGATCCCTTAATTGAATTTTGTAGTTTAAGTTGTAGAAGCCAGTTACAGTGCTAGTTATGGGACAGGTACTTACTCTTTTGAGAGCACCAGCAACGTTGTCTTTGTACTAGTTTAAAGAACTGCTTATTGCAGCCTAGTAAGAATATATCACAATTCATACTGAATAGTCTATTGTACCTTCAGGTGCAGGGTGCTTTATCTTGCCTTTGAGTCCAGGTACATACCAAGTGAAATGCAAGCTTGTTTAATTTCATTAAAACTGTTTCATTTATTGTTTCTTTTTTTGCTGCAGAATAAAGCCACAGGTCTGTGATTCTTCAGAACACCACTGTAACATATGAGACAATTACAGAGAATTGTCAGTCAAATTTCTTTCCTTTAGCCTCGTTTTTCAGACAATGTGCTAACCAGTCTGACCTTGTACATAATAAAGTACCAAATCATTAGACATGTTTCTCAAGCAGATATTCTGATTCATAAAGTGTTGAATAAAAATACAAAGGAACTGAATATATTGATTTCTTGGTATGCAATTTTACCATTTCAACATATTTAAGTCTTCTCACTCCATGAGCTATTCACAAGCATTGTAGTCTGTTTTCTGTTATTCATCAGTCAGGAATATTGTATGTCTGGTAGAAAAATAAAAGAAGGAAGGAGAAGAGTGAAGTTTTGGATGAGAGTCCAGAGCAGCGATGAGGGAAAGAAGGGGAGGACCTACCAGACCATGCCACCTTAGCAGGCCAATGTCTTTCTAAAAAAAGGGGAATTTCTCCCTTTACATTTTGAAACCATGTCATTATTCAGTCCTGCTAGATGAGATGTAAGAAGCAGACTCTAGAGACCCCCACGAGACCAAGCAGCATTATTAAAGATGTATTCACAGATCATTAACTATTCTTTTTATGCAGTAGAGCTGCAGGAATAAGGCAAAATTTAGCAAACCATGAGAAGCTGAGGACAGGATCTGATAATGCAAAACATCCAAAAAGTCTACAAATAATAGGTGCCAACACCTCCATTTCTAAAACTGATGCAGAAAAGCTGCAACTGGCTGGAAGGAAGATATTGCCTGGCAAGGCGAGTGGCCAATGCTGCCTTACTTCAGGGGCTTGGTGCATACAGACTCATAGAATGGTTGAGGTTGGAAAGGACCTCTGGAGATCATCTAGTCCAATCCCCTACTCAAAGCAGGATCACCTAGAGCAGGTTGCCCTGGAACTGTGACCAGTTGGGTTTTGAATATCTCAAAGGATGGAGACTCCACAACCTCTCCATGCAACCTGGGCCAGTGTTCAACCACCCTCACAGTAAAAGCTTTTTCTTACATTCTGAAAGATTTTCCTGTGTTTCAACTTGCATTTGTTGTATCTGTCCTGTCACTGGGCACCACTGGGAATAGTCAATGCTCTGTCTTCATTATATCTTTCCATCAGAAATTTGTAAGCAGTGCTAAAATTTCCCAGCCCCAAGTCTTCCCTTCTCTGGGCTAAATAATCCCAGCTCTGTCAGTCTCTCACCATATGAGAGACACACCAGTCATTTGATCATCCTTGTGGCCCTACAAAGGACTCAGTCCAACAGCTTCGTATCCTTCTTACACTGTGGAGCACAGACTGGAGAGGCAGTACTCCCAATGTGGCCTCACCAGTGCTGAGCAGAGGGGAAGGATCACCTCACTCAACCTGCTGGCAACTTTTCCTAATGCAGCCCAGGTCACTGTTGGCTTTTTTTGATGCAGCCGCACATTGCTGTCTTACGTTCAGTTTGTTGTCTGCTGAGACCTGTAGGTCCTTCTCTGTAAAGCTGATTTCCAGCCAGTTGGCCCCCAGCCTGTGCTGGTGCATGGGATTATTCCTCTCCAGGTGCAGAACTTTGTATTTCCCTTTGTTGAACTTCATGAAGCTCATGTCAGCCCATTGCTCCAGCCTGTCAAGGTCCCTCTGAACGGCAATGTGACCATTCTCTGTATTTGCCACTCCTCCCAATTCCGTATCACCAGCAAACTTGCACTCTGTCCAGATCATCAATGAAGAGGTTAAATACTGTTGGACCCAGTATTGACCCTTGAGGTACTTCACTACTAACCAGCCTCCAGCTAGACTTTGTGCCTTTGATCACAACCTTCTATGCCTGGCAGTTCATCTTTTTCCCAATCCACCTTGCTGTCCACTTATCTAGTCCATATTTCATCAGCTTGTGTACGAGGATGTTATGGTAGACAGTGTTGAAAGCCTTACTAAAATTGACACACAGAACATCCACTGCTCTCCCCTCATGCACCAAGGTAATTACCTATCTCACCATCGAATGTTACCAGGTTGGTCCTAATATCTAACAGTGCCACGGGATTGTTTTTGTTTTAACAGCAAGATTTCATTTTTGTCATAACAGCAAGATTTCATTTTTGTCATAAGGACATTTGTAATTTTCATTATCTGCAGCATATTTTAGTTACTTGGGAAGAATAAGAAACAGAAATATATGTTCACAGGAACATTTTTTAAAGCCAAACCTCACAGAAGCTCTCCCACAGTGTTTAGGCTTTGCAGAGGGATGGTTGTTACATTGTCCATGCAGAGGTATAGTAAGTTTTACGAAAGATAAGAGTGAAAGTTTCATAAGTCAGAATGACACAAAGGCATTTCTAGTAAATATAAACTCTTCCCCACACTTTTCCTTCCGTTCTAGTAGACAAATACATTTAAGAAAATCAGTCAGAGGAAATGGTTGTTGTTGAGTAGAGGAACTTTGTCTCCATTACAACAATTCCTGTAGAAAATTCCCCTACTAATAGTTGCAGATCAGAAGAGAGAACTGAAAATAAATGGAGATAACTAAAAATAGAGAGAACTAGAAATAGCTGCAACTATTTTTTTTTCATAAGTTAGGACTCATTGAACTACACTAGAGCGCAAAAGGCAACTGCAAATAAACTTTGTGCAAATGTTGGACAGGAAAAGGTCTGAGCTTTTAGGATTTCAATTTAGTTCACTATTACCTGGAATCATTTATCGACAAATACTTGTATATTTGACAGTCACAGCATCCCTCATCTCTGAACAAGTTTTCTATACTGCAATGGCTACTGGCTAGTAGCTGCTCTAACTTTAAGTACTCAGCTAGCTTTAAAAGTAGCTATCTTAGAAATTAATGAAAGTTCAGACACAACAGAAGCAAGCTCTGCAAGACCAGCTTCTTGCATGGTTTGTGCCATGTTGACATGCCTTTTAGACAAGCCATAAATGAAGCCAGGAAGGAGAACACCATAGAAACAAGTTTCAGTACAGTTCTGGCAGTTTTGCATATATTAAATTTCAGACTATTCTTGTTAGCGCAATTAAGTTTAAATACAGCTTGGAGAGAGCCATGTGAGATGCATTAATTTCAGTGTTGCTGTGTGGCATGATCGGGTATCCAGGAAGCAGAAGAGCTTGTCTAACTGCCATCCGTCTACTTATGCCTGCAAAATACATATATGCTTTTCTGAGAGGGACGAGGCTGAACAGGAGTGCCCACAGTTGGCAACGACAAGCGGGACAGTACAGAAAAGCTTGTGTAGCTGTGTGATGCTCTGCTGCTGGTAATCTGGGCATATTTTTCCTGAGATTGCATTCTGGTTCACTTCTACCAACATCCAAGGCTATTAGCCCTCATATGGAGGTAAAAAGCCCTGCTGAAAGGCTGCTAAAGGTGAAGGCCAGAACAGCGTACTGCTGGAAGGCTAAGATCAGGAGTACCTTTACAGAAGTCAGTAGCCCTATATCAAGCCAAAACAGACCCAGTGTTATCAGTACAGAAACAAGCCCACACTAAACTTAAATAATCGGATTTTAACCTATTCAGAACACAATTAATGTGATAGAATGAATACATTTCTGCTGACTGGCAATGGAATATCACAGCCCTTTTTTCTTGAGCTGTCAGCTAGAAACTACCAAAACCAACTCCAGAGCACCCAGGTTATGCAGCTCCTAACCAACAATGATGAGGCAGAAAGTGGAAATCAAACATGTCATAAGCAATGGCAACATCACCTTATATCTTCTAAAAAGAACACAGAAAGGCAAATCCAGCAAAACTTCCCATACCAACACTTTTTTAGAACTTGCTGACAGTGAAGCCAAGGAAAAAAATTGGACATCAGAACCCAGATCAAAGCTGTATTTTATAAAGAACTGTGAAAACAAATAGAACCTGGCTTCCCAAAGAAATCAATGGAAAAATTTCTTACTGTCTTTGATGGGACCACAATGCTTGTCTGTAAACACCACCTGCAGTCATGAGATTTGAGCTGTAGCTCATTCTCACCTCCTCTCCTCACAGGCTTCCTAAAGGCATGTTAGCAAGCCTGGGCAGGGAGAGGGCAGTTCATTGCGTAAGCCCCTGCCACATCACCTTTTGTATATATGCAAGCTGATCCTCCAGGCAAGTTTCCCGATATCCTCATGCACACACGTATGATGCATCTTCATCTTTTTGTCTTAATAATTCAACATATAGCTTATAGAAGACAGTATATGCTTTTTTCCCCACTCATTATTTAAAAGGGTCTTAAGATATACTACTTCATTTTC
Organism: Phaethon aethereus; assembly: GCF_964289735.1. NCBI lineage: Eukaryota > Metazoa > Chordata > Aves > Phaethontiformes > Phaethontidae > Phaethon > Phaethon aethereus. The sequence goes on along the minus strand of NC_138582.1, from coordinate 122,257,385 downwards.
CACTAAACTAACATAATCTTATTTAATTTTGAACCATATAAATGATGCATTATAAGTATTTTTACACTCAAATAACTCAAATGATTGTCACTGAGGGCCTTTTTAATATACTCTAAGACTCTTTCACATAACGAGCCTTGAAATGTAACACATAGTTTTCAAGATTATTTATCTTCTGCATCAAGGGCTGGTTCATGAAAGAAGAGTGAACTTATTGATCACTCTTCCTATATTAATTTGCTAGAATTCTTTCCAAAAAAGAACGCTCTTACTGTTTTGTCACACAGATCTCTGTTGGCAACATTATTCTGAGCAAAAGGTACGTAGTGTTGATACAAACATTGAGGAGGAAATGGTGTTTCATGTTAGTGAAACAGTGAGATAAGGTCACAAAAGGGATTCCCCTAGGTACTAAAAGTTGTGAGGTAGATCAAGGTATCCCAACCAAAAATCCATATTTTGTCATGCTCACATATGCCATAGAGTCACTATGTGTCACTCAGAGAAATGAAAGTGAGAACATGTGTGTCTTATTTTTTGGATATGTAATTGATAAAGCTTACTGCAATGTCTTACAGTGACTGTGAAGCCAGACTCGGGCCAGGACTGATTGAATAAGAAATTTCATGGATATTTAAATGCAGAATTGTTAGGCATGGAGAGAAGAAAAATCACCTAATTCCCTACCAGATCTTGTGATGTTTTATACCTAATAACTAGGTATCAAGGAAGCAAAACCCCACATGAACAAGCACACCCCATATAAAACAAGAGTGGTTCTTGTCAGTGTAGATTAAAAAGCACGTAGATACCAATGCTTCTCTGTTTCTCAGAGACAGCGAAAGGTACGTGAGACATCTCAGGCAACAGAAACAGGAGAGCTACCTTTGAAGCTAAGAATGCCAGCTTCTTTAAAGAACTGAGTGCTCAGTGGTTTAATTGAACAAATATGTCCAATAAGCTTTACTTCTGAAAGACTGGGTCCCTGATCAGTGACCTGCATTCTCTCATGACATTGCAACTTTTTTAGCTGAATGAGACATAAATTGTCTTAGAGCTAAATGAATTTACAGGTAACTAATACTCAGACTGCTTATTTCCACGTATATATATCTCTGCATGTTCATTTCCCTCCCTGCCCAAATTTTGTAGATCGGTTCTGATCAAAACTGATAGGGTAGTGCAAACCTCAATGTTCATCACCTCATGAGGAGGGGCAGCCAAAGGAAAAAAAAAAATCATTAGAGTCCTCATTGTGAGAAAGAAGGTAGCATAGGTTCCCTTTTTATTAGGCAGCTGAGAATCTAACGTCAAGTATGCAGCCTATACCCCCACACAGATAACACATCCACAAGACACCAGGTTTCCTTCATTCCCCTGCTCACAGAACTGCTTGTGTGATTTCATGATTAAACACAGCCTGCTACTTGGTTTATCCATTACATAGTCAATATTGCTGCAATATAAGTTCCAGTATTAAGTAGGGGGCTTTTTTGTTGACATTTTCCAGGTAAATTACAGAAGAACCTGGTGTTAACCACCAACAGACACTCAGAGAGCATGGTCTCACCTCCTGAGCCTCCAGCATCAAATGAATGCACTTTCCAGACCTACAGGAAGGGCTCAGTGGGGACAAATGCAAACTCACGTGAACTCACATAGCAGTAAAAGGTTCCACATAAATAGATGAAGTCCTTTATAAATAGGCTTGATTGTTCATGACACCCTTGCCACCCATATGTTAGCTATTGAGCAGTTCTATTAAGTATATTGGTATATATTTGCTGCTGCAAAGATATTAAAGAAACCTGCTTGGGGCCATAAGGTGGTATGAACTGGACAGGCAATAAAACAGTTTGTAGTGTTCTTACTAGGCCAAATAATTCACTAAGCATCTTCAAACAAATAATATAAAAAGTGATTATTTCTTTTCCCAACAAGGAATTTGAAGGAGTAGCAAAGACTTTCTTGCTGAATATCAATACTTGCTGCAACATGTCACTAATCTGCTTCAGAGCTACACACAGCAGGGCTGTCCTACCAGCAAAACAGCTTTGTTCCTAGTTCACAAAGTAGTGTTAATAATGAATGTTTATTACAGCAGCAGCAAATGGCTTCCTGGAGGTTTTTTCTTATCTTTTAATAGGAGAGATTTTAGTCTCTTTTTGTTCAAATTCACACAGAAAAACTAGGAGCATTAAACACATTCAATAGTGTTCATTCATGTGCAGTTTTATAGAGATTCTACAAAATCTCATACTGGGAACTTGTCTCTTTTGGCTAAGAAAAGGCTCTGCAGCATGTACTTCGTTTCCCTTTAGGCAGTATCACTGCCAACCTAGTTTGCACACAGTCAGACCTATAAAAGAAGGTTGGCCCTGGTAACCTGGCAGGGCAAAGGTGCCTCCTCCCTGCTGCTGCCCCTTTCAGTGCAATGAAGGATGTTCAATCTGTCAGCTTTTACATTCCTAGGACCAGGAGGGAGCATTTTATGAACGCCAGCACAAAAATTCCTTAGTTGAATTCTTCTGGCAAGCTCCATTTTGACCAGCTGCTTCATAGGACAGTCTGCTCTACAAAAGGTCAGGGCATCTGGACTTTATTTATCACTACAGGGACCAAGAATTATAAAAACATCTTAGACATCTTTTTTTTGTGTGTGTGGTCAAGAAGCCTGCCTGCTGTAGCTGCTTCTCCCACTCTGTTTATTGGGGACCACAGGTCTTGGAAACATATAACATCCTCTTTCGATTATCAAATTGGCTAGATGGGATAGGAAACCAGTCAAAATAGCAGGGAATGACAGACTGTGATATCTTCAGAACACCCACAGACAGCTGAGATAAAGAGGAAGAGATGATACAGCAAACAGGCAAGAAATTGCTGTGCACCACATTAGTTGGGTTGGTGCTGAGTGGTCATTATTGGTGCTATTTTCTATTTAAAAAATTACCATAGTCTAATGATAAAACTTACCTCTTCTCCATTACAGAGCAATTGTGAAAGTACAAAGCATCTGCCCTACCATTAAAGTAGCTACAGTATAAGGCTTTTGTTTTTAATTTTTTTCCTACTTTGGTAAAGCTATGCAAACAAGGATCCCTGCACTTCAAAATATGGCAAGTCCTCTGTGTTTTAGGATTTGTCTCTGCCTTTGAACTCTTGCCAGTAAGCAGCATTTATGTATGAAATTTCTAATGAGGTTTTTAGGACTCAAATAATGACAGGTGTTATTTGTATTTTAATGGTAGCAGTTATGTTCCTTTGACAGAAATTTATTGTAATGGGGATACACTGGAGCCTTGTCGTGACCAAGTACCACTGCTGCTGCACATATGTCTCCTTTACCATCCTTTTTGAGTTCAGTGTCTGCCTGTGGGTCAAGAAATTTTTGCCCTGGGACAAACAGAGCCTTTATAAATGATCCCGGAAAGTCATATATAGCTCCAGGAAGATGTATACAGAGTAGTTTTCCACCCTCTCAACTACACTGTGGGAAAGAATTGGACTTGCCTGCCAGCATTGCTGCCACATCAGAACTCAGTTTAGTTCTACCTGTGCTTGCCAAAGGCTTATCCATACCTGACTCCAGACTTAAACATCCCCAGATTTAAAGGAACTTTAGATCAGTGCTTTGTATCAAGATCATATCATAGTACTGTGCTGCCATTTCAGAAAGTTCATCGTATCAGGTTCACTGAATGTACTGAAAGAATAAATCATTCATTAAGTCAACGTGTCTTCTACCACAGCCACAGAGTGCTACAGCATAGTAAAGAGGAAACTGGCTTGATATTAACACCCTAATTATAAATACTTTAAAAGAATTAATAAATGTTTAATACACAATTTGATGATTAATCAATTCTTAGACTTTAAGTCCAGAAAGTCTGTATCTTTGTTCTGCTATACCTACAACTGATACAATGTATAATGCTCAGGTATGTAACATGTATTATTTGTGTATTTGTCATTGGTAAAGCATTTAGAAATGAAACATCCGTATAATATTAAAACTGAGAACCTGTTCTACTCCACAGAGGTTCCCTCACCACATCTTTATTATACTGGTATCAAAGTCCTACCATTTCATTCCTCATATTGCCACTTCACTCTCTCACCCACCTTAGGGAAGAGTGTTTATCAGTGCAGCATTTTGGTTTTCAATGAGATTTTATTCACTTTCCCTCCTTCAAATCTTAAAGACCACGAAGAGAGAGTTGTATTGTTTCCTGCTCAATCTGTTCCTTATCACTTTTACATATGTGGAAATCCACAAGAAAGTAAAAGCCCATCTGCAAAACACCATCATCTGTTGCCATACAATATTACTCTTAAACATGAGATTGTTTCTGACAGTGCATGTGCAGACACTACTCCCACTGAGAAACTAATGTTCATGTACAAGTTAAAGCAGTTGGTAATTCTGAAATTTTTTTTTTTATGATAGCCATGGTAAGTTTACTCCCATTAACTTCCTCATCACAGAAAGAAGGTAATACTGACACTTTGATCTGGGATTTTGCCCAAGCTTCACCTTCTATTAGTTAAACACACTCAGAAATCACAAGGCCACATTACAAAAGTTGCTACACAGATATAATGGCCATTATTAAGCATTTGTAATATTGTAAAACAGCCTTATTTTTAAAACAAATGGCAATACAAAGCCCATCTTATATGAAGAGTGTACTAGTTAATGGAGAAACACAGAATCACTAAGGTTGGAAAGGACCTTTAAGATCATCAAGTCCAACCATTAATCCAGCGCCACCATGTCCCCTAAACCATGTCCTGAAGTGCCACATCCACACGTTTTTTGAACACTTCCAGGGATGGTGTCTCCACCACCTCCCTGGGCAGCCTGTTCCAATGCTTGACCACCCTCTCGGTGAAGAAATTTTTCCTAATATCCAATCTAAACCTCCCCTGGTGCAACTTGAGGCCATTTCCTCTCATCCTATCACTGGTTACTTGGGAGAAGAGACCAACACCCGCGTTGCCACAATCCCCTTTCAGGTAGTTGTAGAGAGCGATAAGGTCTCCCCTCAGCCTCCTCTTCTCCAGACTAAACAACCCCAGTTCCCTCAGCCGCTCCTCATAAGACTTGTGCTCCAGACCCCTCACCAGCTTCGTTGCCCTCCTCTGGACACACTCAAGCACCTCAGCATCCTTCTTGTAGTGAGGGGCCCAAAAGTGAACACAGGATTCAAGGTGCGGTCTCACCAGTGCTGAGTACAGGGGCACGATCGCTTCCCTACCCCTGCTGGCCACACTGTTTCTGATACAGGCCAGGACGCTGTTGGCCTTTTTGGCCACCTGGGCACACTGCCGGCTCATATTCAGCCAGCTGTCAAACAGCTCCCCAGGTCCTTTTCCGCTGCGCAGCTGTCCAGCCACTCCTCCCCAAGCCTGTAGCATTGCATGGGGTTGTTGTGGCCAAAGTGCAGGACCTGGCACTTGGCCTTATTAAACCTCATACAGTTGACCTCTGCCCATCGATCCAGCCTGTCCACATCCCTCTGCAGAGACCTCCTACCCTCCAGCAGATCAACACTCCCACCCAACTTGGTGTCATCTGCAAACTTACTGAGGGAGCACTTGATCCCCTCATCCAGATCATCGATAAAGATACTGAATAAGACTGGCCCCAGAACCAAGCCCTGGGGAACACCACTTGTGACTGGCCGCCAGCCGGATTTAACAATTCACCACAACTCTCTGGGCTCGGCCATCCAGCCAGTTCTTTACCCAGCGAAGAGTAAACCTGTCTAAGCCACGAGCCACCAGTTTCTCCAGGAGAATGCTGTGGGAAACGCTGTCAAAGGCTTTACTAAAGTCCAGGTAAACAACATCCACAGTCTTTCCCTCATCCACTAGGTGGGTCACCTGGTCATAGAAGGAGATCAGGTTGGTCAAGCAGGACCTGCCTTTCATGAACCCATGCTGGCTGGGCCTGATCCCTTGGTTGTCCTGCACATGCCCTGTGAGCACTCTCAAGACAAACCGCTCCATGATCTTCCCCGGCACGGAGGTCAGGCTGACAGGCCTGTAGTTCCCAGGATCCTCCTTCCGGCCTTTCTTGTAGTCACATTGGCAAGCCTCCAGTCATCTGGGACCTCCCCTGTTAACCAGGACTGCTGATAAATGATGGAGAGTGGCTTGGCAAGCTCCTCCACCAGCTCTCTCAGTACTCTTGGGTGGATTCCATCAGGACCCATAGACTTGTGGGCGTCCAGGTGGCTTAACAGGTCCTTAACTGCTTCCTCCTGGATTATGGGCGGGTTATTGTGCTCTCCATCCCCATCTTCCAGCTCAGGGGGCTGAAGACCCTGTGGACACCTGGACTGGCTATTAAAGACTGAAGCAGAGAAGGCATTAAGTACGTCAACCTTGTCCTCGTCCTTGGAGACAATGTTCCCCGCCATATCCAGTAAGGGATGGAGATTCTCCTTGCCTCTCTTTTTGTGTTAATATATTTGTAGAAGCTTTTTTTATTATCCTTTACGATTGTGGCCAGACTGAGCTCTAGCTGGCTTTTGCCTTTCTAATTTTGTCCCTGCTTGACCTAACGAGGTCCTTGTACTCTTCGTGAGTTGCCTTCCCCTCTTCTAGAGGTGATAAACTCTCCTCTTTTCCCTGAGTACCAGCAAAATCTCCCTGTTCAGCCAGGCCGGTCGCCTTCCCCACCAGCTCTTCTTATGGCACAAAGGGACCGCCTGCTCCTGCGCTTTTAAGATTTCCTTCCTGAAGACTGCCCAGCCTTCCTGGACCCCTTTTTCCTTCAGGGCTGTCTCCCAAGGGACTCTCTCAACCAGTGACCTGAACAGGCCAAAGTCTGCCCTCCAGAAGTCCATGGTAGCAGTTTTGCTGACCCCTCTCCTTATTTCGCTCACAATTGAGAATTCTATCATGTCATGGTCACTAAGACCAAGATGACCTCTGACCACCACATCTCCCACCAGTCCTTCTCTGTTTGTAAACAGCAGGTCAAGCAAGGCACCTCCCCTGGTGGGCTCACTCACCAGCTGCGTCAGGAAGTTATCCTTCACACACTCCAGGAACCTCCCAGATTGTTTCATCTCTGCCACGTTATACTTCCAGCAGATGTCCGGTAGATTGAAGTCCCCCACAAGAGCAAGGGCCAGCGAATGTAAGACCTCCGCCAGTCGCTTATAGAATGTCTCACCTGCCTCTTTGTCCTGGTTGGGTGGTCTGTAACAGACTCCCAGCAAGATATCAGCCTCATTGGCCTTCCCCCTCATCCTTACCCATAAGCACTCTACATTGATTTCTATATAATCAAAACACTCCCTAACATACAGAGCCAAAAAAGTAGAAATCAGTGGGAAGCCAGCCTCCAACAGAGGTACTGTCTAACAGGATTTCGTGAGGGTCAGACAGCGTCTTTACTACAGATCTAAAAAGCACATCTGGTAAAATTGTGTAGATGACAGATTAACAGAGTTCTGTAAAGTGGCGGACTGCATTGTGGAGAGACTCAGACACACAACTGAGCAGAGGTCTTACCATGGTTGGGGCAAAGAGAGCTTTAAGGGTCACCCTGGTGTCCAAGCAACTATTTTATCTTTGTGTACAATCTCAGTTAGGTGATTAGCACTAAAGTATTGTGTTCTTTTCCATTTTTAAGGACATAGAAGATAAAAATCATAGAATAATATCAGAAATTCATTCTTAAATTGAGGGAAATACCTTGCAGTGAAAGACCTATAGTATACATTTTGTCTACCATACCATGGTTGGTTCTGACAGAAACTAATGACTACACAATGAAGCTTAAGGCCTGAATTTGTATCTGTGACAAGTATTAACACCTGGAATAAACTAAAGGAGGAGTCAGACTCTGTATTTCAGAAGCCATTTTGACAAAAGTTAGATGCTGTTTGGAGGATACACTATTGCTAAGCTCTTTAACTGAGTTTATCTGGTGATGATTTATGAACTAATATACTCAAGAGGTTAGAATAAATAATCTAATGTTCCTGTCTCACTTTGAATCCCATCACATTCTTCTTTACAGCAAGAAGAATGGTTTCAAAGATTAAAACACCAATGGATAAGATTGTCACAGTCCTTATTTGTCTGTACAGATATATAACCACATCTCTAACTTCTCATAGTTTCTGTAAGTCTTAATCTGGTAGAGGAAAACACTGCCTGTCTCTTGCTATGAGCAAGAGAACAGAAAAGAGAAAAACGTTCCAGCTTTCCTTCCCTCTTGTGCAGGACTGGATGAGGACAGTCACTGGAAGCTGTAAGCTTCTCATTAATGGAAGATGACATTTGGGTTCAAGGCAGGAACACACCCTTCAAAGAGGCAGTCATGTAAAAGGCTGCAGCAGACTGACTCTGCTACATTTTCCCTTCTGAGGATTTTGCTTTTATAAACCAAACACACCATCTTCCACTTCAGGTGTTTTACCTAGTAACAGACAGTGTCCCACCACTCCTAGAGCCCCATGCTGTGAGGTTCTGAACATCCCTCACAGCTCTGAAAGATGCACAGTGTGCAGCACTGAAACCTAAGGACTCAGTCCAAGTACCCAAATTTCAACAACAGTGCTCTGCAAAGTCTCCAGAAGCCACATTTCTGAAGTTCTTGAAACAGAGTTGAAGATACAGTCATGGATCCTGTTAGAGGATCCATAAATATCCTTTTATGAGTCAGTATGAGATTTCTTACCATTTAGAGCACACCTAACAACTGAAAACACCACATTAGATTAAGAGAATGTTTTCCTGGCAGTTACAATTACAGAAAACAAACAAATAATCACTGCCTGATGTCAAATAAACAAGGCAGTATACCAAAGACATTTCTTTTTACACTAATACGATGGCCGAGACAAGCACTTAGCTTAGTGTTTGTCTATTAAGCCACAGTTTAATTTGTGAAAGTGTTGGGCTTTCCTCTTAGAACCATCTTTAGGCTGTTCTGACAAGTCAGAGGCACTGACGGTTCAGTAAGTGTGTAATTGCCCACTTACCCTCTTCAGTGAGATGTTTAGAACATTGATCTTTTCCTTTACTTGCCACAAGTATAATTGCTTTCCTTATAAAAACAATTTTAAACCTCAAAAACTTACATTAAATAAAAAAGTAACTTATGGGCTAATTTGAGGTTCCCTTTTCCTGTTGCTAGAATGCTACCTCTAAGGTAAAATACTCAGAAGTATTACAAAGAAATATACAAAAGTAGAGCAAAGGCAGCATTGCTACAAAAGGCTGTGCAGGTATACACACAGATCACATATGCACTGCCTGAAGGAGCAGAGAACAGCAAAATACAGTCTATGTCTATCTACCACATCTACCTGTTCACAGATGGTTCAAAACATCTAAACATGACTAAACATGACTGGGGCTACCAGATTTGCCATTGAACTGTAGCATACAAGAATCTCAAAACCAAAATCTGTTCTTGAGATACTTTTAAGATTTAAAGTAATTTTTTTCCTTTCCTGCTTTAATTTCCCTCAATTTACCACCTCCTAGGTAAAAAAGTTGTGAGGAAAAACGCACAAAAAAATTTCTTAAATTACTTTAATTTCTATCCCTTTCCCTGATGTAAAAAAAAAAAACAAAGACACCAAAACAAAATACCACCAAACAAAAAAAGGAGAGATGGCAAGGAGGAAATAGCAATATCAAAAAATATCAAAATGAGAGATTTCTATTGGAAATCTAATGAAAAATATATTTATGTTCTTGTTCAGAGGCTTTAAATGTCTGGGGATTATTGTCTCTGATTATTCTTATGGAACTCCTCTACAATTTTGATTAAACAACTGTTGATTTCCAGCCTTCATTGTAGTTCTTTAATGCATGACTTTGAAAGTTTCTTGATCTTTGTGAGATGCTGAGGATTTGCGGGTTGGAATGCAGGTGAATGTCAGCTTCATGCTCACATCAGTCTTAAAGTGGAACAAAAGTTATTGGGACAATAAGTCAACCACAGAAGATGGATCAATATAGTAATGAGGCCTAATTTTTAAAACATTACTTCAGTGTTCTTGTGGCACATTTTTTTGCATCTCTCATTCACACAGGAGAAAAATTAGATTGATAGTTAAGTAACATTAAAATTCTTAAAGATTGAGGTCCTACAGGAGCTGACAGATTCACTCTGACAGACCTCACAGCTTAACATTAGGCCAAACACTGTGACTAAATCTTGCATAACAGTAACACTTTGAACACCCCACAGAGATTTTGCCATGCTTGTAACTTCGTGTGAAGGCATTACCTCTCAAGGTCAGGAGGATCAGCCTTTTCTCCTTAAAGGTTTCTTTAAGCGAAATAGTCCAGGAGTGTTATGAAAGCCAGTGGCCATTACTGATCCAGACAGATGTTTGGAAAGACATCAATTCCCCTTGCTCTAGACCTTTGCACCACATGCTCAGCGTTGCGTTCACCATTTCCTCTGCCAAATCTGCCTGCCACATATGGTGGGGATCACAGAATCCCGAAAATTCAGCAACTCTCACAACAAGCCACAAGCTGTCACCAATACAAAGGCTAAACAGAGCTTTTATGAAAGGTTGCACATCTGGAAGGCATGGAATCATTGATTCATAAAGTAGTACATCAAAGTTTGGTAAGTTTTAATGGAAAAAACATTGGAGCTTTAAGAGACCCATCTCTGGAAATACTGGCTGGCCTTCATATCTGCCATTCTTATCTTTGGGTGATACTCATGTAAACTGAGTATTTGGGAATCCTATGGGAAAATGTTATATACTGGATATGTTACTGGCAATGTAGTTTTAAATGTTTCTAGGTACCAATAATGAGTGATATAAATCACATATGATCTAAACCACACGTATCTATATAAACACACATTCATTTCCCTTTTTTTTTTTTTTAAAGCAAGCTCAGTGTTATGGACACCTTTGCCATTGAGGGACTCTTGTATATATTGCCAGACATTTTATGCAGAGTCCAGCCAAAAGCTAGTTCAGTATCTTGTCAGCATCCTGACAGCAGACAAAATTTGATGCCTAAAGAATATAAGAACAGGGCAAGTACATTGCTATACTTCTCTTCAGAATAATTTCCCCAACTCTCACAGTCTGTGGCTTGAATACTTCCTCAGCCAGAGGTGTTTTTTAAATATTAAGCTGCCATCAGTGTTGTTTTGGTCAATGGACTTCCAGCTTAGCTTCACATAGGATAAAGAATCACCTCCTTTCACTTTCAACCCAGCAACTGCTAGTCGCATTTGATGCTCCTCTAGTTATTTTACTGGAGAAGTTAGTGAATAACTGATCCCTCTTCATCCTCTCCACACCACTCACTGTGGAAAACAAAATCACAACTTGGGCTGGCAAAACGGCCAGGAACCAGAGATAATTATCTAAGTCTGCCCTCGACATCCAGGTTGAGGAACATCACGTACAGCTTTTCCAGATTGTTTCACGAACCAAATCTTTCTGAAGAACAGCTGTACTGGAGTCACATACCCAAGTATCTATTCCAGTAACTTGTTGTCAGTAGCTACAACAGGTTTGCTTAGGGAAAAGTACAAAAATATGGCAAGCGTTTCTTTCTCAAATGCTTTTAGCTTCTCACAGTCTTTGCTTCCAACTTGATGTGGTAGTAATTGTGATGATATCAACACATTCATTATTCTAGATCCAGAAGCACTTCACAGGCTGTGGGTGGCCATAGTCAGTTTATGGCACAAAGAACGGACACGTGTAGGTGGCAGATGAGAGCAGAACCAGCACTGCTGAATGCAGAGATGTTTGCTTTTCCCCGCGCTGTGCAGTTAGCTCTGCACAGCTTAATAGGGGGGTGGCGGGGGGAGACGAGGGAATGCAGGGGTTTTAAATAAGATTTTTTTCTTTTATGAAGGGTCAATCAATACTGAGGCATCTAGAAATTTGCAGAATTAGTTGTTTCAAACTTCGTGTTATCTTGCAGGATTGTAGGAATGAACAAATATTTTTTAGATTAATGTGTCTAACTTATTCATGTAAGCATAACTGACCATAACCATGTAACCACAGGCATAAAAATATTGGTTTTGAATTCTTATAATCAACTCCAAAAAAGGAGCAACCCGCATGAATTGACAGTACTGAAGAAGAGTTTGCTAGCACATTCACAGGCTGAGGCACTGGTAAGAAACTTGGTACAGAATTTGCCCAGGAAAGCATACTTCCACAGGAATGTTATTTACAGTTAACCTCATTAAAAGTTGTTCACATTCAAAGGATAATTCTTACTTCTCAGTTCTAAGCTGCCATATTTACCATCTGGGGTGCATAGCTCTCTGACAATTTTGTACTCTCTCTATTGGCACTTGATTTTTTTAAAATATCACTAAGCAATATTTCACAGGCATTTGCATTCTCAGCATAGCTGCACCCATATTCAAAGAGGATGTGCTTTCTGCCTTCTCCTAGAAAAAAACAGCTTCAGCGTTTCTTGCAGCTCTATTTAATCTAAAATACGTGATTTTAAACCGAAAGTCCTTTTTTGCTACTGGATAGAAAAAGAGAGCTGAGGAATTTGACTTTTTTTTTAATTTCTGTCAGGATTTTTCAGGAGTTTTAATAACCGTTATAGGAAGCTTGCAAATTACAGCCAGAAAAGTCGTCCCTGGAGTTAATTAGAAACAATTCCACTGAAATATTTGTTTGTCAAAGAACCTTAATGTTTATGTTTTCACGTAAAGAAACAAACCTAAAAATCACTGCTGGACGTGAATTTTAATTTCTCCATCTTGCTATTTAGCTCTTTTTCACTACAACTGCCATCCATCTAAGGCTGGCTTGCTACAGCTTATAAGGATTCTTAAGCAACAACAGACATACAGACTTCATAAATCGGAACTCACTTTAGTTGCACTTCTGGTTGTAAAATACTAAAGCAGGACCGGTAGACAGGTGAATAGTCAAAGAAGAAACTTTAAAAAACCAAGCAATTTGACTCTGCTCAAATCAATCACACAAACTTTAGGGCCCAGAGTGATGCTGTCATCTGAGCTGTCCCACTGAAAGGCCTCATCTATAGTCTAATGCACCATGGCATCACTCAGTTCCTGTTGTTTCAGCAGTTCCTTAATGTTCATAAAGGTGGTGCAGATCAGTTCCTTAAGAGAAAATTCTCATACTTCTGCAAAAAAAATGGATCCTCCTTGTTTATCTGAGTCCAGCTTTGATTCCTTAGTGAACATAAAATTCAAATAAACAAATCTACTGCTACTGCTGGAAATTTGCTAGTGAAGGTGGAAAAGTTTGGACAAAAGTGGTCAAATTCCGTAGCTTCTTGCCTTCCACATAGGAACCCTTCCAAAGAAGGCAACAGAGATTGGTTCCATGCTAAATTTTTCTTCCTTCTTTCGTACCCTGAATCAACTGTTCCACCAAGTCATGGGTGTTCTAAAGAAGCATAAAGGAGGAAAGTCTTTGGAGCTCACTGTGTCACAGCCAGGTTGATGAAGGGCTTTAGATACCATGTGGGGCCAAAAGACAGCATAGAGTTTCAGAGGCTAGCCCTAGTATGCCTCAAAGTATTCGTATTTGGCAATAGGAATCCCCCTACAAAACAAGGCAAGAAAGAAATCAGAACCAACTTGCAGTTTCCATCTTTCCATGTGATCTTCCCATTTAGGGAAGTAATGGCCTTTTTTTTTTTTTTTTCTTTTTTTGATCAGGGTGGGATGGGGGGAAGAATAGTTGTACATGCAACCAAAGCAAGACTATTCAAACCACAACAGGAGGATCAAGAGGAACATCAGGTGCAGAATGTTTCTATGACACATGTGTCAACAGAGCTAAGTGCTACCTACACAGAAAAGCAGACTGCTCAAGGAGCTTTACCAGAAAAAGTGGTTTCCTTATGCTTAATAATCTATTAGTGAAAACAGAAGAGGGCCTGTGCTGTGATAATTGGTTTATATTTCAGTATTGGGAGCAGGCCCCAGACTTGCTGCAATGGTGCCTTTAAACCAACAGGAAATGACTGATCTTTGACATCGGTATCGCATCCCGGTTGACATGCAAGACATACACAGCAAAGTATGCTCACACTATGCTTCATATATCTTACAATTCCTGCTGACTGCTCGCTTTCAGTACTTTCATTTCATCCACCTCTTACTGCTCCAGTCAATTGGAAAGAATATTCAGCTGTCTTAATCTGGGCCTCACCATATAAACATTCTTATGTTTTAATTGCTATTTTATTATTCAGAAGAGAGCAGAACTGAAAAAGATCTTCATGCTTCAGTGAAAACTATGATACTATTGGTATCTTAACACGGCAAAGAAAAAGTTTTGTTGCATTCATTATTTGTTCAAAGGGAGAGCATAGTTCATGCATGCAATTTATTCAGAGCAGACATTTTATTGTCACAGTTAGCTCTTTCAAAAGAACGCAACACCAAAAAACCCACTGACAAGACACAGCTAGCTGATCCTCATCTTACCTTCACATTAAAAAAAAAAATCTCCCAATGATGCAGTCAGGAAGCCACTCACCTGAGCACTGCAGGTATAAGATGCTGTAAGGACAAGGGCAGCACTAAGCTAAGGCTGTGTGCTTGGCATTCCATATGGCATCAACCTCAGAACATATAAAGTTGCCTCTAGTATCAGCAAAGCCTGTGATACGGAAATCTCCTCCGAGCATTCTCAGACAAACAGATGCGTTAGTGTCCTTAGTCTTAAAATTTAAGGAACATAGCAACCTCTCCCCTTGTGCTAATTTAGGCAACTCTTTTTTTTTTTTTTTTAAGGGGAAAAAAAAAAGTTCCTCGGTTTACTGAAATCACTACAAGCCAAGCTTCAATCTCTAAGTCAGAGGTTATATTTTCTGTGCAGTTAGGGCTACCACCCAACATATGACTGAACATCTATCCTTCGGATTACTTCTGTATGATGTCATCAGTTTGTCCAATGTATCCCTTAAACTGTACTATTGGTCAGAAAATCATGACTGAAATGCCACCTTTGCTAATCCAGAGGCAGATTGATAAACAAACTGAAGACAGGAATGTGTCTACTAAGACATTGACTTAACTGTATCAATTTTGCTCATAAGAAATTTAATGGGACTATTCCTTACAAAGTCACCTAGGTGAGTAAAAGATTCATAACAACAGGATAATATCCCATTTCCTGAACCATTTTCCATTCCCTAACAGGGATGGATGTTGTAATTTGTTATCTATAATTTAAGCCTGATTTTATTAATGTAGGAAATAAATGTATTCATTCTGCAGGAAGGCTCACATTCATGGTGATAAGCTTTGAGTTTGTCTTCTTGCTCGTTGTATTTTAACTAGGTACTTCCCAAAAGGCTTTAAAATATTCAAATGTAGATAACAGATTTGGAGAACAGACTTGCAGAGTCAGAGCATGGCTGAGGTTTGAAGATCACCAGGTCCAACCAAAGCAGGGTAGACTACAGTAGGTAGCTCAGGTTTGAGGATCTCTAAGGATGGAGACTCCACCACCTCCAAGCAACCTATTCCAGTGCTTGACCACAACTCAAAAGCAAAACATTTTGCATATTTCATTTTGTAGCCATTTCTTTTTGTCTTGTTCTCTTGGCCTGGGAACCACTGGGAAGAGTTTGGCTCCATCTTTTCTTCTCCTAACAGATGTTTATATACAGTGGTAAGTTACTCCTGAGCCTTCTCGTCTTCAGGCTAAACAGTCCCAGCTCTCAACCTCTTCTTGTATGACAGATGCTCCAAGGCCTTATTCATCTTCATTGTCCTTCACTGGACTTGCTCCAGTATGACCACTTGTCTCTTGAACCATGGGGCATAGCAATCCAGGTGTGGCCTCACCAGTGCTGAGAAGGATCATCTCCCTCAGCCTGACAACTCTGTTTCTAATGCACCCGGGATGTTGTTGGCATTCTAGCTGCAAGGGGGCATTTCTGTCTTTTTGCCCACCAGAACCCCTTAGGTTCTTTTCAACATCACATTTTCTTTTGATTTCATATTCCAAATTTCTGTCTTCAAAGGCGAGTACCAATAAATGTCTTATCTGTTTATGACCTGCATTACCTGTAGCACTCTTTAGCCTCAAAGTGGCTAAAAACTTCAATGGGAACTAAGTCAGTGAAAATGCTTTTAAAAAGCCTAATATAGCAACAGACAAGAACACAATGACACAAGAGTAATTTTTATTGTACAGTTAATTTTGAGGTAGTAAGGCCTTCTATATGGTTACAAGTGTATCTGCATGGTAGTGTTTACATACAGAGTTCATGCACTAGGCTGAGTTGTTGGTGCTAATGAATCAGGCATACCTTTTTCCATCAACTAAGATCCACTGACATACGAAAATATTTTACGGGAACAATAATTCCTAGGATTCCCCTCATCCCAATTTAGTTTCACAGATAACAGTCCTTAGCCAGAAAACAATGAGGATAACATTCGGAGAATACAATAGCATGGTCAGGGGAAGAGGAACATTTGTCCTTATTTGCTTCAGTTTTAAAAGGAAACCAATTTCCTAAGTGCTTCAGTGTAATTTGTGGATGATCGACTTCAGTGTATTTTAATACTCAAATTGCCATAGATGCCAAAGAACTGTCACAATATCATCAGCAGGATTTTTTGATTATCCAGGCTTATTCCCATTTCATTAGGAACATCTGGAGCTAGCGACCAGGGCAAACAGAAATAAGGCATGATGTTTTCTCTAACACATGTCTAAATAGAGAACAGAATTAAAAATACAGACATCTAAATGATGATATTTAATTTTGAGAATAAATATTGTGCTGGAGTGCTTGTGTTCCTCTATTTTTTGCTGCTCCCCACAGAAAGTTAAGTATCACTCTATCCAGCTACAGCTCCCATTGCTGAATCTTGGAGCAAGTTTTGTTATGTGTTCAGCACCCTAAAAATACTCATTCTTGTGAGCTCTCCAGCCACAACCACTACTAGAAGCCCACCTTTTCCCGTGGCAGCTTGCTTAGTCCCCTTCCCCCAAATATTACAGTAATTCCAGAAAACTGATTTCATAAAACAGTTTCACTATTACAGAGTATCTCAAAACCACAGGACTTTAGTTCCTAAGTGCTCTTGAAAATCTTCACATATTTCTTTGCTAGCCCCACAGTGAATAAATGTGCTTCTAATTGCTCAAAAACAAGAGTTTCTCCTGTGTACACAAAAAGATCTGAAATAAGAACTGGATTGTTAGGTTCATAGTTCTGAAACTGCCACCTAGGCTCATCTGAAATACAGGTTGATAATTACATTAAATACTAAGACAGAGAACAGTGTGAAGACAAATTCTGTCAGTTTAAAACAGTTAAGATACTTTTTTCTTCCCCATGTCTTCTTTTTACTATTACTTTAAGTGCACTACTGACGATCCTTTCTGCCTCAACAGATCCAGGAGGACATTATTTACAACTCATTTCCACACTCGCCAGGGACTTCTGGAAATCACATCTGCTAAGAACTTCAACACAGAACAGTGGAGAGAATCTGACATTGAAGCAATACACAAGTACTAGAACTGACAACCTCCCAATCATAGTGTTAGCAGAAGCAAAACTACAGTACACCACTGCCAAAGCATTCATGTATCCCTGAACACGACTACCTATGAGTTCACTCCCTACCTTGTGCTTGTACATGCATACAGGGCTGCTTTCCTCTTTTTCCATACCTCCTCTAACCACACCTTCCGTTTCACCAACCCACCTCTCAGACTCACTGTGATGTTTGTCCTTACACCAGTGCTCTATCATTCCCATTTAGCCAGACTCCAGTTTCAAAATCCAGTTTCCCAAATCAAGAGTCGCTGTACTCATGCTCTATGCATCAGAGTCATTTTTTTGCCCCTCACACCAGAGAGGGAATTTGTTACCACTAATCTTCCCAGAAAGAGCCCTATTTATGCCCCAGTCCTCTCCTGTAACATCCCTTTATACCTCTCCCCATCAAGGTTCCCTTACCTTCCCTCCTGCCTCTTGTGGAGAGATGCCCATGTGGGATCTTATTTGCTATATACCAGCCTCTCCCTTTCACCCAGTCATGCCCCGAAGGCTCTCTCAGCAATCCTCTAAATCTTTCCCACATACAGCTCACACTCCCACAACTTTGTGAGCTTCTGACATCAAAGCCACCCAGTATTCCTCAAAGCCAGCTTAGCTCTGCTATTCTTTATGTCCTTTTCACAACTGTCCCCTCCCCTTGCATCCATACAAGATGTCTCCTCCTGCCTGTTAGAAGACCCCATGAGGACTCCACACCCAGCCGCACCAGGGATTTCGTGTCATATACTTTATAAGCTATAGTTCTGCTTTCCGCAGCTCCCCCAGCCCTTGCTTCTCTGTTGGGAGAGTTAAAGTATCTTTGAGGTTGCTAAGGCAAATGCATAGAAGACACCTGGGTCCTTCACCAACTCTTAAATTTCCCCCTTTTCTGGAAAGCCAATTTGTTGCACACCAATCACTCCCTTCAAATTTGCAGTAGAGAAGCCAATGCAGACATTAGCCTAGAGACACGATGAGCTGCAGAATTTCCTCACACAATATCAGTTTTACTGGCAAAAATCACAGCAATAGGGTTGTGGAGTTTTTGCTATATTGATAAATAGTATGGCCATTGTCAGAAGCTCAGAGTCCAGTAAAAGCCTTTTGCCAGTAGGAAATAACACTATACCTGTATCATTACAAATTCTTACATGCCATAAACTGAACATAGCCAAATTCTGACTCTTCCCCCTTGACTTCAATGAGGGCAATTAGGCAAATGCTAATTATTTTTGCAAATCTCTCAGGGCAGTTTTTGGTACAAAGCACTTGCCCTTCTGGAAGTATTCTTCTGCAATACATGACCATTTTCCTTTTTCAGTTAATTGTGCTTGAGCTTAGTGTCACGAAAGCAGCAGTCAAGAATATTTGCTATATCCATGCTTCTCTTTCAGCACTTGAAGACTAGAGGTTACTTCAGAAATAAGCTTTTGCCGTTACTCTGTCCATCACAGGTTATGGTCAAAAAGAAAAAACTGAAGGCACAAATGAGGCTGCTGCATGTAGCTGAGCAGGCTGTGGGTTTGGAAGATTAAGAAATAGGCAAGGAAACCATTTGAGAAATCATGGCAAATTTACCAGAACTGGTACACGAAAAAAACAACAGCAACAAAAAAACAACACCACCACCACGAACGAACAAGAGGGGTGTACTGTGTGTTCACAGTATGATTTGCTGTGAGTTAAGCCTTTCCTGTGACCATATACCACAGACTCATGCTCCATACCTTGCAGGAATCACCAGCTTTAGCCTTTTTTTTAATTTAAAAAAAATCTCCTCTAATATAATACAATTTCTATCATCAATATCATTACCTTTCACAGAAGTAGACTGAAGTAACTCATCACTTATTTTATTCTTGCAGGGCTCTTTTTTCTCTGGACTCCTCAACATCACTACAGACATTCCCAGAAATGCTTCTTGTGGGAAATCATCACAGCTGAGGAAAGTAACAACAGAAAACAGTGCTTGAAAGGGATTGTTGGAGTACACAGTGCTGTCAAATACTTACTGCCAAAGACAATTTGCACATTAAAAGCACGTAAAAGCTAGATCAGAGTCACAGTGGTAAGCACTTAACAATACCAAATTAATTTTACCTGTAGGAAAGCAGCAAGAGCAGAGCAGCTCCACAAGGGATACCAAAGGTGACCACAACACTGGAAATGCCTTCACTCACCAGGGTGAGTGGTTTGAACATGGCAGATAGCATGGCAATAACAACAGGGTCCACTGACTGTCCCAGACAAGGCAAGGTAACGAACCAGATCCAGGGTCCAACCTGGGGACTCACACATGAGATGAGGCCAGAGACAGGGCTGGAGATAATGCTGCAATATGTGTCCAATATCCATCCACCGAGAAAGAGCTAGGGACAAGCTACCTAAAATAATAACCCAAAATCCCTCAAAGAAGCAAGAGCCAGAGAGAGGACTGGAGACAGGTATACATGTTACATAGCTCAGGCCAAGACTAAAGCCCCAAGCCTGAGCTTAAATGGAGCTCCAAGATCATGAGCAGAAGGTATGGGTGGACGCCCCAGGTGAAGCTGATCAGGGACATTAAAGGAATATTAGTGCCCTACTGGCCAAGGCATAGTCAGTGGCTCAATGTCAGGTTATCACTGCTGCTAACACTTGGTATCTTTCCTAACAACTTAAATGATGGCACAAGATGCACCCTCAGCAAATCTGCTCAGAGCAGTTAAGGTGTTCCAGTCCCTCAGGGCAACAATATTACTCCAGTCTGAGGTTGTGAACATCTGCTTGCACAGTGCTGTGTCTGGAGCACACATTTTCCTCATCCTAGGATTTGAGCTGCCTGCACTTAAGGCCAGCTTTCTGAGAAGAGAGAGCTGTTTGAGAAGACTTGGTCAGCCTTGGAGCTCAGCTGCAAGGAGTTTCAGCAGAGGCTCTCCCCCCACCCCATCCCACCTGCCCTTGCCTGCCTTGCTGTTGTGCTCACTCCCACCTTCTTCTCCACTATGGTCGAGGATCAGCCCCTGCTGCTCCAGGGGCACAGAGCTGCTCATGGGCAGGAATCCCAGTCTATCATGACCACGTCCTGGGAGCAGAGTACAGCTCAGTCCTTGGCTGTTGTACTGAGTTTACCAGTAAGTGCCATAGACATTGTGCTGTGGGACCTGGAGAGTGTTGCACTGGGACATCTATAGCTCTTACAGATTACGGCTACATTTAGGGCATGGACATGCTTCCCATCTTCAGGATTCAAGTAAGCCTTGGCCATGTGTGCGATGAGACCTGAGTGGGCACCATACCCCCTTCCCTTTCTGCATTCATGATTTACAGAGGCAGACAGGCAGAAGGGAGACATGCGATGTACTCCACCATGTCTCTCATCTGTGTGGCAAGCAGAACAGCACCCCAGCAAACACAGTGCTCCACAGCTGACATATGACCACTGAGACAACTCACTGTGAATGCCCAAAGCTAATTCAGTTAGTAAAATGCCCAAAGAGCTATCTAGAGGAAAGGCTCCAGACATAGTTGAAGCTAAAATATATGCTAGACAAGACAGACAGGGGTGTGGGGAGCTTTCCCATGCTGCATGGAGTAGTGCTAATTGGGAAAGGGAACTTGCTCCTCTGGAAGTTTTCCCTGAGAGGGTAGGATAGGAGGTCAGAGGCTGCACTACATTCAGAATGAATAAACTCAAAGAGCTTCTACTATAAACAAGAGTCTGATGTAAAATAAAAGGTCACCAAGCACTGCCTTGGACAATCCCAACAAAGGGCGTAACAGCTATTTCTTTTGCACTGATTCTCTTAGAATCTCTTAGAAAAGTAATGTATTTGTGATTTTCTGTATTTTCTTTATTTGAAGCACCTCGAGCTTTGTTATCTTTGTTAAACTTTGTCAATTTATTCTTGGGATTAAGCACAGTTTTTCAAATTAATTAGGTAGCACAACAAATGCTTGTGGAATCTGAATGTCCTGAAAGACTTGAAAGGAATGTCGAATAGGTTTGGACAGACTATTAAAATCAAGTCCTTTGGGAGTGAACTGGAGATTTAAAAGTCTCCACCATGACTTCTGGAGCATATTAGTGCTTTCATGCAAGACGGCTCACTTTACCTTCCCTTGCTGTCAAACTGTGCTCAGTTTCAAGCGATGGAAGCCGCTACCTCACGCAGACATCACAAGTGGAAGTTCTCTGATGATTTTAGAGCCTTGGATTTAAGGCCTTATTCTTGCTTGTAGTTGTGGAATTAAATTAGACAGAACCCTGAAACAAACTGCTTCACGCCCCGTATGCTCACACTCCATTCATCAGCAGCTTTCTGGCCAGAGCCAGAGATACTTGCTGGTAAACAATTATAAGGCAGTTCCATTCCAAAAAGGAGTCTCTGTTTTCAGCATTTGACAATAGGCAATGGCCAACTAGGGTGAATCATGGCACAGCAAGAAGTGGTTCTACCTAAGGCACCTCATTCTGCCCTGGTTGTGTTTAAAGAACATGGATGTATCATTGAGAGACTGACTTCCTCTGAGAGGGAGAATATGCAGAGGTGCAGACCTGGTCTGCAGACTCATCTGAACTCAATTTTTAACTCTTTCCATTTAGATCAATGTTTGCCTCAGCCTTTACTAGGCACTTGAGAATTCACACCAAAAGAGAGATGTGTGCACCCAGATTTCTTTGCCCCTGCAGCTCAGCCTGTCCACTGGATGGAATCCCTTGCCCTGTAATTTGGGTGGCAAATGGAAAGACTTTCAGCTTTACAGACCCTTAGTCTAGCTTGAGCTGATGGGACTATGAGAAAGGCAGTGGATATTCTTCCATTTGATTCCATTCCATTCCAAGACTTGCAAAGGAAGAAGCAGACCTTGCAGGTTTCATTAGTTACATACATCTGCAGAACTTATTTTTCAGCAGGAAAAGCTTGTGATTCAGATAGTCAGCATAAGCACTTTGTTTGCCCAGAATATCTCCTCTCCCCCCACCAACCAATACCAAAATATTTTTTGTTTCACACAATATTTTGGCACACTGCCTTTGCTGCAAGCAAACATAGTTTATTGGGAACAGAGACCCCTTTTAAGAGATGCTTTTCATCTCATCTAAGAAATTACATGGCTGTCTCAGCTAAAAGTAGACTGATATTAATATTAGCAGTTAATATGTCAGCAGGCATCGCAATACCACTGCTTATCGCCATGCAAGAGATTGGCAAAGAACGTGAAAAGGACAACAGTTGAGTGCCTGAGATGGGGGATTTAAGAGATGCGTCAGAATAGGTAGAGATTTCAGTCCAGATAATTAGTTGCAGTGTTGCAAAGGTAGACTTCTGGCTGAAATAGATACAAATGGTCTAGAAACAAGCCAGATTTTTCTGTTTGTTGCTCAGAGGTAGATAGGACAACAAAACAACTGAAAGTTAGGAGGGGATTTTTCAGATTTTACACAAGCTCAAATCAGGTGCCTGAACCCATGAGTTTCTGTTCATCTTTTTTGTCCATCCAAATACAGAGTACAAACAAAGGGAGTGAGAAAGCATTCATCTTCCTTTGACAGCTGATTACATTTCTTGGTAAATACTCAGTAAAGTAAATCCATAAATACGGTCTGCCTAAAAAACCACGAGGGACCGTTTTAGGTAAGTGTGGTGGGTTAACCTTACTTGGCTGCCAGGTGCCCACCAAGCAGCTCTTTCGCTCCCCCTCCTTAGCAGGACAGGGGGAGCAAATAAGATGAAAAAGCTCCTGGGTTGAGATAAGGACAGGGAGATCACTCATCAATTACTATAATGGGCAAAACAGACTTGGTTTTGGGAAAGATTAATTTAATTCATTGGCAATTAAAAATAGAGTAGGATAGTAAGTAACCAAACCCAAAACTCCCAAAACTAAAACCAACTTCCTCCCACCTCCGTCTTCCCAGGCTCAACTTCATTCCTGACTCTTCTACCTCCTCCCTCTGGCCTGAGCAGCGCAGGGGGACAGGGAACGGGAGTTGTGGTCAGTTCATAATGCTTCGCCTCTGCCGCTCTTTCCTCCTCACACTGCTCCCCTGCTCCAGCATGGGATCCCTCCCACAGGATGCAGATTAGTGGAAAGATTCAAGGGAAATTATTGACAGCAGTGGCTATATTCTGTATGAATTCTCATTCACATTCCCCCACATTTAAACACATCAGGAACAGACACTTTGTCAGGTTTTGAGGAGGATAACTAAAAAATGCAGAAGTTAGGGGTCCAACTTCGACTCAAAGGGTGTGAGGTTAGAATGGTCACGTGCTTTTGCAAACCCTTGTCCAGCCAAATATATATATTTTTCCATTGTGCAATTATTTATGTAATAAAACTAATAAATAGAATTTTCTCCAAAGACAAATGAAACTCAAACACTCAAATGTACTCTCTGGCATTTGTGACTCTCTAACTACACTGCAGCATCTCTTGCAGCAGGTCTGGAGTGTGCTCTTGCATGCCTAGTCATTCCCACATTGCCCATGGCTACATGAGTAGAATAGGCCATGGTGTCTACAGCTATCCAAGTAAGACCAGAAGTGGCATGGCCAGCTCATTCCCTTCAAACTGCTTGGACAAAAACAGCTATGCAACACATGAATTTCATCCCTTGCATACTTTCAGGCCATGCCAACATGAGCACCTTCGCAGCTCATGCTGGTGATACAGACTTCCTGCACTTCCATGCTGTTACACTTACCCAATTAACCAAGCTAGGATAGGAAAACAGTAGAATCCTCTGTGTTGCTAATCACCACGGTGGAGGTAACTGCATTTCCAGGACAGTTGGCAATCTTTTCAAACAAGCATGCACACCAAAAATAATTTGGTTAGGTAACTGGCGATTCTTCAGGAAGAAGACCATCATAGTATAGGGAAGACGTATCTTAGCCATGCAAAATTCTGATTTAACAATGTTAGCAACAAATCTTAGAGCTAGATGAGTACTGAAATAGTCCCCTTCCTTCAACAAAAGCTAAAATACAATGACCTACCAGCAGATACTCATTCAGTACTCTTAAAAGTTGCATAAAGAATGGCTGCCTTGGGAAGTAGGAAACTTAAATTACTTTTTAGGCTGCTGTACCATTCACATAAAGTTCATATGAGAAATAAAGGTGGTAAGGGTGGAGATTCTTATCAAAACACAGATTCCTAAAGTCTTGTACTAAAAGTGAGATATATAGAGAATAACTGTTTGTTTAAGGGAGAGAATATCAGTAAGAATGCCTTGCCTACATCTCTCATGACCAAAGGTCAGCACTTTGTAGCTTGTAAGAATCAGTTTTTCACCACTATAACAGTGTTTGAAATGACATGAGGAAGACATTCTCTGAAGGCACTACTTATCTATGGATCCTCCAGATTTGAACTATGCAGACAAAGGGCTTGAGCCGATTGTTCTTTGCCCCAGTAAGCAGTGAACAAGAGAGAGAAGGGGATACCACAAACACAGACTGAAAAGCAAGCTCCAGAAATACCCTGGATCAGCACTGAGAAAAGAGCTTTTGGACAACACAAGTTGAATGACAGGTTTGGAACTCTAAGCAAATATATTGTCTCCTTGTTTTCTCCTTTCTTCAAAGAAACAGAAACTTGCACACTCTTCAAAAATGAAGAAAAGGGTACACAGGTGAAAATACTGCAGAATTTGGTATACTCAGTAAACATCACTGTCATTTTCTCAGTGCCTTGTTGGTGCCTGGTAAAACATGTTGCCTTGTGCAGAAGCTTCTATTCTATCTGCATGTAACACAGGAAAAAAATTCTATAGGTAAGACAAAGAAGAGGGAGGGAAAAACATACATCAGTGTGGGTGAGGTTTAAACATACAGTAAACTAGCAAAAAGTAAGCACTATACCAATGCTTACTCTCAGTCTGGCTACACAGGGAAAGGAAACATAAATGAGAGAGAAAACTAGTGGAATATTACCCAAAACTTTACAGGGAAGGGGCCATGTGCAAAGCATACGCAGTTTACCAGGAATCACTGCCAAAATGCATTTGCACTCAATCTAGTGGGAAAATGGTGCCAAATAACCCTTCTGCCTACTGTCAGCAGAACACAGGAAATGTTGGGAGGGCACTGGGGGACAGAAAGGAAGAAAAATGCTACAAGCTCCTTCTGCTTCAGCTAGAATGCTGTTCAAAGCTGTAAAATGTGTAGTAGAACTACTGCAAAATACAAATGGAGGGATGTAGCTGGTTACACAGTGCTTAGAGCATGCATTAGGAGGAAAAAGAATGTAAAGAAAGAATGTAAAGAGTAAGTTTTCCTTTCTCCCTTTCTTTTCTGTTTTATATGTTTATTCTACCACATACTTCTGTGTCCTTTCTCTGCTCTGCCAGCCCCAGGCTTTTTTCTAGCACTATTTTCTTTCTAGAATATTTCATTCTTCTTTCTACTCTTTCTTGTGCTCTTTCTGGTTTTGCATTTAACTTGTTTTTCCATGGTTTCTTTTCATTGCCTTTCTCTTCCTGCATTTCTCCCCTCCCCTCTCCCCGCAGCTGAGTCAGCAGCTGGGAAGCTGTGCCGGCATTAGCCTCCACACTGACCACCCCTTAGGAATGTAATTGCCTTGCGTCACACCTTTTCCAATCAATTCCCCACACAGCAGAAAGAAATTGGTAAGTCCCAGGGCAGTGCTCCATAGCCCCAGCTGCCTGTTAAAGAAAGCGGATGCCTCAGCACCAACCTTCCAGTAAAACCCCTTGAATCAAGTGACGATTTGTGAAAGCACAGGCAAAACCCCTGGACAGGATGAGCAGCACACCAGCAAGCTTCGGCTGTGGGGGGCAGCCAGGAGAGTTCTGAGGCAAGGCAGGATGGAGGATGCTTTTAATATCTTGAATGAAAAACAAATGCAGAGGGAAGAAACCTCTATCTAAAAATCTCTCGTAATTATGCTGATTTCCTCTAACATGGTTGCAACACGGAGAATAGGTTTGATATGCCACATTTTTATCAGCAAACCAAATACACACTGACCATGGGCTCAAGCACAGTCCCATGGTCATGGATACAGTCCAGCTCGTTAGTACACTGCCAGGCATGGTTTTGGCCCAGGCCACCCAGCAGCTACTCTGGTCCACTCAGAGGGGAGCATATGCCAGAGATTGGGGACAAACATTTTAGCAGGGCCTGTAGCAATAGCACAAGGAGTAATGGTTTCAAAATAAAAGAGGGTAGATTCAGACTAGATATAAGGAAGAAATTTTTCACCATGAGGGTGGTGAAACACTGGCACAGGTTGCCCAGAGAGGTGGTAGATGCCCCATCCCTGGACACATTCCAGGTCAGGTTGGACGGGGCTCTGAGCAACCTGATCTAGCTGAAGATCACCCTGCTCACTGCAGAGGGGTTGGACTAGATGCCCTTTAAAGGTCCCTTGCAAACCAACTATTCTATCATTCTATGATTACACAGCACAGATGAAGCCACTGTGTTCAGGAGGGGGAAGAGAATTTAGCTGGTACGGACATGACCTATGCCATACCACTTGCCTGAGAGGCAGAGAACTAGCTGTGGATCTTTTAGTTTACTAGTATAAATCACAGAATCACAGAATGGCTGAGGTTGGAAGGATTCTGTGGAGATCATTTAGTCCAAACTCCCTGCTCAAGCAGGGCCACATAGAGCCAGTTGCCAAGGTCCATGTCCAGATGGCTTTGATTATCCCCGAAAATGGAGACTCCGCATCCTCCCTGCACAATCTGTGCCAGTTCTCAGTCACTCCCACAGTAAAAAAAGTTTCATCAATTCTCCTGATACTCAGGGGAAACCTCCTGTGTTTCAGTTTGTGCCTGTTGCCTCTGGTCCTGTCACTGGGCACTGCTGAAAAGAGCCTGCCTCCGTCCTCTTTGCACCCTCCCTTCAGGTATTTATATATATTAATAAGATCCCCTCGAGCCATCTTTTCTTTGGGCTGAACCACCCCAGCTCTCTCAGTCTTTATTTAGGAGAGATGCTCTGGTGCCCTAATCGTCTTAGTGGCCCTTCACTGGACTCTCTCCAGTATGTCCATCTTTCTCTTGTATTTGGAGAGCCCAGAACTGGGCCCGGCACTTGAGGTTTGGCCTCACCAGTGCTGAATAGAGGGGAAGGATCACCTCCCTTGACCTGCTTTGTCTAATACAGCCAAGGATACCATTCACCGCCTTTGTGGCAAGGGGACATTGCTGGATCGTGTTCAACCTGGGGTCCACCAGGACCCCCATGTCCTTTTCTGCCAAGTTGCTTTCCAGCTGGGAGGCCACCAGAATGTACTGGTGCATGGATATACTTAGCAGAAAGCAGATAAATTTCTTCATTCCTTAGTCTACCTAGTGGGCACTAGGGACAATACTGCGCCAGGCTGTCCTTGTGCCTTACCCAGTCCTCCAAGACTATCATACTATCTACCATCCTCAGCCTTCATGCTACCTTGCAGGGCACATAAAACAGATCCTCAGTTTCATGCTTAGAAGCTCCACTGTGAGGGTCACAGCCCAGACCTCCCACATTCACACACTTTGAAGAAAGCAAGGAACAAGAAGGCCACAGAAGCATCCCACCAGGGCCAGAGAGGACTCAGAGTCAAGTGCTTTCTGACATGCATACAGCCAGAAATGTCTGATGGGAGAGTTAGAGGAAGCCAAAGGAAGCCAACAGTCCTGTCCCCTCACCACGTAGCAGCCCCTCTGCATTGATGTGCAATTCTGGGCATGTTTATTTGGATTCCTCAGGCTCTTTATTCCATTTAATCTCAGAATGAAACTGATAGCTTGAGGAATTATTATTTTTCCCCAAGTAGAAATCAAGCACCACAAAGCAAACATGATTTTTTTCAGAGCCCATAAACAAGTTATTTTGTGTGTTTCTTTGCTGGGAATAGAGCCAAGACCCTGTGATAAAAGTTCAACTTTAAAATGCACTCAAGTGTTTGCTACTTTAAAAGCTGATTTAAGGCAGTTAGTGTTAGAAGCTGTTAACTAATGGAAAACTATACAACTATATATTTCTCTGTCACGGCAGATATTTCTTCCACTCTTCTTTAATGCTTTTATCATATGAACCTTTATAAACTATTAGAGGTTGTTGTCTCTTCCTGTTTATTCCTCACTGAGAATATTCATGAAGAATTTCTTCTCCTCCCAGGGCCTATGCAGAAACAAAACAGAAGCCAGGATGGTGATGGGGACGTGATCTGGGACAATTTCACTTGTAGAGGATCATTCCAAATCCTTGTTCTGAACTCAGACATAAGGTGCAAAAGAAAGAATTTGTTTCAATGAGAGGTAAACAACCTTTGTAATACTACAGGCCACTAATCAAACTCTTCAACTAGCGAAGATCCTGAAGGCCAAGGCTCAGCAAATTCATGAGAGGGGAACTCCAGGAGCACCTTTTCATTAGCGTACAACCCTGGTGTCCTTGGAAACCATTTTGCAGTCAGCTGGGCCAGCAGAGGTGTGCAGTGAGGACCCAAGGCAATATGATGGCTTTGGCTCCTGCCCAACCCATTGCCTTCCTAACAGGGGACTTGGGTTTTTCAGCAGTCCTTGCACCAACGCAGTGCTACAACCACTCAGCAGGTACAGCTGCACTTCAGTTGCCCCTGTTGTCTCAGCCTCACGATGTAACACTGTACTGATGTGCTAAGACTGGAAAATACAGAGGTATTTTTTCCTAGGAAATCCCAGAATATCAAAGAGAAAAAAAAATAATTCAGAATCAGTATGGAAGTCAGAATTTCCTGGGGAACAGCAGCAGCTAGGCCAAAACATGCCGTTAAGACAACAACTTTGAAAGCAGGTTGTATCTATAAAGCACAATGTGTAGAATACTAAAATTCAAGATCCAAAGGGAAATAAAAAGAAAGGATAGTTGAAGCTAAATGCTTTGAAGTCTGACTCAGAAGAAGACAACAATAAGTTTAAAGTGATAAAAGGTGGATGATACCATACTGCATGCAGCATAAGCAGGAGAACAGACATCTGGTCTCGTGCTCTGGTCTTGCCTCTGCAGTCAGGGAGCCAAAGCTAGTGAAGGAATGATGAGGGAGCAGGTAATCGAGCGCATACACTCCACTGTGGCATCCAATCTTTCTCATTTAAGACTGATAGAATCTAAGACTCAGGCCAGTGTTACAACAGAGGAGCACTGAAAACTAACCTCCTCCTCATTCCAATAGGTCTTGGATCAGGTTATAGATACATAAATCAGTATCTGGTTTATTTGCATGACATATTTAGAGTACAGAATTAAGTATATCAAACATACAGTGTAGCCTATTAAGAAAACATGATAAATAACAGGTTTGTGTTCTCCATTTTATGTATGCTACATTTCAAAGGCGCTTTTGTATCTTTCTTTGGTGCAGTATGGTACACAGTAACTAAAGTATATTTACCACACAATGGAATTAATTATACTCTGAATGATTTCAAGAACAGAGCTACTCCAGTGTTCCAGAAATAGTGATAGCAGGATTAGTACTGCAGTAAGGTACACACTCAGTTGGTAAATGGGGATAATCCTGTAAAGCAAAACCCTGGAATGTCCTGATATATAACTGAAGTCAGCCAAAAGAAAAAACTTGGGCTTTGGCTCACAATTAAGTAGAACAGTTTTTTATGTTCTACCTACTACCCTTAGACAGTAATTTGAAGTAGATCTGATGTCAAGTTTTGGATAGCCAATAACTGGGCTTATGTAACAATGCCGATAATATTGCAAAATACAATTTTAAAATTAGAATCGTACAGCATGAAAGACACTGACTTATCTGCCCTAGACTGGTAGACAATATTCCCAAAATGGACCCAGTGTTGTTACCTGGCTACTTCTCAAGTAGAGAAACAGAAAGAAACAGAAAGGAACAGGGTACATCTAGTACATAGTATGAAGCAAAAATCCAGCCAACATTAGAACTGCTGCATTGTTCTGTGTTGGAACAAAGGTCCACCCAGTCTAATAATCTGTATCTAATAATATTGCATCTGTGACACAAGAGAGAACAGGGCAAACATGTCATACTATATCTCCCAGCCTTAAATAATTGAGGAATCCAGGATTTCCAGAGTCAGAGTGGAGTCTTCGTATGTAATATACCTGCATGGATAGTTCTGCAAACTTGCCCATTTGCTCTTTAAACGCAAGTAAACTCTTAGCATCCACAGCATCCTGTGGCAAGAAGTTCCATAGTGTAACTACATGCCACGGTGGTAAAGAGCCACTTTGTTTTTTGGATTTCAAACCATCAGTGTGATACTTTCAGTCACATCTTGAATTTTTATAGAGGAAAAAACAGCTAACAGCTTGTTCTCTAGTTATTTTTTCCCATACCACTAACAATTTTGTAGATCTCTAGCTACAGAATTCCTGGAGTTCTGTAAAGAACTATGCTGTGATCCACCTGCTTGAAGAGCTGGCCAGGTATCCTTATAAAAAAAGCTGATGAGGATCAGCCAAATTGGTTTCTGTTCCAGATTACACTTACAAAGATGGTAAACCAGCTTTACTTTATTGAATACTGTTTTCTTCTTTATCTCACCATAGTTACTGACAATTCGTCTTCCACTACTTTTGTAAAAGAAATAAAACAAACAGCAATGAGAATAGAAACTGCCCTAGTGAGAGTTTTGTCAGGAACTCTCTGTTTCTAGCTTGTGCCTTGTCTTAAGAAACAAACAATCCTCCATCTTTCTTGCAAAAATCTGGTTTTCAATGGAGGTCTTTAGACTAACATGGTCACCACTATCACAAGGGCAGTGAAGTGGTGGGGAAACGAGAAAGGCTCAGGTACTTGCAGTTATGGCTAAAGGTAGAGTTTGAGTTAACAAGGTTATTTTCTTTTTCCTCAGCTCTCTTTTCATGGTCCTAAGAGATTTGTTTTCACTGTCAATGATCATCACTTTCTGATCCACTTTAAAGCTGTTTAAAACAATTGTCCTTTGTCTGCTCATTGACTGATTGTTTTTTGTTTAATCTCATACAAGCTAACTCATTCAGAATGTGAACTCCACATATTATTCAGGTCTCTCTTCAATTCCTGACCTCTGAAGTAACATAGACTGTCTTCATAGACTTGCTGTGAGCTCCCTAGACAATCCATTACCTGTATTCCATGTGTTTTTACAGAACTTAACAAAATAACACTGTAATCTCAGCAAGGTGTCTCTACCCCCATAATGCCATCACCATTTCATTGGGAAAATAAACTAAACCTTCAGCATTCAAACAAAACCGGGGTTCATTCCCCTCATCAAAAAGGCCCAGCTTTGAACCCCTTATCCATGTGATTCCCAACTTCTCCACCTTCACTGTATCATTTTATTTCAAATGAAGTCCTGTGTGTGCATGTATGTGTTTAAGTTCTTGCTAACAAACATCTTGGTTCCACATTCAACCCTAAAAGATATAGCAGCAACATAAGATTCAGAAGCATTTTATTATTAGCTAAGAAAGAGAGGTCTCTTCTGTATGACACTGATTTTTCTGCTAAATACCCCAGTTTGTAATGTCTTTACTAAAAAAAACCCAACAAAACCAAACAAACCAGAGATGCTTTTCTTTATTATTTAACTAGACAGGAACCAATTTATAACTTCTTGAGGAAAGAAAGATTAAAAGTGTGTGGCAATGCATCAGATTTAAAACAATCAGAAACCTCCAAAAAGGAAAGGTCTGCATTTTGTCTAATCATGATTTTCATCTTTATAGTGAATAAACTGAAAAGCAAATGAGAAATGAATACCACAAGCAAATCCTGGTACTTTAGATCAGGAGTGATAAGCTAAGCAACTTCCCTCTTCCGATAAGAGATTGAGACAGCAAGTTCCACTTACCTCTCATTACAGGTAAAGGAGAACGCATTTTCATTTCTGCACAATAGTATTCCCGTGAAAAGTGCCCACAAATCACAGCCATTAGAGAACCTCAGATGCCTCTTTTCCATCATCATTCACTTATCTGGTACCCAAATGGCATCTCCTCACCTACCAATGAAATGCAACATATACATTTTCAAGTTACCATTAGTTTCACTTGCAAAAAATAGGGAAGAACATTACTGAGCTGAGACACAAACTAGAAAGATTTATTTTGTTGTTGAAAACTTTACACAGATTTATTAAACTAGGCTAGGGGAAGATCTGCATTCATATGAAAGCAGGAAGGATACAAATCTTGCTTTACATTTCAGTGGCAAATGAAAAGTGTTCAGTGCACAAAGAGATAATCAAACCTTTTAAAATTAATCTTGATATTTGGGTAAGAGACTGGAGTCTAACGAGGGGGCTTGGTCATTTGTGTGAATGATCCTCCCTTGCTTTGGAGCAAAAGCTACCACAAACCAGATTTACATGAGTTTAACCTACTCTTTCACAGAACAATCACTGAATTCTATCTAAAAACACCTTTCAAGGCATAAGCTGATTTGCCTATGTGGATATTCATACCATATCATTACTTGTTTCCCTGAATCGGTAGTGGAGTAAAGATGATGATTACGTCTTTGTTGGGAGAAAGAACTCCTTCATGCTCTTGTGAAAAGCACAACACTATCAGCAAATTATAGGAAGGACAAAGTCCCTCCACAGAGGTAGAAATACAAATAATTTTTGTAATTTTGTTTTTAATAATTCACTGATTCACTCCACTAAGGTTAACCCTGTGTTCTCAAACAATAATCTGCTCATGATCAGACTGCACGACTGTTTAGGCAAACTGCTGAAACTTAGGGATAGGGATACTTCTGATGTATAAAACATGACAGTATACTTATGTACATGTAATTATTATGTAAGTATCACATAAATATAAAAAGTGTATATAAATATATATTATATAAATAGATACATACAAATATACATATAAATAGATATACATATACATATGTATATACATATATACACAAAAGTGTATATAAATATATATACATATAAATAGATACATAAAACATGACAGTATACTTATGTACATGTAATTATTATGTAAGTATCACATAAATATAAAAAGTGTATATAAATATATATTATATAAATAGATACATACAAACCAACAGCTGGAAAACTCAAAAACTCATATCCTTCCAATCTCATCTTTCAGTTGAAGTCAGAGGAGGTAGTAACCACACTCTTGAAAAGTCTCAGATTACTAAATTGCTCAAGCAACAACTTCCAGCTACTACAGAGAATTCTGATACCTGATGCAAAAGCTAAAAATGATGTATTTTTTTAAATTTATACATGCACACATAAAATAATAAAAATAATTTTAATTAGAATTAAACTCCTATCCATGGTTTTCTTTATGTATAAAGTCAGCCCTTCCAGGTCATAGTCTCAAATTCATACTTGGAGAGAACCCTCTCTCTCTCTCTCCACATCCTTCACATGAATCATGAAGCACCAATTTCACATAAATTAATATAGAAATAATACAGTCATATAGTCCCAGGTTTATGTGTGACATTGGTTCTCTTTTCTGTGTCCCCCTGTATCCACCTTGATAAATGTCTTCTCATACTCAGAAGATGGTAGCTCTCCAGCCTGAAAGACTGCCACACACGCCCTGTGACTCAGTTATAATGAGGAATATCATTGCACTGCAGCACAGTATACTCGTTCAGATTCACAACAGCAAGGAACAGATTGCCTTAAAATTTTACTAGCACAGACTTTGTATAGGCATCCATCTGAGTGCAAATCACAGCACTCGTCTTTGGCTGAAATATCCATCATGCTTAGAAATCGTAAGAAAAAAGAATACATAAATGATAAAGAAAAGAAAAAAGAACGGGAAAATTAACGTAAATTAAGATAAGATATAGAAGAGAAAAAGGGTAAAATATGATCTTCCTTGGCTGCATTTCCACAATAATGTTCTACCTTTAGTTTAAACAAAACCTTTCTCCACTGCATTTCCATAGTATTATTCTATCTTCAGTTTAAAGACAATTTCTACAGACCTGAATAGTCATATAAATGATCTGCTGCTAATAGTTTATTGCTTGGTGATAACAATTGTATATGACTTGTTAGAA
Source organism: Phaethon aethereus (assembly GCF_964289735.1). NCBI lineage: Eukaryota > Metazoa > Chordata > Aves > Phaethontiformes > Phaethontidae > Phaethon > Phaethon aethereus. The sequence continues at coordinate 122,222,822 of NC_138582.1, read as the reverse complement.
ATTCAATAGCATCTAATAATGTGATTGTTTTCTGTACAGTATTTGCTGGTTGTTTATTCATTATATGTGTTAAGTTTGTTCTCTTTTTTTTTTTCCTTTTTCCATGAAACGTGAGTGTATTTTCATTCCATTCAGCCAAGTGATTTGAATAACCATGATCAGGCCAGAATGCTCTTAGTATGAAGACTTTCAAAAGTAGTTTAAGCAATTGCTGCAATGCAGTGCAGATGAAATTGCATGTGATTTAGGTTTTATGAGGCCATAATAGTATTTAGAGACTTTGATGCATTAATCAAGAACTATATGAGCAAATTGTAAATTAACTGTAGAGTTACAAATCCCCAGGAGGAAAGCATCTCCCTCATGTGACCATTTGCACACTGCCTATAGTATGTTCCATGGATCCACATTTGATAAAAATCTTTTTCCTTTCTTCTTCTAAAGCGATACCAGGTTGGCTTGCTTTGAAAAGTTATGTGCAAAAGAAACTATTCTCACGCCAGCTGTGATTTGGATACAATTAGAGCTCACACAAAAAATAATGACTATACTGTATACACAAGTACTTCCAACTTACAAAGTTACTTACTTCCCATTGAAGCGTGTTGTTCTGTCAAAAACGAATGTCAAAAATGACATTTCTGGAAACACTGATTTTAATTAAGATGCATCAGATCCAGGATGGAATCTGGAGCAGGACAAAGTAACTCCACAGCTAGGTAATTCAATGAGAATGAATGGAAAGTAGGTGCCAGTCTGCGTTGTACTCGATTTGAAGCACAGGCTGAAAAACACAGGTCTCCCAAATCTCGGGTAGATGACCAAATCACAGCATTGTTCATTATTCTTACCATTCTCCTAGGATAACTGGCTTGTCTCCATCTAATGGAGAATGCTAAAAACATGATAAACTTTTTTTTTTTTTAAACATTTTCTATGGAATGGAATTACTGTGGGTTTCTGGCCTGTGCTGGATACATTTTTTTAAACTTGACTTCTAAATGGTTAATGACATTGGTAATTTGTAAAGAAGAAGAGCCAATACTCAGCTGTTATAAATCAATGTTGCTGCAACAGTTTCACTGGAGGTCCATTGATTCATAGCAGTTGATCTTCTGACAAATATATCTCAGTCAGAGAATAGGCAAGACAATGTAGGACCTTAACACAGCAAGAAGCAATAAAGTCACATCATGACAAAGCCTAGTAAAAAAACATATCTTGGGAAATGGCCGAGCAAACACTATAAACCTCCTCTGCTTATTAAATAGAATGAGACAGCTATATCTAGGACTGGAAGGTCATGCAATGTTTATTCCCTCCTTTAATAAACACTGATTATAGGCTTGGTGGCACATCCTCTGTTCAATATCTGACAACACGTGAATGCAGATTTCCCCTTTATATACGCTTCAGTATTCTTTGGACCCCCCACCACCATGGAAAACTGAATGTGTGCTACTGAATGTGGCTGGATAAACTCCTTCTGCATTTAGAACCAAGCTGGCAATACTTAATACAAAATAGACACAAAATCAAAGAAAGGAAGAAATTCTCCAATGAAAACCTAATACCTTGGTCCTACACAAGATGGTCCACAAAGCTTCTTTAAAGTGCCAGCTGGGTATTCTTATTGGCTAATATGCCAGTAATTTCTACATCTGTAACTACAGGAACTTTTCCTGCTGCATATGGGGAGCAGTGCTAGAAAGCTGAATTACATGGGTTGCTACAACTAAGTATTGACTTGTGCAGAGTCAGATCCTGTCTTGCCATTTTAAATTACACTATTTTTCTTGCATTTGCAGGGACACATGGGGATGGCAAGAGGGGAGAGGCTTTTACTCATCTCACTACTGTCTAGGCTTTTACAAAATTTTACCAGAACCAGTACTTGTTCTGGGGATTAAAATTATGCTATAAATCCCCAACTCTTCTTGTCCTTCAACAAGAGAAGCACTACATTTAGTTTTATTTCAGTCTTCTGGTATGTCCTCTGTCATTCATGAATCTTCAAGATAACTCAAATGGCTTTGGTCGGTTGTTCAACAGAGACAGAAGCTGTTGTCAATCTTAAAATATCAGATACTTCTAAGCACTCTTTGGCCTGGTGTACCCCCCTAAAGGCTGAGATTGCCTTCATTTGTCATTAGTATAATTGTGAAAGATTGCCATTGAGCTTTAAGTGAAGACTGATACAAAATAAACTCCTTTTAACATATTTATCCTCAGAGTCAGTAGTGGACAAACTTTTCTTAGTCTTTGTCTTATCACTAATGTACTTTTTGAGTGATTTTGAGTTATGTCCCTCACTAACTGCATCTCATTTTGTTCACTGACCCTTCTGATTTTTTTTCTCTGCCTACCTAGGTTGCACTTTGAGACTTATCCCAGCTACCTGATCGGCACTCCAACCTCTGTATTGTTCTTTCTTGTATTAAAGGTCAATGAACTCACAATCCAGCCAAGTTGGTTTCTTTCTATACTTGTACCCTTAATATTATTTCATCAAAGAGTTGTGAGCTATCTTCATCTCTTTTTTCCTTCAGATACAACTCTCACAAAACATCCTATGAATGCTTAAAGATTATTGACATCTACCTTCTCAAACACCATTGTTTCGATTTTCCTGTTTCTCCTATGCCCCTTCCTAGAGGATGAGAAATACTATAATTTCATTATCAAATCCATACATTTGATATACATGTTAATTTCCAGTTACTCAAAAAGTAACCACTGAAAAAAATATTTTTGGTTTTGAAACATACCTAGTACTAATGAATTCCTTATCTCTCACTCTCAGAGTACGCCTACACCGAGAAATTCCTTGCACGCTGCTTCCCAGCTAGCTTTCAAATTTAGCCTCTGAGAGCTCTCTGAAACTCGTATTGACTGTTGCAGCCAATCTCTATATCTACACTGTACAAGAGGAAAGCATTCTCCCAAAGAGAAAGACAAGACCAATTTACTTTACTTTAACTTGTTTGCTTCCACTTCCAGTGTTACAGACTTGGCAACAAAAGGGTGAAGATTCACAGTCTGCTCCTTGGTTTTCCATGCATGTGTAGGCACACTGAACTTTTGAAAAATGGTGTGATCTTAAGCAGCCATGGACTTGTGCATCAGTATGAGAGAGATGGAGCAAAAGTAAACAGTTAAGCTCTGTCAGATACTTCAGAGCATTTTCAGACATGGGATAAATTCACAGTTCTAAAAATATGAAATATTCATGTAGATCAATTACAAGAGATTCCATTATTTATCATGTCCAGTCATTCATATCCTGTTAAAGAAAAAAAAATATATTTTTACTACCTAGTCCAGCCACTATCACAAATTAAACAAAGCAAAATGCCTGTGTGGGTGGGAGAGCAAGAAATCCTGTATTAGCTGAACTTCAAACTTACCCTGGCATCATCTGTTGACTCCATCCCAGTACAGTGTGCTTGACCCAGTAACAACTGATGTGGGTAACTAAAAATTATGCTTCAGAATATTGTTTGACTAAAAGGTTACTGGTTCCTGGAGCAGAACCTAAAATGCTCAGTGAGACAACTATCTTCCATAGAGAGCTTACAAAGAAAGCAGTCTGCAGCAACCAGATAGTGCAGAAAGCCATCTGAAGTCAGCATTGTGTTGTTTTAAGCATATAAACAATGCAATGCAAAAGGACAAGGATGCCTTTTAGATTTTTTCCTTCACATAGGTCTCAGACAGATGTCTTCTGACATCTGCTCAGCATCTAGAGTCCTTACTCTGCTCCTCTATATGGACTTAATCTCAAAGCCATGAAGCAAAGTTCATATTTTGAAGCACAGTAAGAGGGGGAAATGTCAATGGCAGAGGTTGTACAAATTTGTACGTGCAGAGGTTGCATATAACCTGAATGTGGCAGTAACATCCATTCTTCCTAAACTTTTACTAGCAAATAATTCCAGATACATTAAGCTAAGGATGGACAGCATAGTCAGGTGTCATGTATTGTAGTCTGTACGCAGAACAAAGCAGAATACTATTCACTGGCAGAAAATAAATATGCAAGACTAAAAGAAGATAATTTAGTGCTTTTCTGGGAGAAAAAGATGAGCCCTAACTAGCTTCATCATCCTTGGGCTAGCAAGCAAAATCAAACTGATGTATGAAAATCTTCCTCCCATTTCTCTCCCACTTAGCACCTTTCACTGTGCTAGGTAATGATATCAAACTATTTGTCATTTTCCCTCCAGTTAGCCTGCTTTTAATAAAGTTAACCAGCAAGTCAAAGAGCCAAGAAAAAAAGTGAAAAAAACCCATGACATTTGACTTCAGAAGAGAAGAGGTTCAGGGGTAACCCCAGAGCTGTTACAAAAGCAAGGGGAAAATGAGAGCTCTGCAGCAGAGTTGTGTGAAAATGCACTAAAGCCACTGTGAGCACAGATAATTTAGAGACATAGAGATTTTCTCCTGTGGCTCATGACCCCGACCCCCATATTGAGTGGTGCTCGAATCTTTCCAAGGACATTTGCAGCATCTACAGCTTTTAGTGACCTTATGAGGAATCCATATGAGTGGATATACCTTGCAGTGTAAGGTCTTACAGATAACTAGTTGACTAGGACATATGCCTAAGTTTGTTCCTAAAATGGCATAATGAAACAGCCTATTGAATTCCTAATTCTTGGGCAGTATATTAGACAAAATGCATAATGCATGATACTATTTTACACTGTATCTATATTCCCAAGGAATTATTACTGTTAGGAGAATGTTTTTCAGTTTCTTGTGTCTGTCTTTTGAATATTGAATGATTGTTTTTCTTGTACAATTTTGTACTTGGAAGAAAACATCCTAAATGCATCTTAACAGTAAGTGTCCTTAGGGGTATGGAAGAACAGATAGAGCTAAAAGCCCAGCAAAACTTTTACAATAGCAAACAATGATGAACTGCAATATTATCTCTAACATCAACATACATGAAGTTATTAATGTCCTCCACTTCTTCTGGTATTGTGGTTTTCTGGCTAAGGCATAAAGCAGAGCCAACACTATTTTCAACACTAAAACTATTATTCCACTGCGTAAATCACTTCAGAGACAATGTAGTCATGCTGCAAAAATCTTATTCCCTTTTGGAATATCTGTTATTCATACTCAACTTTTGTATGCAGCCTCTCATAAAGCATATTGGAACCTTGTCAGCATTTAAAACACCTCAACATTTAAGAATGCCTTAATTCTAATACAGAAGTAGGGTTTTAGATTACATCTATTTGTAATTTTTAACAGCATGATAAAACAAATCAGGCAAAAATCTTCAAGAACCTGAAAATTCAGAAGCCTTGGATCCATCTTCACTTAACCATTGGCATCAAAGCTCCAACATGTCTACATCGCTTCAGTAAATGGCTTGTAGGCCCCTAATTCACTGGGACATTCTTAAAAATTACTTACTCTAGCCATGTACTAGCAGGCCTCAACAGGGCAGAACATTAATAGCAATCAAGTCCAATTGAGGATTTTTCCTTTCCTTTTGTTTTGAACAAAATCTTTAATACCAAACACTGCAAGGTCTGTAAAATAGCAACCTGCTTGCAAAGCTCTCATTTCTATAAACCTTTCCAGTGCATTTTAATGTGAAGTATCTTGTGCTCTCTGTATAAATGAAAATCCATTTGGACATGGAAAAAACACATACACAAATGTTCTGCTTAAGTGAAAAAAGAAAAGGATGACTACTCTCATGGACTGGAAAGAAAACATGGTGCCGAGGAAATTTCAGTCACCACCTTCCTGCACACTCACACATATGTGCACACCATTGCTTAGCTTAATGAAAATTTCTGTTTGCAGTATTCTAAAGGAGCAGGATTTGGCCCTTATCCAGAGCATGGTCAAATCTCATATGCAAATTATTTTAGAAAAAAGAAAAAAAAAAGCTAGCATAAAATGGTACATAGTTTGGCTACTCCACGGAGCAGCTTGGAAGGATCTGTGATAATGTGGTTGCTGCTGTCCTGACAGGACAGGTAGTACAGAAGGCATCAGCCAGCCTGCTTAGCCGTTAACTCTGCTGAACTCCACACAGACTGTTGCCAGTCTCTTTTTCCTCTCTCAGTGAAAAGCTGCTCCTCATGCTTCTAAAATCAGAGAAATGCAATCTGCTTCTGTCTTCAGGTGCAAACCTTGTCTCCCTGCACTCAGGCATTGTATCCTTCACCAAAGAGGCTCTTGGATATTGCCCATAATGACTGGCATATTGTCCCACTACCACTAACTGATACATCACAGAGATTAAAAAAGCTACCAAATGGCTGGAATAGGTGGGTCTGGCCAAACACACAAATGTCTGAAAAACAATTTAGTTCAGACAAAAGTGAAGGTCTTTCATTTCAGAAATACTTGTATTTATGGAGCGTATAATGAGCAAATAATGCTCTCATTAAATCTGCATTTCAGTTGTTTCATATTTACATACTCCCTGTGAGCTTCAGGGTCCTCACCAAGGACAAAACACACCTGGGATACATATGGTGAAACACTGTTTGTCTCCAATGAGAGAGGCCATCAAGGGAGTTCAAAAATTACATACTCGGTGGAGGAAAGCAGAAGTATAACTCACCCAAACTATAGCATTGCTGAAGTATTGTAATATGTTTAGTCCATGCTTGGGGGCTTGGGCTCAAACACTGTTCACTGTTGAATAAGAGTAATGAATCAGGCGTATCATAATCAAAGAAAGCAATAGAAAAATAATGAAAATCAAGGTAAAACATAAGTAATTAATTTGTACAAAAAATCTTAATTTTGTACTTCTAGCAAGATAGCATGATTCTAATGAAACATGATCATTCGAATTTCTGTTAGTCTTATGAAAGGTTCTTTGCTTTTTGTTTTGCTTAGTAATGGAAATATAAAGAGGTGAATATTCATCAGATAAATTAATATTCAGGAGTTATTCTCTCACAAATACAAAAGAAATACATGAAGATCTACATTTCAATTTAATTGTGCACTTCTAGTAATTACCTTATAGTATTATTTAAAAATTAAAGGATCGGTTTTGAATAAATTCAAGATAGTGATTCAAACTCATAAGAAGGAAGAGTTTTAAAGACAAAACCAACAAACTAATATGAATTCATCTCTTTATTATGTTAAAATATGCCTGAAGTATTAGATATTGATTAATCTGAACTGTGGACCTTATGTTCATTAGTGTCCTAGGATTTGGTGGCTGATTCCAAAAACTTCAAAATGTTTTGATCAAACAGTTTATCATCATATTAGTTATGGCTGCAGATGACGGCATGTTTTATGATATACTAGTAACCAGCTGGAAATCTTTGCCCCTCATCAAGCCTGAAGAGATTTAACACAATTTTACTGGATGCAAATAAGGATTTGAGAGTATATTGTTCATGACCTGAACTTTTCTATGAGGAGAATGTCACAGAATGCCAACCCATCTATTGCAATCAGTGATCTGTTCAACAAGAGCATCATCAGATCCAACACAACATAGACACTGATGAATTTTTCAGGTGTGGATTATCCTGATCAAGTAGCCAACGACGACTTTAGTGGAGCCTATGTACATCCAAATAGTGGATGCTCTATTATATTGCCAGAACAAGAGGACAATGTGTACAGCTCATAAAGTTGACAGTCATAATGTATCTGTTTTGCTGTCCTCCCGCTGGCATTATCTCTCAAAGAACATGCTTGTACGACTGTGTCCCTACACGGGTCACACTGGGAACCCCAGCACCCTTGTGAACAGCAACCTGTGGGGCACATCACTGAATCCCAAAAAATGAAGTACTGACTGTACGTCACCATGCAGGCAACCACCACCGTCAATCAGGTGGGGACAAAGGTGGTATGGCTAGGCTTCAGGACACCCAGTCTGCTTCTCTTAAACACAAATCACAGCAGGTTCCTCATGCTCTTAGTTCAGTCCACTTCCAGCAGCCTGCTCCACACGGCGCTTACCCTTTCCCTGGAGGTACCTCTCCAGTCTCACCACTCCTTCACCCCCACGCTCTGCTTAGGCTTTGAGCTGGAACTCCTCACCTGCCTTGACTAGGCCCTGCCAGCCCACACTTTCCTTGGCCTCCTCCCTGAAACAGCTTATACCGAAAGCATAACCCACTGACTCAATGACACAGCTATTTTATTGACTGCATACACATGGCAGACGTCCTCTTCCAGCCTGTCTGGCTTATTTCAGACTATGATGAAGTAAAGCAAGGCAGGAAATCATAAGAAAACAAAAAGAAGCAGCGTGCATTTCCATAATACTTTGAGTAGAAATACACAGAGGAAAAGAAAACGCAGTCACTGTAGTTCCCCTCCATTTTACACACTTGCACACTTCACAGTACCTTTTCACTATTGCACCAGGGCCTCAATAGGCTGTGAATAAACAAGCCACCATGTTATACCAGTGAAGTCATCAATAATCCTGCTCTTTCATTTCAAGAGAAAATTCGAGCCAGGAACTCAAAGCTATCCCATTCCAACAGTTTTATTCCTGTTTCCACAAGTAAATGCTAATTAGGTAGTTCTGCAAGGTGCAGGGAGCTGGACTTGATGATCCTTATGGGTTCCTTCCAACTTGAGATATTCTATGATTCTATGATTCCAGGGAAGTACAGCCAGGATCTTGGGCTAGCTCTTACCCCAAGGAATCTTTCTGATAGAGCTCATTCATTTGGCCTAAGAGCATGCTAAATAAAATACAACATTGGTAAGGTGTTAAATAATATAGATATTTGTATTATTGAACAGTGAACCTAAGACATTACCATACGGAACAATCCCACTAATTTGTCCTTATTGATTTTAGGAAGTCAACCTGAAAACATACTTACTTAAATGCCTCCTAAAGCTGTCTTTCATGCCACACAGCACTGTGTAGAACAGCTGATTTTAAGTAATTTTAGGCTCTACTATGAATACAGTAAATCTTTTTTGTTTAGAAAAAACTAATTTAGAGACAGACAGCTAGAAACAATAGAAAGCAAGCAGTATCTATCAAGGTTTGTCTGCTTCCAAAGAATTATTCCTCTTAGATTTATTTATTGCGCCTGAGTGATAATTCTTTTTTATCATGCGTGTTCTTAGTTCCTAGTGTTTTCAAAATACATTTATATCTAAGAATTCAGTAAAATATCTTAATTTAGAAGTCTTCCTTCTACTTTTTTAAGGGAAGGCTCACTCACTAAGGGGCAGCTGAGAGGTATTTGAAGTAGAGGTCTGAGTTAACTGTCTCTTCTTCCTCATCCTTTGAATAAGTTGAACAAGTTGAATCAGTTTGCCTTCCTGGAGGCTGTAATTCCATTATGGTGGTCACAGAGGTCGGCATTTCTGAGTGTGGAAATACCAGGCCACAAAAAGTTAAGTGTGAGGCTATGGAACCTCCTGGCTAATGCTTTTTTCCTGCCACATGGCAGGTAACTCCTCCAGTACATCCAAGAGTTATTGCTGCGCAATCAGTAAAGGAGTAGCCTTGTCAAAAGCGGCAAATATTGACTTCATCCAGTGGGCAAGCCCTAGGACCTCCAAGTATCTTCTTTACAACACTCTTACGCCAAATTCCTTCCATTGGCTCACTGCAATGCAGTCAGAGTTGCTGTCCAAAGATCACCATTATTTTTTCATTCCATTCTAGCCTTTGAAAACAGCTATGTTGTAGCATCTACATGTTCTATGAATGTTTTTGGCATTTCCATTTAAATAGGAATTGTCAGAATAACAATTCATATTTTGCACCCAGGTTAATTCAATTTCCTTCCATATTACAAAGTGTATAATTTAATAGTAGAAGTGAAATAACAAGACTCCAGCTGTCCTGTCCACTTACGTACCAAACAGAAAGCCCCTATCTCTTCTGAAGGACACTAAAAAGCCCTTATTGGCTGTTCAGTCTGTCCAGTGTCAAATTACTTTGCTATTCTTAAATTCTGATTCTAGTTTTAGCATAGATGAAAACATGCAAATGTTTGGAAGACAAGAGGCTAATAAATCATACTTGTTATTTATAGAACTTCCTTCTGGGGATTTTAAATTGTTTGACAAATGGAGAGGTCTGTGGAGCAAACAGTATCTCCTACAGGATTCTGTTATTGCCATATAGCGGAAAAGACACTTTTTGTCTGGGTCCAGGCAGCAAGGTGGAAAGCACATCTGAAAAGTACAAAGTATTTTGAAAGGTACAATGTATTTCCTTTCTGCACTAGGCTATTTCTATAATAAATTAATTAATATATACACAGAAGTGTGTTGGACTGGTTTCTCCTACATAAAAGGAAATACTAATTCTGGAATAAAATACAATTATTTAAAACAATAAATAAACTCATCAATGTAAAACAGATTCCAGTACTTATGAATATGTATTTTAGTTTCATAACTAAAGAATTAAGTCAAGATATCACAGCTACTTCCTCAAAAAAAACCCTGATGAAGCAGGTACTTCAAGACTGAATGGCAGACCACACAAGCTCTGTTAAAAACCTTTGCTCTGAGGAAGGGCAAGGATTCTCCTGAGGTGCATGACAGATATCTAACGTACCAACAAGCAAGAGAAGCTGAATGAAATTTTGAATTTTAGGCATTAAAATGTCACCAAATCTGGAGATCACAGCCCTAAGGTCTCAAAACAGCAAAAAACAAGTTCAAAGAACAAGCAGTCTTTATGAGTGTCATAACAGAACATTTAGGGTCATATTTAAAGGTGTGTCATCCCTCTCTGGCTAACAAACCAGGCGTGCAGGGGCTTAAGCATATGCTTAAATAACCTCACAGGAGTAGGGATTAGAAGCACACTGCTAGGAATAAATTCACCTGCTTTAGGCACAGCCAGCACAAGTTGCTGTTTTCTCCTTCCTTCCACCTTGATACATAAGACTTATTCTTTATTTACTATTTGTTTTTATCCATTTTTAGTTGAAATGTACATGGCAAAGTACTATAGGTATGTCACAGACAATTAAAGGGAAGATGAGTCTTAAATGCCAAACCATTCCACAAAGCAGGCATTAAACTTCCTATTCTTCATGGGAGACTAGTTACTGTACTTTTATTTTGTGCTTGTCAACATAGGCCTTTATCTTCCTACCTTTTCAAACTCTACCATACCTCTCAAAGTATTGCTGAAATCACAGAGAATTTGCTAGGAAGAAACAGTTTACATATCTTTGTCATTTTTTTCTAGTACTTTGACAGTCTGACAAGGAGCGGCTGGGGGAACTGGGGTTCTTTAACCCGCAGAAAAAGGGGCTCAGGGTGAGATCTTCTTGCTCGCTACAACTACCTGGAAGGAGGTTATAGCGAGGAGGGTGTTGGTCTCTTCTCCCACGGAATGAGCGATAGAACAAGAGTGAATGGCCTCAAGTTGCGCCAGGGGAGGTTTAGCTTGGATATTAGGGCAAATTGCTTCAGAAAAAGGCTTCTCAAGCATTGGAACAGGCTGCCCAGGGAAGTGTTTGAGCCATCATCCCTGAAGGTATTTAAAAGACCTGTAGATGTGGTGCTTAGGGACATGGTTTAGTGGTGGACTTGTCAGTGTTAGGTTCACAGTTGGACTCTATGATCCTAAAGATTTTCCAACTTAAACAATTCTATGATTCTGTGATTCCTTTTCCAGTTTTCAACTTGCACAAAAGCCTCTATCATATGGTAAATTTGGAAAAAATATAGACAATTTCCACAGAAAATCAATTTGGTCTTTCAGAGACAAAAAAAAAAAACCAAAAAACCAATCAAAAAACATACAAAAAAGTGAGTGATTTGGGATTGGGTGGTCTCCTAGAAAGTGGCTCCAGATTCTTCTCTGTTCTACTTCACCGCATCTTCTTGAAACCACAGGGAGCCAAATTTGAAGACATCATACAAGTAAGTTTTCCACTTGATCTGTAGAGAGCGTACATACCAACTGCATGAATTTCATGGGATACAGGTTGAAATCTGATTTTCTAAACAATCTAGTTCTACTCCCAGGAAATGGAATTTTTCCTCTTATTTTCCTTCTTCACATAACTGTAGGATAATCTCTAATTCTAAGATAATGAGTGAATTTACATTAGTGCAGATTGTTCATACCATGAGTACATTTTTGAAACAGACCTTCTGATCATTCCCACTTGTTGCTCTTTGTTTTCCATTGTAGAGCAGTCTGTGAGTGTCCAATCATCCACAGCACCAGTTCTGCTGATCTGCTTCTACTGGACCCTTCTTTTGATCTGATAACATTAGTCTGGTGTCTCTTCAGGACTAATAGTTTAAGGCACTGCTCTGTGAAAGGAGGTTAGCACTACTCAGGCAGAGGACCCAGATTCCTCATAATTCCAGGCAATACTGCTGTTTGCTTGCCAAAGACCAAAATTTCTCCCTCAGTTTCTGGGTTGACTCCAAGCAGAGTTTATCTTCCTCAAGTGGGATGCAAATTCAGAGAAAAGAGTCCAGAGTGAAAGCATGATATAATTTGATAGCAATTGATGAACTAAAATTCAAAAGATTTGAAAAAAACAAAATACCAAAAATCTAATGTCTGAATCAACATCCATAGAAATAGCAGCAGAACAACGTGCTATCTTAAAATATATTCAAGACTCTGTTTTACACCTACAATCCATGCAGTTGGTCCAAATAATACATTCATTAATTTGTCCATTAGTTCCAGAAAACAGTACCATTCCCTTCCCTGTTATCCTCTGCCAATTATTCCCACTTCATTGTAATCCTCCAGACTGCCACTCCATCAGTTTGACAGAAAAAAACTATTAATTTGCCCCAACGTAGCAAAGAACGTTACCCTTAAGTATCAGGGTTCAGAGGAAAATTTAAAAAAAATCCTTGCATAGTGATGATCAAAAAAGGGTATAATATTTAAAAACAAAATAATTTATTTATTTATTTATTATTACTCTCCTGGACATGGGGCCCCCTAGTCCCACAGGATAGCCAGCTGGCTTTATCCTCCATGATCTGAAATCCCAATAGTTGGGATATACTTGGCAGTATACTGCTCCATATTTAATATATATTCATCCTAAATGTCTGGGAATCCAAAGCCATGCAATAACGCTGAGTAATATCTGCATGTTTTATTTTTGGCTAAAAAGAAACCGCAGCAAACATAGACATCAGAAGTTGCTACGCTGTCCACATGACCGCATGTGATATTGCCAAGAAAAATATGTATTGTAGAGACAACAGTCACATGCACATGGACAAAAATGAAGTATTGCACAGCACTTGCATGCCTACCGCTGTAGGAAAGAGCAGGGCATTTCCAAGCTTCTTGCCTCTCTGACACTCGCAGACAAGCTCTCCTCCATCTCACAGCAGAGAGAGATTGAGACGTTAGCACAGTGCCCTGTTGTACTCTTAACTATCGGCACTGGCCACCTCCATTGCAGAACAGACATAAAATATCTCCATCCCTCTGTTCTCACGCTGCCTTCTTGCTCCAAACCCAACTCCAAGTTCTGTGCTGGAACAGCACAAAACGTACACTCAGCCATATATTCTCTTTTGTCATCTCAGCTACACAGAAGAAAAGCTTTGATAGATAAATAAAGCAAGCAGTTGAGGATGGCTATCTTGATCGTCATGGGGAAAAGATGAGAGAAACTCAAATCTTTCAACAGACACTTGCCAGAAAACCTATTTTAAGAAGCCTGCAGCCTCTAAACTAACGTATTGTCCAGCTTCTGCCTTAGGGATGCATCCATATTGGCATTTACTGCATTGCAGGGGTCACTTTAGGTTTAAATTTGTTTTGTATCTATACTTGGATTCTTGCAATATCTCTCAAGCTCTGATGCAATCCAAACACTTTCCTTTGTGGTGAGCTAAGGTTGAAGTCATGCATTAGAGAGGCATCCGTCTCCCCCCACCTGTGACGGTGGCACAAGGCCCCCCTGTGGTTAATGCTCTGCACATCCGTGGTGCATGCCTAGGCCCAGCTACTGATGAAAACACTGGTCCTGGAACCTAACAGGTCACTGCAAATCAAACCCTGATTCTTTCCTCTTTGTGCCGCATCAGTCAGTAATAAGCAGCCAAAGTTTCCGCAAGCAACTCGCCTCAGAGTCCTGTTATCATACTGCTCAAGCTGAACAGGCTTTCTGGTCTTTTATCTCTGCCCAAAACAATTCTGAAATACCATTAATTAACATATGTTTACCAAGGACAGGAGCTTGCACACAACTTCAAATATTCACCAAATAAAACATCAGTAAGCCAGAAAATGATCTCTGAGGACTCTACATACTAGTATTAAGGAAGTCAGTGAGGAAAATTCAGTGTTCAAAAGTCTATAACCAAAGTTATAGATGGTGCAGAACTGCTGATTTTAATCACTTGACATCATGCTGTAGCATCACTAATTTTCTTCATACTTCACAATGTCTGAATAGGAAAAACAGACATTTGCAGTCAGCATAGAGAACATGTAGGTAGAAAGAGAGATCATGTAGGTAGAAAGAGGCAGAAAACTTCATGCTGTGCTTACACTGTTGAGTTCCTGACACCCTTGCTGCAAACATAGCAATCTGATCAATTCAGAGGTACACTGAAAAAGCTAGTATATGATCTTATAAAAGCACAGAGATGCCACAGATATATATGCATGTAACTGTCCAGCAAACACTTCTGTCTTCTCTATTTGATTTTGTATGTTATTGCCTTTTTGTATGTTCATGAACAGAAACAGTAAGTTTGGCTGCCACACGTATGCACACACATGAGCATGCATGCGCAGGCACACACACTCTCTCACTCCATTTGTGCAGTCCTGGATGTATTTGTAAGTGAACTGATACTCCAAATCAGCTCAACACAAATGAACTCCTATAGTGTGTATTTGTTCAACCAGGCAAATATGTCAGCCTTAAATGCCTGCATTTGTATTTATACCTCTGTGATATGAATTATGCATATGCATATATTAGTAACCTCTCTGTCTTTCTCTTCTATTAAGCTTCGGGCTGGTCCTTTGGGAACTCATTATCTACAGTGAGTTTCACAAAGGGCTTGATATGACTCTACCAGAATTGTTATGGTATTGTACCTTCCCAGAAAGATTGTGGTACTTTTCCCAGACACCTACAGTACAATTCAGTGTTGACTATTCAATTGTCTAATAGCAGTGAGCATTCTTCCCACCAACCCCAAACAGTGAAATTGAATTATCAGGAATATTACTGGGTTTTCTTCCAGAGACAGACAGAACCATTAAACTAGCGCTTGGACAGGCACTGCTGGAACGATTTCAGTGTTGTTCTTTCCCCTGGCAATCTGCTTCAACTTACTTTTCTGTTTTCAAAGTAGGTTTTGATTTTGCTTTTTTTCTCATCACTGCCTCGGGATGGCAACGATGCTGGCGCCGATATGGGATGTGAAACGCAGCCCACGCTTCAGTCGGCGTAACCCCCGGTTAGCGCCTGAGAAACCTCGTGCGTGGCCACCCCCCAATCTCCGGGCCTCGCCCCACCACGGCAGCGGGGCGCAGTAGGCCGCAGCGCCCCCCTCACGCCCGGGCCCTCCGCTCGGGAGCCGTTGGGCACGAGGCGCCGTGGGGCACGAGGCGCTCATTGGTCGCGTCCCCGGGCCACGGCTCCCCCGCGCTAAGGAGGTGCCGGCAGGTTGACTTTTTCCCACTCCCACGCCGCGTGGCACCATCCTGCTACCGGATTTCATGTTTTTTCGGTGAATGTACGTCTCTCGTGGACTCTCCCGCCGCCGGCCGCCCCGGGAAGGCGGGGCGGGCGTGAACACGCGCTGAGGCAGCGGCCCGCGCGGGGCCTGGGCGCCCTCTGCCGGCCGCCGCGCGCAGCCCCGGCGGAGCGGTGAGGCGATGGGGAAGAGTGGTGGGGCATGGCGGGCAGCCCCGGCGGGGAGGGGAGGCGGTGGGGAAGAAGCGCAGTTCCCCCGCCTCAGGAGCCCTCTCTTTTACGGCGTGAGGACACCCCACCCCCCCAACCCCCCGCGCCCTTGGAGATCACAAACTCGGCAACGGGCACGCCGGAGCCCAGCGCTGGGTCCCGAGAAACGGCTGCTGCGGGAGGCGGGAAGGACGGAGACGGCCTGAGGCCGCTGGGCGTAGCGCGGAGGGCTGCGGCGACCTGGCGGGCACCGGCGGGCAGGAGGGCGCGGGCTGGGGCAGCGGTGGCCGCGGCAGCCGGGGGAACCTTGTAGCTCTGGGGGACGGTGAGGGAGAACCACGTCGAAGGCGTCCCCATCACCGGCTTTCTGGGGGCGATCACTCTTGGCTGTGTGGTGGTTTTCTCTCTTGTCAATTAAGTGACCGCCCCCTCTTCCTGAACGGGGGCGAACGGCAGGGCCCCAGGGCGGGGAGGCTGGAGGTGCTTGTGCCCACCGGGCTCAGGTCGCAGGAGGCTGCAGCGAGAGGAACACCAATACCCAGACCCCGCACCTCCCACCGGCCGCTGCTTGTTGCGGCGGGCGGGAGCCCCACCAGAAGCCTCTCGCCGTGGTATTTGGGCGGAGGGTGTGCGTATTCCCCCTCCCCGGTCAGGAGCACTTTTTTGAAGCCCAGCTGCCCGCCTGCCTGCCCTTCCCGCCCCCCGTGCCCAGGGCGGGCGCTCCCCTCCAGAGACAGCGGAGCGCGGCCGCCGGGGCGGCCCCCCGCCGGGCAGGGCCAACCCGCCGCCGCACCCCCCGCGACCCGCGGCCGGCCGAGGGGCGGGGAAGGAGCCTCGCTCCCCCCGTGGGGCGCTCACAGGCACACCCACGCACCCACGGTGCCGGCAGCGGGGGGCTGAGCGGGCGGCGGCCCCGGCCTGCGTCAGAGCTGTGCAAGCACCGCCGCGGCGCCCGCCGCTATTTAAGGGGCCGAGGCTGAGTCGCCCCCAACTTCCGCGGCTGGGCGCTCCCGGGCCTCGCTCCTTCCTCGGGCCCGACCTCGAGAAAGCGCAGCGGAAAGGTAGGGAGCAGCTGTCACCCCTCCTCGCCTGCGCCTCTGCTGGGGAGGCAGCCGAAAATGGGGGTGCCAGGCCCTTACCTGTGCGGCAGCTGTGAGGGCATCCCGTCCCTTGCCGAGGGACACGCAGCCGGGTCCGGCGGGGCGGAGGAGTTGAGGCCGCTCCCCACCGGTACCGGGGGGTCCCCAGCGCAGGGCCGGGGTCTGCGGTGGGCGATGAGCGCCGCCGGGGGGGCTGCGACAGAAAGCGGGGCCGGAGACTCTGTGTATTAGTAGTTACAGGAACGTATATATGCGTAAAGAATAACAGGAGTCGGGTCGGTTAAAAGAAAAAGGTATCTCTGTGGAAAGGACGCAACGCACCTTCGGTTTCTAAGTACCGAAACTTACATGGATACATCGCTAATACCCATTCTGGAATGGCATTTTGACATTTTTCATTCATCTCCTAATAATACTAAAAAAAACCCCATATTTTATGCATTGCCAGTGTTTTCAATCTAGTGTATTTGGTGGGAAAAAACCTTAATTTTCTCCTCTTTCAAAGTTAAAAGGTTATGTTCAGTATACTTTTGAAAAAAATAGATGATTCAAAAATTCTCATATAATTAATTCGTGTATATTCATTAATGGCAATTACCCCTATACCATTAAGTACTAGGTAGCTTGTTTCTCCTAATAACTGAGAGTAATTTCTCTGTTGCCAGAAAAGTACTATTTCAGCTTCTAGGATCAAACGATCTAGTAAAGCAGCATTGTTTTGTCTAGTACTTGCTTAAGGAAACAGTAAAAAATTTGCTACATCTGAATTCTCTGTTTTATATGAAGAAGATTATTGTTAAGTTGCACGTTATTTCTTACAGCTTTTAACTAAATAGCTTTTACCACCTCAGCCACCAGGTCAAATGTTTGGGGGAGTGTTTGATTTTGTTGTGTCTTTGCTTGGGACAAGTTTTTGTTTTTTCTTTGAGTACGATGAGATGAAATGTCTTGAACCCTAAAGTTCAAACCAATGAAGCGTTGACAGAATAAAGGCTTTTGTAGCAACAGCATGTTTTAGTGCAACAGCAAAATACTGAAATGTTTGAATCCTGAGATTTTTCACAGAGATGGATTCATCTCTGTGATTTAATTAAATACAGCTTCCAAACAAACAAAAGCAAGTAAGAAGTGAGTAGATCAGGGAGACATAGCACATTCTACAGTGAATTAATTTTATTCCTTCCAGTGTTATCTTCCTCTTATCAAGGGATTATTTAACTAGTCACATACATGTTTTACAACTTCGGAGAGATCCCACAGTTACCTGCATTAAAAAAAAAAAAAAACCACCACCACAACCCTAGTTTGCTCAGAAACCAGCACCCCCAATAGAAGATGGGGGCAGGGACAACTTACAGTGCAGTAAATCTGTTCATTTCACCAGCCTGTCATTCCTTTTCTCTCCAGCAATGTACAGCAATATATGTATCTGCGTGGTCCTTGCTGTGCTCTCAGCGAGCTCTTTCGGACAGCAAACTGTGGGCTCGCACAATGGGAATCCACTGGCTGCTGAGCTTGAGCAGAGCCTGACAGAATATCACCGGCACGTCCGCGCCCCTTCGTCTGCTGGCCCCCTGAAATCTGTGCCGCGGCTGGATGGAAGCATTGACCAGAGAGCTAACATCGGCGCTTTGTTGGCCAAGTATCTCCAGCAAGCCAGAAAAGGTACTGGTTATAGCCTAGTTACTGTGCTACTTCTGTGTCAGTGGAATTTCCTGCAGAGATACCTAGATGATAAGATAACCCTATCATCATCTAGCATGAATTCCCGGAGAAGGTAGGATGTAGATTTTGCCTGGTTATTCCTGAAGTAGACAGCATTCTCTTATTTAGTGCAAAACTCCTCCAAAAAAAGATTTGCACGTAGCAGCCACTGACTGAGAGCTGTGTACAGCTAACTGAAGAAAATGTAACCTACCTGTCAGGTCATAGTTCAGCTTTTATTTTTAACTTACTATTTTTGTAGCCTTATAATTATTTTGGTATTATTTTTACCACGTTATATCTCAGATAAAATACAGTAATTGCATTTTCTTCAAACTTTTTCATTTAGTTAACTTCCTCCCTCCCTTTTTTTAAGTTAGAAGAGCAGGGAAACTTTTCTGAGGCTAAATACAGACGAAATGGCTAACCTCACCTCAGCCAGAAATACCCATACCAGGGAAATCTTCTGAGTATTGGATTTTCCATCTGTTTCCCAGCGGAAGTTACACAAGTGTGAAAGCTTTTTAAAGATGAGAACTCACACTTACAAGAACAGTAACCAAAAGCAGTGATAAGTAAAAGCACATTTCCTTCAAAACATGTTGATTCCTGTTAGGTTTTCAGTCTCAGGCAGCCTGGGAACTCAATCTTGCAGTTGGGTGGCACTGCATTTGTAACAAGGGCATGAAGCACCAGTAGAGTAGTGGAATTAAAGGGCTTCATTCTTACCAGGTGATTTATTAGTCACTTGAGGAAACGATTGTATTGTATACATGAGCTAGCAAGAGAAAGAGTAAAGCTGTCTCTCTTGACATCTTACCGTGTATGTTTTACATAGACGCAAACGCATGCTGTCTCTGCTACCAGTAAAAACGAAGGATCAAAACTGACCACTGAAACTTCCCCCCCAATATTTTTTTCCTTTTGAACTGTCTCATCTCCATATTCCTTTGTATCTTGAGTAGAGTAACACCTTGGGCAGCCTAGTTACTGTGGGCTTTTGACTGCCAGCCTCAGCAAAAGCCACTACACAAATGTTTATTTGTGATAGCTTCACTCTGATCCATCCACTGTACTGCAGGGAAAGAGGACATCTGAGAAGCAAAGAGGGCTTGAAGGGAAGGCAGTAATTAGGATTACATGGACATATAGATATTGAGGAATTAATTCACTCCCAGTCCCAGACTGTGCTTAGGATAAAATTCACTTTATGTAAGTAAGAGCTTTCTCCTCTCCTGTGTCTCCACACAACCTTATCGACATCATTCAGTCTTCCCCTCCCGAGAGCCTTGCTGCTGAGGCTGGGCAGAATCCTATTCTTATTTTTGATGGCAGTCTGCAATTAAAGAGATGCCATATGTATTTTATGCATTACATACGCAGCCATACACGTTCATCTGTGTAAGACCAAATCAGAAACAACAGAAGAACCACTTTTAATACAGCCTGAGAGACTTCATCTCATGTCATCAATTTGCACAACATCCAGTGAGGAACTTCTTTTAACAGTTCACATAATCAGATGAAAAGAGAATTCAGGTATGAAATTCCACAATTCAGCGCTACAGTTAAAGCTGGTACCGAATAAGAATGTTATTGCAGGAGTCTACAAAGCAGAATCCTCATTACCTTTCCCCAGTGTAGTCATTATCACCCAGCTACATGGAAACCAAACGTCTCATTCTAGTTCATGTAGCCATTATATTCTCTTAAATATCTGGCTGATGTTTCCAAAGAGCTTAACCAGATGAAAAAAACAAACAACACTTTAAGATGTCTTTTTTGTAAGTATTAATATGAGGGAGAATTTCCTGCATACATGTTAATTGGCATACGTAATTAACCCTACAACGTGACTGTTGGCAGATGATGTGATTCTTGTGACATGACTAGACTAGTTGGACTCTGGTTTGTAGGTGCTGTTGCTAGTTACAGAAGAGAAGATTCACAGGGACAAAGCAGTATTTACTTAATTTATAACAACATATACAGGGTTCTCATCAAAACATTGTATTCTCATTTAACATAAAGGTTGTGGGCAACATTTCAGAAATCTCTGCAGAACACTCACATCTACTGTATTAGTCACTTTTAACCCGTCCAAACCATAATAGTCACTAGAAAATTCTGTCTAGGGGAAAAGAGAGTCTGGGCATTTGCTAGGTTTAGCAGTCATCACTAATGGCATTTGCCCTTGTGATTAATAGGCTGATTTTGGCCAATGCTTCCAGTTAAACCAGTGAGAGAGTTAAATACTCTCAAGAGGTTAGGGCTGGATGGCAGCCTCGTAGCCAGACTGCTACAGTTTTGAATCTGTTCGCTGTACGTTGATTCTGCAGTATCCACAGGACATCTCCGGTGGTTTGAGGCAAGGTAATTTAGGTGCTGTTAAGAAATTCATTTTACTGTTTGTGACCCCTAGCTTTCAATTAACTTCATCCGCAGGCTTTCAGCGTGAATCTGGCACTGTGTAGAAGAGACACTGTAGCTGTCGAGTCAGTGACACGCACATTTACTATCCTCTAAGGAACCCTTGCCAGGCCAGACCATAATGGCACCAGGGGAGCCATTACAGCCCACAGGTTACTGCAGGCTCAGAAGTCTCTTGAATACCAATGTCTGAGTGATGGTTCTGCACTGTCTAGCCCTGGCTGATTATAGTGCCAAGAAGCCATTCACATCAACTTAATTACGTATTTTGAATTATGAATGTGAATTTCATGGGGTTTGAGCATTTAATGGTAGACAAAAATTCTTGTCTAGAGATAATTTTTTTGCCATTTTGTTTTAGGTAAAAATCTGAAATATGGCTGGTTTCTTTTTTTGGTACCTTTAACTCTTCTATCCCTCTGTAACCACTAATGAAACAATGCAGTTGTTTTTGTTTTTAATGGATCATATTTGTTATAAATCATTACATGAGGAAAATTTTGAAATGTAAAAGCACAAAGTCACCAAGGGTTCCTTCAAAACACAAGAAACCGTAAGCAACGCAATTGTGTGGATTTGGATTTGTGGGGTTTGATTTGGGCTTCTTTTCCTTTTTTGATCAGTTCAAGTATTGCACAAGCCTCAGTTTGCATCGAATACTAATATATTGAATCTGTTTCTTCCTCACTCAAGACTTAAGCTCAATCTAATTATTGGCATATGTCAACTTTGGTTTTTTTTCAGGGAGCACAGTGAGAAGTAATTTAACTTTCCCTGCATTTTTAATTACATAATGTGATGATGTCAAAACAGAGGATGACGTCCCATTTTTTAAAGCATAAACTCTCCTTGGAAATAATTTGCATTTCTTTGACACCCTAAGTAAGGATGACAGAAGGGCTAAGGCAAGATCAGAGATCAGCATGTAACCCTGCCGTAAAAGGAATTATGAAAGCTTTGGATAAGCAATGAAAATGTCACTGACAGAGTAATAAGCCCTGTATAATTCCAGCAATAGACATCTCTAGCTATAAATTCCAGACACAACTTTCTCAATTTCAAGACTATTCCGACTTGTCTACAAAACCTGGGATTCATAACTCTACCCCACTTGTTCCTGAGTTTGCACTGCAAGAGCTCCTATACTAATATATGGCTCTTAAGCAACACGGGGCTGTGGTGGAGTCCTGCCTCAGGCGTGAGCCTGCTCTTAGGCAGAGTTATCTTGCCCCTAGAGTAGCATCAAGCTCTCCCAGTAGCATCAAGCAAAGGAGTGGCCCGATAGGAAGGGTGAGAAATGGTCTGGACTTTCTAGTGAAACAGGAAGGGAAAAGGTGAAATGCATCCATATTCCTTCCTGGCAGCCAGGAGCATTCTGCTTCTGCAGCAGGAGGGAGAAAATGATCTGTTTAGCTTATGATGAAAACCCAAGCCACTTTCAGGACATTACCCATAACGTTTCTGTGATGTTTTCCCCAGTGACATGATGTTGTGTTAATTGGTCTGTATTAAGTCAAACAGTTTCAACTATCGCATACATCTGCTAATGAGTACAAAACAGATCAGAAAATGGATGAACCTGAAAAATGTGTCCACTTACTCTCTGCTCTCCCCAACACTTTTTCTTTAGGTCCCACTGGAAGGCTCTCAGTTATGGGAAACAGGGTACAGAGCATTGATCCTACGCATAGGATAAATGACAGAGACTACATGGGCTGGATGGATTTTGGACGCCGCAGTGCTGAAGAATATGAGTACTCTTCCTAAAACTCAGCAAACTATAGCAACAGAAAAACACAATCACACTCCCATGTCTGTACAGAAAGAGAAAAATTAATTTGTTGTCCTCTTCAAATCAGTGTTTTAAAATGTATCATGTATTTGATGTAAATTTGTCTGTAAGACTATACAATGCAATATATACATATGCAGAATTTTCCAGAAAATGTTTTCGTTCTTTTGTGGTTTCTCATACATTGATATTATATTAAAATGATTTCACTTATCCTTTCTTGGCCTGTCACGGCATGTTGCTGGGTGTCTTTGTAGAAAGAGATGCAGGAAAATATCTTCATTCTGCAATGTAAATCACAGAATATGTTCCATGTGTTGAGCAGTCAGACAAATGAGCCACTTTTCAGAGAAATCTTGTGTCAGTGCTAATAGCTGTGAGCTCTTAGGGAAATTTGTCCAAATATAAACACAACAGGACAACACTGCCAGAAAAGGGCGGCTATCTTCGTGGTGACCCTGTTGGTAAAGGACGGAGTTATACACCAAGCCCACGTGTTTGTAGTGAATAGTCAACAGTGCTAAAACTGAAAGAAAAAGAGGAATGACACCAACATGTTTCATCTTCCTGGCTTATTTGTTTTATGTTGTGAACTAAATGTGAAAGTCCTGCTGAACAGCTGCGACTCACGGAATAAATGGAGCACTCCCTGCCACGTGGTGAGCCAAGCCTTCATTCGGGGAGGGGGTGAGGACAGTTCCCTGAGCAGAGCAGAAGATGATCCTGAGGGGGAGGAGGTATCACAGCACTCTAGTCACAGTGTCCTAAAAGGGAACAGATTGCTCCCGAGTATCGGAGAGGCAGCCCGAGTGAGCTATCGCCCACCGGCACGGGGAGGAGGAGGGAGATTGTGCCCGGCCCTCACCCGGCACAAAGCGAGGCAGAGCACCCCACACTCACAGCTGGGGAGTCATCCCTGCTTGTGCAAAACCAGCGCCCTGGGGACTGTCCAGTGAGTCCCCTCGCAGTCCTTCCTTTTACCTGCGCTCTCCTCCTCCATCACAGGTAACCCCTCCTGGGCCTGCTTCAGCAGCTGCGTCTCACACCTAAGGAATTCCCTAAACTGGAGAAGGAGGTGATTTTGCATTGCATAATTCACAGAATTTCTCCCGAATGCGTGCGTTAGTAAGAAAAGGAAAGCGTTTGTCACGTGCCGAAAAGCAGGGGCTTGCCAACGGAGAGGTAGGTGAACATCTCAGCAGCAATCTTTACAGCAGTTAATAGGCACAAAACAATGCATAGAAAATAATACACAGAAATTACTTGTATTAAAACAAAATTCCACCAAAACCAAGAAGATTGGTAAACAAAACAATTATGCCAAGGGCTGAACACACAAACATTTTGGAGAGGTGTTCCCAGCAGCAGCTGGGACAGCAGACAGCACCACAGAAATCTGCAATGAAAAGGGAGACTTCAGCAAATGGTAATGGGGAATTTTCTTCTCTAGTAACACCAAATCTCTCTTTTTGTGGATCTCATCTTGAAAATGTGGGACTGCTTTTCTGCATAAACTTTTCTTCCTCTCAGGCTCCTTCCAGTCAACCAGTTTCCAAACCACCTACCCTGGCTTTTTCCGGTTTCTTTCCAAACATAATGAGTTCCTGAACACCCAAATTCTCTCCTTAGTTTTGACTATTACCCATAGGAAAACAGTCCAAAGTGCCCATTTTTCCAAAACTTTCAAACAAGAGGTTATAACCAATTAATCTACTTTTTGTCACAGAATCACAGAATCACTAGGTTGGAAAGGACCTTCAAGATCATCAAGTCCAACCATTAATCCAGTGCCACCATGTCCCCTAAACCATGTCCTGAAGCGCCACATCCACACGTTTTTTGAACACTTCCAGGGATGGCGACTCCACCACCTCCCTGGGCAGCCTGTTCCAATGCTTGACCACTCTCTCAGTGAAGAAATTTTTCCTAATATCCAATCTAAACCTCCCCTGGCGCAACTTGAGGCCATTTCCTCTTGTCCTATTGCTAGTTACTTGGAAGAAGAGACCAACACCCTCGTTGCCACAACCCCCTTTCAGGTAGTTGTAGAGAGCGATAAGGTCTCCTCTCTCAGTCTCCTCTTCTCCAGACTAAACAACCCCAGTTCCCTCAGCCGCTCCTCATAAGACTTGTGCTCCAGACCCCTCACCAGCTTCGTTGCCCTTCTCTGGACACGCTCCAGCACTTCAACATCCTTCTTGTAGTGAGGGGCCCAAAACTGAACACAGGATTCAAGGTGCGGCCTCACCAGTGCCGAGTACAGGGGCACAATCACTTCCCTACTCCTGCTGGCCACACTATTCCTGATACAGGCCAGGACGCTGTTGGCCTTCTTGGACACCTGGGCACACTGCCGGCTCATGTTCAGCCAGCTGTCAACCAGCACCCCCAGGTCCCTTTGTGCCGGGCTGCTCTCCAGCCACTCCTCCCCAAGCCTGTAGCATTGCATGGGGTTGTTGTGGCCAAAGTGCAGGACTCAGCACTTGGCCTTATTAAACCTCATACAGTTGGCTCTGCCCATCGATCCAGCCTGTCCAGATCCCTCTGCAGACCCCTCCTACCCTGCAGCAGATCAACACTCCCACCCAGCTTGGTGTCATCTGCAAACTTACTGAGGGAGCACTCAATTCCCTCATCCAGGTCATCAATAAAGATATTGAACAAGACCGGCCCCAGAACCGAGCCCTGGGGAACACTGCTTGTGACTGGCCGCCAGCCGGATTTAACGCCATTCACCACAATTCTCTGGGCTCGGCCATCCAGCCAGTTCTTTACCCCGCGAAGAGTAAACCCGTCTAAGCCATGAGCCGCCAGTTTCTCCAGGAGAATGCTGTGGGAGACGCTGTCAAAGGCTTTACTGAAGTCCAGGTAGACAACATCCACAGTCTTTCCCTCATCCACTAGGTGGGTCACCTGGTCATAGAAGGAGATCAGGTTGGTCAAGCAGGACCTGCCTTTCATGAACCCATGCTGGCTGGGCCTGATCCCTTAGTTGTCCTGCAGATGCCCTGTGAGCACTCTCAAGACCAACTGCTCCATAATCTTCCCTGGTACAGAGGTCAGACTGACAGGCCTGTAGTTCCCAGGATCCTCCTTCCGGCCTTTCTTGTAGACGGGCATCACATTGGCAAGTGGAGGAAAATAGAAATTAATCTAAAAATGCATAGATTAAAACATTTCCCACCGAAGTGCTGTTTCTTTAAAAGTAACTTGAGAGAAAATTAAGTTTTTACTTTGCTGTCTTGTAAATTAGTGACAGGAACGTTCAAAGAACATTTCAAAATGTTTCTGGCTTATTTAATAGCCGAAATACTGTAATATTGCAGGGGGCTGGGTGATGTTACAAATCTAGTCTTATTGCTGGGGAATGTTGTCACTAGAGAAAAAAACCCAAACCTTTTTTTTTCCCCCCATCTCACTTCCTCCAGGCAGGGGAATGGAGAAACAAAGACATTTCTTCCCATTCCTCTCATATGAAGGTCTCTGAAGATGTCTGCGAAAATGTATGGCCCTCGGTGCAGCCGGTTGATGGTTTCAGGGGCTTTTACAAGTCGCTCCCCTGCTCCCCCAGGACAGAGGCGTTTTTTCATTGCCTGCCACACATTAAATGCTTTCACTACCTGGCTGCTCACAAGGCTCCCAGGTAAGAGGAGCTCCATGGTCCTGGCCTTCCTGGTGCAAAACTCCTGCCCTGTGAGCAAGGCCATGGTCCCTGGGGTGGCCTGGGGGACCTCACTGCCCTTGCAGTTATCAGGGTTGGGACTTTCTGTATCCCCAACAGGTGAATAACTTCCAAGGCACCACTTGCAGGCATAGAATAATGCTTCCACTCCTGCCAAGCCACCACCACTACTACCTTTGACCAAGCATTTGTTCATTTTAAACCACAAAAATGCCCATTACAGAAAAAGTAGTTCCACCTGTGAAATCTGCTTTCTCCTTGTGATACGATTGCAAGCAAAGTTTGTCTGTTTTTGAAAGCGAATAATGGAAAGCACTATTTTTCTTTGCCAGCCCGCCACCAGTGCGACATTTGTCAGTAATCACATCTGCCACCTTTCCTGGGTACCGGAGAGCTTCAAAAAAACTTGGTCTAATTTTTTTTACTGTCACTGCACATGCCGGTTTTAATATTTAAGCTGTACCAGTGCTGTAAAATAGACCAGGGGAATAAAAGGACTTGCAATGACTCCAAATGAGGATTGAAAATACACATAATTTAATCTCTTTTTTTTTTAACTCCAGACTGAAGGCCTTAGCCAGTCAGTACAGGTAAATGGTATCCCTCTTCTGACCAGGCATTGAAATAACTACCAAATGAAACCACACTTTGTAGATGGCCGGATCCTGCCACTGTTCACTGTGTTTGCAGATGCTTCTTGAGTCCACCCGTCCCTCAGTCTTATCAGCAGAAAACAGCTTCTTACTAAACCTCACCTGGATTTCAGGCAGGTGTTGAATTGCCCAGCCCTGACAAATCCGCCTGAGGACGCACCCTAAGGCAACGCAACACTGCACAACCGCAGCCCTGCGCAGGTGAGGCACCCGCGTGGAGCGGCAGCACCGGCCAGAGCCGGGAGCCGTTCAGGATTGCAAATTGGGACACACAGGTCTAAATTCTGCCAGAGCCCCTCTTTACCACCTAAAACCCAGCTCAGGACTAACGTGTTTTTCTTCAGGTGCCACTAGGACACAAACCTCTAGCTGCAGGGGACATCTCCACTCCCAACGCTCACAGGAGTACTGGTTTGGGGGCAATTTGCTGTAATCATTGAGATGAGAGGAACTGTTGCTCTAGGGCACAGCGCTGATCCTGGAGGCAAGGAGCTGGCTATAAGCAGCTTATCAAAATCCTCCTCCTCCTCCTACCATCCATCAACTGTTCCTCTGGGAGCAGAATAAATTCCTCAGATGGGAGAGGGTTGTAAAGGCGCTGACCTGGAGGTGCTAATCGGAGCTGAACAGGGGTGCCAGCAAATTCGGGAAAGTCGAGCAATCCTGGTAGCTGCAATGCTCATCCCAGCGCACTAGTGAAGCCACCCTCCAGGCTGCTCTGTTTTAACCCAAGGGAAACAGCAGCCTCGGGGATGGAGCCCCTGCAGCAGGGTACGGGCCCCTCGGGTCCAGCAAAGGCTTCGGGCTGAGGAGTGCCTGGCAGATTTCAGCACACACAGCAGCACATTGGCACAACCTCCCAGGCCTCGTCTGGGAGGCGAGTTCCCCGGCACTGTCAAGTCTCTGATATTTAATTTGGCTTTACTCAAATGGATCTTTATGGAAGCGCGTGCATAGGGGCTAAATTAACACTAACAAAATAGCAAATCAATACCTTTATGCATTTAAAGACAGTTTGTTTTCTCCATGCGCTGGATTCAATTAGTTCTGTTGCAGCTTTATTAATTTAAAAACAGGTGTTGGGCAAATCTCTGTGGACAGAGCAAACCTCGCATAAATGAGCAGGGAAGAGCCTGTGGCTCTGCCCTCGCAGGGCCGTGCGTACGGCAGCCATGAAAAGAGGGTGGAAGCAGCAAGTGCCCCTCCTGAGAGCGAGGGGGAATCCAAGCAGCCCCCGAGAGTGAGGCAGCTCTCCCTGGGGGCTGGGGCAGCGCATGAAAGAACAGCGTAGGAGGAAGCTCAGCTACCTCCATGCACCTGATCCTGAACAGTCTCATCTGCCCTGGTATTCCATACACTTTAAACAAAAAGTGCTAAAACCAGAAAAGCAGCATGTGGATCACAGAGCCTGGTGCTCAGCTACTAGGAGACACGAGCTGATACTGGTTTCGCCAGGTGAATTTGCCTCCCCTCCCGCCTGCCTGCTGCACTGCAGTCTCCTCTCACGGGAACACGGCGTTACGGGAATGCACGTGGATCCTGCTCTGCGCTCTTCCCGGCTTTGCTGCATCACCAGCCCCTCTGTCCTTGCTGCAAGGTGGGGCAGCAGCCGGGCTGGGCTGGGGACACGCTGCAGCCAGATGTTCCCAGCTGCAGCCCAGCTCTGAGCGCTTCAGCAAGCTCGAGCGCAAGCCGGGTGGTCCCTCTCCACAGCCTGAGCAGAGGAATTTGCAAGTCAGACAAAAATGCGAATGTTACAATGTCCTAGCAGAGTAGTGAAAGGCTTTTCTGTGTGTTTGATTTTTGTATCCCCTGAGTTCATTACAATTCTCTTGAAGAAGGAAAAAATCTGCCTGTGGGCTTGTTAAAGCTTTAATCATTCCTAAGTGCCTGTGTCAACCGAGCAATTGGATTCAGCACAGCTTGAAGCCCATTTCATCAGGACAAAAATCTCTATAATCTTTTAAATACAAACATTATTAGCTTCTTGAATGTATGCTATTCTCACATGAAAGCCCACTGCCTACATTACAGCTAAGGACATTGCTAAACACCAGTAAGTTTCAGGCCTTTTATTATTTTTCTTGCTATTCTGTGGTCTCAATTGGCTTGTTAGCTGAATTAAAGCAGGTCTGAACAGCACCCAGCGAGATGCCGTAGCACAGCCGAACAACGCTAATTCTTCAACATGAATACGAGCTACAGGCAGCAGATCTGTCTGTACCAAAGACAGGCAGGACACATCTCGCTGATATTGCTGGACTTCTCAATTAGATGGGGATAGCTGCCAACAAATGTGCTCAGGAAGTTGGGAGCAACTGTTAAACCTCCGTACAGTGCAGCGTTATGTTGTGGGGCCATCCAGTGCTTTGGAGACATGCAAAAGGAAGAGGGGAAGGGTCTGAAAAGGCTGAAATACCAGTTTTGGCTCTCCAGAGAACATTCTATGTGTCTACAGTCCAGTCTTAGATGCACGGTTCTCAGCACCTCACCCTCCTCTCACCTGCAACGCAGCTTTCAGAGGTGGATGACCACACTCCTTGCTGTGTTATGATGAAGATGCATCCAGTAAAGTTTCTGAGATACTTGGATATCACAGGGATGGAGGACCATTTCGGAGTAGAGGACCAATTCACCAGCCATTTGGCCTTCTGAGGTTTAGTTTATGCAGTAGTTCTATTCTGCTTTGAAATCATCCTACTGCATCAAATACATTGGCTGAGTTTCCAGATGGCTCATACAGTCTTAGTTACCCCATGGCCTAATTTATTGTTCTGAAGGAGAAACTAAGATACTTTCCAAATACCAGCATTGTTTCCAGAAGCAGAAACTGTGTTTCCTCCAAAATCCACTGAAATCACTAGGATGAAGCATCTCACAGAGAACAGTCTAGCACCCTGACAGACCTCCTATCCTTCCACCACCTCCAGTTGCTCCTTTGGTACCTTGAGGAGTTTGGCCTGACTCACCTTTGATTTCCCTTGACCTCTGTGGGCTGCGCTGATGCCTTCTTTGGTTTCCCTGTGTCCTTCTTTGTCAATGTGGGTATTTTATCAATTTTCCTTTCCCAGGAACACTGCCTTGAAGCCCGGTTCTTCTGTAGGGCCTTCAGTGGATACTAAACCTCTGGATTTTCATGGTGGTTTAAACCCAAGTTTCCCTAGAGTTCCAGGCCTTTGGGAAAGCTGGGTTTATAATTCACCTTCAGAGGTGTGGTAGCCTGAAAGCTGGTATATCCACATGCACTTGCTTATTAAACACCATCGCTCTTCACTTAGCTGGCACAGAAGATGCATATTTCCAACGAAAGTGAACAAACCCAGCATTACATACATCCTTCTGGATACTTTTTAAAAAGTCAGGAAATAATACAGCATGAACAACAAACACCACATATTTATTCTTTCCAAAGCCAGAGATTTAGGTCACTGCAGGAGCATTCATGCACACCAGCAAAGATAAGTTAGGGGGAGGGAAAGCTATTAATTTTTGAAGGAGAGAAGATGTAAAGAGAAGATACCAAAAAAAAGATGTTTCCTGTGTAATACAAAACTCACCCAGGACCCTGAGTGTCACCACAGTGCCGAACGGACAGCAGCCCCAAGGGCTGCGCAAACGACAGCCAGCACCCTTACGTGACACGGAGCAGGCAGGGAGGCAAACCCAGGCCAGGGTTTCGTGCAGGTAGGGGCTGCTGCTGCTGCAGGGAGAGAACAGAGCAAGAAGAGAGCAGAGCACTGCAGAACTGCAACGCTGGCAGCGCCACAGGGGGATTCTTCGGTCTCCTGGGTGAGAGCCACACACCAGCACAAAAACATGGGCTAGAAGCTCATGGGGCATCGAAGATCAGGCCTGATCCTTGGCTATCCAGGCAGGGGGCTGATGGCGTTACTTGAGTACGTACCTTCCTTTCTCAGTGAAGAACAGCAGCTCCGCTGTGCTGCAGCAGCTCCCGGGGCAGAACAGCTCCCACCCTGTGCAGGTGAGCGGTTTCCGAGAGCTCTCTGTGAGCCGTGGAAAGTGCTGGGGAGCACTGGGGTACCCTGCTCCCAGAAGCAGAGAGAAGCCAGCAGCTACTGCAGGTACAGCAAAACATGCCAGCACAGCAGAACTCCCACCACACACAGAGCTTATAAAATCAAGGACAGCAGGCTACCTGGGGCAAGGCAACAGTTTACATAGAACCAGCAAACATTTGTTTTGCTGTTTGTGAGAGCTTACAATTAATTTATGTAAGCCCTAAAAGATCATTTGAATGTGTTTATACAACCAACAGTTCCCTCTAGAAGTTGGTGCAGCAGGTGTGAACCTTGCAGGGAACTGTATTATGCTCAGCTTAATTTTCATCACTCATACAACTGCCTTACAAACCTTCCTGGGTGCAATCGAATAATTTTACCTTCCCATTTTCTGCTGCATATTAATTTCTTTTGCCTTTCCTGGCTCATACACCTCTGTCACTTGTCCCCCAATTGCACTGTCAGTGAGCTCAGGGGTTGAAGCTTCTGACGAAGGTGACAGCAGAAGGGATTCAGGAACCGGACTTGGAGGGCTGCATCCTCACTCCCAAAGGCCCAGGAAGGTACCACATGAGGCCAAAAGCACCTGAATTTGACCAATGCAATATCCAGATAAAAAAACATAGGCCTGTAAAAAAAGGGCTTATCTAGTCTGAATTACTTCTTAAAATCTTATTTTTTAGCTATGATAGGAAAAAATATTAATACTAGTCTTGCAATAAGATACCTGCAGGTTGACCCTATGATTGCAAAACTCCACAATTTAAGTGGAGTCCTTCTAGGCTCCTGTCTCTGACTGAGAATATTTGCTTTTTAAAGAGGGCAGGACAGATGGACCAAACAATATCCCAATACAGCATTCATGGAGGAAACTGCATTGTTAGCCAAGTAGAATGTTTCTCTTTTTACACCTGAAGCATCAACTTTAATTTCACTTACTACAAGTACTAGTGAGGGCTTCCCTCCTTGCTCCCTCTTCTGCACACATCTGTGATGGTTTCCAGATTTCTTTCCCTTTTCACATGTACGCACCCTTCCGTGAGTTAACCGAACCCAAAATCCTACTCATTGTAAAGCCACAGGGACCCTATGGACCAGCCTCAGCTCTCCCCCTTCCCTGAGGTGGCACTTGCTTAACTCAGCCTGTCCTCGGGCATGGAAGGCTGGATGCACTGTGCTCATTGTCCCTGGATCCCTGCCGTTAGCCATTGAATGAGCTCCCCCAGCCTCAGAGCTGGGCAGACACTGACACAGTACTGGTGTGTGCCCAGTGCACATCGCATCAGCCTCTCACAGCTGTCATACGGCACTGCGTCGCACTAATGCAAGTCCTCCAAATGTTTATTTTGGCATTACTGCTCTCCAGTTTTCCCTCTGTAGCAAGTGTGTGATATAAATACTATTATTTCCCTCCCAGCCTCACACACATCCCTCTCCTTGATGTACAAGGCTGTCCAATCTTTCTATGAATTATTGCCCGACCACCCCCTCCTCCAGGGAGCTCTTTTATCATTACTCAGCTCTCACCATGTGTGCAGGGTTTTTTGAGTTTCTCATTACCTGGCGTTGAATCCGGGGCTGTTTCCTCCCCTCAGTAATGAAGATACTGGCTAACAGCAGACCTCACTTCTGTGTCTGTTGGAAAACACAGGATGTTTCCTCCTTACTCTTGTACTTCCACATTTTGTCACTACAGTTTTTGCACCATTTTAGGCAGGCGAGTTCACACCCCTCTCCCGCTCAAAACACATAAGCCATGCAAGATCCAATTCTTCTTTCTTGGAACTGAAATAAAAACAAAAAACTGCATTCACTTCTATATTTTTTTGTTTTGACCCGAGTTTCACCAGTTCCTTAAAATCTCAAAACTTTTCAACCACTTCTGTGTCTAAGAATTTAAAAACCAAACCTGGTGATGGCCTCATATTTTGCTGACTGAGAGATGAAAGCAAGGGAGCAAGTTGGAAGAATTAGCACCTTAGAAGAACAGGAAAAAGATTAATAATACACAACAATGCAACTTTTCTGTTATTTTATTGATATTAGTGAAGAAAATTTTAAATTTCATCCTTCTGATGCATTACAATTGCTTTTTCCAGTGGGTGGACAGCTCCAACTGCTTATTTAAAGGCTAAATACTACTTCCCAATTGCATGATTAACTTTTACACTTTAAGTTCTCATATGGTATTGCTTTCTTCCTCTGGGTATATAAAATGGTCCATTAAGTCCATCATTTTTTCCAGACTCAGTTGTTATTCTATCTACTGTTTTAAGATACATTCAAATAAAAAGATACTTAAATTTACTTGCAATAAGTGCACACATACAACAGCAAAGAGAGCTGATGACATTTTACTAAAACACTGTAAGTTCATAGAATAAATAGAAGTCTTCAAACACATGCAGTAACTGACCGATGTGTTTTTTCTTTCTCAAAAAATATCCTTAGCATCCATAGCACTACCGCAGTAACTACTTCATTCAGAAAAAAAAATCCAAACCACCCACCTACCTCTCATCACAATGACTAAAAGACAGTTTCATTTATACAAGAAATTATCAGTGCTAATGATTTAGTAACAGTCTGGTACAAACGGTAATTCACGGCAATTATGTGTAGTGTGATTATGGTAACAAACAGGGAGCTTCATTTAGATGCCACAAGAAGTGCAAGGAAAAGAAAGCAGATGTTAAAGCCTCCCCTCTTCACTCCTCTCCATCCCCACTTCAAAAAAAAAAAAAAAGTGTTTCAGCTCTCCTCTAGAAACAAGCTCCCTCCAGTCTGTTCCACTATATTTCAATTCCTTCTACAAGCACCCAGCAGAAGATTGGGAAAAACAGAGAAAATAATTGCAATATAAATTAGCATTGCCTGGCTGTAACTAAAGGTTGTGTGAGGTCTTTTATTTCTTTTCTGAAAAAGTGGGGGTCATATGTTCCGTATAGGATGTGCTTTTTCAGTTTAAAAAGCACTGTGGAATAAAGTGTTCCCCATATTTTTACCTCTGCTAAGGTTCACCTTCAGATGAAAAAAGGTTTCTCTGAGAAAAGAAAACAGAAAATGGGTGGGGAATATTCACACCTGGCATACAAGGCCATGGTCCTTGACATGGATGAAACCTGAAGAGCAGCACGAGGACTGCAAGTTGCTCTTTCCAGCTTGTACCATTCCGTTACTAAATGCTTTTTGTGGTTCTCTGCTGAGGTTTCAAGGACACACCTTCTCCTAATACTGTTTTTGCTACATGCTTTTTTTATAACATTCTTATCTGTCAATCTGTTCTACAACTTTGATGTCTAGGAAGTCACTGCCATGTTTACCTCGTGAGTTGTGAAAACTGTTTTCTTTGGGGGCACAAAGTGTGTTTCAGTGGCAACAACACATAGTAAAGCATTTTCCCTTTCAAAATCCAGTGCAGCATTGAAAAACAAAAAAACTCAAAAACCAAAACAACAACAACAAAAAAAAAGAAGTCACACAGAATGTAAATGTGCCCAATAAAACAGCGGTGGTAGGAATATGTCAATATTGCAGGTACCCAGCTGGCCTGCTGACCTCAACACAGCATTAGTTCAAGTTTATCATACAGGGGAGGAGAAGAATACAGAACAGAAAAAAAAAAAAAATGTTTCATCCATTCAGGCGTAATAGCCAGGCACTCCAATAACTCAGCTCAACTCGTCTATAGAAGCAAAATTATAACTACCACATGTTAAACTGAGTGGTTTTTTTTCCCAGCATTTAATGAAGCACAAATGCTCCCATGCTTCAAGTGATGTAATGCGAGGCCTCACATAACACATTCAATAGCTTCCCATGCACCTTGGACTCAAGTTAGGCTAGCTACAGAACTCATGTTTTCCTAGTCAAGTTATTTTTTGTTGGTTTTGTTCTTTTGTTTTATTTTTTTTCAGTGCATCTTTAAAAAACCAAACGTTTTCAAAAGGTTAGCAAGTTAACCTTAATACAGCAATACCTTAATAACATAGAGCCTTTTGCACTCAATTGAACAGTAAAATAATCCAATTAGTTACAATAGATCTGGTACGTATTTACACATTTTATACAAAGTTTACACATTTCTCCCATTAGGCACGAAGTTGATTTGTCAAACTCAAGAGGCAATGAAAGAGTGATGGGGAGAGGAAAAGAGGATCGGAGAAAGAATCTGAGTATTTTTATTTAAAAAGGCTAGCTGTAAAAATAAGTCCTTCATCGTAAGCTAGTTTGCTTCGGGAGCTTGGTTCCCATGAGGATCCCCGAAGTGAGAGAGGTTGGGCCTTTCATCTGCATGCTGGAACCCACCATAGTGGGGAAGCTCCGATTCCTTCGGATGCCAGTGTTCAGCTGGATGCCCCCAATGGCACTGGTCACAGCAGGGCAGCCCAATGGGAGACCGTCTGGTGCCAGGCCTCCAGGAACAAAGGCCCTCACTGGTCCTTGTGCCCCACAGAGAAGAGGTCCCTGGTCATCAGTTAAAGGAGGAGCTGATGTTTGCCCCGAACTCACAACTTTGGCGATACCGAACCTCTTGACTTTGTCCACAAGATTAAGGTTGGAAACAGACACGTCAGTCTGACTCTCACTGTTCCTGATGTTCTTTTTATTCCTCACCTCCTTCAAGATTGAACTAGCCGGCTTTGAAGCCAAGAAGTTGTCATAAGGTGGGCTGGTGCACTTGAACTCAAAAGATGGAGGGGAAGAAGAAGGTGTCTGCATAGGTGAGTTTGGTGGAGTGGAAGGAATGATCGCCATTTTAGGGGGGTATGTGTTCAGGAGGGTGCCTTTGCTGGCTCTGTCCCAGCTCTGTGGATTGTACACTGCTGCTGAGATGCCCCTTTCCTTCAGCAGCCACACCAGCCCCAGAGACGTGCTCATTGTTGTTGTTGATTCTCGGAGGTTAGTGAAGGATTCGGCCAAACTCAGACGCCGAGGAGTACAAGGAGTAGCCACGGGGGTGCCTTTCAAATTGCTAGTGCTGCCACAAGCTGGAGCAGGTGCTGTGTTAAGGCTGAAAGCAAAGGAGCAGGCAAATTATTCTCTCCACTAGGGAATTAAAACTTATTGCAAGCAAGATTTTTAACCCTGAACAGGGCCTTTTCCCCATTTTGAGAGTGCATGGGAAACTGACAGTTCCCAGCTCCTCGCAAAGGTGATGACAAGCGCAAAAACATCATCTCTTACAAAACACATCTCTCCACTTCGCATACTTCACCACCCAGTCTCATGGGATTAATGCATTCCCCAACACCACCACATTTCTTCTGATAAGGTACTGAATTGACAGGTTTGTGAACACCACCTTCAGTTTTTCTTCCTGATCTAGTGGCTGTCAAAACTCGCAGTTGCTTCCATGAGGCAAGGAAATAAGAGTGACTTGACTGATGGTGTAAGCAAGACAGATTTACTTTTTAGACTAGCAGTCCTGTGTGCTCAGAAGTGATACTTTCTCGTACTGCTGGGTCACAGCAGAGTGGCAAGGGAGGAGGGGAACGTACTTTTTACAGAGGCATTTGTAAATGCTGGAAGTTGGTATTGTCACCAACACACACTTCTGTAAGGTCAAACCCTTCTCCCCTCCTCCTGTTGAATTTGCTTTCATTTATGGGGAAGAGAATGGGGATCTGACTTCTGATGGAGATGCATGGTGGTGTGAAGAGTCATCAAGACAGATGAGAAAATACAGTCAAGCTCTTGGTTATCAATTGGTCAATAGGTAACTGGTAACTCAGCAGCAAACCAAGCAAGACGAAGAGCCATTCTACTGTTAGTTTGGTGAAACATTAATCTTGAGTTTGAAACATGGCTAAATTGCTCCCCAATTCCAGTTCTTTCTTCTGAAAATAAACTATGTACAGGCAGTTGACAAGAAAATGTTAAATGGGTAATAAACTGCACATTTAGAACAAGTGGCAGACATTACATACTTATGTTTAGTGCTATCTTACTGCATTTTGTTTTCTTAAGCACGCTACTCCTAGTTATTAGGGGTTGGGATTTCTTGAGGCATATCAAATACCATTCAGCCTGGCACACGACCTCCTCCCCAGAAGCCGACCATCTGAATGAACACAAACTCAATCCAGCATCTATTTCCAAAGAACTGCCAACACAAAATGTTCCAAATTCTTTGTGCCACAGTATGAGATCTCATGGACACTGAGGTTTGACTGAGTGTTTCTGACACTACAGTGCCACCCTTAAAAAACCTGTTCCTTATAGATTAGGTTAGCAACAACATTACCTACAGATAATCCCCACTCAACACTTATGGGAGTCCAAGGTACACCATTCATTGAATAAGTCATGATGTACTCAGTTATTCCAGAAACAAGACATGTGGGACATGAAACACCAAATTCATGTCTATTTGGGAGAATCCCAAGGGTTCCATGCGCCTCCAAAAAAAAAGCTTTCCAACTATTTCTAGCCATGCTGAAATGATGATTTTTGCCATGCATTAATACATGAAAAAGTGAATTCTACGGTATGTTTTCTAGGCATGGATTCATCTCCTCTAATGGTATTTAAAGGGTCTTGAACAATGCAACACTTGATACTAACAGAAAATTCACTGACCTGAGAGCTCACCACTGTTCAAAGAAGGAAATCTTCCCCTTCATCATGCCAGCTAATGTCAGGTTAGACATCCTGGAATGTTTTGTTCTGAGCCAGTTTCTGATGAGCTTAGAATTTTATCTAATGGTATATAGCAATCAGCTGACATGAGTTAATACAACACTACAAACTTTAGTCCAGTGATCTTCTAAAAATCAGAAGTACTTTAACATCTTTAAAGCACTCCTTAATTACAGAAATATTAGCCTGATATTATGAAGTCTCAAGTCATGTCTTCTTTCCATGGCTAAATGGGATCTGGCCAACATGACCTTTACAGTGATTTAGAACTGTACCAACTTCTACTGAAAGCAAGTGAAACTGCCAAAGGATTTTTACTCTGCAGTTGCAGTTCAACAAGAGTAATCCCATATATTCCTACCTGTAAACTGTAGTGAAACACATTTGAGAAAACTAGTATTAAGATTGGTATAATTTGAAAAGCAGCCTTGCTAAGTGGCTCTGGAATTGGTCTTCTTGCACCCCCCTGTGTGCTGTGGCTGTCAGTGCATCTGGCAGATGTGCTAAGGCAAGCTCTCCCTACGTCCTCTTCATTCTGCCCGGACTGAATCAGCAGCAGGGAAGAGGGATTCCTCACAGCAGAGCTAAGGAGGCCACACAGGCCCACTGCAGCAGCACACATACACACTCTGAAGGCAAGGCAGAGTGCAAAGGACAAGTTGGATCACAATTGTTCCCTGAAGCATTGATTAAAGCTGCATCTTCATAGCCTTGCTTCCAGTTCATGGTAAAACTAAAGAGCAGTGACAGCTACTGTGAGGCACCTCCCACACTGGCTGACAACAGAAGTACAGAAGAAGTCTTGCAAAGCAAGAGGGAGGGAAAAGGATGAAAAAGAATTTACTGCATGAACTGACTTTCCACAGGGTAGGACCAAGTACGTTTTGGAAACCCAGACATAGGGTGTTAATTATCAGGCTTCAAAGATGTCCTAGTGACAAGATGAAAACTATAGCACTGCAATGGCTTATTAACTCCACAGCTTCATTCTTTCCAGTTCCAGATTTCAGTTACACAGATATTTAGATTACTATTTCTACTAATTTGTCAGCACAGGTACACACTAGAGTGCAATTAAAAAAAAAAAAAAAAGACAGCCCTGCAAAAAAGCAGGTGTTATATAACTGTTGCTTTTTTGTTTGTTTGATCATTTCGGTATTGCTTTAACCAGGAAATATTTTCCCCATCAAACTGACCAACACTGCAGAGCAGCCTGGACACAACCACAGAAAGAGACTCACACTGGCCTCAGCAACCTAGTCCAGTGACAGCATCAGGGTTAGGTTAAGAAAAGAAACAAATAAATGAGCACCTCATCTAGCTAGATGAAATT
Organism: Phaethon aethereus; assembly: GCF_964289735.1. Taxonomy (NCBI): domain Eukaryota; kingdom Metazoa; phylum Chordata; class Aves; order Phaethontiformes; family Phaethontidae; genus Phaethon; species Phaethon aethereus. The sequence goes on along the minus strand of NC_138582.1, from coordinate 122,183,595 downwards.
TAGTCAGGTTAAGAGTGTCACCTGGGTTAGAGGCTAGGTTAAAACGTGACCAGATAGGTAAATATCAAAACTCTTTGGGTTAGCTGGTGCCACACACACTAGCATTCCTTGTACATGACCCTGCCAGCACAGACACTGCTGGCAGTGTTGCTCACCCCCTGCCACGCTGGGTCATAGTGTCTGCCCTATACCTCCTCTCAGCATAACGAGACATAATGCAGTTTCCTCATCCTCCTCACATGACCTGTGAAGAATCGTTTATAGTTGGTAAGGAAGAGCTCCTTAAACATGCCTGCTGAAAACATCATATTGCTTATTTTGCTCTTTTTCCTCCCAAATAAAAGATGAACTTTAGTTTTACTAAGGCAGCTGAAGATGTACTGAACTTAGCTGTCAGGTATGACTGATTTGTTAGACTTAGTAACCAACGTAATCAAGGAGTTTATTATGACCACAGTTAACAGCAATTCAACAATAATAAGAAAATTAAAATAGAACTGCAGCCATATAAAAGAATCTCTTCAGTAACAGTGTTGAGGGCAGAGCAGGACAGAAAAGCGTAAAGAAAAAAATCCAGCTAGGCCATGATTAACTAACTTAGTTCAGAAAGGGAAGCAGAAAAGTTACATTTAATCATCATCCACTTCCTTTCCACCTTGCAGGTTTTCATATTTAATACCCTTACTTTTCATGCGTTCCTTAGGTCATCAGTGCCCATCTCATGTCTAAACAAGTCTAGACACATCATGTCTGAATGGGGACCTACACAATGGTACACTCCCACACAGTAGCTGGAAGGGGTAGAGAAAGCTATGAGGCACTGCCCTTCTGAACAGAAAAAAAACATTCTTTAAATACTGATTTGCTAAGGAAGGAGAGTTCCCTCTTCAGGTATGAAATTCACTCACCCACCCTAGTTGTCAGATCTTCACCTTCTCTAAGGCTATAGAATTGCCTTTTTTTGGCATGTACTGCCCATACACACCAACTGCTGTTATTAAGCCAGTTCAGTAGTTTCAGTCTGGCTACTAGGAAATAATTTCTAACAATTACACCAAGGAACAAAGTAGACAGCTCCCTGGTTTTGATTAAGGCATATCTCCTCCTCCATTCCTCATGTACTTCCTGGATTTCTTTACCTGAGCATCTCTTTCTTCTGCACCAAGGATTTAGATTTTTCCTCCCCGGAAAAATCTCTGAGACACCACACACTGTGCATTCACACATGAGGAATACAACTAGTTTGGGACCAAGGGTAGTAAGATTTGGATGTTGGAAGACAACTTAGTTATGTCTGATCCTGCAATATGTTAAATAAAGACAACAAAATTTAAGATATTTCGATTTGCTTTCTAAAACATGCCTCCCAAAGTACATCAGGTTGAGGTAACTCAAAATGGAAGGAATAATTTGGGGGTGTGTTGTAATTCACCAGTGTGGCAAATGCTTTTGCTATGCCATTACTTTGCATTTCCTTAGAGGGAAAACTCTGGCAGAGCTGAACGCTTTGCCATCACAGGAAACCCTTACCTTGGTGTGACTCGTGTGAGTTCATCGGAAGGGTGCAGAATGCGGCAGGTGGTGAAGGTGAAGGTGGAGTTGGTTTGTGACATGCACTTCCCAGGATGAGGTACTAAATTAAAAAAAAGCAAATTCTTTGCATTTTACACAGAAAAGGAGAAAACTAAACTTCTGTGTGCTAATAAGACAGATGCAAAAAGTGATGAGGTACCTTGGATGGGATCAATGCAAGAAAAGTGAAATACACAACTGCTATAGTATTCTAACAGACACTTGTTCTCCAAAACAAACACATCTAGGATTCCAAGTCCAGTGCTAAAAGGGTCTGCTGAAGCTTCCCCATGATCACTGACACTGCAGGTAAGTCTTGCTCAAACCAAATTTAGGCAAGGCAGTGCTTGAAATGCTAGTCCTCATCTAAACTAGCAACTTGCATCAGTGGGAAATTACATGCAGCATTTTTTAGGATCAGCTCAGGAGCACTAAGATTTTCTGAATGCATTTTGACTTTTAGATTGATCCACAAAAAGGTATCCCCATTACTTCTCAGTAATGGATCCAGCCTGCTAATGCTACAGGAATATAGACTGTTGGGGCAGAGAGAGGACGGACACATACTACTGTTTCTCTGTCTCTGACTTTTCACATCCACAGCAAGGAAAGGGGTAGATTTTTGGATCCACTACTGTACATCTGTGACATGTCTCTTGTGCAAGTGTTTAGGTTCTTTAAGAATTGTTCCTCAGCTGCACAATATAGCAGTTTTTTAATACTTGTAAACAGTGTAGTAAACAATTTTCCCAACAAATGCTGCTGTGAAAATGCCACTCTGAGTATATCAGTAATTTGGGAAAGAAGCAATACAGCTCAATTTAAAAATGAAGGACTTAAACCTATTTCTTTCTTCTTAGTAGAGATACTTCTGTGGATATACTAACTTGCTGTATAATGCAGCTGTGGCCATTGCAAAATAACTACAAAATTTAAGAGCCATGCATCTGAAAAGCTGGTTGAAAAACACCCGAAGTTAAATATTACATCAAAGATATCATGATTGCATAGGTTCTCATACTTAGTAACCAAACTTAGCAGTGGTCAAAATACATGCACAATAAAAACCGTGTGCAGCTCCCTCCCGCTCAGTCCTACCCAACCCTCTGAGCCATTCCCTGATTAAGCCACATTTTAATACCACCGTACACAACTATTCAACACATTGCAAAGGACAGACAGACCAACTAGACCAGACACCATTCTGAACTTCCAGAGATGCTTAGCAGAAGCAAGGCAAGTCTTAATTGTGGCTGTGTTCCCTTTTTCATATATAAAGTACCACAGCTCCAAAATAGTGTGTGCAGTTAGGTAGTCCTTTAAGAACACATATAAGCAGTGTGTGAGGGGTAGAGCATGGTGAGTGTGAACAGTGGAAGCAGAAGTGGCTAAGCATACAATGTGAGGTAACTACCAGTTAGCACTGGAATGTACTGCTGTACATTAAGGAAGGATACTTCTAAAAACCCACTGGAGTGTCATGTTAACACACTCAAATGTTAGCACAGCATAACATAACAACAAGCTCTACTTCACCTCCAGAGATGGTAATTATGACGCTTCAGGAATCCAGTTGGTTTAGAGATTAGCGTGAGCACTATAAAAGGTATTACAAGGGAGCACAGCCTAGCAATCATGATTCTCTCCATATTGTAGAGAGTTAAAAGAAAATCTGGAGAAAGAGCTCAAATGACTGGACATGAAAAATCTGGTTATTTAGAGAAAGCAAAGGACTTCAACATAAATCAAGTAGAAACAAAGCAATTATCCCTGGATGATGAATAGAGAACAGAATAAAGCAATGCCGGTTTAAGATTGCAAGCTCAACCCAAAGCACATAGCTGTTATACAATAAGTGCATTTTCCCCATTTGTAATATCCATTGGGCATCCCCTCAGATTGGAAACAGGCACATTGAAGATACATAGCTGCATTAGCAAAAGCAAGACTCATTGCTATGAGTCAGAGATAGGAGAAGGCTGCTAAAAGTAGAGAAATCACTGACTTTTATATGAGGAAACAAATTGGAATTATAAAAAAACAAACAAAAAAAAATCAATTTCCAAGGATGTATTCCACCCTCAAATACCACTAAGAATGTCCTGTACCAGCTTCATCCTCCATCAGTCAGCAATGGGGTGTATCATATTGCTGTAGCATTTTCCATCCTTTGGGCACAATACAAAGAGAGTGAGAACATGTTGCTGTAAATGAACAAAGTTGGTAAAATAGAAACAAAATGATTCATTCCTAACTTAGTAATTTTACGTAAGAATGGCCATCTCCTGGGTTGGTATCTAAGTTTGTGAGAAAGTAGTACATAAGTTTATAATAAAAGAGACTGTCTTCACATGTACATACAACAAAGTATTTTAAATACAAACACCTGCTCCATGTGACTGTCTGAAACCAAATGTTTTATTTATACCCTCTTTTTCATAGTAGTAGATGATTAACATTGAGGCTTTATATCTGTATGAAGAAGAATCTGTACATAATTCAGTGTTTAACGAAATTTACAGTAACATCATGTAATTTCATCCACCAGGAAACGATAAACTAAACTGTTTGTGCATTTCCCCCCAGGTTAAAATTCAAGCTAACCTTAGATTGCTGCTGGATCACGTTTTGTCTTTCAGTAATTAATGATTCTTTACCTCACTAAGCTTTCTCAAACAATCCTTAGACATTTTGGGAAAAAAATGCAAAACATTATAGCTGAAAGAGACTCTCCTGTAAGTACAAACACTGTTGTAAAAACGTCTTTTTAAAATACTGCAAAAAAAGGCAGATACTAGTCAAACTGACTGCAGAGAGCTCCATCTTCTGGTAAAACAGAGCTTTCCCCACTCTGAACACAAAGCTGATTTTGTATAGCTCAGCTGTTTCAGATCCAGCTTCAGTACTCAGAGCTTATGGGCTGTTCTGCTAGGTGCAGACAGATGCATTTAGGACATGATCTTCTGCTCAGGCGACCCTCAAAAGACTGTTTAATCTGGATTTTCCACCAACTCATGCAGAGAAAGGTACCAAGTTACAGTAGGTAAATGAGTGGTCTGCCCCATCCACAGAAAGGCCTCAAGACAAACTGAGTTTGAGGAAGATTTGTAAGAGGTAGCTATACTAAACCACAATTAACTTTTGTGCCATTGGTTCCAAACTCAGATTCATTGTTATGCTGGATGAATAGTGAGGAGGCAGAGAGTTCACAGCGGCCAGTAAATCTTTGCATTTTATATAAACACCTATTCTCGCAAATACAGATTCATGCAAAAATGAACTTTTTTTAAAAAAAAAAAATCAGAAATCTTCAGAGTATGACTTGATCCATACTGGCACAAAGGTAACGTTTTAGTCCAACTCTGAAGCAAGCCACTCTGCTCATCATTTCTTTGGCATGTTTTAACAAAAGGAGTAAACCTGGTTCCCTTCTCTTTCAGCAGGGAGCACAGTGGAATTTGGGCATCTCTTCAGCACAGACTGGTGAGACAGGGATGGAAAGACAATCAGGTTGGGGAGTCCTTAGAGTAACAGATGGTGTTTTAAAGCACTAGAAGTTTATTTCATTGCTGAATAGGGGGGAAAAAAAAGTCTGCCTGCTTTGTAAGAGAGTAACAAAGAACCATTAAGAGACAATTCTTTCCTCCAGCGTGATCCCTTGGAATACAAGCTATGGACTTCAGTTTTACCAGTCTATGCCACCAACTCCATTCTTGGGCAACGAGAAATTCCTGAAAACAAGGTCACAAAGCCCCATTACAATCCACAGGAGAAGACAGCTGCTTCACATACTCTCTAAATTTAGCAGAGTTCATCCCCTCCAGGTGACTAAACATGAGAGCTCCAATACCCAGTGCCACCTGTACTGAAAACTCTTGGCTGACAGAACAGGGAGAATATAGGGTATGCTGGAGCCGATGCCTGGGTTAACTACTACAAGAAAACAGAGATCGGTGATAAACACAACAGCTGTAAAATGTGAGCATGTTGCTCTCCTAAAGATGTTTAGGTGCCTTCAGATGTCATTCAGAAAACACTGGTTTCAGGCGTAACCATGAATGCTCAAAACCTCCAAGAATCCAGATGTCTATACCAGGAGTGTTACTCCCGTTAGTTTAGTAAACAATCAGCAATAAAATTATTTTCTGAATATCTGCATTTCCAAACTTTCCATTTATTTTGCCTTTGGAAGCAGCAAGAGAGTAAAAACTGAACAAAGGCAGGTATTCTTTGGAGAGGATTTTCTTAGCCGCCTTCTGGCTGAGGTCATCTTCTCATATGTGTATAACCATGGAGCACAGTAAAAAGACTTCAAAGTATTTAATGTGGCTTCAACATGAGTTTATGCAGGCTAGGATCCCCAAATTAATATTCCAGCATTTTAACACCACAGATAGCAACTGCTGACAGACTTTTCTTAAAAAAGTAACTACTGTGAAATATTCATGCCATTTGAAAATAAAATATATTTAAATATGCATCAGTACCTTATTTCTAAGGCAACTTACAAATTGTATTGCTCTTCTGTACAATAATAACCTCTTAGAATCATGTATAGTAATCCTGCTAAAAACAACTCAAACATAAGACATTTATTATGTGTTTTCATGATTTTAGGCATCTATTTCAAAAGATCTCCATGTCATGGTTAAGGTCTAAACACGGAGTACAAGAGGGCTGATCCCGTAATGCTGTGCACATGTCTATTCAAAGCAATCAATCAGTGGAATTAACACACACAAGTACTGAGAGATCAGTTCATGCACCCAATACTAGCATGCAATTAAGCACATGCTGAATCAAGTGTAGCCCTTCCAACTTCAAAATGAGAACATTCACAACATTAAGTGCTTTCAATGGCTTGGGGTTTTTTGTTTGTTTAAGGGAAACCTGAAAGGCAATGAATCAGACAAACAAAAACCCAACACCCCTCCCCAACAGACTGTACATTTTAATAATATACTACAGTTTCTTTCAAAGAATTAAAAAAAATTGAGGTTACTAAAAATTTGTGCTGCAAAAATTACTTGTCCAATATGGTATTAACATCACGATGTCTTATAACTTCTTTACCATTCCAATTATGCTGAGAGTGATACACAAATTTCAGCCTATTCCTGGGTATTAGGCTAGAACTGTGATTCTGGAATATACAGTCTTCCATAAAGTTACTGAGGCCGCACACAGTAAGTAGCGCCAACAGACCAACTGCAGGTCATAAATTACATGTGCGTTAACTTCTGAAATGCTCAGTGCTGCAATTGGGATATAACCTGCATATAGGGTGAGGAAGTTATTTCATACATCAATGGATGTTACAGGTTTCAATATAGGGACAGGAAAATTTAAGGATCACAATTTTTTCTTATTTATTCAGAATGATTTATGACTCTATCCATCACTCAAGAAGGAACAACGGATACTCTGTTCTGAATACATTTATTTTGGCTACAAGACACCTTTGGCACTACCAGTAATGTTTGGTCTCCTGAGCCTGGATGTTAAAATGACTTCTCTCGGGCTCATCTCGAGCAGGACTCTACACTCCTACAAAATGGCAGTAAGAATAGGACCTCACAGTACTCAACCAGAGAACATCTCCAGTGCAAAAATGGTAAGATACAAGTCTCAAGGCATACATATCCAATGAAGCAGACACCTACCCAAAAGACTAAGATGACTTATACCTGCTGGGAACAGTCCTTATAGGCACCGTATTTCCAAAGACATTTTGTTCTCAGATTCGAAGACCTGCCTAGACTGGCACGCTCTATGACCTGCCAATGGCAACTGTAGGGAGATACTTTCTGGCTTTTACAAACCACTTTAACAAGATTTTTCCACAATGGAGCTATCCTGGATTACAAGCAAAAGCATTATCACTAAAGATTGTATCCAAGATACTACTCTCTTTCCCTTTTTACTTCCACATCCTTTAGCAAGAGTTTATTCTGTATGTTGCTGCCTGGAATCATGCAAGGAATGAGGTCATAACTTTGTGCCTGTGACAGTGCTCTAAGTAACCGCATGTCCATATACACCCTTACCTGCACTACATTTCTCACAGAGAAATCTAGGAGAGGTAGGAGGAGTGCTGAAGAGGTTTTTTCAAGAGGAGCAATGGCAGTACAATATTTCAATACGAAATAAATTCATAAGCTAAGCACACATCTCTGCTCCCAAAAGGTATTCTTCAGTGGGCAGACTGCAGATCCTAAGAAGCACTGCCGCATTAGTAAGTGCCTACTCTGAAAACATCCGCTATTATCTTCTCCTTGCACACCTGACCAATCGCTTTAACAAAAAGCGGATACAGCAGTGCCTTTGCTTCATTTGAGCAACACAACCAATAATGATGTGGTAGCTCGTGATACTCCAAAATCCTAAGCAGCTGGATAAAGAATGGGAAATTAAAGTTTTTAGTGCATTTGTTCATTTTATACATCAAAGTTATTCACTTTGACCAATTTCTCTAGTTCTGCATTGTATTAAAATTACTCGGCAAACAATACAAGATGAAATAAGATTACTAGGACAATTTCATAGATTTTATCTACTTGGCCAATTTATAAGGTAGGGAATATGTTTAAAAACCTTGTCTGAGATAACTAGAGTTTTCTCAGGCAAAATCAGCAGTAACCAGGGAATAACTGGTTAATAACAGTGACCTGTATTCAAATTGTAGTGGAAAAAGAAAATGGAAGGAAATACTAGACTTTCTTGCCAGTTTGTAATCACAGCACAGGTCTACATTTATTTTTCTACTCCAAAGAAAGAACTCTTCCAAATCATTACCCACAGATGTTTTACTAATCTGTTCCTAAAAAACCCAAAGAACTAAACTATATCTATATCCTTGTCTATGTATAGTCCATGACAATAAGATTTCCAAATTTTCTATGTGTTCCTGTGTTGAATATTCTTAGAATTAGAAAATTATTCACCCAAACCATAACCCAAACAGCTTTTTTTGCACAATTATTGTATCCTGAGAACTGCAGGTTTTTAACACATTTTAAAACGAATCATATCTTTTCTTGAATCTTTTATTCCGTAGACCCTAAAAAATGCCAGTTATTTCAGTCTTTGATTTCAGTCCATGTTTCCTAAAACTCCAGCTTTTCTTGCTGTTGTTATTCAGGCTCTTCAAAATGATAAAAACCTGGGTAATATCCAAAGCTGTACACAGCTCCTGCAGAGGCATTATTTATTTCCATATTAATATGAAAATTTGATATAATCATTATTCCATGGCAATAGATCTCAGACTAAAGACAACTTTTGCCAATGGAAAGGGAAGTTGAAGGGTTTGAATGTTCAAGTATTGGAACAGGCTGCCCAGGGAAGTGCTTGAGTCGCCATCCCTGGAGATATTTAAAAGACCTGTGGATGTGGTGCTTAAGGACATGGTTTAGTGGTGGACTTGGAAGCATTAGGTTAATAGTTGGACTCAATGATCTTAAGGGTCTTTTCCAACCTAAATGATTCTATGATTCTAAGTTTAATCTTAATACAACTGACTGCAAAAAAATAGCTTATATGCAACAGATGAAAGCAGTGAACTGCCATTTCAGTCAGAGTTGAGGATACTCTGCACTTCACAAAAATAACAGAAATGTTACTGTCTAGCCCTGAGACACTCTAATCTTCCAAAGACCAGCCGAATAATAAGTTATGATTTATTCCAGAAAAAGGAGGGGAATCGAAGCGTCTTCATTTAAAGCAGTTATGTAAAATCAGGAAGTCTGAAGAAAAAGGAGTCCTGGTAGTTTTCTGATTCTGGACTAAATCTAATTCTTTACCAGTGGCAAATCTTAACAAAGACTAACACTCCTATATAGCTTATTAAAACAAAACAAAAACCACCAACAAAAAAGAAATCACACAAACTCAAAACACACGTATAGTCTGAGAACTTGTAACCTCATGCAATAGTAGACTGCAAATGTCAGCTCAGAGTATCTAATAACTCATGCAGTACTGCATCACTTAAAAATGTTTAAGTCTTAACATGGTATAAATAGGAAGGATAGAATTTAATAGTGTGGTGGAGAGGGAATGAGGGAAATGTCATTATTCTCTGCATAAAAACATCCTCTTAATTCTTTATCTCAAAGGGAATTTAAAAATAGGCAACTGTATCTGAGGTAACCGAATTAAACTCACAGAATTTCCTTGCTTGATTTTCAAGGCACTTCCATTTGTTTCAGCAAAGGTAACTTAGATGCGCTTTTTGTCACCATTTAGACTTTGGGTTTTTCCCAAAGTACAAAAATATAAAGCATGGCATCACCTCTTATGAACAGTCAGAAGAATATCTGCACTATAGGCATACAAAATATATATTGGCTATACATCATATATACACTGAAAAATGTGCACTAAATACACATACTAGTTGCATACATGCCACACGAAGGTTTGTGAACGAACCATTTCCTTTTAGCAGCCTTCTCTTATCAAGATAGAGTAAAATATTGACCATAGATGATGTTACTGAAAAAAAGTCAAATTAAAAGATTATTAAAGAAAGGATTTTTGAGCCAATGTTAGAATGGTTATGTTCTAACTACTGCACGCATTAACGTGCAGATGCTACACACAAAGCAACACTATGGATGCTGTTCTGGAGAGATGCGAGAATGGCCCAGTAATCAAAATCCTGTAAAGATGTCAGTTTTACTGGACTTAATGAGTTTCCCTCACCAGACCCCTCATCATCGTCAGTCGCGGGCTCCTGCATCTCCTCTGTGAAAGCCTGAGATTGGCGGGGGTTATTCTTGTTGTCTGAAACAGTCACTTGTGCTTGTGACCTCTCACCTGAGGTCTCTGTGTGCTGAACTGGCGTCGAGGTAGTTAGGCCCTTGTAAGAAATGTCACCTGTCTCATCTTCCTCATAGTCATTAAGGCAGTACACTTCATCCAGGTCCAGGTCCAGGGTCCTGAAGCCCTTAGTGACAACCCCAGGCCTCGGGTCCAGAATCCCACCCAGGTGAGGCTGAGCCAGCTGCTGCCAGTGGTGCAAAGTGGCAGAACCTTGAAAGGGAACAGAAAGACAACCAAAATAAATCAGTAATAAATTCAGGATCTAAAGGCAGAAAATCCCACTTTGTTTATCCAGAAGACCAAAGGTTTGGGAGCTCCCAAACCTTTAATACTTCTGGGTTTAATATTTCTAGGCTTTAATATTTCTAGGAAGACAAGCAACAAGGCAAAACTGCTTCACCTACTCTTCAGCATTTCCAGATAAATATGAAACAAACCGATCACATCAGCACTTAGACAGGCAAAGCCTGGTGGCAAGATGTGGCATACTTGTGTACATGCACATCCCCTCCCCATCAATAGCCTTATACCTGCTAAATTCATGGGATTAAGCAGGAGTAAAAAGAATTTATATTTAACAGTTGATCTGAGCACCATCACAGAAAGCTCCGAGAAGAACATATACCACATATTCCTGCAATAAGCTCACACTAAGAAAAGTGCTCGAAACATGCTAGAATTTACTACCAGTGGCTAACAGGAGGACAGCAGTCACAGATTACACAGCAATTCCATCACACTACCATACATTAGAAAGCCACATCAATTCCAGGCACCTATAAGCAGATAATACCTCTGACCCACACATTAAGTCTAAATAGTTGTATAGCCCCTACCTGAGCCCCTATGCTACGGGAAGTCAACTACTACATAACTAAATGTTACTGTACCTGTAGCTTTGTCCTTGGCAGAAAAATGTTTTGAGTGAGGAAAGAGGTACATTTTATAGATAAAAGCATTCAATATTCAGTGTTCAATAGGAGACAATGAATCAGAAACAGCAATGTATCATGTTAAATTGATATATACACTGAGATGGGCCCATGGAAATCAGGGGAGGATTTATCTGATTCCTCAAGTAATGATTAAACACCAGTCAGAAGGCTCTACGTTTTCTTACATGTCCACCAATCACTACTGTGTTGTAACATGTGACTTAAAACTATACATTCCAGGTGATATGACACAAACAAAACATCATTCACCTCTGCCAGCTCAAATCAAAGCATTTTTTGTTGTCTTGTTCCTGTCCCCTCTCACCAAAGCAGAACATTGACTCATTCAACAAGCTGGCATACAAATGTCTCACCAGTATTCAAAGACCAAGAATGTTCAATTTGTTCCATGGTTTATGAAAAAATCTAAACCACTGTAGTAACTAGGGAAGGGATGGCTCTTACACACGTTATTTTGCATCTGACCAAAATCCCATGGAATGAGAAAATTTGTCATTTCTCAATAAGGACTCTGGATTACAGGAAGCTTATTGTAAATAGGAAGTGAAGAGGGGAAAAAGTCGTTCTTTAGAATGACTGGGATCAGTGAGTAGCATTTTAATTATGCCTATCTCACTTTCTAAAATCTGTAATTCAGCTCAGAATAAATGGGTCTGCTAGATTAATTTGGATAATGACCCTATCTATTCTTTAATTTTTTTTTTCTTTTATTTAAAGTAAGTTTTGAGGGACTGCAGAGGATTGGCACCCTTGAGGCTCAAGAAGTAGAAACCATTACAACCCCAAAATAAGTACCTCTAGGGAACAGACATCCCTATAACTTGTAGTTATTTCTGAATTGTCACAAAGGTCAAGTTTTTTGCTTCCATATAAAAGAAATATTCCTGAATGTGGAGAAGTGCCAAATATTGTCAAGCCTTAAGCAAGGATTAAAGCTTTGCTATATGACAATACCCTCAAAAATTAAAGAAAAACAGAAATAAAAATTTCTTTCTGCACTGTAAGTATAAAATCCTATTGCTAATTAACTTCTACATGCAAGCTTCTGAAGATGTAATCTTTTTCACCTTAAAGCTCATCAAAACTTATACTCGGAAAACCTCTGCAGAGTACAACCATTTAATTGATAACATATAATATCTTTCCTATGGAAAGATATTCACCAGGGTATCTGCATTTTGAGCTTTAACATTTCTATGGACACTAAATGTTATCAGTTTCTTTTGGAAACTGGAAATCAAAGTGGCCTAAGCTTCATCACAAGAAGGAGGATATCTGAGTTTAATCTTGATTTCACAAAATGTGTGTAAGGGAGCTTTAACTTTGCCATAAAGAAAATTAACACAAATGCAGAAAGCAATGCAACAGTTGTGAAGATCCTTACGGTTATTAAATATAAAAAAAAGCAGAAGTCAAATGAACATGTGAATACAACACCTTGGCCTACATTCAGTCCCAAGCTCCTACTAGACAGTTTTGTAAATTATGTTATCAGAAAAAGTTGGCATGAGAGAATTAGTGTGCAACAGTGGGACTGCCAAGCTGAAGCAAGAAGAAATGTAAGAGTGAAGTAAGCATGTGAGTAGAGTATATGAAATTTGTTTTTCTATTCCCAATATCTGCATGATCGCATGTATACTATGGGGGTCAGAGAAAGCTTAGAAATTCATGATATGTTGATGCCACAATTGCAAGAAAGTGGGAGAAGACAAACATTAAAGAAAAAACTCTAAGGTTCAAGTTTCCCTAGAAGACACAGGGAATGCTATTTCATTCTTATGGCACAAAAAGCTGCAGATGCAGTTTAAAAACAACCCAAACAAAAACCCCACTAGGCTGTAACTAAAGCAAGTCACATCAAGCAATCATTCTATTCAACTAAAAGAAAGCGTGGGTTGGTTTTGGTTTTTGGTGTGTGGGGGTTTTTTTTGTTTTGTTTTGTTTGTTTGGGGTTTTTTTTTTGTTTGTTTTGTTTTGGTTTGGTTTTTGTTTGGTTTTTTTAAGGTACAAAAGAAGAAGATTAATTTCTTAGTGCTTCTGTCAGCCTATTTTACTGTGGGATTTAAAAGATTGCTTTAAAGGAGAAGCAGCCATTAACCTGACAATTATTATAGAACTGACTTTTTATTTCTTCCTTTTTACGGCATAAGCACCCTTAAGAAAACAGTAAAAAAACCGAAGGCACAACTACTGTAACAGTCTGCAGGTACAGCAGACTATTTTGCCCCAGTATTCTGAAAGTAATAAATAATAATAATTAAAAAATTCTCATGAAAAATACTTGGGGAAGAACCTAAGCTGAAATGAGGAACAGAATCATAAACATGTATTTAGTAAAAGATAACAAACACTAAACTTATGAAACAGGCAGACACAAACATACTACAAATGAGATCTAAAAACAAACATGAGAAGTACTTCAAAAGGTGCAATAATTTTAAGAAAAAAATGACCCAGTGAGAACAATGAACAAAACCAGGAAAAAAAACCCAGACAGATAGAAAGATGGTAGAGACTTCAAGAGTTTATTGGAAGAAAAAAGCAGATATAATGGGATGGTGACAGAAATCTATTACAGTGGTAGCAACCAGTAAGTGAAACAAAGCTGGATCATCCCTTCCCTCATGTGGTACAAGAATTTTTACGACCATTTAAAAGCAGTCATGAAAACGAACTACTAAAATCTGCTAAACAGCATGGACTTGTGTGCTATGGCTATAGTTTCTATTGAATAGGTAAAGTACATCACTTTCTTCAGGACACAAGATGGGTTATTTTTGCTTCTGAATGTGTCATGCTAAATGCTCCTTAGAGATTAAATAAATTTGTTCTATAAAGGAACTTTTGCAATTAAAACACACACAGACAATGTAATGTAACACAAGAGTTCTGTTAAAGGAAGAGAGAGACAGAAACCAAAGATGAATTATTTAACTAGCATATCTGTGAAGTATTATCAGAAAACAGCTTCATTTTGTTTCAAACCTGAAGGGATTTACTCAACTTCCAGCAACAGCCTGAAGTGATTGAAGAAAACCAGGCAGACTATACTATACGTGCTCTGTCAGCTTTGTTAGACAGACTACAGAAATACACTTTGAAGTAACGCTCTAGCCCTGACTACCATCTACCTATATCTTGCCTTTTTCTGGGACAATATGTGGAGGAAATTGGACTTTAAAATACCAAGCAAGTATTTCACACACGATACCCAAAGCCACAGAGACTCATGTGTGGCCACTCAACCAACCAACCAAAGTCCAGAGGTCATTTTTAATCACAAAAATAGTCTTACTGGACCAACTGGACTATCTGAAGTTGGCAAAGGTCTTTCCAGACACTTATTTGCAGAACTGAGATTTGATGAACTAATACTCTTGCTACTTACAGGTACTCAACCACCTTCCTTTAAGCATGAAACAGCAACACTGAGATTCAGGTCAGATATAAAGCTGCACTGCTGATGCATGTGTGGCCCGTGACATTTATTTTACTGCCTTGGCTGGAATTGTTTCCTAACATTAAGGCTTGGGGAAAACTGTAGTAGCTAGAAGATTTCAAACCAACAGCGTGGATTACTGTCTCTAAAGTAAAAAGAATATGTATTGCAAAGATTTCCTGCTTTCTGGTGATGGATAAGAGACCACAAAGAGTCACTAAGAAGAACAGATAAAGGCCGAGGCCCTTTGTTATCACCTTCTAGTGGTTTCACAATCTGAAGCTTTTCTGGCAGGTAGGAGCGACTGCTGATAGACATTCCTGAATATCCAGTGAATTCTGAAAATCTGGAGTGAGTTCCCAGTGACATGATGCTCTCTGTGGGAGTAACAGAACCACTGTTGAGTTCGCCCTTTTCTGCCAGTTCCCGCAACTTCCTTTCCTGCTCTTCTTCGAAGAACTTCCGCTCTGAGAGGTAATTCTCCCGCCTGAGGGACAGCCTACGAAGGGCAGTCTCTAGGTCACTGGAGCCTGGAGTCCCCGGAGTTCCAGGCTTCTTCATCCTGTCTTCATTTCTAAAATATAACAGAGGACACATGGCAGGGGGGAAGGAGGAAGGCAGGGAGGGAAGAGGGGAGGAAAAAAAAAAAAATGGAGAGGCAGGGAGAAAAAATTCTTAGAGATGCTTGAAACTTCCACATGACTGTTTTGAGACATTCACCAATACCTTTAAATTACTATGTCTGGGAACAACTTGCTACTCATCCAGAGAGCTCAAAGACAAACACCAGTATTTTCTTTCTCTTTCATACTAAAACTGTTTTGAATCCTAGTTCCTACCTGGAAACTCCTAGATGGAAAATCTCCATGTTACTTAAAAGCTTCCCCCTACAAAGAGATGACAGATGTCTACTTGTTGTGTCTCTCTTACAGTTATATAAAGTCAAGTAAGCAGGCCATATCTTACAAGGCCAACGCTGCAAGAATACCATAATGAGTCACAAGAATATATTATGCTTACAAATATTAATTGTTTTGAGATATTAAATTGTTTTTACTAGGAAGTAGACACAGCATAGTGTGGAGCTGTACTGGTGGAAGAGACAAGTAGCTAGAAGAGCAAAGTTCTGATTGGTTTCATTCACAAGTTTTCATATTAGGTAACCCTCCCCCCACTTTATTTGTTTTTAGGATCAAAAGAGGTAGCTGTAGCTGCAACTTAGATCAGAACTCCCTGGCATTAATGTAAAATGTTGAAAATATAAGTGGTGACCCACAGCTCCAAAGACAAAGGGTAGTTTTACATTATCTGGTAATGCTGCATCTTAGAACACGTGTGAGTTGCAGACACTGATACACAGTACTATCGAAAAGCCTCCTTTTTTCAATAAACTCAAGAGCTCAAGAACTACAAGCACAAAATAAAGTAACTTTTGAAGATGTATTTCACTCTGTTAACTGCACAATCTAAGACAAAAATAGGAAAATAGAAACATTTTGCCTTTATGTCAAACAAAGCAAAAGCAAAGTCCAGTGCTACAGTACTGACCCATTGTCAGAGGATTCTGTCTCTAAGATGATGCTATTGGTCTTGTTGTCTATCATAATGTTAGAGATGTCTCCCCCATAGAAACTGGAACGTGGAGTGCTGACACAACTAGAAATGACTGAGTTCATAGCAGAAGACTGGTTAGAGCCTGGGATATTCATTGGCGACGGAGTCATGGATCTCTGCTTGACAACTTGGTTAACATTCCTCACCGTCTCGAAGACCCGCTTCTGATGACTGGTAAGACATACACACAGTTAATAATCAAACAGTGCCTTCTTACCTTAAGAAGAAACAGAGAAACAGGTAACAGCTCATTAACAACTCTTCCTATTCACAGCTCCACCAACCACCTTGTCTTTATAGTTTCTGTAAAGCAGTATGCATACATGCTACAGTCTGGCCATTACATTCAATCAACCAACATAATATTTCCATCATCCTAGAATATTTTAGACAGAACATTTGAGAATTATGCACACGGACTCTCTCAAATATTAATAAAAATTAAGCGAAAGAACATTTCAGTACATGGGCTAAATATGCCTTAAAGCCATTGTGTGGAAATGAGTTTAAAAACCAAAACTGATCTCCATTCAATTCTTCACTATGAACTGGCTAATCCATTTTAAAAGAGAATTTGAATTTACTCAAGTAAGTCTTGTATCTTGTCTTTTTGAAACCAATTTCCAACTCCCTTAAATAGCATTTAAAAAAAAAGAAAAAAACCGAGAAATATAATGGACCAAGAGTCTAGAGAGAGGCTGTTATGGTTGGAAACCTGATTTTTGACCTACTTTTACAGCTCATTCTTTATCACCATTGTCCTGATATCATAACAAACATCGTACATCTGTCAAGATTAAGATCAGATGGCACTTCAGCAGAAATCTTGGCAAAATCAACTTGCCCTACATCATGCTACAGAAGTGCCATTGCTACTTTGTTTTACAGTTCAGCAATGGCTGAACACAAGAACAGCACATTCCTTCCAGCTTAAAGGTAACACTGCCAGGGTATAACAACAACAGTATGCCTTATGCTATTTAATGCCATTCAAATTTCTTTCCTTCTGTCCACGGGTGCTCAACAGTTGCAATCTTTGTGTATAGGCTCCAAGTTTATAGTTGTATAAGAGGCTGAATCTAAGAGCATCTATCAACAAACGATCCCACAGAGGTTACAGTTACCACTGCTGAGCAAATAAATAAAACCAAGCCAAAAGCCATGAAACCAAAAAAAGGTAGCCTTCCTTGGTATATGCACAGCAATATAAAAGACATGCTAAAGAAGTTAAACTATCCTTAAGTTATGTTACTCTCTGTAAGGATGAACGGATTCTATAGGGTTTGAGCATGCTCATATCTTTCTGATCTTACATTTTTCTAAGCACTTCACTCTGTCAAAGCCTCATTTACAATTCTTGGCTCATGCTCAGAGAGGTTTAAGTATGTGTCAAGCTTTCTGTAAGTATATTTAGAAGGTTCCTGCAAAGTGGCTACTGTACCTTCCCTGACTGTCCTTTCTTTGCAAACTCTAACAGACCCACTAAATAGGATTAACTTGTTTCAAATTAACCAGTCCATGCTTTGTACAAGTAGGTGAGATAAACCTATTGGAGTACACATGCAACTGGCATCAGTAAGGCCATTTCTGCTAAGCTGTATCTATCTATAGCGTTTGGACTGTCACAAATACTTAACTTGTTTCAAACCACTCTGGTTTAATTCAAGATAACTTTAGCACAGGAATAACAGGCATCACACTAAGTACCCAAACACTCTGAATCCCTTTCTGCACTGATGTTCTCCCTGTAAAAACTGGATTAGATAAATAATTACTTGGTAACTTCTGTTATAAAACCTGAAAAGAACCTGAGGAACTGAACTCATCCCCTAATCATTAACTGAAGAAACCTAGCATAGTAACACACAAGAAAACAAACCTTTTCTCATTCTCAGCAGTCAAAAATGATGACAAAAAGTTTGTAAGACAAGGCAAAACCTATATATATAAATGTTTTCTTTTGGTAGCTTTAGCAGAAAATATAACTACCCCAACAACCAGAAGCTTATTTTCCTTTCTATCATTCACACTCTGCCAGAAATATTTCTTTCTAAATCCCTAGCCCAACTATTTCCTGTCTTCCCTTTCTCATCAAATAATAATTAACGTGAGATATAATCAATCAATTAGGAACCAATTCTTTTCAGTCGTACGCCAAGTCAGGAGAGTCGGGTTCATCTAAATGCAGTTCTTTCCTCATTGACCCTTCTATCTCTGCTGCCAAAGAATCCTGTTAAAAATAAGAAAAAAAGAAAACCAAATATCATAGCATTAATAATTGCAAAAAATAATGACTTATATAAAATAAGTAATAACTAATAAGATGTCATTCTAGAAAGAAGAAAAGTTTAAAAATGAAAGTTGACTGGAAAGCTGAAAGATGAATGAATATATCTAAATCACTGACAAATTATGGCGTAGCTATATACTGCTACAGTACTTACCATCTGAAGACATGTAACGTGTCAAAAAGTCTAAAAAAAACCCATCACAGCCAACAACAAAATTCAGATGCCTCAACTTTCCAGACTAAATTCCCTACTCAGTAACACCCACCTTTCATGTATAAAGTTTTGCTTAATTTGTTTTCATTTAAAACAAACAGAAAACACTCTTCTCCTTCACAACATCACCCACCCACAAAAGAGACATGGTTCTTGGCATAAAGCATTACATACTTCCCCCACAGGGTTAAAGATTACAGGCTATCAATCTTCCACTGCTGGTAAGTTTTACTGTCTAAATTTAGTTAAGTGCAGGGTTTAAGTGTCAAACATTTACAAATCTAAAAGATCTTTGGTTCCATGATTCAACACTTGAAAATCATGTTTATACAAAACAGATAAAACTATCTCAGCACAAGCATACTTTTTGCAGCTTTCAACTATATTTGTGCAAGTACAACTTTTATTATTAAATGTCTGTACTTTAAATTGGCCTGTGTTCAGTCTCAGAAGGGAACACAAAAAGGCAAGCTAAGACTTCGCTGACAATTTACTTCTCATGAGCACAAATATAATGTGTTCTTCCTCAGCAGTTAAGATGAGATGTGGCTAAAGAGGAGGGCCAGATTCTGCTGCTTAATTACATTATTTTAACTCAGAAGAAACTTCACTGATATCACTGCCCTCAGAAGTAACGGAATTATTCTAGAGATACACAGGCAAGCAGAGCCAAGCATTGAACTTACCTAGACATTCTTATCCACCCTTTTTTCCTCATTTGGTTGAGGGTACTGCATATTCCCTATGCTTTAAATGTACACAATATCATAATCAAATGAAACTAAAATGAAGTTGATAACACCAGTGACACTGCCATAATTGATGTTACCATAATACTTCTTAGCAACAAATATTTTTTTAACGAACCACTGAATTTTCAGCGACCTCAAAACAAGAATATATGTGCAACCTATTCAAGTACTGAAGGACTAGAATGTATGTCATAACTGACTATAGAAGGATGCCATGTCCAGAAACCATTAGTTACGTTATCAGGAAGTTACATTTCCAAGGATGCTGAAGAAAAACAGGAAGCTCCTACTGAAAATCAGCCATCATAGCAGAGATGGATAACAAAGATGTATAGAAACGTGTAACAAGCTATTAATCCTACCCAAGATACACAGCATAAGCACAGCCAGCTGCAGGTTGTATATAATACTGCAGTAAAAACAAGTAACTGCACAGCACCACTGTTTCAGAACCAGGTACGCAAAATTGATCACTCGGGTATCCTTTAACACTATAAAAATACACATTTCACCTATGCTTTTGTCTAGCCTAGCATCCTATCCCTGAAGTTATAACAATGATGCAAATACATTTCCTTTAGCTGGTTGTTTTCTGGTGTGTACCGGTGTTTTTTCTTAAATCTCTTACCATAGGGAAGAGACCAAGAGAGTGGTACCGACGTGATATGGCGTTTGGCATAGTCTTGTTCCTAAGGTTTTTCAGCTCTTCTTGAGCCTCATGAAGCATTTCCATGCACTCCGCATACTTGTCTTCCAGCTCTCGCAACTGTAATATACAGAAAACAGTCCAAAATGTTATGGGCTGCACTATCATCACAAAAAGCCTGCAAATTCTTTTAACACTGGTAAAGGATAATGTGTGTCAGAAAGAATATTCCACTTTAAAGGAAGGGAAATCCCAACAAGTGAATATCATTGAAAATCATTAATAACATGGATTAGTAATGGGAAGGCAGCAGGGGAGGGGCATGATGCAGGAACAAACTGCTTCCTTGATTTTCTACCCTACGTGTCTACATGAAGCCCCTGTCAAGGAGAAGATACAGAGCTAAAAGTACCTTTAGTTTGATCAGGTATACTGCCTAATTACTACCATGATGACCACAGTGGCAAACAGCATGGGAAATGGATAACACATTTCAGTGTTCCAAAGGACGTAGGAATCTTAAAAACAAGACTTGCATACATACATGAATATACATAAAACCACCAACAGCCTAAGACCATGCCTGATTTTTAGCTTGACTTTCTCAGGAAGCACATCTTAGGTAACCACTCTGTCTGCCGTCTGTCAGACGTCTCTGTACCCTTATCATTTTCGAGTCCCCCAGCCACTTCAACCAAGTTTGGCAAAGGGGCTGTGAAATTCAGGTGAAATTTTTAAGATGGGCAGAAGTCTGAAATACCACATTCCTACAAGTTTCATGAAAATATGCTACTTGACGTAGAAACAGAGATCCTGTTAATGTCTTTCCTAAGAAAGGGATGGAGAAGCATGAGCTCAATCTTTGTGGAGCACCATAGATACAAAAGGCCGATCATCAGGAGAAGCTTCTATGGGCATTCCCACCTTCAACCCCAAGTCGTCCAAGTACAAGACACATCCTAAGGGGATCAAGCTTTATTCATTCGATTTTGTCCATTTTGTTCATGTGAACGTAGCGGCCAGAAGACAGCTAGCAATCCTGGACAGGTTTTAGTTTATTGACTGAACAAATACAGTACAAATGAGCTCTTTCATGTTAGCTCACTATTCAAAATAGGCTTAAACTACCAGCCTAGAGAAGACAACCTCTAAAGGGGTTCTTATATAGCCTGTAAGCCTCAGTTTTTCAAAACTTGTGCCAGTTGAAGGTAGAGAGAACAGGAAGGAAAAGGTTTTGAATTCTAGCAGGAACACATATGTTCCTTCATATACATAGGCAAAATTATTTAATATTTCTGATCCAGCTCAGGTTATGTACTCACCTCTGCTGTGAGCTGTCTCTGGGCATCTTTAGCTGCTCCCAAATGCTGGGCGAGTTCCTCATTTTCAACTGCACACTAAAATATATCAAAAAATGTCAGAAATACTGTGATGATGCCTGTATCATATACTATAGGTGAGTAGAAAAATTCTAACTTTTCTCAAGACCATCACTGCAGTAATATTAGGCCACACATGTTAGTTTAAAAACATTTAAAATGTTAACACAAGAACACCCAGCATCAAGCTGTGCCCCGCTAAATGACCCTCCGAGACCCTAAAATGAACGAGTTTGTTCCCACTGAAATACTTGCGCTGACATTCTTGTCTCACCAAAGTCATTAAGTTCAGTGCAGAATTTCACATCTAATATTTAAAATAAATTTAACTTTTGTATTTGATATGTCAGATATGCATCTTTTAAGAAATTTATGCTTTCTAGTCAAGTATGCTAGATATTAAACACCAAACAAGGTCACCCAGATAAGGAGGGTGGAAAATTGCCTTTAGGCTCTAGTATGCAAAGGATTGTAACTTGTCCTCCAGCTACAATAGTAGTAAATGACAACAGTAGTCTTGCAACTGGATTCCTTACAGCTTTTGCCTTTTTCTGCAGATCGACTATCTGAGAGAGAAGATGGGTGATTTCTTCTTGCTGCCGAGCCGCATCTTCGGTTTTCTTTGCTAACTCTTCGGAGATATTGGCAATCTGGATGTTTGCATCCCCTTTAAGATAAGCAATTACAATTAACATCACAAACCCAAAAGCTGAAAAGTAAGTAGAAAGATGTTCTTTTGGAACATCACTTGATTCAGCAGAATCCTGCCCCAATACACAGCACGGTATTTTTGAAAAACAACAGTAGGACCCAGAAACAGAAAAACACAAAGTGCTCATGCTGCAAAGGAGATTGTACTTTCCTTTAACACTAATATTTTCAATGCAAAACTATTTCGCAACTGAGAAAGATTTAGCTTACAGTCAGAATTTTCTACTGTGAAATTTCAGCCAGAAATTTTCTCCTCACAACCATTTATATAAGGAAACTAAGTACCACAGAAAAACATGACTGACTGACTTTTTTTTTTTAACACACTGAACCATCTCAAATGAGAAGTGAAAAGAAACAGGGACATACTTAGCTCTTTTACACAGTCATTGACAAGCTGTTGTTCTTTCTCTTCGTAAGTGATTGTTTCAGTCTTCAGCTGACAGGCCTATTCAAGAAATCCACATCAAATATGCTACATTAGCACATTTGTACTTTGCCAGTCTGTTGCTGCATTTCCATCTGCTTCAGAAAAACAAGCTTTTTCCAATCACTCCTCCAAGATGACAGTGAGAAACTATAGTTTTTGCCTGCCCTCCCTCATGTTCTGGAAAACGAGGCCAGGTGAACATTCAGCAGACACATTACTGTATGGAGAAACTTGCATCATTACCCCCATATCCCCACTAGATGTCACCTGCGTGTTTTGCACTAAAAATAAAAAAAAGCCCTGAACATACAAGAAACTAGTATGCAGAGCTTGATCTGGTCACCTTAACAAAGCTAGGCATCATCACAAACTAATTAAATGCTTGGTTTAAGTAACAATTAAACATTCAGGTATTTTAAAAAACCATTCAAACAGTATTTGGAAAGTTGTGGGATATATGGTTACAGCGCCAGAAAAAACCTTAGTGCTACCTCCTTCCCTGCTTTGTCTTTTCCGCTCTGATTCTAGGAGTGCGAAAGAGGAACGTGGCTACACCCAGCTAGTTCCGTCTGGCATAACCTCAGTGGGTCTGTAATCTATTCCCAGTGCTGGGGGCATGCACAGACACCCACAGACTGCATTTGTGGAGAACTGTGTAGCTCAGCGGTTCAAGATTTGGCTCCATCCTGTGCCTTGCTGGCACAGACTACATCTCCCTGGAAGGGATGCCAGTGCTATGTGAGGTTCTCCTATCAGGTCCTGACACAATGGCTCTCTCAGTTCTAACCCTACCTTCATTATTCTCAAACCATCTATTGCTCATCTTCCTTGCACAACTTTTCAATGAAATACACAGCATTCTCCATTACGTGGTGTTTTGTCCAAAGATGCAATACTACCTATTTGCAATGGGCCCTGCATTTGCAGCAGAAAATGGTAACAATACTCTGTTTTCATACATTCATTCTTAACTCAAAAGTATTTCTTCTGCTATTCTCTGCTACATGTTTGCAAAATGGTAACATGCTCCCAGAGTTTAAAAGTTGCATTGAAAATATAAAATTACTCATAGGATATTCAATTATGAAGTGAGAGACAGGGAACAGTAAATAAACTTTTTAAAACCATGTCACCTGTGAAACAAACAAAATATTGTGAGAAATAAGAGGCAAGAAAAACGTATTCAACTGCAAATATTAACAGCCTGACTTGAAACACAAATTGAAAATATTTCAATGCAAATGTAGGCTAGCAATTTTTATTCTGACAAACGTTGAATTTGTACCAGAGAGACCATGACAGCCTACAAACTTCAGATCTGCAGCTAAAGTCACCCATATCTACCAAGTCAACCCTTTAAGATCCATTTCAAAGAGCAGTGCTGGACTCCAAAACGTGTCCATGCCCCCACACACTCTTTTGGCAAGGAAACCGCTTCGCATGTAGCTTCCATGTTTCAGCCTTTCCTTCATTTAGAAGGATAAAGAATGGTGATTAAACAACTAAAAAGAGATCTGTGTCACGTCGAATTATATACTTCAGAGTATGTAATAGACTCTTAATATATAATTATATAATAATTAATATATAATGATGTATAATATAGACTCTCTCAACTTTTAATACACGCTCCTCAATACTTGTCTTCTGGCATTTAAATGAACAACTGTATTAAGCAAAACATAAAGGGAGCAATTTCACCTCAGATCTAAGTACAACATTCTCCTCTTCAAGGTCCTTGAGTTTCTTTTGAAGAGAATCCAAATGAAAGTAGTTCTGCACAGAGGAGGAAGATTCATTCCTCTTCAGCCTTGTAATGAAAACAACAGTTTTTTAACTCGTTTTTACCTGTATTATGGCCGATCTCACAGAAGAACAGACTGAACAGATGTCTCAAAACCAGACAGAGCCACGTGAAATACAGCTTATATATGCCAGGATGTTTGGGCAGCAATATATTAGCAGTGATTTTTAAAAGATAACATTTTATTTATTATTCCACACATGCCCTGTGGAAGAGTTATTCAGCCAAGACTATGAGAAAGCAAGCCACCTTACTACAGGGAGCAACCCAATAGCTTCCTGATTAATGCTGCACATGCTTCACCAGAACGCAGCAATAACTCTGCAAGCAAGGGCAGACAACCCCTCAGAGCCTATGATGCCGTTCAGCCAGCTAATTGCCTGGAACCCATGCTATAAGCCATGCTTTATTTCCTTCCCTCCGCTTGGAATTTTTCCATAGTGTCTTCAGGTCCTTCAAGCACAAAGGTCACACATGTAGCACGTTCTAGCACAGCGTGCAAAGGTATATGGTGTAGTGGGGTACTGTAAGTGGGACCTATGTCTGCCTCATCACCACTGTGACCTAGTTCCTGTGAAGGTTACAGCACTACGTCAGCAGCCTCCCTATGCACTCTCCCCTTCTGAACTCTTGTTGGCGTCTGGATAGCCAGCTGATCCAATGCAAATCCCTCCAGCTGGTGCTATACACCACATTCAGAGTCCCATTTACAGTTCCAGGTGATACAGGGATCACTTTACTACTTTTCAAAAGTTACTAAATTGTCTAAACTACCCATGCTTAGTACCATATGAAGGTTCAACACCGTAGATCTGTTAACTTACGGGGTGGAACAGACAGACTCCGGCTCACTTTCTTCAGCAGCACTGGTATAGAACTGGAGCAGCTCATCTTTCATGGAGAGCTCATGCCGCAGCTGAGAAACCTGCGCAAATAAAGAGCTTGCAGATCAGCAAGTTTATTTTCTAGGCACATTCTTAGGTAAACTCACTACAAATTAGCTAGTTAGTCATCCTCCAAGCATCTTCAGACGATCAAATCAAGAGGCCAAGACTGGAACAGACCAGAACCAGCTCCTTAATTTCTTAGAAACAAGGAACAGTGTACCTTTTAAAATTAGCCATTAAGTGTTCTTTTTCGGAAATTCAAAAATGCCATTATCCACTGCTATTAGACACGTCTCTCACCTTCTTTAAGATGAGCAATCCTGATTCACTATTGCATTAGTCTAGATTCACATCCACAGAAATGGATACATTGCAATGATACTGCAAGAAATTAATGTGGCACAATCAAGCCAAACATCACTTTTATCCATTTTATGTGATGACTATCACTTTCTGGCTTGGCTACAGACCTTGCAGACCTCAGATACAGATATTTCTTCCTCTCCAAGGGATTTTAGATAGAATTACTATAAAGCTTGTGTAGTAAGGTTACATTTGGGACTCAACTGCCTGTTCAGCTGCAGACTACCACCATACAGCTGCAGGCTACCATTCTGAGGTTGCTGCAACAGTGGAGGCCGCAGTCAGCTTCTGAGTGTAGTTTGGGCTTTTGATGACTCCGAAACCTAAGCCTAGTAAAGTAGTATGCGAGAGTCCCGTGCTTAGTATATACATGTATCAAAAAGGAACAAAACATCAAAATCGGGTGGTTAAGATACTCTGTAACTGTGAGCTCCACAAACTTCATCTTGGTTAATTTACATTGCAATTCTCCAATAAAACGGTTAAAAGCCCAATTATACACAGTAGCACTTAAACCACTTCACAGCTGCAATTTAAGACCCCAGTGGCAAGAGATTAATTTTTATTTGCCTTGCATAGCTATAAATAGCTTAACTGATCAGACAGATCTGTTCCCTTCCACTTGCACTGCAAGACTTGGCCCTCGGTTTTCCAATGCACAAGTTGCAAAGAATATTTGTTTTTATTAGATTTCTGCTTTCTGTATTGGAGACATACTTATATTTGTAGTTATTACTGGCAAAAAAACCCCAGACAATATCGATAAAATAGATTTAAGCTGCATTTTCATCAAACAAAAAGCAGGCTCAATGCAATAAAGCATTTAAACTGTGCAGAATTTTAAGCAAACAAGGTCATTTACTTTACTAAGACTATTCTGCGTAATCAGATGTGCTAAGGCAGCAAGTCCTTCTGAGACATGGGTTCTAAAATGCAAGGGGGGAAAAAAAAGCCAAATCAACCACATTTTAGAAAACCATGAAACAAAATCCATGCATTAATTTTGGGAGGTTCACTTTCACCATTTCAGGAAGAGCTAAAAAGCTGAGCCAAAAATAACAATTTACTTCCCTCAGCACGTTATGGCTCAGTCTCTTTAAGTAGCAAGGATTCAGATACTGTCAGTGAGTGGGCACTAGATCATCACCAGCCTTTGCTCTACTTTTTTCTCTATGAATTAAAGACATTGAGGATACTATTTTTACTGCCATTTCCAAGCATTGCAATTGTCCAAAGGAGGGTGAACAGCCAGAAAGGGTGACCTTTTAATGGAACAGGACCAGAAGCAATGGGCACAAACTGAAACACTGGAGGTTCCTCGTGACCATCAGGTATGACTTTTTTTTTATTGTGAGGGTGACTGGGCACTATGACAGGCAATTTTTACAGAATCTGAAAGGTACCAATACAATTCTTTTCTTTTATGCCTTGCCCATAGCAACAGTTGTCTTAGTTACTCTTCTGTTCAAATACTCAAAATGCAGCATTAATGCAAGATCTGAAACCTACTAAAGAAAGATTTTCAACATACAAAAAAGTCGTGACTTTAAAGCCTGATGAGCATTGCCTCAGAAGCATCAATTTTTCAAGGAGTCAAAATGACAGTGTGAAAGAAGGGTGTTGATAGAACACATGGCCCAACATATCAAGCCACCTAGGAACAAGCTTATTTCTGGTGGCACTTTTCCTAATGCTGCTCCTGAGTCCCTTTAAAGAAAAACAGACCTGGGCAGAGGCAGCTCATCCTTGCCCCCCACTTTCCTCCATCAAATCTTCCCTTCTGGGTGTATGGTATGAATACATTGCCCTGCCCAGTTAGTATGCACAAGCCTAGAAAATGCCCTATCAGCTAATGCACAAATAAATTGGTCTGCCACATGATGGGACTTGGGCAGCAAGCAACAGCACTCCTCTGGGACAGAAGAGATTTAGTTTTCCTTGCCAAAAAGGGTAGGCCACATCAAAGGATATTACTTCTGTGTGTGCGCTCCACCACCATTTATTGCAGAACTGGGATCCCTCCATCCATGCTTTATTCATCATCCCATCTCTGATATAATTCAACACGCCACACCCCTGAGCATTTTTATTAGCAGCCTTTTTAAATGTTTTTAATCCACTGTGGTCCATTGTTTTTCTGCTCACCTGACAACTGTGAAATATATCTCTCTTTTGCCCAAAGCCACATATGGATGAGATTCACAAACCAAGGTCATTGTCCCAGAATAGGAGAAGCAACATTTGCCTCCAGCTCAGTAAGTCACCAGAGTTTAGTGACACCTGCAGTATATACAAACAGCTCTTTTAAAGCTTCCTGTACAGTTCCATCCACGATATATCCATCAAGAATCTGCCAGTACCTATCGCATCCAACTCCCCATTCTGAGAAATACAGTAAGAAATAGCAACCACATAAATATTTGGTTAAAAGCTCAATGATACATGGAAGACACAAGGTGTTACTTGAAACAATGTTAAGTTCTCAGGTATGTTCTATAGATCACACCAATTCAGAAACACATGCTCCATCATGTTATATTCTAAACACGTTCAATGTCTAAAACATTATTATTGCAAACTGGGACAAATGTATGTACTGCAGCAGGCTACCAACCCATGCTTTCAACAGATTCTATCACAGTTTCCTGGCAAGAGATACAGCAAAATCAAAAGTAGCTGTAGGATCTTAGCAATCTAGATAGCAGGTAGCAAGTCTCGGCCGACAACCATCTGCTTCCCAGCACAACCCAATGCTTCCCAGCATTGACAAGTTCATACATACAGAGCATACTGAATAGCGATTACCAACCACTAAAATATATTCTGACTCACCTGAACAATGGAAGCTTAACACAATTCTAGACAGTTGGCCCAGCTTGGAAAAGGCAGAATGCATATGACTGCAGCGAGCATGCACTGCTGAAATCTCCATAAATAGTAGAAGTGATTTACCTTATATGCAATATTTATATTCAGTTTCAGAAGCAAAGGAAAGCACTCCCAGCATTCAAATGCTATGTTCTAAGAGCCAAAATTCAACTCAGGTATGAACAGAAAAGCATTTTGTGAAAAAGCAGTTAAACATCAGTTGGCAAGGAAGAAACAAGTGAGGACTGAGAGCGATTCAGGGGTGAAACAAGAAAAAGAAAGAGCTGCACAAAAAGGGAGGTAGAAGGGAAAGAGTGGTTAGTGAGACAATCAAAACAGAAGGGAATTACACATAAACCAGAGTAACAAAGACAAAACCGGCAGAAGAAAACAGTGGGTATAATGACTCAAAAAGAGCAGCTGGTTTCAGAGGAAAACGAAATCTGAGGCAGGGCAAAATTCAATGGCTTGAGGGTTTTTTTTCCCTGCAAGTCACCTGATTTGAGCCAACGGATCCAGTTACCTCCTTGGTCACATTTCTAAAGTGTACATGCTATAAAAATGGGTGACCAAACTGCTGCAACAAAGATTGACCTGCTATGGACAGATGTCCAAGAAAAATTAAATAGGGACAACGTGAAGCTAGGAGGCTATTCTCCCCATCATTGCAGATAGAGCACTCGGGCATAAAAATCTTACCTCTTCCCTGATGTGTTCTACTTGCTCCTCCAGGAACTCATTTCTTTCTGTCAGTGATTTATTCTTCTTTAACAACGACTGGCCAATCCGAGCAGCTAATTCTAAGTCCCGTTCTTTCTGTGAAGCATTAAGAGGAGAAAGTTAATTTCAACTTTTTTATTCACCAAAGGATCAGAGGGAGGTAGCCTCTGATTGCAAAATTGTCATGAAAGGGAAGGAACAAGTACTTCAACAATAAAAAGACTTTTTCCTTCTGTGAGGGTTTGTTTGGTTGATTTTTTTTTTTTTGCTAATTTTCATTTTCTATTCCTGCTTATGTTACACCCACATTATTCAGAAAAGATTGACCCATATAAAGTTACTGAGCCACACATAGGAAAGCACAGCTTCAAAATTTTATGTAAAACAAGGTATATGAAGCCAGATCTGATTCTCTATTTACAACTTCGTTTGTTGAACTACTGAGGGAAACAATTCCATCACCTTGTTATACCATCTGCAGAATGCAATCACAGAGCTTTAAAGGTTCTTTTCGCAAGAATTTTAAAGCAGCACAGTGAAAATAACAAAGAACTCTGGCATTTCAAGGCATCCTTCAGTTTCTACTTGCTCCACCTTGAAATGAAAGGCAGTAAGCTGTGCAGAAGCAGAAGCCAACTCCACCGCAATGAATGTTCAGCTCCTATCTTTGTGTACGTACATCCATCAGAGCTTTCATATAAAACCAAGTCCTATCCCTCTCCTTTTTGCAGACGCTCAAATCTACATTACGTGGTTATTCTCATACCATGCTTGCCTCCTTCTTCACCCCCCCCCCCCCATGTACACAGAATTGGAACTAACTGGTCTAGACAGTTCACCACACATACCAATAAAAACTAGAAGCTTAATCCGTTCATGACATGTACCTATGTGTGGCACAGCTTCTGCAAAACTGAGACATGGAGTTGTAATCTGCCTGGAACAGGATAATAAACTGCCTAAAACTTCGCACCATTTCAAAGCATTTCTATTTATAGTTTTCTTAATTAATTACTAGATCTTTACTATAGTAGGAACATGGAGCTAAGGTTAGCTCCCCACTTACTTTTGAGGCAGTTTTCTCTGTCACTGAAAAATACTGTTTGGGGCTTACTTACCACCACCAACAGCCATCCAGGTTTTATTACTAAAAGCTGCCTTGTGTCATATATACATTTATGACAAAGCCTATGAAACCTACAGCTACTGATCACCTGGATTTGAAGTCAATGAATTTGAATGAAGAAGCTTTCATAGTAAGAAAAAAAAGGAAGTTAAGATAATAATCAGTAAATAAAGAGACAGGTTATTGATCACTGCTGTATCTACAAATAGCATTTTCCAAATGGTTTCTAAAGGTCAGGCTTATATTTGCATTGAAAGCTATTGGCATTATCTAGCCATAAAATCTTCACATAAACTTACGTACAATCTTTCAGAACAATAGGTCACACAGTTATCCAAAAAACCTCTGGTTTACGTATCGAGCCAACTTATTGTTCAGTATTTGGCTCTCTTTGTAAATACGAAGTGGAAAAAAAATATATTGCTGCAGCTTCGACTCTACAGCGGAAAAATGTATCCAGCAGCAAGGTTTCTAATCTCAGAGTTGAGGAATGTCCAGGCTCTTTAATTAACCTCCCTAGACTTCCTACACAATTTTTAGCAATTCAGCTCTAAATCGCAGTTTGGGGTCAGACCTCTTACTCAGTGATAAGCAATTGATTTATTAGAGCAATACGAAAGAAAATAATGAATCCAGACACATTTACACTATTATTAGAAAGGTGTGAGAAAGCAGGTTCAGAGAGGAATCTTCTATTCTTACAACATACTCACGCAGGCCTGGTGTCACTCCCTTTGCTTAGTTTCTGGGCAACAGGCACAGATTTTAAAAATATCTGCATGCATGTTGTTTTAAAATCTTCTCTCCTGTGTCCTCTGTCGTGTCCCCCCTGTTCCCCAGGCTGTACCTTTCACCCTGCCAACTTCATAATACATTCATTTGAAGCTTGACAACAAGAAGGACAGACAAGGGGTAGGTTTTGGGGTTGTTTTTCGCTTTTGTGTGTGAAGGTAGCAGAAGTAGTTACACGTTAACTTCTACAAGCAGAAGTTATCTCTTGAGATAGCCATCATTTGGAGAACAGAGAAAGAAGCTGTAAATGCATGCCTGCCTAGGAATAGAGTGATTCAATCCGAAGTGATCACCAAATAAAACAAAAAAGCTCACTAAAAGTATTTGTTTTATTCAAGGTTCACCTATTACATGCTCCCGTTTTCCCTTTGCTATCATCCAGACAGGAAAGTACACCAGAAGCTTTAAAACACTGGCTTAGCAAGTCCTTCTAGCATTGCTCTCCTGAGTATGATTTCTGGATCTATAGACATTTGGTTACATGGACTCAGGGGAGGAAACAGTTTGGCAGAATGCTGCATCAGTACTAGAAGGAGCCATGGAAACAAATGCAAGTAAATCTCAGCCAAGCAAGACAGAGGGAACAAGACACAAACAGGTAAGAGACTGTTACTACAAGTTAATGTATTATTCCAGGACAAGTCTTTTAGGTGAAGTATCAGCTTTAACTCATCTTTCATAGAAAGTTGTTTAAAAGAGTTCAGTGCAAAGCACAAAATGCAGGACTTTGATCAGATGTATCACGCATAGGTGGGAGATGTGAGCATTCCCATGTTTGTTTCCTTGCAGAATTAGAGGAAGAACAGACCACTCAATGTATCTTGGCTAGACAGACCTCATTTTTGACATTGCTATTCCAATAACTAAGCAAATAAATATGAAGGATTAAACACTCAGCCACAAGCTAATACAATTGTAACAGTTTTTACCTGAAGAATTCTTCATAAACATTATTTGGAAAATTATTACTAAAGTTTACAGCAGAAAAGCAGCTAATTTCAGGTCAAACAATTTAACATTTTATTTATTGAACGTAAATATCATAGCTTGATGATTGCTTTTTGCCATTTCTTGAATGCCAAGGATTACAGTAATAACAATTTACATAATAATAGTATTAAAGAAAAAAACCACCAAACCAACCAAATAAATATAAGGCAAAGAAGAAAAGGCTTGGAGACAAAAGGAGCATTAGATATTTTCTAATTTTGTGTCTACATACTTCTCTGGAAAGACATTGCCTGAGTTAATAACTACAGATAGAAGACTATTTGTGAACTTCATTTTTTTTTATTTTAAAAGAGAATAAATCGATCAGTATTGTGGTTTAGCCCCAGCCAGCAATTAAGCACCACACAGCCAGTGTTTTTGAAACCAGGACAATCAATAATGATACTATTAGCTTTACATGTACTATAAAAATGTGTTACTTTAACATTATTTCCCCCCACTTCCTAATTTATTGTGGCAAATATTTGGCCAAGAGCAAATTAAAAAGTCTCAACTGAAAAATAAGCACAATAATGAATTCATGTGACTGAGGTAAACAAATGACCTTTACTTGTATTTACCTTACCAATGAGAGAAATTGTCAATACACTCAGAGCACTTATTCCTCCTCATCTGAGGACAGTCTACCAACAGTCTTTAGTAGTGGTACCATATAATTTCTGTACTACTTTCTCATACTGTGTATGCATCCTTAAAGAGATGTAATACTTGCCTCTTCAAGAAGACGTGTAACAGCATCTATGTCATTGTATGTTTTAGTCATCTGGCCCACTCTTTCAGCACATAAAACTGCAAGGAAATAAATTAAAACATGAATCATACTGGTAATACTACTGGGGGAAAATACCTTTTAAAGAGTTTAGGTTTGCATAAGTTTTCATCTCATGTCAACTTTTGGGTAAGTACCTCAAAAGCTAAAATAATAAATAAAACAGAACTTCAAGTTAAGCTGAAAATAGAAGTGTTTCTCTTTTGTAGTGAGTATTTGTTTTGTCAGTGGCAGAACAAACCATTAAAATGTTAAAAGTTTCTTCTCTGAAAAGGAATGTCTTGAGTTTAAAAAAATAATGAAGGAACAAGTGAAAACAGATGTTCTTACACACGTAATTAGGATTCTGTCATGTCACCTAGTCATTGTAGTATGTGTATTACGTGCAGCAGATTTATTCTGTGAATAAACAACTCCAATGCTGTTAGTAACATTGCTCAACATAAAGATACCACATCATATTAAGTTGATAAGAACTGCATTCTATGGTATCAGACAGCAAAGTAAATAAAAATGCATGCAAAATAATAAATGATTCTTATAATACCCAGACCACACCATGGTGGCCACAGTATCACTCATAAAAAATACTTACTAAGACTGGATGAGATTATCAATGACTAAGGTGGAACGAGGAGTTTTGTTAAGGATGAAGAGAGTATGCAGGACTTTAGTCCGCTATCCTTTAAGAAGCTACACTAACTTATCTAGAAGTGTGCAAGTTTTCTAAAAATCCACCAATAATCAGAGGAAATAACAGCTCTTTCTGCTCAACCTTTATATTCTTTTTGTTTTCAGCTACACACCTATTCCTCAAACAGTGTAATTCTGAAAAAAGGGATTGTTAGTTAAGTTCAGTTGATCGTGTGGACTACCGGTTATCAGGCTGCTGTAGCACAAATTGTTCTTCAGGGGTTTTACCCTTGACAGTGTCAGTTAAAGCTCCGTCTGACAGATTAGCTAATGTTGCTCTAGTGCACTTTAAGGTGGGGGGGAGAGACAGATGAGGCCTAATAAGATTTAAACTAAAAAAAAGAAAAAGTGTATCAAGTACAGTAACATTACCAGGAGACAGTTTGTCACCCTAAGGAAACAATGCTACCGAATTTACAAAACGACACTCTACATATAAATAAATATACAGTTGATCACCACTAAGGGACATCAATAACATCAAGTGCAACAGTACTTAGGTAATCTGTTGAACATTAGAAAGTTGCTTAAACTACAGCAAGAAGTACAATTTGTTGCTGTTAATTTTCCTGTTTCTCATATTCTATCTTTGAGGATCAAATCCTGAAAACATTGACTATATTTAGTGACATCGGTAGTGCCAGTGAACTCCGAAGAATGCCACTCAAAAGTACTCAAAAGATAATTACACTTATGCAAATAATTAAGTCTGAAAGTGGTAACAGTAAAAGGTTTATGCTTCAAAGTAGTGATTTGACAAAAATTACACAGCAATATAGCTATAACATTGCACAAGCAAAAATACAGCATCTGTAAACTACAAGCTATATCAGTCAAAAGCAGACTAATCAGGATTCCAAGAAAAAAAATTGAAGTAACTTGCAGAGAACAGCTACAGTAAACAAAGGGGCTAAATAGATTTCCATAAAAACTTCACATAAAGACAGATGGTGTCATGTCCAGAAGACTATTAACAATAAAAAAATTAACGCTGCCATAAACCCATTATTTTCAAACATACCAAGTTCTTAAGTCATGCAATAAAACATTTATCAGAAACCCTGATGTCAGCAGTTTCTTCTCCAAAACAATTGTACACTAAATAATTCCCTCAGTTATAACATACCCTCGCTACTATAAAATGATGTTTGAGATTGTCATTAGCAAACTCATTTTAACTCTGTACCTAGCATGAATAATCACCACTGATTATGACTATGGCAACCTTACACCATCCTAATTCAGGTGAATGTATAACCTTCCTAACATCCAAGCTGATAAAAGGACAGTGCTCCCACAGACAGAATAAAGTCACTCATCTGGGAGAAAGAGTGATAAAGGTTGACCAATGTGGCTGCTCAGTCAGTTACTCCTTCAGGATTTACCATTTAATCTTTAACATGGCAGGGTAACATCATAGCCTTATCACAACAGACATTACTAGCAAAGCAGTAGCCACTTGGTCACCAATAGCTTTTTTTATCTCAGAATTTCCATCAAACTTCTGTTCGTCACTATTAAAACAGAGGTCTTCACATATTACTCTGCCAATGCAGAAGGCTTTCAAAGTAGAAATTGTATCATATTCCTCTTCAATGCCCAAGTAGAAACAAACTTCAAATATTATAAAATGCTTCCTCCGCTCAACCACCTCCTATCAGCACTCAACATGCAACACAGCAGAAGCCCAGAGCTACTAACTAAAAGGAAGGTTTTCCTTTTGGAAGGAAGGCAAACTTGCAAAGAGTATTGCTCTCCATCCCCCAGAAACCAAGGCTTCTGAGGAAGAGAAGGTAAAAAGCGACTGGAGAGAAAGCAATTCAGAAGCAGCAGTAAAAAACCCTCAGAACTGTGTCTCAGACACTTAGACACACTCAGTCTTCACAGATTACAAGATAACATTTGGCCAATTGCAACCAGTGAATTTGGTTTCCCTACTGTTCAAAAAAATCCACCAGTGAAAAAGTCACACTATTTTGAAAAAGTAATTTTGAGCTCTCAATCAGGTAAGTATGGAGAGGGGGGCCACCCCTCCCACCCCATCTCTAATGGATTCTGCACAGTAGATTTCTAGCCTGCTGGAGCTTCTCATGAGTATCAGACCCTGGTCACGTTACTGTAGAGATAAAACAAGAGCAAATGAAGGGCATTGCTCTGTAATACAAAACCTACAGTGCCAATTTACTGACCTCTTTTTGCTCACTTGCAAATCAGTAGTATTTTTTCTTGAGGGTGATAGGAAGCACAGTGTCTAAACGCATGGATGCATGCAAATACCCACAAATACACGTTGCACCTCTCAGTTATGGAGAAGGCTGTTAGATAATAAAAGACAGACAGAATTTTTTTTAAAAAGTCTACAACAAGTGTAGGGACCATAGAATTCCATAAACAGTGTTAGAAAGTATGTTTTGGTAACTGCTTTGAAACTAATGTCACAAATCCAAAACAGGAAACAAAGAACAGAGAAAGCTTCTATCACATTTTCATGACAGCATTAAATACACGCTACCAGGGATATTTGCAGTTCAAAGTATTTGTGGGTTCTTTTGTTGTGGTTTTGTTGTTGGTTGATTTTTTTTTTAACAGCCAAGCACACAAATGGATAAATGCTACACAAATCAAATATTTCCTCTGCCTTAAAGTACCTAGCACCATCTTCATATCCTCTTAAAGCTTGCAAATTTATGGGTACCCACATTCCTGGGTCTCCCGATGTGATTAAAGCCTAAAGGATGCACTCTGCATTTATTTCTCATCATCTATTTAATGCAGCATCTGACTGGAATCTTCTTTCAGGCTCTGAGCTCCGCACTAACGAAAGCACTGATTCCCAAGCTGAAGATGCTCAGGGAGATGGGAGGAAAGTATGCACCTTCCTGGATTGCTCCCTGAAAGTCACACAGCCATCTAGCATGCTGCTTAGAAGAAAAGTATGTTTCCAGGAACAGTAAACAGCCATGGAAGGGAAGAGGAGGAAGAATACCACTATTGGGAGCTGCTGCAATGAGCCACCACTCACCAAACAGGGGATTCAAGGGGAAGAAAAAAAGAAAGGGGGGGGAAATATAAAAAGAATCATAGGAGCCAGCAGTCAAAGGTGTCCTCAGTCCCCTGCACTCCTCCTCAAGGCATACCCCCTCTTCATTTTTGAGACCTATCAGTCAGGAACAAACCAAAGAACTAAAAGAGAGCAGCCATGGCTGAAGAGGAAAGCCCAGCTCCCACTGCTCCTGCTCCCATCTGTTTCCAACTACTGGGATACAGAAGGGGGATAAGATGTTATGGTAAAGTTTCACTTCTTGGGCAGATAATACCGACCTGTATAATTATGGAGTTTAACAGGGAAGGCCCTAGTGCATGGGGATTTCCCAACTACCAAAATGTATTTCCTCAGAAACTACATCAGGACAAGGGAATACTGTTCATGGAGCATATATCTCTGGCAATTTTAATACAGATGCTTCTCATTGGCAAGGTGGCAGCAGGGGACAAACTTACTGCTTTTTTTCTTAACAGTTCCCTACTCAAAGCCTTTAACTATGGCAAGGCCTATTATATTCTTGATCAGTCATGAGAAGCCCTGCCTCACAAGTAGCTTCTGTCTCCCTCCGCCCTGCTCAAACACTGAAGATAAAATGGCAAGTTCATCACAGCCTAAATGTTGCACATTGAGACATACAGAGCAGACACAGTAACACTGACTGACCAGCCAAGCTCCTTACTGCCAGATACCATTGGCAAACATTAGCAATCAAAGACCCTGGCAGACTCAGACTCCTCAGCCCCAATTGGTTTAATTTCTGAAAGGCTATTTTTGCACTCCAAGGATAAGGCACTAGCCAAAAATCACAACTTCAGTTCTAGAGCCACTGATAGTTATGCTCCAGCACTGGTTACTGTGAGCACTACATCAACTTGAGCCAAGGGCATGGGGAATTATGTATATTTCCTTTCAAATATACTCAGGAAAAATATAACTAGAATGGGCCATCAGCTCTGTTACTGATTCGGACTAGAAAGATTTTACACATTTAAAGATAAAACACGGTAGCTTCTCCCCCACTAAAGAGGAGTTTTTGGCAGCCCTGGCAAAACTGGGGCAGAGGCTTCGGGTCTGCTGTTGTCTGTCACATTTGAGATGGTCCCAAAAGAACATGTTCATCTGAAGAGCTTAAAAATTTAAAAAGAGACTACTGTCACTGGAGCCTGAATAACATGCTTCTGAGGCATGACTTGCTAGAAGTCCAAGTTTTAACACAACACACCAGTAGTT
Organism: Phaethon aethereus; assembly: GCF_964289735.1. Lineage (NCBI taxonomy): Eukaryota > Metazoa > Chordata > Aves > Phaethontiformes > Phaethontidae > Phaethon > Phaethon aethereus. The sequence goes on along the minus strand of NC_138582.1, from coordinate 122,145,457 downwards.
CCCTGCCCCCCCCCCCCATCACCACAGAAGCAGGCCACTCCCTCCAGAAGGCAGATGGAAATTCAGCAGGTGACTGTGACCCTGGTTAGAGGGATGAAGAGTGGTCACGGCGTGCCAACTGCTTCACAATTGTCAAGTCACACTGTAGGGAAGCTCCATGGTGGAGTCTGGAAGAACATAGTGTTGTGAGCCACACATACTCAGTCAGCAAGTACATATTAGAGTAGTGAAAAATAACTAACATACCTACCATAGTCCGTTCAACAGACAATGTCAATATTCTTTTTTTCCTTATTACAGCCTAGCTTACTGTGATTTCAATGGTGTAGTTTGCAAATTACTATTTTAATATTAAGGTGCAGTTACTGATTCTTCTAGAAGAAGAGATTTTATCTTGCTATTTAAGCTACGGTTTGAAGGGTGTTTGTTTACTGACATTTCTCTCATGCAATATTCAAATAACTTAGAAAAACCAATATTAAAGCCTCACATACAAACCTATGTTATTAGTCTCAGGTTTGGGAAAAAACTTTGCTGTTATTTCTTTAAGCTCATGCCCAAACACTCAGGCAGGTAGCCATTTCAAAAAACTTCCTCGAGGCAGGGCATGAACTGCATCGAATTTTCTTGTGGTGAATGAAGAACCAAGTTAAAGGAAATTTCAACAAGAACATCACAAACTAGTTCCTTCTACTAGCATGAACACAGATCAAATGTGGTAACTTTGAAAATACAGCCACAAAGTAAAACTAAAAAGATAAAGGAAAACACCTGGAGAGAACTCACTATCACTTTAACGCATACACCATTTACTGATACAGCTCAGCACAGCTCTTCTGTTAAAAGTAAAACTTCTGTTGCAGGATTTTTAATTACTAGCCATTGAATTACTGTCTTGACATTCTCTTCCAACCATTTCTTGTCAAGAAATGTGTGGACTGCAGTCCTTGCAACTAATAAATGGGTGTAAGGCTTAAACCACGATCCTGACTGTAAATCTTTCAAAAATCCTAAAATGAAGTGACAAGCTTGTATTAAAAGCCACACATTGTCAGCTGTCTTCCTTTCTTAAACATGTGACCTTTTCCTATTCCAGCTCTTTAGGAGGGATTGGCTGTGCCAAAGCTTTCAAGAATTACTAGTCTCTGTATTTACTTTGTTTTTAGTGTTTAAAGATTCCAGAGCCCTGTACAGCCTCTATTCTAGTCAATGTCTTTGTAAGAAAAAAAATGTAAAATACCTATTTTATAAGTCAGACCCCTGGAGTATGTGAATTTGAGATTTTAACAGTGATCATAAGACTTGGGTTTTTGTTTTAATTAAACTTGGGCTAGATTCTCAGCTTGCATTTACCCAGTACTTCAGATAAGAAGGAGTTTCAATCTCACTGTTACATTAGGACATTTAAATAGTAATGACTGCCTGCCATCACACATCCTTAACAGGTTACAGTCTTTTCCTGTCCCATCTGCAAAAGCAAGACCCAAAACAGCCCAGTTTCAGAATTAGCTGACCCAACAAATCACTAACCAAAGAAAACTGACAGGCTGTCCTTTCACAGCTCAGATTCTTTTTGCAACAAAAACTGAGTAGACACTATCAACAGATATCCCTGCACAAAATTGCACTGCAGTCAGCTCAAAGATGAACTTAACAAATGAAGAGTAAGTATGTTGCTGTCAGGCAAATTTACAACTCCAAAGCAATGCACTGATTCCAGGACTGTTCTGCCTATATCTTTATGAAGGTGCTTCCCACACTCATCAAGACAGCTGATTCTGTAATGATGCCAAGCGTAACTCCAGTTCTCTGAGAGAGGCTCTAGAAACGGGACTGAGATCAGTCACAGGATCTAAATGTTGGGACAGGGAAAAACTTTACTACATCAAAATGACCACAAAAATAATAGACAAGTAGCAAGTACACATTCTGCTCATTGAATAGGACAAACAGTTAAGGAGTCTTACATAATTGTCCCCTTCTTTTCAATAACTATAAACAGTTAAAATGAAGCATGTTCTCAGACCTTCCATTTCTGATACCAGATCAATAGACAGATATGGCTAAGATGTTTTTTTGTTCAGCAAAAAAAGGTTACATGCTGGTGTTTCCATCTGTTTTATTTGTAGAATGGATTGACTCACCCCCAAGAGAAATACTATCATTTTTAAGTGCGCCCACATGCAAGATACATAGAAATATCATGTATTGTTTTTATGCATCTGTATCACTACTACACTGACTGTGCAGGTGACCTGAATGTATAGGTGGAGGAGAGAAGGCATCTATAGAAGGCATTTCAAATACATACTGCACTTTTGAGGGGAAGGCGCTATAGAAAGACAGGGCTAAATTTATCCCAGATGGAACTCACTTTTTTTTTTTACCCTCTCTAAATCAACAGGAACAGCTTCAGACTGAACTTACATCTGCGTGAAAGGTAAAGTCAACAGGAAGAATAAGAACAGTACGATGTATGTTTCAGCCACCTTTTAATCACTTAAAAAAAAGGAATCAAACACGAAAAAAGGTTGGCTGGCCTCTCTTGGTAAGTTTCCTCCCCATCTCAATCCCCAGTTTTAAAGTTTCCTTTTACCAGTATTCTTTCCAGCACCTTTATTTTGCACAGACATGCAATTTCTCAGTTTCCTTCAGAGACCCACAACAGGAGAGATGGATAGTTTATAAACTGAGTATGACTGAAATCCAGGCAGCATATTTTGATTCTGAGGAAGTCTTTACAGGAAAGTCCTATGCAACAGGATTCAAAAAGCATGTTTCATCTGCTGAGGCTTTCGATACAGGAACTCTTTCCCACAAGGTGAATAAGGATGTAAATTCACAGCAGGTCACATTCTCTGTGCTAACATCTTTCAAAGCATCCTTACAATAGCTTTATGACAGTGTATTTGGAAGTACCAGTTCTCTACCACAAAACTGCTATTTTAGAGCAAAATTTACAGCACATGAAATAACATAAATGGTGCAATTCAGCTTTTGGTACCTAAAGCCCTGAAAAGGATTGCCAGACTGTCTGGAAGCAGCCCTTGAATGGGTACACTCTCCATATAGCAGGTACACAGGGGGATTTTCAATGCATACACATTCACATTACCCCCTAACGGGCCAGCTGCCCGCAATACTGCATGTGTCCATTATTTCCACAAAGTATGACAAGATTTTTTGAGTTGTTTGTTTTGTTGAAAGGTTAAGGTACAAGACCCAAAACTTGGATTATTTCTGTCTATGTGCTTTCAAGCTCATGGATAAGCAGAAATCATTGCCCTGCTCCACTCATTTTTACAAGTACCTGTTGAGAATGACAACCTAACACACACAGTTTCATAACACACACACACACAATGTACATATAAAAAATGGACTATAATTTCGAGACAGATAATTTCCCAAATCCAGTTTCATCATAAAAAAGGTATTGCATAGCCTACATCTGTTGTCATGTATTTCTTCTGTAAATAAGTGTACATAAATTAAGATTCATCCTGTTGCTATGAGTATCTTCTTAGCATTTCATCCAAATGTACTGGATACACGTTGAAAAAAACGTAAAATTTAGTATATTTAAATCCACAAACATCACTCAAATCACTTATATGTTGCCATGTTCTACTACCATAAAAGTTTAAAACCAAAAGGTGAAAAGTACCTTCTTCCAAGATATCAAGGCTCTGCCTGTTAAATATGCGTTCTCTCTTACTTCCCTTTTCATAGTCATATTCAAAGCTTTCCTCTTCGTTTACTGACATTGCCAAAGTTATCCCAAACAGCCACGATATGATGCCTTAGTCTCACAGGAGATGGGAAGTCATTCCCTCGGAGGCTGTGTTTTTGGGGAGAGCAAAGCAAGGTCTCCACAAAGCAGAATACCATCTTTCCTCACTCACATGCTCAGCCAGGGAGCTCCTGATTATTTGTCCTTAGCACAACAGCTCTGCATTATACAGATGAGGTGGAGGAGGGAAGAGACCATCTGTCTAATAATTACTAGAAGATTTATGTTGTTCATCATACCAGCTCTGAAGGTAGCCAGTTTTTACTCAACAGCTCCACTAGCATATTTCAGACAAATCAAGTGGGCTGAAAGCCCCCTCCCCAGCACTCCTCACGTCAACAAGGTTCCCTCTCCTCTGCCCCTGTTCTTCCAGGCGAAGTGGTAGCTTCCCACAAGTGTCTCAGCAACACGGAAGTCCAACCCAGCCTCCAACTGTCACAGCTGGTGAAGGGTGTGCACCTTCACAGAGTTAAATCACCTCTCAAGCTGCCTAATGCTGCAAGTAACAGATTCCACAGGAGCAGGGAACAGCCAAAGCCTGTACCCATGCACACGCTAATCCCACCCAACGGAGAGATCTTCAAAGATGAGGCTACTGTATAGTATGGTCTGACCACAGCACCCACCACACACTAAAACCACTGTGTGAAGAACTGGGCTGGGGGGAAGGGAGTGGGTTTTTTTATTGTTTTTACAAAAAAGATTATGCTTGTACGAAGTATTTAACTGACATATCACATCAGCTGTCAAATGCCATGTTTTCTACAGTCATCTTTACTGTTCTGTCTGCTAAGGGAAACAAACCACCTCAAGTCCACATATGGCACCCTAGTACATTTTCAAGGCCATACATATCTCTTCTCTGTCCAACAATAAACAAAACTCCTTGTGCTCAGACCTCATGGTATCCAACAGGTTGCATTTGCTAAACTTTACTAGACACAAAGGGCAGGTTAACTTCTTTATTTAACTTTTTGCAGCTATAGATATTTAATGTTTGCCACGTTGCCTCCCTTACTTTCAATAGCAAACAGGTTCCCTTTGCCGCTTGCAGAGTGCGTTCCTACCTGTGTCAGGAGGCAAAGCAGTTGCAGGCAAAGTGGGGGCACGGCAAGGCACAGCAGCTCGTCACCCTCTGAGGGGACATAACTGCTAGGGAGGGAGACAGACAAACATTACAAGCCAGCAGAACATTAACAGTTAGGGTCATGTAGGAACAATTGCTCTATTACCATTTCTCTAGTGGTGTGAAAGTATGAGGTAGTATGAGATGGGAAGGAACTAATTTTACACATCATGATGAATTATTCTGTTTTAAGTTTTAAATTCTTGATATTTAAATACAAACAACATAGCAATGATTACAAACAACATAGCCAGAGGATATGAAATATACACAACTGCTTGCTGAGGAAAGGAACACTCATTTCTGAATAAAGAAAGATCTTACTACTCAAACCTAGCAACTTGACCTTTGACTGCCAAAGTCTACTGCAATATTCATCAGCAGCAAAAGCCTCAAAAACTCAACTGGGGGAAAAAACCCAAGATTTTCCCTTTCTCCCCATATCATAACATCAAAAGATGTAATTTTAATAATAATATAATGGGCATTACTTCTAGTTTCTGATTCCTTAGAGCTTTTCTGTGTCCTCATTTCTCCCCTATAATAGTAAATCAAAACTCTTAAAAAAAAAATTTAAAATCAGACAGTAAGAGTCTTAGGTACCTACTTGCCGTCCAGTGTCCATTTGCCCCATTTTGGTAATAGCTAGTGAATGGAAATTCAGAGAGTAACCAAAACAGTAAGTCATTTTAAAAGAATGCAAGAAGCACCTTTTAAACCTTAGGGACAGAGAAGTCCACCACACCAACCGTGTTGACATACTATGGTTTTAATATTGCTGACAAGTGTTCAACTATAGCTAACCAACTAGCTTATAAAGGAGAGCAGGGCAGTAGGCAACACACTGAAAACATGCATGTTGCTGCCCAATGTACATGACAATATAAGGAGAGTAAGTGAATATTCCCACAAGCTGACTTCTGAACTATGACTCATGTCAACTCATGCTGCACAGAAGGACTCTGACATTCAAAAGCTGACAGCAAGGTAAGTGTTGCAATGCCTATTTGGTATCAGCACATGATAAGTCCTGAATGCAAATTCATAATGGGTGGAGAAGGAATGTGTACCGTACCCTCACACTATCAACTCACTTTTAGTGCTGTTCTGTGTTAAGCCCTTTTAGTAGCGCAAGAATATTTACTTGCTAAAGATTAAGAGCCAGGTTTCCAGAGACCAAACAATAAGCAGCTATGGAAAAAAAAGTGCTAAATTTTATACAGTTCTGAAAAAATACATTCTAATCAGGAAAGATTTGAAAGAGATTTTTAATATTTCCTGTAAACACATACGCAGGGACTTAAAGAACATACCACATTGAACATTCATTTTTATGGGTTGCCACTGCAAAGTATATTTGGCATGTTTGCTGCAATCACCACACTGAATTAACGACTAAAGACATTTAGCACCTTTCAGGAAGCTTGCTAAGTGAGTTGCAATGCTTAAACCACACAGATGCACATGCCTTCAGTAACTTTGCCATCAAACAGGAAACACAAACCAGGAGCTAGCTTGAAGGAGGGTGAGGCTGGACACAATACAAACAAACCCTCTTATCCTGACTCATTATTTCCAAGGAACTCCAGTGCATTCAGATCATTTTAACCATCCCTTATCAATAGAAATATCTAGACTTTTGCACACTTAACCACCTTAATTTTAAACACAACTAACTAGTAATAACAATGCTCCATTTAGAACAAAGAGATTGTAAGCAAACAAGTTCTAAAAACAGCAGCTGAAACAGCAGCACTCAGATTTAAAATACATTGATGAAGAAATGTGCGTGTTCTGGAGTGAACTTTTCAGGGAGGGGGGATAAATTGGTCATTGAACATGTGCTTTCTAATGTGCTTGTTCAAATGTTTACACGTTTTGCACGTTTCCCATTCTTTCGAAATCCCACCCAAATTATCTTCCATCACTCAACCAAAGGGACAGCACATAACTTTTGCAGAAAGGGAAATTAAATGGGATAAAACAGGAAAATGCTTATCTGGAAATTTAGCAGCTAAGCAGATTAAAAAGGAAAAATACCTCTATACTGAAATGTAAACTACACAAAGACAACATCCAAGTAGAAGTAGCTCAGGTCTGACTGAATAAAAATAGAGGGTCAATGGAGGAATGAGGAAAAAGAAGTGACATGGCAAAAATCAGATAACTAGGAAAATTATATCAATGATTATATGAATATACCTGATAAATATGGTTGAACCTTGTTTATAGAGATAAAGGACATAGGAGCAAAACAAGGACAACCTAAATGAGAATTTTAGCTGACTACCTATAGAGCAAGGGCTGTTTCAGAGACTGCATGCTACAAGCATTCATAAGATTCTCATAGATTTAGATGGCATACCCACAGTCAGCATCTACTTAACATCCAGAATAACACCAGAGTTACTCTGTTGACACGGAGTATGGTCCACACTAAGGTATGAGGGAGACAATGACTCATCATAAATGCCCACTCACCAGCCAAGCTCCTACTGTAAGGAAGAAGGTGTCAAGGGAAGCATATTTTAAGTGAAAAGGTTGACTGCGCCACCCACAGAGCTGGCAGATGTGTGTTTGCTCTAACTAAGGTGCACAGAGGAGAAACATGGAGAACCAAGAACTCTCCAACAGCTGCAGCAGGAAATGTTAAATATTCTTCTAATGCTTCCTTTACAAGAGTGGTTTCAAAAAAAACAAACCAGCACAGTCTCTCACATCTGCAAAGGCACACTAATACAAGCAAGGCAAGGTTAAGTAAACATGCTTAAAACGGCTGAGAGGCCAAGCAGAAGCAGCATTAACATTGTTAACTATTGTTCAGCTAAAAATAAAGTTAGGGAGCCTGCTGATAATCGTTTCAGTGGTGTGGAAAATAGAACAGAGGATACGAGGTCCAAACAGTAACTGCAAACAGATTAAGAGATGAAAACGTTTCGATGTAAGCAAGAAGAAAATATAGGCAGGGCTTGAAAGTTATAGAGAAAAGTGAAAGCAGGATAAGAGGTACCAGAACTACCAAGAGAGTGAGATGAGGTTCCTTGGGCAAACATAAAAGGGGTTAGAAGCTTCAGCATGTGTGACAAACAGGGCACAGAGTGTGACTGGCAGCGGAAAAAAGGAAAAGACACGATTTTTCTCCACAAGAAATTGCTGAAACTTATGGCCAATAAGAGGAGGAGGAAAGAGCAAGTTGCACATACATGAAGTCATCTGGAATTGTAGGCAATGAACTCTCAGGCATTTGAGTCAAGTTGTTCAGCTAGAAATAAATGAGTAATGGAAGAAGCCACAAGAAAAGTCAATTTGATCCAAAGTCAACCTGGATTTCTCTGGAAAGCATCGTTCATTGAGAGGATGAAAAATATTGGCCTAAGAATAAGGCAGGGGGAGAAGGCTATTCATAAAGATTTCTACGGATATCTACTTGAACAACCTGATCTAGTGGAAGGTGTCCCTGCCCATGGGAGGGGGTTGGAAGTAGATGATCTTTAAGGTCCCTTCCAACCCAAACCGTTCTATGATTCTATGATACTTATCTGTTTATTTAGCTGTTTGTGAGATGGTGGGGTTTTTCTTTTTTTTTTTTTAGCCAAGTTGCATTGTGTGTGTTTTTTTAAGAATCTATTTGTTTTTTTCTCTCTAAAAAACCCTAGATGAACCTAGATTTTCATACTGTTATCTTTCACAATAAGAGTCTGCAAAAATTTCAACTTTTACTCTTTTATCATTGGCTCTGTCAATCTCAAAGTCTCCTATGAAAATAAGTACTTTCCTACTCAACTACACACTCACCCAAGCTCTTTCTCCCTCTCCATTCCACCTACATAATATATTTCATTAATGCCAAATAAGGTGGCAACTGTCACTCATGTTATAAAATATTGTACTTGAAAATTTATCTAAAAGGCAAAGTGTAATAGTGCTTATTTATAGAAGTTTCAATTTATTGTAACATTCATTAATACAGGTAATTCAATCCTCAGGTAAATAGACTGTGACATTTTATTGTCTAATTCCATCTACACCTACCAAAAATAAATTCTGTAAAGGACCTTATGTAAAGGGATTATTTCGTTATTCCAACATTAGAAAGTCTTTGTAAAGATTTGTAAATTTTAAGTTTTGAGCATTTGTTCATTTCCTTTTGCAAGGTATTAAAGAAATTATCACCACCAAATTCAAGTTGAAGATATCATTACAATGTCGGTCCGTACAGAAGTTAATTAAATCTGAGATAAAAGTAAGAGTCAGTTCTGCATGTATTAAGTTAAATAACAGCATTAAAGTCTTATATCTTGGTGTTATTTTTGAGTACTTTTTTCCTTGAAAAACAAGAAACCATATACTACTAAAATAATTATTTAAAACAGAAAAAAGTAAAACAACTGAAGTCACACCTTTTAAATGGAAATCTGGGTTCCAGTGGCTTTGACAAAGAATTTATGAACAATTTTATCACAAAAATAATTCTGTACAATAACATCTTGTGAGGTTTTCTATTAGTTTCAATGTATCACCGACTCTCCTCCAACATTATATTTACCAAAAAGGGTGAACTGGATTCACAATTGAATGCACACATACATCTGAGCCCGAGAGAGTCCCTGTATAGCAGAGAAATAAGCTCTCTAACTACGCTTCATCTTGTCTTAAAATAGATATTCAAAACAGGTCAGCTGAGCTGCAACTGCCTATCACTCTCTACTGAATATAAAAGGCACCTCAGGCAAATGACTCTGGTATTGACAAACACATGGTAGAAAAACCAAACATCAAGAGACAGGCATCTCATAATATGCCACCTGTTCTAGATTTTTGAAAAAGCTCCATCTTCTACTAAACTTTAAAGATGCCTTCTCTCACTACAATCAGAATACCTTTCTCCATCAACAGGAAATGCCAACACTATTATAAACCCAAATTAATATACTACTATCAAAAGCCAAAGACTATGCCTTCCACCGTACCTCTCAAATCCTTCTCTCTTTCTTGCACACTTCCATTGGGAGAAGCATAAGACAGCTAAACCCCATAAAGTTCCACTAAACCTTCTAAGACTACCATTCATTTGAGAGGCTGAGACAGGACTGACAGCACTATCTTTCAATCATGTAAGAAGTAATATTTCAATTAAAAAAAAAAATTAAAAGCATTATGCCTTACCTACTGGAGAGGTTTTTCCCCTATCGGACATTAAACCGTGCTTTCTCTTAGGGGAGAATTTTCCAAATACTTCAAGCAGCTGGCCAGCATATACTCTAACCAACTCCCTGTAGATCTCAGCTCATGGAATAAGTATGCTGGGCAGGGGCTCAGCACTCACTTGTAAGCCCAGAATCAGACCAACAACTACAGTGCTCCTGAGGCCCTGACCCCACAAGGTATTTAAATGCTTGCCCAACACCTGTTGCTTATTCCATTACCATGGCACTCCCATAGTTTTTCCAATGCAGCACACACCTTAAGATAAAATTGATGAGCAGAACAGCTTTTAGCTCAGACATTCAGGCATGCCACAGTTCTGCATAATGCCACTTGGAATAGACAAAGGACCATAAAAAAGAACAGCAAAAAGAAGGCTGGCTGTACTTTAACCTGAGGAAAAAATCAGCTACAGCTTTTAATGACAGTACAACTGTTCTATTTCTTAAGCTTCTAAAACCAGGCCAACCCAGTCTGTTACATCATGTGGATTAATCAGATGCTACAGTATTTACTAGGGTTAAACCTAGACGATGAAGGTTACATAATGGATTCAATCCAACTTAAAGGGGTCAGATCTTACAAATAAATATGCACCTTTCCTCTTTCAACACCGGGACAGGAATAATCAATTAAACATAAGAGAAGTTCAAGTTTAACAAGCTTCTGAAATTGCATTCAGTTCCGAAATCTAGACAAATGGAGGCACATGCCACCCAAAAGACCATAAAAACCCATTCAAATTTTGTCAACACATCTTTACTCTTCACATCCCCTCTGATATTCTTATCAGGGCACTATGAAATAACTTTGTGTACTACATATGCACAACATCTCCTGGGCCTATCCTTGCTCCTTTCTGTTCTTTGCTTCACTGTGATCTTGGACTTGCCTTGTTTAAGCCAAGCTCTCCAACCAGAATAACAATCGATACACAACTACTGCTTTCCCAAAGGCTGCATTTTGGTTTAGAGGTTACCACTAAGTGCTACCAATGAGGAAATTTTTCCACTCTGCTGAGAGTACAGTTTAGCCATTCATGACCCTTCCTCATGTGCCTTCTATCAGAAGTCTGATGAAAATATTCAGTGCTCTGATAAAGGAATAATTGCCCAAGCAAACATCAGAAAACCTGCAAGAGGCCCAGAAGATAGTGCTTGACAGAGTTTGTAATTTTTCCAATTCAAAAAGTTAACCTGCTCACTTATAAGAAGCTAGTGTGAAATATGTTTCACAGACAATAATCAGACAGAAAACATCTACTGCCTATTAACACATTAAATATATACGTATTACAGCATATTGGTAATGCAGAAAAAACACAGACTTAAAACTCAAAACAATACAGAATCTTACAGTAAGTGTACTTAAATTCAGATAAATTATTAAACATACAGTTAGCATTTCAAATCTCTCTCCCCCTGCCCAAAGATTACTCATATAACGCATATGCTCCTCTGCCACTCCCTTTGAAAAAAAGAGAAAGCTATACAGCAGTCTCTTGTAGCATGCTCACAAGAGATGTTGAGGGGTGTTGCCTTTTCCAAGGTATTTCATTTTTAGAACCATTGAATAACGATGCTCCAGTCTTAGAATCTCCAAATTCTGCAACAAGAGACTAGAAAAATATTTACCATCTGTGCATTCTTCGTAATACCAGTCCAGTTCATAATAATCTGCTTCAATAAATTTCTGCATAGTCAGGATCCTTCAGCAACATAGACAAGATTTCACTTCGCTGCTAAGGTCAAGTGAAATGCAGCCATGCCTTCCTGCCTTGGCAAAGTACCACAGCACAAGGAAGCTTATAGGAAGCTAAAAATGAACTGCACATCTTCAATGAGGACACAACTAAAATAAAAGGGGGATGTGGAGGGTGTATTTGGAAAAAAATAAAAATAAAATAAAAAATACAAAAAGGATGCAGAAGGGAGAAGCAGATGCCCTAGCAGCTCCTCTAATAAAGAAGCTCTGCACAGGAGCCTTGGATGGGCGTTAACAAAATCATCCTATCAAAAGGCTGATGCGCTGACGTGGGAGACACACACCACTGCCTGGCTGTTTCTAACTCATTCCTCCCCTCCCTAGTCTCCACATCTCTTTCAGCCTAACATGTTGCCATGGAGATGAGCTGGCTCCAAAGGCAATGCAGAGATGAAGAAAATGCATTTTGCTGTTGCTGGCTTTACAGACTAGAAGTACCCCTCCATACTGGAAACAAAAATCCTTGCTCAGAAAGATGATACAACTCTCTGCTGACTGCTCACCGAAAAACAGCATCATGCCATCACAATTCACTGGGTACATGCAGTACATGAATAATGAAAACCTAGTCCATTACTACTCTTCTCCACACTGTTCGATAAAAGCCTGCCTTCCCCATGGAAAATTAAACTACGTTACTATTTTGTTACACTATTCTGGGATGATATGATAGAATCCTTTATGCATCCTATTATTGCAAAAGTAGAAAACAAAAAATGAAAGAATCAGAAAAATCAGGAGTGCAACACATTTCCCCTTGCTATAAAGCTAATCTGCTTCTACTTTTTGCCCTCTCTATGAACCACTCATCCTCTTTTTTTTCGAAGCACCTAAGCTTCATAGCCAGAAACAAGGAGTTAGGACAAACTTCTGCTGCTCTACTACTAAAAATGCTGAAGTCATCACACAGAATAGCTTAACATTTGTGTTCAATGTTTTGGAAATGAAAGACTTCACTCTTGCAGCACCCAATAAAATTATGTTTAAGCTATTAGACGAGAATCTGTCTGAGGAACACATGGCATTAAGTCATCATCATACATAGCAATTCAAAAAGCATGTCTGAAGCTGTACAGATATAGTTACCAAAGGGATTGACATCCATTTTGTTCATAACTACCACATATTCTTCACCCCTTTCTCCCCCTCTTATTAGGAAACAGTATTTCTTTGTGAACACCAGTAGAAGCACTGGGATAGATTAAGTTGCAACGCATGTTAGTAACACAAGGTAGGCAGTCATATTGGGTCTGACCAAGGAGGTGCCTGTCTAGCCGAAGACTTCATCTACAACAACAGCCATGAGCAGGTAAGAGAGAACTAGTCAATACTTCAATTGCCCTCTCAAACTCCAACTTTTTCCCACTTCAGAGAACGAGACAGTCTGAGACTGATACAGTTTCTAATTTTATCAATTCTTGAAGGACTTATCCTGTCTGTTCTTGAACCCATGTATGTTTTTAGCACCTCCAACATCCTCTTGCAAGGACTTCCACACATCTACTATACACGATGCAAGAAACCCTCACCTTGTGCTTTGAAACTCCCTTTTACTAACTTAATTCGATGCTTCCAGCTCTGGAAATCTGAACACTCAAGACATATCTCCTTTCCAAGCACTCACGATGTTGCAGATTCCTATTATGCTCACCCTCATTCATGTCTTTTCTAGGTTGTTACCACTTATTCTACTCCCTGACTGGTACCACTTTGCTTTACTGTAACAGAAATAGGTAAGGAATAGTCAAGCTATGCAGATGAAAATACACCTGTTTCATGACCACATTAGTATTTCAGCTTCATTGGTATAAAAAATTATCAATGCAGTAACTTTAAGGTTGGTAATTGCCACATGCCTTTTATATATTGATAGCTGAAGCACACATTAACAGATCTGTTCATGTGTCTGCCACACATCTGCCAGTGGCAGTTGCCTATGTTGTTCACTCAGCTCCAAAGTTCAGACCAGGGCCAAATTCAAACACATTTTTGTCTGCAAGTACATTATTTCACTGGAAAATAACATGTTTCTAAGTCTGGGGGGAAAAAAACAACACTACAGTCATCTTACAATATAGTAACCTATTTGGCAATATACACAAGATTCCCCTTTACTCAGCACTGGTGAGGCCATCCCTGGGGCACTGTGTCCAGTTCTAGGTTTCCCAGTGTAAGACAGAGAGGGACATACTGAGGAGGGTCCAGTAATAGGCCATGAAGATGAAGGGACCAAAGCATCCTTTCTATGAGAGGAGGCCGAGAGCACTGGGACTGTTCAGCCAGAAGAAGAAAAGACTCAGGGAGAACCTCATCAATGCATGTAAATACCTGAAGGGAGGCTGCAAAGAAGATGGAGCCAGGCTCTTTCCGGTGGGGCCCCGTGACAGGATCAGAGGCAACAGGCACAAACTGAAATACAGGAGGTTCACCCTGAAGATAAGAAATTTTTTTTTTTTTAAATGTGAGGGTGACTGAGCATTGACACAGCCTGCTGTAGGCGACCCTGTTTGACCAGGGTTGGACCTGATGACTTGTAGATATCCCTTCCAACTTCAACCATTCTGCTACTCTGATTTTGTAGCTCAAGGGCCTCCACCCATTTACTTAAGTTGTTTAACTGCCACAAGCTAAGACTCTTTGAACTTCTTTCATTATACAAAATACTTCTTTTTAACTTCCTAGACAGTAGGAATAAGGGCACATGGTTTCAGACAACCGTGAACTTTAAAGATTCACAGAGACTATAGTGCTAGAGCTCTTCCGCAAATACAGTTCCCCCCTGCCTCTGTGAGATATTCCCTTGCCCCTGTGAAATATTCTTGGCTGGGCAGCAGACCACAGGCTGTGTCTAAACCACTCGTTTTGTTCAACTTCACACTTACGTCCCTGTCCGTTCTGCTTCCCAAGCCAGCATTAGCCACCTGGGGCCAAGGCCTGCAGCTCTCCTGCAGTCAGTCTCCAGCTGAGGAGATCCAATGTGTGTACTTCAGTTATTGCTGGTGGACAACTGAGTTGGTGTAATACCCAAGTAAAGTCAGTCAACCTGCTCCAGGCTGGAAGCACTGCTATTCTTGGGAGGCTACCTCAAAGCAAAACAACACAGCCTTAACCAAGGCACTGCCACATTTACTGGTACTTCCCTCCCATTTATAGGATACCAAAATGCAAAGTCAACAAGAATTGAATAGCTTGCACCTGAGCTTGGCTGCCAGAATGAAGGCTGGTGTCTTCAGCTTCTGCTGCTCCATACCCACCACAGACCAGGAAATCTTCATGCCCTATTAGCTTCTAGCCTTATACATAAAAAACACAAAAATCATTCTTATCTCCCCACAGAGGGGACAGAGGCTATCCCAGCCGCTGTTCTTACATCAAGCTAATCTTAGCCCTCTTGAAATCAAGAGGCACACTGAGATAACAAGATTCTGAAAAACAAAACTTGCTTTCATTTTGACAGAAATTGCATCATTTTTGGCTTCATTTTGCTGATTAGATTTTTGTTATGCCCCATACTGATGTGAAAGCAATACAGTAAGTATACATGAACTTCAGGTTAGCAAACCACAAGGATTATATAAAGTCACTAAAAGCCTTTGGACATGCAAAGGTCATACAATTATTTTTTTAAAAAATCATATTTTGAATAGCACAAGCATTTGTGCCAGATGTAATCATCCTGCCCTCACAATGTGCCATCTTAAAACAGAGAAATGTGAGAAGCCACTCCAGCCCTAGATCAGTCTTGTAGAATTTCAGTTATGCATATTCACAAGGCAAGAACTGTGCATGCTATTAAATGCAATTAAGGCTACACTATTAAAATATTGCCAGAGAAAAATAAAGGTTCCTATGGCAACATTAACTCAATTGCTCTGCATATAAGCTATTTGTTCCACTTGTATTATTTTTGTCCAAAAGGTAAGTTCATCCTGGTAATGCTATTAAACAAGAATTTAAAATATAAAGAATGAACATTGGCTACCAGCTGAAATCGCTGCAGGGACTCTTTCCTTTTTATTTCCTGACACTTTAAACAACAGAGATATTCAACAGGGTAGAATTTTCTTCTCGCTGTCCTCGCCTCTGCACACACACACCCCTTCCAATGAGACAGAATAAAAATAGTTCAGGGTTTGGGTTTTTTCTTTGTTGTATTGGTATTTTTCTACAGATCTGATTGGGAACATATTGGTGTAATCCAGAAAGGCATTACTTTTCTGTGGAGAAAATCACTTGTGTGGTCAAATGATTTCAGAATAAGAGACCTGGAAATATGGGATAAGTGTATGATCTTCCCAGTATGAAGACAGAAACCCTGGACAGACAGAATACTATATATCCAGGTATATAGATATAGACAGATAAATAGATAGATAGAGAGAGATATATATATAGATGCAAGCATCTCTTCAGTTACATGAGAAATTGTAGCTCTATAAAAGCAGGAGCTAGAAGGGTTGTCAAGTTGAACATGAAAGTCTGACCAGGCCAACAAAGCAGCTGCATGCTTGCAGAACCTATTTTCCATCTCTGCAGCCCTACTTTTCCTTCCTACAGCTGTGTATTGGATTAATCTTATCTAAAACTTATCGGAACAGTACATTTTTCTGGTGGACTACTTCTACAAACATAGAGCCTCTCTGTATTCAAAACTCCGTATTACAACACTACATTTGACTGGGGTATTACTGTGTTACTTGCCTAAAAGGTCATATAAAACTTGAGGTTAATAAAGACTTCAGGTAATAGATCTGTGACTATAAGGGACTTGCTTTTTCCTGTTCCAAAACTAAATATGGTTATTCACATTTGTCCAGCATTCCTTCCCAGCTGCTAGATTCTATTCTATTTTCCTATGTTCAGTTTTAAAGCAAGCAAAACAAAAAACCCAACAAACCACTTTTATTTGTTCTCCACATAGCAAAAGAGACTGATAAAGAATTCTGGTAGCCAACTGTGATCAGCTAGACTGATCACCCCTTAAGTTTGCAGTTATCAACAGATCTCATTAGTCAGAAAAATTGACTTGAAAAGCTCATGAGCCCTCCCTTCCTTTTTGCTGGAATAGTGCCATTGGCCAACACTAAACTGATTTGCCTAAATTAGCCAGGTTATAAAAATCACGCAAACCCTTTTCCTTGTTTGAAGGGAATTTGACAAAGATAATTTCAACTACCCCATTTATAAACATGGTCTCTGAAGAAATTTGTAGCAGCACACTCAAGGATGCAGTGAACCATGTTGCTAGGGTGCAAAGCAGCAGCAAGTCATGTCTGCTGGCAAATGGAAGAATTCAAAGAATGTCATTACACAGTATGTCACTATAAATCATGAGTTCCCATGCTTAGTCATTCTCAGCTTCCTTCTCCAAAATTTTTCCAATTCCAGGAGAATCCTCTGAAACTGAACATTGGAGCTGAATGCAGTGCTTCCATGGCAGCTACAGCAGTGTATTACCTCACATTTGATTAACTCTGGGTCTCATTTCTTCTCTTGGCTACAGCATCACATCAGGATGTTCAGATAATTAAACACCACATCCTTTCATTATTTTCATCCAAGTGTGAAGACTCCATTTCCCAGTAGCCAAATAAATTTTAAGAACTAATTCTTATTAGTCATCACTTATCCTGGGTTATAGCTTAAGTACCCCCTCTAAAGATGCTAATAAATTAAAATGCTTGGATATTTAAATATTAATCTTTCTACCAATATCTTCAAAAAATAATTAAAAAGGAAAGCTAAGTAGCCTTGGGTCCATGCTCCTGAGTGACACTGCCCAGCAGATTCTGTGACTGCCAGCCTTTGTGGTTGGGGATTGGACTGAGGAGCTCAAAAAAAAAAGTCACAGGAAGGGAGAAAAATCTGCTCTAACAAGCCACAGCAGCATAGCCAAGGGTCACTGTTGACTATTATCCTGTATGGATCAACACAGAGGGAAACTCATCACATATCCACTAGCAGATTATAAACAAGCATCAATCTCAGCATGTAGTCCAAAAACTGCAACGACATTTTTCATAAGTCATTCAGAAATCAAATGCCCTTCTTGCTTAATTGCTCAGATTTCAAACCTCACATGTTCATACAAAACAGTTACAATAACAACATTCAGTGTCCAAGCCTTATGAAGCTTAACAGAATACTATTAAAAGTCAAAAGCTAGATTTGAAAAATCCAAGCTTAACTGTTGTTGTCAAGTCATCTGAATTCCAGTCAAAATCAGAGTTGTGTAAAAGGAATCCCATAGGAATGAAATAGCCAACTGCAATCACTATTTTGCCTAAGAGTTTTGATGTAGGTTGTGGAGACAGATTTAAGACAAAGGATTCAAACATTCCCTTAGCATGTAGTTTTCTTTCCCACTACAGAGAAATTGGCTCAGTTTATGCTAGGCAAGACCACAATGCCTGTTGTTGTATCTTGTGAAGCACACCCTACATTATATTTAAAGGAGTTTAGGCAGTATAAGACCTTGCTGGCAATGGCAGAACGTTACTGGCCTCAACAGAACGCTGCAGTGTTTCAGAGACATTTTTACTTGAAGTTTGCTTTCCACCGTGAAAAGAGCATGAAGGTACCCAAGATCATAGTAATTATGATAGAACAGCCCTCATTACTGCAAAATACCAAGAAAGCAACAATCAAAATTCTTCTCAGAAATCAACACTTTGCAATTATTAAGACAAAAATATCATCCAAGTATCACAAAGAATTTAAGAAATTTGAAAGTGATGTTGCAGAAGTTACTTTAGCTCATTTTATAGTTCTGCAGCATTATTATCCTTGACTTATCTTGTATTACAACTTACACAACATCTATATAAGCCTACAAGAACAGAACTAGTAAGCAAAAGCATAATTCATTTGACCACTAAGGAAAACTAGTTTGTAAATTTAGTTTATTGACAGAGAACAGAGAAGTGCTCAACAGAGAACCTAGGTTTTGGGTAATTACTGAAATCAATGTATGCACACACACATCCACACCCCTCAAAAACCTCCCTGCTTTTTTATTTTAATAGGTTGTATCTTGACGCATTTGTACCCAGTACACATGGCTAGAAGATTAGAGCAGAACATGTTCAGTAGACTGGAGAACCAGAAGAGAGTCAATACTAAATGCACATCACTGGCATACAGCACTCGGGCATCCAAGAAAGGAGTGTAACATAAATACTTGCCCTGTACACACTTTTATATGACAAGTCTTGCTAGTCTGAACTCAATAATCAAAACAGTTTAATTTATAGTTTCTCATTATACACAAGCTGCACAAGATATTTCATTTTACTGAAAACCTTCACAGACCACAGTGGCTTCTCTACTCTATCTTTGCACTGAAGCTCTCTTTTCGTCCACCCACCCTTGTGCTTACCTTTTAGTACATGTTTAATGCTTGTTTTCATATTTTAAGGAGAAATAATAGAATACAAGACCAGATAGCAGTTTGGGAACATCAAGTTACTTTTGAGAACAGTTGTACTCCATGCATCCTTTACAGTACAGTCCAATATGTCATTACGCTCTATTAAAGATGGATGTACAAACCCAAGGAGACCTAAATAAGCAATCAACAAAAATCTGGAACCAAAATGGAGATGTCCATTAAGACAGCGGCCCTATTAAAAGCATCTACACTCTTTCCACTCTGCAATCCAGAAAAGATAATTTCTCTCTTCACTCAAAAATGATTTGACTATTTTCCTAAATCCAAGTGTTCCTTTGTGATATGCTTCCTATGATGAAAACAAAACCCATCCTTGTCTGTCTCCCGAAACAGTACCTGTTCAGCCACAGTAAAACAAGTATGCGTGAGCATTAGTTACTAATCTACTTTTTAACGGAACGAAGATGCATCTGTATATTTAAAAGCTTGATAATACACCACTATAAACACCCATCAGCTCTTCAGAAAACTACATCATTTCAGTGCTTCTACTTTAAACGACAGCGATGCAGCTACCAGTTACCTTACATGCTGAATCACTCCTGGAAGTAATATTTCTCATGGGAGCAAACACAAACACAGATGAAGTCAAACTAGAGAATGCTGTTACTACAAGTGATTTTGATTCTTTCAAAGATAATGGTCTCTGTAGACACCTGAATCTATCCAAAAACCACAGAGCCTCTCATTAAATATAAATGAAACTAAAAATCACAAATAGGTATGCAGTATCACCAAGCCCGTATTAACAATCCTGTTTTATAGAAAAAGATAATACTAGATGGATAATGAGAACAAATTATAAAATGTACAATGGGTATATGTGAACGTGTAAGTGCATATGTCTAATACAAAAATCACGTACTATAATTCATATACAAATGACATTTTAAACAGCAAATAAATTCTTTGCAAATACTGTTCTCAGAGATAGTCCATGGAGAATTAGAGCACTGTTTTCTGAGTGCAGCTTGAAATTTTGCTTTGGGGTTATAATTCAATTAGAGCTTTTCACATAACATTTGACAAACATGTTTTCCCTTTCAAAATGAAGACGATAGTACAGCTTAAAAGGTATTTCTTTTCAGAATCAGTTTACTTGCTAGGCTTAAGATGACCATATTTATTAATCCACTTCAGGGCACCTTACTAGACTTAAACAAAAATGCATTTCAGAAATTATTTTCATATTGAGTAGAAATTTAAAATTTGGTCACTATATTTTAAAATTCTTTCAAAAGGGTAACTACAAATCCAATTGTACATCAACTCACATATACTGTATATTTATTGTATATGCATATATACACTTCTTAAGAGATGGATACATATATATTTAGAACCTCCCACTTTCCTAATCCTGTGGGCCTCAAAATATTTTTAAGTAAGCCAGTACTGAGGTTCAAATGTTCAGACATCTGTCTTGTTCAAAACTCAAAGTTAGCTGTGACAGAGCTGAAGATATGGAACACAATAAAGACAGAGGTTAAAGAGTCACTGAGTATGGTAACTGGCCACAAATGTGTTCAGTATCTAGATTAGAAGGAAGGAAAAAAGCTGCTCTCAATTACCACCCCTGCAAAATCAACCTCTACTGCCCTTGCATGGCAGGAGGACAGGTATGCAGTTATAACCACTAGAAAAACAGAAGTGTTCCTCTTCCCCAATTCCAGTTCTTCACAGTAGGTACCCGAACATTATCAAAACAATGAGTTAGAGTGAACGACTGTCACTATTGGGTTACCATTCTGATTATTTCCAACCTAAGTAGTTACACTTTAACTGATGTGGTGAGAGGTTATAGAATGTATGATAAGTTCTCTCCCTAAACAACAGAAAGCCTTACAAAAGACATGATATTTACATATACTAACAATGCACAATATTTACATACATTAAAACATGCGCAAACATCCCCCTTGTGTCCAGTATTTCTCAGTCTGAGAACACTTCCTGAATAAAACCACAACATATCTTTCCCTCCCTGACTTAACTATTCATATTATATCTTTGTTTCGAAGTTGATCAACACTACAACACCAGGAACCATATGAAATCAAAAGACTTAATTTCACACCTAAAAATATTCTGCTCTAACTCAGGTTTCAATACCAATTTTATTTTAATTATCTTTGAGTGTCTCTAAGGAGCTTGAAGAAGGTATAGCAACAGTCTGTATGTGTAGTGCACTTAAATTCTGATACAAGTATTTATTTTGCAGTGAATCCTTTCGTGTTGCAGCAAAATCAATTGATTTTTCCTTCAGTTAAGGAAAACTTTGACAGATCATGAAATTTAATTTTTGTTATTTATTCAATTTAACTACATCCATGGAGTTCTTAGACCACAACGATACTGTTTTGAAAATAGCATAAATTTGTAAGGTTAAAC
This sequence comes from Phaethon aethereus, assembly GCF_964289735.1. Taxonomy (NCBI): domain Eukaryota; kingdom Metazoa; phylum Chordata; class Aves; order Phaethontiformes; family Phaethontidae; genus Phaethon; species Phaethon aethereus. Next base: position 122,123,728 of record NC_138582.1, on the reverse strand, counting down.
TAAAATTTTCCAATGGACAAGGTACAGTATTTGCTCACCCCCTCATCAAGGTTTTTAAAACAAACTAAACAGGTACAGGAGTGCCTTAATTGCAGCACTGAAAATGAATCATTGTGCAAGCAGCCACACCCTGGAAAACACTCTCCAAAGTGATGATGGTACAATTCACAAGACTTTTCGGCCAAACTACGTAAATAATATTTTTATTCTGGTAGTTAATTTTTCCATAAACCAATGTTGGCAATCAATGCTATAGTTTCCAAACATGCCAAAGTTCTATGATTTTGCACTTTCATGTATAGATGCATTATATGCCTTGTTCACAATAAATGAACAAGGGTAAAGTCAGAGATCTCAGTTTCCAGGATATCAGTCTAAGGCTCAATCCAATTTGCCTAAATTTCTTAAACTACTATCCCCACACAAGCATCTGTATATAAGCAGTAAGGAATAAACTTTTGTTTATGGAAGTTCTCCTTGCTCAGTTCCTCTTCTTTAAGCAGTTATTTCCCAATGAAAGCTAAAAAAGATACTTTGTGGCAGGAATTACCACGAATGACACTCAAATTTTTAATTCCAGCTAGCTGATTGGATGAAATCTTCCATCACAGCAACATGGTAAAGGTGCAGTCATTATGCTTGTAAGGTAAAAGCTGGATGAAATTGTTTAAGTACCCACAGTTCCAGGCAGCTACTGCTATCTGATTCCTCTGTTGTACATAGCTTCATTTTGCATCCATCCCCAAGAGTCATGCACCATTGCAAGTGACATGCCCCACCAGCATCCCAGCTGGGAGAGTTAGGAAGCTTCCACATGGGTTTTGGATTTTCTTGGCCCACTAGCAAAACACCTTTCCCATGGTTATTGCAACAGTCCACCCACATAAGCACTCTTATTCATGAGACAGGACCAATACAGTTAAAGACTTTGGAGACCTGACATTTCTAAGCATTTCTTTAAGCCAGCTTCTGCCATCATTATAACAGCACTAAGACTGATATAAGACAAGGAGTTGTACTACAACTGATTCCGTAGATAAGCTTCACCTTGCCTCCCCCCCGTCCCACTCTTTGTGTGTGACTGGGGAGAGGTGGAGAGCATACATAAGCTATGTACCAAAATACTTACTGCCTTCTACTGAAGCATTCAAGGTGGAAATTCAGTTCTTCATATTCTTAATGCTTTTATTTACCAGCCTTGCTTCTTACAAAGTCAATTGTCCAGGTGCTTCAAAATGCAATGAAGCCATCTTTGCAAGAGTTCGTGTTGAGCCCTGTAACTCATCCCTTCTGAGCTCCACCGTGCCTCAGTAAGCCCACCTAAATCCATCTACTACTACAACCTAATGTAAATCCACTGCTATGTGAGTCTTAACTATGACAGCTTTAGCATATAAGCTATTGGCTTGATGCTCTGCAGACTATTTTAAAGTGCAGCACATTCAGAATAGCAACAAAATTGCATCTTCACGTGAAACCGCAGAGGGGGAAAAAAAGGAAGACTCATTTAATCATAAACTACTTAATAAATCACCAACTAGAGGAAGAATCACAGGATTCTTCTCTAATTGCACAGCTAAATCAATACACACAGTGGAAGAACCCAGAGACACATGAATCCATTCACCATGATAAAAGCATCTACAGGTTCAAACAAAAGAATGAAAAACCAAGAAGGTCACAACTCCACATGCTTTCCCTCCAGGAACAAAAGGTAGCTTTTTGTCCAATAGTATGAATATGAACAAAAGCAAGAATGAAGGGACAAACCAACACAACCAAATGCCGAGTTTGGTTCTTCACAAGTCTTTCCCAGAAGCTTCAGTTGCAGAAAAATTATTTGATGTCATGCTGTGATGCTGGCAGTGCCATCAGACAGTGCAATGTGTCTAAGAACACATTCGAAAAAGCAAATGTGGGAACAGATCTAAGCTTTCTACACTGTATAGATACAGAGGTTTCACTCCCTTGCCAGAGAGATCACAAGCAAAAAGAAGTATTTCAGTTTTACCTGTACTTGATAATGTGGAGAGGTGGATGCACAAATTACAAATACAACTGCTGTTCTTGATTAAATGTTTCCTTTGTTTTCTATCTATCACAAACTTTAAGTCCAAAGCAATAACAGCTCTTTTGCTTTCCACAGTTGTAACATAATTGCACAGATACTTCAGAAAAAGTAACAAAAAATAGCACGATTTTATTTGTTCCTCAGTACAATTTCTGAATTTTTTACTTACGGAAGTATTTCAAGGTCTCTTCTATTTGCTCAGTTGTTAAGTCAATATTCGCATCAGGGGAAATGAGAGGTGTATGAAGCCAGTCGTCGTGGTCATAACCATAGATTGTATCTGCTCTTAGCTTATAATGAGGCAGCTGCTCTTCCAGTAGACTGATGATTTCAACTTCAGGAAGATTGGTACTATTGCACACATCTGGCAAGAGAAATAGGACAATCTCTGTTAGCTACTTTGAATTGAGTACTATACATACAAGCTAGCAAAGATGTCAGTTTGTTTTGAGAGCAGCAAGATTTTTCTGCACATAAAGAATAGGTAGAGACTAATAGGTTTAGAAGATATAACTAGCACAAATTATCCCCAAATAGCATTATTTACTAGCAGAAAATACAAGGGTATACTCTTAGGAACAAAAAGCCTGTCTCTAGAAGCAGGGACTCACCTATTGAAGAATAAGGTGGGGGTGGGGAAGAAAAGTGAGCATTGACCAAGACAGGGTAGTTACAATCTGGGTATGGAGAAAGGATTAGTGCATATAGGAATTCACATTTTTTATGTTCTACTTGACAGATTATTTTTAGCTTGCAAGCTTTACATATCTCCTTAACTTGGTCTTTGACCACAGTTTAGTACCATTGTATTTTTTGCCACTGCTGCTGGCAGATTTTTCTCAAGAAAAAGAAATCCAGGATTGCAATAGCAAACTGTCACAGTTCACACTTAAGACGCACTGGTAAAGTTGGCTGCAAGAACTTTTAGGGCACCTTTTGACAAGATCTCGACCTGCATTCTGTGATGTCAGTCTCTCATGTTCCCAAGTATATCAAGTTTGCACACAGTTTTAAAAATGGATATCAACAGCCACCAACAACTGCAAAAACGTCGCAATTAAACTTGAAGATTTAAATTTAGGACAAGAGGCAGCCGAGTAGTTTTAACACAAAAAATTACAATTCAACATAAAAACTTTTTTACCACGAGGATGGTTAAACATGGGAACAAGGGTGCAGAGAGGCTACGAAATCTGCCATCCTTGGAAAGACTGACAATTCGACTAACCAAGGCCATGAGCACCCAGTTTGACCTGCTTTGAGTAGAAGTCAGAACAGGTGACCTCCAGAGGTACCTTCCAACCTATATTATTCTATAATGAAGAATTTTGTGTGTGTGTGTGAATACCCAAAACAGACACGATAAGTTTAATTTCATATAGTCATTAAAATATATGTATTTAACTATAGTGTCTTGCTAAGTAATTATTAAGAAACAGAGCAATCCATGGTGTGTCTTCTGTAAATACTTAGTGCATCAATATGCCCATTTCCCATTTCCATGCCAGGACAAAAAGAAAAAAAACACACCCCCAAAATAAGAGCAAGCTATCTAAGCCTATTTCGGAGGAGCAAGCACTCAGGAATCATAGAATCTTTGGGTTAGAAGGGACCTTTGAAGGTCATCTAGTCCAACACCCACCCCCCCCCCCAAAGAGCATCAACAGCATCAACATTCAACTACATCAGGTTGCTCAGAGACCTGTCCAACCTGAGCTTGAATGTGTCCAGGGATGGGGCATCTACCACCTCTCTGGGCAACCTGGGCCAGGGGTTCACCACCTTTGTTGCCAAAAATTTCGTCCTTAGATCTAGTTTGAATCTATCCTCTTTTAGTTTAAAACCGTTACCCCTTGCCCTATCACTACAGGCCCTGCTAAAAAGTCTGTCCCCATCTTTCTTAGAAGCCCCCTTTAAGTACTGGAAAGCTGCACTAAGGTCTCCCTGGAGCCTTCTCCAGGCTGAACAATCCCAACTCTCTCAGCCTGTCCTCACAGGAGAGTTGTTCCATCCCTCTGATCATTTTTGTGGCCCTCCTCTGGACGCTCTCCAACAGGTCCATGTCTTTCCTGTGCTGAGGGCTCCACAGCTGGACTCAGGACTCCAGGTGGGGTCTCACCAGAGCAGAGTAGAAGGGCAGAATCACCTCCCTTGACCTGCTGGCCACCTATCTTTTGATGCAGCCCAGGATATGGTTGGCCTACTGGGCTGCGAGCGGACGTTGGCAGCTCATGTCCAGCTTTTCATGCACCACTACCCTGCACTTGGAAGGCTTCTCACATGCTTGTGCAATGCAGCTCCATCTTTAACCAGTGCTCTACCTTTTACAACTGTTGCCAAGACTCAATCCACAATAAATACCAAAGACTATCAAGGCCCTGAGTGCACCCACAGGCTTTTACTGCCCTGACCAGGCTCATCAGGGACCCTGTCCAGCACCCTGTGCCCAGTGGCCCAAGAGCCCCATTGAAAACCAAGCCCCCTGTCCTCCCCTGTGCCCAGGTCTGTCCCCTGCTGATACTGACTTATTGCCTGGGCTTCCTGGATTGACTACAGACCCACTCAGTACCTGGCATTTGTCTCATGATCACTGGAGAATCAGTTTTAACCATTACTGCCAGCACCTTTGCTCTGCTCAGGAACAAAGAGACTGGGTTCTGCCAACAAGGATCCTGCCCTTCCCATCCTGTGGTCACACTAAGCTGCTGGCAGGGCTGTAATGCATTTTTTAGTTGCTGACAATATTGATCTCGTGCCTGCAACCATCCGAGTTCAGAAAAGCCAGATGATCTTCTGAAAAACACCTGCTGACACCAACTAAAGCCCCAAGACATTTGTGTGTACATGCATACACATCTATCTTTGTATTACCTAACTGCTTTCAATGTCAAGAACATGGGGCTGGATTTTTTTGTTGGGCTTGTGGCCGGGGACGGGGCGGGGGGGGGTGCATTGTCTGAAATGTTAGTTTCCCCTCTTAAAAAAATGTAAGAGTCTACACAGCCTGACTGAGGCGGTCTTATTGGGAAAAAGGAAATAAAAATGTTTGAAAAATCCAAACCCTTAGTGTCTTTCTGCTTTTAATTAGTATTACAAAAGAAATGGACTGACTTTATAAATGAAAAGAGAAAGTTGTGGGCAAATAATTTTATGCAGAGAAGTAAACTGGTTTGCTGTATCATAAAAAGTAGCAAAAAATAGAATGCAAAAGAAGAAGTTACAAATAAAATTTGAGGAGAAAACCCCCACATGCGCACACAAAAGGAACCTATAGAATTTTATTGTGGAAACAAAATCCACCGGAATGTGAAGGACAGACAGTAAAGAAATAAGAATTACAGTGGAATACAAGTTAACCAAGACAAATTTTCTACTCTACCATATAATAAATCCCAAGTGTTTCTAAGATATTAGTAAGTAACTGGAAAAGCAACCTATTATGATGCTATTGTCACTGACTTCTATTGGAGTTTAAAATCTGTATGCCAGAAGGAAATAGGAGCAGGCTCTGATGTAATTGCCTATTTAGAAAAACAGGACACTCTAATTACACTTGTGTATGACTAAACATTAGTTCACCATTTAAATCACAGCAATACTCTCAGTGTTACAATTACGCAGTGTTCCCCTTCACTTTTCCTCCCCTCCCTTTTCTGAGATGCAGGCACTTGTTATGAGAAGGTATGCAGACTAATGCCATCCCCCATCCTGAAACACCAGTTCCATTTTATAGAAGATGCTGACTGTGCTTCCAGATACTTTTTATTAATATTTCTGATTAAAATTGCAAAGATAAACAGCTAAATTAAATAACTTCTCTACCAAGAGCACCTAAGTTATTTGTATTTTATGATTAACTGATGTCCAACAGACATAAAACTGTTGCACTTCCTCTTGACCTGATACCTTCATTTTACTGAGTTAAATATAACACCATAAACTTAAGACAATTAATGGATCATTAATAAAAAATACCACCACAGAATACAGTTGAACCATATCCTTGTAAGCTGCTCTGTTACAGATTCTGGTTTTAGTAGTCCAAGTAATTTTAAACTTGCAGTTTTCTGGACATCCTTGGCAAACAAACTTCTACAAGCAAATTAAAGCCAACTTAAATAGCTAAATGGATTACGAACTCATAATTCTTACTAAAGTGTGGGCCATTCTAAGTTCTGCTTTTGAGGAAAAAAAAGAGTCAAGAAAAATTTGCTAAGCCTCTTGCACTCGGCAGAACTCTGCAGCTTACAGCACTTCAGATTATATATGAACAGATAAAATTTGTTAATTCTTTTCCATATTATTTCTGCAATTAACATGTTCCACTGCTTTCCTACCTTCGTAGTTTATTCCACATGAGGATAAGAGTACACTTGGTTATTTTCATAAGTACACTTACACCCCTCTTCTGCTGACAAGTAAGAAAGGAGTTGATCAAACTGAAAATGCATTAAGTGGTCTGAAACAATGGGAGCTGACTGTATTGAAGGGGCACAGCACCTCAAGGACTGCCACAGGACACAGATTATAAGGCATTGTATAGGTTGCTGTCACCCACTGCCATCTTCATCTTGCACTCACACAGCAATGCAATACATTAGGTCACTTCATATACAGTGCTAAATATGTATTTAGCTGTCAGCATTACTCAGACGGGTAGAACTATGCTAGCACCTCATGACCAAGCAATTCAACGTCAGCTGAACTAACTTCAACTCAAGCTAAGTTCGACATGAACCACGTAGACAGACTTGAAGATCTCATTCCAAACAACATGGTCACCTGGAACAGCTCACCTGTCAAACTCCATTCCCTACCATGCTTTTGCATTTCTCCTGTTTAGAGCTATGACTGAATAGCCATATCTTACTGTGGAAATGAAACCTAGCTTGACTGATAAAGAAGGAGCACCTATTCAATTTCAGCATCACATAAAAAGTAGTGATAAATTCAGAGAAAAGAACCTGAAACAAAGAGAGAAGTGGGGGGGAGGGGGAAGAGAGCTGGAACACGAAACAAAAAATCCAAAGCCACACATACACAGAGAAAACAAACTCTACAAATATCAAAACCTGTTATCTACAGGATTTTTTAGAAACACAATACAACACAGCTTATCAATACAGTCACTGCATAGAACATAAATTATTTTGTTTCATTCTGTCTGAATTCTGGTCCAAATCATGCTCTATCTTTATAGTTTTATTGGTTTGTTTTGAAGCAGAGGCTCCCCTTTCAAGGTTAAAAGGACTTGCAGGTGTTTACAGAACCTGCTGGCAGTAGATAGTGCCACCTAGCGTTACGACGTGCCTTACGACCAGAACCCCTAAACCACCAATGACATCTTCGTTACAAGCCCACTGCTGTAAATGGAGCAAAACCATTCCCCAAAAAAGGGAAATTTCTCAAACACAATCCTGCCATGAACCATGCTAGAGTCAGGATTGTGCTAGAGAAGGGACAGGACAGACCATACAAGTCAAGACAAGGGAGATGACAAGAGAACTATTCAGAGATTGTATCATTCCCGGAACAAGGTGCTCAAGTTGTGGCCCTGAGGAAGGCAAGTACCTTCCAAACAGTTCAAAGCAGCTGTGCTACCCTGAAGTGCCTCCTTTGAGAAAAGGGCAACAATTGCTCCGCAGAAGCAGGTTGTCCAGCAGAACAACTATGCTCTAGGTGTGACCTTCGGGAAGTGCTGGGCTGTTGGCAACTTCCAAAACACAAGCTTTGGTCACCCAGTCACATCCATCCACCAGCCCTGGACTCTTTTCCAGGGGACTCCACTGCTTCACCACCCAGGAGCTGGTACTTGGCTCACCGCCAAAAAGGGGCAGTCTAAATACCCTCTCCTCCTTAAACAGAGACCTCAGTAGTCACTCTCAGGCGAATTCTTTTATTTCCCACAACAGAATTAAAACATCGTAACTTGTCACAACCTTTTGAGGCAGTTGAAGAAAGGGATCTACAAAAATCAGCAAGAGAAACGAAACTTCCTGGAGAAAATAAAAATAATGAAGAGCTCTGCTACGTTACTTGATGGAGCCACCTATTCTCCTTGGTTTTCAGTCCTGTCCTATTTCCCACACACATATTACACTCCCCCTTGACACTTAGGTCTCTCAAGTTTAAAACACAGAAACTCTGAAAAAAGGTATCTTTAAAAACGGCAGGTCGATAAATAACAAATTGGTTTTTTTAAAAGCACACAATACCTGAAAAGGGTCAATTCCAGTGCCAGCTCCCTAATAGTTAGGTAAAAGGAAGGTTCTCTGCAGAATAGGGCTACTGCATGGAGGCTAAAGTCCAGCCACATGTAACGCAAGAAATTAAAGTTCATGAAGTCGAAGCTATCTCATACTAAATACTAGGGAATCTTGACTACTGTTTTTGCTTAATGTGATGCACATACACACAGAAAGCACAAACCGAAAGTCTGCGTCCCTTCTCAGAAACCAAGGATCTATAAGCACTTGGCAAATTTTGTATCCATGTATGTAAAGTGATCTAAAATTCCATAGTACATGTACCTTCACACAAGAGAGCATTATATTATCTACTATTGAAGTAGTACGTCCCCTGTTTAAAATTCTCAGTGCATTCGGTATTCCCCCCCTTTTTTAAAAGGGTGAAGAAATATGCAACTCGATAATGTGAAAAGTCACCCCATTCTCCTGGGGTTCTGGAAACTCCTTTGAGAAAAGTCACCTGATCTAGCTTGACAACCAAGAGGCCATAACCACATTAGGATTCTCCTTTTTCAAGCAGACCACAAGCCTAAAGTCTAATCATATACCAGGAACAGAAGCAAGAAAGATGGTCCTTCTTTAAGAAGGTCCTTCTTTCCAGCAGCTATTTTCTGGCTGCTTGAAGCAGCCCAGTAGCCTCATTTTCCCAATGCTTTCTGTCCCTTTAGACAGGAATGGAGTGAACTAGTCATTATCAATGTGAGCAGATATACCTAAAAATGAAAAGCAAAAAGGTAGATATGAAGCTTCAACCCTGCAGTTAGGCTTCTAGCTAGTTTACTGAAGAGGGAAACATAGACTGTAGACATCCATTATTTAAGTTCTATAGGCCCACACAGAAACAGGTATTTACTACGGACCAGAATTACAAGTATTTCTTGAACATTATTTAAGAATTACTCTGCACAGACATCTATTCAATTTCAATTCCAGGATGACCAAAATATGGCTAATTATACTGAAGTCTTACAAATACTACTGCTGAACTCCAGGACTGTACGCACAGGATACATGTGTTCTAATGTGAACTGTGCGATTAGCTTCTAGGGAAAAGAAAATTACTTCTAATAAGAAGAAAATTCACTGTTTCTCCCAACTCACTGACTTGCCCAAAGGGAAAGAAAGCCTTAGCATCCTACACATGGGAAGTCTCATTGCTGGCTGCAAACCCAAACTGCTGGAAGAAAAGCTCTTTAACAAGAAAGCTGTCTCGTACCTTTACAACTCAGACTCCTCAAACAGCTGTGGCAGCTTCTGTAACATCACTGGCATGACAAGATTTTGGAATTGCAAGTCTGGCCACACCTTTAACCAAAGCTTGTTAAGCAGTGGTTCTTCTGCTTCTAAAAATGAAGAATACTGCACAAAACTCAGTCTTCTGCGGGAAAATAGAAGACCCCATGTCAGCCTCAGGTACTACCATTCTGGGCTGCTTCAGCAAGGCTTCAGCTGACTCTCTTACCGCTCACAGCGCTCCCTCTCTTGCACACATAGATCTCAACTGGCTTCCCACCTTGTGCAGGTAGGGCACCACAGGAAAGGCAGGCAGTATTTACGGCAGCCAAGTGGGTACGCTGAATCATGGAAAAGAAGTTCCGGATAAGAAATCCAGCCCATCGAGAAGAATGAAGCACCCAAACAGATATTCTCTATATCATATTCATTCTCTTCATCATATTCTCTATATAATACCACTTATCTGCCATTTCATATTTTAATTCTCATAAACATGCATTTACAAGAGCAAGGATAGGAGTAGAAAGGAAAAAGACTTGAAGAGTTTGGTTTTCTTCCCTGCCTCCGTCCCCATTCCCCTGAACAAATCCAGCTTCTTTTCATGGAAGACAAAAAAAGTCACTTCTCCCCAAAAGCTTAAAGAATTTGTGCAAGGGTGGGGAAGCTGCACAGAACATAATCACAATTTTTCCTTTGCTACAAAGGAGAATTGCCATAAAGGATCAGATCATCCACTTCATTCACTATTATCCAAAAGAATACTGTTATGAAGGAAAAATCATTACACTGATCAGGCTGTCAGTTGAAGTGGAATTAAAAATGTTGTTTCTTCAGTTGTACCTCACCAGGCACTGGCTAAGCTATGGAAATGTCTTCCAATACAGGCCACTGGGCTCAGCCTACATCTGCATTTTGGGGTGCATAAAGCACTACTATCTCCAGCATGTTACTTTCCTTAATAGAAAATTCTACTTAAATTCGACGATTGAAAGCATACTGAAGAAGTAAACTGGGTGAAAAACTTGGCTTAGGCAAACGCACTAAATAAAGATTGGGACAAAGTTGACAATGTCAAAGCTAACAAAGATATAACTGCTGGAAATTGCAGTTCCAATGTGAGGAATGTCATTGTTTACTATTAGGTTAAAGTCCCCCTGCTTTGGTTTCATCCTACACACACATTCCTTCTGGGTATAAAAAGGTGAGACAGATGTTAGTGATGAAAGGCTACTGAACTATTAGGTCCCTGTTCCACCTTATGCCATTAACTTAAATGAATTTTTTCTGTATGGAAATATTTCTCTCTGTAGATAAATGCAGCCATATTCATGCTTTTATTTCTACATTAAACAGAAAATACAAGGAAACTCCACCACCACAGCTATTCTTTTACAGCAAGAACAAAAGCTATTCATTTATCAAATGCATGCTGGCAACACACTGTTGAGCAGCAGTAAGAATAAACACATTCATTAACCATTAGGATATTCCAGCTACCAAGACAGACTGAGAATGTCTCAAAAACGCACTGATAGATCACTGAGTACAGAAAACCCTGAGAAGTAATTGTCCTGCTTTTGCTTGTTGTTAAGCCCAGCTACAAAATGTGCCAGCTCCTAAACAATGTCTGTCAACAAAGCTTTAGGATCACAAGCAAAATGTAAGAATTAATTCTTATGTAGCTTGGTCTTTTACAAATGTTGACTTTAAAAGGGAAATTTTGTTATTTTGAGATGTATACATATATGTACATTGAGTGAGAAAGGTAAAACTGCACTCAGCAGGTTATGGAGGTAAAATAATGGAATAAAAGTATTTTCAAATATTTAAACGTACCAATAATCAAATGTACCTTTTTAATCTTCCAGTACTATTCAAGTGCTCCGCAACAGGAAAACAAAAAATATTACCTATATTAAAAAAAAAAAATTAAACACCCCAAAAAAGCCATCAGGCACTTGCCTTCAGGAGTTGCTTGTCCAAAGAACAAACCCAGAACACTGATGAACACTTACTGCTCTTGCTTTTCCCCATCCCAAATAAAGTACACGTTTAAGAATGACAGGTGATTCCCAAAACAAGGGAAATCCAGAAAACAATTTAAAAAAATCGTACTGGTAATTCAGTAATTCCTGCAGTTGCTTTCACAGCAGTGACTCTAGAATTGACAGTTTACACTAAAAACCATATGCTTCTCATCCTCGTATGATAGAAGTCAGCAAGAGGGCTGGATAAGGAGCATAGCAGAATTCAGGGGGGAAAGGGGAGAGGGTATGCAAAAAACCCACCAAAACCACAAAAAGATAATCCTTAAAAGAAAAAAAGTAGGCCTGGGATACAGGTTAAGAAGTAGCATAACAAACTGTCACAGGACAGGATTCAGGAAAAACACTAAGTTATTGGCAAAGGGTAAGACCTGGAAAACAACTGATGGAAAGCAAGGGGGGAGAGAAGTTGACTTGAGAATCCACCAAAAGCCAGCCAGAAAATTCAAACAGAGGTAATGATGCAGCAGACAAAGAATAAGATCATTTTGCTGGAGTATGCTAGACAGAACTCAAGTCAGACTCATACAATAGTCCCGGTCATGCTGAGGGAGCTATCTCATGTTAATAGGACTAGCATAACTGGCATGCTTTAGAGAAAGAAAAAGCACTCAGCATTTAGCAGTAGCCGCTTATAGGAAGTGGCAAGAAAGAAAAGGCAGAAGAGACCAAAACTAGATCAAGCTTACAAGATGAGACTGGTGACAGCAATAACAAAGTAAGTGGACCGAGGTAAGAGCCCCCACTCTCAAAGTTTTATTTAAAAGGGAGACTGAGAAAGCTAGGAAAGGAGCAAGCCAGGGTGTGAAAATGACGGAGTTTTTTCAAAATCATGAAGATGGAATCGTAAGTGGAATGAGGAACTGATATTCACCAAATCCTGCATAACTAGGACAAACGCTGACAGAAACCAGTGGGAGTTTGATGGAAGTACCACTGCACACAGCCAGTAAAAACCATGAACTTCCATGGTAACACAATCAGCAGATTCAGAAAGGTTTTTGACAAAGTCACAGACAAGGTCCAACACTAAACAGACACTAAAAGAACTAGGCAGGGACTTACTCTCTATATCCCTAGAACAACAGTTCCACATAATGGTGGTACTTATGCTGAGAATAGACTACTGAGAGTGGCTGAGCACTGTGCTTTCCATCTGCTGTTGCAGAAGTCAGAAACACAGCCCTGAGCCCGCTGGTCACACCCAGGAGAGCATTTCTTACGTGAGTTCCAGCTCCACCATGCAGTATCTTACACCTATTCTCTCACATTAACAAAACAGAGAAAAACACAGAAGTAACCCAAAACAGGAACTCAAAAATAGCAAGTTTATGCTTGGAATGTACCACTAAAAAAAAAAGGTAACCACAACAGAACTTGAAGAGATTCAGATACAGGGAAGCAAGTAAAAGTTGTTATTATTTTCTCAATACTTTTGTAACCATTTAATATTTAGAGGACAACCACCCAGCATGTAACAGGTACCAAACACAACCAGAGCACCCTGTTCAACAGCCTCCGAATAGCAAGCACGCAAGGTCTGGTGGTATCTCACACACCCAAGACACAGCAGCCACAGATATTCTATGGGGTTTCCATCTCCCTCATCAACAGTAAAGCCAACAACCTATACTACCAAAATCCTTAAGGAGTTATCTTGGGGCAGGAATGCTTTTGTGAGACTGGGGACAGAAGGAATAGAAATTCAGCCTTTCAGACAAAAACATGCACCTTGGCAGGGAGAGCAGGACTGGAATGAAAATTCTGTAGACTCCAGGCATGTCCTCTAAAATGAAGTGACTACAGAAAAAATGGTCAGAATTACACTGGTTAGCTGTAGGATCAGTCAGTCAAAACTGGCTGATGTTGCCTCGAAGAATGGTAACATTTGGTGGAAAAGAACAGACGCTCTATTTAATATGAGAACATAATTAGAGCCTGAATAAGGACAGAGGCAGGATGAGAAACCTTCTGCACCCAAATGTCTTTGTTGCTAGGAGATTGTGTGAGACTTGAGAGCAAGAGAAAGTCTGTTTCTCTGGATGTTAGGACCACCCATTGTTGCAGTCAGTGCAATAAGGTAGAAGTTATACTACCTGCAAGGTCAAACACCAACTCTTCTCAGGGATACCTCCCAGCTGACAGAAAAAAGGGATTTTATGGTTTGACCCATCCAGTGACATAACTTTCTTTTAAAAAAAACAAGCAAACCAACAAAAAACCCAAAGACCTACTTGCATTAATTACAAACAAAATAAGACACAGAACAGGTTATCACCACAAGGAATTTTCCAAGAACCTTCAGGTTCAGAACACAACAGCCAGAGAACACACTCCTACATGCATTCAGAAAGAGTAATTACTATAATGAACAAATGAATCGTGCAAACTAATGAAGGAGCTAGGCAATTTAAATCACAGTCCATTCATTCTCTCCTTTTTCAGAGAAGGATGAAGAAAACCTACATGGCATATTAAGCAGTTAGCTCTTCAATTACAAAGTATACCACGCCAAAATCATTGCGAATAGCAAGTCTTCAGACATGAGAAAGCAGACTGAAAGTTAACTTACTGAAGATGGCTAACAATATTATGCATATTTTAAGAGGAACAAAGAAAAGGAGAACACAAAACAAAAAAACAAACACAAAACCACTCCGGCAGCCAGACATCTGTCACAAGAGTAAATCTATGCTCAATGGTATTTCAGAGTTCCATCCCCACTGTACTCTCCATTTCCAGAAGGACAGGAATTGTCTCGGAGCAGCTGATGGACAAGGAAAAAACACAGTCAGACTAAGACACTTTTATAATTCACAAAATTGGGACTATTGAGCAATTTGGTGATACTCTGCTTTATCATGTCAAGATTACAGCCCTTCCTGCTTCAACAAAAACAGAACAGGGCATGTTAGAGAAAGAAGCCCTAGGTCCCAGTTGCTGTTTTCATCAACACCTGACTGGAAGTATCCAGGTCTTCACTGCAATTCCAGGAAAGACATAGACAAAGTTTAAAAGAACTTTGATTCCCTTTCTAGCAAAAGGAACACTAGATGGTGCTACACCCGTATTCCTATCTTTATGCTCTCAGATGCACAGTAACAGCAAGAAAAAGGAAGTTTCAAAGGAAAAAACAACTGGGGCAACATAGGTGCCTCACACATGTAGTAGCAGCATGCCACTTCCATGTCACACAGTGCTGCCCCCACAGTCCATCAACCTCGGGACTTGAGCCTCCTTCTGCCCGCTTAACTGTAGGAGGTCCAGAAGCGATAGCAGTAGAAATTCTGTAAGCCAGGCTATATCGAACTTCTCTCTTAAATCTTTCTAACAAAACCCAAAATGAAGTAATAATATTATGGCCCACCTCTGCAGCGCTCATTCCCTAGGTTACGCCAACATAACTGCTTTTAGGCCACGCAGTAGAACAGATCAGAGGTGTAACCTAGCTAAAAAACTAACCCTTATCTCCTCTCTGTCACAACAGCAGAGGAGGGGTTCTATCCAGACCAGTTGCCTAAAATACCTCCAGCTGTGCTTCCACAGAAATCTGCATAAGCACAATTCTGGGGTTGTTTGGGGACAGGAAATGTTTAAGCCAACCCTGTATCCCAGAAAACATGCTTAGCACAATCAGAATGTGCAATTCACCCTCAGCTACATAACATCTGCTCTTAGGTCCCAGGCAGGAAAGATCATGCTGCTGATACCAAAGTGCCCCTCTATTGCCAACAGACAGAATAGGAAAAAAAAAGAAAACAGCAAGACATGAAAATTCTTTGAGCACCTATGGCCTTCTTGAAAGTTAAATAGCAAAATGTGCACATCATATAATTTGTTCTTAGGCGTAAGCTGTATCAGCGTCAACTCCAAACACATTATCATTAGCCGGTTACGTTTCAGAAAGCATCACCACACAGCACTGTGACTCAGTTTCCCAGATTTTTCTTAACTGTGTTCAAGCCTTTCATTTGCAAGAATTTTTGCAGATGACTTTTACAATAGGCTCTAGGTGTTAGTCTTAGACTAAAAGAAAACAGATTACCCTGATTGCTGAATTTGAACATGCCTGCTCTAGGATGAATCAAGGTTTGGCATCAGAAGAAAAATTATGGTATATGCAGACTTGATATGAGCAATCTCTTTCCCACTAAACAGTTTAAAAGCATAAATAATGCTAACCTGACAGTCGGACCTACACAAGAGCTTCATGTTAAAGCCTCTGGCAATTCTTATTCCTCTACATATTGAATTTTTTCTTCCTCTGCTTGTTTCAAGGGTATACACGGCATACCAGCAGGTACTACTGACAACGTAGAAATTTTACAGTGGAAATATGAGACCAATTCTTAACTCCCAGTCTATGCCCTTTGACACCTTTAAAAAGCACAGCAAAGAGCTGAAACCCAGAAAAATCCATTAAAAAAAAAAAAGAAAAAACCCAAAAACCAAAACCCAACACACCAACCAAAGAAACCACCACTATTTCTACTGCAAGTCTTACCATATTGTGTCCAGGTCACAAACAGTACAAATCTGCTGCTGCAGAACAGCTAATCCATTAAAAAAAAAAACAAAAAACACAAAAAACCACAGTATAGGATCAATCAGTAAACTACACTCTGCTGACAGCTAAGCAACAAGAAAGAGATTCAGAAACTATGTCACACTTGAAAGAGTGTGAGGTAAGAAGATATCCATTGACCTTTATTTAACAAAAACTACTTTTAAAAATTGAAAAAGGAAGAGTTTGTCTTGCCTTTCAAGGAACCATAATCAAGGAGGCACCTGGATTCATGAAAGAAGTCTGGGCTTGTAGTCAGAAACGGTAAAAAATAAAGTTAATGTCTTCCTGTTAACAGGGGAGGGAAGGGAGACAGGTCACAGCCAACAGAACAACTTACAAGATCCTTCTAACAAGGGGCCTGGAAAGTATGTGAATGAAAGTCACCTCAGGGTTAATCCTGCTGCTTGTCTTCTCAAGGGAATAGGGATGGACATGCAGAGCATCTCTCTCCTTCTATTTTCCTTTTTCAGAGTATCAACCCTTAGCAACAGCAGTTGTGCTGAGCTAAGTTAAGGCATACTACAAAAGTATCTGTTGATGGTCACCATTAACCAGTTCTCTGACCTACAGACCATTCTAGAAATGGCTGGAAGTAACTCACGATAAAGGTATCTGGCAGTTAATTAGAAGGGCCCAGTCTTATTTCTGTTTTTCTCAGCCCTCTCATTTCTCCCTCATGAAGACTCAGCTGATTCCTCAAACATTCCCAAAAGACCTTGGAACTGACAAGGTCACTTCAAGCTAAAAGAAGCCTCACAGCTCAGCTAACAAACCATGCATTTGGAATGGAAACTGCTTGTCATTTCTTGGCCATATCCATGACTAAACTGAGTTACAGTGGTTATTCAAACACAAAAAAATTGGGTCAGCTGACCACATCACTAAAAACCTAATTTTATTTAAAATACCCTACTTAAACACATATTCTATTTATTTGTATGAACTCCGTGATAAAAAGGCATTTACCCTTTCATACATGCATGCAGAAGGAGCTGCTTCTTATACGTTAACTTTTATAGTTCCAGAACTAATGCGACAAAAATGGAATGGTTTTGAAAAACAAAAGTACGTACAATCAAAATACGATGTTGGATACTACTTCTCCCACCCCTTTCTCCCACAAAGAAATTCTCATATCAAGATAAAAATCTAAATTATGCCAAACATTAGTAGAACCATCCCATAATTTTAAGCTGCAGTACTTCCTTCTCCTCATCCCTGACCTTCAGATGGTTTATTTTCCAAACAAACTTCAAATGGTTCAACTTCCCAAGCACTAAGTATAGTATCCTTGTTTCACAACAGTCACTGGTCAAGCCAATTTGCAAAAGCCTTAAACCTTACAAAGTGCTTTCATTGAAAATCCAGGTCCTTGTGAAATCACTTCTTAAACAAGAAAAAATGTGCAGAACAGCAGCAGCATTGTCCATGAACCAGATACCTCACCAACAGCTTAAGAAGAGAAGCTTAACTATGTATTTCGATATCCTTCCCAAGATAAAAAGATTTGACTGTTTACCAGTAATGGTGCAGGCATCTCTGTACTCTCTGCAGTCTGGCACATCATCTTCTACTGCTTCACTTACATAGTGCTCTTCATGAATGCCTGTGTCACAGGCTAGGATTGCATGATTTGACAGCTCCGATGGAGGCACAGTGGTGGCCAAAGTGCAGTCGTGCAAAGCTGTGGCGTCCAGCTTGGCAGGTTTCACAGGGTTGTACAAACTGCCATCAGGGGGACCAGCACTGGAGACTGGGTCTGGCTGGCAAGAACAGAGCTCTTTTTCTTTGCTAGAATTGGCTTCAAGAAGTCTGCAAAAGACAAAAGAAACAATGTTCAATTCAAGCCATTCCAAATAGCTTAAGTCAGAACAGATAATTTCTTTTCCTTAAACATTAGTTTAACCAGACAAATTTAGTAAATACTAAAACCCAAACACTCTTCACAGAGCAGCTGCCTGTCTTTGCACCTTGCACTGTCATGTCAAGTAAGAAAGTGCAATTCCTTGAACAGTGTTATTTGCCAATGACTGATTAAACATTCAAGTTTTTGCCTAAGCCAGCTTGGGGTAAGCACAGTCCATCCACCCACCTTAGCTCATTCACCAACTACCTTTCTCTCATGTCAGCCAAGGCAAAACTCTAGGCAACCCAGATTGCTGCATGAGTGACACCAAGCAGACAGATTGCACATCACTGGTTGATTTTAATAACGTCATCATTTGAAATTGACTGATGCCAAACAATACAGAAATTATTAGGAGCTTATACTATAACGCTGTTAGGCTTATCCTCTCTACTGGGCCACCCTGCACAGCCCAGTCCTTCACTGCCAGACTGCGTAGCCAGCTGGCATCTTTCCTTTTTACAGAGTACACAGGAAACAGAACTCAAGGCGCACTGGGTTAAGGGGGTGTTCACTTATTGCTACTCCCCAGTGCTTCAACCTCAAACACGGAACAAAGTCCCTCAAAGACAAATACTGATGCCCCAGGAAGATTAAATCGGCCAGAGAAGGAATGACAAAGAGCACCTCTATCCAAACACCTCACCGAACCTTTTGGATAAGGGGCTAAAGGCACTACAATAATTGGTGGTATGGTACTGCTTTTGGTTATCAGCAGTGTAAGGAAAGATACAAATGCTCCTTAACTGCTAGGAAATGAAAATACAATCATGGGATTGCAGAAAGCCAGACTTGGGAAAGGACCTGAAGGGCAGGGGAAAAAAAGACTTTATATATGTAGTAGTTACAAGGCATAAGCAGCAGGTGAGGAACAGGCCATACAAGAACACCCAGACTATGTGGGAAAGCAGACAGTCAGCAGGAAGACACAAATGCACTAGTTTGCAAGCAGAAGGTATGGATTCAATTCAATATGCACATGCAGCAACAGAACATGTTATGTTCAGTGCTTCACTGAGAACCAGCAATACAACAGTTTTCTGGAGAATCCTAGGAAAAAGCTTCTCTTCAACCTCTAGGAACACATCCAGATAAGCTTATTTTGTTGTTAAAGTTACACTCAGGATTTCAGCATTTTATTTTCTGTCATTTCTAGTACATAATATTAGTGCTTCACCAAAGCATGACAGTATTTCTAGAAACACATTGCAAGACTCAAGCATCCGTCTCTAAACTGTCAAGGCACAGATTACACGCTCTAGTCCTCCTGGGAATAAGCTTCAGCAAAACCTTGCAACAAAGTTGTAGCACTGTATCAACCCTATCTTTTCTCAACTTATTTTTCCCTTTCACCACAGAAGAACAAAAAAGCAAAATTCTATCCTCTCTCAGAGGGTCTCAAGAGGGATGTTTTTATACTGAAATCAGAATAACACAACTGCAGAACAGGTGGGAAATATTAACTATGGGAAAAAACACACTCATATACAAAATGACATTTCCTTAAGTTTTCCTCAATTACATACACTTGCATTTCTGTATGGTATCACTTAACCTGGAAATAGTTCTGACACTCAGAGGCTCAAAACCTGTATTTTGTAATGAATATAATAGCTACAGGAGCAGATTAAATCAAATGATAAATTTATGATACCATACTCTCATGCAAATGGTGCTCCTACTGTGGCAGTTGCAGGAAGAGAAAGTTTCACTCGAGTGCTTTAACAGAAAGTCTTATGGTTCCCCTTCAGAGTATCCATTATTCCTGCTTTATCACAGTACATACTGGAAACAACAATGGGTTCACTTGTACTGATTATTTTTTAAACGGTCCCTTTTCAAGTCGCTCTTTAGGAATAATAATCAAAAGATTACTGATACTAGAAATTAGTTGTTCAAATGAAGTTGGAATCAAAATGCAAATCTTAGTTTTCCCCTCTGCATTGATGATAGAAACAGCTTAAGCTATAAACAAGAAAATATACTGGAAATGCACAGATTGACTGATTAAAAGGACTCCAATTTGTCCTAGTTGCTACCACACATCTGCAAATCATCTTTGTTCTGGGAAACTGTTAGATAAGTCTGTTAGGAACAAGGGCATGTCTGGGAGTAAGTAACTGAAAGCGTTAACAGCACTCTTGAGCTTTTCTTACCCTCCTCTCCCCTCCTTCCCATGCCCTGCCTTAGCAACTACAGGAAGCCAGCAACTTAACAGCATCAAATGAAATTACACTGACAATCAAAGTGCGATTTATGTGTAAAAGTCTTCAAGTGAGTTTTGGGAATTTGATATCTTGTAACTTTTCTGGACACTTGGAAAAGTGGAAAAACATTGTTCAGACTACCTATCAAATCCATAGAGGCACTGTTTGCATGGCCTGTTTTGCAAGGCAAGTATTGCCACCCAATCCAGGGGTACATGCTTTTCCTTTAAACTTCCATCTAAATCTTCCTATTGCAGAAAAGAAAAACAAACTACAGCTGAGCAGTATTTACCAGATTGCCAAAACAGCCATGAAGAGAAACAGGTATTGTAGCTACTATACCCATGAAATACAAAACATTAATATTATTCTTTAGTCAGTCTCACCTGCATATACAGTATTCAAATATTTTGTATTTACTCCTTCTGACATCCAAACAAGCACAAAATTTATAAGTCAGATTATAACTTGTCTTGATGAAAATGCAATGCATTTCATTTTTTCTACTGTACATGCCAACAGTGGCCTGCACACAGGATTTCAATAACTCTTCTACGTAATGAAACGTAATTCAGCTTTTGCCTCAGTGGCTGTATTGCACCATTTCTACCAGTCTAAATATAATGACAGTTTGGGGACAATAAATATTTCTTTAGTCCCAGGTGCGTTTAATTTGGAGTTCGACCTTAGTTCTTCAGTGTATAAAACTGTGTGCAGAAAGAGCACAATTCCCTTATGTGAATGTTTTAAACCAGTTGTTTTACACTAAAAAAACCTTATCTGCAAGCTGTTAAAAGGCACTCATTCAGAACTCGCACTTTGTAAGAGCAATGACACAAGCACAAAGACTTGCTCCTGCATACTTCCTCTGTACAATACTCAGATTTTGGTCTAATCCAGCATATGCTTAAAATACAGTGTTTCCATTATTATTATATGAAGAGCTTAAATTCTATATATACCAAACACCATTGCCATCTAATAGTACATCTACCCAATAGTTTGGACTATGACTAAACCGTAACTAAGACTCAATCAAGAAGTACATTGGGTACTGACTGCCATGTACTTGTGGCAGCCCAGATTACAAAAGCTAAGTCAAAATTGAATTGTGGTTAGCCAGCCCTGCACGCCACTTCTTAAAAGAGTTACCCAGCTTTAAGTACCTAGGCAAAGCAGTACAAAGCTAATAGACACATTTACATTAGACAAAAGCCAAGATTTGAGGGTTTCACGGTAAAGGAAAAAAAAAAATCTCCACATCAGCCAGCCATTTCTGGGTTCTGGCCATTAAAAAAACATTAATTTGCAGCGTGTTTTGGGGGGAGGAGATTGAGTTTCATACAGCACATATTTCATACAAATGCAAATAAAATAAACTACTTGCTGTTTCACAGCCATTTGAGATAAAGGTTTTTCTACATTCAGGATTAAATAAAACTTGACTCTGAATCTAAAGACAAATCAGTTAAAGTAGTCCTCCCTCCTGAGCAGTAAAAGATACCCAGCCATGTGCCTACCCAGAGCCCAGCAATGCCAACAAATACATTAGTCATAACCTTGTAACATTATTCTCATCACCACCTTGGATTGCAGCAACAGTAATTTACTGTAGTCACAAAACGTCTGGAACTCCTGCAAGTAACATGCTACCCAGGAGCCACAGGCTGCACCCTGTAGTGATCATTAAGCTTGTTCAATTGTTCAAATGGTTCAAATTTTTAGTTCTCTATCTAGATCAGTTTTTGTGCTGGAAATAGTTTTATTCACTAGTCAAAAACAGCAGCTTGACCACTGCAAACATCTGAGAATTTAAAGAAATACTTCCTTAAAAGAGAGGAAAAATATCTTTTTTTGTGCTTCCAACTAAAAGTCTTCCCCTTCTAGGTCATCCTTTTGCTATGCATACTCTTATAATTCATTTAACTATTTGTTTTAGAGCAGTAGCACAGTTTTAAAGCAAAACCATTTACTGAGCGCTAGCTGATTTTTCAGAACAACTTTGGTGCACATGAAAAATCAAATCCCTTTTCAGTAAGAGAATGTGCAAACTCGGCTCCAAGATGCACTTCAAATGCAACCTGCTGCCCAACAGGGACATGAGACTTCAAATAACCCTGTGGGCTACATCACTGCAAGGTATCTGGCATCCACATATGACATTTTTCTCCTTCAGAAATCTTCAAACTGGACAGGTAAGTGCAGGCATTCAGCCAAAGTGCCAAGCTAAATGTAATATAAAGTGACCCACCCAAATAAGAACTGAAGATTCAAGAAGCTTCAGTGCCAAATAACTTTGGTCTACTTAACTTCGGTCAGTAGGGATGGATAACTGCTAATTTAGACAGGACTTCGGGGTAGCAAGGGCTTGAGAGCACTTTCCACTCACAGCACCTGCCAGGGGCTACCGAGCTCTGATCTTGTGTTCTCATTTACTAATTCTCACTTACTAAGTACTAACTGGTGATTAAACACCTTAGAGAGTTTCAGGGTGTGCAAATTCCTCCCTTTTATATGCTTGAAAGAGTCCCGCCAGAAATATTCTTCCCTGTTCTGTACATCACTTTGTAAATCCACTAAACACCTCTATTTTACTAAGTCTGCTACGTTTTACGAAGTTCTTTAAAAAGAACCCTCAAGCTTCTTATCACATTAAAAAACTTTCTTCAGATGCAAAATGTCCCACATAGACACCAGAGCAAATCAAAACCAGTTCATGTTTGACTAATCTGTAAAACAGATTAACATGCTGGCCTACCCTCAGTAATTCAGAATACAAACTTCAGTCTGTGTTTTGGTAAATAATCACTGAACTGACCAAAAAAACTTTGTAAGAGTCACCTCAAGCATTCAACTTGCTTATTTCTTTACTAATTCACATCTTAGATCTACAAAAGTTTGCATGTTTTTAAATTTAAAACCAATTTCTTCACTGTGTGGGTGGGCTCAAAAGCCAGTCAAAATGCCTACATCCATTTAAACACACTTTGTCAGACCATAAAGAATCAGTCATTTGCAATAGGTTTGGCTTTTGCACACACACATATATGATCACTATTTAACTTTTAGATAAAGAGCAAATTTGATCCCAAATAATTTACTGAGGTTTTTTAATCCTGTCCAATATTACATGCCCTCTTATAAGCCATGGAATTTTATTTTCCACTCAGAAGTTAGCTTTTAAATACACAGAATGCTGACTGCATAGTTAAACCTCTATTTAGAGGGACATGAACAGTCAAAGTGTCATAGATGAATCACAGAATGTGACAAGCAGTTTATTTACCTTCAAACACTTTATATAAAAACAGTACCACATTTCTCATGTTAGAAGAGATCCAGTATTTTTTACAGCAAATTAAAGGGACAAGCACCTTTCACGACTCTGGACTACATCCTTATCCAAGGTTTTAAAGCCGTTTAAGAACTTTTTAATCAAACAACTTTCCTAGATTACCCTGGAGGAAAAACACTGCCTCACTCTTAACAAGGTTGGCATGTCCAATGACCCAGGCAGTCACACTAAAGCTGCCTGCTACCCCAATGTCACACAGACCCTTTTACTCAAGCCTTATATTAAACTATATTCCATGTGCCTTTTTATTTTTTTCCATAGTGGGCTTAGGAACTCTTTGGCCTAGCCAAATGCAATCTTTTCAGAGAAACATCAACACCCAGTGGTTATTTCACATGCTATGAAGGATCTTCTCAGGTATATGCCTCTCCAAAAAGGGGCTCTTCTCCCTATTAAACTATTAAAGAATGTTTCCAAACTGAAGATTTGAAGGCTTTCTAGAATCACTTTGTATAAAGCCTCATAACCAGTAAGTATTAAGCAGATGAACGCACCCAAAACCAGAACAATACCTGGCTAACTGCCAGTGGCATGGCAATGCCATCTAAAATAAAAAAAAAGTCACCACTGGAGAACAAAAGCCAGAATAGCAGCAGCAATAACCAAAAAGATGTTTAAACAATAGTATCAACATGTAAAGCATAAAACCTTAATCTCAGTGTCCCCAAAGCTGCTGCTGTGACCTTGTTTGGCCTTATTTGACCATTAAGTCAATCACAGGAGTTACGTTTTCTCAAAAATTAATGCAAGTCAAAACATCATAAATAAAAAGCTCCATAAAACAAAAAAAAAAAAAGAAAGAAAAACACCCCACTGTTCTCCACAAACCAAAGTTTCTCACCACTAGGACGTGGCCTTCAGAAGGTACCCATCAGTCTCTTCTCCCTCCAGGCCAAGGGAAAAATGGAAGCATACTGTAAGACAAGCCCTGGGTTTGACCTTCACAGCTGTAAGCACACAAGTGTGCTCTCACCCGGCTTCATGTAACACTGCCCCTCTCTGCTCTGAAGTTCCTTGAGGCAAATATTGCAGGGTTCTATAAATAGTTCTTCCTTGTGTAAGGCTTGCATTACACTGGGAGCTTTTTACAGCTCCCTTTCCTTTTATTTAATGTAGGACATCAAACTTGCCCTCCTCCTTCCACCCCCTTCCCCATGAACACATAAAACTGAAAAATGTTAAAAATTACTGCATTCCCCTTCTTGCAATGCACCACAGTACTGGCTGGGAGACCTTAGGAAGGCATGCTGTGTACCTGTCTTGGAAAAGGAAAGCTGTTCAACCACCACCACTAATACAGAGTGTATGAGAATCACAGGTGTAGCCAAAGGAGGAATTCATCAGGTAACAAAACAAAGCTCCGAGGTACAGAAATGCAAACTATAAACATCTCAAACATGTACTTTCTATTCAGACCCATGCACATGCAAGATGCTCACTGAGGTAGATCAATACAAGATGGGTCCAAGGGGCATCGTTCAATACTTGCTGAAGAGAAGGAAAGGATATAATGACTTAAAAAAAATCAAAACAAAAGGAAAAACAAACAAACCATCAAATCATTTGGTATTAGGCTGCTGTTAGTATTTAGCGTGTATGAACTCATGCCTCATACACCATCAATACACAAGCTAGATGACCAGCATATCTCCTCGTACCTAGAGGAGAAAAACTAGAAAAAAAGCAGGTATTAAAGACTTTTCAAATCGTTCAGGTATGAGGGAAACTATTACACCAGCAGCAAACCAGGTCCTCAAATAGTATGGATGGGAACAGTGATAAAAGAAACCTGGAAATTGTTGTTTGTTTATGCACCACAAAGGCATGAAATTCCTCACTTCTTTACTTCTCCATAAGCCTCAAGAGACTTTCAAGAGGTACATAAGGATTTGGTACTGCTTTTGCACTTGTTGGGAAAAGCTGTGGCATGACCACAACTTCTCTGAAATGCAGCAGAGGAGGTAACACCACTGTGTCTGCTCTAGAGTCCTGAGCTCATTTCCTACCCACAGGAAGGACCAGCGAGAGCACTTGACCAGAAGCAGAACAGAGGAGAAGCACAAATGCAGTAGACACATATGTACTAGCTACTAGTAATGGGGAAAACAAAACAAAAAGATGCCAGCCACCCTACTGAACAGTGCCTGGGCCTAGGACAGCATGCAGTAGGTAAAAATACATTACCATTCCAAGCCAAAACTCTGATCAGCTAGCCAAGCCATACCTTCTTCCTCAGGACAACACTAAAGAGCAAGGGAAAGCAGTGACAACAGCTGAAAGACCATGCTAGAACGGTGGTTTCCCCCACACTACTACTGTTTAAACAAAGTTACAATTAACCTAACTACCAGAAAATTAGGGCCAAGAGTTTTAGTCAAGTAACCCTAAACAAAGAACAGCCTGACTCAAAGTAGATACTTATCATGATTTAAAACCCAGGGGTGGGGGGGGGGGCCAGGATTTTAAATCTTGTTTTGCATTACTATTGTTTTTCTCCTATTACAGGAGGATTTTTTTAATTTCTCACCCTGCACAATGACTTTGAAGAGTCTACAGAGAGTTGATATATTTTAAATTTTTTAAAATACTGTTTTAGGGGATTGGAGAAGTGCCATTATTTCAAATTTTAATAGCTGTCCTTCTGAAAACATTTACATAACCAAGACTGCTGCTTTTCTTTACCATTTCTTATTGCACAGAGACAGTAAGAGCAGGGGTGAGGGGAACCAGCTGACAGACAAACTAAATGAAATTTTTGGCAAACCGCCCTAAAAAACAAACAAACAAACCACACACCATACCTGCTGTGTCCTGATCCACTTTCAAACTGAGTTTCTTGCTTTGGACTAAGCTGAATAATCATATTAAAAAAATGATAAAGAAAAAAAACCCAAACAAATCAAAACCCAATCTATGAAATAAGAACATCCCAATTTCCAACTTTTTGCAGAAAGCAAGAACTTAAAGTTTCCTATTGCTGCTAGAAGCAATTTTAAAGACCACAAATAGGAAGCTTACCTCCAAGGACAGTTAGACCACCAACTCCTGCTCTAAGATGCTAAGATCTGCTTTGGCTCATTAGCATCATTGGCTCTCAGTCCCTGGCAGCAAGCCTCCCCACATGCTCCAGCAACTGGTACAATCCAGTGAGAACCTCCCTCACTCTTCAGGGTTGTCTTATAAACCTAAATGTGTACAGAGTTCCTCAGAAAATATCCCACTATTTCTTAACTGGCTGTTAATATCCCTGGGTCTCACATCCATTTTCTTCTGTCATCTTTAAGTAGTTATGTATGGCAGCAACACTTTCAATCACATACTATTATATTTGAGAGGACATGAGTGAACTGAACCCAGCTCTGCCACAAGTTCTATAATTATAGCCTCCCTCTAAAGCTTTGGGCTGGGGGGAATGCAGATCACAGCCCTTTTCAGCAAACAGAACGCCAGACCTCCAACACTTGTGGATACTCGGGCCTTACAAGTCACTTTAGGTACCAGTGCTGAGGTGCCACATACCAAGACTACAAATTCCTAAACAACTGGCAGTCCTGGGCCTTCTACCAAAGCCTTGCTCACATGGACTGCCCAGCAACTGAGACATGAGCTGCTGACTAAGAAGGGCACATCTCAACACATACCATACCATTCCAACACAGGACTGCTTCTGTAGGAGTTAATGGCTACAGTAAGAGGGAGAAATCTCACAGTCTTTCTTAAAATGCTACAATGTAGCTTAAAAACTGACACAGTTTTTCTAACCAGTCATTCTTCTGTTTATGAAGTTTACATGTAAACATCACAAATAAAATAGGAAAATAAGAATTTGCTGTTTAAACATTGCTCTGTATACCCAGTATATTACCGTATACATGCGTCTGTGTTCTTGGGAACCCAGAAATGTTTATCTTAACAACAGGCTGTGGAATTTTAGGAAACTGAGCCAATTATCTGTGGCTTAGTGCCATTAAAGTCAAAGTCACACCAGCAAAGATTTTGGAACAGAGTTTTTAGGAAATTCCAGCACTAGCAAGAAAATCACTGTGATACAATCTTGAAACAAAACTAAATAAACAAACAAACAAAAAATCCCGAAAATAGTCTCCTTACAAGGGAGAACTACACAACTGCACAAGTTAAGTGGTGAAAATGCAAATTAAGTATAATACGTGCTATGTTTTTGCTTCATTTGCAGACTAAACTATCTTTCTTAATTATGCAACGAAGTTGAAATCCCGCATTGTGGCTTTCCCCTAAGGACCACAAAAATAAAAATATTAAGTCACTCAATACAGACAGATGGTTCCAAACAATTTGGAAATTGTTTTTGGAAAATAATTGTAATAATCCTTAACATGGTGCTTCCTGAAGTTGTCATCGAATAAATTCCTGTATGCATGTACATACTCTCCAAAATGCACATCAGCTATTACTGGACATTGAACTTCACTTACTCACCAGTCATGGCACAGGCAGTAAGACAGCACTTCACTGAAGCGCTCCCTGCCAGCTCCTGCTCTATTGTAAAACTCTGTTGATGGAGACTCAAAACTACTGTAAGTGGACTAGGCAAGCTGACCTGCTTACCAATCAGTCAATTCAGTTTCCCACTTATCAGCATGCCTTATGACTTATTCATATCTTAGCACCCAGTCAGAAAGCATTCTGAGTATACCAACAGCCTCAGGCAAGCAACCAAGCCAGCTTTCAGTGAGGGAAAACAGTTCTTAGATGAACTTTATTCCTATGGGGTTTCTTCCTGTGTGTACTCTACAATTTAATTGGTACATGGAATTTCTCTGGAAGTGAAATTTTTCACTACAGTATCAAAAGCAACCTTTGCACAGGCAGTAAGAGAAATTGGACAAATTCAGTAAAATACTACATACACGTGGTAAAGTCGAAAGTACACAGAAAAACATGTACGTTTACAAGGTTGGAAAACACAGCATTTGAAGCACTTTTTCATTCAACTGGAAAAAATAAGAATATCACTAATGTTTTCCGTCACCAGATTAAATGAAAACATCTCTCTATACAAATATATTATGATGCTTAGACATTTCTTCCTTCAAACTGTTCTTTCATGATCTAAATTTGGCAGAGCAAAGGTCCTATCAGCCTCAGAACCACAATTAGGATTCATTTTCCTCAACTCATGCACATACTCTATTACAAGCAAAGTTACCATTCACAATACTCAGTTTCCTTAAAATAATGACAATTGCTCAGATTTAAGACCAGAACATCTCCTGGACTTTCAGTAGCCACAGTTACATTTGAAGATGATGATAAATTTTGACACCATAGTAAAGTATCACTACAGCCAAAGTCATTGTCTGACTGTTTTAAAGATGTTCACACCTCTTGCTTGTGCCCAAAGCAGCAAGCTCCCATGAAGGGAGTTGTGGTAGATTCAGATTTCTAGATCAACAAGAAAAATGGAAAGCAAGGCCTACAAGTACAATCCTGACTAAAAACACAGGATTTCCTGAAAGGAAAAGACCTCTTTACCTACTCTGTAAATTCCCTCTGTAGATTGCTCATTTGACATACAAACTCTTATCTGAGCTCAAACAGGTAAAAAGAAGCCAAGATTTGACAGCCGAAGCCATCAACATTAAAAAAGTGCTCTGAGACTGCACACCCTCAATTTCATTATTTAGCCTTTCGGTTGTCTGTCCAGTATGTTCTAGCATCAGACCTCAAAGCTTTGTCACATGTCTTTTACTGTCAAGAAAGAGTATCATACTCTCCTTACTATTAAAAAAGGTCTTGCAACTTAGTGTGGAAAACAGGGAAAAATCAAGCTCGTTTGGAAAGAGCTGCACATGACATCATTAAAAGAGAGAATTTTTAGAAAAGTGCTTCTATATTCTACATAGCCACTGACTTGCCTGAAATGAAGTCAACCTATTTAACTCCTTCTACAGTTCATGTAAAAAATCTTTTGATTTAAATTTTGTCATGCTTTAAGCACAAGGAAGGTGTATCTGCCTGAGGGTTTGGGGTCCAACTGAGTTTTCAGCAAGAAATGCTGAAACAACATTAAAAAGCATTCCCAATAGCAGCAGAGATCTCCACGTCATCACTTACCCCATACAAATACCAGTTTTGTTTACAATTTTAGTTTAATTTGAACAAATTCTTGGTCACCCTTTTGGTCAGAAGAACATAGCAGTCCAAATAGTTCATGCAGCAGTTCAAGCAAAAGACAAGAGTCTACCTCAAACAGAAAAATCGCAATACTTGCCCTACCAGGATGCAGGGACTTAAACACTGTAGTTATTCCTACTGCAGGGTAGAGATGTGGGTACACTAGACCACCCTTACTTTCCCTTGCTGTTCTGGATCTAGACTTGGTTTTCAGAAACAAGCTTTTACTCATCTGCACCAACTGCAGGGTTCAGCAAAAACATGACCCCCAATTTCTGCTGAGAACCATTTTCTGTTTTGCTCAGTAACATATTCTGCCATCACTTTGAAATTGTCACTTTTTAATATTTTATTCTTCTTCTCTGTGTTCTCTGTAAGGTCCCATGGCCCACAGCAGTGAAACTCAGTTTTCACACACCTGTTTCTCACCATGGAAACAGAAAAGGAAGAAAAAACAGTGTGCACATACCTCATTTATATTTATAAATAAAAATTCATAATCAAAATACCCTTCCGATATTCATCATTAGGCTGGAATCTCCATGGCCAAAACAGGAAGCACAGTAAGTTTCCCCGTGACTCAGGCCTGGCAGTAATTCCCTTGTAAACTTCCATCATCACCAACACCAGCAACTGATATGTCAAGGCCAAAATAAGCCACCATCCTAGAGTTGAAAAAAGGCAGATAGTTTTTAAGCAGCAGTAAGTCTAGCACAGCCCCTCTGGGGTGAGTATCTTGGTAGTGACAAGCTACATGGGAACCTTCCTAGGGCTCTCTTTCTTTTAAGAGATCCACAGGTTTTCATTGTAGGCCTGCAGTTCTATCACTCACGCCCTTGCTCCAAAGCTGCGGTTCAGTCCAGACTCACTCCACAGCCACCAAAATCCATGCCAGCTGCCTGCACAGCCCCTGCCCACAGCCCAAATAATCTCTGTGCAATTCGAGTAAAGCATGCTGTCACACTCTCAGCAGGATGAGACAGTGCTAAAATGCCCTCTTCCTCAGTCTCTACCTACACTGACTGCAGCAGAAACACGAAGGTTTATTAATAAGCAGGAAGAAAAGGTCAGCAGCTTGACATCGATCCATGACTTTCTAGGCTAAGATCAGTTGCACAATATGCCAGAAAGGCCAGATAAGAAACCTCTTTTCCCAGAACATACCATGAAACTGCATGGAAATAACACAGCATACACCTATATCGTGTCCCACAGAATCCTACTGCCAAATGAGTGATCATACAGACATGTCGATATGGAACAGAAGGGTGTTTTACAACTCCCACTGATTTTCGATAATCCGTGCTAAATCTACAGCAAGGTAGGAAAAAGCCAACACAAAACAAGTTCAGCAGCAGACAACAGATCACTTAACAACTGGAACTACATTTTGGGGGCTTTTTTTTTTTTTTAAAGTTTTCTCCTCCTAATTTCTGCATAACAGTGCCATTTCACAAGTTTCCACTCTTCCTCAAGCTTTATAGTGTGTTCAGACCTGAAGGCACTGAACAAAGAAGAGAGATGTTCATTAGCTTTTCAAAGGCCCCTATAAAGAGATACCAATTTGCAGTACAATTAAGAAACCATACAAAACCCAAACAGAGTTAGCACACAGAAAAATATTTTCTTGCTACTAGAGTGCATATATGATATACTGGCATGGTGTTCAGCTGCAGCAGTAGGTTTACAAGTTCAGACAGATTTTTTTCCTCGTTCTACTTGCACAAGTGTATTCTTATCTAATAAGAAGCTTGTTTTTGCAGTCATGCATCACAAATATCTCACTGAAGGTATATGAATCTGTTCTGCTCTGTTCTTGGCTTTTTTTTTTTAATTCTGATTAAAGTAATGTAGATCACAGAATCACAGAATCATTAAGGTTGGAAAGGACCTTCGAGATCAAGTCCAACCACCAACCCAACACCACCATGTCTCCTAAACCATGTCCCCAAGTGCCATATCCACCCGTTTTTTGAACACTTCCAGAGATGGTGACTCCACCACCTCCCTGGGAAGCCTGTTCCAATGCCTGACCACCCTCTCGGTGGAGAGTTTTTCCTAATATCCAATCTAAACCTCTCCTGGCACAACTTGAGGCCATTTCCTCTCGTCCTATCACTAGTTACTTGGGAAAAGAGACCAACACCCACCTCACCACAAGCCCCTTTCAGGTAGTTGTAGAGAGCGATAAGGTCTCCTCTCAGTCTCCTCTTCTCCAGACTAAACAACCCCAGTTCCCTCAGCCGCTCCTCATAAGACTTGTGCTCCAGACCCCTCACCAGCTTCGTTGCCCTTCTCTGGACACACTCCAGCACCTCAGCATCCTTCTTGTAACGAGGGGCCCAAAACTGAACACAGTATTCAAAATGCGGCCTCACCAGTGCCAAGTACAGGGGTACGATCACTTCCCTACTCCTGCTGGCCACACTATTCCTGATACAGGCCAGGACGCTGTTGGCCTTCTCAGCCACCTGGGCACACTGCCGGCTCATGTTCAGCCGGCTGTCAACCAGCACCCCCAGGTCCCTTTCCGCCGGGCTGCTCTCCAGCCACTCCTCCCCAAGCCTGTAGCGTTGCATGGGGTTGTTGTGGCCAAAGTGCAGGACTCGGCACTTGGCCTTATTAAACCTCATACAGTTGGCCTCTGCCCATTGATCCAGCCTGTCCAGATCCCTCTGCAGAGCCCTCCTACCCTCCAGCAGATCAACACTCCCACTCAGCTTGGTGTCATCTGCAAACTTACTGAGGGAGCACTCGGTCCCCTCATCCAGATCATCTATAAAGATATTGAACAAGACCGGCCCCAGAACCGAGCCCTGGGGAACACCGCTTGTGACTGGCCGCCAGCCGGATTTAACGCCATTCACCACAACTCTCTGGGCTCGGCCATCCAGCCAGTTCTTTACCCAGCAAAGAGTAAACCTGTCTAAGCCATGAGCCGCCAATTTCTCCAGGAGAATGCTGTGGGAGACGCTGTCAAAGGCTTTACTGAAGTCCAGGTAGACAACATCCACAGTCTTTCCCTCATCCACTAGGTGGGTCACCTGGTCATGGAAGGAGATCAGGTTGGTCAAGCAGGACCTGCCTTTCATGAATCCATGCTGGCTGGGCCTGATCCCTTGGTTGTCCTTCATATGCCCTGTGAGCACTCTCAAGATGAACCACTCCATGATCTTCCCTGGTACGGAGGTCAGACTGACAGGCCTGTAGTTCCCAGGATCCTCCTTCCGGCCTTTCTTGTAGATGGACGTCACACTGGCAAGCCTCCGGTCATCTGGGACCTCCCCTGTTAACCAGGATTGCTGATAAATGATGGAGAGTGGCTTGGCAAGCTCCTCCGCCAGCTCCCTCAGTACTCTTGGGTGGATCCCATCAGGCCCCATAGACTTGTGGGCGTCCAGGTGGCTTAGCAGGTCCCTAACTGCTTCCTGCTGGATTATGAGGAGTTTATTGTACTCTCCATAATGAGAGTTTATAATGAGTTAATAAGAAGTTGAATAAGGAGTTTAGAATGCTCTCCAGATGCACATTAATGCAGTGGTAGAATATATTCCTACAGATGAAGACAGGAGGAGACTTTGAGCATGCTCTATTCTTGCTCCAAAGATACCTGCAGACATTACAGCTGCACAGTGCTGCCTGGTCATTCAGAGTGCAGAGTAAAAGAGCAACTAGAGAGGACCTGGCCACAGCATTCTTACATTCCCCAAGACAGCTACCAGGCCCAGAGACAGAGTCTTTAAACACCAAACATTTAATGGTTAGCTACCATAGTACAGTTTGCATTCACCATGAGTTCCCCTCATGGGAACTGACCTTCAGCTTAGCAAGCTTGCAAGTTACCCAGAACACATCACATGTTCTACATGACACAGATGACAGTAGGCAGAAAACACCTGACCTGACAAAGCTGAAGTGCCATATGCAGGATTCTCCTATAGTTAAATATTCTACATAGGCAAAGCTGCTCTACCAGATTAAGCCCAACAAAATCTGCAAGACTGCACATGGCACAAAAGTCAGCCGCAGTACAATAGTCTCAGCAGGACCAATGCCCACCAGTCAAAATGAAGAAAGATGAGATTCAGCATGAACCCATTCTGACCAGCTGGAGGAAAGATGCACTTTTCAAAAGATAGTCAATTGAGAGAAAGGGGGGGGGTGGGGAGGAAAGTTTTTCCGTATCAGGTAGATGACACTGCCCCAGTATGAACAGATAGTATGGCGAAACATAGTAAAAAGAAACAATAAATAGTAAAAAGAGAGAGATCTGATCTTTCACTTCAGCATGTCTGTAAACCTTTGATTGCATGGAATGTTATTTTATTAAATACTGGAGCAACTCACACACTCTACCCTACTTTATCTTTGGTGTCCCCACAGCAATGAAACACACACACCACTGAAACATTTCTGCTATGTGGCAGTGTTCCCAGGTATGTCATTTAGAGACGTCTCATACAGCTTTGAATTCCATTTTAAATTCTCTACCTGCAGATTTTTTGTAAAAATAAACATGGAAGTGAAGAAAAACACACTCAGCCAGGCACATGGAGACTGAAACACTGCACATGACCTTTGAATTTAGCATTAAAACAAAACACACATTAGAAATAAGAAGCTGGAAGGGAGGAACCAGGAAAGTGCAGCAATGTATTTAGGGGAGTCTCACTAGCTATTCTGCCACCAGGAAAAAATAGCAGCTTTCCTGCCCTGAATTCATAATGCAGCACATAAACATGTAAACTGGTGGGCCCTCTCGTGCTTTTGTGCTATTTTTCTACCTCAGCCGGCTTTTTGTACAACAGCTGTGTGAATAGAACAGATCAAATTGAAGCTCACAATAGGTTTTTTTTTTTAAATACCAAATTTTAAATATTAAAAAACTGGCTGTAGCTGAGCATCATAGTCAAATTAAAGGTTCCACAGTTTATAACAATTTACTTTTTCGGTAGCATTGTTGCCTGCATCACCCTTCTCTGGCTACCGTGCAATCAGGAAAAAGTCTTGCATGTAAGCAAATGCAGTGTACAAATCAATGCAACTCCCACATCCAAACTGTTTCAGGTCAGAGACTTTTCACTAATGCATAGCAAAGAGCAGCACTTCTCAGACTCACTCTAGTTAAAAGGTATCAGCTTCTTGAGATCCAGGCAGCCTTTGAACATCATCACAGTGAAAACGGAAATTTCTCCTCATGCAATTCTACCAGTTTTTCCCTCAATTACACAGAGATTATTCCTACATGAATGCAAGCTAACAAACTTGAGAAACCTGCCTTTTCTTTGCAAATTACTAGGAAATAACATCATCAAAAATAGACAAAAAATGGGAATGAAAGGCACCTTTTCCCCTCCTTTCCCATTCCAAACCACTGGCAGGTCCCTTTTACAGCTTACCACCAGGACTCTGTCCCTCAGTGACTCCAAGAATCTAACAAGACTGCTAAAAATAGCTTCTCAACTAGAAGACATGTACATTATCAGCAAAAACATTTCTGTAGACCTAGTAACAGCCCCACAGCTCAGTCTGATGACATGAGAGACTAAAGAGGCAGACCAAAGAATGGTTTGTTGAGTTAGGGAAGCATTTACTGCATGCCCATCACAGACAGAATGTATATCTTTTTTCCCCAAGTGATACATACTTCACAGGCAATCTCAAAAAATTGTATTGAAAAATGTCTTTTTTGCATTATGAGCAACACTTGACTATAAAATCTGAATATGCTACAAGCATAGTGATAATCTGAAGCACACTTAAATATACATTAATTTGCAATTCAGCAGTCTTCCATGATTGTTTCTCTGGAGGTCTTTATAAGCAATGTCTAGTAACATACATGACATTTTGTAGGTAAGTGCAACGCTCTCAACACTCAGTTATTTTTCCCACTATAAAACAGTAATAAAACAGAGGGCTTAAAGGCTTGCCCAGGTCACTTTTGTATGGCTACCTGTGTTGTGGGTTCTATTGCTCCATTGCATGCTATGATCACTACAGGAAAAACTCACATGAGATCTTCCATTACTCAAAGTTCAGAGCTACAGAATTAAAGGCCAGTTAGTCTCAGAAAGGTACACGAGGCATGTTTCTATCAAACCTTGAGAAGAAAGAATAACTTCGATAGCACTTCATGAAATGTAAGAGTGCTTTAACATCAAAAATACTCAGCTGCTTGTTCTCCTTTATCTCTGGAACAGAGTTCTCTAGTTTAACAGGAAGAATTTAATGGAATTAGGGATTGGTCTGGTGTTCAAAAAAGTTGCATATAAAAAATTTAGTTTGCATTTTGGAACATAGCTGTAACAAAACCTACCTCTAATACAAATTAATTATAGAAATTGAGGCTGCCTTTCACATAGATGTTCACTCAAAAACTTGAGATGGTGGTTTCTTGTCAGTAGCAAAGCAATGCAATATTGTTCAATAAAGATAAAATATAAATATTTCCCTCTTTCCCCCTTCAAAAAGTTAGCTTTACGCTAACCGATAGATTTTAATTACTTTTAAATTATGGTAAATGCAAATGTCACAGACATGACAAGAATTAGGTCATCTTCAAACATTGTATAAAATGGCATTCTCAACTGTATCACTATGCTTTAGTGCCATACAAAATTTTCAAGATATCTTAAAAAAATAATCTTGACTCACAGCATCTGTAGGAGATTTTTTTAAACTCAAAAGGAACTTACCATCTCTCAGACACAGAAAAAGTTAAGACTTTGAAACTTCATACACAAAACTGTCATCCCTGTATAGACCACAAGGTTCTTGCAACTTCCACCACGCACTGCTACAGCTGTAGTCGCAGTACCATGACTTACTCCAAATGGATGGAACACCAGAGTTCCTGTGTCATTACATCAAAAACTCTGCAACCCACCACAAAGGGCCTTGGGTCTGACTCTTATTCTATACACTTCATAGAAATTAACTTTGTTCACAGAATTTAAATAGCAAAACATTCACCATCAACTTAAAAGTTTTTAAACATCAAGGTGTCCTGTTTACTGAAGTCTCTGCTTTTGTAAAGATGTTGAGGTACTTCAATTCTTCACATGGAAGACAACAGAAGCTTTCATAATGATATCTCCCAAACTGAATCTCCAGTTATGAAGTTATAGATCAGTCAGTACAGATAAATGGCATAACTTGAGATTGCATTAAGTGTTGTAACTTTAAGAAGTCTGTGAGCGATGTCAACATCACCTACTCCAATGAACACATGCTTCAGAAGCATTTTTCCTTGTGCAGTCAAAATCTTCAGCTGCTTCCAGACCAATAGTATGATTTTACCCCAAATAAATTCCTGTGCAGAGTTGAAGTGATACTTGAAAGCATCATTTTTAAAAAATATTTCGTGTGGGTGGGTTTTTTCCTAAGCTTAACATGATTTTAGCAAAGCAGAACTTTCCATGGCTACTGTAAACATTCAGGGAATCCATTCATCCATTTGTTTTTCCCATGACACTGTCATCCAAGGGCAAGTCACATCAGTTACACTATGACCTTCCTACTGATGTTATACTAATGACCATGCCTGAAACATAAAAGTTTTCTAAACCAAGTTAAAAATTATTGTGCTGGTGATGTAATAGCTATAATTTGAAGTTACAATATTAGGAAACATGCAAGTAAACTAGTGCTTAGGCACAACTTAAAAAAAAGAAAAAGGAGGAAGAGTAAAAATCCCAGTGAGCTTGCATCTTTCTTTAAGAGGTAAATAAAAGTGAAGAATTTGCCCAGTTAAACACTTTGCTATTTGAAGATAAAAGAAAACAAACTTCAGTTTAACTGTTTGTTTTGTTTTACATTGGAAGGAGGGCACGGAGAGTGTGATTAATCTAAGTTAACTTACCTGCTTTCCTTTCCACTTTGAGACAAGCATTTTCCCTACCACATTTGTTGTCTCTCTCACCACTTACAGGAACAGAAGGAAAAGCCAGGTTCAGAAGTCACCAACACATCTCAGGAAGCAGAAGGATATCCTGACCAGAGCCACTACTTGTTTCGCCTTCCCAGTCCATTACCAGGAGCAATACCAAACAAGTTTACCAAAGACTCCACTGAAAACTGGCTAAACCAGAAGTGCCAGTATGGGAAGGCCAATTTTCCTTCACCCACCCCAGTACAGTTAGGTGTAGTTCTGCAGTTAACAGTTGCTAGTATACTGCATTTCCTGAGAATAAAGAGTGGGGTTAAGGGAGAGAAGCAAACAATCTGGCCAGGAACAAATAAAAATAAGCTCAAGGTCTCTTACATCAATACATGTCTAAATCAGAGTTTCCACATGATACCTGAGCTATCTATATTAAGCCTTTCAGTCCAGTCTTCCACTAAATTAAGCTCGAGTGGCTTGCAGTTCACATGCTTTTTAGAGCCTAACTTGGCAGCTATTCTTTCTGCATCTTCTGTATTGAAAGTTTGTCAATTACATTTTTCAATTTCAGTTCCAGCTCTGATAAAACCTTTTATCTGTGAAGTCAAATGACATCAGGAAGCATTTTTCATCTTTTAGAGCAAAAGGATTTCAGTGTGAGGTGGGATCAAAGGTAACAGTACCTCAGTTGATGAGAAAATAGTTTCAGTATTTAGAAATATAACAACATGAAAAACACAAGTGAAATACACTCCTATGACTTCCAATCATGACGTTTTCCCCCGTAGTTCCTGTACAGCCCCCTGATCACTAGTAACGATTTGAAGGCAAGCTGTACTGCTCTAAAAGGCCCCAGTCTTTAATTTCATATTTGAAATCAGTTGTCTCAGAATAATTCCAACTAAAATCCCAATTAGGAAGGCTAGTAAACATATTACAATTAGTCCGAATACTTTCAGTTCCATTTGAGTCTTAATTAAGTTATTCCATTTTCCTGCTAGTCTGCAAAGACTGCAAGTTTTAGTACAGACCTACCCTTTGCTTTTATCCAATCTCCCTTCACACATTTAGAATCAGATTGCTCACTGAACAAGACCTCATGACTATGGGGCAGTTTCTAAGAGCACCTTTCACATAGTTTCTTCTGCCTCCAACTTTTCTTAAGAGTCTATGTTAATGCCATGTTTCAGGACACAGCTCACCAGAAAGAAACAAAACTGATTTCCATTGCAGTCCCTGCCGTAGGAATACATTACTGGAACAGCAACACCTGGGATACATAATGGGAGTGGGCGAGTTGAAATACAAGTCTGTTGAAAATATTTGATTTTAACATGTTCCTTCAAAAAGTCTTTCTCCACAAGAGCTGAAAATTGTTGAACACCTGTGCAAGACAGGTACTCCTCTGTATTTTAGAGATAAATTAAAAAAGTAGGGACAAATTCTGAGCCACTCTGTGATGAATATAAGCACCTCACTGGAAATACACTGAACAGAAAGAAACAAGAAGTGTGGGTATATTTAGTGAACAGGGAGAATACAAACTCTCTGTATTCATTGTACCTTTATGTTCTTTATCAGGGGGTGAAACAGGAGTTTACAAGAGGAAAAAGTGAGCCACATGAAAATGAACATGAAAAATCCATCGGATGTATTTCACTCAAGAACACTTTAGATAGTTTTAGTCTAATCCCTAAAGACAACAGCTCCTACTAGAATTTAAGTGCTCTTCAGCTGCAATGTAATCCTACCTGAACTAGTGGGGACAGAGAAGGAGGAGAGTAAAAAGAGCTAACAAGAAGGGTATTCTTTCTGCCCAATATGAACTCCATCTCTGTCCAATTACAATCATGCTTCCATAATTTGCTAAGTCATGTTACAGATGCTAACAACTCTACAAAAATGTCTCATTTCCTTCCCTTTGCTTTCCTATATTAGTCTAAAAAAAACTGCAGCACTGCGATTTTGGAGTGTGTTAAGGATTTTGGGTATTGCAGGTAGAGCCAGTCCAAAGCATTTTAATAAAGTTTTAAAACGTAAAGCTTTTGATTAAGAAATACTAGCTTCCTTCAAGTCGGTCACAGAGCAAGGAATAGCTATTATTGTTCCAAAGCTAAAAAGCTCCCAACGATGGAAAAGCCCTTTAAGCTATTTTGGCTCCAAGATGAAATGCATTTTGTAACAAAGAGAATGTAAAAAATCAAGTCAAACTTGATTTCTTGTTTTAACTTGATAAGAACCTGTTTGATTTTTTTTTTTTTTAACAGATTCACTAAATGTACTTATTCTTTTAACAGACTTCAGACACAGCCAAGTTGAAGAGTAGTAAAAAGAATTAGTAAATTATAAAAAGGTGTTCCTCATGTGACTATAACTATGAAGATTATTACATTAAAAT
Source organism: Phaethon aethereus (assembly GCF_964289735.1). Taxonomy (NCBI): domain Eukaryota; kingdom Metazoa; phylum Chordata; class Aves; order Phaethontiformes; family Phaethontidae; genus Phaethon; species Phaethon aethereus. The sequence continues at coordinate 122,083,654 of NC_138582.1, read as the reverse complement.
TCATTGGTTGGCAAACAAATTCACAGTAACCATGTCGGATGCGGAATCTAAATACCTTCCCTGCCTTACAGCCACCAGAACACAAGAACGTAACTCTCCAACAGCAATTTAATATTTCAGAACCAGCAAGATGTAAAAAATTCTTAAAAAAATGTTCTATTAAGAAAATAGTTCATACTGTCTGAAATGTATGCGTTTTAACCATTTTTTAAAAACATTTTGCTTGTTTCTGTTTTAAAGCTTTGGTTTCAAATTTAAATACAGTTAAGAAAACTGCAAACTCAAACCACATGCAGAAAATAAACTTAACAAAATGACATCCCTAGTACAAGGTATCTTGTGTTTCAAAGGAAACACTCATATCTAAGCTCCTGATAGTGTCAGAGCTTCCATTTTAACAATAGAATCAAGTCCAGGATACCAGTTAGATAGGCATTACTAATAGCATACTTCGGTAAACAGGCTCAAAGTTACCAAAGCATCTATGAGCATATGTAAAGATTAATACACATAGCACATGAATAATAAACACATTTCCTGCCTCTGACACTCCAGGACCACCAACAGAAATCAGTGACAAGCGAATATAGCACAACATGCATATCCCTAATAACTGCAATTTCTTTGCAGCTGAAAGCCTGCAAAGCTGTGCAAGTAATTCTGCTTGCACCAATTTGCCTGCTGCTACCACAACACTTGTTCAATAATAATATCATGACTTAAGATACCTGATGCCCAAAGCAGTTTCATCTGTAACCTAAAAAATACTGGCGCTCTCAGATGCCTTCTCTTTTATTCTCAAAAAAACACAAGTTAGGGTGGCAGCATTTTAAATAATACAGTAGTTTCCTAGGACTAACTTGAGATGGTGAGAGAGAAAGCAGCCACAGTAAACAGTGATCCCTGACCCATTCAGGCATAGTGCACTGTCAATACCCTGCTTTTGCACATCGAAGCAGAGGTCTTTCCCCCGCTCCACCAGAACGAAACCTGCATCTGACAACACAACAGCAGCTCAGCTCAGCATTATCTGAGAAAGAGGCCAGGCAGCATAATGCAGTGCAATAGTTGAAAAACAGTATTCAACCAAACCGCAGAGTAAGGGAAACTAAAAAGTACTAAAGCAGCATTTGTCTGAGTTAAAACATGGCTAGCAATGCCTCTGCACACACACTACATACAACTCTACTTTCAAAGCTAAGCACTGAGAGACAAACAGTACTGGGGGATTACAGCTCCATAGCAGCCATTGCTGTACCTGGTTTACAACTCCTTTGCAACAGCTCTTGATCATCTGTATAGCGTTCTTCCCTTCTTGAGCTTCCTTGTCCCCTCCAGAATTTCACCATTTGGCTAGCAGGCTCGCTTTAAGTGTTGCTTCTATTTGCGTTTCCCCCACATGAACAGTTCTTAACATTGTAAGGTCATTTGAATGCAATTGTAACTTTGGCTCACACACAAGTTTCCTCACCCTCTCTTGGCAGAGCAGTTACACAAACTACCAAAATGAGTCAAAAAGAAAAGGCTAGACTACTCCTCTCTTCAGTCTGCTGTATTAAAAACCTTGCTCTTTCTAGTGCATTTTACAACATCTACATTCTTAAGCACATCCAAAATTTTTTGTTTGAGGAGTGCAGCATAGACAACTGCACACAAACATCCTCTGGACAGGATAGATGTTAGCAAATATTTTCCTCTTAAACATAACATAGAAAGCATAAACAGGGAAGTGTATACCATATGAAAACAGTAAAAAATGTTTTCAGAGCCTTCACAAAGTAGTAAGACTTATCTACAGAGCAAAATAAAGCAGTACTTTATAACTGCATACATTTCAGAAGACCATGGTTTTTTGCTGCAAGTCTTGAAACACTAATGAGAGAACAGAGCTACCAGCTCATCTGGCAATCACAAGTACTTCCACAAATTAAAACCCATTTTGCTGAAATTATCCTCCAACAGAAACCCAGTCACGAACTTTGCACTCCTCAAAATGCCATTTTCATATAGTGCATGAGCTTTCACCTCAGCAAATTGAGTTTTAAGAATTTTGAAATAATTTATCATTTGACAAGAAAACTATTGAGCAATTTCCTTTCTTAATTTCTCCTCAGAGACTGATCACAACAGTTCTTCTCAGGCAGCCTCCTGCCCCCTCACACTCAGGACAAGTTTGCAACTGCAGCCACCTCTCCTCCCAGTAGCAATTCTCTGTGGACTGATCCAACCCAGTGTCAATACAAAGGATGCATAAACTTTGTCTTCCAAAGGTAAGTCCACACCAATGACAAACTTTTGAATCTTTACAGATATGAAATGCAACTCCCTTCCTGCAAACCTCTTCAAAAACAGATGTTTCTTCAGACAAAATAAAGGATAATGCAATTCTAAAAATTTCTCATCTGATCTTGCTGATTAGAAGTTACCTTCCCACTCATGTCTAACTAACCAGATTTTTTAAAAAGTTCAATTGTAATTATTCAAAAGGCTCACACCTACATCAATGGTTATTTACAGGTTAGTGCTTCCTATTGCATCAAGCTTTTGGATGCTGACATCCCAACTCTCATCAAAAGATTCCTCATTTTGGACTGTCTTCTCATTATATGAATCCTTTACACTCATGCATGTTTTCAGATTGATTCCCACTCAATGACCTCATTATTCTTCAGTTCAAGACTGAGCATAACCGTATATCTGGACAATGTCCAGCCTTTAAGATACATAAGCCATCAATTACTTTCAGTGGAGCTGCAGATATTCCGAGTGCCTTTCCACACCACTGTTTTCCTGCTTCACAACAGTCCTGACACGCAGTTTTAACGTATTCAAGTGCAAGAACTGTTATGAGTATCAGGCTGTGATTACAGAAGACTGAAATCCACCATATGGTGAATGGTGGATTTGATGAGGTGATTTACATTTGCAGGCGGAATTCTATTCCCATGTGCACTTCTGTACTTCGTCTTAAGATTGAACACAAACACCTGCAATAGGACTAATTAAATTTGAGCCTGATAGCAAAGTAACAAGAATTAAAGTAACAACAAATGAAAATATTTCACACAGAACTTTTCAGTAAGAAAAATATTGTACCCGTCCTATTAAAAAGACAACATCTTCCCATCCCCAAGTTATTCATACCACTTAGTTCCACTGTTAGGGAGATAATTTTTTTCCGGTACCACAAAACTTTAAAAAGGCAGAGATACAGAAAAATAATTTAGAAAACAAAAGTTTCCCTTTCTTCCCCAACAGTGCAAAAAAGAAAAAAAGAGAAGGAAAGAAATACAGCAGCAGGCCTTCAACAATCATTTAATGACAATCCAGAACTAAAATTCACAGCAACATGCACTTTAGTGGTCAGAGAATGGTATAAAATACTCTTTTAAAGGCTGAAATTTCATAGAAAAATATTTCTTTTCACCAACACGCAGAACTAAGTAGAAAGACTTCCTGTTCATACCCTTTGTGTACAAGTTGGGATTTCCACAGATGTTTCCCTGAAATCCCAGCAGATAAAGTATCTCATGAAAATCCAATTTTTGTTTTCATTCATTTTTCAGCTACAAAATTTACTTTTTCTGAGAACTAAGATTTTTTCAAGCAACTTTTTTTCTTTTACACTTCCCAATGAGTCCATGTAATTGCCATCTTCCATCTGTCTTGCCCATGCCTCTTCAGCAGCAGGAAGATTTGCTGACACTATAATCAAGAATGAACCGACAATAAGATTATTTATCCTTTGCCAGACTGTATCACTGTTAAACATCCAGTGAGATAAATTAGGATTTAACTCTACAGCTGACTGGCTACTAAACTTTGTATAGATTTGCTTGGGTTTATTATTTGGTGAAGTTTATTCTGAAACACTAATCATTGCTTTGTATGCAACTGTGGATGTGAACTGCCAGATTGGTACACCTCAGACCTTCAAGGCACACTATTTCAATTCAAATAATTGATGTGTTGTTAAATAATGGAATCATCAGCTATGCACCTGACTTTCACAGGGGAAAAGTAGTTTCCATCAAGACACTCTGTTGAGCAGTACCTGGGTAAACTGTTACTGAACAATGACATGCACTCCCTTTTTTTTCTTAATTTACAAAAACAGAATGCATGCAGAAAGCCCAAAGCACATTTTACTCAAGATATATGCAGTATGTGCAGCGAGATTAAATTCTCTCAGAAGTGCAATTGGCTCCGCTTCTGAAGGATGGGAAGAAAAAAAGATAACAACAGAAGGCAGAACAACAAATGGCAGATTTGGACAACTGGGCATTACCCCAGATTTTGCAAAATATAGACATAGGACTTTTATAAGCAACAAGCGAACAGTTATTTGGTGCTATTTATGCACAGATTTTTATGATGAGCCACCTTGCTGACACTACACAACCTCCAAAGACTCAAGGCATTAACTAGATGTCTCCTGCCTACCCATAAAGCATTATGCCACCACAGTAGGAACAATCCAGTGCTGCATGACCTACATCATCCACCTACTCACACTGCATATCCTTATGTCTGCTTCATGGTGGTACTGCAGAGGTATTTGAAATCAATCAAGTCTATTCTTTGATAGGCCATTCACTATGGGGAAAAAAACCCAAACAAACTGACCCTCATAAACCTACACACAAAGCACAAAATTTCTTGATTTCATTTACCTGCAACGTATTTCAACTTAACATTTCTAAACTATTTTTATTTTGTAAGTTTGTAATATAACTCTCACTACCATTTTAGCCTGGTGGTGAGGAAGGAAAAGGTCATAGTCTTTAAAAATAATCTAAAGCAGTTGGATGACAGGAGTAGTTTGTGCTAGTAACTAGTGTTGTTTTACTAATGCAAGGTAAGAAAAGTTTGTCCTTTGTAGTAACTGCTATTAGGCACGGTGGGTGTAGAGATCCAAACTGAAGTGATGGGCCATGAAAGTTTACAGATGAAATTGTGGATCATTTTTCCAGTGAAGAATATCCCCTAGACCACCCTTTCACACCCACACAAGCAAATATGTGTTCAACCCAAAATCCTGCCCCTGCAACTTCTCTGAAAACACTGTATGTAGGCAGGATAAGTTATTATTCAGAACTAAAACATTTGGAATGTGTCTCAGCTTTTCAGATACCCAGGCACAATAAACAGCAGATTCGTCTGAACAAATGGGCAGATTAGTAAACTGTCTTAATATTAAAAGTATAAAGTAAGTTCCGTGGTTACCACAGGAAAGCTGTACGCCACGATACAGAAAAAGTTTAGAATTAATTTTAAAAAAGTTTTAACATCTTGCAAAAAATAGGGTCAAGCATTGTAACTCGGGAACTGTTGTTACTTTCCTCCTCGTCTAGTGCACATTTGTGTTCTAGTGTTGAAAAAAACAACGTTAAAAGCAATTCGGCCTCAGAAATAAGAATAAAATAAAAGCAGTTTGTTCCCTAAATAGTCTTTTTCTGCCTTGGCAATCTATCACATGAAAAACAAAAAATAAAACAACCACCACCCACATCACCCCCAAACAACACATTGAAGAAAAACACCCAGACTTTTTACCAATCTTCATAGTATAGACAGAAAAAACCCTGCGGGCAGAAGTAGAAAGCAACAGATTACAAAACAGCACTCCATGCCTCAGTTTTATACAGTACCCCTATGGCAGTACCCACTGCACCTCCATCAGCAAGTTACACAAAAAGGTTATGCAGCTCAATTCACCTGTTCCAGACACCACCAGGAAAAGTTTCACTGAGGATTAAAACAAACTTAAAAAAGATACCCTGAAGTCTCCTCCCCACCTTTGCCTCTTTCTCTACACAGAATGTGCTCATTACAGATGAACCCACACTACACAAGACACTAGTAACTGCAAGCGTGTCTCCACACGGCACCCCAAGTACACAAGTGGTTTCCAGTTTGAATCAACAATTGTGGCTCATTCTTCACATTTAAAGAAGGAAAGAACAAGTTCTTCCTTGCTCTGGAGTAAGTTCTCTTCCTTTGAATTACATCAAAATAATTCATGGTTAGGTTTTACAACATACACCAGCAAAAGCAAAGCACAAAGTTTACATTTAAAAAGGAACCTTACCATTCAGTAGTAATCTGAGAGGACACGTACAGAAGACAAGCAATGATGCTTACTCCATGTATCTGAATTAAAATGGCTCTTGAGGAAAAGAGGAAACTTTAATGACTATTTATCAGAGAATTCAGCATATGTTTGACAGACTTACACAGGCGCCCATGCCAGAGACCCGTAGGGACTGGCTGAGGAGCAGCAATCAGAGCCAGGTACAGCCAGCCTGTGGTAACAGGCAGCAGCTGCAAAAGGCTGCATCAGACATTCAGTACATCTGCCTCTATCCACATGGGAGACTGCTGTTCCAGATGGCAAACAGGTACTAAGAACTGTATGGCTTTTTTCTGAAATCAGTTTAAAGACAGACAGCACAAACCGAATAGACTGTCAGCTGGTTTTAAGTAAGAATTGTCTTGGTGTCACCCTGATTATGCTAAAAGCCTCCAAAACAGTGTCAGGAGGTTGCCACTAGAAAAGCAGACAGAGTACACATGCTATCCCTCCCTCAGGCCCAAATTCCCTCTGCCTCCAAATCTGTTACTAAACACTGCTTGTAACTATTACAACCAAAACATTTCTGAATACACATCAGATTAAAAGCAAAGAAGAGTATTCAATAGTTATGTTTTCAACCATAACTCCAAATTAAGGTAAGTGTGCTTTTGGGGGAAGGTAACTTAGATGAGTACTCAGTTGCTACTTGTATTTTAACATCACTGAAGCCAATTCCAACAAACTCCTGTACACCTCTAGGCAGCAAAACCCTTGGTTCAGCTTGCATTTGCCAATCCAAAACACTAAACTGATCTCTTCATCTTTCAAATGTCACTATCTAACGATCAGGATTGTAAGACTGAGTTCATGTAGCAGTCAAGTCAACCAAGGGTCCAATTCTGCCCTCAGTTACACTCTAGTGATTCCAGTTAGTACAGCTGTGCTACTTTGGATTTACACAACAGTATAATACAAAACTGAAAGCTACAAACTTAAAGACAATTTAAATTAACATTTTGGCTAACTGCTGAAGTTTAAACTTTTTGGTTGATTGGGACTCAAACACAAAGCCCCCACCAAGAAAAGTAGCCCTATCAGTGAGGCAAGCCAAGCTAAATTACTTATACTCCAACAATCCTATCTAACCACGCATACCCACAGAACATCTAACCTCTCCATTTGACAGCCCAGTGTTGTATTCAGATATGGCACCATTTAATTATTAACTGGATTGCTAGAACAGAATAGGACAGTTAACTTACTGCTGTTTAATGAACATGCTCTTGTTAGTTATGAACACATTCACTGTACTCATTAAATCAGGAGGCACTGCAGTTCTGAATACATCATTAAAAGGATCCAGGAATGCTGCTGCTTTGTCCAGCATGACTACATGCTCTGCCTGACAGTTGGAAAATGAGCAAGAAATGTAAGCCCATTCCTGCTGGTCCAGCAGATCCAATTTTAAACTAGGAGGAGGGAGAGAGAATGGGATATTTGCTTCAAGAGCTTCACTTATTTAGAAAACAAGTAAGTTTCTCTTTTTATTGCTGGCTTAAGGAAATAACATGCTCAGTACTGTAAAATATTAACAAAAAGGAGTGTCAAGCCCAGGGGGTATGAAAAAATTTTGGAAAAAAAAAAAAATCACAGCCCATCCTCAATGCACCCAAGGAGCAGGAGTGTGCATTAATTCATCGATCTGTCAGTTAGCAAAACGAACCTTCAGAAAACAAACATCCACATACCCCTAACATGGCAGTTCCCACACTATTTACAATATATTGATTAAGGCTGAAGGAGTGCGATTGGCTAGCAGGCTCCTGCACATTCTTACAGGAGAGATTTAGAGCATATGTTCAGTGAGAGGATGAGATTTCCATCTGTCAAGAATTCATATACCTACCCACAAAATAACACACCTCCACATGAGAAGTTGTATGTCTAAAGCATTCTAGAGTTACAGAAAATTAAACTGTTACTGGCAACTGTTTAGACTGAACCCATTCCATAGAAGTGTCTTCTACCAAAAGAGGCATGTGAACGAGCATCACTGGAGTTGCAGAGAACCCTGGAAGTTAAGATATAACAAGCACAACTGTTTCCTCCAGCACATCCTTCGGAGGGGAAAATGCATTTATGAAACACTTTTATAACAACAAATCTCCTTCTCCTCCCACCTCAGGCACAGAAAATTGTACAGGTTGCTGAAGTTCAGAATTGGGGAGGTGGAAGGGAGCTGACCAGGGTTTAATACTCTCAGTGATAGACTCAATCACTTTAATCTAAGCAATTATTTTCCAGTTAAAAAGTTGTTGATACTGTAAGAAGCTATATAAATACTGGATCCTAGTCAAACAAGGACTGCCACCTATGAAAGCAAGCATAATAGCACAAGAACGTTTAACACAGTCTCCTCCCATCATGCAGACAAGACAGTTCATCTCTTACCCGGGAAAAAGATGTTCTAACCTGTCATGTTAGCACATTAGAACTTTGCTTGCTCCAAGCCTGCTGAGCAAGCTCCTGGAGCTCGTCAAGATGCCAATTTTCCCAGTTTTGACAACAAAATAATCTTTAGGAAAAAAATCCTTCTGATTAAGCAGTCAGGCTTAGTGCAACACGCTGTGACTAATCCTCTTAAATTTTCTCTGGGTCCTGCACTGTAATCTCAGTAACACAGGAGAACACTGCTCTTTTCATAGGAGCTATGTGATTGTGGACTGTCACAATCGTTCAGATAGCAGTAGACTCCTCACCACCATCAACTTGAATAATCAACACCCAGGTTTCAGCACACAGACCAGCTTACTTCGGGTGCAATCACACAGCAGTACCCTCAAATGACTAGGTATAAGCTGTAAAATAGCACTTATCTACATGAGCCCCCAAAGACTTCTGGGGTCACATCCCACGGCTCCCACCGCTGCAGTAAATGGAGGCACTTAGTTCTTCAGGCTGTTCCCACAATACGGTGTAGAAGAACTATCTGGGTCTCCATTGGTTTAAAACACCATCATTACTATAAAGTAGAAAGGTTAACAGTTTGGGGACGTGGAGATCAAAAGAGGGAATCATATTCAGACTAGACCTGGAAATCTATCTCTTGTCAGAAATATGCACCTACAAGTGGGTTCTAGCACCTGATTAAAATCCCAGTTCACTGACTGAAAAAGAAAAAAAAAATCCCTTTAGGTCACCAACACTGTTTTTTCAATGTAAGATAAACCAATGCAGAGAATAAGTATTCAGATTTTCTGATCAACTGTATGGTTTGTACCTATAACCAGAAAAGAACGTGCACAGAGAAAATGCATGGGAAAAGTAGGGGAACCCCAAGAAGAATTGTATGTTAGATTATTTTGGGTACTGTTCTCTTCAATCATACTAAAAACCTCTGTATGAGACAGTTGTCTGATTTAAGTTAGGAACCAGAAAAATGGACATATAAAAATAAAACCTTATCAAGTATTGCATTTTCTTCCCTTTGCGCTTAACACAGGGCAACGCATGCAGCATCTCAGCTGGTTTAGCTCAAACACCACCACACATTTTAATGGCAGATGGGAAAAGATGATGCACAGGGAATTGTTTAAACATTCGTTGTTCTGCTTAGCAACAACACACTTACATGCTTAAAAAACCCATAACACAAGAAAGAGACATACTTGTTACCCGTTATAAATCATTCACGTTCTTCAGCTCCTCACATACCTTTGGTTTGCCATTTACCCAGTTTTGCATCTTTCCAGTAGATACCTCCCTTCTTCATTTTGTAAACACAGAACATATCAGAAGTCCACAGAACACTAAGCAGCTTGTGATTTATAGTTTCAAGATATTTAAACTGGTTAACTGACTTCCAGAGGGGACACAAGTTACACATTCAAAACAAGACACACATACTCTTTTCCTACTATGACAAAAAGAAAGAAAAACACCCATGCTTTTCTCCATGCTATATGCTCTATCACTGTAACATAATAAGCAGTAGTTCAGTTCACAGATTTTAATCACCACGTTATTAATACCTCTTAGCTCTGTGTGTATTACATCTCATCTCAAGTCTCCTCATATACATTTAAAATCTTTGCAGGAACAGCTTTACGTTATATACAGCTTTACATATATATATACAAAAAATAGTACAACAAGTCTCATGTCTAAATAGCAGTGTCAAAGAAAACAGAAAACAAATACACGAATGGCAGAACATGTGCACCTACGGACTTGAGTCCTAGCTAGCCCCACAAGTCCTACTTCCCAAGCAAAGCACCTGTATTTACTCTTATATGATCACTTCTTTCATCCTCCTGTTTCAAATACTTCAAACTGGGTTTTCATACATGCAACCTAGCATTAAATACCTTGCCCAGTTACACGGGAGAAAAAAATAAATAATCTGTTTGTTGCATGGAAAAACAATTTGCAAGACGTTTCTTTTTCCATGTACTCCACTGCACCATATGCGGGGGCTGGAAGAGAGCCTAAGAACATCTGCCACAGACTTTAAAACTCCTAATAATAGCACAGCTAGTGTCCCCAGTCTAATGATCTCAGCACAGACCCACGTGACCACTGCTGACTCTGGCCCCCAACTCAGGCAAAGCACAGAAACACTCAAAGGTTGGACATGTTCATTCATTCTCAACTCGATTTGCATTTCACTGAAGAACCAACACAGAAAACGAGCTGAAATGCTTACATTTCAAGTAGTGGAAAAGTCACCATTTCCATAGGATATTCCCATGCTCCTTTCTTTAAATTCCAGTTTAGCAGAGCACTCCCTATTCCATTAAACAATGCTACTCGAGAAAATAACTGCAAGTCTCAGCGATCCAGGGTTAAAAACATAAAAAGCTTTAACTGCACTTAACTGTATTACGGAGGTGTTGAGTTATTTCCCCCCCCCCCCGCTAAAATCATGGACTATCTTCCATTCCTATTCATTTAGTTTACATACAAATAAATGTTTCTAACTGGTTTCTTTTAAAGATATCCAAAAGCTGATTTATAGTGAAGAAAACCTTTATTTCAAAGAGGAAGAAAAAAAAGAAATGGAACTTTGTTTTAGCTCACACAGAGTCAGCATGGGGCACTAACAAGATATTTCTCTCACAGATGTTTCTCTGAAACATATGCAGTTTCCCAGGCCCAAAGGATGTGGCTAGCAAAACAGTATGATGGACACTGTGAAGGCGGGAACAAAGCAAGCAACATTTGGGTGGGGGTGAGGTGCCTGAGGCTTTCATTACACTTCAGTCCACTCTGTCCTCTTTACTCTTTCATCTACACAAAAACATAGGTAGCTTCCAGCAGTCAACAGGCATGAGTTCAGTTTATTATTTATTAGAATGTGTGCAGGTGCACCTATGAAAGGCTAGGCCTGACCCAAGAACTGGCCATCTCTAGCACAAACAGTAGAGGCAAGCGTTCTGCAGCCAAGTTTAGTCACTGGTAAAGCATGAAGGGGTGGGAACTTCAGCAAATTACTGTATCCACAGTAACAACAGACTGAATACTGAGCTCCAGATTCCAAGCACAACCCATTTAATCAGTCTACTACAAAACACCAATATGTGACACTAACATCCTCAAAGAATGTTTTCATTCTCATTTCCCATGAGGCAGAGAAGGGAGAAAAACCCAAAAGCAGGTAAGGGCAACACTTTGTAAATTCCCACACTGTCCAACAGTGTTGGCCCACTGTAAAATAAGATCCATTTAGCAGATAATCTTTCTCAATTTGCACCACATCACTGAGCAACAAAGAGAAAAAGAGAAAATACAGAGCAAGTTACTTCTTAGTTTTGTATAAAAGCACTGAAGTCTGAGAAAGGCTAATACATGAGAACAGCCCAGTTACAGCAATCAATCTGGTTGTGACAAACATACTTACAGTCATGCATCAGTTATATACTTTACTCCTCTGCTAGCCCTCTATTTGATCCGTAAATTCTCTTCTCTCAGACCTATAAGATCAAGACACATTTTAGGTAGCATTTTTTTCCTCGAGTTTCACAAAGAGGCTATTAAACTACACACATGCTCTTATTTCTGACTTCACTGTGGGGAAAAAAAAAAAAAAACCTAAGCAAACTGGCCCACCTTTTCAACCAAAATCTAAACATCAACAAGAACTAGGTCAAAAGAGAAACAAAAATCTGCAGCGGAAGAGCATATATAGAAAGAAGAGCTACAGCCTCAAACAACATCAGGTTGATCATGAATTCTTAATACCAAAAATTGTGTAACAAAACTGCCTACAGAAGGCTGTATGTATGTGGTCATGCTGTAGATTTCTGACTGTAAATAAGGCAAACCCACTTCATTTCCACCTTAAACTGCAACTGGGGAGCTAACTATCCAATGGCAGCAACAGCTGTATCACAAGTGTTGACTGTGGCAGAGATCTGGGCTGGCACCAATAATGAATTACACTGCTTTTTAAAAATAAATTTGACATCAGACACATTAAAGAAGTCTCCTATTGCTGTGCTGTTACTTTGTAACAGATACAGTAACTACAAATAAGACACATGATGCTCTTCAACTTGGCAGAAAAGACCATTGTCCACAAAAGAAGTGTAATCTCTCAGTCACAAACAATTTGCAGAACTAAAAGTTCTCCTGCATAAGCAAGCTCACGACTGCCGGCTCGGAGTGGGCACCTAGCTACTGCTGTCTCTAGACTTTGTTTCCTCACTTGCTACAGGCCCAAACTCGTTTTCCCCTTCTCTCTGGTACCACACCCTATGGCTCCAAGTCCCATGTGACAGAAATTAAGAAACTGTAACTGGCAACTGTTTAGCTTGAACCCATTCCATAGAAGTGTCTTCTGCCAAGAGAAGCATGTGAACGAGCATCACTGATGGCATTACTGGAGTTGCAGAGAACCCTGGAAGTTAAGATGTAACAAACGCAACTGCTTCCTCAACAAACGTTCCTTTCTTTGTTCCCACCTTCACAGAGTCTGTCATACTAGTTTGCTAGTCACATCCTTTGGGCATTACTCTGAAACATCTGTGGGATAAATACCTGTTAATGCTCAGTGCTGACTGTGTGAGCTAATTTCCTTTAGAAATTAAGTTTTTTCACACTTCAAAGAGACAGACCCTAGCCATTACACTGCAGTCGCCCCACACCACAGTTGCACTATTTCATGCAATACAACAATATCTGCATAGAATTTACAAGTGCTCAGCCTTCTCTACTTACAAGATCAAGCTATTTACTGGGAAAAGGTCAGGAATCTTAATCTGCATGCTTTCTAGTCCATTTGCATGCTATGTTCTTCCTCTCAGTGATTCATAATTTACCCAGAAAATAGTTTTCCCTTCCCGAGTATTTCAACATGTGCCTCGTTAAGCAGCTGTCCTGATAGAACTTGTATTTTGCTATTCAGGAAACTACAGGCTGGGGTGTAAGACAAATGAGTACATCAGACAACAAAGACAATGCAAACATTGTATAACTGCAAAGCACCATCATTGGTAAGACAGAGTCACCACAACCTGTAATAATTCTTGCTTGGTCTGACTACCATCTTTCCCGAAATATGTCTCTGACAGTACTGCTGCACCACAGTCTGTGGGAGATTGGGGGTGGATAGGGGAGCTTTTTTAACATTATAAACTAATCACAAAGTCCATAACATCAGATCACAGACATACAGAGCTATAGAGTAACCTACAGGCCTTCCAAGCCACAATTAAGCTTGATTAACAAGACCGTCCCCTATGCTACACAGCCTTGATATTCAAAGTTGCAGTTTGATCCACATCAGCTGAGCACTTTTTTATACAAAGAGGTGATACGCTCCAGTCAAACACACTTAGCTAAACTTAGCTCAAAGTAACAAACCCTAGAAACACACACCATGGAATAATCAGCTATTTCACTATGTCTGCAGCTTGTGTCAGTCGATATCCCCATTTTGAATAAATATTAAAGCAAGAGTTAACAGAAGTGGATAGCATACTCATATTATTGCGACTTTGTACTGATCTTTGAGTTGAGCATGCTCTGTAGACAAGAGGCAAAACTTGGACAAAATACCCAAGACAGCATCACTATGCTCTGCGACAGGTTAACAGACTAACTTTGCCCTCCTGTTTACACCCTCTCCCAGGCAAACTGCCCCATTTGCAAGCCCACCATTCTAGGTGCAAATGGGAACTGGTCCAAAGATAGCGTCAGTATTGCCATGAAATGCAGTTGCTCCTTTCGTGCCTTCTTCTCATTTAAGCTGAACACGTACTGTACCACAAAGTATTATATCCCAGGGCACAATGAACAAGTGGAAGCATCACCACATAAGTATTAGAAGAGCCATTTGCAAGTGCAGAAGACAGTATTGCTTCACGCTCTCATTTGCTTTGTGGTCATTCAGAAGTATGCAACCACAAAAGCTCCATACAGAGTAAAACAAATGTATACCATGCAGAGCACACCTCAGCAGAGATCTCTTAACTTGAGGGTCATACTGTCAGTACTGCAAATGTGGAAGCAGCTGCTGACATTTTGACATGGTCCATGTATCGCAGCACGCAAGATCCAAGAGACTAATTCAGAGACACATTGGAAGTGTCAAGGATTCCAGACTCTTCTACCTCCACAGTTGAGGTACTGTACATACTAACTATATTAAGTCAGCTGCACTACTGTACCCGAAAATAGTATATTTGAGCTTTTTTTTTTAATTGAAAAGCAAAGAAGCCCAGAGGGCAATATAGGCTCCCAAGATAAAACAGTAGCCGTTTTGAACCAAACATCATGTCTTATAATATAATGGATCCCTCCAAATTCTACTCCCCCTCCCCTGAAACACACCCACCCTATCAGTATATTCCTCTCTCCTTCACCTTTTTCCACTTCAGGCACACTAAGGGTGATCTTCATGCAAAAAGCAGTAACCACCTGTTTAACCATTGTGATTCAAGTCTGACTTTGGTGTTCTAGAGTGTAAATGGTAAACTATGTTAAAGCTAGACTCATTTTGTTGGCTCTTGCAAGTATTTCCCAAAAGAACAAAGATAACCCTCAAGACAAGAAAAAACAAACAAAAACCAAAACAACAACCAACCAAACCAACAAAAACTCTTCAAAATCAGTAATCCATACCTTCTTTTGGCCACCACAGCCATCTCTGGAGTTTATTATAAAATCTGGCATACTGCGTAAGTTTTCCTAGCCAACAACTTCTTGGTAACTTTTGTGAAAAGATATTTAGAAAATAAATTTATAAAAGAATTATTTCAATTTTGGGTGTTTGGTGGTTGTTTTTTTTGTTTGTTTTTTTAAGTGCTAATTCTTAAATAAGACCTTCACTTGCATTTTATCAGTTTCTACTTAACCTTGTTTGTTAATTCCTCTCTTTCAAATGCCTCAGTGTAACCAGTTGCTACCAAGAACTCTACAAACCATTTACTGACTCCCTGTAAAGAAAAGGGGATTGTCAATTTCTTTCTTTGAGCTTTTAACTGAGATAAAGATATTATCTTATATGATATAAAGTTATTATTGTTATTATAAAGATACTATTAGAGATAAATCTATAATACTTGACATACAAAACAAAGCCAGAGAAACAGTATGGTTTAAAAAAAAAAAAAGGGAAAAGAAGGGCGAAAAAGTAGAGAATATGAGCTAAAATGTCAGAATTCATAAGAGATTCTTGTAAATGTCTTCAGTGCCCTTGAAGAACATCCAAAGCCTTAATATTCTGAAACCCCAAGAGTTCAAAGCCCTGTTACTTCTCCAGTGGTAACTGACAATACTATCGAACAATGCAGTGTCCAAAACAGTCCCTCCCAAAGTCTATTCTTTAGCTTCACGTATACTCAGTTACAAGTTTCAAGCTGTATTATAGGTTTTTTTATCACAAAACAAACAGTTTCCAGTTAGAAATCAGGGCAATCAGGAACCACCACTTCCTATTCAGAAGATAAATTAATTACCTGTTGTAGGATTCACAGAGACAGAACAGGCTGAAACCCTGTAATTTCAGACCTTCCCGATTCCTGGAGTTCAAAATAAATATTCTACTACTGTTCAGTCTAAGAGTTCGTTAAATTTAAAAAAAAAAATCTTTTATTGCCCACATTAACAACTGCTTCCTTATCTTTTCAAGCAAAGGATCTGAGGAACAAAGAGAACGCAGTATTACATCTGCTATAACAAGTCATGTTATAAGCTGACCATTTTCCTGACAGCCCCTCCTATTTCCTCTTACTCATTTCTCCTACTACAGTATTATATCATAACTTTATCTTCAAGTTATCCCCGCTGGTCATTGGATCAAAACAATAGGCTTGCTGCTAGGTGCATTTAGGAATTTCCGCTCAGCCTTCTTAACAAGGTAATTAGTGCTAATTTACCACCTCAGATAACAGAAATAGGACAGGGTATTCAATCTTTCCCATGCAATTCTGCTAACCAAGACTACTAACTTGATATCTGTTGGTTTCTTTTATTACAAAAAAAAAGACAAAACCAGAAAACTCCCACACAACTAGCAAATGATACAATTTTGATAACAAGCTCTCATTTTTAAAAAGCACGGTAAAACTTAATGCACACATATTAAATACAAGGTGTGGTGTTACACACCTACAGCAAGCTAAACACTAATTGGCCTTGCCTGCACACTCCTGCCTTTCCTTTATGCCATCTCCAGCATTCATCTAACTCCCCGAGAAACAGAAACCAAAGAAATAAAACCAATTTTTCAAAACATGTTTTCTCCATTTGCCTCCCTGTCTTATTTCCCCATTTGATAACAGTCAGTGTGAAAGATCTGTGGACAAAGCAGTACAACACATAGCTGGTGACAAGGTAGTTCTACTCCCAGCAGAGAGAGCAAACTGTGAGCCTGACTGATCTGGTGGCAAAAACACAGCCTTTGGGCACATGCTTTCCTAGTCATTTCCGGCTAGTATCAGTGCAGGCTGTCCTGAAAGCACACCCTCATCCTACCGCACACTTACCCTGAAGCCATATATTCCCATCACTCCTTTTTGACTCTCATAGAGACATTGGTGCTTGTACCACTCCATGTCAATGTGATCATGAAACCTGGTTGAAAGGCTAAGCCAGGGTGCAAGGGGAGGCAGGACACAAGAGAACACAGAGTGGTGTGAAGTACTTCTCAGCTAGATCAGCTGAGCCACTGCATGCCCACACAAGCAGCAGTGGATGAGGGAGGGGTAAGGATGGGGAAGGAAGACTGCCCTCTTCTGCAGCTTCAGTTGCTTGTCAGGAAACCACTTTTTCGGTTTTGTTGTTTTTTTTTTTTTTTTTTTAAAGAGTTAAACCATTAAACCAAAGGCACTCTATTTGTTTTACTTGTCACCCGCTTTTAGGTAGTGACTTCCCAACTTCCATCTGCAGCTTCCAGGATTTTCAAATATTGGTGTAGCAACGCTATCTTCCAAGCTTCATTGCCGTGAGAACAATTCCATCAATATTTCCATTAACTGCTGCGTGTGCACACCCATGGCACCACAGGACTGAGGTAAACCACTAAGCGAGCACCCAGAGCCAGAATTTACAGAACCTAGACAAGCATTAAACCAAGGCTTAACAGCAATGGCATCTTCTGGAGATACAAAGAGATGAGCTTTCATTTTTTATTTACCCAGACCAAGTCAACAGGCATACAAAACTGAAGCTGAGAACCTGACTGGCAACTGAAGAGACAAGAAACATTTTTGTTCCTGTTGAATTCATACATGCTGGAAGAGCAGCTGTTCTAGATTTACAAATCCAAGAAATAATCCATTCAGTCAGTTGTTAGGAAGGAAGACAGGTCAGCTTTAATACCAAGATTTTTTAAGAGAAAAAAATTAATTATGAACAATAAGGGCCATTTGAAACTATGTTTCGTCCATCTGAATCAAAACTTACATCTAAATACATTAAGAGCAAAACTTCCCATTTTTCTTCCTTTATGTCAACATACAGCAGGTATCCTCTGAAAGCTGATAAATAGTACAAAATACATGCAGTGTTTGGAGGGGAGAGTTTAGTAAGTCAGGCTCAAGAAGCTCTGAGACTCTGACTTACCTAGAACTGCCATCAGCGAGCAAACTGAGATGGCACTGTGTCTTGGATGTGCTGTGTTCCCAGCCTGTGAAATCCCAGACTCCCATTCTGAATACTGACCTTTTTCATAGCAATACCCCATGGCTATCTTAATAGTCCATCAGTTTTACTTAAGGCAAAAAGAACATAGAAATTTCACCGAAATCACTGTTGCAATAGTAGCACCCCCTTCTCCTGAACAACCTGTTTGCCAGACATGTATTTAAAACTTCTGTAAAATGCACTAATTGCTTGAGCAAATCATACACTCTTCAGAGAAAGGAGAGTCTTCTGGCCCACCTGGAGTTTTTCTTTTGTAAGGGGATTAGTAATGTACACCATCAACCTTAGTACTGCAAATTAAAAAAAATGCAGGTGTGGCACTCGCGTCTACTGAGGAGGCTGCCTGTTTCAGATACTCTGCCCTGTGAGGTCCTAAACAGCTAATACGCCAGAGTGTGCCAATCCACCAATCCTAGAAGACTGACAGGCTCATAAAAGATTCACAAGAACTGGATTTAATTCTAGTACTAGTACCAACTCATAAATTACTTCAGTCAAATGTTTTGAACTTGCTGACCCCCTTAATCCTTTGCAAGTAATAGAAGACTGATTTTTGTGACTCGTGAATGCTTCAAACTCTGTTCATCAGAAGTTTACACTGAATGTTGTGTGCAGCTTTTGCAATGTAAAAGGGCAAAATATATGAGAAAGTTGCATTTGCTCCTAAATGAAATCTCATCTAGTAGATGAAAGCAGTACAAGTAGATGTCATGGAGAACTCAATGTTCTCTACAGAAAAATAATAGCATAACATACATCCAATAGCATGACAGTACAGACCACTTTGGACTTCGGGACAAGACTGTGTTCTGCCAGATAAGCATGGTATCTAACCTTTCTTAGTCTTTTTATTCTGACGGCTTTGTATGTCTTGCAAAATAAGATTTTTGAGAAAGCCATTACAGAGTAAAATTCTAGGGAACAAATACAAGAGTAATCAAAGGTTATAAACATTTCAGACCATCAGAAGAGGCACTTTCAGTTCAGATTGCTTTATATTGGAAATTTGTGGCAATCAGGTCAGCCAAAAGTCACTGGGTCAAACTGTAACGTGCTTATCTACCACTGGGCAAGTTTACATAACCCTGAAAACATACAGTAATGGAGGACTGATCTTGCTATGACCTTCACACATGTAGGTTTGCAGAATTCATTACAGGACCAAAGTCTGTAAGAAGGTAATGTTTTTGATAAACACTGATCTCCACACCTTTCAAATTCCTGGAAGCCACAACAAAACAGAACTCTGCCATTCCTTTCTGAAGGCACTGCAATTTGTGACTACAGGAGAAGATCTGCAATAACAAAGCCTATTACCAAGAAGATTGATTTCCTCCTCATCACTGAATACAGTCCCAGCTGCAGAGAAAGAAATTCCATTCAAGAAAAATTTAAAGGACAATCTAAGGATTTTGACATTACTCCAATGTCTTCCAGTTCTGCTCATTTTACAGGTACCACTGGGGCAATAGGTTTGCATGGATTTGAACTGCAAGGTTTCTGCTTGGAGGAGTGGATGGTGCCCCCCTGCAAAGCATGCAAATGTGCAGTACCTGATGGTGGAACTAGGCTTTCTGGGACATGCGATGTTGTTAGTTAGTGTTGTTAGTTGGGTTAACAAGCCCCACTTCTGCAAAGGCTCAAGAGGACAGTAAGTGTAAGTCTCCATTTCCCACAAGCAGCAGACATCGATGCTATTTTTTAAAAACACTCCTCTCTTCAAACAAAACTGCACTTCAGTATTCTCTAGGACACCAAATTATGGCTGCCGTCAGACCTTAATTCACACAGAGTCCTGACCTGCATGACATTAAAGTCCAATATGACATTACCAGCACCTACCTTGAAAAAGGAGAATTTATGTGAACATACAATAAGGAAGTGCACTGATTGGTTCCAATTTACCGTAATCAACTAATATCCTCAAAGAGGTGCAGGTAACTATTTCAATGTATCCAGAGTTCTCAGTCTTCCCCTCTAGGCTATAAATGTTTCCACTGGATGAACATTTTCCTAACCTTTGGTTTCTATTAAAAGATGGGACAAGTCAACTCAGGATTATTTTTAACTCCATCTAGAACTAATGATAAGCAGTTTTTCTATGTTTTGTTTGAAGTACTAGAATTACTACGTAGCATAGTGGGTAGGGGTCTTACATTTTTCCTTTTACAGCTGTAAAACAGGTAGGAAACTAGATGAGAGAGGTGATCCTTCTCCTCTACTCAGCACTGGTGAGGCCACCCTTGGGGCACTGTGTCCAGTTCTGGGTTCCCCAGTGTAAGACAGAGATGGACATACTGAGGAGGGTCCAGTAATAGGCCATGAAGATGAAGGGACCAGAGCATCCCTCCTGTGAGAGGAGGCTGAGAGAGCTAGGATTGTTCAGCCAGGAGAAGTGAAGGCTCAGGGAGGACCCCATCAACACATATAAATGCCTGAAGGGAGGGCGCACAGAGAGCAGAGGCAAGCTCTTTTCAGTGGTGCCCAGTGACAGGACCAGAGACGATGGGCACCAACGGAAACACAGGAGGTTCCCTCTGAACATCACAAAACACTCCTTCACTGTGAAGGTGACTGGGTGCTAGTACAGGTTGCCCAGAGATGGTCTCCATCCTTGGAGATATTCAGAAGATGTCTGGAGACAGTCCTGGGCAATCGGCTGTAGGTGGTGCTCCTTGAGCAGAGGGGTTGGACCAGATGACCTGCAGAAAACCCTTCCAACCTCAACCATGCTGCGATACAGCAAACACAAAATGGCCCACTTTCCACAGAGCTCCTATCTTCACACAGGACCATAAAGTAGACTTTGTTCTTTTACAACACATTGCCTGCAAAATCCCAGAAATACAAACAAATTCTTAGTGACTTTGTATTTCTCTTATTTACACTTTCTCTCTACACCAGTCGTTTTCATTCTGATGTTCATTGACTTCCTTAAGGGTACTACAAAAATAAAGTAAGGAAATAACTTCTGCATGCTTTATTACACATTAAGACTTAACGGTATTTGCAGGCGTCCTGAAAAGTTACAAGAGATTCACAAATTAAAAGCGGGGGGGGGGGGAAGTGACTGTCTCAATGAAACCTCTCACTTCTACTTTCCAAACCCTTCAGAACACATGATATAAGTTAAAAAAAAAAAAAGATAAAAGGCATGAGCAATTTTCACATTGCTATTACACTAGGAAAACAACATTTAATGAAAAATACCTGTATAATTTTTCCCCGGAGTGATTACAAGCACATAAAGAATTCTTAACTCAGATCAAAACACTTCAGGATGTAGCCATAAGCTCATAGTTTCAATAATCAAACTACATCAACCAGTTGTTCTTTCTGGTCTTATGGTCTACAAAGAAAAACATTTACCTGCTGATGTTACAAAACCTAAGGAAAAAAAAGCTCTGCTGATTTTGAATGAGTTTTAAAAAGGGAAAGCTTTTCCAAAGTCTGCTAAGAACAAACAAGTAAAGAAGAAAGAAGGGAGTCTTTTTTTCCCCTAAGGTTAGTTCATATTACTTTGTAAGTCTTAAATCATACTGTTTCACACATTAAGTTTTGAGGATTGCATTATTCACAATGAAGACTACAATTTGTGGGCATCTTGCTCAGGAAAGAACAATCAGAAATGCAGACTGAACCAAAAGTTAGTAAAATGAAAATATTCATATTTATTCTTAAGTATATCCTCATTCTGTATCATAAAGGATAATGTCTGTGTATAGCCTAAGAACGTGAACTACTCAGTATTTCTCTCTTCTGCTCATACAGGTGCTGGGAGTCAAGAACATTCCTTAAGTACACAAATACACAGCAGGTTACTGTCAGACTCGGCATTAGCATCTCACCTACCAACACACAACTGGTGTTGGTTATATCAGAGCTTAGAGTGCAGCAGTTTCAAAATCAGCTTATGCTCACTGAAGACTTTCACTCCTGACACCAAAGCCTCAGCCACTTACTCCTATTACTTCCATCGCCTCACTGCTAACAGCTGCTCAGGTGCCCAGAGTATGAACAATCTGATTCAAAGTTAACCTTAAAAAGAGTTCTCGGCTAAGTCAGAGCTGATTCCCAGCACCATAAAACAGAATGGTCTATTAGAGGGAATCCACAGCCAGGGGAACATCAGCTCTGCTGGGCAGCAACATGGTCTTATGTGAAAACAAACTGTTGTGGTTTTGGCCCAGCCAGCAACAAAGCACCACACAGCTGCTCACTCACACCACCCCCTCCCAGGTGGGACCGAGGAGAGAATCAGGGGAAAAAACACTCATAGGTTGACATAAAAACAGTTTAATAGGACAGCAAAAGAAGAGGAAACTCCATTATAACACTAAAAATATTACTGATAAAGGTATATACAAGAACAAGTGATGCACAATGCAACAATTGCTTACCACCCAGTCATTGATAGCCCGTCCCCAAGCAGCAATTCCTGCCCCTCAGCCAACTCCGGTTTATACACCAAGCATGACATGATATGGTATGCACTACCCCTTGGCCAGTCTGGGTCTGGTGTCCTGGCTGTGCCCCCTCCCAGCTGCTTGTGCACCTCCCCTCTGGCAGAGCACGGGAAGCTGTAAAGTCCTTGACTGAGTATAAGCACTACAACTACTTAGCAACAACCAAAAACATCAGTTACCAACATTATTCTCATACCAAATACAAAACACAGCACTAGACCAGCTATCAGGAAGAAAAAACAACCCAGCCGAAACCAGGACACAAACCAATAATGAAACTTTGCTAGAGCTTTTAAACCAAGCTCTTCCCACGTATCCTTCCATCTTTCTATTACTAACTGAAGCTGTGTTCTGAACTTCTGCTATAAACACAAGCAAATCAGCAGGGCTCTAACATATCCATTAGAATACTTAAAAAAAACAACCACAAAATCATGCACACAAGGAAACATGACAGTTAAAGAATAGCAGCATCATTTGGGTTTACAGCATCTGTAACAAACTGCAAGGGTAGGCAATCCTGTCCAGAGAAGCTCTAAGATAAGGCAAAGAATAGACTCCAGTACAGTCACTAACCGATTTAACTAACGCAAATCTGCCAACATAATTGAACCTAAGAATTATCTCTGAGCTAATCTGTTTGTGCTATCAATAAGCCTCTTAGCTGGATAACCGTAAGCAGGTTGACTGTATAGCGTGACTTTTTGCACTGTAATCAATAGGCTGTAATAAATACAGAAATATTGAGGAATCAAAGTTCAAATAAGGGACAGTTTTAGACAAAGAATATTAGCTGTGAATTCCCAAAATTTATTTAGGGGGCATCACACTATTCCCTACAAAGTAAAATAGGAGTGCTTGCAAACTCATACAGCCATCTCAGTCAAACCACAGAGTAAGATGGAAAGCTTTGAACCAGACACCAAGCGGGATCTTGGAAAGCCTACATTAGAAGTTAATTCGCAAGATTTCTCTCTCTCCCAGGAGCACTTGATCCCACAACTGAAACCACAAAACTGAGCCCTCCATACAAGTGCAGCTTTCCAAAGAGGCAATGGCATTGCTCGTGGAGTTTTAATACAAACGTGACTCAGAAACGTACCTTCACAGCACAGGCATTGTAGATCACGAACCAGTTTTACAGTTCCAGCATTACAAAACTTCATACGTTAAGTGAGCTGCCTACAACTGACATGCAATAGCTGTCATTTAGTGACTAGAAAGCATTTCTCCTACTTACCATGTTTTTATGGCTCTGAAAGCCACTTGGTGTGCAGTTGCTACTGGAATCTATTCCTTTTAATAGCCCTTATGCAACACATAAATGAATCTCATTCACAGCAGAAACAAGGTACAATATGACCATCACACAGGAAGATGCCAGAATGCCTTTGGTCATTTTACACACAATTTAACTGTATTTATTCTTTAATCTTGATCTTGGTGGCATCACTAAACTTCCTACAGAGGCAGAACTGCCACGTACATCTGGAGAAAAGGAATAGCTCATAAAAGAAACAGAATCAGTTACAACAGCCTACCTATCAACAATAGTTCTCTGACCAACAGGCTGACACACAGCTCCTAATTCCATGTTGTAGTTATCAGGACATACTGGTCCGTCTGTTCTTGCGTTAATATGGAGGTACTGCGAAATAAGCAGCACATGAACTCAAGTGGCAAGTTGTGAGAGTTAAAATGGGGTTATTCAGAATTACACCAGTAAAGTACTCAGCCTAATATTGGAGACTCATTAGAAAAGAAGCACCCATTTTTTCAAACAGAACAGGCATTGCTGGGACAGGGGAAAAAGGTATCTGTTTCAAGATCTGAAACGAAGACCACACCATTTTCTGCAAACTAACAAGAAATACTCCACCGACCTTGAGTACTACTCACAACATACAACATCCAGACAACACAAAAGAAATCATGTCCCACAAACGCTACTTCTGATCCTAGCAGAAAGAATACTAAACCACCCCAATTCCAGAAATCAAAAAAAGTTAAAGACTTCGGAACAAAACAGATTTCAAAAAAACCTAACTCATACACTGTGTTCCCTGTTGTTATCTCCCCTCTCCCAAGGAAAATTTTAAGTAACATAGGAAATTGTTAAGAATAAAAATGCATACAACTTTTAGAAAGGGCAAAAGGTTTGTTTTTAACTTCTTGCCTTTCGATATTGCAGATGCTGCCTCAGTAGCACTCATTCTGAAAATTCTTTCTACTGAGCTATTAGAAAAAAAACCTAAGTATCTTGCATTCAGCTCACTGCCTATCATAGCAGATACAGTGGGAATTTTTGGCATTTTTCTTTTTCAGCATTATACAGTGACAACAGTAAGAAACAATAGTATTGCTCGAGTGCACATTTAAAACAGAAGTATTTAACCTTCACTAACTTCTGTGATACTAATCTCACTCTTCTATCCCAAAGGAGATGGGCTAGAATATTTCAAGACTTGAAAGAAAATCGTCAGAGGACATGGAAAGGTTAGGATCAAATCACTTCTACAAGAGCAGGCTGGCAGTACGTTACTAGAAACGGAATGTGTGAAACAGCAAGGAGCTCATGTGTGAGCTGCAGCAGAGAGGAACAACTGGAGTCCCAAACAGTTCCAGGCAAATCTCTTCAATCTGATCTTCCTCTCTGGTACATGCAACTTCACTTACTCCCACCAACTCTAACACACGTTCCACAAACTGACAGAGTGCCAAGTTAACAGCCCTTAATATACATGGCCAAACTTGCAGATCACATGCTGGTACTGCTTCATTAGTTGGGGCTCTGGATTAAACTAGTCAGATGCTCAGAAGTTGCAGCAACAGCTTCATATTCCATTGAGATTTTAGCATACACATATCAAACCTGGAACATCACATATATAAATATATGTGTCTAATTACATTAATGCTTCCTCCGCATACTGGTGGGCTATGCGGTGCTCTAGAACAGGCACCAAGCTCAGTTATGAATGACAACAGTTTGGTTTGGGTTTGGTTTTTTTGCACTAGATCCAGAGAGACTCTACTCATTTCCACTACTGTCATCCACCATGCAGTTAAATCCACTGGCAAGTGGGAGTTCATTCATACAACTGACAGAAACTTTTGGTTTACTTCAATAGAAATTTAAATTCTATCCACATGTACAGCTGTCTGGTCTTCACTTAACTCACTAGCTCACATTAAAAGGTGCAAACTCTTGCCTTCCATTAGGCTTTTTACTCTTCTGTTTTTCGTCCCTTAGGATGCTCATTGAAAAACAGAGAAGCAAGAGCTATCATCATGGTTTAATATAATTTTCTTACATGCTTCTGAAATTATTTTCTTATCTGTTGTCATCAACAGGTTGCTCTGGCTCAATTAAAGCAGGTTAGAGTGCCTCAGAGAAGACACAGCTTTATGATTGTGGTTCCTGGGCTGGGGGACAACGCTCCTTCCTCCAGGCTTCTTTTGGAAGCTCCAGAAGAGCCCTACTAGGAACAACCACATTTAAACATGGTTCAGTTCCAGTACAGTCAGAAGCCAGGGCATTACTTACAGCACATGGAACTGTGTACCACACAGCAGTAAAACATGCACATATGGCAAACTGGTCACCATTAACTGTTGTTTGTTTTAGTTTAGCTTGGGTTTTTTTTTTCCTGTTGCTTTCCTCATTGCAAAAACCATTACACCCACGATTTAATCTCGGTGGACTGAAAGGTTCAAATAAGGTTATAGACTGTAAGACAAAGAAAAGTGTCCACATGGGAGACTTCTCCCAAAGTCTGAGCAAGGGAGAACACGAAGCCTGGGCTCCCACCCTTTAAAAGACGCTCTGGTTTTTGAACATTTCTTACTCTTCCCTAACTTTACCTGAAAATAAGATCATATAAACATGAAGTTCAAAACTGTCAGCTGCAAACCAAAGCAGACTAAGATCTCAAACTTGCTAAAACCATACTGGAATATTTTACTAATTTTAAATAGAGGTATACTGCCAAAAGCTATCCATGATCACTGACATTGAAGAAACCAAGTTAGCATTTGCATGTCCCTCCCCAATGGTTATGCAAGCTATCTCTATAAGCGGGGGTCCTTCTAACTGACAACAGCAGCGGTTTACCTGTAAATAATTCACTGGCTAAATTTGGCAAGCGACTCTTGACCGCCTCTTTCCTTTAAGGGGGCGGAAGGAACGAAAGAACACCGGCAGCAAAGACGCGGCACTCCGCCCGCCCCCGAACAAGCCGGCCGTGAAGGTCGCCTCGCTGCCTCGGGGGCCGGAGAAGGAGGCGGCGCTGCACCTTTGCTCAGGCCCCCCGTCCCGCTCCCCGGCGAGCGAAGCGGGCCTCGCCCGTGCAACACCCAGGGCGGCACCGCTTCCAGGCCCCCGCTTCCCGCACACGCTCGCTCACCTGCGGAGAAGCGCCGGGCGGAGGCAAAAGGCAGCCACTCCGCGCCGCGCTCCCGCGCCTCGCCCTCCTCCCCCGGCCGCGGGCCGCACCGCGCGCCGAACCGTTACAACGCTTAAACGGCCGCGGCGGCGCGCGGGCACCTCCACCGCCCTCCTCCCCGCCCCGCACAACTCACCCCGCTCCGGGCCCCCCAGGCGCGCGCGCCGCCAACGGCAGCAGGGCGCGGGCGGCGCCCCCGCGGGCCGGGGGAGCCTCGCTGCCGGCGGCGGCCACCTCCGGGCTGCCTTTCCCCTCACGGCTCGCCCTCGGCCCGCGCCGCCGAGAGGCCGCGGCGGGCGGCGCGCGCAGAGCGCCGGGGCTGCTGTGGCCGGCTGGCTGCTGATTCTCCCTCCTTCTGCCAGCGCCTCATGTGCCCTCCTCCCCGGCCTCTCCGGCCGGGCCGCCGCCGCCGCTTCAGCTCCCCACTCTCAAACAGCACCCGGGGCCCACTGTAAACCCCTCCCACCGGGCAGCAGCGCACGTGGGGCAGACAACAGGCACTCTCCTCGCCCGCTGTGGGGCGCGGGGCTCCGGTGCTCGCCTTTACCCGCGCCGCCGGGCCGGGCCGCGCGGCGTCCTCGGAGGGCGGGGCGGCGTGGACACCTCCTCGCAGAGCTCCCCGCCGACCCCCGCCCGCCGGCGGCCATTACCTCATGGCCCAGCCCTGCTGCGGGGGAGGGGCCGCGCGTCGCCCAGCAACCAGCCCCCTGCTGCGGTCTGGGCCGGAGGGGGCGGTGGGCTCGGCTGGGCTGGGCCGGGCCGGGTGAGGGCGCTTTCCGCAGCGGGAGGCGTCTGTAGGTGCGCGGAGCTGTCTGAACGCGATCGCAGGCAGCACTGGTCGCCACCGCTCGCCCCGGTCCCGGGCGGTGGCGGACCACCCACCTTCGCAGTAACTCACCGCCGCGTCGAGCAGAGCGGGCCCGGCTGCACGCGGCCAAACTCTCCCCGGCCTTCGGCGCTGGGGCTGCGCGGGGCCCACGCCGCAAGGCAGCCGGGCCAAGGGGTGCCGGGCCCGCGCCGCTCCGGGGTTCTCGCCGCCCCGACACGGCCGTCTGGCGCAGGACGTGAGCGGGCGGCTCCCCCAGCTTGGGGAAGGTGTAGCTGGGTCGGCAGCGGCCACACGAAGCGACCCGGGCCGACTTGGGAGGCGCAGAGGGACCCACCGGGCGGCAGGGGCCGGTTTGCCCGGCCCTTCTTCCCCCGCCCCGGCCCACCGCGGCTTCCCGCTCGCGGGGAGAACTGGCGCGGCGCCGGCCTCCTCAGCTGCCCGCCGTGTGCCAGCGAGGGGGGCTGCGGTTTTGCCGAGTGTTCGGATTTCTTACGGCCACCCTGGCCGTCTCCATTTTGAATGACCTGGGCTGGTAGAGCCGCGGCGACCTGTTCTGGACTTGACACGGTGCGCGGCGGGAGCGCTGCCTGCCTGAGCGGGGAAAAAAGGTTTGGACAAAACCCTGGCCAAGCACCCGGCCGGGCTGCAGGGACGCTGCTGGACTGAAGAACCGACACGGGAATAGGAGACGAGGTCGCAGTGAAAGTCAGACATTGAAAATACGCGTTTCTTCAAGTTTGGTAGAGGAATGAAGGAGAGGAATCTTGCCCACGCCCTCCTGGAGAGGAAAGTTGCAGTATGAGGGCAAGATGTATTAAGACACCAGAAAATCCCCAAAGGAAAACGTTTTTTATTAATGTCCCACCTACAGAGAAAAGCTTCAGTCTGGGTTCTTCATCTAATCGTTAAAAAAAGAAACCCAGAGGAAATCACAACTCCTTATTTCTGCAGCTTACAGAGCTACTTGTTGGAGGAGGGTTTGATGGGTTTTGTTCACTGGCAAGGGACGAACAGAATTGTGACCAAGGTTACATTGCAGTTGTGCTGGTGACGGGATTCTGGGAGCAGGCTCCTCTCCCCACTTCCCTTATGGAGGAGCCAGGCATTCTTGCGTTTCCTTAGGATTCCTCCATGTGTGACGCAGTTGACTAACCTGATACAGAACTAAATATATTCTTTTTCCTTGTCAGTTTTCTGCCAGATCAGTGAACTGAATAGATCCACCCTAAGGTCATAAAAGTATCAGGAGCAAGCACAAAGGAAGAGTTGAAACCATTTGTCTGGGAAGACACCGCCCATCCCTTTGGTAACGCTGCATTCAAATAATTTTGGTAGTCTCATTTAATTCTTCCCTAAAATAGAAACTTCATGTTACTGCTAGGAAGTCTAACACCCAGGTATCGTTAACAAGGTTGGTCCCTTCTGCTTCTCACCCTCAGCTGAGTCCTCCCATTGCTTTACTTGCGCCCAGCCTTGTATCCGTGTGACCCTGGGGTTAGCCAGTGAGCAAGCTAAACCAGGAGGCTTTAAAAAAGGGTAGTTTTCTGATTAGTTCCTGAAGCAGCTAACAATGGAGTCATATGAGTGACAGAGGTTGCACAAGAGAAAGAACAAGACTGTGTGGTTGCAGAGAAGCGATAGAGCCTTTCAGCAGCAGCTGGGCACCTGTTACAATGCATAACATAAGCCCAAGATAGCAGTGAGGAGGAATAGTCTGTACAGTGAAGCAGAAGTAGTTTTCAGGAACAGAGTTTGCTCTGTGCTGCACGGGATGTCAATGAGAAGCAGGAAAAAAAGCAAAGATAGGCTGGTAAGGGATTTAAAAAAAAAAAAAAGCTTTCAGTTCCACGAAAACAGAGGAAGACACACAACAGAGGCATCTTGGAATCAGAGCCCAGGAAGAAAATACAATGCTGAAAAAAACAGAAGGTGGAAGAAAAACCAAGAAGTAGAAAAGTGAAGATCCACACCAACAGAGAGGAACAAGTCTGCGTGATTTGAGACTTCTTGAGAAGAACCAATTGACCTGTCACGTCTGTAAGGAACAAAGATTTGAGATGTACTGCTGAGACTGAAAAGAGTCTTGTTAGAGCAAGCAGAAGTCTCTCACAGTGGGAAAAATGGCAATGTTGTGCACTATTTATACACAAACATGGTGCATGGGAGTGCATTGGGGGAGAGAACTTGGGGCTGCAGGATTGCCAGCCCCTTGCATGCAAGGTGCACGTCTCTGTATGCTAGTCATTGGATATGGTAGCAATTGGTGGTTGCTGCACCAAATCCTCCTTACAATTTTTTGTTGCATGGTGTTACACTGCACATAAGCATACACTGTTGCATTCTTACCGCCATCTCAATTCATCCACCTAGTAATTCCGAAGCTGGCAATCGACAAGTAACCAGATACTTAAAAAAAAGTTTCCTAGATTGATTTCTGGTTTCATTATCCTCTACGTTTCTTCTCTTCTTGATTATCAGATGATATTTATCACATTCATTCCCAATTTTGCTTCCTTGATTGGATCTCTACAACAGACTTTTTATTTCCACCCTGCTGAAATAGAACACATCTCAAATACACTTTTCAGTAAGCATGCTGTTGCTTTTCTTGCATGTTCCTCACTTGCTGTATCTAGAACTTCTTTTATAGTCCCTGTAAAACAATCAAAGAATACAATATTGCTTTAAAAGCATTTGAAAACAGTTTCAGAAATCTCTGGTTAGCTTGCCAGGTGAAGATCCCAATTGCAGCTATATTTGTAGAGTAGATTATTTTAACCTCAGAGAACAAGCTCATTCCAATGGGCATGAACTATCTGAGAAAAAAAACCCACTATATATATCCCACGAGCATGTTTCCAAATAGCTGTGTTGTGGATTTAAGAAGAAAGGAGTTGCGGTGCTTCCTCTTTTTCTTCTTCCTGCTGGTACCTGGTGTTACTGGCCCCATTTCTCACACTTTTATATCAGCATGGACTAAATAATGCTGTAAGTCCCTTAAAAGGATCTACAAGTGTCTGCATAATGCTGCCTGTACAACACCTTTTCTTGTTTAAATGGTGTTTTTTGTAAAGCTGTTGCTGCTTTTACTTGAATATCAAAACACATAGATTCTTGCAAGTTGTCTGACTGAGCATGTGAAAATTAAAAATGTGAGCACTTTTGATGGATTTTTCTCTGTTTTTGTGGTTTGTTTTGGTTTGGTTTTGTTTTACAACAAGGTATACAATGCTGCCTCTCCTGGAAGAATCAAATCAGCAGAAAAGCTTTTGTTGTTCAGAGCTCTATGCTTCCTTCAGCTAGCATCAGCCAGCACCAATACTTTCCCCTTCTTCAACTGCTTCTCTACTGGAAATTTTTTTCCTGTAAAGGGGCTGCACCTCTCATGGGCAATACCAGCTTATGGCATTGGTCTGAAGTGTGATTTGCAACTATGACCTAAGGAGAGCAGACACATGTAATTTGAAAAAGAACACAAGGAAAATGAGAGGCTAAATCAAAAAAGCAGGAGTTTACGGACAAGCTAAAGCTTGTCACATAAAGCTTAACACAAGCAGAGGAGACAAATGAAGATAAAAAGGTCTTAAAGGAGAAAGCTAATTAAAAATGCCCTGCATAGAGGATCATAGCTAATAATTATGGCAAAAGAAA
The DNA here is from genome assembly GCF_964289735.1 of Phaethon aethereus. Lineage (NCBI taxonomy): Eukaryota > Metazoa > Chordata > Aves > Phaethontiformes > Phaethontidae > Phaethon > Phaethon aethereus. The sequence goes on along the minus strand of NC_138582.1, from coordinate 122,052,040 downwards.
GCATTATTCAGAGCTTACAGTCTGAAAACACGTGAAGAAATCAGTGACTCCGAGGATGGGGTTTTGCACATATTTGACATCAATGAAATGCAACTTGGAATAAATAGTTTGTAAAGCTCAGATTAGCATTAGAAGTGAAGACAAGTACACAAACGAAGAGGAAATTAAATGCAAGATAGTGGGATAATGATAAATGTGCCAAGCATGCATTTTGCAAGAAAAGGAAAAAAAAGTGCAATCAAGCAAAGCCAAATGAAAATTACCCTGTGGAATGGCGATAATACCTTCAAGACATTGTGAATTCTAATCAGGATGCAAAGGATATCCTGAGTACACAGGCTGTATCTTCAGAATATGCAACATGAAAGCCATTGCTTTCTGCTGAAACGGTGAATCTGTATACTCTATAATAAAGCATTTGACTCGTGCGCAAGTCCAAACTGCTGAATGTATTTGAAGAAAATGGGATGCCCTCCCAACATGTTATACCTAGAACAGATGAAAGTAATTCAACCAGTACAGCATCTGCTTTACACACTATCTATTGCACTAGCATAAGGAGTAGTTTGAACACTGAAATACACAGAAAAAGAAAGCATCACTGATAAGTTTACATTATCTCAAAGTTGCATAAGCAGCATGACAGTCACTGAAAAAGCATGATTTTGACAAGGGCTATTCAGCCTTCCTGCATAAGCAAAGTGGTCATCTCATGACATTTTGGAAGCCAGCAGGTAGGCTTAGGTGTTGGGAATGGTATTAGTAGTGAACCTTGCAGCAGAAGCACACCAGCTCTGCCAGCCAGGCTCACAAATCAGCATCAGAGCTGATGATACCCAGGAATGTGATATGAGGAATGCCTGGCAGAAACTGTGGTAGTCCGTAACAATTAACCCCATCTCACTTGCAGATAAAACACAGTACAAACAAGAAAAACACAAAAAGAGGAAGTTGGTTTTGACTTCAGTACCAGAGCAGTTGCTGACTACCCAAGGAAACCCAACAAAGGTAAATATATGACCTTTAAAGGTATTGACTCAGAGTATTAAAATTTGCAGAGAATCTTACCACATCTCTTTCAAACCTTAGACATATGCAAAGCATTAAGACCATAATGGAGGAAGAGGCACCACAAGCATGCAATAGATACATGCAGTATTGGTGACCTTACAAACTGATCCAGTGTGGCGAGATTTGGAGCTCTGTTCTTGTAGGAGAAACCACTGGTAGCTTTTGCCTCACCGGTGAAACAGACACATTGGCAAGGACTGTTTTGCAATAATGTTTCCGCAGTGAAAAGGTTGACTCTATGATTGAGAAAACAAATTTCCTAACAGAAGAATCCCAGAAGCTACCAAAGAATTTGAAAAATCATTGCTACTCCCGAATATCGGCAACATACAATACTGAAATTGTAACATTTGAATTTATTTAACGACTTTGAGAAGGACTGGTGAATACAGCAGCCTTGTACCACAAAAACAAGGTGACTAAATCACAATATGAGAACCTTAAAGTTCCCACAGGAATGCAAAAACAAAGAAAAACAGACGAAGTTTTGCTCAAACAATGAAAGTACGTGCTAGTTTCAAGAGGATGTTGGAAAAGAATCTAAGAATAAAAAGCACAAGATAATGATAGGCTTACATCCATCATTTGCCGAAATGATCAAAGGCCAGAAAAGTGGCCCCATGTACTTCCCAGGAATGACAGAACTGTCAAGGCAAACAGAACCTAGGAATATTATATATGAGCAACTGAATCATCATACCCAGGATGCTGAGAATAGAAACTCTCTTGAGAATGGGGTCAGTCTGGAATAGAAAGAAACACCATGTACTAGCAAGATGGGATAGAGCGTGAGTAACCATGATAGCTGGGAGAAAACCTGGTACATGTAGCAAAATAAAACAGAAGCATACAGCATCTTCAACGGGCATTAGAGCAAACTAAAGAACAGATCTTCTTACCAAAGGAAGACAAAACATGGAAACATACCTTAAAATTATAAGCTACTAGTCAGACTTTTGGGAACTGGGCAAAATGTCAGACTTCCGTAGTACTCGTTGAGGGTACAGCAGTGAAGTGTTTAAGCATTCCTGATATATGGTTTCAACCCCAAAATCTCAGTTTACCTTAAATTAGATAATGGATTTATTTGAGAACAAGAATTTGATTACATCTGACCATCCCATGTAACAGCCAGGCAAATAGCAAGGCTGAGTTTGTTGTACAGATTGCTAAGAGTATTGAAATGGTGCAAACAGCAGCGAGAATATTTTGCATTCCATTCTTGAATGTTGAAAATATTCCCACAGAAGAGTTTATTGCAGTTGTGTACAATGCTTGAAGTCATGTTTGGTAACAGACTAAAGGAGTAACAGACTAAAACAGCAAGAAAAAGGCCAAAGAGTCGTATAATTACAGCCCTGATCTGTATTTGTATTTGGATCATTTCTTCAAGATAACTTTTGTACTGGAAGCAAGTGACACGTTTGAAAAGAGAATTCCTTATTTTTATACCTCACCGAAGGGAAAATTCCCCATCTGGACTATATTGAAATTGTGCATCCAGATGGTAAGAAAGATACAGACATGTAATGAAGCATGTATCAACAATCAAAAAGTGACATAGTTCCTAACTAAGAGGTATTGGAAAAAAGAGGGGTATAAGTCAACATGGCCCCCTGTGTCTGCTTTTAATTACACTGAAAATTCTTCATCATGGAGACATTTAATTTGAAAAGCTATGAATCTCTGGCTTGGTTGTTATTAAAGTGGGGGTTTTTGGGGTTTTTCTCTCTGTACTTTGTAATGCTACTGCTAATATTATGTGAAGATTTCAACAGACTTTGTTAAAGTTCATACCATCCACTCCCCCAGAATGAAATATTTACCTCCTTTGCATAAAAACAATCCCTAACCTGAACTAATTTAACAGAAAGCTGTACATAGGACAAAAGACTAGAAATTTGGAAGCAAAGGCAACAGCTTGATAATTATTGTGGCTTAGTTTTGTCCTCTTGGACAGGGACAATGTAATTAAGTGACTTTTCTAAGATCTGCCATCGAATTGCTGTCAAGACTGCTCTGCAACTGAGCTTATATTCTATTCCTTCTTTTATCAGTCACCCTAATCAGAGCCAGAGATAAAATACAGAGTTTTCTAAAATCTAAATAAACCCCTCTTCAAAGCATACTTTTCTTTGTGCTTACTAAAAGAAACTAGGTGATGTCTGCTTATGCATTCAATTTATTTATATCTAGTCAACTACTCATTTACATTAAAAAATAAATGGAAAAATTATTTTGCTTGTGCAGCTTCAGAGCTGTAGCTTCATAGGTAATTGCAGATCAACTCTGTAATTGCTGAAAACCTATGCTGCAAAATGGGACAGGATTTGAAATTGTTAAGTGAGCAATTTTGCCATGCATATGCACAAGATATTCTTCAGTGCTTGTAAGTCCAGTCAAATCTATGCGGATATCCAGTAAACCAGCAAAAATTATACCTGTGTGCAGCACTGACCTCTTACCAGTTTTGTAGACTCTCTACCAAAGCTCTCAGCAGCTGAGCTGTGACAAAATGTTTGGCAAGCTGTGTAACTAATGAAGCTTCATCTCCTCCAGATCTGTGCTTTGTGTCTACAGCCTTGCCTCCGCTGTCTGAGAAGGTGTGAAACAAAACCGAAGCGCTCCTTGCAGCCAACACCTTTCTAATATCCCTCTCCCGAATAGAGTGGTTTGGTGTGGGTCAGTATTAGGGGTGTTTACATTCATACTGAAATCTTTCCTACAGTGAGGGTAAAAAACTTGACCATCTGTTATCATACAGCCTAAAGAAACACTGACTCCTTGCTGTTAAATATACTACTTCTTTTATCAAACCTGGTTGAAATGGATCACTGGGTTCAAAAATGTTAGGAGGTCAAGATGAAGGAGGGACAATGGACAAAACATAGTTCTTCACGAATTGCTCTAGAAAGACTGACCAAATGCTGTTAAATGCTTTGTTGCACAGGAGAAAAGGATACTTATTTGATTCTTTTAAGGGCCTTACAAAACCAAAACCAGACCACCCTAGGATGAAAAATAAGAGTGAAAACCCCACTTCACTACTAAAAATGGAAAACACTTGTTTCAAGGGCTGAATTTCATCCTAACAAAGTATCCCTCTATCAGGCATTTACAAACCGCCGTGACAGGACTGGCGATGCTACACGTTGTTTTGACTGATGCTAGACCTGTGGAGGTTTAATAAAAAAAGCCCCAGCCGCCCAGACCAACGGCGGTGGGGCCCTGCAGGACTCCCTCGCAGCACCCTGGCCTTCCCTAGGGACGTCACCGTCCCGTCGGCTGATTACGTCCCATCCGCCCGTGGTGCCTGTGCCACCGCCTCACCGACCGTTAGGCCGGCACTGACGGTTGCCTGGCAACCGGGCGGCTGCGCCCCTGACGCCCCGCCCTCTCAGGCACGTGCTGCCCCCTCCCTCTTCCCCACCCCAGCGAGACACCGCCTCCTCTTGTCGCGACCGCATCCCGCAACATCCGGACACACCCCTCCGGCCCAGGCCCAGTGGACCCACCCTGACGTAAGCGCCTTTTGGCCCAATGGCGGCTCCGCTCTGTTTCCGGCGTCTGGTCCCGTCTCCTGGATACGGGCGCGTGGTGGCGACCATCCTAGCGGTGCGCCGGGGGGAGAGGGGACAGACCCGGGTGGGACGTGGCGGTGTGTTCTTGCTAGAATAAGAGGAAGAAAAACAGTTCCTGGAGTCAGTCTGTCTGTTGTTCCCATGCCCCTCCCGCTGGCTGTATTTTGTGGCGTGCAGGGACGAGTTGCCCATCGGGACACTTCCAAATCCCTCCTTCCCATTGCGGTATAGGAGAATCCGGCCCGGGGGCGGGGCCCCGCCGATTTCGGTTGATGGCGGCGGCGCGGCGGTCGTAACGCTGCCTCCTTGTCCATCCCCCCGCCTCACAGGTACGGCTGTCACTTCCCAACCGCCTCTCCGCTTCCCGCGGTCAGCCAACGGCCGTTAGCTCGCGGGGCGCCCACGTGCCTAAAGGCCTTCGGGAGCCCGGCGGCGCGCGAGGCGAGGCACTCCGCCCCTCGCCTTCCTCTCGTAGGGGGCGCGCGCAGGCGCAGGCAGTCGCCTACCCCCGCCTACCCCAGCCCGCTCCCCGCCCTGTCGCCCGCCCGCGGCCGTGGTCCCCAAGTCTGGGCGCAGGCCCGAGCCCAGAGCGGCTGGTATCCCCACTGAAGGTCTTCTGAGGGGCAGGAGAGCCTCTGGGGCATGGCCCCTGCCTTGTAGAGCTCTCACCTCTGCTGCAGGTGGGCCGGGAGGCTGCTGTGTCCCAGGGGTCGCAGTGCAATGCCTCAGGCCTGCCCAGCTGCCCGCTCTTGAGAGAGCTTTGACTGCAGGAGATCTCAGGTCCTGCACGTGCTGCTCAGTTCAGAGTATTTTTGGCCATTCTCTCACCAAGAGATGGTGTCTCCTTGGTGTCCTGGTCCTGCATCCCCCCCAGAGCAAATGGAGTTCCCTCAGCAACTGGAGTCTGCTGCTTTGGGTGCTTCTATGGAGGTTCAGACCTGCTTCATGGCAGGTGGTGGTGTGGCAGGCTTCCACTGCAGACGTTTCACCTTGAGATGCTTCTTTTCTCATTTTGTGTCACTTGGTTCGATCTCTTTGTACTTTCTGTCAAAACGTATGAACATATTCCAGCTGTTGAAAGTCTTGCTTGTGTGTCATGCTCCATTGGTTTGTGTACCAAAATTATGGTATAGCCATTACTGTTGCGGTTTGGGAATGCAAGACTAGATGTTTCTCTTTTCCCTGTAGCCTGTTCCAGAGCAGCTAATGGAGACCTTATTTACAAGTACTGTCTTGTACTTGTCTCAGTTATGAGGTAGCAGTGAAGGCTTCCCTTTCCCTTGCCCATGAATACTTTGTCCCACTGTGCATTTGTGTGTCATTGGTCTTGCTTTTGTCAGCTAACCAGGTATTGCTCTACTTGTCATTGAGCCTGGCATGTATTTGTATGTTTTGTTGCATAAGTGAATGATAACACCTTTCGTACGACCAACATGGAAGTATCTTCCATCCATCGAATGTGTATATGCTTCAGTGTTGTGGTAAGGTGCACATGTCAGGTTTGAAGTATTCTTGGGAAAGAAGTGGTGCAAGGAAGGTGCTGTGGTCATGTAAATTTTGGGTGTGGGCTGTAGATTGTCCATTTCTTTTTCTGAATACATTTCTATGGCATTGCTGTTCTAGTATCTTTGTGTAGTAGGGGAAGACATTATGGGTTTTTTGGTCAGTCTGGTTTTTTTGAGCTGTCCAGAAAAAGAACATAAGGAATGGTGTGATAATCTGCATGAATCAGAAAAGAGAGTTTGGGAACATGGAGACCCCCGTCTGTTCTGATGCCATATCTTTCTGCCTTTTTTGGGATGTTTGGCAAACTGATTATTGTATAATTAGTTGTTCTCATAGATAACTGTAGGAAAAAAAGCGTTCCTGTACTATCCTGGTTATACCTAGCTGTTTCTTAGTGCTAGGTAAAATCAAACTATTTTACAGTATTAATCAGAAGGCTTTTGAATTGTAATGGTGGCATTTCTTCTTTGGGGAAGAAAATTTCTGTCTTGGGTAACTATCTTTGGTAAAGGAAATTCTGGAGTAGTGAGGCTCCTATGTGTGTTGTAAATTCTGGATCATCTGGGTCTACTTGGCACCTGGATGATGTTCTGGCAAGAGCCAGTATTTTAGTTACAGGCACTTTCTTGTCTGGTGCTGCCCAATGCTTTGTTGTATTTTCACTTGAAGACTTATCTGAAAACTTGGGGATTCCCTGGTCTTCATTTTGGTCTCTGATTTCTCACTCTGGGAGCTTTGTGTCTCATGAAAGAGTTAAAGTGAAATTGAGTTTGTGATTGGCCATTTAGCAGGTGTACTACTTCAACAGCCCTTCCTCTCCATCCTTGCTCATCATTTTTGTTTGCTGCACTACCCTCTCCAATATGCTGCTTTTCTATGGTTTTAGGTTAACTACATTGAGAACCAGACTTGTTGAAGAGAACACAACAGTTCTATAAACAAAATGGAATAAGTCATGTAGAGGTGAGAAAGGCAGCTCCAAATGGCTTGGAATTAATTAAATTGGCAGTTGGAAGAACTGGGCATTGAATGTGAAGCAGTCCTGGAGCTGGAAGAAGCTACTACAAGGTGGTCACTGATGACTAGTTAATAATATATCCTGTTTCTGCAATATGCCAGTACTGGGATTCTGTGTGACTCTGTTCTTAACCCAGGGGAATAGCTGAGGAGCAGTATGGAGAGCTGATGCAGAACTCCCTCTTCATGTATTATAGTTTCTTCAGTGTTTTGCTATCAGTTATCCCATTGCTCCAAGATTCTCAGAGGAAATAATTATGGAACAAAAGGAAAGCATCTAACTATTTAAATATACAGATGACACTTGCTGAGTTTGCAACAAATGACAAATATTTCATTTGTTTCAGTATGTAAATTAAAACATATAAAATTCTTGAGACAAAAATGATAGTTAGAAATGTAAATTAAATTCCTGTGGAACTGCCTTACTCCTGCAATGCAATGTTTGGCAACAAATTTACGCAGCTTTTGTCTGCAAAGAATTGTTTCTATCCATGAAAAATTCTTAACACTGAGTCCTATAGCTGATACAGCTACATTCAGCTTAGCACTGGTAGAAACACTAATATTCATAGTCCTGTGTTTTTCAGCTACGTTGATTAAATCGGTTATTTGGCAGGTGTAAATTACATTGTGAAAAGTTGCAGGGGCACATTTGCCTGAAGTGCCCTTAGGCAGAAAGGGCAATCTTATTTGGCAAGACTTTCAGTATAGAATATTTTAATTTGGAGAGCAGTTTTATGTAGAACATGCAATTTTAAGTTTGGTAGTATGATTATTATTTACAGATAAAATATTTAGAATTTGTAGCTACTGGACCACCTGTAACTTTTTGAATGTGTTAAAAACTTTGTAAGTGGAAGATTCTATCACCTGTTCAAAATTTTGATCACATTTCCTGAGAGGAGGCCTTCTGTAAAGTAATTATGTTAGATCTTGCTGGAAGTATATAACCCCTATTGTTGAGAATTGGGAGGGTAAGTACTCTGCATCAATGACTATTAAATTTGAATGCTTCCCCCTCCTCCTCCTTTCTTTAGAGGTTCATTTGTTTATGAGACTAACACTATGTTTCCAATCTATTGCCTGTAAAGCATCCTTAAGTATGGAGAACTTCATTCTGTATGAGGAGATTGGAAGAGGAAATAAGACAGTTGTTTATAAAGGAAGAAAAAAGGGGACAATTAATTTTGTTGCCATTCTTTGCACTGATAAATGCAAAAGAGCTGAAATAACAAACTGGGTAAGTAATTTTTTTTCCTTCTAAATCTGGAAAAAGATACAGCTTACAAAATCCTTGTAGCACAGGTAATATAGAAGAAAAATACCATGTGCTTCTTTACATGGAGTTCGTCACCATTTAGATCAGCTTCTTAACATTTTAAGTTCTTATACTTTAAATGGAGTCTTATTTTAATGTATTTATTTCTTCATCTGATTTTTATTGTTGTTTAAATCACATCCATGAACCCATGTTTACAGGCTTACTGTTTCTATGATGTAAAAACAGTTACTTGCATGTAGTGGTTTGCTTTATTCTGTTATTAGTTATGCAAATCCAGGGGTAGTAGTATCTTCCAGTAAATAATCAATTTCTCACTTACCAAGAAGAAATTATTTTTGATGAAAGAATAGCATTTAAGGTGAATCAATTTTGGTTTGTAAAACCTTGGCAAAGTTTTAAACATATAGTACTTTCCAGAAACGAAACTGTAACTGATGAAGTTAGACGTTTCAAATATTTTATTTTTCCAGTAGATAAATTTTTGTTTGTGTAGTGGGTTGACCTTGACAGGATGCCAGGTGCCCACCAAGCTGCTCTCCCTTCCTCAGCTGGATCGGTGAGAGAAAATATAATGAAAGGCTCATGGGTCAAGATAAGGACAGGGAGGTCACCCAGCAATTACTGTAATGGGCAAAACAGACTAGACTTGGGGGAAGTAATTTAATTTATTGCCAAACAAATCAGAGAAGGGTAATAAGAAATAAAACCAAATCTTAAAACACTTTCCCCCACCCCTCCCTTCTTCCCATACTCACCTTCACTCCAAATTTTCTCTGTCTCTTCCCCCTGAACAGCACAGGAGATTGGGGGTTGTGGTCAGTTGATCACATGTCTCTGCTGCTCCTTCCTCCTCATGCTCTTCCCCTGCTCCAGCATGGGGTCCCTCCCATGGGAGACAGTCTTCCATAAAGTTCTCTAGCATGGTCCTTCCTGCAGGCTGCAGTTCTTCAGAAACTGCTCCAGCCTGGGTCCTTTCTACATGTCTTGTCCATGGGGTGCAGTCCTTGAGGAACAGACTGCTCCAGTGTGGGTCCCTCACGGGGTCACAAGTCCTACCAGCAAACCTGCTCCCGCGCAGGCCTCTCATGGGGTCACAGGCTCCTTTGGGCACGTCCGCCTGCTCTGGCGTGGGGTCCTGCATGGGCTGCAGGTGGAGATCTGCTCCACCGTGGAGCTCCAAGGGCTGCAGGGGGACAGCCTGCCTCACCACGGTCTTCACCATGGGCTGCAGGGGAATGTCTGCTCCACTGCCTGGAGCACGTCCTCCCCCTCCTTCTTCATTGACCTTGGTGTTTACAGAGTTGTTCCTCTCACATATTCTCAGTCCTCTCTCCAACTGTTCTTGCGCAGCACTTTCCCCCACGCTTAACTTCATTATCCCAGAGGCGCTACCTTATTGGCTCGCTGATCTAGAGTAAAGTTATATTGTCTCTACCCCACCTCTGCCTTAAGTCCATATAGATTGCCTTTTTTTTTTCCCCAGTTAAGTTTGTTAAAACCTTTCTTCTAGGTTCGTCTGACTCATGAAATCAGACACAAGAATATAGTGACTTTTCATGCATGGTATGAAACAAGCAACCATCTCTGGCTTGTAGTGGAATTATGCACAGGTAAGATAAGCCTAAAAGGTAAAAATTTATAAAGTGAGTATTTGTAAGAGATTTCTTATTTTTTATATTTGTTTCTCCACAACAAATACTTGGATCTTTGAAAAAGCTTAGTAGTTATGTGTTTATTAATATATATAAAAATGTTTTTGCTTTTGGAAACATTTTTACAAATGAATTGAAATCCTGTTTTTCTGCTTCACTTTATATTTGTGTTCAATGTCAATTGATGTGATATAATGTTGGTTTTTAATAGCCGAAGAGATAGGGCTAAAACAAACTGTGAGCAGTTGGAGTGTAGTTAGGTAAAAATTACTTGAGAAAAGTCTTCTAAGGACTGGCAGCTTTGGCATTCTTTTTTCATTTTATAGCACACAATAATAAAGAGAGCAAGGAGCAAATCAAGTTATAAAGTACAAATGACTTAATATTGCTCAAATGGATGTTTTAATCAAGGAGCAATTCTGTAGTTAATAGTAAACTATTTACATTTTCTTCCTGTTCAGTAGACGTATTTTGACTTTTGTGTTAAGACATTAATTTGGGAGCTCTGAGAACCCAAAACTGCATTAAGTGATTCACTGAGTTTTGGTAGGTTCTCATCAATCCATTAAAGATACCTTTTAAAGCTTTCTCTAATTGTTTGTGATGACTGCATGTTTTAAACTCCGGATAGTATGCTTTACTCCACATGGAAAGAAAAGGTGGCCAATTGTGCAAGTGATGCATGTTAAGATTTTCATGTCTGGAGTTTGTTTCATAGTAAAAGTCCATATTACAGCCTTTTTTTCTGTCCAGAATTCTGTTTCAAAAATTTCTGAAGAAGAGAAGCTACAAGTTCTGGAAAAAAAAATCAGGTCATTCTTTCAATGATTAAAAGTGAAGTTAATGGCTCATGTGGAGGCTTTGGTTTATTCGCTTAGTCTAACTTACGGGCACATACTTAGGTTGTTAGACAGGCAGCCTTTTAATAAGCACAGTTTGAACAATTAGCATGTATTTTTACCTTGCAGTATTGCAATTGGCTGCCAGGAGAGTGTCTTGAAGCTGATTTATAAATAGAAAAAGACATGAATTTCTTATTGATTTTGTAGAGCCTTGAAAACTGCTTTTGAAATGTGGAAGATCTTTCTCACTTGTCTCAAGGTGGCAAAGTGAGTTTCTCTTAGCAGATGCAGCATACTTCTGTGTTGCTAGTTTCACTTTTTCTTTGTGTATTTGGTCATATTATGGAATTATTCAATATGTAGTCCTCTAAATTACATTATTAAAAAAAAGTAAACATGATGGAAAATTCTTTACTGTAGCTATGTAATATGGCTTTAAAGGAATGACTGATTTACTAAACAGCATAAAAAAGGCTTAGGAGGAAAATAATTTTAAGATTACCTAGTGTTGAATAATTTGAAGAATACTGTGATTACAGACCTTTTAGTCTTGCTATTCTCTGAAAGAAATTACTTAGCAAAGGGAAAAAGCTCAGGAAAATCTATTATGTGATTTGGAATAAAAGATCTAGTATCCTTTTCTATGAAAAGCTCTCCTAATCCCTGTTTTCATTCAGGGACTTTAATTTGTGTATTTGTGGGGTTTTTTTAATCTGCATGATTTGGCTAAGATATAAATAATAGATAACCCAGGAAACCCATAGATAATTCGTGAAATACAAAGTGTAGTCTCAGGGCAACAGGTTTGGTGCAGGAGTAGTAAAGGGTCAAATGAGGTTGAGGAAAGAGGTTTTGAGGGAGATGAGAATGTGGATTTTAGGATAGGAGACTGGGAGAGGAAGGAGGGAGACTGGGAGAGGAAGAAGAAAGACTGTTTGAGCAAGGAGTTTGTGGGAAATGAGATTAGGAGAAGTCCAAGTCCTATGAACAGTTAGGACAGGAATGGCTCAAATGGGATGAGTCTGAGAATTAGTGGGATGTGAGGAAGTAGGTGATGCGGGAAGATGAGAGATTTTTGCAAGGTCAGAGAAACAGTAGCAATCAGTGGGGAAAAGCATAGAGAGTGAATGTGAAGCCCAGGGAAGGACACAGAGGATGTATGTTGGGGGGTATTTAGAAGGCTTTGTAGGTGTAATCTGATCAGAAACGGAGGGAAGGCTGGTTGGAAGGAGAGTGGTGATTTTGGAAGGACAGAGAAGGGTCTCATGTTAGGATGAGAAGTTCGAAGAGATACGAGTAGGACTTGCTGGGCCAGGAAGCTGGGATTTGTGTGAGAAACCTGGAAAGTGAAAGTTTAATCCTAGGTATTTTTGGTTTGGTTTTGAATTTTTTTTTCTTAAAAAAAAAAAGGGGGGGGGGAAGAGATAGAGAAAACGCTGAAAATTAAAGAACTGGGACACATGAGTCAAGAGAAGGACTGTACAGAAATACTATGTGTGAAGAACAAACAAAAGAATTTATCTGTTGGATGTTGTTGACCTCAAGACCTCAGAATGTAACTCAGTTTTACTATTTCTGTTATCTGAATTCAGTGGGAAATTGCCTGTCATTAGCTTTAGCACTTGTTCACAGATGTTGATCGCTGTTGTTCATAGATGTTGATTATTTATTCTTTTAACTCATGCAGCAGGAATCTGGTTAAGGAATTTGAATAAATCCACTGGATACTATTACATTGTGAAATGGCACAGTTTCTGGGTTTCTTTTTTCCCTTCTGTTTCCTTTGTAAAATAAATCAATATTAAAGAAATTTTGAAGTCATGTACCCAATTTAATCATAGTCAAAATTAAGATTTTTGTCCTACTATTGGAAATAGATTATTTTTTCAGTACATATTAGATTTTGTAACTATTATGTAATCTGAATAAATATTTTTAATAGCTATTGGTAAGGATTTTTGCCTGACATCTTTTGAAGAAGCTTGTATAATGTCCTTGGGAATTATTATTATGCAGTTGCTGACTATGTGTAAACATATTTCAGGTGGTTCTCTAGAATCTGTTATTGCTCAAGATGGTCATCTACCTGAAGATGTAGTGAGAGAATTTGGTGTTGATTTGATTACTGGTTTATACCATATTCATAAGCTTGGAATTATCTTTTGTGAACTGACGCCTGGAAAGGTGAGGAGGGGACACTGCATGTTACTTTGTATGCCATCAACATTTAATTCATTATTTCTGTTCTACTGTTTGTAAGAGGCTTTCCTCAGGTTAGAGGCCAGTTGAGCTTTATATTATATGTGAAGACAATGAGAGACAAGTCTGTAGCTTGAATATTTTATGATCTAATTGATTTCTTTCCCTGTTGTATGTTTGATACAATGCGATAGATTCTTTTTTATTTGGTGTACTGGTTTGAATTAATGAAGGATTTTGGTTCTCTGTCCTTGGACGTACAACTTCGTTGTTATACCGATTCTATCATGCTGCTGAATATTTTGAAATCACAGAAAATCCTAACGGGGGAGTAAAGTTAACTAAACTTTTTTTGTTAATGACCTTCTCTATTGTTTCCAAATGCCATTTAAATTATCATCTTACTCTTGCATAAAAATACAAATCTTTGTGTACTTTCTGATTTTGTGTATGTGTGTGGAATTTATGTATAGTTTTTTCAAAGTCCCTGTTTGTTTTTAATTTATGTAGTAACCAGAATATCAGTATAACCAGAAACTCTTGCTTAGCAGTTTTTGAACTTGATCTGTAAGTGATCAAGTTGCACTTTTCTGAATTTTTTGTAAAATCTTGCACAATTATACTCAGTCTCTGTCATTTGTGGGTCCAAAAGCACTAAAAAAATATATGAATAAAGCATAATGGAGATGTGTCTGTATTATTGCAAAGAATGTTGCTGTAAAGTACTCCTTTGAACACAAAATATAGAGTGCTAAATTAAGACATCATTTGGGATTATGAAGCTTTTAATTATAAGAATAAGCAGTGACCGCATAGAGAAAACTCTTATCATCATGGGACAAAATCTTTGGCATTTTCTGCTAAATAAAATTAGAAAGATTCACTTCCCTTCCCCCCCCCAAATGAAACAATGTTTCTTTTTACTACACTTTCATTTTCCTATACTGTTTTACTCTACTTTTACTTTCTTTTCTATAGTAACATTGTTATTAATTGAGATTTAATAATGATTAAACAAAAGTACACTTGAAACCTCTTGAGGGTTCTATTGTAGGATTCTGTAATTTTTTGTTTATAAGAAAAAAGACAGCCAAAAACACAGAAAAGTTTTCCTTTATAGTGGTCATCTCTGTGTACTTAAATGGTTTGAGATTGTGATTTAAAAAAAAAAAAAATTTATACTTTGTGTTGGAAATTTCAGCAGTCATAATTTTTAGTATATGATACTTGTATGTTGCGTTATGTTTATTCTTCTAGATTCTGCTGGAAGGGCCTGGCACTTTGAAATTCAGTAATTTTGGCTTGGCTAAAGTGGATGGTGAGAACTTGGAAGAATTTTTTGCTTTAGTTGGATCTGAAGAAGGAGATGTCAGTGAAAGCACTCAGCAAAGATACCCGAAAAATAGATTTCGAGGTAGGATATTTTTACTAGCCAAAATTAACTCATACCAAAGGGACAGAGTGAAAGTTGGAAAAAGCCTTTGTTTGAACTAATTTGGAGAGAAGACCTTGAAATAAAATAGTTGTTGATTGCTCTGTTGGGGCTGACTAAATTCCTAGAGAAACTGAATAATTAATTCTGTTGTGTTATCATTTGTAAAGATTAATGTGTTTGCCTGTGTCTTTGCAATGGCAAGCTTGATCTGTACATTTTCTGTAAGCAGATATAACATATCCTGCATATGGAGAATTTTTAAAGTAAGCTCAAAATCAAAATTTAGCTCTTGAGGAAGGTTGTTCAGAGAGTTTGTAAGTTATGGAGGGAACAACACCTGCAAATGAGTAGAAAGCAAAGAAACTGTATTTACAAGTATATGGTAATAATTCTAAGATTCACAAAGCCAGTTTAACTAAGAGCTGGAACAAATACACTTCTGTCTGTTATAAAATGTATGACATGTTAACAATTCCTGACCTTTCCTGCTTTTTGTAAATAGACTTCAGCGTATTTTTGGATTAAAGCTCATGTGTAGGTGATTATAGACTGTGTATGTTTGTGTAACAAACTTTGAACATAACATAACTGTAGGTGGCTTATTTTAAATATCTTTTTGCAGCTTTACATCAAATCCCTAAAGTATAGTTTAATGTACAAAGTGTCTATTCTGAGCATGTTTTCATTATTTTATAGACTGTTCTTGAATTTTCTTCTTTGTAGAAAAAAATTAGAAGCAAGATTTCAAGAATTTAAAAAAACAAAAATAAACAAGACAACCAAAAACCCCCAAATTGAGCATACAAATAAGATCTGAAATGTTTCAAGTCAGCTAATTAATTAAGAACATTAATTCTTGGTTTGGATTTGCTGAGGAGGCTTACTTATTAATTGCTGTTTGAGGAAAACTATGGTTGGAAGAAAAACCCTGTGAAATACTTTTTGTTCTTGATGCATTTCACATAATGTCAACTAAGTACAAGTAGTAGAATTAGAAGAATGAGAAAATTACTAAAACTTTGCAAATTCAGAGTTCAAATTGGAACTGGCTTCCCTAGCCAATGAAATTGTATTTCTGGTACTTAGTTGATATAGGACAGTGCATTTAAAAAAAAAAAAATTTAAAGGAAGTAGCAAAAAGAATCACATATTTACAACTTTTTGTGCTCCAGTTACAAAGTAGGAATTGGAGAATGAAGAAATAACTGATGTTGGAAGTATGATAAAGAAAAGAAGTGATTTAAAATTAATCCTGTTTTGTCTCAAAACATTTGGCTATGGCATTACTTGAGCATTTTAAAAGTTTATGCTGCAGATGCTCTCTGTAAGGTCTAGGACTAAATTGCATTTATTTAATGTTAAAAGTATACACAAAATTCAGTAAGTGCTGCACAGAACTGCTGCTTCTTTCATTGGAGACTCTGCACTGCTGTACTTTCATTGTCCTTTTTGATGCAAATGGTCCAAGTGATTACTAGTTTGAGGCTCAATTGTTTCAGTACCTTTTACTCAAGAATGATCATTTAACATATGAGAAAGTTACTGTGCTTTTATTTCAACAGGCAGACCTGTGCAACGCAGTAGACTGCAAATACTATGTTATTTTTTCATCGAATAAGAAAAAATCAGAAACTTGGTTTTAATCTTCCAAATATTTTATTAGTCATCATCTCAGAGACCTCTATTTCCAAGTTAAAGATTTGTCATAGCAGTTACTGTTATTTGGGATCAATGGAATTCCTGGCAATATTTTATGGGAAGAAAGCGAGCTTTCTTAATACTTTGCTGTCTCCTGCTGAAAGTCCACACTGGAAATACAAAGACCAAGAGCAGATCTTTATTCAGGAAGAAATACAAATCTAATCTCCTTCCTGTTGCCTTTCAGAACAGCTGTTTTGATGTGTATGGTTAATGACCTTTTGTCACTTAAAAAAATAAAACACAAGAACAAATGAATCCAAAAATAAACTTTTTAAAGGACTATGGAATTGACACTTTTGCTGAGTTTGTGTAATTTTTTTAGAGATTTTTGAGAACTGAGTTAGTGTTTAGATAGGAACTACTGTAGAAATAGCAACTGTATATTTCTTTTTCTATATCAAGGCAAAAGAGGTTTGTGAATAAGCTGCTCTGATTTGATATGTGATATTTTCTTAGTGTGTTAACATGAAAATAGCTGTAACTAGTTTAGATCAGTGATCAAGCTGGCTAGCTACCTTGTTTTTGTAACAGAGTTTTCTAATTCCATGAAGGTTTATGTCTTGGGATAGCTTTTTAAAAACAAGCAAACAGAAAAACACCAACACAAACCAAACCTGATGTAACATAATTACTTCTGTTACTCACGTGAGAATTATTTTTGTTCACCATTCTGCTCAGTTTGCTTGGCTCTGGAAGCTGTCAAGGCATATCAAAACTTTCTTTGCATTAATCACTGTGGTGGAAAAGTGTAGCACAAGCCAGCTTGGTTAACAGAAGTGAAATAAACAATAAAATGGCATATATAACCCTACATACTTCAGTAAAAGTGTAGGAGAGAAGTTCCTTTGAAACTACTTACATTTGTTGTCTCTGTTCTTATACTAAGTGAATATAATCTCTAACACTGAATTGTGGAGACAAAGGTTGAAATGTTGAACAGGATAAATGCTGAATGACTAATCCAAGCGTATTACACATACTGTATTTTGTAGGCTCTCCGTTATACACAGCACCAGAAGCAATAAAGGGAGAGGACTTCTCCAAAGCCAGTGATCTGTGGTCCTTGGGATGTTTACTTCATGAAATGTTCTCAGGTTGTAAGTTTGTGTATCTATCTAATATCTGTGGTAATGGAAACATAGGTCGTGGTTCTTAGGGTGAATTCTTGTTAACTTTCTAGGGAAGTTAAGACCTAGAAAAACTTAAGACAGGTTTTAAAGATTTCTTGAAGAACATACTAACTGTACTTTAAAAAACCCCCCACGGTCTTTATTAAATAATCAAGTGAAGTAATACTGTTGTTATTTTGACTGTGATCTAAATATTATGATACTAACCAACATGTATTGTTTAAACACTATGATTTAAAATTATAGCAGTCCTTGAATTCTGGCAGTGTAATGTTTTTCATCTCCTCAGTATTAAACTCTTCTCTTTGGAAGAGAAAAACTGTTTTACTAGTATAAAACTAGAGTCATTTGGTTTCCTGCAGATAAAGTACCTGTTAGCATTGGCTGCAGCTGGAAGGAAAATTTTACTGCAAAAGAGAATTACAGAGCAACCTTCTGATGTCTTAAACAATATGCTGATCTGTTGGATCAACATAGTTACAACTGAGATTTCTGCCTAGACCTTTTCCTGTTGTTTCATTGCAGATTCATACAGGACTATCATGGTGACCTCCACCAAGCCATCTTTGGTGCCTCTGCTGTCCATGGTCTCTTTTGCGGTTTATCATAGAAGAATTTAATCCTAGATTTTGTATTTAAATTGACAAGAGAACTTGATAAATAAAATTCAGGCTGAGGGTGTTTATTTCTTTGGACGTTTCCTTAGGAAACTGAGCTCATTGTATATCATTGCACCGGACAGCCATTTTGAAGTTTGCCTAATCTGTGAAATACACTTCTGATTGTTTGTAGGAAGACCACCATTCTTCTCAGACAGCTTATCTGAATTAATTGAAAAGATTTTATATGAAGATCCATTGCCACCTAGACCAGAGGGTAATATTCTGTTATTGTTTAATCAATCAAATCAGAGTAATACTTAGAAAGTTCAAGTTTTTTGTTTTGCACTATTTCTTCTGAGGCTGATTGCAGGAATCAGCTGTCGGAAGTGAATGTTATCGTTACCTTCCTTTGATAAGAACTTTTCCCCTGTTAATAATGAATGCTTATTTCCCTTTTGACAGCGAGGCATATCAGTTAGTGTTAAGAATTAAAAGCAAAGCTACCTTCTGGGATGGAATTTTTAATCTCAGTCATTCTGGGCATCAATAGTATTCATGGAGACTGTTAAATATTAGTGACTTTCTTCAGTTCTTAGTAATGTAGTGAAAATGGTGACCTGTAGAACTAAAACTCTTGTTATTTGTTTCAATTCTAAAAGGGATTGTGCTGTCAAAGTGGGTAAAGTGCATTTCATAGTTCTGAACTCTCAGAAGTCAAGTCT
Organism: Phaethon aethereus; assembly: GCF_964289735.1. Taxonomy (NCBI): domain Eukaryota; kingdom Metazoa; phylum Chordata; class Aves; order Phaethontiformes; family Phaethontidae; genus Phaethon; species Phaethon aethereus. The sequence continues at coordinate 122,033,297 of NC_138582.1, read as the reverse complement.
TTCGCAGTTAAGAATTTAGGAAACCTCCTTTGTGTAATGGGGTGCAACAATGGTCCTCTTAAAATTATCATGGTTGGAGGAAATTTAATTCTAATATAAGCAGCTTTAAATTCCACTTTATTTCTTGCTAATAGCTATATGATAATTGGAGGGTGCTTTTTTTAACATAAAAACAATTTTAATTAGATTGGTTACTAATCATTGTGGTGTGTTTGGTTCGGGGTTTTTTTTGTCTTTTTTTTTTGAGGATCCTTTGAAATGCAAAGAGTATATATTTAAGATGCTTCATACGTTCAGTTTTTTTTCAGGTGGAATTACTATTAAAGAAAGCTTTTTAGCTTGATCTATAGATAACTATTTGATCTACAGTGTGTGACGGTTGTTTTTGCTGCCCAATACTTATCTTCTAAAATGCTTTTGTTTACAGGTTCTGCTTTTCACAAACCTTCTGCTGAGTTCATTAATTTGCTTGATGGCTTGCTTCAAAAGGATCCTCAGAAAAGGTAAATTGTCTAATTCATGACAGTTGTTTACATTGTCTTTTTTCATCTCTGGAGAAAATAGTTGCTATGGTAGTGTATGTAAAGTGTTTTGTAGATGACAAAGAATGCAAAAATCATTTCATCCCTCAAAAAAGAGTAAATTGTGCTTTTTGTTATATGAAAATATACAGAATTGATGTTTTGATTAAATATATCTTTGTATTTTTGTAGCTGGTACTAAATAGGTAACTTTGTAACAGAAATTATGGGAAGTTTTAAAATTGGATGGGTTTGCTTTTCCATAACAGTGGGCACATCTATTTTATGAAGCTTTGATTTACAGCTGATACAGTTATATTGTTAAATAACATAAGATTATAATTTATAGCGTAGTTCAGATAATTTACATGTTGGGACTGGCTATGCAGTTTCCTTCATTTTTAGTCTCATACCTCTGTCTTGCATGAATTATCTGTTCTGATTTGAGGTGAAATGTTTGTCCTGTAAGAGAACTTACTTGTTGACCAAATAAAAGCAAACAACAGGATTAATTGCTCTATAGCATCATTAGGTTCAAAACCGAGTCTGGTACCTCTCTGTGGATCTGTACTTTGCCACTGTTTTTTTGGTTTGTTTGTTGCTTTTCAAAAGGCTGAATTGGACAGACCTATTGCAGCATCCATTCTGGAAAGGATCCCTTAGCCATTGTGGTGGTGATTCTGTAGACAGCCAGGGCACAAGCTCAAGGTACTGAATGTTCAAGGAGACTTCATTTACAATAAATCTAAGGAGAAAAAAAAAAATACAGTTTTCTGTAAATTGTCTTATTTTTGACCTTTGCTTGGGATTTTCATGTTGTTATCTAATTGATGAATGGAGTTTTACACTATTCAGTGAACAGTTTGGGGTGCTTGAGAATTGTATTATCCTATTAGTTTATTACACTGTCTGTTCGATTTCAACAGACATCTTCCTGGCTATAGAATGTGTTCAAATTTACTTCTGAAATAACTGTTCTCATTTTTATTTATTTGTTTATATATCAATGATGCACATTGATTTGACTTACAATTTTTTTGAAAGCTTTTTGTAGAATCTTATAAATATGGGTCAGTTTTATCTTTAGTGATTTTTTTTGTTTGTTTTTATGCCTTAGGCTTAAAGCATCACAAAGCCTACCAGTACAGTATCTTAGATGTGTGGTTCAGCCTTATATCCTTGCAAATGCAGCTGACCCATATTCGTTGTTTATGACACAAAGGATTAATCTAATGTTTTTTTCCTAAATTTGTAATACTCTGCACTGCTATATATGCAGAAAAACACAAATCTTTTCTTGAAAATAAGTTCTATGTATTAAATAGGTAGGCTTCGTCAAAACTCCTGTTATCTTGCTGGGTTTTGTTTTTAATTTTGAATTAGGATATTAAGTGCTGATTTTTATGGTTTTTTGTGCTAAATATTTGAAAGATAATTTAGGTTCCAATCTAGGGAACTAAGGTGAAAATAGTTTTCTTTTCAAATGCTGAATGTGTTCTATTTTAAAACTCTCTTGTGTTGTTTAATACCTATTTCTGACACAAGTGCTGCAGTATTTTTGTTATTAACATTTATTCTAGTTTGAGATACAGGTCTTTGTCTTTTAATTTTATTACTGCTTTCACCACCAAGGCAGATAAGAAATCCAGATTTAATGTTTCTGCCACAAAGTAAGAATTTATTCAAGGTTTTATCAAGACTTATGTCAGCCTCCACCACAGTGCTCATCTTTGAGGAATTTTCAGAGAATCAGAAGAATCTTAATCTCCTACAAAATATTGGGTTATTTGACCTTACTTTTGAGGGTTTTCTAATGTCTCTGAAATACCCGCTGAAGTATGCACCAATTGACAAATATGACAAACGTAGGACATTGGCTTGACATGCAAAAGAAGCTCAGTCAATACATTTTCTTTTCCAACTGTGAGGCCCATGTACCTATTTTCTTCACAATGTGGGTTTGATTAATATTTGATGTCCTAAAGAGCCTTCTGGAAGGTTGTAAGACCAAGTTCCATGTGAATAATAGAGGGGTATATTAAAAAATCCCAAACAACCAAAATCAATACACTTGCAATTAAATGTGACATGTAATACATTACACAAAAAAATGTTAGTTTTTATTGTTCTTAATCTAGGCTACAGACTTCATTATTTAGGAGTAGGTTTGTTGTGACTTTTTCCTGTGAAGATTGCATGGTCTCTAAAGCCTTGAATATTTTTTTATAGCTCTGGTATAATGGGGTAATAATTCAATTTTTACAATTTCTTTCATGCATGTTCTACTGAGGGAGCTAAAGAATTTTTAATATTCTCCAAGTAATTTGCTGTAAACGTATTTTTCATCATTGCCATTACTAATATAAAAAGTATGTGTAACACATAATAGTATGCTGTTCTAGATAATGACAGATACATTTTATGCTAATAATTGCAACGAATTATGGATATGACCCCTCTTTAAAAAAATAATCTGTGTAATTAATATCTATTATTAAACAGCAGTGAAGACACAGTCTCATCAGTGTTTTGGAGTGCCAAAGAGCCAGTGGATACTCATAAAAATCTAGATAACCTGTCATCCTCAAGAGCAGATACTAAGCTACCAAGCGATTCTTTCAAAAGAGGTAATATAGTTCATTACATTATTTGGAACTGGTTTGTGTCCTATGAATTTTGTCAGTTTTACCAACATGCCTATTCCCTATGCTTTATTTGTTTTTAACTTCTGAATGCAAGTTCACGTTCTCTTTTCAGTAGAAACTCAGACTGAATTGCGCCCCAGAAGTTCAGTTGATGGTGAATCAAATGAATCCATGTTTCTTCTCAGGTATGACAACCTAAAGAACAATTAGAAAATGCTTGAAACCCTGGATGGTTTTTGTGTTAGTTTTTTTTTTTTTTTGAATGTCTGAAGAGACAGGTTGGTTTTTTTTTTCCCCCCCCATCTCTTCAGACGTTTTATTACTCTATTTGTAAAATTTTGTTAGTGTGTCTCCTTTTGAATTTTCTATCACTAGTTTAATTAATATTAAGACCCCTTTGAGGAGCTGTGAAAGCAGTGTGTATAGTTACAGCAATGCTTTTATGGCTTTTTTACACTGTTTTTTGGAAATAGACTTTTGATTTCTTAGCTGTCTGTCTGAACAGAAGAATTTTATTTAGAATTTCCTTTTCTACTTACTTTATATCTAGAGAGACTATGCTTTGAATATGCTTACTTTAAATACACGAGAATAAGCATTCAGCTTAAAATCCACTAATGAATTCTGCCTGCAGCTTTTCATCACAAGCTATTGGTAATAATCTACGAAGTACTACATAGGTATAAAATAAACAAATGATTGGCTTAACAGTGATTTGTTTTAGTTGAGACCTGATTATAAAACTTCGTGCTAGCTTTCAAACCAAGAAGACTATCTAGTAAAATAGATATTTTTCTTATTGTCGTTCAAGCAGAAATATTCCAGTTTGAAATGAAATACTCTTAAGCTTCTTGCATAACCTGAAATAGGGCTGTTGTACATAATAGTGTGTCTACTTTTCCATTTATTTCAGTTGATTTTAATAAAGTATTACTTCTCATCTCACTTATAACTTCTATCATCACAGCTAAACCCATACTATTATTAATTTAAAATAGCATTTGCTATCTGCTTTAGCAATCTGCTGAAAAGAAAGGCTACAATGGCATCACAAACACTTAGTATAACAACAGGTAATCCAAATTATGTCAGGAACAAGTGTAGAAAAAAAGTATATGTTTTTAACAACATATTTTATTTAAGTATGTTTGTCTTAATATGAAATTTGAAATGTAATAAAATTTTTTAAAAAATTATGTTCTGAAATTCTCTTTGTCTCAACAATTTAACTTCTTAAGTCAAGATGTGTTACCTACTGAAGTTTTAAAACATTGAAGTGGAAGTAAGCTGCTGACTTGGCACCAGAATTTACTTAGTTGCTGGAGTGATTAATAAGCTTTTAACAGCATTAGCTGCTTCTACATGTGCAAAGGGAATAGATCTTATTCATTTCAACTAGTTCAATTCAATGATCACTTGTCTTGTTTTAAACTGAGAAACTAAGTGCCTATTGAAAATATATAAAAGATATGTAAAAGAAGAGAATAACATAAAACAAATGGCAATTTTTTGTCAAGTTAATTCTCTTTGTATGTTGTTTGTTATTAGGAGTTAAGATAATCATGTTCTAATATCCATTTTGGAGAGCAACTATAGGTGAGAAAATAATCAAATTACATTCATTTAACAACAATAAAAAAAAACAAAAAAAGAAAACACCTAGTCCTTTCTACTGACAAACAAATCCTAATCTTGTCAGGACATATTTAAAGACAGGAAGTTCAAGTTTAGTTGATGGATCAGACATAGCATTATTTATGTTTGTCAGCTTTGAACATTTACTGTATGGCATTAAAGTTTCAAAAGAGCAACAAGAAAGTAGTTTGCAGTGAAACTTAATCTGTAGTGTTGTGGTTTTCTTTGTTTTTTTCTTTCTTGTGTTTAAGTTCTCGTCCCACACCTAGAACAAGCACTGCAGTAGAAGTAAGTGATGCTACTACTGCCCCAATCCAAAATTCTCCACAAAGAGATTCATGTTTGAAAAAGGTGAGTAGAAAGATAATATTAAGGGATGGTAGTATCTTTATAGTTAGAATTTTATCCTGGAGTCTGTGGCAAAGTCAACTTTCTTCTCCATTCTTCCATAATTGTAACAGGAAAGCAGTTCCTACAGTGTGCAAGTTATTTGGAAAAAATAATTTGCAGAATTTCAGATGTAACAGTTAAGAAAGATGCTTAGTCTCCTTTTTTTTTCTAGTGTATAAAAGGGATACTGCTATCTTCTTTCTTCTCAGTCCACTTTTTGGACCTGGTGCTTTTTCTTCCAACATGTTTCTTTATCATAATTTTTAGTTGGCCCTATCTGCTACTACATAAATCAAAAGTGATTTAGAATATGTTGCTTACATGGCCAAACTGTGTGGTATAATGTTGAAATGAAATATTTTGGGCATAAACGTAAACTTCGTTTTTTGTGCAAAACAGTTTTTAAAAAATCTTTGTTCTTGTTCTAGGCTAAAAGTATGTGCTCAAGTCAGCAGGATATGGAGTTAACATTGAAAGAGCTCATTTACACTGAATCTGATCTTATCATAACGCCAATCATTGACAATCCAAAGGTATAGCAAAATAAAATATAAGATGCAGGAACTTATGGGTGAGGCTATTTTTGCAGTTAAATCTTTAATCGGGGTGAAACTCCTTTCCTGTATTTTATAATCCTCATTTTAAAGCAGTTCCACCCAGTCATCTGGCAAGCTCTCATGTAATTTTTTGGCAGTCTTTTACAATCCTGTTGTGTTGCTAATTTGGAGAACTGAGTTATTTTGGGATTGAATACTAATATTATGTCTTACAAGAAATAGAAGCTACTAAATGCTGTGTTCAGTGCTTTTGTAGATTTGTTTTCTGATAACTTGGTTTGATATCTATTACTTAAAACTGTGTTTTGGTATGTTTGAAACAAGGCCATCTATGAAGCCTTCTAGGTTAGGAGTTAGACCTTTATAGAATAACTTTTGTTGCTCTTTAAACTTCAGATGTGATAATGTTTCTAACCAATATGAACTTATTTTCTCTGGAAAGGATGACCTAAAGTTACAAGAAATGTTCATCCAATTTCTGTCATAAGGATTCTAATGTGATAACAGTTTGTGATCATGTCTGACACTAGCCTGACAGCAAACTGAAGACCAAAAAAAATCAGCTCTGCATTGCAATGACAGTGTAATGTGCATGTATGGGCACATGTGTAGAACCGGTAGAAGGAATGATAGGCAAGAACCTCTTTAGTCTTCCTTTATTTTCTGTGGAAAAAAAAAATGAAGTCACTTTAGCAACTTTACTTAGTAAGTGGTGGATGCAGGGAATGCAACATTTTTCATTGAAAGTGAACTCATTGCTAATGAGTATTGCTTTAGTATAACAATTTTTTGGTTTGTTTTAATGGAATGCCTATCACTCTCAAAAATTAAAAAATATCTTACTGAGATAAAGTAACTACCCAACAATACTGTTTTAATGTGTTTGGGCTGGGGGACATTGTTGCCAGTGGAGAAATTCAAAGGTAATGATGCATTTGAATGTCACTTCTGTAAATTCTCATCTCTGTCTGAGGACTCTGACACAAAGCCTTAGCCCTTCACTGCTTCTCTTCTTACTACAAGAGATGGGGTTAGGAGTAAGTGTACATACTAATGTGCGCATGGAGGCTAATCTCCTTATACCACGCAATGCCAGACTCAGAATTAATGCAAAATAGCCCACTAAATTCCAGGGACATGTAATCAGTCACTGCATACTTAGCGATCTTCAGACTAAAGGATGATACAGACACCTGGTAGAGCTGAAGAGCTTGCAATTTAATCTCCTGGAAAGGGATTTACTAGATGCTGGCAGAATTTTAAAAGCTGAAATATCAGCTTATATTGTAAAATTTCCCCGTGTTCTGCAGATCTGTGGAATTGAAAACCTTTTTTAGAAATTGGCTCTGTAGTTACACCTAAGATTCATCTGTGAAAGGCTAAATTCCAGAACACAGTTATATCTTATGCTTTAGTTACTGAAAATCACACTCAAATGCTCAGTCACTGAGCAGTCATCCAATCTCATGATGTACCAGAAAATCATGTGTTGTGGAGAAAAAACCCCCACACTTTACTAATGATTAGTTGGTGATAATATGCCTTCTTATATTCTAGAATGATCTAGCATATATATATGTATGTACTGTATGGCAATGAATTGCTGAACCATTTAATGAGCTCTTAGCTGCATAGTTCTTTTCTGTAGCTTTTGAAACCCAAATGCAAGTATTTTTCTGCATACAAGCAAGATAAAAATGTAAACTGAAAAAATCCTATCATTTTGTGTTCTTGTTTTAAAAAAATCACTTAAATGGAAATAATAACAATTTAATTATATTAAAAACATAGAATTAAATCTCAAATATCTGCTTGGAAGAAATACACACCAGAAAACCATGGAAAATATATCAGTAATGAGCAGTGGTTTGTACACCCATTCTGTACAACTTTTGCATCTTTGTGTTCTCATATTCAACTACTTAGAGTTTTCCAGAAATGTATTAAAACTAGTTGTAGTGTTTTTGTTTATTTTTCCAGATAATGAAGCAAGTACCAGTTAGATTTGACTTGAAAACTTTACATATACCGACATACTCAGGTATGGATCTGTTGAAGCTGTTAGAACTTAAGTTCTGCATATGATGGTGTAACTCGCTATCGCAAGACCTATAGCCTCCCTTTGTAGATGATGAGGTGTCACAGTTGGAGAACTCATAACTTGTCTGAAACTGAAGTTGCATATGTAATGTTTTTAGCTAGACCAATTTTGAGTAGGCTTTTCAAGTGCTAGCTGCTAGCAGTTATATGCCCTTCCTTTCTCTTCTGCCACCTTCAGTTACAAGACCATGCTTAAAAGCTTTTAAAGTGGGACAGTCAACACTGTTTTAGTGGGGGGAAAACCAGCATATTTTTTCCCTGTGTTATTTTTTTGTAAACAACCAAGGTATTTTAACTGAAAAATTCAACAAAATAGATTAAAATTTGACAAAGGTAGAGAAGTAAATGAAAACAAGATCTTAAAATGTGCAATGTTGATCAGCCGTAATACTAAGCAGCTTTACCAGTTCCACCTTTAATCATGAAATGTTATGGGAATAATGTCCCAAAAGATAGTGTGGAGTTGTTTGGGGTTTGGTTTTTTTGTTGTTGTTAATTTTTAACATCTAGAAAGGCTGCTGTTATTTCTGAAAACAAAAGGCTGCTCATTGTCATGAGTGTAATGTTTCTTCCCCTGGAGAATTTCTTCCAGTCTATTTAAGGAAGTATTACACTTTACTGTGCTTGAAGAGGAGTGTCAAGCAGATCTGTAGTCCTTCTAGAATTCACATAGCACATCTTCCTAGACATGACAGTTCCTTTTTTTCTTTCTATAAAGTATGCATTTTGGCAAGTTAGTTTGTTGGCGAAATTTTATAGCTGGAAAGGAACAAAACGTCCCCCAGTCTCCCAATCAAGATTGTAGTAACAGAAAATATTTTTAAATTGGCTAACATTCTAGGCAAAAATTATCAGATTCAAGTGCCTAAGGGTGTGGTGTTTTATTTCATATTGCATTTAAGTAGCTAAATTATCCCACTGATGTCTGATATGCTTAACTATTAACTGGAGCATGTCAGGATGACAGATAAGTTATTAATAAATAACTAACCAAAACTGAGGGAATGTATGTCTGCATTCATTCAGAGTGAAGTTATCCATTGAGACTGATAAGGAAGTCTTTGAAAAATCTCTATTCATGTACAGTGGTTGCTGAATTGAACTACAGGATTTATGTTAATCGTCGTCGTGACTTCTTTGTGTTCCTCCTGAAGTAATCTATGTTCTGATATTACTAAGGCTTAACTAGGTGGATACCTACCTATATGAGTAACTATATATACTTTCAGTTTATTGATTCTGAGGAGATTTCGCTGACTTTCATTAATTTTTGCCTCATATTTATTTTAATGAAACTGCACTTTCTTATTAAGAATTAGTAATGAATAAGGACAACATTTACTACTTTTCCTAAGTATAATGACAATGAATGTTTACTTAAATGAAGTCCAAGGACTTAACAGGGTTGCACTTTCAAAAATGTTTTGAGGCTTTTATTGCTACATTTTCATGCTTTGTTTCGCTGCTTCTTTTTTGGTTTCTATAATCTTCAGACATGAATTATAACTTGATTGTTTAATATTTTAGGTACTAAAATTATTAGAGTCAAACTTTGGAACTTACTTATTCATGTTGCTGTTACTTTCTAGTGTGCTAAAGCAACATCAAAGATCCATTTAACTACTTTTTTGCTTCTTATGGTTAGCTGAGAAGTTATCATCTATGAAAGACCTGGACTGGAATGACTTCTTGCAGCGAGTATGTTCGCTGCTTGATTCCACTGAGAAGAATACAGGAGCAGCACGTTCTAAACTGAACTTGCTCTACTACCTGTGTACTGTGGCTGTCCACAAGGAAATTGCAAGCAGGTTAATTAGCTCTCAGTTGGTAAGTAATAAAGCTTTGACAGAATCAACATGGTTTATGTACTTGCCATTGTAGCAAAAATCAGCTGCTTTTAGTTGTTTCAAGAAATCATTGGTGTACTGACAAAAATAATGTGGCAAATTAAGTACAAAATAAAGAAAAAAAGAATTACTAAATTCCATGTCAGGTTTTTTTAAGAGCTGAGGGAAACTAATTCTTTCTCGTATATTTCAGATACATTTACATACAGTTTTGTTGTGTTAGTAAAAACGTAGGAGTAAAAACTAACCTTGATGGAGGGTGTGAAATAACATACGATGAAATGTTAGTCTTTGTAAATCATTAAGTGACAGAGAATACTGAAAAAAGTTCATGTTTGAATTGTTAAATCAATTTTATTCTGCCATATGTCTGTAAAGTATAGCAAGAAAAACTTTCTAAAGAACGTACAGTAAAACTTCCATGAAGCGCTGCTTTGAAGAGTGAGCATGCTCTCTAAAGAGTCTGTTTTAGTGTATACCTAAATGGCGGTTTCATCTTTCAAGAACCATTTTCTACCAGATAAACAATTTTACTAGTATCCTCTGTAGTGGTTTAACGTATTTCTCAGAGTATTGCATGTGCAGAAGAGAAGTAGACTTATTTTTCTGCTATGTAAAAACATCACAGAGGCTATCCTCAGATGTGCGCTTTTCAGTTTCTTTAGTAAAAAAGAAACTACCTTGTTCTACACTTATACTAATGCACCTAAGTCATATTCTGACACATGTCATCATTGGGTATAGAGATATTAAGAGCAAAATTGCACTGCCAGAAAAATTAAATTGAGAACATAGAGGTTGGAAGCAATGGGTATGTGTTACGCCATAGAATTCTTGTGAAAGCAGGAAACAGAATTGCTGGAAGGTGTACTCCATTATCATTGGAGAATTTTTGGGGGCATTAATCCAATAACTGAATTTCCATTTAACAGAACATTTTAAAAATTAGTTAGTAATTATGCAGTTTGGTTCTTAGGTGGCTGATTATGTGTGTTATCAGTCCATTCATTATTCTAGTATTTGCCAATTATTTTCACCCATTCCCACAAAATAAATCTAATTTATTAAATACTTGTTGGTTAATACTATATGATGATCTCTGTGTGTGTACATGAAAGTATCAGGGTTTTTTTCCTCTGCCTAGTGTTCCTCTGCATTCATAACCAAAAAAATGTGGGGTTTTTTGATGCACTGATATATGCTTAGCAGTTCAGTTTACAGACAAGGATATAGAAAAAATTCTATTTCTACTATCAGCCTTTTATTATTTTTTTTAAATCAATATTTAGACAATACCTGCAGTGTCTATAATAATACTTTTTACAAATGTTATCCAAATACATTTTTATGAAATCACTGATATTTTTGTTTGTTTGTTTATTATTGGGACATACCACATCACTGAAATTCACTAATGTTTATCTGTCTTCTTTGAACTGTAGTTTCCTGTGTTGATACAGCAGCTGCGTGTAGCTGCCAACTGGGATATGTAAGTAACATTTACTTTAATTTGGTCAGATACGGAATTATCATTGAGTTTTATTAAAGATATTCTTTAACAGGGTATTTGAGGAGTGTCTTAGCCTGTCAGACTGCTGTAGTAGCTGACAGGCAGTATGATAGTATGTATAACATTGACTTTTTTCAGCACTGAATTAATAGATAGCTATTCTACAGGACCTAAGATTATAGAAAATCTCTAAAATTTTATCTAGAAGTTACATAATTTAGTGTATCAAATAGTGTTACTTAAAAACACTGAATAAACCTGCCCATACCATAATAGTAGTAAAATAACTATAATAGTAGCTTTTTTAAAAAAGCTACTGTCAGAAATATTTCAACGAGAGAGTGCCCCCTGCTGTTTATTTCATAAATGTTGATGTTTTTCTTCCCATTTTTTCTTTAATGAAACATTTAAAACTGATTTGCTGATACAGATTTAATTTCTGTTTTTTCAGCTATACTGAAAAGTTTGAAATGATCTGCAGGGGTTCTCTGTGTTATAAGAAAACTGATCATGAGCATTACTGATTACGAAGTCTATAACAAACTAAAGAATCTTCATTTTTCAGTAAAGGAAAGAAATGTCTTTATGCATGGATTTATTGCTAAATTGAGCTGAAAAACTGAAATAATTTGATGATACAAAGAAAATAGAAATAAGAAGAAAATCTGAGCAGTAAATAGCACTTCAAGTATTTTCTGCCCTTAGCAATCTGTATAAAATATAAACACCATATAACTGGTTTTGTGATGTTTTTGAAATAGTTTTTCTGCACCTACAAAAAATTTATTTGATATGCAGACGTGCCAAAGTTGCTCGAGTGATTGGTTTACTGGCATTACATACTTCTGAACTTGGAGAAAATGTACCTGTTTCTGAGGTAACTTTCCAAATTTTTTTTTTCAGAGGGGGAGTTCTGTTAATGCTTTTACTATAAACTTCTGAGTTTATTCTATGTAGTTGTGGTTCTGACGGTTACTAATCTGTGGCAGAACTACCTGCCAATGGTAAAACTCTAGCCTTTTTCTCTCCTTTTCAGAAAATTAAGTAGTCACTGTCATAATTCTTGTGCGTGTGTATGTATCAAGAAGGAAGTGTTGACATATTTGGTTATCCTGAAATGTAATTATTACAATTAGTATAAAAAATAGTACAATTGATTCATAGAAATACTTTTTTCCAAAAAAATTTGACATTGCTCACAGTTCTTGAATATATGTAATGAAAGGCAAGTAATTTTCTTTGGAGAAGAAAAATATTTTTAATCCTTTTTTCATTTTGCATGCTCAATAGTTGACGTAAATAATAGACTGATTACACAAAGTGATCTTACTGTCCTTTTCTGCATGATACATGCACACAAATTGCGTAAACTTGACAGAATCTGCTATTTAATACCTGTTTAAAGTGTGAATGTGGCTTTATTTCTATTTAATGAAGTGAAGTCAAGATTTGACTGTAATGGGTGTTTGAATGTGAGAAACAGCTGCTAAACACATGTAGCAAATATGCTTCCATACTGTGCAGATCTGGCATGTAGGAACATACTGTTATTGGTTAATAGCTGGCTTTTTTGGCAATGCAGCTAAGGGTATTTTTGTTGTTCTAGGTCCCTCTGGTTTCTTATTAATGAATATTAAGAATGATTATGACTATATTGCAATGTTGCTTAGCATTTCAATTCTGTAGTGAAAGCTGAACTCAAAATGTTACTGTTATTACTTAGGGTTTTTTGTTTGTTTTATAAAGATACAAAGTGGGGAAGGACCCCTTATGGTTACGGGCACTGAAAGTTTGGTCAAAGTCTTTCAATATTGACAGTTGCACCTCAGATGAATACCAGGTCACAATTTAAGTGCGCTCTTGTATGTAGAAGACTTTTCTGATATTTAAATTTTTTTAAGTTCCTGTGAAAATACTAAAAAATAATTTTGAGATGTCTATATAACTTTTGGCTTTAGGTGCTTGTTTAGGTGTTCAGCACTAATATATTCAGCGATAGTTTCCCTACCTTCCCAGTTTCCATCGTAGAAAACACATATCCTAGTCTGCTTTGTGTATGTAAAAACAATAGATTGAAGTAGTTTTACATTGAGCTGTAATATTATTTTGTTCAAAATGTTTCCAGTTCTTTGTTTCTTTCATATGAACAGAAAAATTGTTCACAAATGGAATTTAGCATTTTTAGAAATATGCAGATACTTCAAAAAACAAGTTAAGTCTGAGACCAGTGACATTTAAACTGAAGGACTAGAAAGGAAAATTAATTTTCATTATCACTTTCTGGCCCCATTCTTATATGAATTAAAACTAATTTTTAGATGCATTCATTGGGAAAAGAAGGATTTATTTTTAAGTTAACAAATATGAGTTATAATACTGTTCAAAAGGCATCTACTGTGCTTGCTGTAATGACATTCATTCTAAGTTTTTTCTCGCAAAGTAATATCTCTGAATTAAAAAACAAAAAATTATAACCTTTACACAAAATTAGAATGAGGAAAAAAATGAATCCTAATATTTTCATATATTCCAATTTATTTTTGCATGTGTAATCTAAAATTGGATAACTGTAAGCAGTACATAAACCTGATAGTTTATTTATAGGAAAAGAAGGAAGGAGTAGTTTAGGAATTTCTGATCTATGGAGTTGTGTTTGCCTCTGCTCTCCCCAGAGGAACTAGATGAACCTGTGAGTTTGTTGAACATTCTTGCAGACTGTAAGCTATTGTATGTTGTGTGATGCTTTAAAAAAAACCACAAACAAAACCTTTAAACTGACATTATATACTGTATGAAATTATAATGCTGTAATTTATCCTCTTATATGAGACAACTCATGCTCCAGCTGAAGTTTCTTGGTGGCTGCTGTGATTTAGGAAATGTCAAAACCAAGCTGTAGCTAGTCAGAACAACATAATCTAAAATGACTCTCTGTGATCCAGGTCTTATAGACGAAAGATATGAGTGCTGTATCTGTTGGCAGTTGTTTCTCTATTTTGTTTCCTCTTCCATTCCTAGTAACTTCTAATACTACTTGCTCTTTTGACCCCTGTTATACATGATCACTCTGTAGAACTATCTCCTATAGCCCCGAAATTTTGTTCCCAAGTGTGAAAAATCAGTTCAGAGCTTATGAAGATGCGATGCTGGAATTATTTTTGCCCCCAACGTGTACCATGCTGTGTGCACCAAGTTTTCTTTCCGATTTTTGTCATTCAATCACAGCCCCTTTGCAGTTTGTTACCTCATTATGCACTCATCCAGTTGTGATTTCTTTAGTTCTTTTGAAGTACCACAGGACCTAATAGAGATTTCGTGCAGGACACCACTGCTGGCCCTTACAAGTTAAAATCTGGCTCTTCATTTCTACCCTCTACTGTCTTCTACCCAGTTATACATTTATTAATCATTATTAAATGATTTGTTAAAGAGTAGTAACATCAAGTCCTGAAGAAGCAGAAAAACTTTAAGAAGGAAAAGAAACGTTAGCCTCATTTTATAGGTTAAGGTGAACTTTCACATACCATATGCCAAAAGCCTTTAATTTGTTGTTTTTTTAATGTTTTTCTCATTTTTTTATTCTCTATTTTTTAAAGTTCTTATTCAGGTAATGGATGAAGAGCAATTTGTTTTGAATGTAACCACCAGAGGTCACTAAAACGCAAAATTAAAATGCAAGTAAACTACTATTTCACAGACTAGATGAACATGTTGCTGTGGAACTGTGTACTATATTTATTCTGCTGATGTATGCTAATATATAGACCATAATAGAAAAAAAATTCATAATAAATGAATACCTGTGACTTCACTTTCAGTTGATCTATTTCCAGTTAAGTATGTTTTAGAGAAATACTGCATCGATTAGAGAAAAATAACAGTCATCTTAGAATACAATAGGGAACCTTATCTCTTGCATAATTGAAGATGAAGACCTTCTATGTGCAATTTCTTCTATCTGGCTGTTGTAATAAAAGTTGTTAATACATCATGTTTTTTTCTGACTTACTAATGTATTTCTTTTCCATGGAATTGCCCTTCACAAATCTAAAACATAATTTCCTCTTATTTTTTCCTAGTTATCTTAGGAAAACACCTAAACTTTAAAGTTTTATCTTTGTATTTAGATTTTGAAACTGGTTATTAAGGAACTAAATTCTATGAAAAAAAAGACTCTTTCCTTCCAGGATTCTTGGAAAGAAAAGTGTGCTTATTCTTCATCTTACAGAAAGAAAAATTATTCCCAAGTTAGGGAGGCTTGCTTCCATGTATGTCTAATTTGGCTTATTTATTAAAAGAAGCTCTTACTCTCTCCTATCTGTGAATAGATCGGGCCTCCTGCCATCTATGACACAGCCACTCTGATGTGAAATTTCAAACTCAGTCTTTTATTTTAGTAAGAGATGATAGAGCAATTTCACAGAATGCCTCCATGTTGGGGAGCAGTGTCTTTCTCTGGTAGGTGACCAGCCTCTTCCACCTGTTGAGAAACTCTTTACCTGTCCTTTTGGAGGCAAAAATCTAGTCCGTTTCCTTACCTCTTTTAAATTTGCTAATTGAGAATGTCAATCTCATACTATGACCTAGTCAGCTGTGCCTCTTTTTCTTTTACAGACCAGGGTCCGCTGCTCTACTGAGTGTTTAATGGGCTCATAGAACTTGCGACAACCTTCACACTGCAAGTTTCTTTGCAAAGCCTTTGGCTTATGGAATTCCATGGCCAAATTAGTAACCTAAATATACCATGGAGAATGACAGCATGTTCGAATATCTCCGTAATGTTGAGCTTAGAACGTGATTCCTTTGTCAAATCAGTGGAAGAGCCTAATTTTGGTTTTCCTCCACATTGAAACTCCATATAATTTCAGCCTTTTTATTTCTGATTTTTTGGTGGTTGTTTTCTACAGTTGCAAAGCAACTGCATTGTTACAGGTGCAGTTTTATGACCTGTAGACTCCTATGTAGACTCTAGCTAGACTGATTGTATCTACTTTGGTCTAAGTCTACAGTTTGTTGTCATTCAAATTAATACAGAATGCCAACTTTAAGTTGCGTTCCTAGCTTATCTCTCTAACTCCTGTTTCTAGGTCTACCCACGTCTGCCCATATTGTAAAGAGATTCAAATAAAAATGGTTTCATTTGGCCATTTATTCCCAACCTATTTATTTTTAATGTTGCTTTATTATAAAATAACTTCTTAAGTCTGCTTACAGATTACTACAATTTTAATGTATCCTTGTTTATTTCCTCCAAGGGCACTTTCATTGTCTTGCCCCAATATCTGTTACGTGAAAAGAAAAAAATCCAAACAAACCAAAACCCACTGAAATTTAAAAAATCTGTATGCAGGAGACAGAAGCTGTAGCAGAGTGTGTGTATGACTACTTACACATGTGCGCACAAGCAGATGTCTACTGTTTTATGAAATGATTAAAGCCTTAAAATTATCTTTCTGGCATATTCAAGATTGTCAGTTAATATTTTGGTAACAGTGAGAGGAGATTAAATTTAAGTTTTTTGAGTGGCTTTTAGTTAAAGTTTCAACCTCTAATAAATTTCTTCAATTTATTTTCAACAACCTGGTCCACTGAATATAGCTTACATATTTGCCTGGGGCATGTGGTGGGAAGACAAACAAATAAAAGATAACATTTCTCAGATAAATTAGCCTCTGCTGGCAGAAACTCATGGTGTGTTTGTGAGAAGTTCTTCTGAGTTAATAAACAGAAATTGTAAATATAATTAAATTAACAACTGTCAAGCATGGCAATTCGGGATTGTTGGAGAAAATATTAAGACCTTTCATCATAATTGTAGGAAGATTCTTTTTTTTTCCCCTTTCCAAAAAATTAATTTTATCTATCCCATTAATTGGGCTTGCCCTATGTTTGAAGTCCAAACCAAGTCAGTAGTAGGAAAGGAAATTCTCAGCTAGGGAACTGAAAACTTAGGTTGCCAATTGCAGGATTAAATCACTTTTTGCAGTTTTCTTAGATTAATTGCCCGACCAAAGCGAAAAACTGTGCCCTTTTAAAAGACATTTAATTGACATTATTTTCCTAGTCCATTAAATTTACTCTATTTTCTTTGAGAGATTAAATAGTACATTTTTCCAGTAAAATTACATCAGTGGTGCTGCCAGTATATCTCTTTGCAATAGTCTTCAATTTAATTAGTTCGTATGATAGTGAAAATACTGTGGGGTTTTTCTTCTACAAGTCTGTGATTTTTGGGAGAATGAAGAGCTATGCCCCTAGGATCCTTTTCTTCAGTCGCTAACTAACTATATCTCTGGCAAGTAAGAAACTATCTGGCAGACTTTTGTCTGTGTTTTCAATATTTCAGTCAGGATTCTAAGCATAATTTATATTCCTCTTACTTGGTGTTTCATAACACCAGTTTCAGTGTTCTCTTCAGCTACTTCCATCATAAATACCATAGTGACTCGGACTGTTGTAAGCTTCAGAAAGAAGCTTGTTAAGGGATGATTTTAAGGATAACATATGTTAGGGGAAAAGATAGACCCTAAATTCACATCCATGTAAAGACTTCAGGAAATCAGTGGGCATCCAGATACTGTATCAGAGTCAAGAGGGAAAAATCTTCCCATCAAATATTTTGATATTTAATTCCCCTCTCCCACTTCTGGGAGCTTTTTGGCAAAGACAGAGAGAAGTGAACACGCATGTGTGGACAGACAGTAGGTGGCTAGATGCAGTGCATGCTTGAGTTTTAAGAAACTGGTGTGAATCTCTGATCTGCCAATCTTTCTGTATCCTTTATGTATGTCTGAAAGTCACACACTATTATGGAATGGAGAGAAGTATTTTACTGTATGTACTTACAGCTTTAGAGCAAGAGCATGTATGTTGGGCTTCTCATGTTATATGTGAGTGTTCTAAACACTAAGCTTTGAGATATTTGGATTTTGTATTTCTTTGTTTTGACGAGATTGGGTTTTTTTGTGTGTGGCAGGAATAGGTATCTCAAAAAAGTCCAAACTGATGAATTGTCACTACTGGGTGTGATCTTAAGATGAATAATCAATAGGAAATTGACCTTGGTTAGGAGTTTTTCTTTTTAGATCAGGCTCCTTTTAATTTGCATCTGTGCTGTCATCCAACTCGATCTGCAAATGCTCGTGCCAGCCCAAAGGAGATAGAGCAAAATTGAGTCTGTTTTCATTGATGGTTGTACTAGATATACTGGCTTGAAATGACTGAAATTATGGTATCAAACTCAGAATTTTTAAGATTTTTTAGGTAGAGGGGGGACATTCCCACCATCAGCTGTTACTGGAATACTATGTTCATTTGTAGTCCACTTATCTTAAAAAAAGCACTGTGGTATTTAAAGATGACTTTGAGGAAGAACAGCAAGAATGATTAAGTAAAAGACCTCTGAGGGTACTGAAGAGTGTCAGATTCTTTAGTAAAAATATGTCTTTGAACTATCCTCAAATGCTGTGATACAGGGAAATATGTATTGTAAT
Source organism: Phaethon aethereus (assembly GCF_964289735.1). Classification (NCBI taxonomy): domain Eukaryota; kingdom Metazoa; phylum Chordata; class Aves; order Phaethontiformes; family Phaethontidae; genus Phaethon; species Phaethon aethereus. The sequence goes on along the minus strand of NC_138582.1, from coordinate 122,014,599 downwards.
GTTTTTCCTATATTGTAGTTTAAGAATAAAGCCACTACATGAAGTTGAAAAGTGGCAAATTTAAGAACCAATGAGAGGATGCATAATGAGACAAAGAAGCACCTTTCCACATAAAAACGTGAAAGCTGGGAAGTTAGCAAATTTCAGAGAAGTTTTAGGTGTTGATATGGGTAATGGGAATATCAGATTTAAAATAGCAAGACCTAGCAAAACATTTCTGAAAGCCTCTGAAGGTGCGCGCTTCAGATTTAATGTCAGTACCTAATTGTTCGGAGTTAGAAGATCATTTTAACTAGGGTGCCCAAGCTCACTTTGAGGGGGTTTTTTTGTACCTTTTTAAAAAAGCATCTGGAGCTGACCCCTCACAAAGCCAAAAAGCAGCCTTGCTCCAGTTGACAGCTGCTTAGCATCTTGTGTTTTTGTTAACAAAGATTTGTCATGTGAAATCATGATTTGTTTCCATATATCTTGATTTTAAACAATTGAGTAACACTTTCTTTTTAGAAAAAAAAATACTCATATAAAACCATAATTTACCGTCACAGTTGGTTTATAACTGATACACACATTGACTTATGTCAAATTCTTTTTTTATGTTTATTGAATGTATTGTTTCTGGGGGAACTCCTTTACTTTTAATATTGCTGTGTTGGTTATTTCAGAAGTAAACTTATTTGTATGAAAAAAGTAGAACACTAAAATCAACTTCCGTTTTGGAGTGAAACATTGGGAAAAAAATGTGCTTTAATTCTTCTGTATACATGCTGTGAAACTGACGTGCAATTTGGGTGTAAGATTGCCATATTTAAGTTGCTTACATATAGAATAACACATCTTGTATCAGAGAACACTTTAAAAGGATTCTTTGTAATTGATTATAATGATGGAAGTGTTTCATGTCTCACCAAACAGCTTGTAGAACTATTTTCAGCATATATGCTTTCCTGTAATCACAGATTTTTGTTGATTCTAAGAATATGATATCTTTGCCCATCTCTACTGTAATATTTCTGCAACACAAGGTGTGAGATTTCTTTTTAAAGCGTAGTGTGACTTTGTTTTCTGGACCTGTGGCCCTTCCCACTGTATTTCTTTTTAAAGTGGGAAACGTTTATTGTTTAAATTACTCTGCTTTAAGGTTTTCATTTTTTTAATGTTGTGTATCATTTGCTCTTGTACAGTTAGCTATTTGCATATCACCACAGCTAAAGAAACATAATTATCTCACAAAAATGCTGTTAAATAATGACTTCTTCAACACTGCTACTAGTATTTGAAGCTTAAGATCTCAGTGTTTTACCTGTTAGCATAAAACAATCATCACATACAGTTTAAAATGCATCTGTTTAAACTCTGTTGCATGACATTCTAGAATTCCATCTGTTACAATGTAAATGTACAGCAAGGAACACAGTTCTAAGTCCTGCTGAGTTAAAATATTTTACATTTGTAGTTAAAAGTAAATTTTTTTTCACTGTAAAATTATCACTTTCTAAATTCCTATTTATTATACTTTTTTTACTTAAATTCTGTGGTAGTCAAATACATTGGTATGTTTTAAGCTGGTTATTCCTCTGTCCTAGATTATTCCCAGGTAGCTTTTAGAGATGAGTGACTCCCATTGAAGGGAGTTTTATGTACAAAACAACCATAGAATCAATAATTTCTTCTAATGTTAATGGGAGTTTTGTCTAGTGAGGACTAAATTTTTTCAAAAAAAGTGAGATACATCTTCGCTTATTTTCCATTTCAGAACTGTAAATATGCAAAGAAATTTCTATTGTGCAAAACCTCCTAAGAAACAGAGATTGACCCAATAGTTCTTATTATTCAAAAGATAAGCATAAATGTTAGGCTAATAAATAATATTTATAGTATCAACATTTGAGTTATGTTTTTCCTTCAATTCAGCTGCATAGAAAATGTATATAAATAATTAGGTATGTTTTAACTTTTCTATCCCTATGTCTACCAATTTCATGTTTGCCCAAGAGCAGTTGTTGTTAAGCAGGAGTGTAAGAGAAGAAATACTTCGTGGATTAGTTTGTGCAAACCATCCTTTCCTAGGGCTGCAAAGAGTAAAACCTGGAAGCTTCTTTGCTTTGGAAGGCAGATGGAAGTTTCTTGAATAGGATTTACCTTTTTTTCTTGATCCTAGGGTGATAAGCAGTTTCAGGTTAACTTCCAGAGGAAACTGATGATTATGTGAAGCATACCACGCATCTGACAGCTACCTTTATTATGTATGTACGGCGCAGTGGGAAGCTTAGTTTTTCTGACTGTTATACTATGTGGGCTTTTGCTGAACTAATTTTGGTTTGTCCCTCCTCCAGTATCCCTTTCCTGAGGCTTCAGAATATACTTGTGTCCTGTTCTGTGTATACATGGAATAATTGTGCCTTTATTGGTTGTATTTGGGAATCTAAACTGAAAATGTTCTGTGATTTCTTAGTCTTTGGCTTTATTCATACATGCAGAGAGCAAGGTGAATTGGATATACATTTTAATTTTTTTCCTTAAACTAAAGACAAAAAAATCAAGACAAGTAAAATCAAATCGTGTGTGGGAAATTTAAGGCACCTTAAATTTTTGGCAAAGACAGAGAGAAGTGAACACGCATGTGTGGACAGACAGTAGGTGGCTAGATGCAGTGCATGCTTGAGTGATTATCCTGCAGCATTAAAAATGGAAAGATTCAGCCTGTCAGTGGTACTAAATAGATATGATGTTGACAAGTACACTGTCAGCCACTTTACCAGTTACCTTTGGTAATATATCCTTAGCTTTGTTGGTAAAGCCTGTACTCTTGAGAGCACTGAGAACTGTTTCACAGAGAGGAAAAAAATTCCAGATATTCTAAAACCCCAAGAGCACTTACTGCTTGCAGTTCCCCTTATTTAAAATTAGGCGGCTAAATCAGTATGTAGAAAATGCAGTATGGATACTTGAACAATCCTTACTTTTACAGCTAACAAGCAGATCTGTCAGCTAATGGAGCCTGCTTTCTCATGAATTGACTTGCAGCTGGCTGACTTTCAAACTTAATTACATAAAGGCCAGCATTTAGCATATTCACCTCTTCCTTTGTTAGCTAACAGAAAAATCCGTGGTTTAGGAGGGTATGTTCTGATACTTAATAGAGTAATCTCTGAGCTTCTTCTATGTGTAGTGTGTTCAAAATGTCAAAATGCTTTCATATGTATTCTCTGTTTAAAAAGAAATGAGTTTGTACCATAGCCTTTCTGTCACTTTTATGTTGCTGTTTTGCTTCTAGAGGTTTAAAAAAAAAAAAAAAATTTATTTATTTTTATAACTCTTGCTTAGTTTGGTAGGAATTGGGTAAGATATTTCAAATAATTGCAGGGAAGGAGACAACACTAAAATGATTCTGTAAATGTTTCTTTTTTCTTTTTTCTTTTTATGCTACCTCAGTTTTCATGAAACCAGCACATCAAATTAAGAGTATAGAATTTTGTACAGCTGTGCATTATGGAACAGAAAGAGAGATGAATTTGTCTCATTTGTTGTAGATTTAAATTAGACGTGTTCTTTCACTAGTATTTTTTGTCATCATGGATAGACTTTGGTCTTTGCTTGTAGCATCAATTTTTGTTGTTACTTTCAGTGGCATACTGTGGGTAAATTTTGTAGAATAGAAAATTAAAATTAAGCTAAATGTCAAAATGATGTTTTGAAAATAGTATGCTTCTCTTGTTTCTTAGATTGATAAAAGGTCCCTCAGTTTCAAACAGCTTCTTTAGCTAATTAAAACATTTTTAATATATTAAAGAGGTATGCTACAGGGCAAAGAATTTTGTGTTAAAAGACAGCTCCAGCAGATCTCTTTAAGTTTATCATGTCCAAGATAAATTTGTTTACAATGTTTACTATGGGTGATTTCCCCCTTTCCATTTTTTTGTGGTTTACTGAACAGCTGACATCTGTAGCTAGGAACAGGAGAAAAAAAATCAGCATTTTCCTCTAAAACACATACTTGCTTGATTGATACAATTAGGCTACAACATGTTTTTGTGATACAAATTGCACACTGGTGGTAGCTGAAAAGCTTAATTTCCTGCTGCCTTCTGATTACAGCACTAAAAGACACTCAAACCAGGCTCAGTGTTAGGCAAGATCAGTTGTATATTGGTTGTAGTCCTAGCTTTTCCTCTGAATACCAGCCCTTTCAGCCATCAACTGGAAAAAAATTGTGGTTTAATTCTGACACGTTTAAAAAAGAATTCTGTAGACAAGAAGGAAATTTCTAGCCAGATGTTTTTTGGTCTGGTTTGCATCTTCACTGAGCAGAATGAAGGAATTTGCAATAATTAATAAAGGCAACTAATTTCAAAGAAAAAATATGGAAAATCCTCAAAGTCTATAAAATTTTTTAAAATATGAGAAATTCTATGTAGAATTAATCAATCTAAAATATTCTACATGGATATTTTATTGATGGACATTGTTCTTCAAAAGCACCATCAGTATGTCTTCTAAATCAAGTGGATAACAGGACCACTGCCTGGAAACAGAAGAAGATGACTTAGAGTAACTTCACATAGAGTTACGGAAAGAATAAAAGTCCAGAAACGTAATATTCAGAAAAGGCAAGGATGAATGGTAGAAACCTGCATGTAATGATGATAGTTAAATATAGGGAAGCGAAAAGGAAGCAAAGACCCGGGGCGGGGGGGAAGAAAAAAAGAGAAACAACCATCTCTTTTTTTTGATGTTTCTGTTGAATCTTATTCTGTGATCACTGGTTTCTAGTTCCAGTTTATATCTTTATTGGTAAACCAGCTCCAGCTGATTGCCACTGACCCCAGGTTTGAAGGCAGAAATCTTTCTAACTCAGAGACCCTTCACTGTTTGACCTCATGAGCAATCTTTTTTTCATTCCTGTCCTTGGCAAAAACAAAACCAGAATCTTTTGTTGGGAGCAAATATTTTTACCTGGTCCTTCCTGTCATTAAAAAGTTTCAAACTGGGGTGGAAATCAGATGTATTCATGAACATCTGCAACTGAAGTAATGTAAAAATAACATCTGTCATGACAGACTAGGAGAAGAAATAGCTATTTTTTTCTTAAATAAAACAACAAACAAACAAACCCCAAAGCATATAGACAGTTCTTGTAGATGCATTTTTTTATTTGTTAGTGAACATAACAGATTTGTAAGTTAATTCCTACTGTTTGTGTTTGATTGTATTCCTTTGGGATCTTGAGTTGATTCCAAAGCAAGTTGATGGAGCCTCCATTTGAATTCAGACTTCTGGCTGGCTACTCGTCTGCTAAGAGCTTTTCCTAAGAGCAGTTACATAAAAATTGACAAGGTAAGAGTTTTCATTATGAGTCAATTTTGCATTATATTCCACCTGGGAAAATGTCACACATAGCCCTTGTATTGCTCCCTAGAAAAATTCTAGAGGAGTTATATTCCTGCATAAACTGTGCAGTATGTTGTACATTTGCTTATCTTTTTTTCTACCTTTTGGACAGCATTAATACCACATCCATAGTCTGATGGTCAGATTCAGTCCTCCTCATTCCATGACCCAGTTTATTGTACTGAACCCAAAATTTGCAAGACCTGAATATTTTACTGATTCAGACCCTTTCTTCTTGTGTGTGCACCCCATAGAAGAGTTTGAAAAATGTATCTGTTTCTGTCTTGCCAGCTGACTCATAAGTCAAGCCACTTGTTCATTTCAGGATATTTAACCACTTTTCACTGAGGTGCAGCGGGGTCACAGGTACATGTGGATCCAACTCCTGATTAAGTACAGTTATCCCTTGTAATGTTTTAGCTATTCATATTCTACTGGGAAGGGAGGTAGGCAACATGCTCAAGATATTCAGGGAAGGCTGGTCATCTTTTTTTTCTGCATAATTTTAAAGATACGTACTTGATATAAATATTACTGTAGTTTCTTTTCTGATTAGTGGCAGTGTAACCACAGTGTACTTTCTCAGCCTAGTGAGAGTGCTTTTCTCCAAGGAAAGTGAGATTGCTTTGGCATTACTCGCCCACATTACATGATGTGTGTGTACTCACAAGAAAATGAACTGAAAAGTAATTTCCATTATGCTCGAGGCATAGACAGTTTTTGTCACTGTAACGGTTTGCAGAATTACAAATATGTTTTAATTTCCACTAACACTTGCTGACAGTCATACTCATAGATCAAAGATGGAGTAATGTTGTAAATCTCTACATTGCCACTTTACATCTTAAAGTATAAAATACTTTCTTTTTTTTGAATATGCTGTAATTTTCACTTCTGGACTCGTAAAACTGCAGGGAAACTTGTAGATATAGGTTGAAATCGGTTGAGAATCTGCTACAGGCAATATATTAACTCCACACACTATTGTTGTAAATGAAGGTAAAGACTGTGTCTCCAGATACGAATCTTTCTTCTGTCTTCTCGTGTTATAACTATACTATATCCATGCAGTTTGACAGCCAGTGTAAAAGTTGTAGGCAGTTTATTAAATTTAAGATGATGCTTTTACCAGACAGTGTAGGACTTGCAGTTCATTACTGTTTACTTTTCTGAAAGGTAAAATGTAAGCAGGTTGAAAAGAAAAAAAGTGTACTCTAGGTAAGAAAGAGACTTTATTTGTCAGACTATGTAATTAAAACAGATTAGATTTTTCTGTTATGCATTCTTCCAGGTAATGTACTTTCTTTACCTAAAATTTATACCACCCTTCAACATTGAATCAAAGTCTTTGGGCAGATTTTGTTTTCAAGTCTTGTATTTTTCCTTGTTGAAGGATGAAAGAATATCTTAAATCATGTGCAAATCATTATTGTCAAGATTAGAAGTAATCTGTCCACATGACAGAGCAGGAAACAGCTTGCCTTCCTCCTTTTGGGACATTTACAATATGTTCTTAAAATTTTGTATTTATAAATACTTTTTACTATAGAACATTAAAGGTGTTTTATAAAAATATTTGTGTATATGTATAATTGTGCTTGTAATATAGATGATGAATCACAACTTCCTGTTTCATAGCATCCGTTGTAGAGGACACATGAAGATCTTAAGTTTGGTAAATGGCAGGTTAACTCATATGTGTTATGTTTCATATGTGACATATTCTGTGAGCTCCCATTTCCTGCACTTCTATAATATTTGATTACTTAAATGTGTTCAGTGAACGGAGGGAAATCATAGGGCACATGTTAGACTGTATGCTCTGTAAAGAAAAAGAGGACATTATCTGATGATGGTAAATAGAAATGTGTATTTAGAGACCATAAACATTTCAGGATAGTGAGTATCCTCTATAATGCATGGTAATTATTTAATGTTTAGTGCCTTCTGCCATAGTACCCCCACACGGTTCGATTAGTTTTTGGGTTGTGGTAATTTAATTGTGCTTTTCTTGTTATGAATCTACTTACAGTTACTAAAATTAACCTTTAATGGAAGAATTTATAATATGAAGATAATCAATAAAAAAATTCATACAACTTATTCTTCTTCTCTTTAAGAAAGATTTAACAATTTTATCACAAGTCAGTCACTAATCTTATGGCTCAGATTTCTTCAGACAGATCTCTCTTATTTAGTAAACCAGCTTTTTTAAAAACGAAAACTTGAATTTATTGCACTGTTGAATAACTAGATTTTTGGCAGTTTTTGTTAGTGCACAGGAAAGCAAATAACTTCTTAATTTGCATTGTGTTAATTTAGTTTTACCACTTTTTCATTCAAAGGTGAGAAAAGAGTAGGAATTGGAATATTAATAGAACAACTTCCTCTTCTTATCACTTCAGATTAAAAATAATAGCTAGGTCTGCTAGTCCTCAAATCTTGAAGGAAAGTGAAAAACAGTAATTTCTATTCACCAATATCAAATATTGCTCTTTGATTTGATTTTCATTAACTTTAATTCTTAAATTCTCAATTTTAATGAACAACTAAAAACCACAGAAGATTGATAATCTACCCAGTATATTTAATGTTAATGACAGTTTTGAAAAACTACAATTGGGTAGTAAGGCAGCCAAACAGAACTTAGTACAAGTGAGTAAAGGAATAGTTTACTAAATACAAAGTTTAAGTCACAATTTTATTTAATATAACATAGGATTCTGAGAATTTTAGGACTGCATGTATAAATTTATTTAGATAGTGTGTCATCAAAATGTACGAATTTATTAACCATGCTTTGGGAAAATAAATATTACAGGTGCAAAACAAGATTAGTGTTGATGTTAAATCAGGGTTTTCTGCTGATTGAGAGACATCACTAAAGCTGATAATTTTGAACAGACTCCTTTGATTCTCTATAGAAGATGTACAATTTATTTGTATTTTCTTCATCAAGTCCTGCCTGCAAACAAACAAGCAATTGTAGGTTAGGTATCATGATGATTTAATGTCCCTAGCTAGTCTTCTGAGACTATTGTCTGCAGCTTGTGTTATCACGTGGCTCATAAATTTTGTGTAGTTTAAATACTATTTCATGGCGTGTTCACCCTCATTTTAAAGATGCAAAGATGAGAGGTGTTAACTGAATACGAATAACATCTGTTAATGCCACAGTCCTGAGGTGCTTCTAGTGGTATTGATTCCACAGTGCAAGTAGTTCTCAAAACATGTATTTCATCACAAAAGCAAGAGTAACTGTGTAGTTATAGAAAGCAAACCGAATAAAAGAGAAAATGTTGTCATTATGTGTTTATCATTTAATGCAGAATTGCACTTGAACCAACTTGACTACTGCCTTCTGAAGCTCATATATTAGAAGCTTTCAAACCTACTGATACATTTATTTCTTAAATATGAAAGTGAAGCTCTCCCTGGAATGGCAGGCTATTTAAAGTTTCTGAATAACATCTGAAGAAATGTTCTTAAAGCAGTTAAAGAAACTGGTTAATGAACATAGCATTACATTTAATAAAAAGGGGGAGAAGGTCAAAGTTTGTTTAGTAGATCTTTTTGCTTTGATTTGAAGACTACGTTTCCAGTTTTTATATTATTCCTCTGTATGCAGATCAGAGTTATGAAGCTGTTAAAGTCAGAAGGTGAAGGAAAATCAAGAAAAGTCTTTAGTGCTCTGAGGAAGGAAAAGTGCTGTACTGCCAAATATATCTGTGAACTATTTAAAAAAACAAAACAAAACACATTTTATAACTTTCAGGACTGGAAATGGTTGTTTCCTGGGGTGATTTTTAAACTCTGTAAATGCCTGATTTTATTTCTTTGTTTTAATTTTTTTTTTTTTACTATCTGATTCACCTTTCAGTTCTCTTTACACTTACTGTGAATATCTGTGATGGGATCTTCACACAGAATATTTTCTTGCAAAGTCTGCTAAAATGAGACTAATTTTCACATATAATTTTCTCGGAGCTTTTGAGACCTTTGTGTCAATATTTTGCCTCTTTCCATATAGATGCAAATGACAGTAAGGTTGGAGACTGCAAAAATACTATAACTCTCAAAAACGTAAATTGCATTTCATATTAGCAAAGGATTTAGGAGACAAGAATATTTGTTTACTGAGCAAGTGATTTTATGCGTCTATGAATTTGTCACTGTAAAAACTGTAAACCGTGTAATGGAAGCAGTTCAGAATCCAGCAACATAGTCTATGAGTAGTTTTCTAATAACAATCTCTAGAGGATGATGTCTTGCAATAAATTTGAAGTGACTTACAAGATACTGATAAGCACTGAGGCAGTTTCTTATATCAGGATAACATCAGGATATTCTGAACTCCAAGTCAGCGATGGTAATGAATTTATCTTTTGGTTTTTCAAGTTTATGTACATTTTTACTGGTCCTTTCCCAGAAAACAAAAGGATTTTTGTCTCCTGGCTATCATGCCTCTCAGTTAAAATACTTTCTAAGATATGCTGTCTTGCTGTGTGTTTGCTCTTTGTGGATAAAAACTTAAAGTATGTTTTTACTTTTTTTTTTTAATTGGTGGATATGTCGTATGCATGTATTCCATCAAGAATTTAACAACGTATTACTTACTTTTATTGGGGTGTATGCATAATGACAAATTTGGTAGCTGCTTTGCAGTGATCAACAGCCAGTGTATGAGTTTTGTCATTTATATTCATTGCTTTATACAGAATTGGGTTGTTTTGGGTTTGTGTGGCAATGGTAGCTCTGGGGGTTGCAGGGGTGGCTTCTGTGAGAAGCTGCTAAAAGCTTCCCCTGCGTCCGACAGAGCCAGTGCCTGCAGGCTCCAAGGTGGGCCTGCCACTGGCCATGGCCGAGCCCATCAGCAATGGTAATTGCGCCTCTGGGATGACATATTTAAGAAGGGGGGGAAAAAAAGGGCACATGGCATTTGCAGCTGGAGAGAGGAGTGAGAATCTGTGAGAGGAACAACGCTGCAGACACCGAGGTCAGTTCAGAAAGAGGCAGGAGCTGCTCCAGGCACCGGAGCAGAGATTCCCCTGCAGCCTGTGATGAAGACCATGGTGAGGCCAGCTGTGCCCCTGCAGCACATGGAGCTCCATGCTGGAGCAGATCTCCACCTGCAGCCTGGGGAGGACCCCATGCTGGAGCAGGTGGATGCCAGCAGGAGGTTGTGACCCCATGGGAGGCCTGTGCTGGAGCAGGCTCCTGGCAGGACCTGTGGCCCCGTGGAGAAAGAAGTCCAGGCTGGAGCAGGTTTGCTGGCAGAACTTGTGACCCCATGGGGGACCCACGCTGGAGCAGTCTGATCCTGAAGGATGGCACCCTGTGGAAGGGACCAAGGCTGGAGCAGTTCGTGAAGAACTGCAACCTGTGGGAAGGACTCGCATTGGAGAAGTTTGGAGGACTGTCTCCCCTGGGAAGGACCCCACGCTGGAGCAGGGGAAGAGTGTGAGTCCTCCTGCTGAGGAGGAAAGAGCGGCAGAAACAATGTGTGGTGAACTGACCACAGCCCCCATTCCCCGTCCCCCTGTGCCGTTTGAGGGAGAGGTGTTAGAGAAATCGGGAGTGAAGTTGAGCTCAGGAAGAAGGGAGAGGTGGGGGGAACGTGTTTTAAGATTTGGTTTCAGTTCTCATTATCCTACTCTGATTTTGATTGTCAGTAAATTAAACTAATTTTCCTGAGTCAAGTCCATTTTGCCCATGATGGTAATTGGTGACTGATCTCTCCCTGTCCTTATCTTGACCCAGAAGCTTCTTGTTATATTTTTTTCTCCCCCATCCAGCTGAGGAGGGGAGTGATAGAGCAGCTTTAGTGGGCACCTGGCATCCAGCCAAGGTCAACTCACCACATGTTGTGGTGTGTGTTTAACACATGGATGTGTGTTTAAAATCACAATTTTCTTTAGATTTCTGGAAAAAAATTCAGAGTAATGCTTTCTTTTTAGCTGCTTCTTGCTTAATGACTAGATAGGATTGTGGTTTGCTAGGCTTTCTGAGGTAGTGGGAAGAGAAAGCATGTTTTGGAAGTAGAGTGCCAGGACTGTTTCAGATAACCTTTGCCTTTGACCAAACAGTTTTCATGGTTTGTGAGAAAACCACCATGTTGGTGGTTTGGTTGGTGTTGGTGGTTTTTGCTTGTTTTGGTTTTCAATTATTTTTTTTTCTGTGCTACCCAAGGTAAAGCATGTGTGTCTTTGTAGCTCTGAAAAATTTTTGTGTTACATCATTCAGTTACCACATATCTCATCAAAGGCATATCTCTTTGTAGATTGTTTTGCTCTCCCCTTTGGGAATAAGTCCTGAAGTGGCTTTGGCCCACAGTTTTTTAACAGGAGAAATTAAATTTTCTTGGGAGTTTTATTGTGAATTTTTCATATGGATGGCAGTATCACCCTTCTATCACTCTAGATCAAACTCCTAACTTTATATACTTATGCTTACGTGGCATTATAGTCAGTAACAGTATATGTTCCCTCTCTGTGGCCTCACATTCAACCCCTGCTATAGTCCACAGCTCCATCACTGTCACATAATCTCCCATGCTTGAAGTATGTTAATTAAGAATGTGAAAGTTAAAGAACACATAATGGCAAACAAATCACAGACTAACCACCACAATTTAACCAGACCTCGACTCTATGACTTTGGGGTAGGACTGTCACAGAGTGACTTCAAAATATTTTTAAACAAGGCCATTTTTAAAAGTCCATTGTTTTATACGAAAGCATAAAGTAAACACATGAAATGTCTCAGTGATACTGCTGATTATGTTTTTGCTGTTTTAAGGGGAAGGGAAGAGTTCATAAGCAGAAAAATGTAATAAAATTAATGCTCCATTTGTTGTACTAAAGGAGATCGTAATATGATGGTTTCTCTTGCCTTGTTTTCTGTATAATAGTGAAATATGCAATAAGTAGTGTATTCCTTGAACTACTATTTTTTTTTCCAGTTTCTGTAGGTTGATATTTTACAGCAATACTTTCTCTGTTTAAGTAAAATAATGAATAGTGCAAGCTACATCACACTTCACATATAAAATAATATTTTAGAAGTTGACTGTTTTCAAGATTTACAATAGAATAGTATATGCCATGTTACTGTTTATTTAAAATACATAAAAATAACTTCAGATCTCACTTTGCATATCATGCAAACTATTGGAAATCACTGACATCACCAACAGTATCTGTTTACAGAGCTTATTTGCTGTACCTCATAAGTGCTTTAAAAATATTAGAACTAAATCCTGCCCAATAGCCAAAGGAAATACTTAAGGGACATAGGAAGTATGTTAAGTCCGTATTTGCTGAACTGCCATCTTTTTCTAGTCTTGCAAGGCATTAATATTTTGGAGCAGGGGGGACATGTAGATACATCTATCTTAAATGAAAGAAGCAGCTGGCTTCTATACTGCTATATGCTTGGTACATATTGGAGCACGTTCAGATTTTGGGGAGCACACCCCAGCCAGCAAATAGCGTGTTCTTCAATTTAACATGTAATAGCTAAATGGTGCTTGGTTTCTTGAATAAGTCCAGCATTAAATGTTAGGTTGAAATCTGTTCCATATGTGTATGGGAAAGTGATTTCTTACTAGGTGACCTGCACAAGATGAATCAGAATTTTCAAATTCCCTCCACCCTCTCAATAAAAATACTGTATATATATCTGCTTTGCAAACAGAAATGCTTGAAGTACAGAAAACTGAAATGGTATGTTCAGTTCTCACACAGTGAGTTGCCAGTAAACTCAGGGATCAGGAGATCTTTTTTTGTTGTTGTTTATTCTTTTGGTAACCTGATGGTGAGGAGAACTTTTATATTTCCTGATAGAAACATAGAAAGAGCAAGAAGACTTTTTTTTTCCCCCTTGGCAGATCTATTTCTATTGTCCTGAGGGAAAGGGAAGAAGAGATAGCTGACAATTTGTCACCTAGGCTGGTTCCTTATTGCATTTTTCTCCATATTGCATATATAATCTGTTTTGTAATTATTATTTTTTCTTGTCTTTCCACGCTTACTAAATCCTTTGCAAATGGCTCTTGAGCATAAGTGAAGAGCATGTCAGTAAGATGGCATTTCAGATAAAGCTTGTTACCTTTAACGGTACATTTTGCTTGAGAGAAGATTATATGTGTTTTTCTATGACTTTTTTTTTTATTTTAGGCAATTATACTTTTAACTGAACTCATCAGAGAAAACTTCAGAAATAGTAAATTGAAACAATGCCTTCTACCTGCACTTGGGGAGCTTCTTTACCTTATAGCCAGTGAGGTAAGACTGTGAAGTGATCCTTACATATTTCACAAATGTGAAAATTATTTCCCATGGAAAAGTAGACAAAAACCTCAAATTATTTTGTCATTTGTTTTGTCAACAGTTTCTTGTCCTTGTATGTTCTGTGATACTTTTTCTACTGTAAGAAACATGTTAATCCAATCGTGTACTTCATCTGAGATTAATTAAATTGCATTCTTCAAGTATGGAGTTTTAACTTCATAAAACAATTTAATCAATCACCATAGTGACTGCTGGCCTCCAAGTGGCAGTTCTAAGGGTTAGCACATCTTAGCTAGAGACTTTGATTAAATAGGATATATCAGGACAGCCTATGATATCAATAAACTAATATATCTAGTCCATATTAGATCTTACCCTAGCATGGCTGGATTCATAACACTGTGGAAAAGGAAAAGGAATGATCCTGTCTAATTTCAAATGGAATTACAGTAATTCCTGACTAGAACTGATTTAAACCTTCAGTTTAAAAATAGTAGATTCACATTAAAAATAAACAGAGGTTATTTGTAGAAAATAAATACTGTTGATAGTAGGAATGGAAGATGAGGGTTTAGAGGAGCCGTCACCTTTCCTTTATTCAAAGAGTAAAATACTTTCTTTTACTTACTGAAAACGAAGGTGATTTCAAACAGAAAAAGCCTAGCCCTAGCTTCTTTGAAGCTTTTGTATTAACGGCATCCAATTGCTCTGAATGCTACCATATTAGTTAACAGTCCGTTAAGTCACTTGATAAAGGAATGAAAATCTCAAATGGATCTGTAGTTTGGCTTATTGTAGTTATGGCTTTGTGCTGAACTTCCATGTTTTATTGTCCTCTATCTCCTTTGCATGTTCCACAAGATGTAGCGGGTGCCTTGGTTTTTGTAGTTTAGCAAGCACTGTCCTTTTCTGGTTAGGCAACTGCCAAAATATTTGTCAAACACACAGAGTCACAGAACTTGTTCTTACATCAAGAAATTGTGGAAAATACATCCACAGTCACGGTTCATTTTTATATGTTTTAATACTGTCTCAGTTTTCCTTGGGGGGAAGAATTTCTACTTGGCATCATCAGACAGATTGCAGGCAATATAATTTTTACTATTAATAAAAATAAATAAACTTAAAACTCCAACTTGAAAATTATATTTGGCAAGAGTATTTTGCACTGCTTGATTTTCTTTTGAAATGAGACTTTAGTGGTTGAAAGAAATCTGTTTACACTGGCTCTATAAGCAGCAAAATTATTTGCATGCACTGACCCTAATAGATTAATTTTTTTCTTCTGAAAATCTGAACTGACAAATTTTTGAGTCTATATGTATCTATAACCTTCACAATGTTCGAAGCACAGTAACTTGTATTTAAATGACAACTCTCATGTTTCAGGAACATCTATAGTAATGGGCATTGCTTCAAGTTATAACTAAGAAATTATTAGTGAATAGGAAGAAATATTTGGAACTACTCTACATATATGAACTCAAGGCACTTTGTCTTGGTAAAACTTAAAAAATATCACTGTGATTTGTATGCTTGGTGACACAAACTTTTTAAAGAAATTTTAATTAAGAGGAGACCTTTATAAAGCTTTTCATTTTTCTGTTCTGTACCTACTTATACCTCAGAATACTGTAGTGTTGTGTAACAATTTTGTTACTTATTAAACTGCAGAATGGTAGTATCGAATGACCTTGCCAAGATCACATACCAAGTCAATGGGAGTATACAAAGATGAAACAAGAAAGTTTGTTGCCAATTTATACTTTTAAACAGCAAAGCTATATGTCTTGACTAATTTAAGGAAAAAAAAATCATAACTGCATCTCATCCATTAAGAACTGTACACAGAATTTTTTTGTTTTCCTTTTCTTCTGTGTTTTCTTCATTTTGCTGTTCAGCCTGCTTGATTGTTTTATTAAGCTGCTAAATATTTATCATTAAAACTGTAAGTTTTTGGGGGCATGGCTGATCTGATTTATTCCCTCTGGGCTTTTGCTAGGCATTTCTAGGTCCAACCACAATATTAATGTTAAATAATGATAAAGATTATTTCTTTTTCAGATGAACATTTGGTAAATCATAAATTATCAAACACTTAAAATAAAGTTCAGCTATCTAGGTGCAACATGATTCATTAGGTTAAATATGGGATCACTAGTTGCACTTCTGTGGCTTAGAAAATACTGTGAAAAAGTCCAGATAATCATAATGGTCCTCTGCCATCCTAAACTATGATATTATGTGTACTTGCATATGGGATCTCATAAGTAAGATCTTGTGCTCCATCTCTGCGTTTTTCTTCCAAACAGAAGCCAAGAGCAATTCGCAAGTAGCATGAACAGACCCCAGGGAAGATGTTCTGTTACTCTTGAGCGAATTGCCTTGATGGAAAACTTTCAAGTTCTATGTAATATTCCTATTCATTTTGTGCTGTTTATGTTATTAGGGTGCAGAACCTAAAGTTTAATCAAAATCAACATGGGCTGTGAGCAAAAAGTAGGAAGATTCCCCAGTGTTCGGTGACATATTTAAATTTATTGAATGTCAAATTCTGTAGGTGTGTTTAGGTAATTAAGAATGGTGCTAAATTTCTTACAGCTTTTTGCCTTTTTTTTATTTCTAACTAGAGACTAAACCTTGCAGAAAGTCATTAATCAGTCTGAAGAATGGAAGAACTATTAATGTTTCAGGACTGCACCATTTCTTAAGGCTTTTTATTTTATAGTACATGTAATATGTATGGTTACAGAAAAACTTGACATAATTTATGATTAAGTTAGATTAATAAAATGGGAAACATATCCATACCAGTTCCAGCATAGGCTGTCATTTTAACTCTGTCTTGTCTCCTAGTCTTGTCCTGCCTTTTCCAGATGGAGAATATTCCACTGTTGACTGTTAGAAAGTAACCTACCGTCCTTCTTTGAAACTTGGTCTGCATTTTCTTAACTTATGCTCTAAGCCTTGGAAGGCAAACTATGATTAAATGTCCCCATGTTGTTACTCAGATAAGATGGAGGTGGAATGTAGTAGATCTGATGTCTCTGTTGGATGTCAGACCATTCTTATTATTTTCTGTCTTCCAAGGAAAATTGTTCTGTACCTCCTAATACAAAGTTAGCAGAAATAAAGCTTAAAAAATGGGAGATTTAACAAACTCTTTTTCTCTTTTGATACATGTTGCAAATAAAGTTTTGACTTACTTTCAGCAAAGAAGGAAAATGAATTTTACTTGGCAATTCAGTAATAGTCTTTCCTGATAATGTGCCATGCTTAAATTAAATGCCTGACATTATCATATCATATCAAATATGTTGAATTAGTGTTGACCACTCAGGAACCGGGAAATTCAGAGAGTATAGTTTGTTTTTGCATCTTTAACCTCCACTTTGCCCATCCTATGCTTTTTATTATAAACAGTTAATTAGAATGCTAAAAAGAATTTGCTAATATAATCAATAGACATCAAGAAATGCATAATTTCTGAAGGAATTGTTGCTTGTCATCCTTTGTCTACTTACTAAGATAAGTTACGCATTGATTTCAAGGCATATTGTCTTCACACCATTCAATGCCTATTATTTTTCACTTTCTTTCCCAAAAGAGACTTTTTTTCAGTTGCTAATATCTCAGTGTTACTAGCCTAGATATGTCAGTTGTTTTCATTAAATCTTAACGATGTCCAAGCATCCTCTTTTCAACTTGAATTTTTACAGTAGGCTGCTGCAGGGGCAGGGTGGGGGGAAATGGAGTTTATCAACTTCTGATGGAAGAAGCAAACACCTGTTTCATCTAGCAGTGAATTAGCGTCTCTAATGGGGTGATTTCAAGGAAATACACATAAAGATCTTGGAAATGTTGATATGTACTGAGGGCTATACCATACAGGAAGTTTTACTGAACACTTTATATCTCCCGGCATGACTTTTTTATTTTTTCCAAAGTACATTTACTTTTTTTTAGTTGACAGACAACAGTGATCTTGTTTATTTGGTATAATAAATCACATTTAAAGAGAAACATTACTACTGTTAGTAAACAGTTGTCTCTTTCAGAAGAGAGACAAAATGATTGAGAGGAACGCAAGAATATTTTTGTGTGTGTGCAAATTAGAAGGAATCATTGAAACCCAGGAATATTATGACAAATTCTGTTATGGAGTTTGGAGACTATTTAAATAAGCTAGTAAAATATCAATTTCTTTGCTGCATGTGAAATAACATTAAATAGTAATACTGCCCTGGAATTTAATGTATTTTCTAGCATATGTTAACTTGAAAAATGTATAATATGAACTCTGTTAAGAATCTGTTACCCATTTTTAATGTGAGTGAGATTATTGTGATATTTTGATTTAATCATTTGTGCCGTTGGCTTCATTTCAGGAGGAAAAAAGGGAGCACCCCAGAGAATGCTGGGTTGTTCCCTCGGCTGCTTACACTGTGCTAATGAGGTGTCTTCGGGAAGGGGTAAGGCTCTTTCATAAAGTCCTCAGTAGAATTTTTCCACAGTAATAACCCTTTAGGCATTGTGTGAGGATTGTAGCCTGCAGCACTGCAGTACCTTGTCAACCAAGTATTGCTCTTAAATTTAAATAATCATGATAAGACCATGACCTAAGCAGGAGATTAATGCAAAAATGCAGTGTTGTTCTCTGTATATTCAACATTTATGTATTGCTGTTTGGTTTTTGGAAATGAGATAGTAAATATAAATTACTGTTAACAAATGTAGAATTTATTAATGCTGTGGCTTTTTTTTTTTTTGAGAAATGTTCTGACAGTTTGTACTATCCGCTTGCAATTTGATTTTCATAAATCTTTGAGCAAGACTTGCTTTCTCTTTTGAAGTGGCTGATACACAGTTTTTGAAAGCTGCTTTGTTATCCTACTGCGTTGTTAGTGTTCTTTGAGGCCAAAAAGTAGTGCTTGGTTTTATTCTCATACATGTGCTATGTTCTATTCTTAATTTTTCTTGGCGATGACTTAGCTAGAAGAACGGAAGAAAAACATGCATATAGTTCCAATTTGTAAAATGGAAAAGAATTGAGTAGAGGGTTTACATTTGCTGTTTATATGACACCACTTGACTTTATTTTTGCCCAAGGCAAAGCTCATGTTGGAGGTTGCTGGAGCGGGGAAAGCAAGAGGAATACCTCTTTTTCTTCTCTCTTGTCCTGGTTTCAGCCAGGATAGAGCTGGTTTTCTTCACAGAAGCTAGTGTGAGACTATGTTCTGGATTTGGGATGAGAAACTGTTGATAGCAACAACCCCAAACATCAGCATGTTGAGTAGTCAAGGACAGTCCAGCTTCTCGTGCTGGCCTGCTAAAGGCTGGGGGTGCATAGGAAACTGGGAGGGGGGACAGCCAGGACAGCTGACCCAGGCTAGCCAAAGAGATATTCCCTACCATACAACGTCATGCCCAGTACATAAACTGGAGTTAGCTGGGGGGTGGAAATCACTGCTCGGGGACGGGCTATCGATTTCCGGGTGGTGAGCAATTGCTGTATTGGGCATCATTCATTCTTGTACATTCCTTTGTCAGTATTATTAGTGTTGTTTCTTTCTCTCTTTCTGTCCTATTGAACTGTGTTTATCTCAACCCACGAGTTTTTTCCCAATTCTCTCCCCCGTCCCACTGGGGGAAGGGGAGTGAGTGAGCGGCTGCGTGGTGCTTAGTTGCCAGCTGGGGCTAAACCACAACATGTCTCTTTTTTTTTTTTTTGACATCTTTATTCCCTACAGCTTGTGATTAATAGAAGAAAAGTCTAGATGCATTTTAGCATCTTCAAACCTTGAGGTGATCAAGTACTCCCAACTGTGTGTGTATTGTGGACTATTTCCAGCTCATAATTAGAGAAAGATGTCATTCTAAGGCACATTAGTGAGAAGCTATTTAGTTGGAAATTTAATAATGGAAGACTTGATGTTTTTGAATATTCAGTGTAGAGAAACTAAATCAAGACATCTATCAGACAGTAATTTATTCCTGTAGAATAAAATAACTCCTTAGTCCTGAAACATGACAAATTTTTCTTAATTTATGTTGATTTTTTTTTTCTTGAAAAAATAACACAAAATAGAAATACATTTCTCATGCAGTAGTTTGAATTAAATTTTATTAAATGTAAATTTAAAGTTATGTCTAGACTAACCAAGCACGGCTGTGCTTTTCTACAGTTTCTGTTTGTGAAGATGCTCAAGGTTTGTAATGGAGTTTTAAGTGTTCATGCTTGTTTGTGTGAGTACAGTGCAAATGTGCTAATACAAATTGCTCTGTCTCAGTTGTATCAACCTCAACTTTATAGAAAATCACCATTTGAAGAATCAAAAATATCCATAAATATGTGAAATACTTCATATGGAAAAGGAGAACCTTACCACTCACCATTATTAACTTTTACAATTTCTTTCGCTACTTTTTCCTCCATTCTTGTAGCAATCCTCTTCTTAACCTCCATAACTTTACCATCTTTCTTGGAAAATGATGTTGCAGCAACAGTAAGGGCAACTAGATGGTTAAAATCACATTATTCTTAGGCATCTGTTTGCAAGAAATTTTTTTTAAGGAAAGAATAATCAGTTTTTGTGCCAGATGTTTTAGATGCAGGGGTGAAGGAGGAGTGAACAAAGGTGGAAAAACAGAGAAAGAAATATTTTAAAGTATTCAATTCAATTTATGATGTCACTTTTGCATATTTGTTTCAAAACTTGTAAGAGTAGGACTACTGAAATAGATGCATCCAGGATGATAGTACATCAGTCTCTTCTATCACATTGTTTAGTGAAAAAGTAGATCTTACAATCTTTAGCAGCAAAATTTACACAAAAAAACCTGGTTTAATGAATTTTTATGAAAACATCTGTGCAGTGACATCAAACTGACTTAAAATATAACCACATGTTTTAGAGTTGTTTGTTTTTTTTAAAAAAAATGTTTGAAGATGTAAAACTATAGCTCTACTTTAGGATGGAATGGACCTCTGGAGGTCGTCTAATCTAACATCCTGCTCAAAGCAGGTCTGAATAGATCAGATTGCGCAGGGACATTTGAGTCTTGAATGTCTCTAAGAATGGTGGTCCCACAACCTCTCTGGGCAATGCCTGGACCACCCTCATAGGAATCAAGTTTTTCTTGTATATGATTGAGTTTCCCATGTTGCAACTTGTGGCCATTGCCTCTTTTCCTCTGGCTGTGCATCTATGATAACATTTGTCTCCAACTTCTCTTTATCCGTTGATCAGGTAGTTCTAGACAACAGTAAGATCTTCCCTGACCCTTCTCTTCTCAAGGCTGAACAACTCTGTCAGCCTTTCCTCATATGTCATATGCTCCAGCTCTCTGACCAACCTGATTCCTTTCTATGATGGGGACATGACTGGTGCTGTGGACAAGAGGAGGGCAGTGGGTGCTGTATGACTCCAGGAAGGCCTTTGGCACACTCTCCTGTACTCCCCTTATCACCAAACTGGTAAGATACCGACTGGATGAATGGAAGATAAGGTGGACAGGAAAATTCACTCAAGTGATCAGTGGTGCAAAGTCCAACTGTCAGCCAATAACTAGCAGTGTCCCTTAGAGATCAATACAGTTTAATGTCCAGAGTAACTGTCGTGGTTTAGCCCCAGCCGGCAGCTAAGCACCACGCAGCCGCTCACTCACTCCCCCTCCCACAGTGGGGCAGGGGAGAGAATTAGGAAAAAAACCTCCTGGGGTGAGATAAACACAGTTTAATAGGACAGAAAGAAAGAAGGAAACAACAATGATAATACCAACAAAGGAATGTACAAGAACAAGTGATGCCCAATACAGCAATTGCTCACCACCTGGCGATCGACAGCCCGTCCCCAAGCAGTGATTTCCACCCCCCGGCCAACTCCAGTTTATGTACTGGGCATGACATGGTATGGTAGGGAATATCTCTTTGGCCAGTCTGGGTCAGCTGTCCCGGCTGTGTCCCCTCCCAGCTTCCCGTGCATCCCCAGCCTCCTTGCTGACAAGCCAGCACAAGAAGCTGGACTGTCCTTGACTGCTTAGCAACAACCCAAAACATGAGCACATTATCAACAGTTTCTCATCCCAAATCCAAAACACAGTCTCACACTAGCTTCTGTGAAGAAAACCAGCTCTATCCTGGCTGAAACCAGGACAGTATCCACCCCTTATTCCACACCATTTACGTCATGCCCGGGTCCTACACTTTTCAATACATTCCAATTATTCATTATTACTCTTCCTGTCTTTTAATATATACACACAGATATCACTTCCTTAGTCCATGGGCCATCACTTTAAAATGTCTGTGGAGTTCATTCGGTCCATGACTCTGGGCTTCATCCATCATAGCAGTCTCTCAGGGCAGGGGAAATGGTATGTGGTGTTGGATTGTTATCTGGCACGGTCCATGTCCATGATATGCAGGTCAAAGATGTTGGTCTTGAGGAAATTGTTGGGCGCAAGCTGCTGAAGCCAGTTCTGGTTCCATCACTGCTGCATGTTGCTTGGTTTCAGTGACACTCATTCTTCATCAGTCTGGGTGATTCTTACTGTACTACCATTGATATGGTAGATAGCAACCATAGTAGTAATATCATACTGTATTGTGTAACAATTAACATAATACAATTCAAATCATTGACTATTTTCACCCAAAATCAAGTCTCCTTGAGGTACACATCGGACTTCCCCATCCTTCCGCATTACGCACCAAGTGCACCCAGGTCCCTGGGCAAAGGCAATCCCACGAATGGGTTTGCCTTTGCCTGAGGCAGGAGTAACCCAGACTGTCTTCCCCAGCATATTTCTCACATGCACCACAGGGACTTTATCCCCTTCTACAGTATGTAAAAGTTTTGATGGGGCAGGACCGGCTCTATTAGTAGATCCCCTAGTGTTGACTAACCAGGTGGCTTTTGCTAAATGTTTATCCCAATGTTTGAATGTCCCGTCACCCATTGCTCTCAGTGTAGTCTTCAACAGTCCGTTGTATCGTTCAATTTTTCTGGAAGCTGGTGCACGATAGGGGATGTGATACACCCACTCAAAGCCGTGCTCTTTGGCCGAGGTGTCTATGAGGTTGTTTCGGAAATGAGTCCCATTGTCTGACTCTATTCTTTCGGGGGTGCCATGTCGCCATAAGACTTGCTTTTCAAGGCCCAGGATAGTGTTCCGAGTGGTGGCATGGGGCACAGGGTATGTTTCCAGCCATCCGGTGGTTGCTTCCACCATGGTAAGCACACAGCCCTTGCCTTGGCGAGTTTGTGGAAGTGTGATATAGTCAATCTGCCAGGCCTCCCCATATTTATATTTCAACCATCATCCTTCATACCAGAGGGCCTTTAACCGCTTGGCTTGTTTGATAGCAGCATACGTTTCACATTGATGGATAACCTGTGCAATAGTGTCCATGGTCAGGTCCACCCCTCGATCCCGAGCCCATCTATATGTTGCATCTTACTGGGGAAGATTATGGAGCGGTTGGTCTTGAGAGTGCTCACAGGGCATCTGCAGGACAACGAAGGGATAAGGCCCAGCCAGCATGGGTTCATGAAAGGCAGGTCCTGCTTGACCAACCTGATCTCCTTCTATGACCAGGTGACCCGCCTAGTGGATGAGGGAAAGACTGTGGACGCTGTCTACCTGGACTTTAGTAAAGCCTTTGACAGCTTCTCCCACAGCATTCTCCTGGAGAAACTGGCAGCTTGTGGCTTAGACAGGTTTACTCTTTGCTGGGTGAGGAACTGGCTGGATGGCCGAGCCCAGAGAGTTGTGGTGAATGATGTTAAATCCGGCTGGCGGCCGGTCACAAGCGGTGTTCCCCAGGGCTCGGTTCTGGGGCCGGTCTTGTTCAATATCTTTATTGATGACCTGGATGAGGGAATTGAGTGCTCCCTCAGTAAGTTTGCAGATGACACCAAGCTGGGTGGGAGTGTTGATCTGCTGGAGGGTAGGAGGGCTCTGCAGAGGGATTTGGACAGGCTGGATCGATGGGCAGAGGCCAACTGTATGAGGTTTAATAAGGCCAAGTGCCGAGTCCTGCACTTCGGCCACAACAACCCCATGCAACGCTACAGGCTTGGGGAGGAGTGGCTGGAGAGCTGCCCGGCGGAAAGGGACCTGGGGGTGCTGGTTGACAGCCGGCTGAACATGAGCCGGCAGTGTGCCCAGGTGGCCAAGAAGGCCAACAGCGTCCTGGCCTGTATCAGAAATAGTGTGGCCAGCAGGAGTAGGGAAGTGATTGTACCCCTGTACTCAGCACTGGTGAGGACACAGCTTGAATCCTGTGTTCAGTTTTGGGCCCCTCACTACAAGAAGGATGCTGAGGTGCTTGAGCGTGTCCAAAGAAGGGCAGCGAAGCTGGTGAGGGGTCTGGAGCACAAGTCTTATGAGGAGCGGCTGAGGGAACTGGGATTGTTTAGTCTGGAGAAGAGGAGACTGAGAGAGGAGACCTTATCGCTCTCTACAACTACCTGAAAGGGGGTTGTGGCGACGAGGGTGTTGGTCTCTTCTTCCAAGTAACTAGTGATAGGACAAGAGGAAATGGCCTCAAGTTGCGCCAGGGGAGGTTTAGATTGGATATTAGGAAAAATTTCTTCACTGAGAGAGTGTTCAGGCATTGGAACAGGCTTCCCAGGGAGGTGGTGGAGTCGCCATCTCTGGAAGTGTTCAAAAAACGTGTGGATGTGGCGCTTCAGGACATGGTTTAGGGGACATGGTGGCGCTGGATTAATGGTTGGACTTGATGATCTTGAAGGTCCTTTCCAACCTAGTGATTCTGTGATCTCTTCCGTGATGGCCTGAGGTGTCATGGGCCCACCGAGCTATAAATAATTCACCCTTATGTTGCCAGTCCAGATGCACCTGAGCCACTTCAATCTTAGCAGCCTGATCCACCTGATGGTTGTTTTGATGTTCTTCGGTGGCCCGACTCTTGGGTACGTGAGCATCTACATGGCGTACTTTTATGACTAGATTCTCTAGTCGGGCAGCAATATCTCGCCACAATTCAGCAGCCCAGATGGGCTTGCCTCTGCGTTGACAGTTGCTGTGCTTCCATTGCTGTAGCCACCCCCATAGAGCATTTGCCACCATCCATGAGTCAGTATAAAGATAGAGTATTGGCCATTTTTCTCCTTCAGCAATACCTAAAGCCAGCTGGATGTTTTTCACCTCTGCAAACTGACTTGATTCACCTTGTCCTTCAGCAGCTTCTGCGACTCGTCGTATAGGGCTCCATACAGCAGCTTTCCACCTTTTGACGTTTGCCTACAATACAACAGGACCCATCAGTAAACAGGGCATATTGCCTTTCGTTCTCTGGCAGTTCATTATATGGTGGAGCCTCTTCAGCACGCGCCACTTCCTCTTCTGGTGATATTCCAAAATCTTTGCCTTCTGGCCAGTCCATGATGTGTAGAGGGGACCCTCCCTTTGAACATCCAGCCCAGCACCGACAGTCGGGGTGCTAGGAGGAGCTGTGCTTCAGTACCAACCACTTCTGAGGCAGCTCGAATTCCTTCATATGCTGCCAATATCTCCTTTTCAGTTGGAGTATAGCGGGACTCAGATCCCCTATATCCTCGACTCCAAAACCCTAGAGGTCGACCTCAGGTCTCTCCTGGTGCCTTCTGCCAGAGACTCAAGGTAGGGCCATTCTCCCCGGCTGCTGTGTAGAGCACATTTTTAACATCTTCTCCTGCCCGGACTGGCCCGAGGGCTACGGCATGAACTATCTCCTGTTTGATTTGTTCGAAGGCTTGTCGTTGCTCAGGGCCCCATTTAAAATCATGCTTCTCCTGGGTCACTTGATAAAGAGGGCTTACAATCAGACTGTAATTTGGAATATGCATTCTCCAGAAACCCACAACGCCCAGAAATGCTTGTGTTTCTTTTTTGCTAGTTGGTGGAGACAGAGCTGTTATTTTGTTGATCACATCCGTTGGCATCTGTCGATGTCCATCTTGCCATTTTATTCCTAAAAACTGGATCTCTTGTGCAGGTCCTTTGACCTTGCTTTGTTTTATAGCAAAACCAGCTTTCAAAAGGATTTGAATTATTTTCATGCCTTTCTCGAAAACTTCTTCTGCTGTGTTGCCCCATATGATGATGTCATCCATGTGTTGCAGATGCTCTGGAGCTTCACCTTGTTCCAGTGTAGTTTGTATCAGCCCATGGCAAATGGTAGGGCTGTGTTTCCACCCCTGGGGCAGTCGATTCCAGGTGTATTGGACACCCCTCCAAGTGAAAGCAAACTGTGGCCTGCACTCTGCCACCAAAGGGATTGAGAAAAACGCGTTAGCAATATCAATGGTGGCGTACCACTTGGCTGCCTTTGACTCCAGTTCATATGGAAGTTCTAGCATGTCCGGCATGGCAGCGTTCAGTGGTGGCGTGACTTCATTGAGGCCACGATAGCCTACTGTCAGTCTCCACTCTCCATTAGACTTTCGCACTGGCCATATGGGGCTGTTAAAGGGTGAGCGAGTCTTGCTGATCACTCCTTGGCTCTCCAGCCAACGAATCAGCTCCTGGATGGGGATCAGGGAGTCTCTGTTGGTGCTATATTGCTGCCGGTGCGCTGTTGTGGTAGCGATCAGCACCTGTTGTTCATTGACCCTGAGCAACCCCACCACAGAAGGGTCCTCTGAGAGACCAGGCAAGGTGGACAGCTGTTTAATTTCTTCCGTCTCCAAGGCAGCTATACCAAAAGCCCACTGGTACCCTTTTGGGTCCTTGAAATACCCTCTCCTGAGGTAGTCTATGCCCAGGATGCACGGAGCCTCTGGGCCAGTCACAATGGGGTGCTTCTGCCACTCATTCCCAGTTAGGCTCACTTCAGCCTCCAGTACAGTCAGCTGTTGGGATCCTCCTGTCACTCCAGAAATACAGATGGGTTCTGCCCCTATATGGCTTGATGGCATTAGGGTACATTGTGCACCAGTGTCCACTAAAGCCTTATATTCCTGTGGGTCTGATGTGCCAGGCCATCTAATCCACACAGTCCAATAAACTCGGTTGTCCCTCTCCTGTGCCTGGCTGGAGGCAGGGGCCCTCTAGTCCTGGTCATAGTACTAGTTACTCACTTCTTGTAAATAGGAATCAGAAGTCCCTTCAAGAGGATCAGAGGTGAGATCAGCTCTTCTATTCTTTCTGGGGAACTGCCCACTGGAAAGTGGAGTGACGATTTTTCTGGAGGAACCTGAACCCCCTTTTGTAATTGTTTTTCCTTGCAGCTCGTGTACTCGTGCCTCTAGGGTTGAGGTAGGTTTTCCATCCCACCTCCTCATGTCCTCTCCGTAGTCACGCAATTGAAACCACAGAGTGGCTCGCGGTGTGTATCCTCTATATCCTCTCTCTTGAACAGAAGAGCGCTTACTCCTGATGGCTGAGACACTGGTCTGTACGGGTGGAGGGTAGGGCATATCCTCTTTGAATTGCCAGAACTGCCGGGACAGTTTCTCTACAGCAGAGACGCAGGCCTGTAGGGAGGAAGAGAGACTTTCTTAGTATTGCCGGAGCTGGCTAGCCAATTCATCCACCGTTGGTCTCTCACCGTCTTTCCAGGCCATTACTGTTAATGAGTTGGCATATGATGATGGTGCACTCCGTACAAACTTCCGCCACATAGGTCGCGTGCAATGGACTTCATCTGGATCTTTGGATGATTGTCCATTGTCCAAGTCACCATAAATCACCTCCAGCACAGCTAGCTCTCTCAGGTACTGGATACCTTTCTCCATGGTGGTCCACTTGCCTAGGTGACATAGAACATCTTCCTTGAAGGGATACCTTTCCTGCACACCCAACAGGAGTCGTCTCCAGAGGCTGAGGACTCGTGCACCTTTTCCAATTGCTTTGTCAATGCCCCCTTCTCTAGAAAGGGATCCCAGCTGCTTGGCTTCCCTACCCTCTAATTCCAGGCTACTGGCCCCATTATCCCAGCATCGGAGCAGCCAGATGACAATGTGCTCACCTGGACGACAACTGAAATCCTTTCACATATCTCGCAGTTCACTCAGGGATAGAGATCAGGTAGTTACCGTCTCTTTTATGAGTTCTTCTTCTTCCTCCTCTTCAAGCGATGACTCTCTCTCTTCCCTCTTCCGTACTTGTGATGGCCCTGCTTCAGAGCACTCTGCCTCCTCACTCTCTTCCTCTGGCTCCTTCTTAGAAGAATCTTCCTCATCCCTTACTAAACGAGCTGACTTCCGCTTCCAAGATTTCTTCTTTTGTATAGGGGCAACTGATACCGGGATGGGCTGGTTCTCTGGTTCAGCTGCAACAGTCTGAGTAGCTACAGTGCCTGTTGCAGGGGTTGGAGTAGTCACAGTGGCTGCCACATTGCCATCAGACCCAGAGAGCCTCTCTCCCCTTTGCATAAATAGAGCTCGGTAGGCATGGGCCAGGCCCCAGCACATTGCAATGATTTTTGTCTCCTTGGAGCTGCCAGGCTGACAGCATACTTCTTCCAAATGTTCTGCTAGTTTATCAGGATTCTGCACTTGTTCGGGAGTGAAGTTCCAAAACACCGGAGGTGCCCACAGCCCTAGGCATTTGCCCATGCTGTTCCCCACACCCTGCCATTCATAACTATCCAGCCTTGGGGCAGATCTCTGGGTGATATTCTTAAATTGCTTGCCAACCTTAGACAAAACCGAAACAATGTTCCCCAGAAGTAGCAATAGAGGTAGTTTAACTACCCAAGGGTGTTCAAAATACGGAAAAATCATTGTGATGAAGGAGGAAACGTTATGATAGAGGGTAGCAAAGGTACCATTCTGCATTTCCTCCATAGAAAGCCTTTCAGAGGCAGAAGTATAATTGCTCATCGTCTCCACAAGACTGTAGCCAAAATACAGTAACGGCTTTAGTACAGAGCTCAGATGATACCACATTAAGCTCAAAGTCAGTGCTTTAAAAACAAAACTTGCAGGAGAGTACAGCAGCCCGCAGAAACCAACACTGATCCTTAACATATACAACAAAGACGAGAGCATCATGCAAATCAAATCAACTGATATTGTGACCTGCAACTGTTATTATGTCAAGCCTCAAGCCCCACGTTAGGCACCACAAAGGACTGTCGTGGTTTAGCCCCAGCCGGCAACTAAGCACCACGCAGCCGCTCACTCATTCCCCCTCCCCCAGTGAGGTGGGGGAGAGAATTAGGAAAAAAACCTCATGGGTTGAGATAAACACTGTTTAATAGGACAGAAAGAAAGAAGGAAACAACAATGATAATACCAACAAAGGAATGTACAAGAACAAGCGATGCCCAATACAGCAATTGCTCACCACCTGGCGATCAACAGCCCGTCCCCAAGCAGTGATTTCTGCCCCCCGGCCAACTCCAGTTTATGTACTGGGCATGACGTCGTATGGTAGGGAATATCTCTTTGGCCAGTCTGGGTCAGCTGTCCCGGCTGTGTCCCCTCCCAGCTTCCCGTGCATCCCCAGCCTCCTTGCTGGCAAGCCAGCACAAGAAGATGGATTGTCCTTGACTGCTCAGCAACAACCCAAAACATGAGCACATTATCAACAGTTTCTCATCCCAAATCCAAAACACAATCTCACACTAGCTTCTGTGAAGAAAACCAGCTCTATCCTGGCTGAAACCAGGACAGTAACCAACTGGAGTCTATTTCCAGTTGGATAACGTCAAATTGGTGGGAGGAGCAGCATCAATATACTGGATGTTAGGGCTGCTAGTCAGAAGGACTAGGACAAACTGGAGAAATGGGCTGATGGGAACTTCATGCAGCTCAACAAAAGTGAGAGCAAGGGCTTGCTTCTGGTATGGAATACCCCCCCTGCAACAGAAGGAAGGGACTTGGGGATACCAGTGAAAATTTGGACATGAGCCAGCAGTGTGCCTTTGCAGCCAAGGGCGGCTATGGCAACACGGGCTATATGAGCAAGAGAGTAGCCCGGTAGGTTCAGGGAAGTGATTCTTCCCCTCTGTGTTCAGCACTAATGAGACAATATCTGGAGTAGTGTCTTTAGTTTTGGGCTTCCCAGTACCAGAAAGATCTTGACGTTCAAGAGTGAGTCCAGCAGAGTGCTACCAAGATGATAACGGGAATAAAAATCCCTGATGTTCAGAATCACTTCTTAATTCATTGCCAGATATGTTATGTTAAAAGCATGTGTAATGTATGCTAGTTACATTTATATAGTCTTTTTCACGGAGGGTAAAGCACAAACTATGGTCACATCTAAGGAAAATTAAGATCAGGTGCCTTCCATCTTTTTGTTTGTAAGGGGAAGCAAATCATAAGAAAAATTTAGTTTGGACCTTTGGAGGTGTTGTGGTCCAGGATCCTTTCAAAACAATGCCAGCTTCTAGTTGCATTCAACATCAAAGTTATATTAGGTTGCTCAGGGTTTTATCTACTTAAGCTTTAAGTAACTCCAAGGATGGTTATTCTGTAAACTTCGTGCCTGTTTCAGTATGAGACTGCTATTACTGTGAAGGTTTTCCCTTATATCTGGTTGGTATTTCCCTTGCTACAACTTTTGTTCATCTCCTCATGACCTTTCATTGGTACCTCCAGGAAGTCTTGCGCCATTTCCTATAATGATCTGTGAGGCGCTGGAAAACACCCATTATATCCATAGCTGTCTTCTCTTTGGGCTGGACAAACTTAGCTGTCTTAGCCTGTCCTTAATCATCATGTGCTCCTGGTCCTCTGTCACTTTGGTGGACTAGCTGCCATATGTCAAAGTGCACCTTAAAATGGGGAAGTAAACTGGGACACAGTAGGTCAGACAGTCTCAAATTTCATAAGACAAGTGAAAAAAACACCTTCCTCAGCCAATGACTGCACTGGTGTGTATACAGCTTGGTATGCAGTTAACCTTTGCTGTCACAGGGGAACACTGCTGATTGGTGTTCAGCCTGTTCTGTTAAATCTCCAGATCCTTCTTTGCCCCACTGCCTTGTGGGAGTGATTCCATTCTGGGTGTAAAACTTTGCATTTGACTTTTGTGACTTTCAGGAAGTTCTTTCTGCCTATTTTTCCAGCTTAAAATCCCTCTGTGTGCTGGCCTAACCTCCCATTGATTCAACCGCATGCTCCAAGCTTGTGTCATCTGTGAACATGCTATGATTAACAGTATTGACCCCAATATTAACCCTTGATAGCCCCAGATGCCACAGCTGAACTTTGTACTGCTGATCACAACCCTTTGAGTCTGGTGGTCCAACCCTACGTTGTAGTCCGCTTAAGGCCAGATCTTTGCTATTTGGTTATGTGTAGGAAACCATCTGGAGAGTCTTGTTAAAGCTGAAGTAGATTAAATCTACTGTTTTCTGTTAGTCCACTGAGCTAGTCATCTTGTAATTGACCCTTGTCACATTGGTCAGGTGAGTTTCACTCTTGATAAATGTTTTCTAACAGTTACCAGTATTCTTGCCTGCAAATAGCTTCCAGGAGAATTTCTCTGTAATTTTTCCAGGGACCATTAAGGATTCCTCTTTTTGCTCTTTAGAAGGTGGGCATGCCCTTTGTCCCCTGCCCTCAGTCCACAGGAGTACCTTGGGTCACCACAAACTTTTGAAGATGTGCGGTCCCTCACAACAATGCTGACTGGCTTCCTCAGCACATTTGGTTCCATCCTTTCTGGTTCAATGGATTTACCCATGTTCAGTTTGCTTGTGTCCCCTACCTCCATCTTCCTGTCCTGTAGGTATACTTCCTCCCGCAGATTTTGCTATTTGGCACATAGGCAAGGAAGACCTGAGAGCCATAAAGACTGAGGCAGAGAAGGCATGGACTTCCTGAGCCTCTTCTATGTCCTTTGGCCCCGCATTGCTGAGCAGTGAACTCAATTTTCCTTAGTCTTATTTTT
Source organism: Phaethon aethereus (assembly GCF_964289735.1). Taxonomy (NCBI): domain Eukaryota; kingdom Metazoa; phylum Chordata; class Aves; order Phaethontiformes; family Phaethontidae; genus Phaethon; species Phaethon aethereus. The sequence continues at coordinate 121,983,064 of NC_138582.1, read as the reverse complement.
GTTACTGATGTACCAATAGAAACCCTTCTTGTTGCTTTTCAACCCTCCAGTTTTCAAATCAGTGCTCTTCTCTGCTAAACTAATACACTGGCACCACTGTGGGGTTTCGTTGGTGGGTTTTGTTTGTTTTTTTGTTTTTTTTTTTTAATGAGTCAACTTTGCATTGCTCTGGTAGCAGGCACAGAGCCACTTTGCCCAGGCAGTGAATGGCTCACAACGTTTAGTGGCTGATATGCAGATATGGTTGGAAAGGGTATGAATGACACTTCCCCCCCCAGTCCCGCTGTGAAATAGGAGATAATAGAAATACTTAAAATGAACAATCTAGGATTTTTTAAGGTCTGACTTAAAACTAAAATGAGGTTCTGTGTAAATTTTATTGCTTGCACTAGTAAAGAACTGGATGTGAAAATCCTAAAAATATCATCTAAATTTGCCTTCACTGTGCTTGATGTTCTTTGCAGCTTAAGATCTTAGCTGTTATATTTCTTTTTTTTACATTGTAGCCCGTAATCTGCTATTTATTTAATAAATTTCCCTGATCTAACAATTTATTACATATAAGTAAGCTTTATATTCTTACCTTAGTAATTAAGAAATTATAATTACATTTAATTAAATCATAAATTTATTTTAGGTGTTCTAAGCTTATTTAATAAAACTTTAGCACAGTATCTTTTCTGGAGTTAATATTTGTATATGGTCCGGTCCCGGTGTTTATGAAAACGGCAAACTAAGTTTTAGTAATAAATTCTGAATTACCACAGTGTATTAAATATATGCATTATAAATACTTACTTGTCGTCCTTAATGCCAGTTAAGAAGCTTTATTTGATGTATTTAATAAGAATTCAAGAAAATAAAACCAATTTATGTCATTCAGTACTATAGTTTATATAGCATTGAGTTTTGCAAGATAAATTGTCCTTCAGTTTCATTATGAAGTACTCTGAAGTGTACTTGGATCTCTGGAGTTCTGTAAGATTCAGCATAATCAGAGCAGAACTGCCTTCTGAAACAGAATAGAAGAGCAGGACGGAGTTTGAAATGTGCATGCCTCCCTTTTATTTGTCTGTAAAGGAACAAAATGTTTAGAAAATCCAAGTAGTGTTGTTTCCACATACCTTCTATGCCTGAAAATCTAACAGCAGCAAAAAGTGTATGTATAGGTGAAAGGAGCTTTAGAACAATGGAGTAGAAGATTGGGAAATCCTGTTATTGGTAGGGGATCACAAGTTTAGACTTCCTGCACTTCAGTGCTGTTAACTTGAGCTGGAAGTTATTTTCAGTTCAAGCAAAGAACTGGCATGTTCCATGATGTGTCAAAATAAGGAAATTGGTGCACTCATAAGTAAATGGTAAGCCCAATTTGATGTGTTTGATCTTGGTACAATGTTGCAGTCTGCGAGAACCCATGTAGTAAATATTCCAATATTTATTTACTAATCTTTTCCAACAACTATTTCCAACAGTGACACACAATTCCTGTTCCAGGCATCTGTGTTGATTGTCTATGTTCAACTTTTAAATATTTGTGTGCAATCTCTAAGATAGCATGGTCCTGATTTCTACAGCTCAAGTGCTTAGCTCTTACAGTTGCGGTGTTATGCAGATGTTAATTCCTGTTTCAGAAAGGATATTCTTATTTAGTATTAAGTAGCTAATGCTAATGTGGCTACCTTTTTCCTTTAGTCCATTTTACTTAGTTTATTCAAAACTCCTTTGCTAAAGTTGTCCATGTCTCCTCCACCCCAAGTGTATCATCCCATCTCTTACTTGAATCTCCTCATTGACTCTGCATATATTTTTTTTGCTTTTTGTTATCACCTTTAAGGTTCAGCTTAATCTTTACTAAGTGAAATCTCAGCTTTAGTTTCTGATTACATTTGCCTCTCTTCACACTTACATTCCAGTCAATCCTCTCACCTTTCTGCTTCCACTGTTTTCTCCCTGATGTTTGCCCTCCCTTCCTTCAGATCCTCTTTTTAAAACATTTTTTTTTTATATAGTCTCCCTAGAACTAATAAAGTTTCCCTTATCCAAACTACTTTTTGATGTCCCTTATAGTTTTTCTTGTCTGACTTGGTCTGGATTATGTTGCTTTGACGAAGTCCTTCACTGAAACTAGACAGTGGAATCAGAAACTATGTGCAAACCTCCTTTTAAGTCTTCCTATTTGCAAGCAGAGAGGAAGCATCGAAAAAGCTTTCAGGAGCTTGGTATCTGTCCATTTCTGCTTACAAATGGCATGTAAATAAAAGGTACACAGTTGTATGCAACTTTATTAATAACTTAATAGAATATGAAAAAAATTATATATAGGCAATACATTTCCATTAATAAATTAATATATACCACTATAGCTAATTATCTGTATCTGGCTTTTAGAATGTGCATAATCCTCTCATTTTAAAGCATGGTGCCTGGAGAATGTATTTGAGTCAAAAATAGTGAATGAGGTTACAAAGGATAATTTTGGATGTGCATTTTTCAAGGTACTGTGTAAGCAAGTTTTTTAATAAATTAGAGATTGCCAGTAAGCTATATAGTATACATTTCCCTCTTTCATATGGAATTCTTCCTTTATGAGGGAGCAAGATATAAATCTGATGATTTTGGTTCTGAACTGATGAGGAATTTTAATAATAAAAGATAACTTTAAAAAATAATATGTAATATAAAGCAATATGCTTTATAATGTATATTCTTAGCCAGCACAGTTCCTTTACAGTGAATTTGGACGAGAAAGGAGAATTTGGAGGAGAATAAAATAATAACTATTTTCTCAGAAAGTATAGGATAGCCTGTAGTATAAAAGTAATAGTCTGAATCATATATAGTCTCACTTTTATTTCTTCTCTATGTATCAGTTTTCTAAATACTGACAGAATTGCCTACAGTATAAAAGTACTAGTCTAAATCATACATATTACCACTTCAATTTCTTCTTTAGACACCAGTTTTTTAGTTTACTGACAGTATTGACTTTAGTACACAAGTAATGGTCTGAATCATATACATTTTAACTTTAATTTCTTCTGTAGATCTCAGTTCTCTAGTTTACTGACAGAATTAAAATTGTTTTTTCCACAAAAGGTATTTAAAATTTTTATTTCTACATGTTTCTTCTTCTCTGTGAAGGCTTTATATTGGAAATTGCTGCCAAATTGAGATTTAATTCTTATCATAAATGCTTAGGATGTTACAGATTTACTTCATTAAGTTATGTTTATAGTTTCTTTTTACTCTCTTTTTAGATTAAAGGAAGAAGTGTATGGAAATTGATTTAGAATAATGATGGAATACAATGTTACTTCCTGAATCTTTCAGCTTTTCCAGTGTTTCTTTATCAGTATTATGCTTTTACTCAAGTGTATGTATCTACACAGAGTATAATATAAAAAGATCATAAAATATTTTCTCTTAACCTTTAAATGAAATGGTGCTATTTTTAGGTAGTATGTTGATTACTATAGTGACTGTATCTTCAGTGTCTCCAAAAGTTGTGGTGCAATGTTCAGTTTTTAACAATGAATAAAAAAATCCAGTACATTCAGTTATTTCCAAAAATGAAGGTAGATTCTTTGATGACTTGGATTTGCATTCTCCCTGCCTCCACCAATTGAAATAGAAAGACTTGATTAAAAGAAGTTCTTTTCTAGCAGTTTACATCTATTTACCCTTTTGGTATTTGCTTGCTCACTCAGGGCTCATTTTCACTAAACATCCGTGACTTTTGCAGATGTATCTGTTTCCAGTTAATGTTCAACATGACTGAAAATCAGGAGCTTTATGTTTACATGCATGTTATAAAACTAGTTGAAATGTAAACCCAGTGAAAGTAGACTGTGCTTCTATTTGATACAGTTCTATTCATAGACTTAGATTTGATGCAGTTCATTATATTGACAGAGGTTAACTATTATATGGAACTGCTTTACTCATATCTTGAAGATTCTTTTCTGTTCACTAGCATTGCTTATGTGCCGGTAACATGACAGGATGACTCCTTTAGTTAAGAAGCCACATATTAGTTTAGGTCAGGCTTCCTTCTAGAGAGCTAATTAAGCAGAAAATGGTACAAGTCTTGTTGCTTAGACAGTGCTCAGGAATAGATCCCAGAGGAGCCGAGATAGACTGTCTCAGGTGCCAGCCAATGGAATTACTCTGACAGCCTCATTGAGCACTGTGACGATACGTGACTTTTTTTTCTAGCCAAAGTAGCAGGTCTATCTGGCACAGGGCATAATTCATCTAAGCGATGGCTGAAAGGAAATAAAGCACATCTTCAGGACAAAATTTTGCTAGGAAAAGCTATAATTGCATCTGGAAAATTTTTGACATTCATAATAATTATTATCCACTGTATAATGCTTTGATTATGATTTATGACTGGGATTATATATAGGCTATTTATTAAGTGTTGCCACTTCCTTAAAGTAGCAGCGGAGCTCCAATTGGCAAGCCTAGTAATCACTTTGTATATAAAAGAGGTTTAACTTGACTATTAACATTTCAATTATGGATTTGATTTTAAATGCATCTAGTTAGTTTGATAAATCCATGTATTTTTACTTGAATTGTACAAAACAGAAACAAACCCAAATTGAAATTCAGAAGTATAATTCACAGAAAAGAATTTAAAAAACCCCATTATTTATAAAAAACTTTGAGAAACTTCATTTTGGTTAATGTGTATTTGTGTATTTAGGTCTTTAATAAAATGATACAATATATTGCAGCAATAAAAACTGTAAAAACAGAGAAGCCTAAATCCTCTCTGGTTTCATGGCTGTAAATCAGAAGGAAGACCACAGAAATCAGTACAGTTTTATAGAAGAGTGTAACTAGTTTAGGTAGGAATTGGCTTTGGTATTTCTTTTAAGTATTTTGAGTAGAGCTTTAGTTCTTTGGGAGAACAGGAAGGATTACTATTAAGATTATGAATACAGCTTCATTTTTTAACAGCATTATACTAGAGTTTCCACATATTTCTACATCAGTGTCTATATTTCATAATACGTATGTCAGTAGAAGGAAGAGTGGATATTAAATATAATTTAATGAAGTAGAAGTTCTCCCTTTCTGGAAGGCTTTTGTTCTGCTTTCTGAAAGGTTTCATTATCATTGCTCACAGTTGTTGGTGGTTCCGATCGTGAAGATAAATGTCAGAAATCCAAAGGTTAGTAGGATAATGTGTAGATTTGTTTAAGAATGAAATCGGTTAGATATTATGATGAATTATTTGTGAAGCCAGGCTATGAGGTAGACTTGACAAATGAAATTGGTTGTCCTTCTTACATTAAAATTCACTCTTGCTGAACTCAAGAATGCCATTTAAGACATTGTTGAAAGACTTCACTTATGCATAGTTAAAGCTTAAGATAAGGTGAGACAATGCACAGCAAAAAAACACCAGCAATGAATTTTCCTGTTCTGTTAAGGTAAAGACTCTGCTTTTAAGTGAAAGAAGAGGTTAAAAAAAAAAAAAAAGAGTAAAGGGGTGGGGAAGAGAGAGAGAGAAAGTAGAGACTCTGCTTTTAAGTGATCTGTATTAAGTTAAGCTTCCATTGGACTCAGTAGCAGTTTTCTTGAGAAAGAACTGCTGCCAAGTGATGTTCATGATGTGCTGATGGCTTGTCATTTTTCTGACGTGATGTGTTTTATTCCAGGGAGATGTAATAGTATGAATATTATGTATATATTAAAGCTACATGAACAGTGGCTTTTCACAAATGATTTTGCAGATGACGTTATTTGATAAGTATTAAAAAAGGCACAAAGCATTCAGAATTCCTTACAGAAATTTAGGAATTGCTGTAGTAAACGGGACCCAATGATTTATCTTAGACGTTGGTCAGGATTGCCCGTTTCAGAAAAGGAAGAGAAGGGAGTTCTAGAATAACATGACTTGCAAGAAGGCTCTTTCTTTATCCCAAGGGGTTATTGGTTCTTTTGAATAAAGAAGGCTTAATTTAATTAATTTTATTTTTCCTAATGTAACTGTGTATCTCATAATCATGGTATTCAGAGCCTGTTGTAGGGTGAATTTTGATACACAGGCATGCATTCATAAAGCACTGATTATGGAAAACCTCTAACATAACACAACCCTTCACTTTTTACTGACTACATTTAATTTGGGGTGATCATTTGGAGCTGAAAGATTTTGTATTAAATTATGCTTGTATTGCATTAAATTATACTTGTATTCAATTGTCTTTGTGGTAGAAGAGAAAGTGGGAGGAAGTAGGATCTTTAAACATAACTTTTTCACACGTTGAGATTCCCTCTGAAATGACTTTGCCAGTTATTAAGTAAAATTAAGAAACCACACTAAGATAATGTATATTGAATAAAACATGGACATAGGCAGTAGTTTAAAAAAAAATCAGAAACATTAGAAACATTTGAGTATGAATTTTCCTTTCCTCTTCTTCCCACAGGAAGACCGGGTAGTGAACCATTTGGCAGCAAAGATCATTGAAAATGTTTGTACTACTCTCTCTTGCCATGCACAAGGATTTATTACAGGAGAAATCGGACCTGTCTTGTGGTACCTTTTCACACATTCTACAGTAGATTCTTTGAAGATAACTGCTGTGTCGGTAAGAAATTTTCTTTTGTGATACAGAAATGTTTTGGGTTTTATTTTGAAAAGTATTTTGTATTGAAACTGGGACTTTTTTGAGCATGTTTTCTGTGTGCATGTGTACTTATATTTCATATTACATTAAAATATATTTACAATTTTTCTAAAATTAAAAAGGGCACATATTGCAGTCCAGTGCTTATGTTGTTTGAATATGTTTTCCTAGCTGTTAGTCAGTGTAAGAATAGACCAATATAATCCACTTAAAATGCCTAAAAGCCAGTTCAGGGAGATGTGTAAATGCTAGTTGGCTTGCAGCATTTTGCTATCATATTTTTATTGCTCTTTATGGTAGTATTTTATGGGGAGTGCTCTGCCCTCATTTATGTTGTTCTACATTCACTGATATAACTTGTACTTGAAATCTGATATATTGACCCATGTTGAAAACAAACATAAGAAAAGCCCTTGCGAGTTATCATTTTCTTGACCATATGTTTTCTTATGCTGGTGATCATGAATCATATTTGAAAGCTTAATCCTTCAAGGAATCAACTGAATTCTTGCAAAACGGAAATTTCTTTTTTGTATGATGTTTTACATTAAAAGTGTTTATTCTTTTTATCACAGACCTGCTTAGAAGACATACTTGAAATCATGATATTACTCTCTGTAAAATTGTCAGGGCTAGTCTTTGCTTTGAATTTTTAAGTTAATAATGGATGATAATAAGACAAACAGAGCTATGACATGCAAACAAAATGTTGGAACAAAAAGATTTGAGGTCAAAAATACTTAGCAGGGCTGTGAGTTTAACCATCTTTCTTGTTGACAAAACAAAAGCCTTACCCACCAACACAGATAATATTTTAGAAATGAAGTGTAAGTTGACTTGTTTTAAATGAAATGTGATAACTGGATGCTGATTTGCTGAGTAGAGCTCAGGCTCACTAATGAGTTTTCTGTTGGCTTCCTGGATGGAAAATAGTAATGCTGCTGCTGCACCAGTATGCACTTAGACACATCTAGCATTGAGGTAATGAGAGAGAATTAAAAATATATCTGAAGTATGTCTGAAGAGGTAAAGGGTAGAATACATTTATGATTTTTACAAATATATGTATGTATTTAACACTTACCTCAGTGTGTATTTGTGGAAGATTCTTGCCTGGGAAGTAAACTGCTCAAATACTGGGAAAATGTGTTGACCTTTTAGAACAGTAAACTTATTTAGTAAAATACATGTAGAATATACATACAGAAGTCTTTGTTCTGTGTCACCAGAAATTCTTTGTAAAAACTTGGTCTTAGGACTTTATGGGTAGAGGTTTGTCAGTTTCTAAAAATGTTAAAATGTATGTGTAACCTTTATACAGAACATTTATTGCTTAAACCTGCTTGTGAGTCTTGCTGTTATGTTGCTTTTTCAGAAGGGCTCTTTTTGAGGCTTCACCCATTTGATCTGTGCATTTTATGCTTACATCATGACTATACATATGGTAAAAGACTGGAGATTAGAGTTATGATTTCCTTATTGAGTATTTAAACAAGTCTGCTCAGTACTCTCTCATACTGCTCCTTTTGCCATAAGGTCTGTTCCATGTCTTGTGCTTTCAGTTCTTGTCAGTCTTTAGGCTAGGCAGTTGTTTGCTACTAGGTCATAGCTTTTTGGGTTTTTTTTCATCTCTTTCAACTTGTCCTGAAGTCCTGTCTCTCTGCTCTCTATTTGGAGAACTTTGCTTCAGCATTTACTGTTCCTTTGATTTCAGACTTCCAGAGCTGCTCCTGTTGTAGGGGCCAGTTGGACAGTTATGCCTGTTCTGAACTACATTCAGACACTGAGCTAAGAAAGATCACCAGAGGAAATGTCAGTGGGCTGGGGGGGTTTTTGTTTCCCCTCTTGAAAAGGCAATTTCTTTTTGGACAAGATAGTATGCTTGAGGTAGGCAAGAGCTTTTTTCTGCTCAGTAAGATGCAGAAGTTATACTTATCAATCTCAAGAAGACACTTGTCACCAGCGCAGACTCATTATGGCTTTTTGTAGCAGTGGGCTCAGAGATCAGTATCAACAGTGCCATATGGTTTGCATATTTTGCCCCTAGATGAGGTTTCTTGTGACTATGAGAAGAGAGGGTTGTTGTTTGTCCTTCCCTATGCGCAGCCTCATCAGAGATGAACCACTGAGAAATATTTTCTTTGTCATAGTATTTATGCTGTGGGTATCTAGCCTCTCTGAAATACTACTGGAGTCACCTTTTTTTCCATAGCATTTGATGAGAAGAAAATCTTCATGCATCTTACCTGGAAAGTAGGAGAAATGTTTAAGAGGAAGTTAAAACCTGAAGTGTTTATTGTAGCCTAGCTTACCACCCACCCTTTTTTTTTCGTGTGTCTCCATTGACAGCTGCCACTACTTCCTAGTCAATGTGGCTTTTTTAATTGCCCTAGTTCAGTAGAACAGTGCTGGCATTTGTGTGTTCTCTTCCAAGTGAGGAGTTTGAAAGTATCATAGATTTTGAACTGCTCAGTTCCTTCACGTCTTGTCACTGCAGCTGTGATACAGCAACCTGATCTCTATGGGCTTCTTGCTCAACCAGTGATGTTAAATGCAATGGCACGTGTGGTAAGTTACCATATTTATACTGTAGTTCAAAATGGAATCATCTGGCACTCCTGGGTTAACACTTGTAAGACATGCAATGATATTGTTCTTACCAAGCTCTTATGTCCTGACTTTCTTCCCCTGCCCCTTATAGTGCAAATTCAGAAACTTAGTTGTCAAAGCTTATCAGTCCTCAAGAACTACTCTAGAAGCCCTCTTATAGATGACATACGTTAGGACAAAGCAGTGTTTTTCAGGAAGTCACGATAGCTGCTATTAACAAGGATTCCCTAGAGAAATTAACCTGATTTGTGGGACAACCTTTCAATGGCAGTTGTTAATTCATGTAAGAATGATGTATTTTTATCATTCTATTAACTTTTCTCTGTGAACGTTCCTTAGCAGTCCATGCTTTAGTGTCCAGGCCAGCATTTTAAAGAGATGACCAAGTTGTGTGTGCACACTGAGTTCTGCTGAGGCAAAAATTGCTTCATCGTCTTGTGCAAATATGCGGTATAAATATACATAAGGACTATATAAGAAAAATAAAAAACTGTTCCCAAGTAACTTTTTTTTTTCATGTGAAGGCAGTACGCTTACTGCAGTTTATACCTTTCCCTTGAGTAGTTGCTGAGGTTGTAGTCATGCTGGAGGTAGGATTTGCTCCAGACTAACATATTGGAGAGCTTTGAGTGAAAGCAACAGTGAGAGTGACTGCAGGAGTAAGAGACATTCATTCTTCTACATCCTTGGTCCAACTGCTGTGTTTCTTGTTTTTCTGGTTTTCATGGAAATTATTGCTATCCATGTAGCCAATTCCGTCTCCTTCTTCCAGACAGATCATTTCACACAAGTGTGCTTGGGTCTGAACATGCTCCTGGATTTTCTGCCCTGTTTTGGAGATTTTGTTGTTTATCAAAAGACTGAGTTTTAATTGTTTTATACCACACATGAAGTGAATTGGACAAATAACCTTCTAAAGTAGGATACACTAAGGTGGTATGCTAATCCTTTTGCTGCTTCGTAGTGGAACACTAAAGGAACAAGAGGGTGAACTTCTTTATCAATTTATAACTCAATGCCTGATAAAAATCACGGTTATGTATTAATACTGCTGGGGTATTTGGGTATATAATCTTAACTTTAGAAAAAAATAACTAATCAATATTGAAATCTAGCACAGGCAGATCTTTTACCAACTGAAGTTTATAGAGATTTAAGTATCATACTGATTTTTAAAGTAAAGCATTTTTATTCTGCATGATCACATAAATTGAGATCATCAGTGTCCTATCATATTTTGTTATGCAGTCTTTCCTGCATTGTTTGGATATATCCTGAAGAATTTATTCTTGACTGACATCTATATTCACATGTGAAACCACATTTCTGCTAAGAAATACATGTGTTATGTCTTTACCTAGAGCTAGCAGGCTGTCTGAAAAGTATATCATCAGTAAGGCACTATGGAATTTTACTTATGATTATTTCAATCAATAATAAAGATGTATCAAGAAGATTCTCTGTCTTCAGTCTCTGGAGTCAAGAAATGACACTTTACCTTGTCCTGCCTGTCAGAGGTGGCAAATGGGGACTGTCTCTCAGTATTTTTGCTCACTTTGGAGTCCAACATGCCTCAGGTAAATATCACAGATTTTGCCTGTAGGAAAGCTGTATCTTTTAATCATTTTGCTAGACTCAGAGAAGAAATAATTCTCTAAGATGTCAAAGTGACATTCTGACAAGTTCAGCAGCAGGAAGAATATTTTCTTTCCAGTATACTGAAAGTTTTTAAACATTTTTTTTAAATAATGTTTTAATTTCGTTTCTAAGAGATGGCTTTTTCTGTTGGAGGAGGAGTAACAAAACATAAGCCACTTAAGTGGAAACTAATTTGGGAAAGCTTAACACAGTCTTTTGGTGCTTTGGGTTTTTTGTTTGGGTTTTTTTTTCTAAAGTAATTGGTGCTGAACAGTTTCTGTCAGAGTCTTGGGTATTGCAGATAGATTAATGCATTCATTCTCCAAGTTGAGAGAGTCATGGAGTACATCCTGAAAGGGAATTACCCAGCCACCGTATGACATGTAAGACCAGAAGGCAATGGATGGGGCATAGAATATCTCAGGTTGGAAGGGACCAATAAGGATCATGATGCTAGGGTTGGAACTGCTAGGAGAAGAGCTGCTGGTTAAGGCTGTGCAGAGAGCAAGGACATTGAGGAGAAGCCTATTCCAGGAGAGGCTCTACCAATGCCTTCCTCTCACTGGCATATATTTCCTGTTCCAAGACTGCTGCTGAGAGATGATGATGTGAGCTCTACTCTCATCATAGGTTCCCAATCCCTACTTCAGCACCTTTTGACCTGTCTCCATCTGTTCTTTCCAGATACTGGATCTACTGAAGTGATTTAGGATATTTTGTCTCCTATCCTCCATTAAACTCTTATCTTCTGCTTTTCTGCTGAAGTGTTGGTTTCATTCATACAGCAGTGCTCTGTGATATACAAGCTAATGGAAGTTTAAAGCTTCTCTCCATGGCTGTTGGTGGGCTGGAGCTTTCCTACTGTCTCCAAAACTGCACTATGATCCTAGAAGACAGCCATGTCTTATGAGATTTACCTGGAAGTCATCTGATGGCCTGTGGCTATGGTCACCCTTGTTTGATGAGGTCTATAGCAGAGAGCTAAGACTAAGAGCTAAGACTGTAAGCAGACTAAGGCAAGTCTGCATACACCACGTTAGCACATCAAGTTAGCTCCATGTTGCTTTGACAGTCTGTCCCTAGGTCCTAACAGTTCACTGGTAATAAGACCCTAGAGGATATGTTTAGTGAATGCATATACCTCCTGCCCACTCATTTTGAGAACTTAGAGCAGAGGTGAAGGGCTGAATTGTATCCTGGGGGAAATAGAGCACGCTGTACAAAAAAACTGAGATTGGGTGCCTGTGTTTTAAAAGGGCGGGGAGGGAGGGAGGGAGCGAGAAAAATAAAAGGCTGCTATCGAGATGGTTACTGGACTAGAAAGGACAAGGAAGAGCAGGAGTTGAGTAGATGAACGGCATCAGTACAATGCCTGTTTAAAAATTAGAAGTTCTTGATTTATTGTCTTTTGTGCCTTTTTTTTTTTTGGTTCGTGTGTGTTGAGTGATGTTTCTAAGGGCACTGGTGAACTGAGCAGTTTGTAAGGTTGTTACATGGAAAGCTTTTCCCTGATGATATTCTTCTGTGGGTGTAATGGACTGTAGTCTCTTAAATGAGAGCTCGCTATTGAACGCACACAAAGTAACCAGCAATTTCTAAATATAGCTGATCTGAAGAGAATAAAGAAGTGATAAAATCTACTTCTCACAAAGAAAGTTGCCTTCAAAGTTTCTCTTTAAAACCAATTCAGATTTTCACGTGAATCAAAATATTAGCATAATCTGTTTTCCTCTTTTAACACTACATTCAAGCAAAAGAAAATGAAATTTTAAATGTCCAAAGAGTCTTATTTTCTTATCTGGAGAGAAAAAGGCAGTTACAGTATCTTGCGTGTTGCATTTTCAGAGGTATCAGAAGGAAAAGGTGTGTTGACTTGGAGATTAATCCAACCTGGAGTTCATTTAGTGATGTTTGTTATGAAATAGCTAAGTTAGTATACACTGAACATATTTGTGCTCACTTCACTAGAGTACAGTCAGTATCTGCATTTTCAGTTAGAATTGTTTTAATCACTGATATTTGCAAATCAACCATTTGGAAGATAGTTTGCATGTTTACTATACTAAACACTGTTCCTTAACATGTATCTAGATCTAAAATAGTTGAACTGAGGCAAGCTGCAACCTGGTTTTGCATGGAGTTTATATAGCCAACTACTAGATTTCAGATTATGGTCCATAAGTAGAGAGAGAGTAGAAAGATGCCCGCCTTTATAGGTCACCAGAATTTCTGTGGTGTGTGCCATGTCTGTATTGTCTGCTGCCTGTGCTCCTTTCTGGTGCAGTGTTATCTGATGCTACCTACATAATGTGCTGATAAAAGACTCAGGCATGGACTATGCTGCTCCATCATTATTGTCTTCTAGAGGGAAAGCATAATGTTACTCTGATGTTAATATTGTTGTACCAAAGATTTAGTTTCAGCTGCATGGGGTGTATAGCAATACATGTAGAAGAATTTCAGATCTCTAAAAATAAGTAGCCTTTTCCCCTAATATTTGTCGTATGAATGAAACTGTATGAATTCTCTATTTTCCTATACAGTTGGAAAAGTCACCACCTGTTTTTATCTTCCATTATTTTTCTTGAGATAATGATCCCATTAAATAGCAAAGATTTTTTTTTATTTTTGTAGGCTTTATGCAGAATTACTCGTTACTCACCCAATGCTTTCCAGAGTGTCATTGAAAAAGTGGGATTAACAGCTGTACTAAATTCCTTGGCCAATGGAATATGCAAAATTCAGCAGTACATGCTCACCATGTTTTCAGCAATGTTGTCATGTGGGATTCATCTACAGAGGCTGATTCAAGAAAAGGTTTGAGTTCAGATTAATATTATTCACTAGCATGAAATTTCACAACTGGAAAGTTAAAGTTGACTCTGGTACTGTTTTTGTGTTTTCAAAATGCTTAACTGAGTGACACTTATGTGTGTGAATAGCAGGAAATGAGGAACAGATCTCTCCATTTTCTCAGAACTAGGAAATGCAGATTTAACATCTTATTAGAGGAAAACATTTTAAAGGCTCAATAATGTCCTCCAGAAATTGCTACTTCTTGAAAATAACTTGTTTATGTAACTGAGTTTATATATGTGTTTATTTTCTATTCTTATTTGCTTAAAATGTAAATAACGAGGTGTATAGTTTTTCATTCTCTCTCACAGATCTTCAAGAGCTGGTACTAATGGGTATATAAATTGCTACTGCAGTTAGAATTCAATCAATTCAAAAAACTCTAGCCTGACCATAACTGATAATGGCCCTAAGGAAAAACAATAAGGAATGCATGTGGACAACTATTTGATGTAGCTCTCTTAGACATATAAAAGAGAAAATAATGAGTGTCCTGATTGAATCTAAAGCTGTACTTTATTCTCTCCTTAAAGGACCTTAGGCCAATTTGTAAGTGTAATGTTTTGCAGAAATCAGCATTTTAATAACTTATGGTTTTCTTTTTAGTGTCACTGAATAAAACTACTGGGTCTGATTTATGCCTGATACAACTTTTGGAAAAGATGATTACATGCTTTCTCTTTTGATCACCATATTATTCTGTGTTTAGAGCAATAGTGTTTATTTTTTTTGGAAGTAAGTCTGCACAATTCATAAAGATAAGTAATCCCCCTCTGCTTGGAAAGAATAAAAATCACAAAGGAAATAGGAACTCTAGCTTGTGTTTTCATCAGATAGCCTGTTGTAACATATGCTGTAACCTGACGGTCATCTTGACTGTAACAATCTATTAGACTTTAGTTGAGAGAGACTGGTTTGGTTTCTATACACATTGTTTTAACAACAGTGTTTAAATAAAAAAAAAATCTACTCTTGTCCACTCATCTCTTCCTGCAGCCTGAAATCACTCATTCTCTTCCTAAAAGTAATTCTGTGCCTTGTCAGAACTGCCAACGTGTTCTTTGTAAACATGCTAGCTGGCCTTAAGATTTCCGTAGATTCCACTACAGCAGCACTAGCAGGTGGCAAACTGTCCCATAATGTCACAGCTTTTTTCTAATAGTGTACATTACTGCAAGTTGGTGATACAGTCTGAGAAGTATGGTCAAAATATATTCACTTGAACATTCAGAGAAAGAATGCAGTGCGTAACAAGCCTATGGCTACAGCATGATGTTTTCTGTGAAGAATTTCTTGTTTATATACAACTTATGTTGCTGAAAGGGTTCCCCTTCTGATATTGCAGTTCTTATGAACTATTTTAATCTGATTTTTTGACTTTATAAAAATAATCAGTTCTGAAATTCTTCAGCAAGTTACAGGAAAATATCAAGTATTTTTTTGGCATACTTTACAGTAATAGCTGAAACTTTGTGGGTTCAAAATTGCTGCTTAATTATTAATGAATTGTCATAGGTGTTTGTGAACAAGTATTTCAATTTTACAGATTAGAAAATTGAAATATAGATATTCTTTTAACAGCATATATCAAACTAATGACAGAAAAGGGAATAGTACCCAAAGCTGTAACTGAAAAACACTGTGCTTTAAAAACTGGATTGTGAAATGCTGGTAAAGGAAATCTAGCTCTACTGCATGGGCCCACATTTGGTAACTTCATCTGCTTTACAGCTTAGATAAATTTATGTCTTATAGAATGTCTATTTTGATCAAATTAGATTGTAGGATTTAGGAAGCAGAAAACAGATTTCTATTTTTCTCAACTAGGATCTGAAAATATAATCCTGCTCCTGAATTGGACTCTCAGGTACTATCACATCCATGCACTTCCGAATATTCCATGAGCATGACACACAAGTCCACCTTAATGAGAGAAGGGAAAAGAAAAACCAATGGGTAGCGTTGGCCTACAAAGTTTTTTGCTTTCTGTGGAATTCCTGTATGCTATAGCTTAAGAGGCAGAAGGAGCTCAGTGTTATAGAGAAGGTGATGACAAGGTTGTGACTATTTTTTTTAATACAGCTGCAGACCAACGTATTAAAAGATGCTTAAAGATACGAATTTAAGATGGAGATAATTTAGCTTTGTGTATGTTATCTGGATACTCCTTTAGCTTACAAGGCTTAAGGCTGCCCTTGTTTTCTACTCCCTTCAAGAACAGCGATAAAACCAGTTACGAAATAAGAGCCAGAAGACAAAGGAGAAATACAGTTCTGTGCTCATCTACTCTAGTATAAATTTTCAGAGAACTACGATAACTAAAAGGGACTGTTTTTTGTCCCTCTCTGATACAGAGCCTTTCTATTTTAGTTTATTGTCTTGGAAACAAAAAAAGCTAAAATTATATTTTTAAAATAAACTGTGGAAAAAGATCTGAAAATCAAAAATCTTTGATACAGTATAGCAGTAGATAAAAAAATGTTGCTAATTGCTTTAACCTGGCTGTCAAGATTCACCTTTGAAGGAGTGAAAACCAGTCATATAACTTCTTGAATGCAGTTAGGTTCTTCCAGAGGTCAGATAATGGAGTGGTTTGTGCGGTTTTTTGCTTGCTTTTCCTCAAGTACTAATAAGTAAAATTATTCAGATTTTAACTTAAGAAAAAGAGTGCTCCTAGTTTTTTTCTCAGTCATCTGTGAGTGTTTTTTTCTCTTTTCTTCGGTTGCAAGGGTTGGTTGTGATTCTGTTTTCCACTTTCTCATTGGGTGGAATCTGTATTTTGTGACATCTTGGTAATTCTGCACAGACTCCACCACTCCTGATTGATTGACTTCTGCTGCAAAGTCACCAGCCTGCGTGTTGGGCCCACTCATGTGGCCAGCAGATTTCAGGCGCTACTGAAATCAATAGGCAGGAACTGGCTACCATCTGTGTTTTTGTGGTCATCCTTGGGTGTGGATACCGATTGATTCTAGTCACCCCTTCTGTAAATCACACCCTCCTAACTCAGTAATATGAGTCCTCCAGATCAGGGTGTCTCTTACTCCAGACTCTCTTGGACTGGTCTTCAGGACATGAAATAATGAAAGCTAACAGACATGGCTTTGCAAAAGGATTTCTAACTCTGAATTATTTTTTATTGCTGTCTTCTATATTTTTTTAAATTCTGTCACCAGAAAGAATCTCAGAACTCGATATTTGTTTCCATACCAAACCCACAGCCATAGTTACAGCAATACATTGTCACAATTGCATTGTTTTTTCGCTTCCCTGCACCGTTGGCCATAGTCTATTTTTATCTCAGTCATATCCAATTATGGCACTGAAAAAGGCATTATAAATGTGTTATAAATGTTGCCCTCATATTTCAGTCTTTTCTGACTGTGGACAGATGGCTACCTCCAATGTTGATGCTTTTGTCAGTATCAGTATGAATTAACAAAAAGATACAAAGATTTTGTTTAGGACATTTAAAACTCTTAACTTGTAATATTATGGAGGCATTTGCAATGCATAGAAAGGAAATATGAAAGTACACAACAATATAACAAATTATTGCTATAGCAACTCCAGTTCTTGTATAGTGAAATAGTGGTCTAACTGTTCTCCTCTTGTGTAGCCAAATAAAAAACATTATGGCTTTTTAAGATTTGTTTTAAACTTGCTTTGCAGTATTACTAAGAGTATCCAGTATAAAATCATGATCTTGTCACACTCAGCAGTGCATTCACTTGCAATGAAAAGTGTCCTTGCCCTGAAGAGTCTCCATGGATACATCAAACAGTTGCAGGGAAGGAAAGTACAATATAACAATGAAACAATTAATAATTAATGTATTAGACAGTATTTCAGCAATTTTTTGCTTTCTGATATATTGAGTTCTGCAGGACAGCAAAGATGTGCTTCAGATTATCTTTAGATAAACTGTTGCTGTTTTCCAGTCCTCAGACCAGACAGAAAAGCAACTTCCAAAATGTCACATTTATTTCTTAAGACAGATTATTAGAACATTCCCAGATAAGTCTGATGCAACTGATTATAATTGACAGTGTTAAATGATAATCCCCAAATATGACACTGAAATATTCTTGCTTTCCAGAGCATGAGAACTAAAAATAGTCAGATATGTGTTGGCTTGTAGTTGCCTGTGTCTTTGTGACAGTGTCTCTGTGCCTGGTCTATCAAGTCCATTTGTGTTAGCAGGCAGTGTTGCATTATATATACTCTTGCACTAAGTCTGAGGCTTTACAGGGTTTCTTAAAAAGATTCTGGTTGTTTTGAGTAATTAATAAAAAACCCTAAACCCCCACAACCCCCCACCTTTATTAAAATTTCAACCTTTGCTTTTAATAGATAGTAATTTAAGAACTTTACTGCTGCAGGTTCATTCTGGAGGAGCTACAAGTCATGCTGCATGAGCTGTTGAAGTGTTTAAAGCACTAAAATTACACAGTTTATGCTTATTAACCACATCTTCTGTTTATGAAGTAAATTACAGCAGTATAACAAAGCAGTTCTAGAATAATTAATAACAGTTTGTTTTTCTGGGATTTCTGTAGTTACTGTCTATGCTCACTGGTTTTGAAGACAATGTTAAAATGGTATCAGAGTAAAATCTGATGGTTTGTTGGCCAACTCTTACACTCTTTTCTTTTTCCAGTCTCTGTAAAGAGGTAAAATTAATTGTTGTAAAGAGGTAAAATTAATTGTTGTAAAGAGGTAAAATTAATTGTTGTAAAGAGTGTCTCTAATAAATTACATTCAGTGTTGATTTTCAGTTTTATGACAATGAAGTTGCCTTTCAGTTATTCTGTCAGCTAAAGAGGGAAATTGAATAATACTTTGTATATTAAATGTGCGTCACACAGCAGAATTTTAGACTGTGTACACAGCATGCAGCCGTGCACTAGGCACCTCTTCATTCTGTAGTGTCATTCCCTTGAGAATCCAGCTCAAATGTTTGAAGGTGGTTTCTGTTGATGAGGCCATTTGTGCTCAGTCTAATTCTCGGGTAGAGCCAACTGACTCAGTTTGCGAATTCTAGCTCAGTTTTTAATTCTGGATGTGGGGGGTTTTTTTGAGAGAGATTTGAAGTAGAGTAGTTTGTGTTTTCAGAATAAGTCATTCTGATCAACAGCTTATCCACAAATACCATTCCTGCTGTCAGCAAGGTAATCTTTGAAGATGGATTTTTTCATTTTTAAGTTTTTATTTTTAATATTATTAAAATAAAATCAATTTAATATTTTTATTAATATCTCAGTTGGTCTTCATAGAAGAAGACTACAGATCAGTAGCAGATATTTTTATTCCTCAGAGGTAGAGGATACTACATATGGGTTTTTTTGGTCTTTATTTTCTTTTTTGTCCTTTGGTTCTTCAGGAGTTGCAACATTTCTTTGGACAGAGTATAAATGATCCTCATCTTATGCATTTTACAACTCATAATACTTAATTCTGTTATTCATGTTATGAGACACAGTATATTAGATAGTGTTTATTTGTTGCAGCTCTTGAGAACTTGAGAAGATGTACAAAGCAGTTTTGCACTGGGCTAGTCTGTCTTGGGCAGGTTTTATTTAGTAGTGTTTTACGGATTTTTTTTTTTTTATTATTATGAGTGACATGAAAATGGGGACCTTATCAATGTCTATAAATATCTGAAGGGTGGCTGTCAGGAGGATGGAGCCAGTCCCTTTTCAGTAGTGGCCAGTGACAGGATGAGGGGCAATGGGCATAAACTGCAGCACAGGAAGTTCCACCTCAATATGAGGAAAAACTTCTTTACTGTGAGTGTGAAGGAGCACTGGCACAGGCTGCCCAGAGAGGTTGTGGAGCCTCCTTCTCTGGAGACCTTCAAAACCCGACTGGACGCGTTCCTGTGCAACCTGCCCTGAGTGATCCTGCCTTGGCAGGGGGCTTGGACCAGATGATCTTCAGAGGTCCCTTCCAAAAGGACCTTACTAATACAGAATGCACAGGAAAATGAGCAAATTTTAAATGTATACTGTGTTAAAATACAGTGCAAGTAACCTCTTTCCATAAAATAATATTAATGTATTTATGTTTATTTCCACCAAGGATTTTGTGACTACAATTACTCGTTTACTTGAAAGTCCTTCAACTTTTATTCGAGCAAAAGCCTTTTTGGTCCTGCTACAAGTTTTAATTAATAACAGGGAGATGTTGCTACTCAGTTGTCAAGCAAGGTAAGGTGATAATGGAAAATAATTAGAGATGTAATACTTATTTTCAAAATTGTATCTGAAATACTTTAAAATGTGTGGTATTTCTGAGCCAGTGTTTTAGGAGTGAACTATTCTCTGTCTAATGTGAATCCTTTTAATCATGACACTATCAAGAAAAGAGTGTTTTCTTTTGCCTGGGGTTATCAGGTGATGATTACTCACAAGGGGAAACTACCATCTCACAGGGAGAGTCCGTCTTTTAAAGTAACTTGTGGTCCCAGTGAGTATTAGCAGATTTTGCTTTGGGTAGCGCAGAACAAATACTGCAACAGTGAGTTGTCGCTATGGGGGGCAAGCAAAATAAAAAGATCTGTCATGTACCTTGCTCAGTGTCGTGGTTTAGCCCCAGCCAGCAACTAAGCACAACGCAGCCACTCACTCACTCCCCCACGGTGGGACGGGGGAGAGAATCAGAAGAATAAAAGTGAGAAAACTCATGGTTTGAGATGAAGACAGTTTAATAGGTAAAGCAAAAGCCACGCATGCAAGCAAAGCAAAACAAGGAATTCATTCCCTACTCCCCATGGGCAGGCAGGTGTTCAGCCATCTCCAGGGAAGCAGGGCTCCATCACGCGTAATGGTTTTTTGGGAAGAAAGACGCCATAACTCTGAACTTCCCTGCACCCCTTCCTTCTTCTTTGTCCTAACTTTATATACTGAGCATGACATCATATGATATGGAATATCTCTTTGGCCAGTCTGGGTCAGCTGTCCTGGCTGTGTCCCCTCCCAGTTTCCCGGGCACCCCCAGCCTTTTTGCTAGCAGGCCAGCATGAGAAGCTGGACTGTCCTTGACTGCGTAGCAACAACTCAAAACATCAGCACATTATGAACATTTTTTCATCCCAAATCCAAAACATAGCCTCACACTAGCTTCTATGAAGAAAATTGACTCCATCCCAGCTGAAACCAGGACACTCGTTTTGGGATGCGGTATAATCCATAGTCTTTTCAGTATAGACATCCTCAAGGTAAAATAATATTTCTTGGCTATATGTGTTGTTGGAGTGATTTATATAATGACTACTTAATTTCTGTGACTTTTACGTGAAATATTTTATTTGTTTCTACGTTTTAAAATATTTGGCAAGAAATGACTTCTCTAAAATTATATTTGACTCACAGTGGAAGAGTTATTTAAATTTTTGTGTCTTCTGATGGCACAAAAATATTCCCATACCAGACAAGAGGAAATACTAGACTCTGTTAGAATGTAAATTGTCACCATGTTTTGGGGGTGATTGGAGAAGTTAGATGGAAGAAATTTTATTTGAGATTTATATCTTCTACTGATCATTATGAAGAACAGCAAAATGTAGTGTAAATCCATTTTTTTTTCCATATTGGAATAATACCTTGGTGTGGAGCTCAAAGTAAAAAAGGATGAGGCTTGTGGGTAGCTGTAAATCTAACTACATTTACAGCAAATATATCTCTATATCTCATATTGATGTTTGAGAATTAAGATATATGCATTGGAGCTAAAGGGCTGGATTGGAAGGAGCAGGTGAGTTATCCCATGAAGCCATTGTGAGAGGACATCTTGTGGGGTGCTGCCATTGCACACCCATCCACTCACATACAAATCTGTAGATGTCCCAATTCTTGTAGATCATGTAAGTACTGAATCCAAGTTTCATTTTTATGTGCATCTTCTTATAGTACCAGAAATGTTTCATCAGGAGATGTGTTCTGGTTAGTGTAAAATGTCTCTTGTAAGTAAGACTTGTAAGTGACTTTTTGAATGGTTAAATTTTTAATGACTGCTGCTATTCATACGCTTGTTATAGCACATAGGCCTGAGCTATGTGTTTGGATAAATGTCTGACAGAAGTCCTGTACTAAGAGTTACTATTTGTTTATTTATACCTAAGGTATTATGTGAAAGAGAAGAACTCAGTAACTTTTACGAACAATTTGATCTCTTTGTTTATAATTCTTTCTAATGAGCAGCCTTTCTGAAGAGAATGTGTTGGTAATTTGGGATGTTATTTTGTATTGTGAATTTTGGCTTTATCCTGCTGTTGTATTGTGATGCTCCAGAAAGAGCTGATTAGGGGACAATACATAGTATAACATATTAGGTAAAACAATAGGCAAGACTTATAGCAGTTTTATTGTATCGATAAACTGTTTTTCTTAATTTGTTCTTCAGTGTACAGTATATCTCCTGACAGAATAAATCATCTAGACTAAGACCTTTCTCTTACATCCAGAAAGTAAGATGGCTACAGTAGGGTGAGAGAAGAGAAATGACCCAATATATGTGGAAACAATTATTTTCGTAATATCCTGAACTCTGGAAGAATTTTATTAAGCCCAGTAGAGATAATGGATATTCTTTGACTTAAACTGTTGAAATCCTATTGGTATATTTTAGTTAAATGTCTACAGTTCTATGACGGAACAGTTACTTCAAAATTAAGACTAATAAATTCAAAATTGCTAGTGCAGTAAGCAGTAATCAGTCAGATAACTATTGAAAATGTTTTATATACTCAAATCCTCTTTATGAGGGTGTTTGATTTGAGAAATATAAGGAGTGTGTAATAAAATGTGTGTAATTTCTACTTACTGGTTTATCTTTAGCAGTTGCAGCTAATGCCTGTAGCAGGATTTATATTGCTTTAGATTATAAAATCTGTTTATGATAATATAAGGCAATTTTTCAGTGTGTATCAGTTAAAGGATATTATGCAGGTGATAAAACAGTCAGGAATAACTGTTTCATGGTAACACTGCATATATCTCTACAGCTTCAAGTTAAATGTTGTTCAGTTTGTCATTAGAAAAAGCTTTTGTTTAGTTTAACAATCAAAATTATACATACCTTTGCAGATATTTTTGTGTTTAAAAAAAACAAAACAAACAAAACCCAATCAAAACCAACCCAAATTCTCTGAATCTGTTGTAGCGTGTTTTTAAATTATGAAATTATTTGTGGTGAGAGTGTGTAATTCAAGAGCCTGACAAGGGATGTCACCAAGGAAATTCCACTAGGACTTTCCAGACTACTTCGAGATTTTGAGATCTGTGAATGAAAAACATGTATACCTAATATCAAAAGTAATTTTGAAGTGAATTTTTTCTCACACAACTTTGATACAATTCACCTGTTGTCCTTTTTTCTACCTCTTTCGTGGTGGTCCCTTACATACCTTTTCGTCTTCCATATTTCTTAGCCAGTGATAGAGCTAGAGAAGACACGAGACCTTTTAGGCTGAAGTAGTACTTGTTTGCTTACAATATGCAAATTAAATTCTTTTGCTAATCACCCAGAGTTTTCTAGTCTCCTTGTTTTCGCCATGATTTGCAAAGGCAGGCTACCTGTTAATGAGAGGAGGGATACAATCTGAAGTTTTATTAAGACTTATAATTTCACTCTTTTCTGAACTAGTAGTAATTTCCAGTTAGTCTCACTGAATTGTTTATTCCGGATCTAAATGGTTTCAGCAAATTTCCTAGATGAATGGAGACTGCCCTGGAGATTGAGCTTCCTCCCTAAAGAATTTATTTAAACCTCTTTTTCTACTATTTGCAGAGATGGACACTTGTGGAGAGGTATGGTAGTATTATTCCTAACAGCCTTTCACAGTCTGCAAAAGCCTAACTCTGCACAAAAGCATAACTTTTTAGCAAAGTCTTTCTCTGTTAGCTGTCTCCACCTCCCTTTTTTTTTTTTTTTTTAATTATCAGATCTTGTATATGCCCTCGAACAAAAAGCTTTACTTGGAGACTTATTACAATCACACATCTAGCATAGCCTGTTGGCCTTTTTCTGTCTATGGTTAGCCCAGAAAAATAGTGAAAAAGCTAACAGAAAACTTTGGTGCTCAATCAAATGGGAAAGCATGGAAATGGAAGGCAGGGTGCAACAATTACAATCAGTGATTTCAGGAAAAAAAAGCAGCAAGCTGGTATCAAAAAAAAAGTGTAGAAGGGAGATAGTGATTGACTCTTCTTACTAACGTGATCTGCCATCCAGTGTTGCATCTCTGCAAAATAAACAATATATCTATATTAATTCTTTTAAAATGTTCATCCTTTTCTGTTAGCAGATTATGACTAAAAATGGGTCCTTGAATTGTCAGGGTAAATGGACTGTATATGTCCTCCAAGCATGCAAGACATTCTTTTCTTTCTTGGAGGTCTGTCATTCTCTGTGAACATAGTGAACTGAGGGGAGAAGCAAGGAGAAGACCGCTAGTGAGAGACCTCCTGCTTTTAGGTTCAGTTATCTGGTGGCCACATGCATTTTTCCCCCTGTTGAGATGCTGGTAAAGTTGTAGATAAACCTTACTGGTATCTAAAGCTGGCATTAAGGATGTTAGGTCTAAATGTACTGATAGAAGGGGATGAATGAATTTTAGAAAACAGTGCTTAAAGAGACCTTGAGAGGTTGCAGAATTTACCCTTCTGTTCTAGGTCAAGGTCTGTTATGCTTGAGAAATATTTTTTTAACAATTGATGGAATTTGGTGGGTATTCCATGACCTCCCTTTGCCAGCTGTACTAATTTTTAGCTGTTTCTAACACTCAAAAATTCTTGTTTTCTCATTGAAATTTCAGTTCTACAGGTTAAACACAGAAAACAGTGTAGTCTCTTTCCTTTTGTCTCTGCTTCAGTCTTCTGAATTTTGACTAAACCTTCTCTTTTTCATGTTGATCATCTTTATAAGTGAATAGTTTTTATTGTTTTTACGTAGTAGACCTCAGTCCTATTCCTGTTAGTCAGGACTGTTAACTTGCTGCAGTTCTCCTGTTTTTGCTGCACTCTTCATGTCTTTTCTCAGAAAACTTGGGTTGTTTTGCTTTTTTGTGTAAAAGCTCACTGATGACCATATCATGAGATATAGATACTTGAAGAAATTTTTTTTTAATCAAACCTGCCTTCATAGACAGTGGTTTATTCCTCATCATATTTAACTTATCTATACTAACATCTACATATTTTTTTCATGCTTGTTGAATGCATGAATTGTTCTATATATGACTGAGGGATTTGTCGAAGGAAAATAGAAATACTAATGCCTTCCTGCCTATACATGGATCTGTGCAATTTTCTTGAGACAATGTTTAGTTGAACACTACTATCAGGGAAAAAATAGTTGTGCATATTTTTAGAAAATCTTTATGTGAAAGACAATTTTGTGATTGGAAGGACAACACAAAAAGAGAACACTCGTTAGTTCATGTAAACTTTGTATCTTTCCTATTTCAGAATAAATGAACATACTTTATATGCTTCTCAAATGTGATTAACTAATAGAACATGCTTTTAAAAAATTACCCCCCTTCCTCTCTACCTCCCTCAGCAGTAAGACCACTCATGTTGAAGTCTATTCAGCCTATTTTAAGAAAAATTTAAACAGATCTAAACATATTTCCATATAGAATCAGATCATTTTTAAATCATGGAAGCGTTTTCTTAAAGAAAAAAATCCATACAAAGTCTGATTTTTTTGGTATATTTTTGTTCCAAGTTAAACAGTTTTTGAATAAAAATTACTTGGTGATTTGGAAAGGCTAGAAGACTTTATACCTTTTTAATTTAAAACATTCAGGTTTATGTTAAAAAAGTTTTTTTTGAAGTTTAAGGAAAATTCTATTCAAAGTGTAATGTCAAATTTTTAAGTACCAGACAAATCAAAATTCCATGTAATTTAATACAATTTCCAGAGATTCCAAGAAAAATAAAAGAAATCCCTATATTCTGTGGGAAGTACAGCTGAATGTGTTGCATCTGGGCAACTGCAGAACTGAAAGGTAGTTACCGAATGGGTCTTTTGATTTATCTCTGTCTTTGTCTCTATAGCACAGTTCAGGAAGTATAAGGTGAGTTGTTGTATTCCAGAACAATCATGCTTTGTTTAGAGGCCTAATCCTGCAAAATGCATTCTTAGGTAGTTTTTATTTCATTGAGTAAATCAGCTTTTTGATGGAAATACACACCTCCTAGGATAAAATTTTGTGTTTGTGAGTCCTGCAGTTCTGTTGTGCACACCTGAGGGATTTTAAATAAGTTATTTTCATACCTCTGTAAAAAAGCGGTGATCGTAAGAAGGGTATTTAAAAAAAAAAAATACTGAAGTATATTCATAAATCCAGAGTATGGATTTCAGTCACCAGTGACTGGTGGTTCTTTGCACAGGACTCCCTGGGAGTTTGAATGTGAAACAAAGATGTCAATATTATGCCCCTAAAGGGAAGTCTGGCCCTTCTGTCTATTCAAATGACTGTTTTAAAATATTGCCTGAAGCGTTCTGTTACAGGTGTATTATTAAAGCGATCTCTTGTAAGTTAGCCAATGTCTAACAAATCAGTTACCATAGTTTACTATGAGAAATGTAATTCTGCAGAATGGCATAGCTACACAGCACTTATCAGTTAGAATGTAAGCATTGAGTTTGTCTTTAGAAATCTTGAACACCAGATTTCTAGAGAACAGATGTAAGGCTAGTTTGGACTTTTATCTCTTTCAATATGGCCATTCTAACTAGTGCTAACATTTTGATTGGCTGTAGTATGATTTATGTAGTATGATTTTTGTTGACTGAAAGATTGATCTCTTATTACATTGATTTAAATTATTCTTGCTTTTGGAATTCTTACATGTTGAAAGTGAATGTCTTTGTTACTTATATTGTGCATATAGTTCATATATTTCAAAATAAAGTGGTTTTTAGAATTAGTCTCACTCTAAGTCTGCAGAGGGGTTCACTCCTTATGTTAGCATCATATATTAATTTAAACTAATGAAGTTGCACTTATTTATAGTAGCTTAAGGGTTTCTTTCCTCTTGTTCATTGACAGTCATTTGTGTTATTTTAAAAATGGATTTATTTGAAAGGAAAGTCCAAAATTTCAACAAAATTACAGAGCCAAAACTAATGTATCATCTTGATTGTAACCACTGATACTAGAAATGTCTGGTTCAGTAGTATTTTTGAGATATAGTATCATTTTTTTGTTATGAGATATAATGTTTTGCACTTGCTTAAATGTAGACTCGTGATGTATATTGAAAGAGACAGCAGAAAGACCACACCAGGAAAAGAGCAGCAAGGTGGCAGTGAATACCTGTCAAAATGCCTGGATCTTCTCATCTATCACATTGTGCGGGAGCTGCCCAGGATTCTAGGTAAATTCAGTTCGTTAACTGAACAAATCTTGCCTTTGCATACTCCCTCGAGAAACAAATATCTCCTTACATATACAGGTGGAAAGACTGTATCGTCTGATTTCAATAACTTTGCATGATATCAGCTTCATGAAGTTTTTTAGTTATGCTCAGATATTTTGTTTTGGAATGCATGATGTACTATATTAATTCTTTGTATTTGTTGAATGGTAAGCCCCATCAACTCAGTCAGGCATGAGGCCCAAATGTTCAACAAGTTTATCAGCGTTCTAAGGATGTTCCAAACATGGAAAAACCTAAGAGCAAATTTGCCTCATAAAGCACAGAGCTAGGAGAGATGCAATGGGGCATATCCATGAGTATGTGTTAATCACTTTCACTGAAACTTCTATGTTGAGTATCTGCTTTGGGCAATTTTTCTGGAAAACTTCAACCTAGGTACTTCAGTTGTTCTAGATGTCTGGAACTGCTTTGCTCATGCGTAAGAAAAGATGGAAAGATTTTTCTCTGAGAGAGCATCAGTGCTACCTCAGCCCATCCCTTACACTTAGGAATAAGGACTTCGTTTCAAGAAAGTTGTTTTTGTGCCAAAGATATGCATCTCGACAATTTTGTGAATATCAGCTCAAATTTCACTAGTATTTGAGCCTTTGGAATGATAAAAAGCTACTTGGAAGTTTGTGCTGTTCGTGTATGTTCAAACAGAAATTTGCTTGGGTTTAGCAGCTAAAGTCCTGTCATCACTGAATATGCTCAAATGTGTCATAGTGGGATGAGGAACTGGGGAAGAGGGGACTTGCAGACGGAACAGTGAAAGGCCTTGTGTGCAAACAGGGCAAAACCTGCAAATTGCAGGACAAAATCTGGACTCATTTGACAACTAGAGCAGAAACTGGAGTAGGAAGAAATTAGTTTGAGAGTCTGGGGAGTCAGTCAAGAGAAGGTGATGAAACAGGATGAGAATTTTGGCCATTTATACAAAAGTAATAGATAAAATCTTGAAAAATTAAGGAGCATCTGTTGGTGATTTTTGAACGTAAGGTTGATATTGAATAAAAGAAATGTCACAGAAATTACCCTAGATGAGTAAGAACAGTGTGATTGTGTTTCTTGGAAAAAGCTGTACTACATGTCATATGAGGAGAGGTCAGGTTTTTATTTGAAGAAATTAATTAGGAGGGAGTGAAAGAAGAAATGAAAGAAGGGAAGGAAGGGAGTTAGGGAGGAAAGGGAAAAAGGAAGAAGGGAAGTGGGAGGATGGGAAAGAGAGGAAGGGATGAGAGGGGGTAGGAAGGAAAGAAAGGAAAGAGGAATGGGTAGAGAGGAGAGGGGAAGGAACTGAGTGGAGCAAAGGAATGAGGGGGAGAGGGGATGAAGAAAGAGGAAGGGAAGGATGAGGGGAAGGAAAGAAAGAGGGAGAGGGGAGGAAGAAGGAGGTAAGAAGGAAGGAGAAAATATGAGATTGGTGTGGACAGTCTGAATCATCATTAAAATTCTTATTGAAACTTCTGGCGAGTGAGATCTCCCACAGAATAGAGTAAGAAAGCTAAATAGGAAGACAAGGAAGGACATACTGCAGGTCTTGAGGAAGACAAAGGAGCAAAACCAACCCTGAGTGTGTATGCCTTGTCGTTAAATGATAAAACTTTTTTTTTTCATAAAATTATTTTCTGATGAGATGATACCTATTTTTTTCATGTTCTCTACATTATTGCTAGAATATTGAAAATGAAATGATAGCGCTGCAAATGTCAGTAGACCTAAATGTCATGCTGCTATTTTAAAAGAAACTTCACTTCCTATGACAATGCAAATTTTTGCCTTGCTACAAATACCTGATCCCTTTTTTCTAACTAAATATCAGGTTTGTATATTGGGTATATTTCAGGATTTGGAAGTCTCAGACTACAAATGTTTGAGGCAGAAATTCACTTCCTACAGTCTGTACATACTATATGCGACTAATACAGTGGCCCCTGATATTTCTTCAGAACGTGGAAGTGCTATACATCAAATCTATAGTTGCTATCATTATAATACCTAATAATCAATTGCTTTAACATGTATTCTGCTGGGGTTTTTTGCTACTGATGTAAAATTTCAGTGTTTTGTTTGGACAACTGGTATATCAAGCATAATTTTTACACTTTGTTTTCCTTTCCTAACTAGATTTGTGTGTTGATTGTTTTTATTAAGATTAAGCTATCTGTCCACATTTGTCAGAAGGCTTTTTCTTTTTATTGCTGTGAGTATGATGAAGGAACATGTTCTGCTTGAGAAGGTAAAAGCTATGGGCTCCTAAGAAAAACGATC
Organism: Phaethon aethereus; assembly: GCF_964289735.1. Lineage (NCBI taxonomy): Eukaryota > Metazoa > Chordata > Aves > Phaethontiformes > Phaethontidae > Phaethon > Phaethon aethereus. Next base: position 121,953,612 of record NC_138582.1, on the reverse strand, counting down.
AGATTTGTGAAGTGGAACAGTTAAAAGCAGTTTAATTGTTGATTTGGAGTTAATCCTAGCTGGCTTTTTTAATATGCATTTATTTAAGTTCCTTACTGATCCCATCTTCTTCCACCAGATGTAGCTATAAACCAAATAGAGTAACCAGTTGTAGAAATTTGCCTTAACATTAACACAAATGAAAGAAATTGTTACTCTCATGGATAATTTTAAAAGTTTTCTGTTGTTTTAGGTAAGAAAGTAATTTTATTTCTGCATTTACGATATTTAACGTATTTCTAGGAAGTAGATATAAATTGCTTAGATCATGCTAAAAATTGAAGTAACCATATCTATCTATCAACAGCAAAATTGGCAAATATGATTATATAGTCCTAAAAACTTAGAAAGAGAGTAGATTATTCATTAAATTATCTGTTGTTAACCACAGAAAGGTCTTGTTAAATTACAGTATTGCAAGTCATTAAAAAAAAAAATGTGTTGATGAAGAAACAGTATTTTGGTTTATGTTTTTGGAGAACTTTAGGCAACACACTATTTTTCTTGAGTAGCACATTCTAGAATGAGTCAAATCTTGACGTCTAGGTATTTTTACAACCTACTTCAGTGCCAGGCTCTGTCATTTCTACTTACATTGAAAATTGAACTCCATGGGAGCAGCAGAAAAGCATGCGTATTATTCAACATGAATGAACTCTATGACTTACTCTGAAAGGAAAGGCCTTTTCTGGCATGAAAATTGTATAAAATACTGAATCCTGTCCTCTTTTATTAATGCCCCTGTGTTTTCCCTTTTACAATTTTATGCAGTGCTCTCATTAGGGAAAAAATACAGTAAGTGTTCTTTCGAGACATGGTTTGGATTTTAATATTTTCAGGCTGTAGGGACAGAATTTTCCTTCTTTGCATTTGAGCCATGACTTTTCTCCACCTGCTTCTGTTCTTTATCCCATGCAGAAGGGTTCTTGCTTTTCTGAGACAATAGTTAATGTGCCACAAGTTCAGCATCATGTTCTTTGATTTTTTTGGAAGAGGCTGCCCAGGCAAGTGGTTGAGTCAACATCCCTGGAGGTATTTAAAAGATGTGTAGACGTGGCGCTTAAGGACATGGTTTAGCGGGACTTGGCAGTGTTAGGTTTACAGTTGGACTCAAAGATCTTAAAGGTCTTTTCCAACCTAAATGATTCTATGATTCTATTCTATATGTCTCTTCTGAAGTTTGAAATATAATTTTCACTATTGCAATTGGAATTTTGTTCCCTCATTATTGTGTCTGAGGTTTGTTATGGAAGCAACTAAGTTCTCACATTGACCTGCTGCTACCTCTTTTATGAGAACATGAGAATTCCCGTTGCTTTAGGTCACTTAAGTCATTGTTAAACTTTTGTATGAGAGTGTGTGTGTGGATGGTGGAGAAGTATTTTGGAAGGTGGGGAGGATGTTTGTTTCTTTCTTTCTTCCAGTAATACTATGCTGCATGAAAAATATAATGCTTGAGCATTATGTCACTACAAATCATGGTGAATTCAGCTCTTTGTCAGCTTGAACTAATGAGAATTTTGCTTTTTATTTCACTGGAAATAGAATTGCATCCATAGAGTTTCAAGAGTATAATTCCATGCATGTGTAGCCACTTAAAGCCACTATAAGTCCAGCCTGACAAGAAGGGTAATTTTATCTTTGCTTCTACACCTGCCTTGTATCTCTGTCCTCACCGTTTTGCCAAAGGTCACATTTGCGCACTTGTCCCTGTAGCCAGAGCAGGAAATTGGTGTGGCTGAACACTGAGCTAGGAAAGAAAAGTGCTGGATCAGCTTGATTTATCATGCAATTACATGAACGCTACTTTCGGCAGGAGGGAGAGGATGGGATTGAACAGGAGATACTGGAACAGAGATATTTTATATGTCATTTGCTCTTGTTTGGTAAATCAATTATGTTAGATCAGTCTGAAATGTTGTTTTCTGTAGGTGACATTCTTGCTGCCTTGACTAATGTCTGTGGACGTAAACACCCATCAACGGTTCAGGCCAAACAGCTGAAGATGTGCCTTCCTATGATGCCTGTAGTGCTTCACCTTGTGACATCCCAGGTAGGTGGGTTTTTTTCCAAAAATTGTTTAACGAAGGACAAACTCTTGCAGTTTCCCAAAGTCGAATTTCTGCTGATTATGATCAGAATGGATAAAATAGATCTTTTAATAAAAGTATAGCTATGTTGATGAATGTTCCAGCTATGTAACAGCATTAAAGATATAAGCCTTATTTTTGCATGTCGTAAGACAACTGTAATGATAGAAGCAAATACATGTTTTGTCCTCTTTTTTAAACATGGCTGTGAAATATATGTTTTACTTTTTCTGATCCTAAGATACACATTTAATTTATTTTTTCAACTTTTGCTAAATTCAAACAGGTATTTCGTCCCCAGATAGTCACAGAGGAGTTTCTTTTCAACTATGGGACCTTACTTGTGAGTATAACCATCTAAGTTAAATCTTGTTTACAAATATACATATGCATAAAATTTTGGTAATTATTTTAATGTAATAAAATTACGTTGAGCTTATAAATTGGAGCAAGAACTTTATTCTGGATATAAAATTTAAGCTTTGATTATATTCAAAACTGTGTATATTATTAGAAAATATTTTCTGTAGTAATCTATTGGGTCAAAGGGAAAATACGCTATCCTGTGTTCAAGTATATAGAAACTATGCACATTTCTGATAAGCTGAGAATTTCCTGCGTGTTGTATTTTAGACTAGAAAAGCTTAGCTCTAAATTACACAGAATACAATTTCTAGAATTTGATGATAGTATTTTATGAGTAGAAATGAAAGATAAGTTATAATCTAATATATAAGGCATTCTTTTGTCATCTTTATTTTCTTGCCACTACTTTTAAACTCTATGTAGTTGATGAAAAGCTATTACAAGCTACAGAGCGAAGATATTTGTCTCATGTTAACATCTACAAGCTATTTATGACATTTTCAATGTCATTCAAAAAAGAAAATGATTTTTTTAACTGTGCCGTAGGACAGTATAGCAAAAGTGTAGTACATTTGTAATGTAATTTCCTCATAGGAAAACCGTTGCTGCTGCTAAATGAGAAAAAAACATTCTAAAGTTGCGTATCAGAGTTAAGCAAATACTTTTAAGTACACAGATTTGTAAATGATAGCTATATATTTGCCTCCACAATAGCATGAAGAAATGCTTCACCCCAAACAGCTAGATTAGTTTACTGTTCAGATTCCCTTCTCTTTCTTCTTTTAATCTTGATTCCAAGAAAATGAGCGTTTAATTTAGCTCTACTAAAATATTTGTATAAAAATCAACATTAGAATGAAGAAAAAAAATTAAAACTGTAGATGTTGAACTGCAAAGCCTTTTATCTCTTTGAAGCATTTGTTATTATGCAGTAGATTTATTAATGGTTTTGGATCAACCTTTTAGAAGGTGAAATTCTTCGGTCAGCAGCATAGGTAAAGCAGACCCGGTACAATGTAAGTTTTCTTTTGGTGTTACTCCAGCTTGCTTGAAATACTGACTGAGGAAGTCAGGCTAGTTATACTACCACAACTTTCCTCTCAGATCAAGGAGGGGAAGGTTACTGAATATTTCCTGCATCTTGTCCTTCTGTCTCCATCAAAACAAGGCAATTCAGGAACTTGCATATACTATTTCAATGTACACATAAAAAAGGGAGGGGAAGTAGTATATCTGAAAAAATAATATCAAATTTCAATCCATTTTGTATAACTGTGTGACAAATGTAGTTACTTCTGGAAGAGTAACTATCCATTCTACCAGGCAACAGTCTACTCTGGAATTTTGTGTTTAGCAAGATTACCACTGACATCTATACAGAGACATTTGATCATCAGCTTGTACTTTTTCAGAGAGGCCTCTAAGACTTTAGCAAGTCAGTCTTTCGGGGTTTTTTTTGTGTGTGTTTGCTTTTTTTTTTGTTTTCCTGATTTATTAAAAAATCTTACTCTTAATTAGAAATGATTAGGGGTGGAAAGATGTGTGCGTGGTATCTGGAAGGAAAACAGTAGTTATTTTCCTGTAACTTTTGTTCATTGAGAATTTTTTTTCTTGCTGCTTTGAAGTTATTTCCATCATCACTGTAATTTTCTGTACTGTTGTGGAAAGAAATTGAGAGAGAGTCAGGACAGTCCTTTCATGTTTTCAGCTGTGAATAAAAATACATGGAGGACATGCTCTGCCCCAAAGGCATAGCTAATAGTAGGCTCCTAGTGGAGGCACAAACTCACCTGTAGTGGAACACACACACCATTCCTCTCCGTTGCTTAAAAATCCCCAGGTAGTCGGGGTTTTCTTTGTACAAATACATCTTCTTGTGTTTCTAATACAAAATTAAGGAAATAAGCATTAGTAGCCAGAACAATTTTTGCACCTACTATATTGATTTTTCCAAATTGGTCTTGAGACTATGGTTAGGTGTGAAACTGTCTTAAATGACAAATAAAATAATTTATTCTCTTCCAAAACAAGTTAATTAGATAATAACTAGTAATTTTCTTCAAAAGATCAGGAAGATAAAATAACTTTTTTAAAGCAGCTGTTTTTTATGACTGCCTCTGAGATGCTTTTAAATTATGAAATATATAATTAGTTTCTAACTGTATTTTTAATTAGAGAAGAATCCTTCAGATGTTTCTTACATACTGAGAAAAAGATAATCCACAAAGACACTTCTGCCAATTTAATATATAATAACAAAATTTTAATTGATAGTGAAAAATAAAACAGGTATCATTTTCTTAATGCTTTACCTCATATAAATAAATAGATATGTGTGCAAATTGAAAATAAAGAGGAGGTTTATGCATGGTAAATTCTCTATGTATTAAATACCACATTACTAAAAAAGAGCATACTATAAATTCTGCTGAGAATTCTTCCTTCTTTAGCAAATGTTAATAATGTCTTTTGCATCCCCTATGAAATAAACAGCTATGCGTAGAGGTGAAAGCAAAAGAGTGAAATCAAGATAAAAAGGCAAAAGAATAATGGGTCTAATTGTACAATATTTACTTAACCCAGATTATTAATATTTCATTGTTCCTGTTCCTCAAAATAATGACTGAAAGCAAAAGAGTGAAATCAAGATAAAAAGGCAAAAGAATAATGGGTCTAATTGTACAATATTTACTTAACCCAGATTATTAATATTTCATTGTTCCTGTTCCTCAAAGTAATGACTGATTTAGGTGATTTTTAACAGAAGGTTATGCATTTTTGAATGTTCTCCTGTGTGTAAGTGTATCCATAGAGTGTGCAATATGCATGGAGATCAAAAAGATGGTTGAAATAACAGAAAACTGCATTTTCTGGAGGGTCTTCAGTCTTTTTAGTGAGTTATTTTGACATAGCCATGGCCAAGGAAGTTCAAAGTAGTCTTAGAAATTACAGTTTTCTGTTAACAATAAAGACATTTAATTACTGTCTATTTAGCTGGAAATGTTGCAATTCCTGACATTAGTCAGAGTAATAGTCCTTACTGTACTCTAACTTTAAGTGTCCAGCAGCATTACAGACTTGCAAAATTATAACAGCTAGATCATGAATACTTTCAGTCTTTCATATCTTAATTATTACAACAGTGATTGCTAATGGAGATGCATTAACATCTTGTATTTACACAGTCCCTTAAAGATTTCGTGTTGTAATTATTCAGTGATTACCCTTCTTAATTTTTGTTCCTAAAGTGTTTTAACATAAATGCCTCTCTTCTTCTGTAGAGTTTTATCAGATCAATAGATTCAGGAGAAACGAACTTGGATGGAGCAATAGGTAAGGTAACCTATGATATTGCTGTACTTCTATTTGTAGGCATTATAACGGTTGCATTTTATAAAAAAATACAACGATTTTTACTAATAGGGCAAGCTGCATCAGAAGAATTGATTAAGACTACTTTATCAACCTTTGAAGCAGTTACACAGCATCCTGTCTTGTTGACAATTCATCGCTTGACCGTAAGTCTGGCAACAAATTAAATAGTTGGAGGCTAATTCGCCTAATTCCATTGATAAATAGAATGTTTTGAAGATTTAGAAACTGTTTAAATTATGGCTTACAATATATTGTGGTTCTACTTGACTGGAAAAATCCTTCTTCTTTATGGAGATGTAATTTTCAAAGAAGCAGCAAGGCATTAGGACTCAGTTTACTGTATAAGAAGTTAAAGGGAGATTGAGAAGGGCTTAGAATTTAGAAATATCAGTTCTTGAAATTATTTTTATGTAAATATAACACTTGATTCTATAAGTCTTCAGCCTCAAAGTGAGTATGTTGCTATTAGTGAAAATTTCACCCGTTCATTTGTCATTATGCTTTTAACATAGCTTGGAAAGACCACCTCTGAGGGTTGAAGATCCTGTACCACCAGTACTCTTCCTGATGAGATCATGATCAATAGTAACAGTTTATGGCAGTTATGGTGGGTTTTTTTGTTTAAGTATGACAGATTGCCTGCTAAAAATTGCATTGCAATTACAAAACCCACATACTGTAAGCTTCTTATATCACTGAAGTTTTGTTTTCTTTGAAGTTTTTCATTAAATGATTAACTTTCAGCTAAGCTAGCAGAAGCCAGACAGTTACTCTGTGAAATAGTTGTCAGCAAATCAGTAGGTTGGAATGCTTGAATCAGTGATGGACAAATCATTGTAACCTGTACCAGTGCAGTCTTGTGCCTCAATTTCTACCAAAAGCATAACGATACTTACTGGGAGGACCATTTAATTCAAACTGAAATTTATGTGTTTGTGTTGGAATTAGGTTAAGGACACAGTCAGTGTAGCACTTAAATTAATAAAGGCATTAGCAAATTGATACATTCATAAGAAGGAGTGATCTTAGGGATTGGACTACGGAAGAATGGATGATCTTAGAAATTAAATGTTTTTGGAAGTTGAATCCTATTTGGTGTGTACATTAGTTGAGTATTTAGATTATTAAAGCCTTAATAACTGAAAATACTAAAATTAATAAAAAGTATAAATAGGAATTTAAGTAAGTTTAATGTTTATTTTCATTAATGCTCACAGAAGAGTGGTATTCAAGAAGATGGTCTTTACGCACAAAAATATAACCAATTAATAGTCAGAGGGGAAATAGTACAGAGCTAAACAGTTCAATTTAATATGGCAAAGGATGTTCTAGAAAAGAAATGTAAATGTAGGCGAGGTATGAATACCTATTGGTATCTCTTTACACATCTGTCAGTCTGCAAGTCACTGTACTATGACTGTATCATTCTAGAATCACCTCAATTTTTAAAAATAATCATTTTACTTCTGTGGGTTATTGGTGTGTCCTATTCTGATAGAAATATGTACCTTTTTTATGGATGTCTATCAATATTTACTGAAATTGCAAGATCTTGTGTTAGCACATTACATAAAATTCCCCTAAGTGTTTAAACTTCAATGATCTGAGGTTTTTTTTCCCTGAAAAAACAGCACCAAGGAGACAGCTCCCCTTCACAATCCTTCTTCCGTTGCTCCCATCCCTACATTCAGCAGAATGTTACATTGAAGCCAGGGAATAACTATCCCACTCTCTTTTAAGTAACCCCTGGCTACCAGTAGTTGAGTTTTATTTAAGTATCTAAATTTCTGTGGAACAGTTTACTTCATGACATGTGCTGAAAGTTTTAGGTGTTTATTTAAAATCTATCTGAACACATTGGTTAACCATCTGTAGCTAGAGGAAAAACTTCCTGCCTGTCCAGTGCTTGTAAATTTATGGCACATAGCACTTCTGTAGAATAGTTTCCCTGATTTAGAATAGGTGTATATTGAAATTTATTAGCTAGAAATAATTATATCGTTGTCAATGAACAGCTTTTTTTTTTTTTTTAGAAAATAACATCTATGACTTCACTTTCACATTTTCATAACTAACAGTTCTTCCTGATTTAAAAGAGCCCTCCTGACACTCAGCAAAGAGCCAGACACAAAATAAAGTGGAGAAATTGCCTTGTATTTAGTGTGTTAAATTCAAGAAATTGTCCACTGTAATTAATAATCTCTAACCACATCTGCCACTAGTGGAGCAAACAGTAATTAGTTTAATACTATTTACGAAGTCTAGTGTGCTAATTATACTTGAATGTACAGCATACATTACTGGCAGAAAGTGGTACTTCATCTTCTGTGATGCATATAGAATATTTTTAGAATTGCTGTTACTCAAGGGATATCTTCTAATTGCTGCTCGCTGAGCATGACTGGAATCTATGAATATAAATGCCAGCACCCAGTGGAAATTGGTGCTTTTTTAAAAAGTTGAAGCAAGACATGTTCAAGCTTCCAGATCAATATTTAAGTATAACACTGGTTAATAGGAAGCTCTCTTACTGGAGAGAAATGTGTATCCTAGGCTGATCTCTGAAGACTGGACTGCTCATTTAGACAAAGTTGGTTACAAACAGCATTTTATGGAGAGTGGGGAAGACAAAACCTTCTTCAGAGGTTCTTTTTTCCACTACAACTGTGACGTTGTTTTGAAGTGTCTAATCAGAAATTAAATGCATTTTTAGAAAGCTTAATAATTTAATAAAAAGTGAGATTATATTAAGCAAGCAGAACCAGTCAGTTTTTCAGCTCCCTTCTGGTTGGAATTTAGCTGCAATGGAACTTGGATAAGTTAGTAGGAATTTAGGAGCAACATTCCAGGTTCTTCTCACTTTGAGAAGAAAAGAATTGCCTGTTCTGGGTTTTGATTTGCCTTTGTATTTGTACCTTGAACAAAGAAAATTGGATAAATTCATTTTTTGTGATCAAATTTCCGATTAGCATCAACCTGAAGTCAGTTTGTTGAGGAGATTAATTTCTGTGGGGACTGACTGTATTATTATATTACTAAGTGTGATAAAGTCAAGGGAAATGAATTTAAAGTACTCAAATGAAAGCTAGTGGTGAGCAGTAATTTAATTTTGTATGTAGTTGTGTGCATTTTTACAAGATATAAAGTAAAGACTAACAGTACTTGTCACTCAGCAAGTTTTGACAAAACTGTAGATTTTAAGGTACTCAAATATGATGATGAAGGCCATCAGGAAGGTTCTTTAACTGATACAAGTCCAACTGCCTGTTTCTTCCATGTACCTAAAATTGGAAAATATTTATTAAATTCAGATAATAAGTGTTATAACAATACTTATTTTGAAATTTTGGTAAAGGTTTAGATATAATTAGCTGGAAGAACTCTGTGCTGACTGTATGATTTGCATTTTTCTTTGTTAAGTATATTTATTTGCCTGAAAAAAGGATGTATGCTAATTCACAGCACTTTAAGCAGTGATGAGGTTCATGATGGCAGGCGGTTCCTGTGGGAGACCTTTCTATACTCTACCTAGCTCCCAAAAATGCACTGTATACTGCACAGATGATCTTTTACCTGAAGCATGAAGTTCTTCTCTGGTTGAAGCAAAAGTTGTCAGCAGTGATTCTCCTCAAGGTTTGAAAACCTATTTTTAAAAATCAGGCCTAAATAAAAGCTCATTGAACATGATGAGTTGCTTGATGGGAAGTCAAGGGAAAAGCAGTATGACATGGAAATCTACTGGTTGACAATATAAGAGTAATTTTCACCAGAGATGACAACACAAGGGTTAGAAACTTCTGCAAGTGGTTTTTTTCTGTTCGTCTTAGTCTTTTCTTGATTCGGCATCAGTGGTGTTCTTCATCCACAGGCTGTTCTGATCTAACCACTGACACCTTAATTTTTTCAGTGTAGGGTATGACTATATGAACGTATTGTACAGCATTTCTTCAATCACTTTCCCTTTTCAAGTAGATAAAAATTCTACACCGCATGTGGCTTTCTGTCCATTAAGCTAATCCATGTGACACAAGACTTTTTCGTGAAACGAGTTCTGTCCTAATTGACATATTGAGTCAGTCAATCAATGCTGTGTCTTCCCAGAAGTAAGAAAAAAAATGAAACCACCCTCAGTGAAGGTTCTGAAGTTCTGAAGACTTTAAAAAAAAAAAAAATTACAGAAATGTCATCCTTCTCCCCAGGTCATTCTAACATGCATTAGATAATTTTTTCTATTACATTCTGAGAGATTACTGGCAATATTAAAACATTGAGGAGCATGCTGTGCCTCCAGCAAATGCTTTAAGAAATTTGAAGGCAGCGTGATGTTAATTCCATGGTCACTTTCAGCAATAACTTTGTATGTGAATTTTAATGAGAGTAAATGTCAAGGTGGTGTTGGATGTTGTGGATCTTACATGTGACTGGAAAAAAAGGATTTGGGAGCTGATGGTCTTTGCTTTGGTACGTTTTTCTTTGAATAGTGGGTAAGGAGAAGATATTTGTCAGTAGTTGTAAGTTAAACATATGCAGACTGAAAAGAACCAAGTATCTCTAGAAAACTCTCTGGAAGTAAAGTAATGCGCTTAGTCACTTGCAAGTTTGATACAATAGCTGCATGGAATGAATAGCGTAGTTTATTTATGAAAGTTTAAATACTGGGTCTGATTTTCACTTGAGAATATCATGGTTCACAAATGCTTCTGGACCAGGCTTTAAGCCTGCTTACTTTTTCTGTCTACCCAGTGTAACACCAAATATCAGGGCTTTGGCCTTAATCACTGATTTGAAGAGCTCTGAAACTCAGTTTTAATCAAGAGAGAGATTTTTTAGGTTGGTAATGTTAACCATATTAAGGTAGGTTCTCTGCCCTTGAGAAAGAAGGTTAGCTATCCATATAAATGTAGTCTAAGTTGTAGGGGATAATGGTTAAGTTTCGTTATATGCTAGTTCATTAGTGTGTGATGATTGCGTGTATATGTTGAATAGCTGAATTGATCTTTGCTGACTAGCCACAAGCGAATGAAAGTTTGGTTCTCCATCATCATTCTTAAGATACCTCCCTCTAGACAGGGGCTTAGTCTATTGGATCCTTCCACTGGCAGTATTATAACTGCTTTTTAGTGGGTACTTGTGGAGCTTGGGCTTTGCTTGGTGAAGTTAAGTAAAGTTGAGGCAATGTTTGTTTCTAGCAAAGCAAGCATATACATTTAGGGTGCAGGCCTTGTGTCTGATATCTCAACAGCAGAGACAATCAGGGAAGGACTGAAGTTACAGTTGTCTCTTCCAAGCTTCTCTCAGCAGCTGGTGAATTCTTAATTACTCTGAAACTGTGGCTTGTCTCTCTTTCTCTTTTGAGGGTTCAAGTAACATACAGACTTTCTATTAGAAAGAATTTCTATTAAAATTGTGCCTTGTTTTCAAAAGATATGATTTTTGTAAGTAATAAAATACTGTAGAAAAGTGAGTGCAACTTTTGCTGGGTGTTCATACCTCACTAGTAGAGTTTTGCTTGCAGAAATCAGTGAACACATCAGTGGAGACAGATGTTCTGGTTTTAGATAGTATATTTGGATTTCCAAAAAGTTTTTGACAGAGTCATGCACCAAAGACTCTTCAAATCCATCAGTGGCCCTTCCCTCTTACCCTCTGCCAGATGAACTTCTAACTAGTTAAAATTTACTAAGTAGAGAATAGAGATCAGTTCTTAAAAATTTAGGAACACTAAGAATGGTGCCTTACAAAGATTTGTGTTGCAACATCTGCTATTTATAACTAATCCAGAAAAGAGAATGAGTAGGGAGGTGACAGAAGTGACTGATGACACTAAATTATTCACAGTAGTGAAAGTTAAAACTGACAGAGTTGCAGAAGGTATCAAGATACTGAGTGAAAGGACAATGAAGTGACATGCAATTCAATACTGATAAATGTCAAATGACTCACATGGGGCAGATCATTCCAAATATGCATAAGCAGTGTCAGGCTCTAAACTACTTGTAGCGGTTCTGGAGATCTTTTAGCATAGTTTTTCTCTGAAAATTATAGCTTTATACTCAGCAGCAATCAGAAAGACAACTAGATTATTAGAAATGACTGGTAGAAGATCAGACAAAAAAGCAGAAAACATCACTATGCCATGATGAGTCTGTGGTGCCCTCAAGTCTTGAATATTGAATGTAGTTGTGGTCATTCACTCTCAAAGGGAATGACTTAACAAGAAAAAGTACAGCTCAATGCTGTGAGGAGGGACTGAGTTGTTAAGAACTTCAGCTTGGAAACGAAAGACTTGAGAGTATAAAATGATCACTGGCATGGGAGAGATGAATTGGAAATAATTATTCATGGTTTTCGTAATCACAGAATCACTAAGGTTGGAAAGGACCTTCAAGATCATCAAGTCCAACCGTTAACCCGACACCACCATGCCCCCTAAGCCATGTCCCGAAGCGCCACATCCACATATTTTTTTGAATATTTCCAGAGATGGTGACTCCACCACCTCCCTGGGCAGCCTGTTCCAATGCTTGACCATTCTCTTGGTGAAGAAATTTTTCCTGATATCCGATCTAAACCTCCCCTGGCGCAACTTGAGGCCATTTCCTCTCTGTCCTATCACTAGTTACTTGGGAGAAAATAACGATAAGTAGATATCAAGTTAAATGCCTTAAAATAAACACGGAAGTACCTTTTCATAAGGGATAACTGAAGTGTGGAATTCAGTGCTGTAAGTATTGCACATGCTACAAGTATAAATACATTTAAGATAGGATTGGACAAATATATGGGAGAAAAGGCTAGTAAGCATTATTAAATGCAACAACACAGATACAGCATCAGCTTAGGGAGTTTCTTAACTCAAGAGTTACTTCACTAGAAACTAGAGTTTTACTTTATACTTGATCTATTGCTCCTACTCTTTTTCTACTCTTTTTCTACTCTTTTCCAATTGTCAGAAACAGGATTACCAGGTTTGAGCTGGTAATTTTTGTTTGGTCCTGTGCATAGCTGCGAGACGCAAATGTAGTGTGTATGGAAGTTTCTAGTATTTCATTGTTATTTGGGTACTGATAACAGGACAGTTGTGGCAGTATAGCCTTTAAATGCTGTCATTACAGAATTATACAATGGTGGCTTTGTGCAGTTAGGGATTTATCATGAAATGGGTATCAGGCTATTTAGAAGTTGGTAGAAACCTGGATTATAGCTATGATCATATTCAAACTATGTAGCCTGTTTAGGCTTAAAGAAGAATATTTCCCACTTTTTTGTAAGCAATCTTAGTGATAAAGACTGAAACAAGAAAAATATCTGGCTACCTTCATGCATATATGAAGATTTGATTCCATGTAGATGTCAGCAGTCATTTAAAAGAAGAAAAAAATGAATCCTTGTTTGAGTATTCTTCTATTTGTTTCAATCCCTCTAGAAAATGCCAAAATACTAATACCATGCTTCTGTATACATAACTTAGAGAGACTTGTGCAATGGTGAATTTATTAAAAATATTTTAGGTACTATTACACTTCAGTTTATTTCACCTCAATAATTGTTTGCTTTGTTCATATCTTGTTTACAGATTTGTGTACACATTAGTTAAAAAACAGTGACCCAAATGGCATGGAGAGAAGATGAGGGTTGCAGAGTTAGGAAGAATCTGATTTAAGGTTCATGTACAATTTAATATTTGCTTCTCCCTTCATTATGTGCATCCCGATATGCTCTTGCATCACAAACATCTTTCCATAGGCTTAGTGTTTCATTAGTTGATCTCCCCACCACACCGAACTGACATGAGGCAAACACCTGCTATGGAGAATTCCATTCTAAGCACTTTGCCAAAATTGAGGTTTGTGTTAGAAAAAGGTCAGAAAAAGCTACTACAGCTATTTAAGACCTAAAGAATCTTCTTTACAATGACAGCCTAAAATATGTTTATTTTAGAAAAGACTTATGAGTGGCTTAACTACATTCACTACTGTTAGTACTAGATGAAAGTGAAAGAAGATTTGAAGTTTTAGAAATTGAAGCATCATACTGTTGTGTACTGCCATCCTAATTGTTATCAGTCTGAGTCCATGCTGCTGCTCCTGAGTGATTCATGATATTCTGAGTCCCTACATTGCTTCAGACAATTGAGAGCTGCTTTCTTTGCTCCTTTGTCTCACACCTTTAATTCACCACTTAAATATGTCTCTTCATTTGAGAAGCATTGCAGTAGATTGAACTGTTTTTTTGGACTGAAAGGCCTTAAGTACATACTTTTTTTTAATCCTACCTCACATGTATGTTATAACTGATAAATTAGAATTTGTAGAACAGTTTAGAAACCTGCATTAATGGAGTTGTTGGAGTGCAGTGTAGTTTTATTATTTATCTTATTGCATATTAACTGAAAAGACCATGAAATATTTCAAAATTACGAAGTGTTACAAAAGTCACTCCATCTGTGATACATAGCATTATCTATATACACGGAAAGGCTTGCACGGGTAGTTTGACTTCCATACCTCAAGCAGAGTCCTTTACCTCTTTTATTGAAAGTATGTAACAAAGGCATCTTTTGGTAGTTTTTTCAGAAGTGAAAAAAAGGTAGACTAGATGAATCCCTTAATGTCAGAGGTTCATTTAACGGAGACCACCAACTAACAATGAAATAATTGTTAATTGTAGTTATTGCTGACTAGAGGATAACTTCATTTAATGACCCCTTTTCATATATACTTTCAGCTTCTCTAGATGTTTCTTAATAGTAGCTGCAGAAATCTAGAGAAATTCTCTCTTCTAGTATTAATCACTAAAAGAAAACACATGGGGGATTATAATGCAGTCTTGTTACACCAAATCCTGTCCACGGTGTAGTGAGAACCTACTGTTTTATTTGTCTAAATAAATCCAAGCACAAGCTATGTATCCATGATGCATGCTTAAAAATGGCAAGGCTGTCCATCCATCCTCTCCCCAAAAACAAAACATGTCCTGTCTAAATAAATTATATTTTACCAATGAGTTAAGACATAGCAATTCATTCTCTTACAGAGAATAGTAATAATACACTATTTTTGTAATATTAGATGTATAAAACTGAGTTATAGCCTAGTTTTCCATAGTTGATTTCAGATGGAACTAAACTGACAGATGATTAATCTGGAGCAATACACTCATAGACAATAAAGAGTTGACTGGATTAATTTTTTTTCATATTTCAAATCTTAAGTCTGTAAATTTAAATTTTACTGGAAGACTGTGTATTACTAGAATGCAAGAAGTTGGAATTTTATCAAGACTCTCTACTAAGCTGAAGGATATTTTGTTAGAGGTAGTACATCTTTCCTGATATATTTTAGTTCTATGCAGATTTGTTTTAGAGGTATGTTTCTTCTGAATTCTTATTTGATGATTACTTTATGGATTAAAGCATCAGGATTAATAGATATTCTAATACTCTTTTTTCTTAATATCTTGCATCTGCACTGAATTCTGTATTTTAAATTAAAACTCACTCTCAATGAATTATACCAAATTTACTGTTGTTTTCTGTATAAAAGTACATTACTGTCTGTAACTTCATGACATCTTACCAGAGAAATGTGAACTTGGTGGCTTTCTAAGTGTGATGATGGATGAATTTCCATGATTATTCATCTCTTTGATTAAGGGCTCTAGCAGTGGAATAAACATAGAACAGATATACACTATCTTCTATTTTTTCCCCTGTGAATAATCTAAGCCAGATCTTTCTAATTCTCTGTTCTAGGTTGAAGCCTGTATCCTCCCACCACTAGTTTCTTTGGTCCACAGTCAGAATGGTAAGTATATGGCCACATCAACTACAGTTTCCATGAATTCCACATTTTGTTTTAATTAGACTTCAGTGTGGTCACATTCTTGGCACCTTTATTTTCAAGTGGAATGGAGACTCTTCAGCTTGCGGTTGCTCTCAGAAACCACATCACTGCTTTTAAGCCACGAGGTCATGGCTGAGGGGAAAGGGGAGAGCCTCGACTCAAACAGCAAGCTTCTGTCTCTCATTAGAGATTCATTGCTGCCTCAGTAAGTATAGTATTGCTCCTGTAATGGGGAATAACTTGATACTCAATCCATTTTGACAGCATATTTGTTTTAACTGCCGTTTTTATGTTTAAATGGCAAAATGAAAAGAGGAATAGCAATTAACTGCTGCTGGAGTTCTCTGCAGAACATCTCTCTCCTAGGTTTATTTAGTACTTTGTCATATACAATACAAACATAACTTCTGTGTGACACTAATTTCTGATATTGTGCCTCTGACTGTTCTTGGAGTGAAACAAGTTTCCCCTAGCTTTCAGGCTGTTATTTAAATACTCCTCTTTGTTCCACTAATAAGGTCAGAACATTCTAACAGCAACAGCTTTTTGTGTATTTTGGATATTGTGCACTCACGTAAGATGTTCTGAAATCATATGGAGTAGCATATAACTTCTTAAAAAGGTATACTACAGGATGGATTAGCCCTCCATGATCCACCTGGGGGTTATTGCCTCTAAATTGCTGTCCTTTCTGGCTGCCTACAGCGGAGTAGATGAAACCTACAGCCTGTGGGCCAGATGTAGCCTGGAACTTCATTTATATGGTTTATGGTCAAATGAGACCTGTCATTTCAAAATGACCTGCAGGTGAGCATGAAGACAGCTCTCTGTTTTGCACATGCATACTGTGAGCTGATAACATCTGTGAATAGAGGGAGGAAAAGCGTGAACACAAGGTGAGTACAGTAATGATGAGACACCATTTGTCTTTCACATTAATAATGTTACAGCATATTTTAATGTGTGGTCCTCAAAAGTTAGTAATGGTAAATACTTAGCTGCCCTGAGAAAATTGTTCCCCACCCCTATATTAAGTGGTAAAAGGGCGGAGGAATGGATGCTGCGTTATGATCAGAAACACAGTGCCTTCCCTAAAAATGAGACTGTCTCATGCTAATTTACTAATGTTCTTACAGTCTGAGGACCAAAGTTCTGTCCATGCAAGATGTGTAATCTTTTCTCTGTGAGGGAGAATGGGAAGGAAATCTTAGAGTTCTATAGAGAAGATTATTTTCACACTTCACTTATTTTTTTTTTCTCCAGGAAATACAGAATTTATCAATAAGAATTAAAATGGAAGCTGGAAATATTAATTTAAAAATAGAGTATATGCATTATTAAAAACTGTCAGATATTTTTCTTCAGATAGGAGAAGAGACCTGGAGTCAAGTGAGATCAAGTTCTGTCCTTGCTCTGAAACTTGCCTTTGTAGACATGCCCATCTTACAAAATGTTTTTCATTGAATTGGAGGAGGGGTGTGTGTGTGGGGGGGGTGTGTAATGCTAATTACAAACTAGAAGGTAAACAGACAGTATACTCCTGTCTCCAAGCTAATTAGCTCAATTGAGTGGCAGGGATTTTTGGTCTGAGACTAAATATGATCCTACTTTGGGGACTTCAGCTGTGCTACCTTTGCATGTGTTGTGTTGAAGGTGTATGAAAAAGGGTCTTGCAGTGGCTCGGAATCGTGTTTCCAGGCTTTAAGTCTTTCCTGAATCAGTTCCTTTATTTCACTAGTAGAGATGATCATATTTGTATTTGTAAAACCATTTAAGATTATCTTAATAAAATAAATATTGAAATGTATCATATTTGGAATATATTGGAACTTGGTATAAGCAAATTTTACTCTAGCTTAGGAACATAGTAAACCAGTATGTAAATCTTCTAGTGATTCAGAAAGAGTTAACTAGTGTCTACTTGTTTAACACATTACTTGAACCTGTGGTTTGAGCGAACCCCTAGTAAATATGTTCACCTGTGAGGAGCAGGTAATCAATGTAAGGAGGCACAGAGGAACAAAAGCAGAGGAGGGTTTGAGCATTTTCTGCAGAAAGGAAAACTCAAACTCAGTTTTGACTTAAAAGCCTTAAAACTCAGTCTGGAGAAGACTCAAAAAGAAATGAAGAAAAGACCAAAGCAGCTGCTTTGGATGTCAAAAAAAGACACAAAAGGTAAGTTTTGTTCAGCAGCATTCTAGGTATGGATAAGAAAATATTGATGGGAGGTAGGAATAAATCCTCATACACTCTACAGTTCTCAAAAAAAGTTTTAGCTGAATGCAAAGGGGTCTGGCCTAAATCTAAACCGAGGTGAGGTCTAAGATTCAGTGTAACTTACTTGTAAGGATAGTGTAAAGCTCTATCCCAAAAGTAAGAGTTACTTAAACTCTGAGATAGAAAGTGAAGAAAAAACTAGCTTGTATTTGGAGGCTGAAGAGGTGTTTGCTGATGTTGTTTAGTCTTTCTGTTGCTGGACAAAGGATGGGACAGTGTGACTCAGCTGGAGGACAGTCAAAAGAGGAGAGGAAGGATGCAATGGCTGTTTGTTCATGGGAGTCTGTGTGGGGAAGTAGGTATTTCAGCCCCTTTTGATTCTACTTTTTAAGAACTGAGAGCTGTTGAGTATGGAAGGGAAGTACATCTGGGTGCAACGTGTAATGTTCTTTTTAACAACGGTTATAATGATACTCATCTGGGTGTATATTTCATCCTATAAGTATCTTCCACAAGTTAGTTTAATTAATGTAAAACTGACCCAGGGAATACAATTTTGGTCACTATCCATGAAACATAAGCGATGTTTGTTTTGAGATAAATGCAGGAATACAGTGGCTACCACTTTTTTCTCACCTTCTGCATCATCACTAAAGTGGTAAGTCTATTAAATATTTGTGCATTTGTAGATCAGAAGGTTAACTTCCTCATACAATTTTGATCAAATTGAATGAATCAGTGTCATTAAATTTCAGTTCACTGAAAGGTTATTTTCCTGAGCATTTCATAACCTAAATAACTTTCGGCTATGGAAAATGAATACAAGGCAAATGCTTTCTGTTACATATCCAGATTTTTTAATCAGAAACATCAGCTCTCTTTCATTTAATTCTTAATATTCCTAATTATATATCATCATTTACAATTTGAGCCAGAACCAGCAAAAGGAGAGGAATGTGTAAATAAAGTTTCATCTCATTTGAAAGATTATGTAGCATTTTCTTAGTAGACTGCCAAGCCAGTTCTACAAGTACAAAGTCCAGGATACCTGAGATAATTTGTAGAAAAAATGTTCAGTACTTTTTAAGAGCTTAAAAGAATCCATATGCCAAATCTCGAGGTCCTCTTGTCACTGTTATAGAAAAGATTGACAAAGTAACTCCTTGCAGTGCAGTACCTGGAGTTTGCAGAACCATTATAAAATGCTCTCTAAAACTATTGTAATAAGAATTGGTTGTTTTGAAGTAGCAGGGAAATCATTGGATGAACTCATTCATTTAACAAAGTCTCTCAAGCATGGGGTATTTGCCTTTCACAGAAGATTCATATATTCATAGCTCCTAATGGCCTTTATTTAGGCAATGTGTTTATATTAATTGTTTAGACATTCACTTTAGTTATCTGCATTTTCTCACATGGTATTTGGTTTGATGGATCACTGCACCTTCCCTGAGACATATCCTTTACTGACGTTATCTTGGGGGAGGGAGGAATAGAGTTTCAAGTAAAAGGAAATAAAGTGAGACCATTTTTTATTGAACCTTAAGAAATTAGGATGCTGTGTGCAGAATAGTGATAGTCTCTTCCAAATATAATACATGGAAGGCTTAAAATTCTTTAAAGTGGACCCAGTTTAGGGAAGTATTGATGTGTTTATAATAAAACAAGTATATTGCCAAATGTCAGACTTTTAAGCTAGCCTGGCTAATTCATTCATTATTACTATTAAGAATTACCATTTTGGAGACCTAAATCCATGTCTTATGCAGTGAGCAGATGACGTCTGGCACCTAAGTCGCCTGATAGCATCTTTGCTTCCCTCAGAAGACTTAGTCATGGTTTCTGCAAAAAAATGCAAATAGTTCCATTATTTTTAGTAGAAGTATGTATTGCTCACACATAGGGCTTCCAGGATCAGTGTTTACTAATGCGTTCCAGTGTTTTCTTCTTTTATGAAGAAAGGGACTTTTTAACCACCAAAGAGGAATAGTTTTCTTTCAGGAGCTGGAATCTGTTATTTGTAAAGGAGAGATTTTAATCACTGAAAACATGAAGCCAACACTGACTTGTAATTGGTTAATTGTGTAGATTCTCCAATGTGGTTTGCAACTCTATGGCAGCACATTCAAGCTATTATGTAGTAGCCATGACACATTGCCCATAGGCTGTGTGCTTGTGGGAATGTTGGACCCTGTGAAGGAGCTCCCACAGGCTACATCAAGAATGCACAGCTGGTGGGCTTCACCCTCCTTGTCTTAGAGTTGTCCAGATAGGAGACTTGGCTGGAAAGCACCGCACCACCTAGATTTCCTTCCTGTGTAAATCAGAGTGCTGAGGTGTGGTGCCTGTGGAGGGGGGGATCTTCATTCCAGTGAAGAGCTAGTGCACAGTAGGGTACATGATAACACACAGGTGGTGGGAAGTGATCCAGATTCCTCAGTTCGGGCAGCACTAGGGACCTCAAGATGTGCAGTAAAATTCTTGGTGATTTGCTTGGTTCCGCTCCCTCCCTCCATCAGAACACAAAAAGAAAAAAATGTAGCGGAAGCATTTTGTTGCACAAGACGTGATAACTTGCCACATTTTCCTATAAATCATCATTTTGTTTGTACTTGATTAATTCTTCATGGTTTTTCTTTTGTAAATAAAGAGATTAATGCTTCCAATTCTATTACTTCCACGTGTTTAGAGTAGCGCTATTTGTAATCAAAGACAGTGTTTTGACATGGCAGAGTGTGGTGGTTTTTATGCTTACATCTTTCTGTCTTCTATCATTGTATCCTATTGCCCTCCAGATACATTTTGATTTAGACAAAATAAAAAATCGCCCTGTTTGTTGGGTGGGCATTACTGGAGTGTTAGCAGCAACAGCAAGGTCAGTTTTAGTTTTTCAGCAGCCTGTTTTCCCTTACCAAGATTTCCATGAGGTGATGTTTGGAAATGTTTTATAGATGTTCTTCTTGTAGTTTTATCTTCACTGTCATAGCTCTCAATAAACATTGTTTTGAAGTATTTTTGTAGTGTTTTGATCCATATTACTTGGAGAATGGAAGTATGTGGTAGCTAAAGCAATATTTTTTTGAAATTTGAAGTAAAACATAAAGCTCAATGCTAGTATTCTGTAAGTAGAATAATTAATTTTGAGAAAAATCACAATGTAAACAAAATATAGATCTTAATTGTATGTAAGTTGGTTGATCGTCTTCCTGAACACCCAATAAATCTTATGCCTAATATTTTGAGGCCCGGTTTCTACTTGTCTCTTAAAGATCAGATTTTTTTAATATATAAAAATATATAATATAGATAAATAAATAATGCATATAGACAAAATGCTAAAGATATATTATGTTTTAATATAATTTAGATTTATAGAAAGTGTTTGTTTTATAAATATATATTAGATAATTTAGAATTTGTATCTCTAAAAACCAATGTGTTATTTTATTAATGCTGCTTTTAAAGTTAATCTAATGCTGCTTTTAAAATACTGTTTCTAAGTAAGTCTTGTTTATTGCTTTGTACAGTTTCAAACAGCATTGTATTTCCATCATGGCTATTACAAAATTTAGAAATGGGAAATGATGTATCTTTAATATCAACTTTTTAACACGCATCTCTTGACTCTTTTTTTCACTGTTGCTATCCCTTTTCCCTGCATCCCTTTCAGGTATAAGCACATTCTGATGGCTCCAGACCCAGTACCAATGTATGCTCTAAAACTGTTGGTGGCCCTGACTGAGCACAGCCCCGCTTCTGTGAGGTGATAGAACCTTTCTGTTTCAAATAATTTTTTTCCATTGGGAGTTAATGTTAACTTAGATCTCACTATCATACTACTTTGACTAGCACTTAGGAGATTTAGAGCATTCTTGGAGAGTATTTGCTATAGAACACAATCTTATGTCTTTTGTGCCAATTTTGTATGAACCTGGTTATTTTAATACAGATTTAGCCAGTGAAACACTAGACAAAATCATAAGAATTTTAATATTAAAATTATCATTAAAAAAAAGAATACCAAAACATTAATAAATCTGTTGTCCAGCTAAGCATATTTGTATTAGGACAAAGGTGATGTGTTTGTAAAAGTTTTAGACCAGTCAATTCACTTTGAAGCTGTTAAGTTTTTCTGCAAATACAGCTACCCTTTTAAGTTCCTAAATACAGATTTTAATATTTGGTATAGGTACACTCAGCATGTTTAAAAGAACCTAAACTACTTTTGTTGATAGTAATAAGGAAGCATCTCTCTCTCATACGTGTGCACACACATAGCTATTCCTCTTCTCTGATCTGCCCAGAAAATCAGGTTGTTCTTGCACTTACCATTGTCTGTTTGTGATGTTTCTGTTATGGCTAAGAAGTCACTGTCATCACAATACTGACTTGCTTTGATTGATTGAAATGAGCAGAAGATTTAAAAAAAACCAAAACCAAACAAACAAAACATAAGGAAATTTAATTTGTTGTCCCACTGTTTTTATTACAAAAGATGAAAACATCCTCTTTTAATCTCTTATGGTGCTACTGTGAACAGTGCTTTAATATACTAAGTAGACTAAAAATTAACTAGGAAATAGAGTGGCTTGAGTTTTTAAATGGTTTCAATACAGTAAATGTACTTAATGGTATTTTTACTGTATGGAAGCTATGCTACTGCAGGAGTTTATGTATTATACAAATAAATAGTACAGCTTTCTATTTTTAGAATTAACCTGCAGATATTTTAATACTTGAAGAGTTATAAAAAATATTTCTGCGATTAGAATGCTGGATATTATAGCAGCACTTTTCCTCTGCCTAATGAATTATTTTTATGTGAGGAATCGTGTGTATTTGCCCTTATGCTCAATGTAGGTAGATTGTGGTTGCACGCTCATCCTCATGGTCTTCTTACAGCAGACAGCAATTATTTTCTTAATATAATTAAAGAGCAGCCATGGATATTCAATGAACTATTAGTGATTTTAAATATCAGTGTATCTGGTACTGTTATTTAAGGACAGGCTACTAGATTCTGGATACTAACACATCTGTGAGAAACAGAACAATTATGTCTCACTGGCCCTTTTCTTTCACTAAATAATTTGTTTGGCTACATTTCTGAAGGAGCGGATTCTTTGATTTCCCAATAACTTTAGCTGGAAGTAGCCAAATGCCTCAAAAGTGTGACAGAGGTTAGTAATATATTCATATTTGCACAAACTGCTAGTGAATAAAGTGAGAAGCAGATACATGCTATAGTGAATGCTAGGTCATAATCTGTTTTGGTTTGATGGCTAGTTAATCGGTACACATGGAGCTCAGAATTACTCAAGGCATATGCTCTCTTTTGTTCCTTTCATTAGGCACATGGAAAGTATCTGTGATTATTGTGATGGCAAGTAAATACGTAACATTGGACACAAATCCTTTGAGATTAAATTAGCTCTGTGTGGAAAAGGTCTACTATATTTTAGTACTGATGACAGTGATGTGAGTCACTTTTTGTTGAGTCCCTGTGGCTTCTCCAAGCTTACATTTCATCCACAATGCCTGGCTTTCAAAGATGGATGCTTTCTCCTGTGACTTACTTTAAACAACTGAAAATGGTGGTAGCGAAAAGATTGTAAAATGACAAAATGTTGAGTTAGTATTTATCTTATTGTTTCCACGTCTTCCAAAAATAGCTATTATTAATAACTTTATTTTGAAATAAGAGTGAATTGGGAGGAGGATGAGGGCTACTATGTCTTATTTAGTTTTTTCCATATGATAGCTTCTTCTCAGACATTCACCTAGTGCATTCTGTCCTTCTTGCTCTGTTTTCTTTTATCCTGCCATTTTTCTTGCATTTCACACTTAATTTCTTCTTTCCATCCCCTCAGTCTTTTCTTGTGTGCTTCCTGATAGAGGCATCAGCATTTGAACAGTTCTGGAACAGTACTTGAAAGGAGGCAGATGCACTTCAATCTTTTGTTTCTTTTTTTCATAGCTGATACTGTAAATCAGCTAACTTGAGATATCAGAGGAAGAACATTTGGTCTTTTCTTTACTCTTTTCTTTGACACTTCTGTTTTTTATTACAGGTAGTTTTTTCTATATGTCAGAGGCACAGATATTAAAATATTAATATGTTTTAATGTCTTATAAACTTATGATAAAATACTGCTAATATACAATACATATTTTGAATGCCTTTAATATTTTGTAAGAATACCAAAAATACCATGTCACCTTTGCCATTATTTCACTGATGGGGTCATTTTTAACATTCTGTATTATGGGAGATCTTCCACTCTATTACTTTTTAATTTAGCAGTGCAGAATTCTCGTGATGTCCCATTAATGTGCTGTAGAATTAGATCTCTCTCAAACATATGTTCCAGCATGTGTAAGATGGTAGCTGCAGAAAAGACTTAAATGTGTTTATATAAGCACATTAAGTATTTGGATGTATGAACATATCAGCATCCACAGGAAGAAAATCCAGTTTTAGAGAAGGATGAGTGTTTTCTTGTTTGTTTTCATGTTAATGGGCTAGAGTAGGAGTCAGATGTTTCCCTTATATACCTGATTTCACATCATGCAGCGATTGCTGTCTGATACAGCCTCACTTAGAGTTTGTTTACTAAGAAAGTAGCAGATATTGGAAGGATGAGCTTTGAACAGAATTTGTCCATCAGTTGCCTGTTTTATACTTTGCTCATAGCTAATAGTCTGGCTTTAAGAGTTTTATTAGTATTTTGCTGAGGCTCTCCTAAATACCTATTGCCTTGTTTTCTTCAAGAATTTTAAATGTTTTATGATAAGAAAAATTGTGGTCATTAAAACAATTAATAGCAGAGTTGATCTTTAGCTATTTTGAGACTGATGATTTTTAAAAGAGATCACTGATGTTAGGGAAATGTAGCTTCAGTTAATGATTACTCTGGACTATTGGAAACTTGCATTAGGTTTTTTTTTTTTCCCTTTGTTAGTTATTCTTGGTGATAGTTGGAGCAACTGAATTGCTCACAGTGCAGACGTTTGCTTGCAGCAGGGCAAGATCTGATTTAACTATGCAAAGTCTGTATTCAAAAAGAGCAGTATCATAAGATACCATGTCCTTTCTGTATCAACTCAATGTATAGGTTATATGTATAGATAGAAAGTCAGACATTGTCTATTTGTTAAGGGTTGGGGTTTTTTTGTGTTCCTACTTTGAGACTTGTACATTGTTGTGGTCTGTAACGATTGTTTGTTGTGGTGAATGACGTTAAATCTGGCTGGTGGCCAGTCACAAGCGGTGTTCCCCAGGGCTCGGTTCTGGGGCCGGTCTTATTCAGTATCTTTATAGGTGATCTGAATGAGGGCATCGAGTGCTCCCTCAGTAAGTTTGCAGATGACACCAAGCTGGGTGGGAGTGTTGATCTGCTGCAGGGTAGGAGGGCTCTGCAGAGGGATTTGGACAGGCTGGATCGATGGGCAGAGGTCAACTGTATGAGGTTTAATAAGGCCAAGTGCCAGGTCCTACACTTTGGCCACAACAACCCCATGCAATGCTACAGGCTTGGGGAAGAGTGGCTGGAGAGCTGCCTGGCGGAAAGGGACCTGGGGGAGCTGGTTGACAGCCGGCTGAATATGAGCCGACAGTGTGCCCAGGTGGCCGAGAAGGCCAACAGCATCCTGGCCTGTATCAGAAATAGTGTGGCCAGCAGGAGTAGGGAAGTGACTGTGCCCCTGTAGTCAGCACTGGTGAGGCTGCACCTTGAATCCTGTGTTCAGTTTTGGGCCCCTCACTACAAGGAGGATGCTGAGGTGCTTGAGCGTGTCCAGAGAAGGGCAACGAAACTGATGAGGGGTCTGGAGCACAAGTCTTATGAGGAGCGGCTGAGGGAACTGAGGTTGTTTAGTCTGGAGAAGAGGAGGCTGAGGGGAGACCTTATCGCTCTCTACAACTACCTGAAAGGGGGTTGTGGCGACGAGGGTGTTGGTCTCTTCTCCCAAGTAAATAGTGATAGGATGAGAGGAAATGGCCTCAAGTTGCGCCAGGGGAGGTTTAGATTGGATATTAGGAAAAATTTCTTCACCGAGAGGGGGGTCAAGCATTGGAACAGGCTTCCCAGGGAGGTGGTGGAGTCGCCATCTCTGGAAGTGTTCAAAAAAACGTGTGGATGTGGCGCTTCAGGACATGGTTTAGGGGACATGGTGGTGCTGGATTAATGGTTGGACTTTGATGATCTTGAAGGTCCTTTCCAACCTTAGTGATTCTGTGATCAGATTGCTAGATTTTTCTACTTATAAGGAGGAGTTGATGTGAATTTCTTAGTTTCTATTAATATGGTATATCAATTAGCGCTTCTTAAATGTTTTGACTATTGTAACGTGTTTTATACTGTGCTACTCCAAGAAACTTATACTAGATCACAATTCTTGGCTCTTGGTCTCGTAGGCAATGTTCTGAAATGTAACTATTTATTTTGCTATGTGCTCTTTTATGCAGCTGCTTGACTTACCTTTAGTCAGAAACTTATAACATTTTATGACATTATATCTGAAAGCTAAACACTCAAAGCTATGGAGTCTGATTTTTATGGGTTGCTAAAATAGACATTTTTGGTTGCAAGGAAGGGAGAAAGTAAAAGAAATAGAGTGGAGGTGAGGGGAGTGTGAGATATTGCATAAGATAGTAATCATGAGAGTGGGACACATTCCAGTATTCTGTTATTAAAGGCATTTCCTAAGGGAGGAAGACATCATCTAAAAACTAATGGTGTGACCCTTCTTAGATTTATGGTGGATTGAAGGACAGAGGGCAAAGTAAGGTACCTTCCCCACCTCCTGTCCTTAACTGTAAATTTCCCAGACAGACATTGGGCACCGCTCTAAAAAAGTGGAAAAGGCAGCAGCAAAGAAAGCAAGAAGGTGCTGAAGAGCAACAAAAAATCTGCTGCTTCTAGATCTATGGCATTTTGTACCTGCAAAGATGATAGATGGATCAATCTTGTACACTGCAGCAGATTGTGTTGACTAATTAAAGAAACTCTTTATCACAGTGTCTTTGGAATCGTCCAAGAATGGTCCAATTTTCAAACTTCATTTGTGCTACTGTTCGTACCCATGCATTATCTATTAAAAACCATTAAAGGCACATTTTAGAGTTGGTTTTAGTAATGGATTGATCCTCTTTTCATACATCACGATATTCTACATTAGCATTTGTTTACATTTCAGCATATTCTGAAATGGTCTATCTAATATCCATGCCCTCAATTTCAAAAAACAAACAGTAAAAGAAAAGACCCAAACTCTTTGGAGTGCAGTGTGGTGCTTTTGATTGGTTTGTGTTGGTAGATCTGTGATTCGGTTCACAAGCACTTGTTAGTATTGTGCATAGATTGTCTTTGAACCTGCTGTAGTTTCTTTGCTATTATACTAGAGGGCTAGCACTTCAGTGCTTTCCTTTCCTCCTGAATTGATTAATGTGGGCTTATATTAATTGCTTTAAAAACTCTGTTCTTCTCATTAGTCATTTTAATTTTCTAGTTTAAGATTGAAGTGCTCACTTTAAAAAGTAGATCTATTTGCTTCTAAATTACTTCCTGGTTTTATGTGTTTTGTTGTTTTCTGTAATGAGTATGAATAATGTGGAGTAATTCTGGTAAGCCTATAGGGCCTAGACCAACTAAACTGAACAGTAGAATTGCATGTTAGAGGTATACAACATTAGTGAGAAAATCACAATGCAGATGAATTGAGAGAGATTGTCACAGGATGATACAGTTTTATTAGAAATTTGGGGAATATTTATGTAGATTTTGAACCTGATTTTGATTACTCTTGTTTCACATGTATGAGAATTGAGATGTAAACCCCCTAGTTTTCTTGTTAGAGAAATAATGCTAATATAAAACAGCAAAGAATTCCTATGATCTTTGCTATTCCTATTATTTGGTATAATATTTACATATATGCTGCTTTATTGAATAACACCAGGCAGGAAGACTTACCCAGAAGCAGACTCTTGAAATGTTGTGTGTCAGCTAATAACACTGTTGTCAAGTTGCACGTCATTGTAATTCATATCAAAGGCGGTGGTCAGAGTTCATTATTGCAAGTGAGTTCTCATAGTCTAGTCGTGTACTGACTGTAATACTAGTCACCGTTTTTAATGCAAAACACAATTCAGTGTTACGTTTTATAAAAGTTCCCCTTTAGTAAAGAAATTGGCTATTAACCTTATAGCTGTAATTTTGTTTCCTCTTTTGTGTTTCTGATCAATTGCTGAATGTTTAAGTTTTAAAAATGTAAAGCTACTATTTGATGTTACTGTTAAGTCAATTACTGAAAAATGTCATATTGTAAGGTTCACGTATTTAATCTTTTAATGTAAAGCGTTAAACAGAAGGATAAAATACCATTCTTTCTTGGTTATTCTTACTTTCAGTAGTGAATTTTTGTCATTGTGAATATAAACAGCAAATAAAAAATAAGCAGGTAATGAGGAAGCGTCCAGGTAATGAGGGTTAGGGTGCCACAGTTGGAGTTGCAGACATGAGTTAATTCAGTCCTGCCACAAATCCTCTGTTCAGCATGAAATGAATCTAAATCACCATCCAATCCATTGTCTTGTGTTCAACAGTAGGTTTCTACTCGTTTGTTCAGCTTAGAATGTCTGTAATACCCAGATTTTCACTCCTCCATCCAACTTGAGGAAAGTTAGTCTCCTATAACATCACATTGTCTGTCTTTTAAATGTCTCCTATGAAAACAAAGTGTTAAACAAGGTGCACGCTACAGTTAACTGCTATGTTCTTTACTTCCTCTTGAACTCTTGGGTGAGTGCTGTCTGATCCTGGTGATTTGTCTCTGTTCGTTTTGTTAATTTTGTCTATAACCTCTTTTACTGACACCTCGGTTTGAGGCAGGTGGCCAATAGAATCATAGAATCATTTAGGTTGGAAAAGACCCTTAAGATCATCGAGTCCAACCGGAACCTAACACTGCCAAGTCCACCACTAAACTACGTCCCTAAGCAGCACATCCACAGGTCTTTTAAATACCTCTAGGGATGACGACTCAACCACTTCCCTGGGCAACCTATTCCAATGCTTGACAAGCCTTTCTGTAAAGTTGTTTTCCTAATATCCAATCTCAACCTCCCCTGGCACAACTTGAGGCTGTTTCCTCTTGTCCTATCACTCTTCCTTGGGAGAAGAGACTGACATCTGCCTCACTACAGCCTCCTTTCAGGTACTTGTAAAAAGTGATAAGGTCTCTCCTGAGCCTCCTTTTCTCCAGGCTAAACAACTCCAGTTCCATCAGCTGCTCATATGCATTCCCTAAAAAGAAAAATGCTGCTGTTAGAGCCTCTGCAAGCTAATTTGTGATAAAAATGGGTGTAAATATACTTGCTTGGGTTTTTTTCCATTGAGAAATTCTAAATTGGGACCCTTAGCAAGACTAAGTTTTACAAAAAGAATTTAACTGTTTAAAATATATTTTTGCAGAATTTACATGTTTGCAAATATTTGGTTTGGGTTTTTTAATATATAAATATCACCAGGGAGTCAAGATCTCACTTTGTCAGATGATGTACTAAGACAATAGGTGATAAACTCATTCTCCCCTTCTGTGGTCTAATAAACGTCTAATTCTTTTTCTCTTCAGTAGGACAGCTTCACAAGAGAGGTTGGAGCATAACGCTTTGTAGAGTGAACATAGCTTACTGACTAGTTAAATTTCCCTGAAGAGAGAAGGCTGGCGTTGAAGAGGAGGTTTGGAACCTGAGTCTCTCCTTAGTCTTCTAAGGAAGACATTTGGTAACCATTAAAACAAAACACAACAAAGCCCCAAAACCACCCTTTTTTTAAAAAAAAAAAAAAAAAAAAAAGGAGGGAGGGAGAGAAGGGAGTAGTACATGAAACTGTGAATCCTAAATGGGTATTGATTACTGAACCTGGAAGATAGGAGCATTTTAAGCCTTCATATTGGCTGGATCAGCCAGATCCCTGCTCAGTGTTCTGAATATTGCAAACCCAATTTTAGGCTCATATTCTCCACATATATGAAGATAGATGCTTTTACTTTTCACGACTGGAAATTCTAGGACCATGGGAACACCTAAATCCTCAGGCAGATCCAACTCAGAAAGGCTACTATTCCCAGATGTTTTCTTAGTGTTTTCTTGGTCATGCTTTTTTTTAACGGATAAATCATATATTTTATATAGGGATTTTGTTTGTTTGTTTGTTTAAATGGAGGAAATATTTAGAGGACTGGAAGACAATCTTGTTATCCTAACACTGAGTGGTGGTATTCTACCTTCTAACAGTTTTATTAAATGAATATAGATAAGGTTGTTATAGCTATGTAGTTAATATTTATTAAAAGTAATTTTTTAGAAGCTCCATTTTTACTTAGATTTTTTTCCAGCTCATGATGGATTTGCCCTTGTGTCCTCTTTCAGTAATAGAAAATGGGTTTGGATTTTTAGCAAGTTCCAAAATATTTACCAGTTTCTTCCCTAGAGGCTCTGCATAGAAAGAACAATTAGAGGTAATCACACAAGCAAGAACTGCAGTCTCTACACAAATTAAAATCTGAAATCTTGATCTTCAATTTCAATTCAGATTTTATTGCCATTGGTGAATGGATGGATGAAGTTCACTTTAATGTCTCTCTTCTCCTTTAGGTATTCCTCAATTATTTTTAAAATATTTGAGATGCTTGATTGCAAGTGCTTCTGTGAAGAAAAGGTCTTGCTTTGTGGAAGGCTTGCCAGCCTTCTGTTGTATCTCTTTCAAACTTATGCCATTCTTGAGAGTTTGTGACAGCTCTTTTCTCTTGTGGTAGAATGAAATTTTATATGAATTGAGATAACTTTAAATCAATGTTAGCTGACTGCCTGAAGAAGCGATCTCTGATGTGTGAACTGGGATCTTTGCTTTTCTCTCACCCACTGACTTCTGTTTGTCCCTGGTCAGCCATCTCTGTATCAGTCCATCTCAGCATATGACTGAAAGTTTTTTCAGAATGGTCTTAAACTTTTTCATATATCAAATCAGTTACAATTATTTAGAAAATGATGGTTTTATGTTTAAAGAATTATATTTACTTAGGGCTGAAATCTCAGTCAGGCTTGACTTTAAAGTTATAAATACACAAATGCTTAAAAAAAGTATTTAAAAAAAAAAAAGGCTTTGGAAAAGTATCTGATATATGGTTGAAATAACTTGTCTAACCAGCCATTGATTTATTCTAGATAATGTTATAATTTTGTGAAACATCAAGATGTATTTTATGTTAAATAAAAATCTGAAGATTAACTTATAAAAACTTTAATGCATTTTTTTATTTAATATAATGTTAACAAGTAGCAGAACTGGAGAAAGGACTAACATTGTTGTGCTTCCTTGCCTTCAAACAAGTACTTAAACCTCAAGGAAGAATGGAATTGTTTTTTTTTATTTTCCAGTTGGATACAATAACATTCTAAAATATGGAATCACAACCTGGCAAAAACTTCAGAAAATATTAGTCTTTGAGTTTTAACAGCAACATCATAAAATCTCTGCTAAAAAGAATTGGCTTAAGATCCTCAAAGGAAGGAGGATCTTAAGGTAATCTGAAAACTGACTTTCATCAGTTCCGTTTGTGATGATTAGTGAACTTCATCCTTGAACTGAAAAATTTCTTGAGGCATAATACTTCTTAAAAATCAGTTTTCAGATTAAGATATTATGATTGTAATTAAAAGGTTTTCAATTGTATCATTTCTGACATTTCAGGAGATGGGTAGGTTTATCAGAAATTATCATGATCACTTGACCATCCTTGAAATTCATTGTGTATTAATTAATCTGATGTTGAAAGTTTATGAAAAAATATGGTTATTTTTATAGGTACTCCAAGAGCCTGATTGTGAGATGTGCATTTTTAAAGGAATATTTGCATTTCTTTTCCACAGAACTCTTATTGATCATTATATCACTGTTAAGTCCTCATTGTTTCCGTTCTGATAACATGAACTCTAAACAAAATTTCATCGAGATATGCTATTTTGCCTAAACGAAAACATAGATATACTTCCATGAAATGCCAAAATTCAGAATGGATGATTGACGTGTTTTGGTTCAGTTGAGCGTTGTAACTGGGGTACTTACTAGATCACTTGGAATCAAATTGATCAGGGACTTGGAAATGAGTCTCCTAACTCAGTATTTAGACAAAATAACTGGATGATTGTTGTTTCTACTAACATTGAGCACATTAGTACAGTCCACTTTTCCTGAAAATGTTTTCTTTCAGAGTGAAATAAAACTAATATTAAAATGTGTTAAAACAGTTTGAAAACAATAATTTTGAGTGTATTTGTAAATTGTGGTATAGA
Source organism: Phaethon aethereus (assembly GCF_964289735.1). Classification (NCBI taxonomy): domain Eukaryota; kingdom Metazoa; phylum Chordata; class Aves; order Phaethontiformes; family Phaethontidae; genus Phaethon; species Phaethon aethereus. The sequence goes on along the minus strand of NC_138582.1, from coordinate 121,921,324 downwards.
TTCACCTTAAATTTTTGAAATTGTCCCTCAATGGAGCTTTTGTACTCTAGTAAATTCTAATTTCTTTTAAGAGTCATGTAGAGCTCAGAATACAGTTCTGATTGTTATGCACAGTGAGGGGAACAAAAAATTATGTAAAATGGTGATGGAAAACTGAATTAATCAAAACTACAGTTAGTGTTGCTTTATGGCTTTGTAAATCAGTTTCTGTCATTTTCTGCGAGTTTGTGTAATATGTAAATCAATGCATAGTTTTCCTGTTTTGGTTTCTTAGAGATAAGTGGAATAGAAAAGTTATCAACCATGCATCCATATTGAAACATGTCACTGGACAAACTGAAATAAGTTGTGATGTGTGGGTATTATCACTGGCAATGTTGGATTACTTTTGTGGCCCACAAAGAAACCAACTAAATTTATTAAATACAGAAAGCTAGGTTCTGTATTTTAGATATTTACCTTTTTTTTTTTTTTTTTTTTAAATCTCAGGAGGAACGTTGCTTTTTGTATTCTGATGGTACTGGTCAAGTAGGAATAGCCTGGAGTATTCCTTTACATTCTAGGTCCTAGCACTTTGCAGGTAGTCCATTCAGAGAAGTAGTTTGTCCTTTCTAGAGTGTCATCAACAATGTGAATTGGAACACTATGGGCTTAAATATCAAATACTTGATATCAGAGGGAATGAAGGTACTGTATAACCTCAGCAAGGAAGAAAATAGGAGACTATTGAAAAGGGCTTGGGTATGTATTTTTTATGTTTTAGACTAAATAAATTTTTTTCAAAGCTTGGAGGAAGCATTGACTCATAGGTGTCAAGAGAGACCATGAAGATAAGACATATTGGAATTATTAATATCAATTTTTCAAGCACTATATCCCTCTGGACTTAGTACTCAAGGGGAAAGAAATACATTTTTTAAAATCAGATGTTTTTAAGGAACCAAACTTCATGTAATAGCTTATTACAAGTGAAACAAAGATTATATACCCTAAAAAACAGGAAATTGATATAATTCCAGTAACGCAGAGGTTTCATGTTGCTACTGAATGTGCAGAGCACAGTTGCAGAGGCTGCAACGTCGTCAAAGTTTCAAACATTTTTATTTATGGCTATAACCCTTAGTGCCCGTGAAGCTTTTAGTCATAATGTTTTCTTGTTTTATACCATGTCGTAGGTCTGTGATATTTGGGGCTGATAACACATACACTTCGCTTTTAAATTTTTTTTTTTTTTTAATTTCATGCCCTCTTGCACTTTTTGCTTCATTGATTTGGAATCATTTTGTGTTATGATTTTACATTAAAAGGGGGGACATTTTATTTTAGGATTGTTGATTAGGTATTCTATACTACTTGTGAATAGGCAAGGGTAAAATTGTAGGAAATAATGGGAAATTGGTGAAACACAATCTATTGTGGTTTAGACCTATCAAAAGACAAGTATTCCTATAAAAATATGAATTTTGAAGCTGGAAACTGAAAAGGAATTGAAAATACAAACTGTTCTCCTTCAGTAAGCTTGCTGAGGCTGCTGGCAAAATGCATTGACAGCCTTCCAATAAATGTGTGCAACAAACAGTTTTTGAGCTTATGCTGGGACTGAAAGTAAGCCCCTTTCATTTCACCACATAATTACTGGAAGTTATTAACAATTCAACTGCTGATACATGATAAAACTGCTATGGATCAGTACATTTAATACAAATTTTCATATTATACTTATTAAAAATTTTTTTCCTTGAATTTCACATACTTTGACAGTTGTAGCAAATAAGATATTTGACAGAAGATACGTTTCTTACAGTGGACTTGTATGTTTATTTTAATTCTCCCATCTTGTTCCTTTGTGTTTGAGCAGACAGCCTTTCCTTGTTATGTTTCCCATGTTCAATATTCATTATACACTTGTGAAAGATCTTTAAAATATAATCTTCAAATAATGGTGATGCATACATACAGATCTTCATTGTTGTGTTTGTCTTCCTTTTCTGTCTACTACAAAAAGTAAAGCATTAAATAAAAATCTAATTATTCTATATCCAACATAATTTTGTGGCTGCAGAAAGGCCAAAGGTCCTCCTTGCCCCCTGGGTCATTTGAAATGTAGCTGAGAAGGCTTAGGAACTAGAATTGAAGAATATCTCTTTTCAAGAAAATTGACTTTAAAATAATTAGACCCCTAAAGATAAGGTTGATAGATCTTCTCACTGATGTATTTTATGGTAGATACCATTGTAAATTGTGCCTTGGTATAATATGTCTTAAAATCAATGGTAAGATCACTGTCTTTGCCTTTGAACAGCTACTGAAGGGCATGGTATGAAAGTGTGGCAGTAAGATGACTTTGAAATTTTCCATTTCAGTGGTGGGTCTTTATTTTTTGGGATTCACCCAAAAAGAGTAAATTTATGTGAACTCCTTAATCAATTCAAGGTACCAGTGGCACTGAGAAGCTACTCCAACTTAGAAACTCATATCCCTGAGTTGACTTGTTGTTTGAGAATGAGATTGAGGAGTTTCCAGTTGACCATCTCCACCAACTTTCTGTCCTATGCTGCTAAAATGGCATGAGGTCATGGATGTGTTGGCCATTTTGTGTTTATTTTCTAGCCTTTATTGCAGCTTTTCAGTTTTATAGTACAAACATTTGCACATTTGTGGGTTTGAGGTTTTTTGTGAAAGATCCAGACCAAAAATACAGACGTGAACAGCAGACTGCAGTGCATCATGTTGTAAAGAGCATGAATTCTTAAGTCATTTGTCAGGGATCAAAATCAAATTCTGTTTGTATATTAACTCCTGGTTTTTATTGTAAGGTATGTCTTATTTGTTGCACTGCTGTCCTTCTAGAAAAGGTATTTAATCTATATAGTGAGAAGTGAAAGACTAATTAGTAGTGTTTACTCCAAGTGTAGCAATCTGTGACTTTTTTTATAAAAACTTATGACAATAGTATAATATACCGATTTTCTGAAAATTAAATTACTTAAGAGCACAAATCTCAGTGTTTTGGAAAATTCATTGCTCTGTTTCCTTTGTTAGGGACCAGCTGCCACTGTAGGTATAGCCTCCTTACAGATAAATCCCACCTATAAAGGAGGAAAACAGCAATCTGGACATGTAGAATTTATGATTTTGTGTTTAAGCAGAGAATTTAGTAAAAATGTTTATTTAAAAAAAATAAATAAGAATATGTAATTGTTAGACAATTTTAATTAGAGGAATAAAATAGTGACATTATTAAATTGCTTTGTCAATGACACGAGATCAGGAGTTTTATTGATTTCACTTTTTTTTTCCTAACTTTGTATAATACCCAGCTTGAACACATACAACTGAAATATCCCATCACATTTTCATCAGACAAAGAATTCTGGATAGGGAACCAGTACAGATATTCTTGATGCCCAGTAAGAAAGGAGTTAGTCTTATGCTCTCTCCTCAGTACTGCCTTCCTCAGTGTGTACTGGAATTACTCCTATGAGAAGTGAATGCAAGGCAGTGTAAATTCACCCCCCTGGTACACGTACTTCCTTTTGCATGCAAGTGCTGGAACAGAAAGCTTAAACACTAAACCGTAGGTCTTGTTGTAAGGCCTGATTGTCCTGTTGTAGTTGCTTGGCATTGTTAAGGGACCACAGCTGTAACAAAAAGCCTTTGGTCTGTGTTCAGTGTCCTGCAGTAGGTTTGTATTTTGTGGGAAGCAATTTAGGATATCTTAGAAAAACAGATCTTGCATATTTTTTGAAAGCAAAATCAGAAGCATAATCTCATTCTGAAAATTGTTAGAGTGTTAAAAACTCAGATTGTACTGATGGCAAATCTATAATATCAGATGACCAATTATTTTGAGCCAGTGTTGTTTATTTGGATGTAGATCTAAATGAGAAAAAAATGCAAATACTTGATATTTAGGATTATGATTTGCTTATATGTATGATTATGATTCTGTATGTTTTCTGAACAGGATAGGACCTAATTTAATATAAATTTATAAAAGTCTAAAAAGAACCAAACTACTTTTGATTTAGAGTAAGACCATTCTACAAAATAAATTCCTTAGCTAAACTTCTCTTTAACCTGCTTTAAGACATTTCCTTTGTAAAAATATGTAAGATAGCAATGAAGAGTGTGATAATGTCATGCTCTCTCTTGTGCACATATATCAAAGTTGGGATAAATCAGATTTAAGCTTTGTCTTAATACATTGCTTGATATGACTTTATGCTTTAGCTAAGTTATATGTATAATTTTCCTTAAAGGCTGCAGCTATTTCTTGTTTGAATCATAAAGGTTTGCAGATAACCCTTAAGAAGAGCCATATTGGCTATAGTTGTGTCTTAGCTTATCTCAGTATAGCAGACTTTCTAAGTCTGTAATAATTAAGACTGCTTACAGTTTTTGAAACTAATTGTTTAATAATTTACTCTTTACCACAAAAGAGTTTTTCTAGGTTTTGCCTAAATTAGGATTGCTTAGCTATTCTTGGTATTCAATTGTATTTTACTGCCATTTTAAATGCTGTTTACGTAACAAAGCAAGCAGCTTCTCCTGGGGTAAGCAATTCTGATTATGCCCTAAGCATAAGAAGGTTTGTCAGTATGATTGCTGTTATAGTAGTTGCTCTTTTTGGGAGTCTGTGGGTTTTAGATGACCTTTTTACATCCAGGATTGTTATACTTATATCAGCAAATTTGTGTTTTACAGGCATGGTCTAAACTTTTAATTTAACTAGTAGATTTGGCCCTGGAAAATGAACCTCGAATATAGTAACTCTTCCTATCTGCAATCCTAGGACTCTCTTATGACCTGGCTGTGTCCAAGGTGCCGTAACTGTCTATTTAAGGGTTTTTAGATGGCACAGGGCAAAATAGCTTTCAGGTTCTCCTAACTTATGTAAGGAACTTGCTGGTATTTCTCTTGCATATGGGTATTTTTTCCATCAACTTAATAAGAACAGAAGTTATCCTTAAATTCAAGCTTCTGAGTTTCTTTCCTTATATAAACACTTCTTTCTCTCTCAGAATGTATTATGTTTTCTGTTGGGTGTGACTTGTGCTTTTACACATTTCTGTATGCAAGAAACATTGAACACATTTGGTTGAACAAGGCTGTTACTTCGCTATGTTAAACATGTTCATATAGGTGCATACAGTTATATTGGTTGGTTTGACCCATTTAGTGGCTGTGTTTTACTTGTCTCTAGGTCAGCATGCCAGTGCTGTACAATGTAATCAATCTTCTTACGCTAAGCCCCTGCTCCCACCCTGACTTCATATAGATTCTATATGGTCATCATTACATTTAGGTGAATGCAAGGATCAGATAAATGTGAAAACAATATGAAATAGGAAACCATTATCTGTACTTAATGCACATATCTGACTTCTAAGTAATTCTCAGTTCTTCATAGATGTGGCTGTTCTGTTAGCATGCCTTTCATTCCTCATTATATTTCTTTACATAACATGATTTCAGCAAATATGAACAATCAGGGCTCTGATAGGTGACATTAATCTAAATGAAGCATTTTATGATTTTATGACCCTTGGATGTTTGTTCTGTCCCCCTTTCAATTTTCTCATTAAGTTGGTAGAAGAGAATGTGCAATTCATTTTAGTTGCTTCAGTTCACAGTCCTAGTGCTTTAGCTTACACTATCCATAAAAATAATACCTTCTTTCTTACTGCACATAAGTAAAAACTCTTAAATGGAAACATGTAATTTTAAGAATATATGCGTTCTTTTTAACAAATAGTTTAACAAACAGAATTAATCTGATTGTTGTTGTACCAGAAGCAGGTATAGGGTATTACACAGTAAAACTTCAAACATGAAACTTAAATGCTTACTTTAGTCAAATGTAACTCTTGTTTATTCATAAAAAATATATAACTCTGTGTTTTTAGCTGACATACTACTTAAGACAATTTTGTAGTATGTCATATGCTGAGTTCCCTGAATAAGTGCGCAAAAGCATCTGCCTCATGTTGAGCATGCAGTCATAGTGGACATCCTCAACACATTCAGATGTGCTCTCTGTGCTTGAGTTCTGCATTTATTCCATGGACTTCATAATACGGTCTTGTCTTATAGTCGTGTTACAAGGCTAAAACCTACCTACTCGTTATGAAGCACTTTAGAAAGACACAAGAGAAAATCATTGAAACATAAAATTTGGTGTTCTAGGTCTTGTTTGGTGGATAGGCATCTAGTACAGTGTGTAAGGAAAAGGGAGAATTGTTCTTCAAATTAGACAGTATAATACAGGAAAGAGTAATTGTATAATTCATATGTAACCCATATGTAGTATTTGTGAGAGAAACACAAGCTTTACTAATAAATACAGTGTCTTGGGTTCTAAGAATAGAGAAGGCTGCATTAATGTAAAGTATTACTGTTTTTTGAGAATATTCTTCTTACAAATGCTGCTTGTATCTTATTTTGAAATTCAGGAGAATATAGCTAAATTATTTTGAGTAGCCACTCCTCAGTATTGTCAAGAGAAGTGGCTGGCAAATATATCATACATTAATATGTTAAACCCAAGAAGTTAGTTAATGTAGTATGCTTTAAAAAACACAGCACATTTATAATTGCACTATGTGTGCTGAGTCTATTAATTCAAGTTATTTAATGTTGCATGCTGACTGTTTCATAGTATGTACAGTATTATATTTCTGAATTTTGATTAATTTCTGCCATTTAAAAATATTAATTTAATTACTGTTCCACTCATTTGAATTGCATCAGTGAAGCAGACCTAGAAGTAATTTCCAAAGCAGTATAACATTGCTGTTTCTGATAAATAGCTGAAGTGGAGCTCACTTCAGGCTGACGTTCTGGGTCATGGATTTTGGCAGCAACTATTCTATTACTCTGCTCCTTTTGTGAGTTTAGGGTGTTAAATAAGAATTCACTTGCTCTCTTTTAAAATAAATCTTAAAATATGTTTTTACAGCCTTGTGGAAGAAATCCGTCTTTTTCCAGTTCTTTTCCAAGTCATCTTGGTAAGAATAGTTTTTTTATATATATATATACACACACACGCTAATAGATAAGTATCATATTTCACAAATCATGTCAAACTAGTAAGTAAGTTTAATAAGACATGTTGATAAAATAATATGATGATAAAATGAAATTGAACAGTCTCTCAATACAAAAGAATCTAGCGTAAGCAGATGTGTCTGCATTTCTCACAATCTACTGTATAAAAAACTTTCTTTTATAGGATAAATACTTTTTTCTGTTTTGAACCTAATAAAAATCTGAAAAATAGAATTAATGAGCTTGATCCTTAAGTAGTACTATGTCACAACCTGAGTGACAAATGCCGAGGAACTTGTATAACCTAAATTTGCATCAAACCAGAGTTTGACTATAATAATGCCAATTCTCACTATTTGCTTTTAGAATTTCTTTCAATATAAACTATTCAAGGATATGATTTTTGGGTAGTCACATGCTGAATTTCCACTCCTTAAGTAGGATCTGCCACTTACGAAGACCATGAAAAAATGGTGACGGCTTTGTGCCTCTGGAATGTTGCAAAGCATATCTGTTAATGAAGAAGAAAAATCTGTAGGCTAGTTTGGAAGCTGGCTACTGTGCTATTCACTAGCCTTTTCATGGCTAAATGCTACGATCTCTTGTTTATTTTTTTAAATCTTTTTGCTCATGAAGTTGTGTCAGGTAAGTGTCCTGTCATGTAAGCATGCTCCTGATGAATAGTAAATAAACATTATAAATGACTATGCATAATTTATGCAGTGCTGGCAGATTACATACTTGCTTTTTTATCATTCTTGAAATTCAATCTTACTCAGGATAGAAGATGTTCATAAATGTGATTCCGAATCAACTTTGATTTTCCTTTCTTAGATTTAAATATTTTAATCTTCTCTCTTCTTTGCAGTGATTTATTTTGTTTCCTGTCATTTTAAATCTCTTAAATACCACATACTCAGATAAGCCCTCTTTAGTGATGATAGATTTTTCCAGTAGAGTACAGAACACAGGCTTTATGATATTTTGTGTACATATATGTACAAATTTCTTCTTGTGATAAGTATTAACAATACAAACAACATTTTACAGTGTTTCTTAAATAGTTTTGACCTAGTATAAATACTGCTTTTAGGTAGTAACAAAAGAGCAACACAGTAAAATATTAGTGTCAAACGTTTCACGTTAATATCTTCAAATAGGAAATTATTGTTTGAAACCTCTCCAGGTGTTGGAACCTTGAAGTTTAACTGCCTATATATGCCTATATAAATACATATATATGTACGTTAGTATGTAGCTATGAGTATTTGAGCATCCTTACAATCTCTAGAAGTACTCACAGATCTTGAAAAACTTTTTATAATATATCTATAGTCATGGTATTTAAAATGTTTATATGTCATGCCATGTAAGTAGGATAAGTTGGAGTCAGTCATAAATACTCCCTCCTGGTGTCCCTGCACACAGTTTGACCGCATGAGTTCTAGAAACAGGTTTTTAGGGAGTAAAAACCAGCTAAGCTCAAAATCGTCTTCATGATTGGTGGTCTGTGGAAGTTTTATAGCTCTCTTAAAGCTCTATAGCTATCTTGTAGCTTATGGTTAGAGTTGTGAGGCAAAAAGCTTGTAGCTTTTAGCAAGGAAAAAAAAAATCCCCTTTCAACATGCTTTGTTCAGGGACGACACCCATAGTGGCTTCAGTTGCCATATATAGCAAATTATTGTCCATAAACTAGTCTTTGGCTAGGTTTATACTTGTATTGATTTCAAGAAACAGCACAGATCAGTAACATCGAGCCCTGTGTTGTTGTACCTAGAATTTTATCAAACTCTAAACTATGGAATTTTAACTGTGATTCAGTCAATACACTGTTTTGTACTGTCAGTAAGTTAATGTAGAGCTGTTACTGTCAAGTTCAAGGAATATCACTAGTACTTCATAAGTTTCTATGCTGAGACCAAAAGTCCAATATGTATCATTAAATGTAGTTCATGTTATTTCCAGCAATGCCACTGATGGGACATTGACCCTTTTAGGCTCTGAAGGGAAATAACGTGGGCTCAGAATTGGAAATGATCTCCAGGAGCAGTCTTAATTTCTAGACTGTGCTATAATCAAAGTGAGACTGAATGTACTAACTTTAATCTAGCTATCACAGCAGTGAGGGCATGATGGCTTGCGGATACTGGGTGATTCACAAGAAATAGGTTCTAACGTGACTGCTTCTCACGATTCATTGATGTAGAGTTGCACTACCTCATATACTGCATACTGCCATATGTTGTGGTCTAAGCAATAATGCTGAGATTTGGCCATTTCTCACCCTCTGTTATGTATCTGGACCAGTTAGATCTCTGAACTCAGCTGAATTATACCACATGTATCCTTTCATGTCATTTATGACTGTAATTTTGTAAATGTTATAGTTGCGAAACAAAAAGAACTGGATCAGTGAAAAAGGCTATTGCTGTCTACCTAAAAAGTTATTCTAAGAGAATAGCTATTAGTTTTATTCACCCGAGCTAGGCTTTAGTTACCGATCTATTAGTAATAGGCTTTAAATACAGTTGCTGTTCCCCTGGAAACCCTCAGCACTCATTTATCACTCAACGCTTAGCTACATTTAGGAAATGCACATTAATAGTGGACTTTGAATATGTGAAAGACCTGGATGCTGTTCTTTGTTGCAAAACTTCAGAGGGGAATTTCATGTTACACCTGATTGCAAATTAATTTCATCAATACCCTGATCGCAGATTCTAGTGCTAGCACTTACATAGATTATGAGTAGTTCTACAAAGCAATATGAAGGAATGACTGCAGTATGGGTAGAGATTCACCTTGCTATAATGTGTAATGACATCAGTGAAGATGTAGTGATGTGTACCTGTGGAAAAAGGGAGATGTATTGACAATACATGAGTATATTCAGGACAGTAAGTGATTGAAAAACAGAAGGAAAGCTGGCATCATAATGTGCAAAATTTGAAAGGTGCAAACTCCCTTGATAATGAGATTAAAAACAGTGAGCCAAATTCCATGATGATGTAAATGATGCCAAAAGTTGGATTCATATAAGGTGTAAATATGAAATGCTGCTGTTGATGAAGTAGAAGGGATTGTAGCAGGACAAGTTACTGTGAGGTATGTTTCACGTCTTACTTTCTTGTTGCCTTTTTCTGCTACATCCTTAGTATTCTGTTTCTAATATATTTTACTATGTCAAACCTGTGTGCTATCTGAAATACCAGTATATTATATAGAAAATATTCTTTTTTTAATAATGTTGGAGTGAGGTTGATAAAGGAATTGGAAGTGTTTTACTGCTGTATTTATAAATTATGGCTATTTGTGTTTTAGATTGCTGAGTATCTAGCAATGAAGTTGGCATATATGTTATTTTCTGTGCTGTGTTACTTTTTAGAGGGGTAGGACAAGGAACCCTCCACACATCATAAATACTACCTGGCCTTCCTTTAGGGTTATTTGAATCTAAGCTATTGCATAGAAAAGAAATTCTGTGTAGTTGGTGAAATTCTGTTTTTCTGCTGATAAATTTTAGAACTAAAGCTAATGATGCTATCCTCTTTTTTTAAAGCCCAGTAGTCAATCGTGTGCTTATCCTATTAAAGTCTCTAGTGCAACTTTTAATCGCACCGGCACCTCACAGACTTCAGTTTTTGCTGTGAAATTTTTTTTTTGCAACATTTTGTATTTTAACCGTCAGTGATCACAGGAAAAATGTGGCAACGCAGATTTAAAGGCATATCCTTTCAATAAAAATGACTTTATAGTAAGATTAAAAAGTATTGTATTTATATAAATCATATCTTACTAAATACCATCAACCAATGGTAGATAGTATCTTAGTGTCTAAACCGTACAATCTAATTTAAAAGTACAAATGTGATGATTATTTTATTTATACTGTTGATCTCTCCTTAACACAAGCAAGTCCACATATTTTTTTTGTATTTTTTGAAACAAAATTACAAACTTCACTGTATTTAAAGGAAAATAAATTAGAAAACTTACTTTGAAAATACAAAATTTTTTTTTTTGGTATTCATATTCATATATTCATTTGTTTTTCCTAGTTGTGTCTTGGTTTGAGGTTTTATACTGTCCCTGTGTATTGTGGAACTGCTATATGAGTCCATGTTAAAAAGTTTAATTACAGAATTGGACATCTTAAAGGATCATATACTGTTCATGTTTTTGATAGACTGCAATAAACCTGTGCTTGAACGCTCAAAAAATGCTTCCAAATCATTGTCATGCTGGTAGGCACTGATCGTCTTGCAAGGTGTGCTTTGCTCACTTTGTTGTAATTGTACTTGAAAATAAAATTCATTATTCCATTGAGCACTAAGGAAGAGAGTATGAGCTAGGCATGATTATAAGAACAATTGTAACAGATCAAAATTAGTTAAGCATATTTGTACTTTAAAAGAAGAAACAAACCACTCCAGTTTTATTTGAGTAACGCCTTCTTTTCAAGAAAGCTAATAATTTTGTGGAAATTTTGTCTAAGTAAGGGATACATAGCCATGTATAACTAGATTGCTTTGGGTTTTTTTTAAATAATTAAAAATAATTTAACCAAAGCCCCTCAATTAAAAGAAAGAGTTCTGACAAAGAAGTCACGTAGCAGACAAGTGGAAGCAGTAGTTGGATTTTACATTTCAGTTTGAATTTTAATTGGAGGACAAAATCAAGCTACAGGAAATGGTTACAGTCAAAGATTCCACTCCTTGTGATCTAATTAAAGCAATGAAGCTGCCCACTTAGAACTGTTTAAAAATAATACTTGTTTTCTGACAAGCCTTTCTTGTGAAAATACTATTAAAAAAGGGAAAAACATTGGACAAGAAAAGCAGGAGCTGCATCGTTCCTGTTTTACTTGGTTTCTGTTTTCTACTGAGAGACTGCAGTCAAATACCATTTGAGGGAAGAGGTAGAGGTATTTTTCAGCCACATGGATGATAGCTATAGAAGAACATGTATCGGAGGTTATTGCCACAGTCGAAGCATTAGTTTACTTGTGCCTGCTAAACTGAGCACCTTTTAGTCCAGTGTTGTGCACACCTTGTTGACTGTCTAGAAGATGGGGAGCATTTTTCTAACTCTTGCAAGTACTTGTAGATCATCCAGGATGTATACTTGAAACAGTAGAAACACTCTTATTCTTACATTCTGTAGAGAGTAATAAGTTTATGCTACCAAGCATGTCTGCTGGAGAAAATTAGACTAGTGAATATGAGAAATAATAAAAGCTCTAGCATTGGTGTGAATGGGCAATTGGTCCTCTGTGCTGTAAAGGAGCTTTGAGCTGAAGTCCTTCTCTAAGCTCTGTGCTTGCATGAGAAGATTGATACTGGTAGTAACTCATAGCTGTCAACATTTCAGTCCAGTCTGTGGGCATACTCAATCCTTAATTTAGCTTCAGCTCTCTATTAAAAAAATCAACACAAAGATATCTGGGAATGGTTAGGCAGCATATGTTTTAAAGAACAGGAAATAGTATTTATTTTAATAGCTTTGTGTGTGGTATTACAGTTCCTGTCTGTATATTCAATGCTGTTATAGAAAAGTTAAATACAATCTTAGAATCATAGAATAGTTTGGGTTAGAAGGGAGCTTTGAAGGCCATCTAGTCCAACCGCCCTGCAATGAGCAAGGGCATCTTGGACTAGATCAGGTTGCTCAGAGCCCCGTTCAACTTGACCTTCAGTGTTTCCAGGGATGGGGCTTATGTTGGTGTATTTCATCTGCTCATTACTGCTTTTAGGGAAAATCTCCTTTTATAAGATATCTAAAATTAGATTCTAAGTGTGATTCTAAGTGCTGAGGCAGTGTATGTAAAACTGCTGTGACAGATTAGGAATGTAATCTATGAGGATTTCTGAAAGTGAAAATGCCAAAATCCTATTTTAATGGGTAGTTTATAAAGCAAGATAATTGCTTGTTTTGAAAGAGATTTAATATCCAAAGATGGGTTAAGGAGAAACTAGTGAAAAAATGTTAGACTATCTTAGAATTTATATGTTTGGAATGATAAAAAATTATGGGATACCACTTGAAGAAGATAAATGTAATGCATATGTAAAAAATACTAGGAGTAGAAGAACACTTTTAACAATTATTATGGTGTAAATCTTTTCCAAACTGACAAATTTCTTACATTCAACATTCAGTAAGGTATTACATTTATTCTGAAGAAGATATTGGAAAAGGCAATAGGGTACACTATGTTAATTTCCAATTTTCAAGGAATGAAACATGGCTCCTCTGGTAGAAATGTTGGTTTTTTTCATTACTCTGTTAACTTGCTTAAACACTTTAGTTTAAGGGTGAGATGCCAGAGGCTACTTATCTTTTTTTTTAAATTGCTGACTTGAAAATAATGTATACTTAGAAGGGATAAGCCCACATATCAGAATGCGTACTCTTGGAAATAAACCTGTGTAAGTGTAACGATCTTGAGAATTTTTTAGCAGGAAGCAGAATCTTACTAAAAGAAACTTTTTTTGGAAACAGATTTTATTTTATTTTTTGGTCAGTAATCTTTCAGTCAGGAGTTTCTGGGGAAGTGTTTATATATCTATGCATCTGTAAATGTTTGATTAGTGTTGAATCAGGTTGTTAATCTGTTACGGTCAGTTGTTCTCTGCAAGTATTAGCACAGTACACAAAATGAAACAACAGTTCTCTTTCATTGATGTGTAACTGCCATCTTAACTGATGACAATGAAACTATTCGAAGCCAAAATGTATGGTATAAAAGACATGTCTGATTGTGGTTAATAATGAGAACCACACACATATGAGAATATATGATTTGTTTCCAGATATTGTGAGATGATGTGCAGTGGTTTTGCATATGGATAAAGCAATCACAGAATCATAGAGTATCTCAAGTTGGAAGGGACCCATAAGGATCATTGAGTCCGACACACTGCTCCTTGCAGGACTACCTAAAACTAAATCATATGATTAAGAGCGTCATCCAGACACTCTTTGAACTCTGACAGGCTTGGTACCATGATCACTTCCCTGGGGAGCCTGTTCCAGTGACTGACCACCCTCTTAGTGAAGAACCTTTTCTGAATGTCCAATCTGAACTTCCCCTGATGCAGCTTCATTCCATTTCATGGGTCCTGTTGCTGGTCACCAGAGAGAAGAGGTCAGCACCTCTCTCTGCGCTGCCCCACTTGAGGAAGTTGTAGACTGCAATGAGGTCACCCTACAGCCTTCTCTTCTCCAAGCTGAACAAACCAACTGACCTCAGCTGCTCCTTGTAAGTCTTGCCCTTGAGACCTTTCACCATCTTGATCACCTTCCTCAGGACACACTCCAATAGTATGATGGCCTTATAGGAACAGACTGCTCCAGCATGGTCCCCCCGTGGGGTCACAAGTCCTGCTAGCAAACCTGCTCCAGTCTGGGCTCCTCTCGCCACGGGTCCACAGGTCCTGCCAGGAGCCTGCTCCAGCTCAGGCTCTGCACAGGGTCACAACCTCTTTTGGCCATCTACCTGCTCTGCTGTGGGGTCCTCCATGGGCTGCAGGTGGAGATCTGCTTCACTGTGGACCTCCATGGGCTACAGGGGGACAGCCTGCCTCACCATGGTCTTCACCATGGGCTGCAGGGGAATCTGTGCTCCAGTGCTTGGAGCACCTCCTCCCCCTCCTCCTTCAATGACCTTGGTGTCTGCAGAGTTGTTTATCTCACACATTCTCACTCCTCTCTCCAGTTTCAATTGCTGTGTGTCATTTTTCTCCTTTCCTCCTTAAAAATGTTATTCCAAAGGTGCTACCACTGTTACTGATGGGCTCGGCCTTGGTCAGCGGCAGGTCCATCTTGGAGCTTGCTGGCCTTGGCTCTGTTGGACATAGGGGAGGCTTCTAGCAGCTTCTCAAGAAGCCATACCTGTAGCTCTCTCATCCCCCCACCCCCAACCCTTGCCACGCAAGCCCAATACATGAGCCTTCTATGAAGCTTAATAAATTCTTGGGCAGTTAGCTGCTGCAGCCATCCTGCCTTGGATCCCCTAGCAAGTTCGAAGTGGAGGATGTCTTCGCAGCTAAGGTATGGATGTCCTCCCATATTTGCAAAAGACCAATGTAGTTTGAAGAAACCTCACGGAAAGGACTGTAAGTGGGGTGTCAGAAGTGATGGGAACATATTCTGGGGACTTAGGCACCATGTGGCAACCACATGCTGCTCATTTAGAAGGGTGCAATTTACCTCTGAGGTGAAGTGTGCCACTTCTTTTGTGTTCTTTTTATGAATATCATGAGCTTGGGATAATGAAGGAAATACTGTATAATTAAAACTTTGGCATCTACAAGTTTGAAAACGTTCCTCTTAACAACTGCTAGCTTTAAACAGAGCTGGAATTATTTACTTTCCCTCCATAACCTTGAGAAAATTCTTGTTGGGGGTTTTATGTTTTTTTTTCCAAGCTGTTTTAGTAGCTGATTTTCCGTTGTTCGTGTAGAGTTGTTTGAGTCAAAGAGTTTTGACTGGGTTTAATTCAACTTTCTAATATTGAGAGGTCATAAAGGTAGTACTTACATGTATATTTGTTACAGATGACAGAATAAAAGGTTTTCAGGTATTTCGTTTACCTCAAGTACATGATTCGTGGGATGAAGAATGGGCTTGTTGGCAGAGTACTGAGAGAATTGAGCTGCTCCCTATTCCTCCTGATGATCCATATTTCTTCTTGACCCCAGGCAAATTGTATAAGCCTTCTTCTTCAGATGTGCTTAGTGTGCTTCTATCCTTCATGTGTCTGATTAACACATTTACTCTTACAAAACTATCAGAAATTGGTGCTCATCATTCTGAGAGTAGGCCTGTTTAAGGTCCCAGCTGGACCTTATTCAAGCATAATTCTTTAGTGAATTTTCCTTATGGTAAGATAATATCTAAACTATAAATCTAAATCACAGAAATGTAGGGATGATAAATTCATTAGGATTTAGAAGGTATTCAGATTGTGTTATGAGAAGCACTGTACAAATTCTAAATAAATGTGAGCAGCCTATTTTATGACTGTATGTCTTTGTAGATATATCACCAGGAGGATTGCTGGTGGAAAAAGAAAAATGTTAGGGGAAGCAGATCCATCTTCTAAGTCATTTAAATATTATAAATTGATATTGTGCATAATAAAATGGCTTTTAAAAAGGAAAAAAATATTACTAAAGCATATCCTTCTATCACTTTTTCTTATCTGGAAAATTATTTTGAACTAGTGCTCCTGTTAGGAGAGGGAATAAAATAATTTATAAAATCACCTGAAGCTCCACTTCTGAGAGAAAAATTGAGTCCACAGCATTTGTGACAGCATGATGTTCTTATTTAGGAAGCAAATTCAGCTATTTGCATCTTAAGAAATTGCTTCTGTGCTACACACAAATATTTTAGTGGGTATGCTACATAACTTTTTATTTTATTTCGTATTTTATTTTTGTGCTAAGGGACATAATAAGACTCATCTATAAACAATATTCTTATGTGTTTCTTGGTAGTTTCTGTTTTTTTTATCCTTTCCTAGAAGTCAAAAATTCTACAGATAATAAATGTGAATCTAAAAGACTTTAATAAGGATTTAAAGCTAGCTATAACGCAGTGGAAAAGAAAATCACAAGCAAGTAGTGAAGTCTGTAGGTCTGTGCTTTGCAAAAATAGTGACTGATTACTGGTGATGCTAGAACACATCTCTAAGTTTTATGATGTTGTGACTCTTTTCCATCTATTTGATCTCTTAATGTTTTATTTTGCTGGTCTTCAATAAGCAGGCAAGCATACTATTTTTGTGGAGGGTTTTTTTAATATAAAATGTTTTTAAACTAGTCAGAAATGGATAGCTAGTTTGTGTATTATGGCATACTGTCTTACAAGTTGTCTTTCGAAAGAAAACATTTTTAGGATGCATTTCAAGAAACAGTTGTTACAGAGTAACAGTCACTGTTGTGCCTTGCATGGACGGATCTCTATCACTTCATTGCTCTGCCTGTCCCAAGAACATTTTGCAGAGTTGCTTCAAAATGACTCACAGCGCAGCTCAAGCCTCTGTTCTTTTTGCTTCTTCTGTTGGTTGAGACAAACAGCCCAGTGTTAGAGATGCATGCTGATGACACGGTATAAAGTCTCTTCAAAACAATTAACAAACAAATGTAACCCGTTGTAGTTTAGCCCCAGCCGGCAACTAAGCACCACACAGCTGCTCACTCACTCCCCTTCCCCCAGTGGGACGGGGGAGAGAATTGGAAAAAAAAACCTCGTGGGTTGAGATAAAAACAGTTTAATTGGACGGCAAGAGAGAAAGAAACAACAATGATAACAACAATAATACCGACAAAGGAATGTACAAGAACAAGTGATGCCCAATACAGCAATTGCTCACCACCTGGCGATCGATAGCCCGTCCCTGAGCAGCGATTTCCACCCCCCGGCCAACTCCAGTTTATGTACTGGGCATGACGTCCTATGGCGTGGAATATCTCTTTGGCCAGCCTGGGTCAGCTGTCCTGGCCGTGTCCCCTTCCAGCTTCCCGGGCACCCCCAGCCTTCTTGCTGGCAGGCCAGCACAAGAAGCTGGACTGTCCTTGACTGCTTAGCAACAACCCAAAACATGAGCACATTATCAACAGTTTCTCATCCCAGATCCAAAACATAGTCTCACACTAGCTTCTGTGAAGAAAACCAGCTCTGTCCTGGCTGAAACCAGGACAAACCCTAATATTTGTCCAGTGTTGTGGTACAGAATACAGAACTCCTGTGATCCCTTCAGGGATTGACTTGGGATCCAACATAACAGTTGTCCAACAGTCTCCACCCCTGCAAAGGATGAAGCATCTGCTTAATTACTGTGTGCTGGCCCTTGGCTGTTGCTCAAAATCTGCTAGGTTCCTACTGTTATCTAGAGGATTGCCTGTTGTCCTTTGGACCTTGCTGGACCCTAGTAATTGGTGCTTCCCTTAATCCCCTCCAATTACAAAGGCTGTAATTGCTTATTCTGAACAAGTTCTGAAAGCTAGTTTTTTTTTAGAAAGCTAAACTGGTTAGGAATACGTGCTTTCTTCAATTATCGTGTTCAGAGAAGAATTTTAAATATATTGTAAAAGACTGTAATAGCGCTTACCCTGAACCTTTGACATTTTGGAACAAGCCCAGTGACTACACACTCTGATCGGGGGCCTGGAGCACATGGCAGACATGGAAAGGCTGAGAGAACAGGTCACATACAATCTTTGCAAAGAAGGCTTACAGGGATCTTCTTCCTCTCTGTAGCTACCTCATGGGAGAGTACAGAGAAGATGAAGCCTGACTTGTCTCAGCTGTGCACAATAGAAGGACAAGAAAATGAATGCAAGTTGGAAGATGAGGAGTTCCAGCTTGATACGGGAAGAAATGTTTTGCTGTGGGGAGAGTGGTCAAACACTGGAACAAGGGCCCAGAGAGTTTGTAGCATGTCCATCCTTGGAGACTTTTAAAACTCATCTGGATGCAGGCCTGAGGAAGCCTTCTTTGACAGGACTGCTTTGAGCAGCGGATTAGACTAGAGAGCTCCAAGGGTGCCTTCCGCCATATGTCATATTGTGATTTGGTTGGCCCTATCCAGTCCATCTTCCTGAAAAACAAACAAACAAACAAAAACTACCCCACAGGTTACCTCCTAGCATGGTAGCCACTATTCATTGTGTCCTACCAGTAGTTAGATATGTTACCTCCTCTAGATTAGGATCCAAGTTGGTAATCCCCCAGGTGAGCTTGGGTTCCCAAGCTCTTCATCTGTTTCCTGTTTCCTAACTCCTTCTAAGCTTTGACCTTTAAGTAAGCAAGGTGGCTGGACTGAAGTGGCCATGCTTATTCAACTGGCTTGGCCCTCCTCCCATTTCTCCCTTATCTGAGCCAGCTACATTTTATACTGCATGAGAGTGTTCTTTTATGAACCAAATCCAAGACAGACTGCAGGTCAGGTTTGGGTAGATGGATGTATAAAGTCACTGAGTGTTTCTGCAAACTTGTTTTGTCTGGCAATAATCTTGGACATTATGCAAGGTACCTTACATATGAATTTTGCTTTTGTGGTTTTTGAACAGTGTTCTGAACAAATGTTTTAGCTGAGTGGTATATATGGGACTTTTGTTAATGAGTAATTTGAATATTTCTGTGGAGAATTTGGGTCAAAAGAGGTAATATTTTCCTAACAATTTTTACTTTAAAACACTACTGCTCTGACCTTTAAGGGAACATGCTAACTTCAGCTTTGCACCTGACAGATCAAGTTTATGCTGTCACATTTTTCTTGGAAAACTGGAAGAGTTTCCTCTAAAACTAAATGGAAAACAAGTGTACTTAGATATGAACTAACACCTTTCTTTTTAACCCTGTTGCCTTTGGAACAGATAAGATTTGTAAAATATTTGAAATATGTACTGAGAAAGAAGATTTTTTTTTTTTTATATATAGTGTTTAGGAGAATTATATGTTTAAAAAAAAGGCAAAATTAAGGACTGATTGAATACTCTAGTTCAAACTGTGGCGTTAAATATTTTCATTGTTTTTTCTCTGCAGTTCAGGCATCCTGTAAAAACCTGTTGCTTTCTCACACTAAATAAGAATGGCTTGAATCCATGTGTGGTTCAAAAGACTTTAAAAAAAAATATGGAAAAGACATTAATTTTTGCCCTGAAAGGGAAATAATTTTTCTTTTATTTGTAATTTTATATTGAGATATAAGTTTAAATAATAGTTTCCAGTATTTCATTTGATAGTGCATTCTTCTGTCTAGCCCATTCTATCAGGAGTAATTCTGTTAGTGCTCCCCCAATTTATTCAGAGTGAGAGGATTTTATGACCTTTTTCTGTCATGACTGAACATTGTACCAGGATATGGTAGGTTAAACTTGGCTGGATGCCAGGTGCCCACCAAAGCAGCTCTATCACTCCCCCTCTTCAGCTGCACAGAGGAGAGAAAAATATAATGACAGGCTCGTGGGTTGAGATAAGGATGGGGAGCGATTGCCCACCAATTACTGTCACAGGCAAAACAGACTCAACTTGGGGAAATTAAATTAAATTTATTGTCAATCAAATCAGAGTAGGGTAATGAGAACTGAAACCAAATCTTGAAATGCCTTCCCCCCACCTCCCCCCTTCTTTTGGGGCTCAACTTCACTTCTAATTTCTCTACCTCCTTCCCCTGAGCGGCGCAGGGGAATTGGGAATGGGGGTTGTGGTCAGTTCATCACACTTTGTATCTGCTCCTCCTTCTTTCTCATGCTCTTCCCCTGCTCCAGCATGGGGTCCCTCCTGTGGGAGACAGTTCTCTACAACTTTCTCCGAAGTGGACCCTTTCCACAGGGTGCTGTCCTTCAGGAACAGACTGCTCCAGTGTGGGTCCCCCATGGGGTCACAAGTCCAGCCAGCAAACCTGCTCCAGTGTGGGCTTCTCTCTCCTTGGGTCCACAGGTCCTTCCAGGAGCCTGCTCCAGCACAGACTCTCCACAGGGTCGCAGCCTCCTTCAGGTGCATCCATCTGCTCTGGCCTGGGGTCCTGCATGGGCTGCAGGTGGAGATCTGCTCCACTGTGATCTCCACGGGCTGCAGGGGACAGCCTGCCTCACCATGGTCTTCACCAGGGGCTGCAGGGGAATCTGTGCTCTGGTGCTTGGAGCACCTTCTCCCCCTTCTTCTTCATTGACCTTGGTGTCGGCAGAGTTGTTTCTCTCGCATATTCTCACTCCTCTCTATAGCTTCAATTGCTGCATGCCATTTCCCTGCCCACCCCCCCGCCTCTCCTTCTTAAATACGTTACCCCAGAGGTGCTACCACTGTTGCTGATGGGGTCGGCCTTGGTCAGCAGTGGGTCTGTCTTGGAGCTGGCTGGCATTGGCTTTCTTGGACATAGAGGAAGCTTCTAGCAGCTTCTCACTGAAGCCACTACTGTAGCCCCCCCTGCTACCAAAACCTTGCCGAGCAAACCCCATACACAAGAATTTCATTTCAGTCATCAGATCAGTCCATCAGTCTTGGGAACTTAAGACTTAATTTCCTTGATGATGGATGTCACCGGCAGCAGGAGAGAGCAGGACTGATCATCACCATGGACTGCCCTAAGACATGGATAGACATACAATTGGTGCTCATGTTCTCTCTCCTCTCAGTTTTTCTGCAAATGTGAATTGTTTAAAGATTTTATAACGTTCACGGTGCAGAGTTTCTGTATCAAGGTTTTTTTCCCCCCTCTTCAACATTTTTGGGTTGGTGGTTGGGGTTTTTTTGGTAGTTATAAAGTTGTTTAGCATTCACGTATTTTTTCATCGCATTTGATTTGAGTCTTTTTTGATAGAAGTTTTATACATAACCTTCAGGATCTTATGAGTGTCTGTGTAATTAAAATCCTTACAAGTTTTTCTGACACCTAATCCTACTCACTTTCAGTTTAATTTGCACTCCTTTTCAAAGCAACCTGAAACCTGCATGTGTTCTGAAGTATTGCACAATGTGTCTGCTGTCAACAGTCCTGACTCTACATACACAGTAATGCCAAATGTGTTGCCATTATCACTCAGGAATGAGATACCATGGTTAGATAAAAACACAGTCTAATAAAAACATTTGCTTAATCCTTAATTCTGGTCAGAAAACTGAACTGAATGTTACAGATTGTAAGAGGAAGTATTACAATGGTAAGCAGAAAAACATTGTACCGTGTTAATCCATAAGTGGATTTTGGGTTTCCCATCTCAAAAAGGTTATAGAATTGCAAATAGTGCAAAGAAAAGAGACACAGATGATCAAAGGTCTGGAATGGCCACTGTAGAAGAGATTACTCTTCAGTACGCTTTAATGTGGAAGGTGATGATTGAGGGGGAAGTATGATAGCGTACAGTCATGAGTGGCTCATACAAGGTCGCTGGGGAACAGTATTGCTGTTCACTGAATCTTCTAACATAAGAACTGTATTAGAAGAATTAAAGAAAACTTGCGGTTGGGAACTGACAAAAGGTGATACTGCTTCCTGTAGGGTTAAGTTCAGCTGTGGACTCTGTGCCATAGGGTCCTGGGTTTACTTGATTTAAAAAGAGGCTGAACAAATTAATAGAAGAAAAAAAATCTATTGAGAGCTATTATGTTCAAAAGATCTGCTTCTGGCTCAAAGTCCTTGGGCTATGAATTTGCAGAGGCTGGGGAAAGTGTTATGTATACCTGGCTTGTACTTACAGGGCTTCTTCTGTTGCCAGGTGTTCTAGATAGGTTGTTGGGTTGGTAGACTTTTAGTTTGAACTGCGTCAGGTTCTGCTTTATATACTGAAAATCCATGCATGGGACCTTTTCTGTATTGTAGATGTTTGTCTTACCACTCCTACTTTTGTATGAGAAACCACGTTATTTTTTATGACTTAAACAGATTGACTTGTTTTCTGAAGCAACAGTTATTTCTTTGAGAAATTAGCAGGTTAAAAGTGCGCAATACTAGCTTTGCATTATGAGGTTAATTTTCAGTCTGTGCTGTTTATTTGGTTGGATGCAAAAAAGTACATGAGTTAAAAATAAACAGTAATTTTGAGAATTCAGAAACAAATTTGGGCATAAAGTTCTTATTTAAGCTCTTATTTTTAGTTGTATGGATTAAAAAAATATATAATGTTTAATATCAAGCTCTGTTTCAGTCCTTTAACTCCAGCAGAGTTTACTTGTGTGAATGTAGGTGTCTGGTAAAACTGGAGATACAAACAGACTTAAGAAATGTTTAGGAAATTTATTCTTGATTAAGGAAGGTAATAATAATAATCTATTACTATTTTAAGTTGTATGCTGCTCCATCTCAGTGTGAGTTATTCAGTAGGCATATCCTGAATTTTTATCATAATTTCCCTACATAAGTTTTATCCTAAGTATTTCTAATTAAGATTTACGTTGTCTTGTTTGTATGTTATGAAATATGAAACCGTAAACACATAGCATATTTTCACTTACTCAAAAATGCTTTTTTAGGATACCAAAAGTAATTAGGTTCTGTAATTTGGTGTAATGTTGGGGGTTTTTTTCAGTGTGTGTATGCTTTTTTCACTGTAGAGAAACTTGCTGGAAACTGTGGCCACAAAATTGAATACGTACTCTTAAGAGTTTTCATGCTAAAAATTACATATGGGGTTTTTTTCTCATTTTCAGTTCATGGACAATTATTGACAGGTTATAAGACATACAAGTCCTCTTACACTTTAATGATTAATATATGATAAAACTGAGGTTAATGGTGCTAGTATAATATTAATTTATTATTCTAAAATTATTCTGAAGGCTGGTATGTTTCAAATAGTATGTAATTCACAAATAAGTAAAATAATCATTTCTACTTAGAAATGTCACTTATAAAATGTCAAATATCTAAATTACAATTGGAGATTGAGTATTTGTGTGTGTAAATAGGTATCTGGCATGTACTTTAGTCATTGCAGTTATGTTTAAAAACCAGGTGGTGCCTAATCTACTTTGCATGTTAATTTATGTTTATTTTAATGGGAGTTTGATTCACCTAAGGGCTTTTGTTTGCATGAAAGATGTTGGAAACTATTCTGTTTGAATGGACTTCTTGGAGGGTTTTTCATGCCTTTTTTGGCTGTCGTGGGTTACTTGACTCCATATGAAATCTGATTTTTGTCATACCTTATTTCCTTTAGGTCTTTTTAAATTATGATGGTAATCATGTTACTTTTTGTACGGGCAACTACAAAGAACATAAAAAAAGCTGGACCAGGTCAGATCAAGGGTCTTGGCTAGCCTGCTGTTCTCGTATCTGACAGTGGCCACAAGTGGACGTCTAGAAAAAAATTATCAGAAAGAGTAAGCCTATCTGACATGTCCACCGAGTACTTTCTCTACATCCAGCCACTTTCAACTCAAGACCTTTCTGGGCTGGCTGTAGTTACTATGTGTTCAGTATTCACAATGGACATCTCTGCCATGGCCTTGTCCAGCCCCCCTTGTAGGCCCATATAAACTGCTCAAGTTCCCAACACTGTGGCAAGGCACTGCACAGCCTGGCTTTGCATAGCGTGAAGAAACAGCTCCTTTTGTCTGTTTTGAACATGGCTCCTATCAGATTAATTGATTATTTCTTGTTTCTGCATTCAAGAAATCAGCAAACAACCGTTTATGACACCCTTGATTTTATAAATCTCATTATTCCCCCCTCAGTTTGCTAAAACCGTTTTCTGGACTACAAAGCTGTCATTACTTAGGTATTTTCAAATGGAAGCTGTTCCACACTTTCAATTGTTCCTGCTGCTTTCTCAGAATATTTTCCATTTTCATATATATTTTTTTGAGATGTAGGATCAGAATGGAGTGTTCAAAGGGTGGATGAGCTGTAAGTTTATGCAGTGGAATAGGGAGGTTCTCTCTTTTTTATTCTTCCTTCTTTTCTTAGATTTCACTTGGGTTTTTTGACAGCTGTCATTTGTGTGAAACTGTCTTTCCTAATCTGAGATGATTAGTTCACATATATGAAGTTAGTACTTTTTCCTCACCATGTACATTGTTTTATATACATGAAATTTCAGATGCAACTTCAGAGATCATCTTTCTCCCTCCATTTACACAGATTCCATATCTATGAACAAGTTTAAGAGTTCTCAATGTTTAACATAGTACATTTCTGCGGGATTTGTATTACATTAAAGCTCTCTTCACTCAGTCATTATAATTGGACAATTTTCACACTTATTAGAGAAAAAAATATTTGGGAGGTGGTTGGGAATGGGTAAAGGGATAATTGCACTCCTTTATAATTAGAGGTTTAACTGGTATCATCATCTTCAGAAACCACATTACTGCTGTCACACCCCTTTCCTCCAAATGTTCCTTAGCATTTGCTGCCTTTCTCCTACATTTTAATTTATATAATGCAGCAATAGTTAATCTTCTGGATTGGTAGCTGGTTCTGCTGTGAATAAAATTAAACAAATTAAATTCTTTACCTTTTATCATCCATCCTCCCCCACTTTTATCAGTAACTGGTAAATCTTACTTCCTGTTCTTTAGGCTTTTTTTTCCCCTCATTCTTAGTCTTGCAGTGCCCACACCTTGCATACATTGAATTTTAGTTGGTTCTTCTCTTATAATCAGTTTGTAATGTTGTAGTATTTATACATACACACACACATATATATATCTATGTGTATAAATAAACATACATACATATATATGTGAAGTTTTTTATGTTAGAAATCTCGACATCTTTGTGATCTGATAAGCGTTCATCATACTGGATCGTGTGACATAAAAAAGAAGAAATGCTCCTGGCCCTAGGAGTTACGTGTCAGTTGATCGTGAGCAGCGGAAGAGGGAGAGGGGTAGGACAACATCTCTGGGAAGCTGGCAGGGCTGCTCTTGTTGGTCGCTGCTGCATGCCCCAGGGCTGGCTGGAGAGCAGCCCTGCAGCCTTCCCTCTCTCCCACCCCAACTTGGCCAGTCACTGACTCACAGGTTGAGCCCAGGGGCACGTGGAGACCTTGTGAAGAGTAGGGCCTGTAGCACCATGCTGCAAACGCGTGCAACGCAGGTGCTGCAGAACGACTGAGAGCGACAATTCTTCCTAAAGTGAGACTTTTGCAAGTCTGGTACCAAATGATGTCCTTTATGAATTAGAAGTTATAGGGAGAAAACCTGACCTTGCCATAGTTGGTGTGAATTTTATGAGAAATTTTAAATGGGTCATATAGAAATGAATCACCGTTATTGAAAACATTCATGCAAGCTGATTAATTTCTACATTTAACTATTTATTTATTTTTGCTGTGGAAGCAGTATTAAAGCAAAATCTCATTCCTTCTGAACTTTGTGTGTCTTAGGCTGATTAAGACCAATCTGCCAATTTACTTTTCCTGCTAATGCAAATAACAAGGCAAAGAGAAAGCATTTAGGGAAAAATACATACTGAAGTAAGCTGAGGTGCATGCTTTTCACAACAAGAGTTATTGATCTTGTAAACAGAATTTTACTGTGACACTATCACTGTTCTGTCAAACAACTGAGATATATCTCCTGACCTCATCTAAATAAATTTTGGTGTAGAAATGTGGCAGTTGCTGACTGTACCTTTATTGACCAGCTGCATCCTGATGACTAAGGTAATAAGCTATCATGTGCTTCACAATGGAGCTTGTAAAAGAATATTGAACGTCCTGAGTGGTTTCTGGCTGGCAGAGGGTTCCACATTATGCTTCTGAACTCTGGTCATTTATCTAGAAATTTGTCTGGTTTGGCTTCAGTCATGTATAATACATTCCTTATGTTAATGTCTTTCTGAAGAGTTCATATTGCAGGACGATAATTAGATTTTAAAATGTCAGTCTTCCACAAAGCAAAACAATTTAAATCTCAATATTCTGCTTTTGACTTTCTGTTTTTAACTGTAGCAATTTACTCAGTCTTATAAGCTTAGTTTCTAAATGTATTTTGTTTTATAAAATGTTTTTATAGGCAAGCTTAAAAATTATCCTTTTGCTAGAATAGATTTATAATGAAATATATGCAAAAGGATTAAGCCTCCCATGATCCAATCTTCATTCACCCACTGTAACTTTCTAATTATAACAGTAGCATCATCTCAGAGAGTCAGCTGAAAGTTTAGTAGTCTCTTTGTTTCTCTGAGTTTTGTCTTTCAAGTCCCAATTACTATTAAGTATTACAAGGTTCAGTTTCTGCCCCTTGCTTGCTTTGAGCAAGTAGTTCTTTACTATTCATGTGGGTACAGCAAGCAAAATTGTGCCCTGGAACGGTTTTCTTTCTTTTTCATTTACTTGGTCCCTTTCAAACTCCTGCCTACCAAATGTAGTAATAACATGTTCAAACATCATGATACTACATATGGTTGCTGATGGTTTTCACGCTGCAGTGTAAGTGGTAGCCATAAATTGATCCCTATGGTAGATACATAAGCACTGTTTGGTGGGTGACATTGCTTTTCATTTTCCACTGCTATGTCATGTGATTTGATATGGAGTTTGGCAATAAATTAGATTGCGTACGAGGACAAAACAGATTTCTTTGAGTTACTTTACTCAGTTGAGTAAACTATGCAGCAAGCAGAAAGGACATGTATGGGGGTGGATAGCTCCTTTCACTACTGCAGAGAGATAAGGATTATTCTGTAAATGATCCAATTCATTTGTTACTGTATATTGTGCAGTTCCACATTTGCTTGCCCTGTAACAAGTTCTGGAGCAGGATTTAAATTCACTGCACGTAGCTATCTTTAGAGCTCACATCTGGATGGCACTGCAGGAGCATATTGCTGAAAGCAAACAGACTAGCAGTTCTGATGGTAACAATGGAGTCTGAGAAAACAGTGGATGCCTAAATAAGATTCCATTAAAAAAGGGGGAGCGAGAGGGATGTCTAATGCAGTCTGTTTAATGCAGAACTCTCCAGAGAGTGAAGTGGGGATTATGCCTGCTGCCCTTCTTATTAAAGACTGGGGTAGGAGACGCTTGTTGGGTGAATGGTACTCTATAACAGATGCTCTATTACTCATGAATACGTTTCTAATTATATCTTAATGATCTCAGCTGCAAATAGGAAAACAAAAATCTTTGTCTCCCGGAGTGGCTACCTTAGTGGCTGCAGGATTGGCAACGTTTAGATTATCCATCTCCTCTCACTAATCCCAGGGGACTTCATTGTGAGAAATGAGACTTGTTTATGATGGTGAATTAAATTGCTGTAAAAGGTTATTTCAACAGACAGTTGGGAAATCATAATAAAATAATTTAGTAAAAATGGGAGCTAGAGTATGCTTAATGAAACATGATTAGATTTAATTTTCTTGCTATTTCAATCATTAAAGGTACATTATCCTTTCTCAGACCTCATTTGGGCTCTTTGCCACAGACCCACTCTTAGTAACAGACTGAAACTTGCATGTTCCATTAGGATATGAAAATGGCTAATGATACCCTACTCTCCTCTCCCTGACTTTTGTAAAATTTCTGTTACCAGCTTTTCAGATATATTCTAGCTGTTTTCCTCTTTCATCCTTTTATTTCCTCTCACATTTATTGCACACATTTTTCAGTATGAATAACTATTCAGGGAGACTAGGTTGAAGGAAATGAAGTAAAAGACTAATGTAGTTACCTTAATAACTATAAAATGGCTGCTTATGGGTAATTAAAAAATTAACTCCTTTAGTTGTTGCTATGAGCCTGTGTTCTAACAAAGTTAATATTTTAATCAGTTCATATAAACATGTTTCTATGCTATCTTAATCCAGTGGTCCAACTATTATATTGTTGTCTGGTGGTGGTGGTTTTTTTTCTTTATTCTTTCCTTTTTACAGTGTAATGACACATTGTGTGACATTGTATATGGCTAAAATTTCTGTCTGGCCTCTAGTGATAATAAATGTAGTTGTCAATGATATTTTATGCCTCTCTCTCAGTATCAAAATGCTACTTTGATCTAAAACTATCCAGCTCCTCTTCAGGCTATGAGTTCATATGAGAATAAAACTACTCTTTGTTGGTAGACAACTTGGGCAGAGCAGCAGTACCTTGCTGATAGGAACTGGTTGTGGATCCATGGTTTTCAGGACACAATCGTCTTGTTTGAAGGAGGAGGCACTTGGGTTATTTCAGTATTTCATGATATTATTCCAATTTGGATGTAGGTTTCACTGAGAAAGGTTTCTTGGGTTCAGAGTGAAATTGCTGCACAAAGTGGCATGGAAGGCAGAGGAGAAAGGCAGACCTCAGGGTAGCCAGTAGTCTGTTAATCAAGAATGCCTTAGGGCAAGGGGCCAAATGCAGATGCCAAGTTCAGAATTGACCAGAGGGAATGGCTGATGATGGGTTTCTGAAGCTCAAAATT
Organism: Phaethon aethereus; assembly: GCF_964289735.1. NCBI lineage: Eukaryota > Metazoa > Chordata > Aves > Phaethontiformes > Phaethontidae > Phaethon > Phaethon aethereus. Next base: position 121,892,416 of record NC_138582.1, on the reverse strand, counting down.
AGTATTTTGACTACCAGGCAAGATATTTTACTAGTATCTTTCCCCATGTACTACTGAAGTTGCTTCAGTTTGTATATATTAAATTTTTCTTGTAGCAGAGACTTCTGATGATCTGGACTTTCACTTAAAATGAGGAGAAATAGAAGAACTTCAGTCCTCTATACTTCTTGTGAGATAGTGAACTGCTGTGGGGTACAGGTAGTGGGAGAATGTAGGGAGTGTGTCAGTGAGCACTAGGAACATTTTTTTAAAGTCTTGAACATTTGAGGGAATGGAAAATCTAGCTCAGCTTTGAAACAACACAGTCTCAAGTAATTAATTTTTCAGTGTTGCTAGAATAGTTTCATTTGAATTTTGTATGTCATAGTTAAAATAATTTGCCAGAAAGTATGTGTGTATATATACTTGTGTGTGCGCGTGTATTTAATGTATCCTTTCTTTTAATGCAACAGACATAAATTATCATATAATAATTTAGTGTCTGTTTACTATTGAAATGAGCTACATGACGGGGGCAAAAAAGAGGTCACTTTTTCGGGGTTGAAGGCACTATGTTCACAGTGCCTTCATAGTGTATCTCCTATGTTTCCAGGCGATAACTTCCTTAACAGTGACGAAAAACAGGAAGGTTTGAATTCAGCCTGTGCCTGGAAGAAAACACGTATTGATGACTGGAATATATCTCTGTCATTCATTAGAATATATTTTTGTAACCTACACCAATTTTCAAACCGGTATTCCTAAAGTTCATTTCTTGAATCGGTATGTAGGCACCAAAATAGAAGTCACCTGGGGAGAAGAGGTAAGGTGAGACTATGAAGAAAACTATGATAAATCATTTGGAGATTATCCTGGAAAGGTATGCAAATTAAAAAATTATGTTCTACATATTTTTAATAATAGTAGTAATAAAATGCAGAATAACTTCCTCTGTCTTTGAGAAAGAAGTAGGACTTGGTTAGAAAAGCTTCCTATATTCCTGATGTTAGTCATTCTTGATTCTGTCTTTGATCCATCTGTTAATCTCCTATAAAAATGGAATAAATTATGGGTAAGATCATATGTAGCAGCGAGAAGTATACTTTCTTTTAAGTCATAGCATCTGATACTGCTTTGCAAATGCATCTGAGAAGCAGAATTGGTGTCCTTTCCTTGTATTCTTGTAGATCTGAGTTAAGATCAGCTTTTAAATTCAAAGTTGTGCCCTTGCTTGTCTTTGAAACATAGGAGATGATTTCAGAACAACTGAGAGTAAGTTTTTGGAAGTGGTGTGCTTGGCTTGTGCTGGGCAAGTGCACAAAGAGTACCAGTGGGGTACGAGCTGACCCTGTAGTGCCGAGTAGATCTGTACCATGAATATTTCAAACTGTCTACTGCCTGTCACTATCGCAAATGCCACCATGGCAGCAAGACTCAGGCCATTCTAAAATTCACTGTGCTATACCTTTTTTATACACTCAGTGAAGTAATTTCTGGTTTCTGTCTTTTCTTCCTAGTTTGATATTCTGGGTGAGAAGAACTGTTCATGCTTTATGTCTGTGTCTCTTATTTAATAACAGCTGCTATGTCAAAATGTGGCTGTCACTCACGTGACTGTATTGGGTTTGTGTGGCAAGGTTTTGGTAGCTGGGGGGCTATAGAGATGGCTTCTGTGAGAAGCTACTAGAAGCTTCCCGTATGTCCAAAAGACTTAATGCCAGCCAGCTCCAAGACAGACTGGCTGCCAGCCAAGGCCACCAGTGATGATGGTAGAGCCTCTGGGATAACATATTTGACAAGAGGGGAAAAAAAAAAACAGCGCAACCGCAGCCAGAAAGAGGAATGAGAACATGGGAGAAAAACAACTTTGCGGACACCAAGGTCAATGAAGAAGGAAGGGGAGCAGGTGCTCCAGGCATTGAAGCAGAGATTCCCCTGCAGCCCCTGGTGAAGACCATGGTGAGGCAGGCTGTCCCCTGCAGCCTGTGGAGATCCACAGTGGAATAGATAACCACCTGCAGCCCATGGAGGACCACACACCAGAGCACGTGGATGCATGAAGAAGGCTGTGGCCCCATGGGAAGCCCACGCTGGAGCAGGCTCCTGGCAGGACCTGTGACCCCATGGAGAGAGGAGCCCACAGTGCAGCAGGTTTGCTGGCAGGACTTGTGACTCCATGGGTGACCCACACTGGAACAGTCTGTTCCTCAATGACTGCACCCTGTGGAAAGGACCCATGCCAGAACAGTTCATGAAATGTAGCCCATGGGAAGGACCCACACTGGAGAAGTTCATGGAGGACTGTCTCTCATGGGAGGGACCCCATGCTGCAGCAGGGGAAGAGCATGAGAAGGAAGGAGTAGCAGAGACTGCTGGTGAACAGACCGCAACCCCCATTCCCATCCCCCTGTGCCACTTTGCGGGGAGGAGGTAGAGAAAATTGGGAGTGAAGTTGAGCCTAGGAAGAAGGGAGGGGTGGGGGGAAGGTGTTTTAAGATTTGGTTTCAGTTCTCATTACCCTACTCTGATTGGCAATAAATTAATTTCCCTGAGTTGAGTCTGTTTTGCTCATGACAATAATTGGTGGGCGATCGCTCCCTGTCCTTATCTCAACCCATGAGCCTTTCGTTATATTTTTCTCTCCCCTGTCCAGCTGAGGAGGGGGAGTGATAGAGTGGCTTGGTGGGCACCTGGTGTCCAGCCAGGGTCAACCCACCACAGTGACTAAATCATAGAATTGTTTGTGTTGGAAGGGACCTTTAAAGATCACCTAGTTCCACGCCCCCTTCCTTGGGCAGGGACATCTTTCACTAGATCAGGTTGCTCAAAGCCCTGTCCAGCCTGACCTTGAACACTGCCAGGGATTGGGTATCCACAGCTTCTCTGGGCAAGCTGTGCCAGTGTCTCACCACCCTTTATAGTAAATGATTTCTTACTTATATGTAATCTAAATCTACCCTCTTTTAGTTTAGATACCGTCTTAAACTCACAAGAATAGCAATCTATTAGCACATACAAATTTATATTGCTATAAACCCCATATTGCAAGTATGTTTTTAATTATTATTATTATTGTTGTTGCCATTCTTGCTAGCTGTTATTTCTTTCTCCATTTTACTTTCTTATCAGTTCTGGTTCAGATGCTGCTTCATAGCCTAGCATCACAAGCAGACCACTGCCAGCTAAAGAAATGGTTGCCTTCCAATATCAGTGAATTTTAGTGGCTGGAGGATATAATTCCTGTGACTGATGTTGCATTTATGCTGTCAGTATTTTATAGAGCTAAAATGGGGCTGTCACTTTGTAAGTATTTTGCTGAAATACATACCTGAAATATGACCTACTAAAGTGAACTTCATCACGTTCGCTTTTTTGAGGGTCACAGGTAGAGATGGAGTAAGTATTAAATGCTAAACAGGAAGAAAACAAATAAATAAAGATCACGATGAAAGGAAAAAATGTTATTTCTGTCTCGGACCAATGTAACCAAGATACGTATGCTGCCTTTGGTTCTGCCACCACAGGCAGAACTAACTTAAAATCAAACTCTGTGGAGTCTGGAAACTGCAGCAACATCCTAGAACAATTGAAGCAAGGATAAGGTACTGTCATTTAGCCTTGAAGTTCTGTCATCTTAGTCTCTAGATTTGTTTATTCTTTTTAATTTTTCATCCTAACTACATGCTGTTCATTCTGGTAAACAATAGTAAAGCAAAATCATGTTAACCTTGCACAGAATGTCATTAAGCAGTAGGGTTGGTGGCTTGTTTGTTAGACACCAAGTCAGGCTGATTATTGGATTGGATCTTTGTGGGAGAGTTTTGGATAACAGTAAGCTTCCTTCTTGTTGTGTCTACAAGAGAAAGCATGATTCTAGTATTTGCATAGAATAAGAAACTGTATTTCCTTTTATTTTTTTTCATTCCAGTTCAGAAGTTGTCTGGCTATGAGTCCAAACTGCTCCTTACAAATATTCCCAAATGTGGCTCTTAGTATCAGACTTGTTTCTCTGAGAGCAATGAGGTTTTGGTGGCTATGAACCAAAAACATTCGTTAGGCCTGGATTTCACAAATACTTGTTTTTGTAAACTGACATTAAGAGAAGTAGCAAATACTTCAAGTCTTATTTAGCTGAAATATTTGTATCAAATTCACTCAGGAGAGTTGTAATCACTGTGGCACACACAGAGTTAGTACTAGTATGAATTCTAATCTTGCCTTCAAATTCTCAATCTTTGCCCCAGCATCATAGTTCAATTCTGTTCGGACCATTGATTTTCACTTTCACCTCAGCTCTATTCTCGGACTTCATATACTGAGCTTGGCATAAGAAGAAAACGCATTCATCCTTGAGTTCCTGAATGAGTGCCAAGATAACGCTGTGATACAGGGGGTGTGAAAGTGTGTTTGTGTAATACATACACTGCTTATCAGGGAACATTAACTTGAGATAGAATTGAGAGTGGCGATTATATACCACTAATTTATAGAAGAAGAAACTTTACAGAGATAGTTTATGCATACACCCTAGTCCTGTATTTCACAGAGATTTTGTAATATACCTAAAATATTTTTAATTTCCTGGATTTGTAAGTATTTAATAATTTGATTATTTTAAAGGTTTGCTAATCTTCATGGTCCTTAACTGATTTAAAAAAAAAAACAACACAAACCACAACAAACATATTTGAGTGTACCATCCATTATACTTTTTTTTGAGTGTTCAGTCATCTGGAAACAGTAGTGCTAAAATGGAGAAAATACCCAATTCTCTAACCTTCTGTAATGTCAGAAGGAAGGGAGGAGGCTGGTGATTTGAGAGAGAGTTGTTATAAGTGTTAGGCCAGTCATGGGTTGTTTTGTCTTGACTATGAATCTTAAGCAAAGAAAAATCATGCCAATCTCCCTATAATATTTCTTTGGAGCATATATGAATTTCATTCTTAAGCAAACAATTTTGGTGTTGAGAGTTAATGTTTATTGAATAAAACACCAAAAGAAAAGCAGTGTGATGATGAGTAGAGTTATTTAACAATTTTTAATTTACACTTAATAAACACAGTGTTTTGCTAGATAGGGTTTTCACTTACAGCAATCAGTTCCTAATTTCTCTTGCCTTGTCTGCCTAGTGTCGTAGTAGGAATATAGTTTGCTTAGAGCGTAATTGCTTGTCTGTCTAAGCCCAGGACAGGAACATGAGAGAGATGCAGTCTCTCTCGTGGGATAATAATGCTGGCTGTATTATTCTTCAGCACTTCTGCCAGTTTGCTCATTGAGGAATATTGTTAGTGCTCCCATTTCCTGCCTTGTGGCTTGGTGCCTTGGTATAAACTAACAGAAGATGTAGCTTGCTGCTTATAGGAATAACTTGAGTGGGGGAAGGCTGCGAGATGAATTTGTTAGGGTGTCCATACACAGTAGTACGTGTACTTTGAGCTGAGTGAAGTGTTGATAGCTGATACAGTGATTGTTGAGTATGTTTGTTCTCTAAATGCATGGGAAAATGCAAAACCTCTATGAACAGATGTCCGAGTTTGAGATTAACAGGCTGCCTTAAAAAAAAATATAAAAAGGTGAGACTTTCCTAATGTCTTTCAGACCAGTAATTAATTATTTAAATAATCCCTAAAAAACCCTAATAATTGACATTAAGAAATAATAAAATTATTTAGAAGATGCCAAGTGTAATGAGACTATACCATATATCAAGCAATAGAAGATTCAGTAGATGCTTCCTTTTGATTTAACAGCTCTTCATTGTTTTCAAGTTTAATGTAATTTGAATTATCTATTTATCAACATTCTGTGTTGCATTTGCAGATTGAATAAAGGTGAATGTGTGAAAAAACAATGTATTTCAAACTAAATAGTATTTTGAGGGTAGAAGACAAAGAAAGGGTAAAAAAAATAAAATTAAATATGTAAATGTATTTTTCCTGCCACTTTTGACAGCTTGAATGCATCTCTCCTCAGCTCAACTAGGTAGAGAAAAGCATCCTTTTCTCATTCAGACAGATTCTACTTCTCTGCACTTTTTTGTCAGCCCATGGTGTCTCATTGAACACTTTTTTTGCCGGTACCACTGAGTTTTAAGATAGTCTGTGAGTATGAAGAACAAAACATTCAATATGAGATTAAGATGGACAATGGATGTTTTTCCTGTCCCTTTTACTTCCTCAGAAAAGAATTTTTTTCCTCACTTGGTGTTTTTCAGTTGTTAGGGAAAATGTTGGGAAAGGTATTTCAATTTTGACTTTGCTTACCTCAGTAGGCAGTGTAAACTGCATCAGTATCAGTTTTCGCTTTTAATTACTGATTTAGCAACTAGTTAGCTATAGAGAAGGGAGCAGGTTCTGGGGGAGAAGAGACAGAGACCCATTCCTTAACAGCTGGTGATAGACTAGAGAATGCAGAGTATAGGAGACCAATGCACAGCCCAATTCCAGCAGAGACTTGAAACTAATTTTTCAGTGTCCTAGGTGAGTGCCCTATCTTAGGACCATATTCAGCATATGTGTCTTTTCATGATTTTTATCAGAAATTCCATTCTGAACCCTTCAAACATTTTCCAGTCAAAAATTTTAATATGATACTCTGGATAAGTCTAATGAATGTATGTTCTCTAAATTAAAAACATCACTTCAAATTCCCCAAACTCATCTAAACTTCTTTCCTTGTAGTGCCAAAGTGTCTTTTACATGAAAGCAAAATCCATGTGGAAAAAAAGATGTCAGTCGATTGGTATCTGTCATTCTGAAGTTTTTTAAGAACTAGTTTTTAATTAATGCTGAAAACACAAGTCTGAGAAGTGAGTATTTTGGTATGGAAATTTCTCGGTGTAATGCTTGCCGGCAGCTCTCAACTGACTTTGCAGTTCAAATGCTTCACTGATACTTGAGAGTCTCCAAGGCATCTTCAGATTTATGATACTAAATATGAAGTTACTGCTGTGGTGGTATCAATTACTTTCAGAACTTCATTGCTTCAGAACATACCAGCATGAATGCTTCTAGGGTGCTAGAATCTTCCTTGATATGAGGATGTTTAATTCTCCAGAGTAAGATATGTATATAGTTTCTTTTCCATACTGTCTATTCAGTCTTGAGCAAATTTTTCTTTTAAGGGAGTTTCTGAATGTTATTCACAATGAATAGCTTTAATACTCAGGAAGCTAATTGCTTGGATACTTCTTTCTAGGTAATGGGAAAAAATATGTTTTCATAGGAAACTGCTTCACCGTGTCCTTCTCGTGAAGGAGCCTAACTCTGCTTGAGGCAGGAGTCCTCACAGGGAGAGAAGACTGTCTCTGTTGACAGTAAAGAAAATTTCCCTTGAGAATGATTTCTTTCATTAAGGTTTTCAGGAACAAAAAGGGATGCTTTGAGGTTTCATGGGTGCCAGAAATTTAGGTGCAATTCTGTAGGAAGAAGAAATGACTTTGCATTTAGAGATTTGCTGCTGAATTGCTTTGCACTTCATCTGTAACAGTGAATGTAACATTGCATGGCTGGTTATTGTTTTCTGTATTGTGCTGCAACAAATTTATCCTGTCTTTGTCCAAAAATTAGACAAAAAATGGTACATGAATTTCACTGAATCAGACCATTAGTTTCCTGTTGTTGTTTTTTTTTTTTTTATTTTTGATGACTGATTCACAGAATATTGAGTAACAGAAACTTTCATGCCAATAGTTGGGGTTTTTTGTTCAGTTAAGTACAAAGCAAAAGCAAGGACAAAAAGGAATCCCCAAGATTTGGGATCTTGGTAGTTTACACTATAAAAATTATATGTTAACTTAAAAAGTTTATCATTATCCTGGAATCGTTCCATTTTCATCATGTATAAAGTAGTATTGATGACAAGCCTTCATATGGTTTCCCTCTTAATAACCTTGAAGATTGTCTACCTCTAATTCTGAACAGATTTAAGCATTCTTCTCTTTATTTAAGTGTATAAATCTCATGCTTGCTGACATAGGGCAGTCTTGTAATCCTTAACTCGCTACTTAAATTTTCATTCTTGAATTAGCATAGTTAATAGAATTTCTACAAGTTTGAAATATGTAGTGGTCCTCTTGAAGGAGGAAAAATAGTTATCCTATTAATAGGTGGTGTTAAAAATACTGGTCTTGTTCACAGTGCTTGCATGGGCTCCATTCTTTGAAGTTGTATTCTCACAGGGTTTGGGAATAAAATGAGAAGAGAATGGACACTGGCATTATTTATATTTTCAGTTCTTAATGTTTGTTGTACGAAAGAAGTACTTGTATGATCTTGACAGAAGCTGGTTTTCTAAAAGTAACAAATTTCATTTTTTCATTCTGCAGAGGCAATGTTCTTTAGAGCTCTGTTTGTTGTAAATGTCACCTTTCCTCCTTATGCCTCGTGAGATTCTGACCATTAACACAGAAATTTCATTCTTATCTCCAAGATAACAAGGAATTTGGGGAAATGAAAATGATGTAACAAATCAGTTCTAGAATAAAAAGACAGATTGTTAGGTCTCTGAAAATCTGAACTTACATGGCAAGAGAACGCAGTTGTAAATTGATATACTTCTCAAAAACGGATGTACTTCTCAAAAAGTATCTTGTGAAATTTTGCATCACCTGCTGCAGTGGGTAGGAGAACAAAATCTAAGACTAACACTACTGCTTTCTCTTGGTTGGTACCTGACATCTCAGGTTTTTATTAATGGTACTCATTCTCCTTCATCAGTCCTTCAAAATTACTACTGTTCCCCTGTCCTCAGTTGACTTTGCCTAAGCACCTGGTGACTGAGAATACAGATTCTTTCTTTCTTTTTTTTTGGGGGGGGTGGTGGTGGAGGTGTTGGGGGTTTTTTGTTTTTGGTTTTTTTTTTTAATAAATATTCCAACAGGAATTTCTCTGAAAGTTGCCAGACTTCTGATCTTCATGTGTGGACTGCATATATCACTGTTGACAGTGATATATCTGATACATCTAAGAAGCGTGATTATTCCAGAAAGTAGTTGCTCCTTACTGTATGACCATACCTGGAGGAAAATATTTGGAAGTATTAGCTTTGTTAGAACTGTGCTTTTGAAAAAGACTGATTTTTGAAAAGCAGAGTAGCAAGAGACATGGCTGTGCTTGCTTACTTCTGACTTAGGTCATCAATAAGGAAAATAGTATTACCTTAATGTTAGAGATCCATATTTCTATGCTTTCAGTTTATGCATAACTGGTCTTATGCATCAAAAGCCACAAAATGTTAAAGACCAGATTAGCCAGCTACGTATACAGATGGATTAAATTTGTTTCTCAGTGGCCTTCCTCTTGCAGTTGAAGAACACTGCGTATGCAGTTGTGAATGTCCCTTGCAGGCCATTTCTGACAGAAGGTTCTACTGTTACGTCCAGAAAAGTTCCTGATCCTCTCTTTCATATACGCAAAGTAATACAGTATATCAAAATAAACTGGGTTGAATGCAATATTAAACTGTGCTCTTGTTAGAGGTCCTTGTTTAGTATCAATGCTTTGGTTTATTTTATCTCAACTATACTGTGCCAAAGAATCGTCACATAAAAATGGCATCTTTTAGTAAATATGATTTGGATATGGTTCATTTCTATGATTTGCTTCAGTGGATTTAGTGTATGAAGAATCAAGCCTCCATCTTGTTACATCCCCTTATTTACCTAACTTGCATTCATAGGTCATACATAAGCTTGAGAAGGAGAGCCCGTTTATAGTTAAAGTTTAATCACTCTGATTATATTGAATGAGCAGTAGTACTGTGATAGATAGTGGTCCTTAGATTTAATTACAACATATCTGTAAACATAGCATTTAGTCCATTTTCTTCTGGATTCTTAGATACATGAGTAGGAGGCATGTATGTGAAGTCTCCCAAATTGGTAACCTCTTATCACGATTGCTATTGCTTTTGTTATCTAAAATGTAATTAAAATACTGTAGTTTGACTATGCTGTTCTGAGTTCTAATCTACTTAAAGGAAGAGAAATGGCAGCTTTAGCCATAGTATCTTGCCAAGATTTGTACTCCCACTTTGCTAATTCACACCCTTTTACCTAACTGGCTTTAAAAAACACTTCAACTGATTTCTTTCGTTAACTTACCACCCTTCAAAATCAGAATGAAAAGTTTAATGGCCTAAATACAGTGCAGTCCTATTTGAAAAGCCTGATTTATCTTCTGTGGTTCCTTTTTTTTTTATATATATATATGTCTGCACACTAGTATTTCCTTGTTATGTCCTTGGTATTTCATAGTTGTCCTTTTTAAGCACCGAAGCAATTAGTTTTGAGAAGGCTGATTCTTCAGGGTCCAGTGCTTTCCTGCCTTTCATTCACTGAAGCTGTACATTTTAATGAAGTTGTTTCATCTGTGTTGCCAAACACTAGAATTTTGCTGCTTCAATTCTAATTATCTCTGCTGGCAAATGCTATGTTTTATTAAAGCTGTCAAGTGCACTGTTCATTAAATGTCCACAGTCTGTAGTGCTGTGCACACAAATTAGATCAGCTCTGCTCCTTGATAGCCTATGAAGAAGTGAAACATTTTTATAGAAACCTCTAAAATTGAGTCGAATAGCAATCAGTGATGACTTAGATAAGTAAAGCATACCTGTAGCTTCTTGAAACCTAGTATCTTGTCAAAAAGCATCTGATACATATGTTAAAACTCTAGTAGTACAGCTGAGTATACTGTTCGTAAGATTATTTTGTTCATTAAGAGAATATTTTCCTTCCTCAAGATATCTACATTACGTCTTGAATTCTAGTTTATATGTGTTTAGGGTAAGATAAGTTTTGTTACATAAGCTTTGCTATAAGTAAAAGCATCAGTGCTAGTCTTTAAGTAGAGGGTTGTATAGTATAATGAGTCTTCATCAAAAGCAAAGATGGCTTCATTTTAATGTTACTAAACTGGTGAATGCAAAAGATTGCTATTGTAAGGAACCACCAGCTTCTCCTGTAAATGCATATCTCAAGGGAATTTTACTAGAAGATGTTTACTTCAAATATATGGAGCAGTAATAGAAATGTTGTACTCGCAAAGAAAATATTTGAGTTAGCTCTCATTTTGGTGCTTGTGGAACCTTTTTGCTTTTATTAATTTTATATTCTCAGGGCATGTATCGCCTTCAATAACACAAATAGTCATCCTTACTACTTAATGTATTGTTTTCTAAATGTTCTTTAGGAGAATTAATATGATATTGTGATGATAAACTACCAGATAAACACGTTGTTGATCTTTTGAAAAAAATGTTTTTCTTACCCTTCAGCTATCTGTAGGAAATACCTTCAAATTTACTTTTAGTACCATGGCTTTATGGTATCTCTTTTCTGTATTGGTTACCTTATCTTTTGAAGAATGTGGTGTTTATACTTTCCAACATTGCTTTTAAATTTATCAGTCTGTATTTTAAACCTTCAGAGGAACAGATATTTATTGTACTCTTTATAGAATTCATAAATGACATCTCAAAGTGCTATGTAAAGTAAATGGAACTTTGGGGCTCTAGGATATAATTTAGGGTTTGGTAGGAAACTACAGTCCTTCAAAAGTCTGGGAGCCACACTTCCTTGTCTCTTTGCCTTATGATCCAGCTTAAAGTGGTCTAGTACAAATAGAAAATTCATACAGCCTGAAGTTGAATAGGTGGCTCTGTATGTTTGTGTATTTCTTCATCTATTAATGTATTATGCCATATCATGTATATTACAGGAAATAATAGCATTTAATTTTAGGTTTTGCATGCAGAAACAGAAATAGTGCTCTCAAAGCAACCGTCTGAGCCTCTGCCTGTCAAAATCTTTCCTTCAGTAGTTAAATGTTGAAAGGAAAACATTTGGTCTTCACATAGCGTGACCTGTTATACCACTGTAACAGAGGACTTTCTGAAGTGACATTGAAGATGCATTTCACAGTGTCCTGAATTTTATTAGACTAGTCAAAAAATAAAAATCAGGAGTGTCTCACTTGAGAATTTCTTGCAACCAGTTATATGATGTTTCCAGGCAGGGATTCAAATAGTGTGGCTTATCCTAAATGTAGTGCTGATGACTTAGCCCTGGCCCAGCCAAAAAAGTGGCTTATATACTAGAGATATCACTCTGAATGGCATTCATAGGTTGACTTGAAGCTGATTCTTGGAAGAATAGTAAAATACGTTCTTTGTTATTGCTGCTGGCTAACAGTCAAGCAGCCTAATTCTGCACCAGATATGTTATTTAGATGATCAATGAGATTACCTCAAAGTAGGACAGATTGCTGCTGCTGTTTTCAAGCAGACATCTGAGACAGAAGGTCATAAATACCTGAGCAAAGAATTGTAGAAAATAAACTGTTCTTGGCCACCAGTGCTTATGTCCTAAAGGAACATTCAGGGAGAATGTTTGTTTGACTGTATTCAAGGGCTGAAGTAATTTTTGTCATCACTGGTCAACTTCAGACCAATAAATTTAACTTTTTTCAAAGGCCTACTGTCAGACAGGAGATGGATCAGAATAGATGACATTTTCTGTGGCAGTGAATTAGTTGAGTGATAACAATATATTGAAAGATTTGATGGGAAAGGGAAGCGTGGAAGTTACCTAGGTGCATGTGAAAAGTCTACTATATGTGAAATATGACAGTTTTTTCCTGATGTTGTTATTTTCACTTTGGATGTATGTTTCTATTTGGCTTTGAGTCTGAAAAATAGGGCAAAATATTTCCTGAACCTTCTAGGGAGATTTTAAATTTATTCAGGCTTATATTTATATCTAGACTCAGATTTGGAAAAACTTGTCCTATTTTGGTTTCGTGGAAGTTGCCCGAGTTATTACTGTCACTAGCATGAATAAATAAATGTTTTGATTGCACTGCCTTATCCACCCTTTTCAGGTTGCGTGTGCAAGTGTGTTAACGATGATAGAGGAAAGTAAATTTCTTTATAAACCCTGATGCCTTCCTCTTATCAATATAGTCTCAGAAAACTGTGAAAGATCACTGAAGCAATCAAGCATAGGAAAGACATGTGATGCAATTCAGTACAGAAATAGTCTTTAATGTGCATGTGAAATCAATTTTATACTTATGAATGTATACAAACAAAAAAACCCAAATAGATTTTATGACTTACTGTGGGTTATCAAGCTGAAACTGAAAAGAGTAAAATTAATACCATTAATAAAAGAAATAGCATACAAAGGGAAATGTTTCTGGTTCTAAATATATATAGATTAAGTTGATAAAGTTCTATGCTATTTTTAAAAGTCCTAAAATCTTAGACCTCACTAGGAACTCTTTCAGTTCAAAACAACATGGGAGGAGTTTTGGTCCAAGATTTTAGATTTGGCTCCCTGAAATTGATATTCTCTACTAAGATATTTGGCTGGTTTTCTAGTGTTTTAGATGCTGAACTTCAAGGGATTGAGAGATTATTGCTTTTGTATTACTATATTTTGGGAAGGGAATACATTTTGGGAAAGGAAAAGTTAGTAGTTTTGCTACTAACCTTGCAAAAGGAAAACTAGATTATTTTTATTTTGTTTTTTTTGTTTTTACAGGAACACCAAGACAGTATACTTGGGAATACAATGCAAACTGTAATCGCCTTACTGAATAACATGGTTGCTAACAAAAGCACAAACATGATGTTACTCTTTGAAGAAGGTATGTTGACTTTATCTTTAGTTTTTCTCCTTACTATAGATGTTTCCCAGTCTGTTGTAATATCTGGCACTGTGTGAAACTGTGCACTTGTATGTATTAATATTCTATAGTGACTGTTAGATAATCACATTGTAGCTGACTGGTAGTCCTCATCACTTCATCTACCTCCCTTACCGATTTGATTATAAACTTAACTTTTAGAAAGTGTTCCTCCAAGAAAATGTGGTTACAAAAGGATTACTGACTGAAAGTTACATTATACCTATGAAGGATGGCTTTGAAAAGGAGTGGACTAGAGCTCTGACCATAACAGTGCAGAGTGCAGGCAGAGAGCGCCTCTGCAAGTTCTTCCTTTTCTGACTGCTCAAACCTATGGAACGATAAGTTGTACGATATTTCTGCACTTTTGAAAAAAATATCTTCTGTTCTACTCCAGTGAGGTAGACTAATGGGGTGGTGCCCAAACTGACTATGAAGTCTTATTGGTGTTTTATTATTGAAGCTCCTTTTATTTAGAAATTGGTTCTGGTTTACAAAATGAAGAGAAAGTTTCTGCTGTTGGAAATCTATATAAGTTTAAAAATTTGTTTAGAAATATACACATTGATAGCGTTACTTTTGTTTATCGTTAATGAGCGAGTCACATCAAGTAATACATAGCTACACTACTGTTTGTATAGAATACATCAAAGATGTAGACTACTAGCATAGCAGTATATAGCATACTCCAGAAGGAAAAGGAGTAAATTTGCATAGAGAGACAGTGAAGGGACAGCTAAGTCTCTTATGAAGCCAAGAGTTGAGAGAAAACCATTTAAAAGTCTCTAGGAAGAGATTGGATGGGGTGTGAGGGCGATACTTCATTGGAGTGGAGCTTTTCTGTAGTCGTCACATCAGGAAAGGAGCCAGATGAGACATAGTATGATTAATGGTTTAAGTATAAACGCTGATGGTGATGAGCAAATTTGAAGAATTGGATCTGCCTTAGATAAGCAATTAAAAAAAAAAAAAAAAAAACCACAAAACCAGAAGACATATCAGCCTAAAACTCCATCAAGGTGGGTAGCAGTGTTCACACCCTCATTTTTGCAGATCCACTCTGAAGTCAGTGGTGTGAGAATAGGGCCAGAATAAAAGAAAGAAGAGGAAAATATGACTGAATTGGAGAGGGATGGTTAATAGGGTTCTGATTCTTTGGTTATTTCTCAGCAAAATGCCTATCACACTTTTAACTGCTTGGAGTTCTTGGGGCTTTAATGTATGTGCTGCTTTTACTACCTTTGGGCACATCCACTCTGTCGGGCAAAACCCTAAGCTAGCACTGACCAGAGCTGCATCAAGGTAACTTGTTAAAACTGCACAGTGATCTGCAAAGACCATAAGCTCAAGTCCCACAGGCGCTGTAACCATGTAATTGGCATGCCTTAGTCAAAGTAATATGCTCTGCCTTTCTGCATGGCAAATTAGGTATAAAATGGCAAAACTGCATTCATTCCCTAAATATCGACTCTGTATTGTCTCACAGAGCATATTCCCATGAACTTTTTATGTTGAACTGTCAGTGCTCTTTCACTTCTCATCTGCTCCAGAAATAAAATGCATCTTTTCCATCATGCTAGTTTCCAAATTAAGGAAGTGGGATAGAAACATTCCTAAAGTCTTTTATCTTTTCCTTGTGCTATGTCATAAATGACTCCAGAAATATTTTCAGACTATTAGTGATTGGATAACACTAACTTGGGCTCATTGAACTTCAGCAGCCTGACTAGGAAAAACAGCACAGCAGACAAAAATAATTTCTCTCAATTAAAACGTCCCCATCTTCTCTCATCCCTTTTCCCCATTGGTTAGTCTTCAGAGTACTGAAAACCTGGATTTTGTCCTGTGCTTTATTGGTTAAGGGACTAATTGTTGAGTAAAGAACTTCGGAAATTTGGTTTGCAAGAATGTTATATGAAGATACTGATCTTGTAATTGTAGACTGTAAGATTTTCTTTGAATGAAAAAGGGAGAAAAGTTATTCCGTACAAACTGGAGGGCTTTTTGTCCTTTTCGTTACCAACTGTAAATATATAGTGTTCACTACAGGAAAAAACGTTAAACTCCTCTGCCACTATCTTTGATACTCAACTTGTAATTTTTGAATATTTTTTGTGTGAGGGAGAAGAACATGATCTAGTAAAACGGAGACTAAGCTCCCTCTTGCAGAAAAGGATCCTGGAGTCCAAATAGAAAAGTTGAACATGAGTCAGCAGCGTGCTCCTGCAGCAATAAAGGCAAAAGAGGGCTGTGATAAGAAAGAATAACTGGAAGGTTGAAGAAAGTGATTATTCTCCTCTATTTGGTACTCATGAGACTTCATCTAGCGTTTTCACAGCGTTTAGTTTTGAGTTCCAAACTATAAGACAGACATTGACAGCCCAGGAACAAGTCTAGAGGAGGGCAACCAAGATGTTTAGGAGGAGTGGACTACATGGTGTGTGTATTTCCAGACTCTGCCTGTACTATTACATGAATTTATTCTCTCCCAAGTGCAGAACTTTCTGTTTGCCTTTGTTAAACTTGAAGAGGTTTCTGGCAGCCCATTTTTTGAGCTTTTCATCTTCTTGAGCTCTTCCTGAATGTTAGCTCAGCCCTTCATCACATGAACTGCTTCCCTCATTTCAATGTCATCTGCAAACTTGCTGAAGGTGTATGTTATTCCATCCTATTAACACTGTGTCCACGCTGTTAATGAAGGCATTCAACATTCATGAGCTCTTCTGCTGTCTTGAAAAAAAAAACCAAAACTGAAGATAGAGTATTATAGGTCATCAATTTCCCTTATTTCCCCATTATGGTGTGATACTGTATGCATGAAATTTTAGAAGTTAAAAACCCTAAATACTTGCTAAACGTTACAAGGAACTCAGGTTAGGGGGTCAGTCCTGTCAAGTTTTGCTGTTTCCAAGAGTCTATATGTTAGCAATGAGGATTTCTTTATGATTCTGTGTATGCCTTTCTTCACCTGCCAAGAAGCAGTATTTTTGACGACTGATCATTCAGAGACCCTCGTCACTATTTCCTTTTGTGCCTGTTAGCCTTCAGAACTCTCTCCTGCTCCAAAGAGTTGTATTAGGTGATAGAGATTTTTTTTTAATGGTTTGCAGCATACCTGTTGAACTTTCCCCTTTCTCAAGGAAATCTTGATGATGACACTTGCTTCATTACTACTTCTGTGATTTCACATTAATAACAATGATACGGTTGTACATTTCAGCAACTTGCATACAGAGTGGATTGCCTAGCATTAATTTCTCTCTCCCCTGAACTGTGTCCTTTTGTGTGACAATAGATCAGATATGTAATGATAACCGCTTGTAATGTTTAAAGGTGAAATGGAAAATAACGTATGAAACTAGAGTCACAGAGGGAATTTAAAATGGCCTGTACTTGTGTTATCAGATATTAAACATTTGTTCTGTTAACATTAATGACAATTTCCACTTAATCAGAGGGGAATAATATGATTTGGCTTAATTACTGAGACTGGAATTCATTAAGGAGACTGGAATTAATATAGGGTCTCTTGTGATTAGTTAAGGTGAGATGCTAAAGAGCCAAGACAATAGTGGTCATGTTTAGCATGGTCTAGCATGTGAGACTTAATCTCTTTCCCTCTGTCTTGGCTTCTGTCTGTCAGTATCTTTCTTTCCTCCCTTTCCTCATCTTTTGAAATCATTGGACAATTTTAAGTTAACTTAAGAGAGCATAGAGGTCCAAATATACAAAGTATGTATTCATTCTATAATAATCAATATCTGAGGAAAGGAGAGAGACCCAAGTTAGTGCCATAGCTTAGGGAAAGGCTTATCAATTAAATGTTCCTGGCTAACGTACAGCAGAGTAGTGCAACACATGGCATGCACTATATATATATGTGTGTGTGTGTACTTAGGCATTTACAGAAAAAAAAGGAATTTTAATACCCGAAGTTTCCAAATCACAAAATTTTAAAAAACCCTAAGTTTGCAACCTATTTTCTTGGACCACCCCTATGGAAATCAGGTTGCAAAAAACCAAAAGATGTAATTTCAACTTCAGATAGGAACTAAAGAATGTAAATGTGAGAGGATCATCATTCTAGAACAGTTTTCCTTCTTCTATCATACAATTATGACATGATCAAAGTGGACCTAACTAGTTTGAGTTTATATCCTGGATTATAATAGTTCTTACTGATGGAGGTGAAACTTTCTCATCTGTGAATTCTATTTCCGTTAGCATTTATTAAATTAAATTACAAAGTGTAGTACTTACACTCTTATATGGTATCCTGAGGTCTACTAATAGGCCTGTAAAGATCTATTGATTAGTATATCCCCCCTGGTCTTTTCTGTATTCACTTCCCATTTGCTTTTTAGGATATCTGTGGTCTTTTAGGATATCTGTTTTAGGTTTGTAACCACTGAGTTCAAGTGTATGTTGGTCAATGCCTGAGAAGGGTACCTATGTAAAGAACCCACAGGATCAGTCAGTGCATGGGAGCAACTGCCACCATAGCACATGCTTCTAGTTGGGTGGCATAGGACAAAGCAGTGCCAAGGTTTCGGAAATAGGGAAGGGGGTCAGTGACAAGGATGGTGACTTATTACCTTGGAGGTAGGCAGGGATATAGGATGCAAATGCGTAGCAAATGGGGTATTGTTAGTTCTACTGGTCATGAAACAACTAGCTATATATTACTTTGCGCTTGTCATATTGAAACGGTTAATATTTGTTGACTATAAAGTGAACACCCGGTTCTAGATGCTAGAGTTATCAGCTCTTAAGCAGGAATAATAGAGAACAATAAACCAATAACAATAAAAATACCTTTGGAGTTATGTAAAAATGCAACAGCTATTAGTAGTACATGGTACTTCAAGCA
Source organism: Phaethon aethereus (assembly GCF_964289735.1). Lineage (NCBI taxonomy): Eukaryota > Metazoa > Chordata > Aves > Phaethontiformes > Phaethontidae > Phaethon > Phaethon aethereus. Next base: position 121,873,879 of record NC_138582.1, on the reverse strand, counting down.
GTTTGTGTAAAAACCGAAGTTCCTAAGGAAGGACCTTTGGTGGAAATGTAGAATGTCAGCTACAACAGTTGTTATATTCGGTATCAATTAAGGAAGCATGCTAGGTCCTTAAAGCAGGGACAACTATTAAAAAGGAAGAAATCTGCAATAAACTTTGTAGTCAGATCATCGTAAGTCATTTGCACCTCATGAAAGAAAGATCAACCTTCATGGGTGAGGTGTCCTTATTCATCTTGTGGTCCACTGCTTTGACTTTTAGTCAAATGTCAAGAGATTAATGAGATTTCAAATGTCTTTGTGTGTCATATTGTTAAAGTCGGTTAAATATTGCATATTCAAAAAGTGGCACTCATGAGACCAACATCCAACTTTAACCTTTTTCTTGAAGAAAAAAAAAAAAAGAAAAAAAAAAAGGAAAAAAAGTGTGTCAGTCTTTTACGTACACGGATCTTTAATGTGATGATGGTTAAGTAACAATGAATTCTGAGCTCGCTATGTAGACCCCAAGGGTTTCTAACTTACCTAAATCTTTGGAGGATATTCTTCTACCTTTCACTTCCTCCCTGATAATTGTATTTCAGTTTCAGTCTCCAAAGTCATTTGATTATGCTGCCCATAGCAAACTTTTCAAGAAGAGCTTCTAGCTTCCTAGCCAGCTCTCTCTCACCTGCTAAATTGTCAGTGTTCATGAAATTAGGCAGTAGACTGTACTAACTTGGCAACTCAGATGTTCCTGCCATACCCACCTATGCAGTAGTCTGAATTACTGTACAACACTGAGAAGGAGTTGGTGTGACGTTGCATGGGACTTTGATTTTTAGGAATACAAGTGAGTTGTTGGAGTAGCTGGCTTCAAAGTTGCAGGATTTTCTTCCAAGATGGGTGAAACTAACTCGACAGCGATTAAGAGGAGGACCATGGATTAGTTATACAGGAGAAGTCTACTTGCAAGGGACAGGCAGTAGTTATAAAATCTTACAGAATACATTACTTAAACTAATATGCCCTTAAAAAACAAACGTCCCTCCTCCAAACCAGCCAACATCCCCCCCCCAAAATAACCCCAAAACCACAGACTTTGTGAAGAAATCAGGCACACATTCAGACTGGTTCTGAAGCCATTTGCTCATTCCTTACTAACCCCTATTTATTCCTAGGAGGCAGGAGTTTTCTGCAAAACCTTTATAGGATATAATATAGAAATATTTGTTCAGTCACTGAAGATAGTGTGTTGTTTCATGTCTATACTTCATACCTGCTTATTGTATAGCACCCTAAGCAAATATAAAGCTTAGTTCATATGCAACGTATAGTAGTTCTAGATGGAAAGATTGGTAAGGAGAATAAGTTAGGGAAATTGATATGAGTGAGAACCTAAAACCAATTTTTCTGTGTTTAATCAACATTTAGAAGCAAAATGCTCTCAAATAAATGTGAAGTAAAAAATTATTTTAAAATACAGAAAATAAATGCAGACAGATTTGTATCGTCCTGTCTGAGCAGTTGCAGATGTTGCTTCTGTATCATTTGGATGTGACAGGGAAAGCCCCTCACTTAGGAGGTGTACACCTTACAGCCTCTGCCGTGCAGGACGTAAGCCTTTCACAGCTCCCTGCAGTACTGTAGCAGTCAGTTCAGCTCTTGAGTACAGAGATGTCTCTGTGAACATCTAAAGGTAGTAGTCGTGTGTCACTATGTTCGTTTGAGCTACAGCTTATATGAGAAGTCAGTGGTGGTTGAGCCTGAAGAAGTATCTTCTATGATGTTAGGAAGTTCAGAATGTTTTTTAACAGTATTCAGACATGTTTTTCTGACCCAAAATGACAGTCACTCAGGTGGAAGTGTATATCATTGCATGGGTAAACTTAGAAGCCTGGTATCATAAAGGATAAGTGGGAATCATGTCAAAATGGCATGGTAGTAGAGAAGTCTTTGAGGAAAAAATAACCTGTGTCATCCTGTGATATTCAACAATACAGCCAGCTGAAAAGGATGAAAATAGAAACGGTAATTGCTCTGAGAAACAGTTATGCCATTCAAGTAGAACCAAGCCTGTTGTTGTTGAAAGCCATACCCATAAGGCGCAAAATGTCACAGCACGCTTGCTAAGACTTCAAAGGATAAAATAAGTTAATAAAGGCTCAACAAGTTGTTACATCTTGTCTCACTGTGCTGTGAACGGGGACTGGCCTTTTCTGTGGCTGGACTAGGCTTCCTGACGCTATTCCTGTGGGCAGCCAAGCAGATCATCTTGCAGCATTGCTGCCTGATTAAACTAACCAAGATATCTCATTTTAACACCTAATTGATGGAAGAGAAAGGAGTAATAACAAAAAATGTTCCAAATCTTTTCATTCCATCATATCCTACTCTGAGAGGCCCTATGCAGAAAACCGATGATATAACTGATCAGCTTAGTTTAATGGTGGGAAGTTTGTTCAATAAATATAGCAATTTCAAAACTTAGACTGTCTTTATATATTTCTAATATACCAACCATAATAGACATTTTTTTATGCCTATCCAATTCCTAGACAAAACTAAGACTTAGGGTTTTGGCTGAATGATTATGCTGACTGATAATCTTCGGAAGCAGAAAACTCATTTGAAAAATAAAATTTTTAAGTTAAAATGTAAGGCATCAATTTTCCATCTGAGGATGTGGATATCTGAAGGTTTTCTGATGACAAGTTCCAGATTGTGAAAAAGGAGAAAGTCTTCAAAGCCGTATGCTCCTTCTCACCTGCTTAGCCGTACAAATGCTATTTTTTTCCTCCCCTCAAGGGATTGTCATCTTTGCATTCACTGTAGGTGCTGCTTTTCCTGAAGTCTAATTTAAGCATTATCATTAGACATTATGCTAGTACTCCCATGAAGTGCAAGTCAAATCATATATATTAGCACTAGTGGATTTGATCAGTTTTTGAGAGAAAATGAATAGTTAAAGAAAAGGTAAAAGTGTAGCTACCATATGAGCTGCAATTAAGTATTAATGACACAAACTATTTAAGTTGCTACAGATAATGAATTAAAATCTAATTATGATTATACCCTGTGTAGCTTGTCAGATATGATTAGTAAGCTAACAGATGATATTAAGGGATGAAGTTAAAAATGCATCTATATATTTGAAAAGAGACCCGGTTTGAATGCAGTTACTATACCATAGGTTGTAGAGCTATTACTTATTTTCTATTCTAGCTTTTAGAACAGTCTCAGTATGAAAGCAATATATCACTGCCTATATGAGGTAATATAAAGTTGCAAACTGACAAAGTACTATACACAAAATTAAACTACATCAATCATTACTCTGTCACAGTGGTCTTCTTCAGATGCACTTATTTGATCCTACTGAAAGAAGTTTATTTTGTCAATTGCTAACAACAAGCACCAGTTTTATCAGGACCAGATCTATATAGTGGACAGATAAATGAAAACTGAGGTTTTTCACTGGTTTAAAGAATGGTTTGGGGTTTTTGTTTTAGATGTTTTCAATAGTTGTCATAGCTCCCAGACAGTCACATATTTTTATCTTTTAAATTATTTTCAGTGAATGTGTTCATCTCACAAAATAATATTTTTAAATTATTTGTGAACATTTAAACTTTAAAATAATTTTCTCTTTAATGCAGAAAGGGTATTATATCATAATGGAGAAATTAAAGTTATTTACATTTTTGAAGTCTTTTGAAAGTCTTTTCAATTTCTACACAATTTCTACACAAATACAAGGGTAGTAGTCTATATTACTTGAGACTTTTCCTGTGATGTTGTTGTTTTTCCACCTAAATATTTTTTATTTTTCTAATTTTACCAAAAATCTAGCGTTTATATGTACTCTTTATAATTTAATGTTTTCTTTTGCTATTCAGAATCTAATTTTATAAAATTCTTTAGCTTAGTTTTTCTAAACACTCTGAGTTATATTTTTATGTGCATTTCATATTTAAGAACTCATTTCTATAGGTAAATTTCTTTTGAAGTCTAAAGCCATAGATCCATGTCTACTTATGAGTTTTCCACCATCTAAAGGCAGTATATATTCAGGTGAGTGTGTTCTCTCTGAAGTTATTTAGGCAAGCTGCCACTCCTTAACTGGTAGCTTTTTCCTACAGCATTTGGTCAATGCCTTGTAGATTTGATATGGTAACTAATTATGCATATATTTGTATCCATGAGTATTTACATTTTTATAGCAATGTATCTGCACATAGTCAGTTTTTGCAAGTCAGCTCTTGGTGGAACCTGATTGTGCGGTTGAAACCCTTCAGCTGAGGGACAGTGGTTATTTAAGCTGCTCTGACAAAAAAGTAGATGCTCACCTGATAATACCATTTGATTTTTTTTTAAATACATTTCATAAATGTGGTACAAACTTGTCTATCCACTTCTAAAAAAAATTACTATTTGTCTCATTTTAGCTTAAGCTTTTTTCTAATTGGACCAAGATCTTATTTATGTAAGAAGGGTTTGTGAAGGCAAGTGTGTCAGCAAAGACATGTGCTTGAGCACATGTGGTGGATTTCAGATTTGTGTTTTAAGCAAATCAGTGTAACTTTTCATTTAAAGAGGCCCTAACTTGATAAACATTGGGGTTTTTTTCTTTCATAAATAGGATTTAAAGGTTTCCATGGGTATCTCCTCATTGTTACAAGATATTGCATCAACTGGCCGTTCCTTCTTTATGGTGGAGGAAAAAGATATGTCCTTCCCTTTGAATTTTTAAGATGAATAGGGGAAGAAATAGGATATCTTTATAAAGTCTAAAGCTCTTTTCTGTCTTTTAGGAGAGTGTAAAAACTGGGAATATTTTTTTTTTTTCCTCCTATAACGACCCACCTTTTGAAAAGATAAGGAAAAAAAGGGTGGAAACTTCTTGTTCACCTGCATCCATTTAGTTTCAACTTGTCTTATCTTTCCTGAGGGCCATTCTTTCTTTCCTTATCATATTGCAGGTTGCTTACTAAACACCTCTCATCCCTATTCCTGTGAGACTTGGCAAAAATCCGGTAACGTGTTGTTAATGGATTTATTCACACTTTTGAAAGATCGTATTTCCTAGATAACATGCCCAGATTGTGACATATAGCTTTTTAGCCCACAATACAGCCATGAAATATCACTTATTTCCCTGGATGGCAATAAAACTACTGCTGCTATATGTATTATATAAAGAGTCAAAAAACAGTAAAATTATCTATGATGGCTCAACAGTCTTTCCAATACACATTTTTTCTCAATAAACACAGACAGATATTGTATATTTTGATCCCACCACATGACATAGAATGACATGAAGCATGGGTTTATGCCATTATTTATCCTACAAGAAAAACACACTCGAACTGTTACTTACTATGCATTTTCTTGCAGAAATTACACTGAATGTTGTTGAGTTCAGAGAGCATGGGGTCAAACAGCAACACAGCAGATGAATTTAGAGGCAGCATTTTGTCTATACTGTGAGGAAAAGTCATAAGCAAGATAAGGAAAAGGCAGATACAATACCCAAAGGAACAGATTATCAAGGTGGGCTTAGGGGTTTTGACAGAAGATAGGGAAAGAACAGCATTGCTTGCTAGATTTTGCCTGCCTAGGCTGTGGGACAGGTAGTCACTCAGTCTGAGTCTGTGCATTGTGGGATCAGCCTGGATACAGAGATACTAAGTCTGGACTGAGTACAAAAACTAACTGGGGACTTTGCCTAACCCCCTGCAAGAAAATCTGTGTTCATGAAAGGTGTGTATACAGTCATGCTTGTAACCAGCTACAGTAACTCATCCAGAAGGCAGTAATTGACAACTCTTGGCAATAACCTCCTAATTCAGTTCCATCAAGCTGGCCAGTCTTGATGCTGCCTGTGATGCCCAGTCTCCCAGGCTGAATTGTAGCCCACTATCCCAGTTCAGTGCAGTATTTTGGCAGGCCAAATTGTGCAAAATGTTTGACCTTTACTTGTCATGAAATTCCTTGTCTTGAAAACGCAATTATACACATATCTCATTTCTGGTGTCTACTTGCTGCAGCTTCTCTCCAGTTCTCACATAATTTGTTGACATTCCAGTTTTGCAGATTGTAATTCCTGTGGTCTTCCCATCAGAGCTGCTTTATCTGGCATAGATCCAGATTCACTAGATCCAGACTTCACTTTTTGTAGCCTACTTCCAAAGTCCTTGTCCCGTAAAGCACAATCTTCATTAAGACTAGTCAGTTCTCTTTTTCTAAAAATGTTGATGAACAAAGGCAAAGGACAAGCCTAGTTCAAACAGAGCACCGCCAAAATTTTGAGCAGATCTCTGCTATTTATAGGTGGCAACTGCATGTTGGTTCCATGTGGGAAAGTGTGCACTGCTGTACTGAAACTCATTGGGCATCCCTAAAGCCGTTTAACATCGTAGCTTTCTCTCTGAACTAGAAAGAGTGTTTCTTCACATAAACAGAGGGAAGCCCTATCAAATATGCCCTGATGCCACCATCCTGTAGGATACCTCTTGCGATTGTGAATCCTAGATGTAAGCAGTGACCTGTATTGAATCTGTTGCAGAACATATTATCTTAGAAAATGCTGGGGATATTACTTCATTGTTTCAAGCTACTGTTAAATTTTATCATCCTTGATGTTTGTCTCTTCACTTGAGATAACATGGGGGAGGAACATACGAACATGGGCCCTTCATTGCAAGCTCCCCCTTCCCCCCCCCCCGCGTTTTTTATCTTATCAAACAAAAAGATTGAACTTAATTTCTTTGCCTGAACTTGCTTTCTAGAATCAGTGGTTTGGGCATAAGTAGGCTGGAAGAGAGAAAAAGGAAAATGTACCGTCATGGTTTAACCCCAGCTGGCAACTAAGCACAACACAGCCACTCACTTACTCTCCCTCCCGCCCTGGTGGAGGGGCAAAAGTGAGAAAGAAACTCGTGGGTTGAGATAAAAACAGTTTAAAAAGAGCTAAGAAGAGTAAAAACAAATCGTAAGGAAAAGGGGAAAAAAACAACAAGGCAAACCAAAGAGAGAGGAAAATAAAACCCAAGAAGGACAAGTGATGCAAATAAAAACGATTGCTCACCACCAACTAACTGATACCCAGCCAGTCCAGGAGCAGTGGCTCCCCTGCCAACCTTCCCTCCAGTTTTATTGTTGAGCATGATGTCATATGGTATGGAGTATCCCTTTGGCCTGTTGGGGTCAGCTGTCCCAACTGTGTCCCCTCCAAACTTTTTGTGTACCTCTAAACTACTCACTGGTGGGGCAGCCTGAGGAGTAGAAAAGGCCTTGGCGATGTGTAAGCATTGCTTAGCAGTAGTTAAAACGTCAGTGTGCTATCAGCACTATTTTCAGCACAAATCCAAAACATAGTCCCATAGAAGCTACTATGAAGAAACGTAACTACCCAGCCAGAACCAGTACACATATTAAACAGGACTTACATACTGAGTTTCTTTTGCTGTTCTCTTGCACGTCTTCACAGGTCAGCCACTTAACAAGAAAATCTTGGCTCTCTAAATCCCTTTTTTTTGTTCTCTGCTGGCCATCCCTCTTACTGTAGTCGTATCAATGTTCTTAACTTTTTCACCTCTTCAGAAATAAGTTGCCCTTGAGCAAAGTAGAATCCAGATTCTCAGTTAAAGCATCAGATCTGCAGCAGGATCAAGCTCAGCTTGTTGTTGGGAAGGGTGGTATAGTTCACTGTTTTTGTTTCAAAACAGGGTGGCTTGCGCCAAGATAGCCTAGTAGATGAAGCCATTCTGTGTGATGTCCTTCCAATGCTTATGCAGAAGTTTCCCCAAGAGTCTGAGTCAGTCTGTTACCATATACACAGGCTCCACTACTCCCAGCAACAGCTACCTGCATAGAAAATGTACAGGCTGTCCACAACCCATTGTCAGTAGGCCCATGCTGCTATTGTTTGGGTCCTGTTGAGATAGGGGAGGTGGGGTATGGAACACAGTATTCAAACACATGCAGGCTTACAGTTCTTTTCAGAGCCAGAACTGCCTCTTGATTAAATAAGCTGAGCTGTAGTACCAGCTGACTTAGCTCAGTGGGGTCATTTGAAGCCAAAATAGTTGGGATCAGGTAGCTGTGTTGACACAAAATGAAGGCTCTGTTGGTCTAGGTCATACTAATGATGAGGATTAGATAAGGCACTTTTGGTACACTCTGATGTATCACAGTGTGATGGGTTCCAGCTCAAAGATCCCAGTGGCAAGGTTGAAAATCATAGACAGGTCAAAGTAGAACAAGCATCCATGCAAACAAAACAAGACATATGCCTGAGCCACTTAATAAGAAGGATAATAACATCTGAGGTGAAAAGTCTGTGGTTAGATTTTAGAGATTTAATCAGATGTGGCATTATTGGTATGGCCAGATGATAGCAAATTAGAGAGTCTGCTGGTCAAAGTTATCCTAACATTGATTCGGAAAACAGTTGACCTAGCAGAGCGGGTTTAGGGCTACAGAATTTGATCTGGTCATAGCTGCAAAACCAGATTTACTATCATGTAACATCCTGACCTCAGTTTAAGCCCTTTAATCATGTAAGTGTAAATGATGGCTACCTTGGACAGTTGCAATTACCAGCTGTCAGCTTTCATTTCTGTTGTAAACTTAATTGATGAATAATGCAGGATGTTACAGGAAACTGTGGCATAGATTCAGTTTTGTTGTAATAACCAGCAGCAAATTCCGCTTAGTGGGTACTCTAGCCTTTGCTTTTGTTCTTTGGTCTAGTTGTAACAGTTGTAAAAGATAGTCACATGAAAATCCAAGTATTTGTACTCCTGTAAGTTTTCACCCTATGGAAGACTGATGTAAATAGACAAAGAGGAATAGGAATAAATATTTAATACCTTTTCTTACGGAGCATGACTTTTCAGTAGGGAAATATAGAGAGCTTTTAACCTTATTCTTTGCTGAATATATGTGGGAACAGTAGTCAACTGTGTTTTATTTCTGCAATTTAAAACTGAAAACTTCAGAGAATTTTCTGAAGCCAAGGTTCATTGGTCCTTATAACCCTCAGTCCAGGGACTCTTGAAGGCCTAGCTAGTGCAATTAGTGTTGGTAACGTTGTTCAAAGCTGTTGAATGCAGTCAATTTGTGACAACAGTTTAGGGCTGTATCTGCATTCTGAGGCTGTTCATAGCTGGTCTGTACAGGTTTTGTCAAAAAGACAGCTCTCAAAGTTTGAACGTGGTCTCCCAAGGATTTTGGTAGAAGCGAAATTTGATGCCAAAGCAGAAGCACATTTAAGATATTTGAAGTAGATAAACAGCATTTAATCTTGTGTGACAGGAAGTCTATTATTAAAATAGCAATCTCTTTAGAAGAATTCCTAGTTCTAAATTAAGCCCAGGGTATAAATTCCCCCTCTATTCTATCGCATGGTAATTGTTGCAGGCTTGATCTTTCTGAGCAGTATGTCAAAAGTCTTATTGAATCTTTACTGGCTCTGAATCTTGCTGAATGCAAAGAATTACTAATCTAACAAAAATAACAGATTTTAATCTAGTGAAGAACTTTTTGTCTACTTTTTGCCATTGATTTTAGGACTTTATAGCCTTAGTTTTTCTGAAAAAGATACACTATATATTAATTCACAACATGCAAGCAGAAGTTCTTTCATATAGCTGTGAAGCAAGAGCCGCTAATATCTCAGGCTAGTTTTAAAGGAGATTTTGAAGACTGAGTAAGGTGTCCTGTTAGATATTCTTGTTCCTCACACAGATCATTAAAAACTGCTCTCTGTAAAATCTTCTAAGCATCATCTAACTTCTGTCTGACAAAACGAAGAGATTTTATTTTAGTTGACATCTTGTAAGGGATGAAATAGGGTGTATCAGGATCTGACTTGAAGTATAGCATGCTGTAGAATTACTATACTTTATAAAATGGACTATGAGTGCTAATGTATCACTGACATATGGAGAAAAATATCTAACTGAAAAGCTGCTATAGAGTTTGCTTAATAACAGCAATAATAGTCAATCCAGACAACGTGATTTTATCTTATTACAGTCTTGCTTTTTTAATTTTTTTTTTTTTGCTGATGGAAGCTTGAGCTTGCAAGTACTGCAAAATTGACATATTGAAAGACTGTATTAACAAAAGTGCTTAAATCCATATGAAAAGAATGCAAGTTAGGTGTTGAATATATGCACAATTAGGAACAGAAATATTTGAAATGTATACCCTGTGAAGTCACTCTATTACCTCCACCTCCATCCCTCCCCAGGTCTTCCAGCTAGAAGGGTCATTTGAGTGTGTGAATCTGCTTCGAGCAAAATTAGATGGGTTAATGCAGGCTGCCTGTTTGAACAGTTTAAAGCAGCGTAGCCTGGCTTGTCAGGGGAGACTAGGGAGTACTCCCATCCTTTCTGTTCACACATGAACACTCACGCACAATTTTAGGGGTAATAACCTCCAACAATTGATCACTAGCAAACAGCTGGGAAGGACTAGCGTTTGCCATCGACAAAGCTGTTTACAAAATGAATGTCTGTCAGGCAACCTTAGCGTTACACTCTACTGTATTGTCAGTTACCTCTTGGGATGATAGCATTCGGTTTTACATGCATCAAGGGCCTTATGCTCCCCTACTAACAAAAAAGCAGCCTATTTGTGATGTACGTAACATGTGCATTAGTGACAGAACTGGCAGCAAACAATATGACTCTGCTGGGTACTAAATTTCATCTCTGGAGAGCAAAAGTTTAATCTGAATAATAAATTAAAAAGAAATGTTTCTTGTATGGACAGTCCCACAAGCTGCCTGATATGAGCATTTAAAGATTGTGTGTACATCTTCAGTGGATCTTACCTTTCTGTTGTGTTTTTCACTTATGTTTTCGTAGTAAATGTCCAATTATCCTCAGCTACTTACAGAACATAAGAAGCCGATAGCGTTTCTAGAGCCTGTGGTGCCAACATGATGGTATCCAAACAAATCAAACTTGACTGCTAAAATGAGACAATTAATGTTTTATCAACACTGTGACTAGGTCCCCTGAACATCATTATAGTCCACAGTTATGTAGTATTTGCTCATACAGATTTTTCGTATTTTTTTTTCTGATAGAACTAGAAAGCATTTGGATGTTCTTATAATTATTTTCAGAAGAAAGCTATCTTCTGATCCTTCCTTCTATCCCTGTTGAACAAGGTCGTGTTCATGTTCAGTGAGTTATAACCCTAGGAATGAGGACCATCTCGATAAATCTTGTCTAGAACAAAATCCCTTGCTTTCAAAACTTTGATGCTATGTACCCACACGTGCTGTGAACTTACTTTCAAACAGCTTGGATATCTTTTCTGAATTAGTTACTGTATGGTTGAGTCAGTCTGACCAAAAACTTGAATGTGGTTGAAATTTTGTCACAGAAAGCTTAATGAGATTCTAATATGGGAAACTCCTCTTTTTTCTTCTCTCTCTCTTTTTTTATTTTCTAAAGCAGCAGTAAACCAGGAACTCCCAAGGGCTCAGTGATTACACTTTCAGAAATACTCCTCTTCTGTGTATGTCATTCTAACCACATCTTTTCATTCAGAATAACCACAGTCTTCAGTTGGAATAATTTGTTATAATTTACTATTTTTGTATTGACCAGTCAAGCATGTTCAACAGTATGTGATTTTATTATTCCTAAATTGTTCAAATTGCATTTTTACTATCTTTTATTACATTCAGATACTGTTTTTGTGAGAGAATCCACTTGGTTTTCTGTCTTTTAGTTGGCTGTTCTAAACACCTGTTGGTCTTAATCACCTATAAGTTTGTAGCATAGATTACATTTTAGAAGAAAGTAAATTTCTGTGTTGACAGTATTCTCTTTGGCTGAGAAGAGTGTGATATGGATCCCTGAGGAGTCATCGGTTCTGCGCTCTTTCTTCACAAGGGAAAGATGCCACCTATAAACTGCCCTCCAACAATAACTGCAAAATGTTGCCAGTTCTGAAAAAGTGAAGTAGAGCTAAGTCACGCTTTGACTAAGTCAAAGCAGAAAAATCTTGCCACTGAGAACGTCAGGTCTGTGTTCCTCTCAGGCATCCACACTCAAGATAACATAGTACTTCTGAGTCTACTTTCAGCCTAGTTGTAGTAAAGGTGATAACTGGCTTTTCTTCCCTGGTTGTCATAATCGTTACCACATCCATTTTCCTGCGCGTGAGGGCAGGACTGCCTGCTCGGGCACCATAGGCAAGTGCCCTACCTGCCATGTGTGTAGAAAAATCTGAGCCATAGATTCTTCCCCCAAAGGGAAGCTCTGGAGAGCCTTGACCACTGCAGTGTGACAAATTCAAATGAGATTTTTGTTCCTCAAACCTAGTAATTCTTTAGTCAGTCACAAAATGTCTGGTCACTGTCCTGGTGCTAGGAATAGACTATCCAATATGTGCACAATTTTCTTCTTTAGATGCTGTTCATCTTTCAGATCAGAATAGAAAATAATTTTCAGGGCAGCATTTCATATATTCAACAACCCTATAATTTTCTTTCCACTTGATCTGACATTCATAACTCACCAAATCTTGATATCAGTGGTGACCTATTTTCTATCCTAGTTTATTCTTCCCTCAATAATATTATAGTACTAACACAAATGCTTCCTAAAACATAAACAGTAACAAATAATAAACAAAAATAACAATAAAAACAACAAACCTCTCTTAAAAATGCCATTACCCTGAAGATACCATTTGCTTTATGTTGCCTGTTTCCAGTTATTCAAAAGAGGAAACCTTGAGTAGTAAGGCTGTGATGCAAAGAATGCAAATTAAATCCCAGGTTTGTGTAGGTGAATAAGGTTTTATGAAGAATCTTTATGACATGACGGATTATCTTAAGTGCTTAGGTATTGAGGAACTAATTTCTGTGCAAAAGAATCTATCAGACTACAGTCTTGTGTTTCTTCTTAGCAATAGTTTTGAGCTTTATCGTTAAGATTAAAAAGATTATGAAATATGTGTTCTAGTTAGGCGGTGATGTCATTTCTAGTTACAAATATGTTATTGAGTCTTTTAAAAAGGCGGGGAGCAAAAACCCAAGCAGGTCCACTCTGTAAGTAAAAGAAGGAAGAAATGTCTAGTGAATATATATGTTTGGTAATATCCCTGGGGAGCCAGTTGTGTAGGTGTGATACAAATGGGAAAAACAGCTCTCCAGAGAGCAATGTGAAGAAAGGAACAAAGAGAGACCTTTTTCCTGGGCTGAGTGTTTGGCTGCGTGGTGGCATTGTTCGGAGGAAGTGCACCTGCTCTAACATTTTCTTCAGCTGGAAGCAGACAGGTTTGTCGAATGCTCTAATTGCTGGTAGGCATGAAAGGATTGCCTAGAAGATTGCTTCCTAGGCTCTCCTTTGATGTTTCATATGATTGGGAAGCGAAGATTTCTTTTCCTTTGTCCGTCTTACTAATAGGTGAGAATAAAATATCTCCTCTCAGCTTTCATTCCAGAAGGTATCATGGCACATTCTGTCCGATTAGCTGTATCGTGGGCCAAAAGACTCCTTTTATCTTTTGAAAAGATTTGTAAAACATGAGCATAGTCATCACAGTCCACATTCATAAAGCACTATTAGCAATGTGTTCAGTTCATTGCAGGGGTCTCTGGGCAGGAAAGATACTCTGCTGTGAACACTATGTTTATCAAATGCAATAAAGCTGTGGCTAGGAATTTTGGATGCGATCCTTTTAATACCTGTTATGAATCTTGGACTGGAATTAAAACAGGTTCTGTTTAATTCCAGTTATGTTAATTTTAATACAAAATCCAAGTTTTGCCTTATTTTTCTGCAAAGTTTGAACAGCAGAAAACTGCACTGAGGCTTGATATTTTGAAGATCCTCCTTTTACAAATAAATATAAGCTATGACTAGTCCACTATAAAGTATTGTAATAAATTTGAACTGTAACTATATCTATAAATGATATAGTGTCATGTATTTTAATTGTTTGCTGAAATTTGAAAATTAGTAGAGTAACAAAAAAAAATCTATAAGTTAATAAATTTTTACTTAACACTCTTAATAAGAAAGAAATTATGATGCATTACTTCAACCCATGTAAACTGTCAATAACACTTTTCTCTTGACAAAGTGGACTCTTACCAACATACTTGAAAGTACCAGAATACTTAAAATTATGTAGCTGTTCTCAGTAGAACAATCTTCCTCCATTACATAGGGATTAGCTTTCCACTATGATACAGAATTCAGATTCAGATCCACCACTTCCAAAATTTGGGAGTGCAGGGGGTGTGCCTTTTGAATCTGAGCCTATTTTACTTTCTAATGAACAGTTGAGAATTACTGCAAAAGAAACTTATGTCTACTAAATGTGTCTCAGAAATATATTGTCTGAAGTTTTTAAAGATGAATATTGTTTTAGGCATCATTGGAAATGAAGAAGCATGTGGTTCTTGAATTTACACTCGTAAAATCTGGCAGAAAATCTTCAATGTATCTTCTGAAACTTAGGCATCCAAATGTAATTTTTATATTATTTACTCAATTATGAATACAGTTTCCGTTTTTTAGAACTGCATCCTCTTATTTCAGACTATCTGTTGTGGGATTTAATTTTTAGAATGCTAAGATATATCGGACTTGAACTTTATAGCTACGTGTTGAGTAAATTGGTTACAGTGCCAGTGGCCAAGGCTGTTAGATTTCTATTTAATTTTGTCATGGTCACTGTAAATTATACCAGCTTCCCAACTTTCTCTTCTGATGGCAAAGAATGTGTATTTTGTCTTGTGGTGTAAGCAAGGAGTATATTTACATGTCTACAATTGTGGCCTCCATTTTTCATTTTGTTGTGACACAATAAAGTATTTTAGAGCATGTCTGGGACTTTATTTACTTGGCAGGAGGTCAGTCTGTTTTGTTTTTTTTTTAATCTGTGGAACCAAGTGCTTATCATGTTTCTGTATGAATCATGCAGCATGTTAGGGAACATTTTGCACCAGTATTTTATTCTAGATGTCTTTATAATAAAGTTTTGATGTGATAAATTTTCAAAAGGTACTTGAAGTCCAGGAAAAGTTTTGGGTTTTTTTTTTTTTCCCCAAATTTTCAAATTTAACATGCATATCTTTGATCATATAACTCTGTGTGAGCATGTATCTACCTATATAAAATCCATATAATTTGATGTTTTTGTTAACTAAGTATGTGTGAGTATTTTGATATATTTCAGGTGTTCAGAGGCAGGATTGCTAATATGCATACCCTTAGGACGTAAATACTTCAAGAGAATAAAATCTAGGTTACTGTATTATTCATGTCTTGATGGATGGGGAGAAGGTTGAGTGTTCGTTCACTGAACGGCAGGAGTGAGGCAGTTGTGAGACTCAGGCTGGTACAGTCAAGGGAATAAACAAGTTGTTCTCTTCAGAGTTGAAAGGGAAAGGATTGCAGACCAGTCATGGATCCTGTTGTTTCATTCACTACTAGCCACTCCCTACTTGGTGCTACAAATGCAGAGAGGACTACTGCCTAAAAAATTCTTGGTGGTGACCCATACGATGCCTTCATTTGAAAGTGGCCTTCTCTGTGTTAATCTCCAAGTCACTGTTTTAAGGATTATATGTAAGCCATCTAGAAATAGTAGGGTGACTCATTCATTTTGATGTGGCTGTGGGTTTTATGATCATATACAGGGAGAAACGGAGTGTACTTGGACATATACCTGCAGGCAGTTTTGCAGACCTTGCTTTGATAGGGACCAACTCTTGCTGGACTGTTTTGTTAAATTTATTCTAATCTAGCCTGGTGAAAAAAGGCACAGAATAACTACAAGTTTTGTATTGGGCAGACATACAATTATGTTTGGTTTTTTTCCTTCTTGGTGGGTATTGGTGACATCACTTAAATGTGTCTCTGTGTGCTATCTCATTTTTGTGTTCAGACCTGCAGCAGAAATTGTACTTTAAAAAAAGAGGAAGAAATTAAATGCACAAGATTAGACAGTTATAATTTTGAGTTTGGTTTATGCAGACAAAATCCCAGGAAATCCAAAGCTTAGCCTGAGCTGTGGTCCATCAATCAAGCTGTCATGAAAGAATAATGCTAGTAATCATAGAAACACAAAAGATGTGAGATATAAGAGGAGTGCAAGTCTTGATGATCCTGACCCGTGACTATATTCTAAATGAATGTTTTTGTATTTAATTTCCTCAGGAAAGTATTAAGGGTGATGAATAGGGGAGGAAAATATTTCATGGAAGTTTAGTTAATTGATGGGGCAGCTTTTAAAAACAAAATAGTTCAACACTCCACAGATTTGCCTACTCTCAAAGGCTGAATGGTATAATTACATATTGTATTCTGCAATGTCTCATTTGAATCTTTTACTGATGTTTGTACAAATATGTACAATTACTTTTTAAAGGGGAACTTATAAAAGGACTCTATTTTTACTTCAGTGAAACCAGTTAAATACGTAAGTCATTTTTGACAGCCATGGGGACTACAAGTTAATATACTAATATACTACAATGTCACTATATATGTGCACCCGGATCACAGCATAGCTAATTACCAGTTTAAAAGAAGATGGTTTACAAACATAATTATGTTCTTGGTGAGGAACAAACTATCTTTCATTCCTTATGAAATTCTGACAAAAACAGATTAAGATGAAATATAATGAACTCGGTCACTTCGTATTTGAAAGTAAGAAAGATTCTGGATTGAATCGGTGTTGCCTTGAAATGGATTGTATTTTTTCAGATAGATGAATTGATTTGTGGGCTAAGCAAGCTACAGGAACTGATGTTATTAAATTACAAAGGAGCTGAAAAAAAAGCTTCAAGACAAGCAGGTATTTTCAGGAAGCTTTTTACTACCATCATTCAAACAAATCTTAATAGCATTTTAGGTGTAGTATTCAGTATTCCATTTATAATGCTCTTCTGAGTATATTTTTATGTTAAGCATTACACTGTTCAATTCTACAATTAAAGCATATGGGGAAGGTTGTAACTGGCAGACCAGTTAAAGAAAAAAAACTTCAGGCTCTGACCTTGACGTGTCATTTTGTAACAGCCTGGCGAAATTGCTTAATTCTTGTGACCAGGAGTGTTGTGAAGGAGACTTGTATACCTGCGTGCTACAGCAAAGTTTAGGATTCAAAGTATGTCTTTATTTAATGAATGTTACATAATTTTCCATGCAGTTAGCAAATTTGATTGTATCAGTTTAGCTCTCTTTATGAGCTGCTCCAAACAGAATAGAAGAGGAGGTAATTATAATAACGGAGAAAAGGAGGAAATTTCATAAATATTCATAATGCATGTGAAAATTGTTTTCATGCTAATCTATTATTTTTAACTGGGCTACCTTCCGCATTGTTCTTTTCCTGATAGACTATTTCTTTTTTTGTGTCTCACTTTCTGTGTAGGACTGGCTCATCACATCTGTAATCTCCTAATAGAAACTGTGGCTCTGTACTTGGAGGCAGATGATAAAAGCAGCACCAAGACAGCAAATGCACTGCTCCTGTCCTTGCTTGACATCCTGCACTGCATGCTGATGTATACAGCAAATGTTGTGCGCCAGACTTTACAGGTATGGAATTTATTTCCTGGGGTCATCACCATCTTAATTTTTTAGACAACTTCCTGTTTTCCTAATAATGAAATTCCCACTATTCTTATTTTATTGAGTTTTTAGTTTGGTGGAAAGAGAAAAGCATGTATTTTTCAACCTCATGTCACTGTTTCATATACTTACCTGGCTAGACTATCTATACTAACCTTACTATGTGCAGGAAACACAGATCCTAGTTGACTGTTTTGTTTTTGTAGTCCATAAGTAGCTTAATTCAACATTTACTCAATAATAGTTCAAAGCATTTTTATTCCATTCATTATAAAAAAAAATACTCCATTAAAAACATTTTTTTATTATAAATCACATGTGATTACTCTACTTGAAAAGCATATGTAACCCCTGTATGTACACTGACAAATTTGTCTTGTACATTGACAAGACATTTGTCTTCCAAGTTTCTGTTTGAACCACTGCAAATCATGGCATTGATAGGACTTTCTCCTCCAAAGAAGACATCCTCCTCCTTAAAAATGGAGCACAAAAAGATACTATTCAAAGAAATTGTACATAACTCTTAAAAACGAAACAAGAAAAAACTTTTTTTTTTTTTTAAACATGATGTTAAGCTAGCAGTATTTGCTTTGTTTTCAAATGATCTGCCAAATTTCTAAGTTAGTCAAGCGGAAGTAACTTTTGTATGTAGGCTGCAACCACCACCATGTACTCTTCATGTTAGGTTTTTGATGTTCCTGAGGTTATCCACTGAAGAACAGAGAAGCCTATTAGGTCAAATATATCTGGAGGACAGAGATTCAGAAGATTGCAGCCAGGCTGTATTGTCTTTCAGGACATGGCTTCTTTATTCTGAAAAGGTCCTTCTCTGTTGAGTTGTTTTTGGTTTTTTTAAGAAGGTTTAATGTATGGTGGGTATTGAAAATTCTTTTTTTTTTTTTTTTTAACACAGATTTATGTAGTCGGTTATGTTATCAACCAGATATTTCACTGAGAGTTTTAATTTTTGGAAGAAACTTAATTTAGATCTGATGGTACAATACTTTGTCTTCTTTGAGTTGTCTAATAGCAGGTTCTGTAATGGGTTTCTCATCTAAGAATCAAATTTTTTAGGCTAACTGCTGATTGTCATATTGTTGGCAGCACTCCATGTAATCACAGAGAGAGAAATTCTGTATTTCTGCTCCATGCAACAGTGGTGAGGCCATTTATACTGGAGAACACATATGAGGAGAGAGGATCTTGCACATGGATTTTTATTTAGATACAAAATTAAATCTATATGTTCAAAGCCAAATTCTGTTCTGGCTTTACATGAATACATCAGTTGATTAATGCACTGAAACTCCAGCTCCAGTTTTGTCCAGCTCTAGTCAAAGTAATCTGCTTTGCTGTGGAAGGCTAACGGGTAACAAGAGGCAGCTGCAAAACTGAGTTTTGAAGCATAGCTCTGCCCTCTACCCTATAAAACTAATTTTATGGTGGTATTACTTGCCTTGGCATACTTGTCTTGACGATACTTGTTACAGGGCCCCAGTGGGTTCTACAGCTGCCTCAGTACACATGCCCTATTGAATGATGGCCATTAGTTGGTCACTGCTATTTACCAAGCATCTATGTAATATTCCACTATCCATGTGTCACTAAATGCATCACTGTAGTGATAACAAGACTGTTTTTTATAGGAATCATCTGAATAAGATACTCTCTAAAAGACAACTTGAAATAAAGAACTAAATTTTCTCATATTATCCATTTTTGAGGCTTAAGTTGACATTTACAGGTGGTACTACCTCCACTTGAATCCTTCTTACTTAAGCTTTTTATATGTAAACTGATTACCTTACCCAGCTGCATAGGCAAAACATGACACTACTTTTCCTTTGTATTTTAGTACTTTATGCTGAATGGTGCTGATAGCTGTATCCATGTTCATTCAAGAATTTGCTCTTTGTAGTCCAAGTACTTGTGTTTTAATGGAAATGGTACAAAAGTTCAGATTAATTTGCATACCTTTTTTGGAGCAATTTCATCATATCATGTTCGACAGGTGAACCACAGTAGCTGAAAGTAATTTGCGATCTCAATTTGAGAAGTGGACTCTATTTAGCAACTTAATGTAGGTTTAAGCGTGGTGTAGTATGTATCCTTTATGCACATATATAAAATATAATTCCTTTAGCAATACTGTTCATTGTCTTTCCAAAGACACTAAATATATAAAAGTTAAAGAAAGTCAAACGTGTCTGGTGGAGAATGTCTGTCTTCTCACCCAAACACTAACTAGAAAAAGCTATTGTAAATTTTGCTGAAGTGAAGGTGGCTTACTTCACTTTCTTGATTAATACAAATACTCCTGTTGTTTTTTTTTTTTCTCTGCACTGTGACTTTAGAGTAGATAAAAGGAGTAAATTTTTCACAATGAGGGTGATGAAACACTGGCACAGGTTGCTCAGAGAGCTGGTAGATGCCCCATCCCTAGAAACATTCAAGGTCAGGTTGGATGGGGCTCTGAGCAATCTGGTCTAGTTGAAGATGTCCCTGCTCATTGCAGGGGGGTTGGACTAGATGACCTTTAAAGATCCCTTCCACTCCAAAAAGTCTATGATTCTATGTCCTTTTGCCCTTCTTGGACTTCAGCATTCCAGGTCATTGTGGTGCATCTCAGTGAGGGACATACCAACGTGTCTTATTACCTGGAGAAACATTTCTTCAGATCTCTTTCATTTAAAAATTCTTCCCAGAAGAAACGCATTATCCTTTCAAATCATCAGTATCAACAGCAGAGCTTCAGCAGTAGTGTCTCCTGTCTCAGGAGACCTGCTCCTGTGTTCACATAACCAAAGCAAAATCCTCAGGAATTACACTTGGATGATGATTTCAGGATTGAGCTTTAAAAGAAACACAATACAAAATTATTTTTAAATGTGTTCTTTAGACAAAATGTTTACATTTTCCTCTAGCAGCTAGCCTGTATAGGGTCATGGTCCAAAACTGCTGCAAGATAATGAAGTTAAATGAAAAACCTTGCAAGCAGACCTTTCTGGTGTCCTGGGGCAGGGATGGGTCATAAGTAGCACGGCCTAGGACGGCAGTGTGTTTTGATGAGAGAGGATGACAATGGTCAGAATTGCAAGTAATAACAGATCATATCACAGAGTTGGTCCCCTAAGGATTTTATTGTTCCTATTTAAAAAATAATTTAAATTATTATAATTTATTATGTATATTTCAAGATACAAAGTGAGTCAGAAGGACAAAACTGGTCATTATTGCTGAGAATCCAAACTTTTCAGTCACCTTGATTTTTCTTGTTTTGAGTTGCACTTAAATTTGTTCCTGATAAAGGAAAAAAATAGTTGAACTGTAATGATAAAATAGTCACGTCATGTTCAAGGTGAATACTAATACATAAAACATTTCCGGCTTTTGCGTATATAGCTTATAGCATTTTGCTGAAGAAATGTCATGTAGGTCAGTATATTTAGCCTGGGCAGAATAGGCATGACAGGATGAGTCTCTTTTGCTTTGTGCTTATTGTTACAGAGACAGGGAGCATAACTGCCCTTTCAGAGCCCAGGAATACTTAACTAGAAAACAGTGTACAAGTCTCCTTCACACTTCGACCACCTAATGGACCTAATTTGGTTCTCACAACGGACCAGTCACCAAGTTTGCTTTTTGTTTTTCCTCATCTTATTAAGGCACAGAGATCTGGCACAGGAGGGGACACGCAAGCTGCTGAAGACCTTCTGCTTATCAATAAACCCCTGACGGACCTAATTAGCCTGCTTATTCAACTGGTGAGAATTTGCTTGTTTCTAAGCTTTTTGAAATGTTGCTGTAGTTGGAATTCAACTGAATTCAACATCTTAGAACTCTGTTTGCTAGTTTTTCATTGTTTATAAGCTCCCACCTAGTGCAAAGGAAGTAATCTGACAATTTTTAAGAAATTATAGATCGCAGTGACTTGCAGGTTACCAGTGACGTCAGAGTAAGTCTGTCCCACGCATAGAATTGAGACAACGAGCAGGCTGCAGATTCTTAGGTTGGCTACGTACATATGGCCAACTTTTAGCCCTTTTGAATGGACTAGCGATCACTGCATAGGGAAAAGATGGTGTGCAAAATTTGAAACAAGTACTGCTACCATTAGAAAAGTCAGTAAACTCGAAATTAGTTTCTAGTGAGTGATGACTTTTAATATTATTTTCTTGGTTTTGAGCCTTCTGAGTTTTTCTCAAGGGTTTAGTTTTATTTTAACATGATCCTGAGGGATTTATGAGTGGGAATGGTCCCTGGTGATCTGTAAACATCTTTGAACTGTCTGTTTAAAGTCAGTCTTTTCCAGGGTTTACTAGATGTCACAGTGCTGCACTAAAATCTCCACAGAGTTTTATTGTGGTCCTGATGCATCCCATCAGCTCAGCCACCATCATACTGTGCCAGAGATTTGTATTGTCTCTGTGTAACAGGTTGTAGTAGAGGAATGCTTCTGGAGCCAGACAGGGTTTTTAGAGACTGCCTCAGCCTTTTATTTAACATAAAGCCATTAAAATGGTATGTGAGAATTTCCCTGTGGCATATCGCACTGTCCTTTCCAGGTTATTTCACTTAGAGGCATTTCAGGTTCAGTGTTCTCTTCCAACCCCAATTTTTTTTTTTTTTTCATTTAAATATAGGTTTTCAGATGTACTGTGATATGAATACCTGTGGCCCTTTTAATATTTTTAGCACTGTCTGTCATCTTCTATTTTGGGGACGAGTGTGATTCCTTTTTTATTAATTTTTGGCATACTTGTTGCTAAGTCCTCCTTTGATGGATTTATTTTAACCAGCCATTGACAAAGGCTTTTTGGAAATGTTCACTGACTGACCTAAAACAAAGTAGCTGAATTTCAACTATATTTCATCTTTATCAATTCTTTTAATTTATTTTCTCTTAACTTTCTAAATCACTGTATATGATGAACAGTAAGACATGAAGAGACGCAAATGTTCCTTTAAAGTGAAACTACACATAAATTTAAATTCCATTAACTCTCTGAAGAACAGAAAATTAGAGGCCAGTCTTTACTCAGCTATACCACCTGGAAGTCTTTTATAAGTTTTTAATTAAAGGATAGGATAATTGTACAGTTAGCATGCACTGATTAGATTCTGACTTGCCCTTTTATTTCAGAAGCGTAGCTGCAAATTACCACTAGATTCTGCATTGTCCTGTATTTCTACGGATTCTGGTGTGTTTAAAATGCTTATTTAAAATCCACTGATTTTAATCTATGGGTAAAGAGTAAAGACCATTGCTGCTGCTTTTTTTGTATGTTTAGTTTTGGTTTTGAATTTTGTTAAGTATTTTGTAAAAGTGAGGGATTTTCTGTTGTAATGTATATGTGTTGTTCTTTACATACATGTGCTTGATTGGATTTATGAAAGTTATTTCAGCTAGGTTTGTTAAATTTTGTATCCTTTACCCATTGATGTATTAAGTATTTCCTGTTAAGATTGGAAGAGTTTGAACAATGGAATAATAATTCTAATATTAAGGATCCACTTTTTTAAAATGTTTTATGCTCTAATATCTTTAAATAGGACTAGATCCTTTGTGAAGTCTAGTGGGTCTCTCAAGGTGTATATGCTCCCTACCCCTCAAAAAGAGTCAGGCCTACCTAAGCTTAAGTTCTGTGGAGCTGCCAACAGTAGTTCTCTGTATTCAGTGAGCTGTGTGGCTACATACCCCTTAATTATTGTTTTGAGGCATTCAGTTCTTTGTGAATTTTATTTTCTGGAGGTAATGGAGGTCTTAAATTCTGAAGTATCACTTTCAGACATTGAGTTAAAATTATTTTCTCCGATTTGCTTATTTCTACCCATCTTACCATGTTTATGGTTTCTTATGTTACTTTGAATAATTACTTTCCCTCATTGATATGTATATCCCTCAAGTAGACGATTGTTCCATGCCCCATTGACTTGTCTATTTATTTATTTATTTTCCTCTAGTTCTACATGTTTATCTCTCTTAATAATCCCTCAAAAATCAATGTGGGTTAAACTTGAAAATGTCAAAAACTTAGAATCAATTTTTCCCTTCTGTAATTGTGATTTAGTCTATCACCTAGGGCATAGCAAAGTAAGTGTAGGAAACCTAGATTGCATGCAAATGAAACTTCAGAGTTTTTAAGAGTGCAAAAGAAGAAATAATTGCAAATTCTGTCATGCAGAAAACACTGCAAATATGGAGAATTCAATATTTAATCCCATGATCAGTGTGCCCTTAATTGATCAATAAGAGGAAAATAAATTGAATGTTTAGTCTTCTGCTTGGCAGCTTTGTGTTTAAAAGTTAATTACATTTAGTTTTTTGTGTAATATTTCTCCACTTGCACGTAAATATCTTTATCAATGATCTCGATGAGGGGATTGAGTGCACCCTCAGTAAGTTTGCAGACAACACCAAGTTGGGCGAGAGTGTTGATCTGCTTGAGGGTAGGCTCTACAGTGGGGTCTGGACAGGCTGGATCGATGGGCCAAGGCCAACTGTGTGAGGTTGAACAAGGCCAAGTGCCGGGTCCTGCACTTGGGTCACAACAACCCCATGCAACGCTACAGGCTTGGGGAAGAGTGGCTGGAGAGCTGCCCGGCGGAAAAGAACCTGGGGTTGTTGGTTGACAGCCGGCTGAACATGAGCCGGCAGTGTGTCCAGGTGGCCACTGGCATCCTGAGTTGTATCAGAAATAGTGTGGCCAGCAGGACTAGGGTAGTGATGGTCCCTCTGTACTTGGCACTGGTGAGACCGCATGTCAAACAATGTGTTCAGCGTTGGGCCCCTCACTACAAGAAGAACATTGAGGTGCTGGAGCATGTCCAAAGAAGGGCAACAAAGCTGGTGAAGGGTCTAGAGCAGAAGTCCTGTGAGGAGTGGCTGAGGGAACTGGGATTGTTTAGTCTGGAGAAGAGGAGGCTGAGGGGAGACCTTATCACTCTCTACAACTACCTGAAAAGAGGTTGTAGGGAGGTGGATGTTGGTCTCTTCTCCCAAGTAACAAGTGATAGGATGAGATGAAATGGTCTCAAGTTGCTCCAGGGGAGGTTGAGATTGGATACTAGGAAAAATTTCTTCACAGAAAGGATTGTCAAGCATTGGAATAGGCTGCCTATGGAAGTGGTTGAGTCCACCATACCTAGACGTATTTAAAAGACCTATGGATGTGGTGCTTAAGGACATGGTTTAGTGGTGGACTTGGTAGCATTAGGTTTACAGTTGGACTTGATGACCTTGAAGGTCTTTTCCAACCTAAATGATTCTATGATTCTATGATAAATGTAATTTGGTTATTATACCAAATATATATATATATAAAATATAAAATACCTTCTACTTTTTAATGTACTGTTATACAGGGAAAAGAAAAAAAAAAAGAACATTTACTTACTTTTGAAATCACTTCGTTGTGGATTTTCAGGAGCTTTTCAGAAATTTTCAGAAACATTGCCAGTACCTATAAAGAGGAGCTTTCTTTCTCTGTAGATCCTAGATTTAGATCCTAGGTATAGATCCTCCAGTCTTTTCTGCAGGCTACAGGACAGCTGGGAGAGAACTTTTCTTGTCTTCTGGTGCTAGGCTTCTTCATTATAGTATTGCTAGTAAAATTTGTAGTTGATTACTGTGCTCTGTGTATTACTGTTGAAAGACCGATCGTGCAAATGTGAAGAGGACAAATATGAAGTCTCAGTGCACATGGATGAATGAGATGATCTCTTCTAGGTCCTTTCTGTCTCTACGTTGCACTAGCTCTAAGGCTGTGCCCTGACTCAATTTTCAGAGCACGTGAAGATATTTGCCAATGAATATCTGACTGCAGAAGAATGATAATCCTGTAGACCGTAGAATTTCACATTTCCTTTAGGAATACAGACAGTTCTGTGGTCAGAGTGGAAAGACATATGTTTATTTCCTGTATTGTATAACGTATTGCTGTTATTGTATTTGAAATGCTGTCTGTGAATTATATTTGAAGAATTCTTTTCTACAGAGCTACCCTAAAACAAACAAAAAACCACACACACAAAAAAAAAAAAAAAAAAAACCAAAAAAACCCCACACCAGAGGAAATAAGAATATATTGTCACAAACACAGAATTTCAGAATGGGGATTTAGTTTCTCAGCAATTTGGCTAGATTAAAATGAAATGAAAATACACTGTTTTTTTAAAATATTTTTCCCTTAGGTAGGAGGACAACAATTTGTCCCTAAGCCAAAATATAACAGTTTACTTTTTCATTTAAAACTGTGCATATTTACCAATCAGAATAGTGTAGCAAAGTTAGCAGATTTAATAATCACGCTTTTACATTTTGTTTAATGTTTGCAAAATCATCTTCCCTATAGTTCCTAATGATGCTTCCTTTACAGCACATTCTGTAATCACATTACTGATCTAATGAACGTCTATGTCTTATAGTAATAAACTCTCTTTGTGTATAGCCTCATTAATGCACTGAAATAGAGTCCCCTCCGGGTAATCCAGCCGGTTTCATTGTAGCTCTAAAATTAGATGCTGTAACAACTCCAACGGTGTGAAAACTGCCACTTCAGCTGAAATGATCACACGTTTCTTGCAATGGTTTGCAATTCATGAACACACTGCAACTTGGTTCAAAATGAAGGCATTTTTGA
Source organism: Phaethon aethereus (assembly GCF_964289735.1). Classification (NCBI taxonomy): domain Eukaryota; kingdom Metazoa; phylum Chordata; class Aves; order Phaethontiformes; family Phaethontidae; genus Phaethon; species Phaethon aethereus. The sequence goes on along the minus strand of NC_138582.1, from coordinate 121,847,628 downwards.
CAACAGACTGCAGAAATAAAGATGTGTAATAACAAGAAACTTCCTGCTTTTCACCAAGTTAACCTTAAAATACACAGAGCAGGTTCTGTCTAGAAAGGAAGAGAGTAGAATTTTGTTATGAACCTGTTTACACGAGGTTATAACATGGCCATAAAAATGAAGTAAAAAGTAATACAAAATCTTCATTGCACAAATGTCTTGTCATGAGGCATTATTTTAAAACTTTTAAGTGAAAAAGAAATCTACAGTTCTGAGTTAGAGAGTGGCAAAAATTATTACTCTAGCTGTTCAGTAATTTATTTTAAGGTGCTGGATTTTCTTCAAGCTATGCACTAGCCCAGAATATTAACAGCTGCAAGGAGAAGGAGTACTAACATTTCTACCTTGCTGAAGGGCTGAATCCATAATCCCCTCTCAGACTGATAAAGCAAAAAGAAACCAAAGGTAACTTTTGGTTGCCATGAGTTTTTTCATGTAACTATGAAATATCAGGGGGCAGGCAGATCTTGTCTTAGAGTTAGAACTCTAGTTTTTCATGGGTTCCTCCTCCCCTGAAAGAACAAAAACTTAGGTAGCTGCTGCCATGAAAGACTATAGATGCATTTCAAAGACTTGAAATATACTTCTTCATATCAAATGGAATTGTTATAATTAGAAAAATAATCAGATCATTGTTCCAGCTGATTATTGAACCATCCCTCTGTATACTTTTGTCTAGCAACATGATTCTAGCCTTGCTGCTGTTATTAGACATTAGATACTATTTCCTTGAAAGCTGAATTTTCATCCCTTGTTTTCTTTATTTACAGATATTTATTATATCTTCAGTCATTGCTTTTGTTCATACCAATAATTTTCTTCAGATCCCCTACTCTTTATAGCTCTATCCTAACACTGACTGGCAGCCAAAGTTAAATTTCACATTACCAACTTACTACTTTTGACATCTAAATCACTACATGTCAGTAGTGAAACAGCAATATGGTGAGAGTTACAGAGAAAAATGCTGATGCTGACATACTTAAATAGGGACATTGCTGAGAGTTCCACCTTAATTATTGATGGGTTAGACTGTATGCTGATGATTCTCATCCCTTCCAGAGTAAATACGGTCTTTCCTATTCCTGGCTTGTTTTCCTATTCATCCAAGACCTATGCTGTTATCATTTTACCCCGTGATTTTCCAACTTGCTCCCCAAACTCTAGTTAATACTGAAGCTCAAAGGGACTCTGGTGAAACAGAGGAGCAGAAGAGCCTGAAGGGGATGAAGGACTTCATTGGCATTTGTGATTGAGCAGGATGATATCATGGCTGGCAAGTCCTGTGAACCCTGGAGTGATACTGGTGGCTAGGTTTGGAGGATGGTCACTGAAAGCTTGATATCCTGTGAAAAGCGAGCTGATCTGGTGCCAAGACATATTGGATCGAGAGTTTCAGGGTCTTCCTTTCTCTTGTTGGGGACAAAGAACAGCAGCAACAGTGATAAAAGGTTGGGCATGCCAGGAGGAGATAAAGCCATTGGCCCAAGCCCAGCTCCTCCTCACCTAGGACAAAGTGTTCCACTGTCTTGGTAACTGGGGACTCCTGCTGAAGACAGCCTATCTTGGGAATAACACTAACAGGCTGGACTTGCTCTTTTCCTTCCTTGAAAGTCATATATACTCCTGGTGTCAGGAAGAGCTTTGAAGGCCTTTATGGTGCTTTATGTATTTCTTCATGCAAGGTTGTTGTAGGGGCCATACTCTGCAGAGAGTGACACCTTTCCAATCCTCTGATAGTTAGTGAGTATCTCAGAAAAAGACCTTGGGAACAGTCTCACTTCCAAGTATGGCTGTTGTGATACTGATTACACATTGGATTTTGTGCTTATGCAGCCCAGGGAACTAGCCTCCGCTGCAATACCAGGGCAAGGATGTATCTGTCCAAATGTTCACTTATTTTTTTTATTTTTGGTTATCCAACAAACTACATTTGAAAATTGAATATAGTTCTTGTACTGTGATTTTCTTCAGGGAGTGGTTGATATACCTGTCTACGCAGATCGAGTAACAAACTGTAAATTAGAGTGCCACTTTTAAAAGGGGTGAGAGAGATACGTTAAGGTAGTTTAATTTTTCCTTCCTTTATCTAAAGCATTTCCTTTTCAGTGAAGGAAATACAAGTTGGCTCAAAGTCCCCAGTGAGATCAGTGGAATTTTTTTTTTAACTTGATAAGGATTGGAAATGTAAATGGAGCTATAAAGGTTGTTACTATTTGTAGCTTTTCCTGCTTTTTAGCCTTACTATTTATGTTGATGACGCTATTAGATAATTCTGGATGTTGGAAAGGAAACAATCAAATAGGTGGCATTTAGATTGGAATGAAGAAAAACCATACAGCAAAACTGTGGAAGAAATAGCTGCTGTGGTCCTGTCACTTGCATAGCATTAGGTCAAATAGAATGTGATATGTCTTGGGGCTATGTATTCAGAGCTTACATCTCCGTTCAGTCTGTTTTAAACAGCCACCTCTACGAAGCTAATGGAAAACAGGATTGTATTTGCATGCCGGTCCCTGGGGAATTGCTACTTGAATATTTGAGGAATATGTGCCTGATGATATGTTCACAGATTGCTTTAAAGTAACTGTATGGGTTTTCCTTAAAATGAAAAAACTTGGGAAGTTGATACCTGTAGATTAAATAAGTAATCATTATTGAAATGTTTGGGCATATTATATAAATGTTTTGACAGATTATATAAATTGTTTCCTTTTTATTGTCAGTAAGGATAGCCTGTTAACTGTACTTTAATCTAGCTTCCTTGTATTTAAATAGTACTTTCGGAATTTAAAAAGCTGAGTGGGAGTGATGAGGTGTTTTTACACTTCTGTACCTAATTGGTTAATTACACTGCTACATTTTGTTCAGTTCATAGACTGTAAGGCGAGAATCATTTAGTTTAGGATCTTACATAACGCAAGGCATAGGACCTTCCTAAATTAATTCCTCATTATAGTAAAGGGGTTTGTTATTTTATTAGAAAAAAATATTTTTTGTGATATATAAATTGCCTGTGATGGACAATCTGTCTCAGTTCTAAGAAAGTTGTTTCCATGGTTAATGACTCTTATTAAAGAAAAAAAATAAAAAAAGAAATCAAAGTATTATCTTCCTTCTAATCTGAATTGCTTTATCTAAAGTTTTGAGCTATCATCTTTTACCATTTTGTTTTTTCAGCCTGCTTTTTCTCATGTGATAACGTGCCCTTTAACCCTCCCTTTGATAAGCTACAGACATTGAATTCCTTCAGTCCTTTGCTGTTCTGTTTTCCAACCTGTCATACTCTTGCCTGACCCCAAGAAACCTCAATGATTTTTTTCACTACCTTTCATGAACTGTCTGCGCTAAAACTAGGCGTTGCATTCCTGTTGTCCTGCCAAATACAAGCATAATATAATATCTCTACTTGTTATTTCCAGATTGTACTTTCAAGAAAGATATGTGTTATTTTCATGCTATCAGAAGCTCATTTAAGGATGATTATTAGTCATGCCTCCAAGTCTTTTCCATAATCTTGCTTCCCAGGAAAGAGTTTTTCCATCCCATTGCTAGGGCCTGCTTCAGTGTCTGCTCTTGAAAGGAGTGCAGAAAAGCTGGAATTCAGGAAAATATTTAAAACCTGCAAAACATACATCCTAATGTGACTACTTAAAATCCATTAAATAGCTAGGTAGCCTGTACTCTACCTCAGCCAGAAGCCATAGACTTGATTTAGAAATAATTAAATGAAGTTTTATGGTGTGCATTATGTAGAAGATTAGACATCATGGCTATAATGATACTTTCTGCTATTACTACTCCTATTTAAAGCAAAATATACTGTCTGAAAATAACAGAGTTGGGAGCAACGTTTTCAGTGCTTTTATGATATCACTATAGATAGGCTGTTGGATAGAATCAAAGTGGAGACATTGTTATATTGCTGCTTAAGAACATATATTTTAATTATATTTTCACCACTTTATTAAGCTTAGTTTAATGGAATTTTGAATCAATCAACGAGAAATGATTCTTTGCTGGCACAATGCAAATGTTAATACTCTTCCAAATCTCCATTGATATGCAATTTTTCTGAAATGAAAATTTGATTTTTGTTTGTTCATTTTTAGCTTCCCAGTGAAGATACTGAAATATTTGTGAGTGCCTCACAGTGCTTATCATTGCTGGCTCAGCTGTATGGAGGGAACAGTCAGGAGAGTATGTCTCCAGAAAACATGGACAGCTTTGCTGAGGTACTGAAGTCCAAAAAAGATGCACGACAACTGAAGCTTTTGTTGAGAATTGTAAAGAGACTGGTGAGTCATCTTCTAAACATTTTAAAAATCCATGTGTTTCTGTTATATAATTGGGTAATTTTTTGGCTGGTTTTTTCCTCTTAAATTAAAAAAGAATATAAAAGAATTTTGAAAACAAAATATGTGCAGCTAAATTTCATTTAACTTCTCTGGAGAAGATAGCCTTTTACACTTAAAACCTCTTACAAAATGATTGTTGGATTTCTCCAGTTTCACTTAACCATTCAGCTATTTAAAGAACTCATGTTTTTTATATATTTGTTTAGTACTTCAGCTTTATGAAGTATTGGAACAATTTTCTCAATGCTTCCTGAAAGAACTAAGCTTGTAGCATTAAATAGCTGTTCAGAAGCACAGTGCTTGATTTCATGGTAAATAAAATGCCATTTTGTACTTGAAATAGGTTTGCGCATAGACTGTTGACGACTCATTCTCACCGAGCAATAGGGACCACTTCTGCTGGAGTGGTTGTAATGTAGAATGTCAGTCCCTGGGAGTCGTGCAGGGGCTTAGTCTGGTGATGTTATTTAAGGGTAGGCGTTTCATTTCTGTCAAGCTCTTATGTGGTGGCATAACAGCAGCATTGTGTCTTTCTAGTAGCTTAGGTGGAAAACCTACTGTATCTGTAACATCCTGTCTGATAATACTATGGTTTTTATCTTGAAGTGTCTTGATAAGGAGCTTTGCCTGCATTGTCACCTTGTGTTGGTTGATTACGTCACCCTTTACTCTCCAAGAGCAGGAGTTTTCAATTAAAAGAGGGTAACTACCCTGGTGTAAGAGATAGAAGACACTTGAATTTTGCAAGGGCAGTGCTGGCTACTAGAGTAAGGCCATAATCAATGGCAGCAGGAGTTAAGAGGGAGCAACTCTTTTATAGAGCTTTTGAAGCTGTTCCTGTCCTCTTTCTCCTGCCTACTGTATTTACATCACAGGAAAGTAAACACCATACCCTTCTTCCCAGTTTTTCTCAGTCCTATCTTTTCCTAAAAGAATCATGAATATATAAAATTAAAATTGAAATGGTGTTTAAAATTCATAATTTCTCTCATTCTTGACATCATCTCAGGTTTCACTTCTTTATTTTCCCATGCTTCTCCTGAAAAGAGAATTCTAGCAAAGTTTTTTTTAAAGATACTTCCCATTGATTTTTTGCTTGTACCTGTGCTTCTCTTTCACTGCATAGAACTGGCTTTTGCTTTTCCACAAAAGCAATAAGAGAAAAGAGGCAATAAAGTGTGAGGAAAGACAAATGAGGCTGCAATATACATACCTAGATTATTTAATTTTAGCATAGCGACAGACTTGTTTCCTTTCCCTCCATTTTGAAGACTATGGTTCAAAAGTTGACCTAGCGTGCAGGTTATTTAACACAGAAATTTCTGTTGACTATCTTAAGAGAACAAAGCTATTCTATCACCTTTTGAATCTTGCAAGTTCCTGTACTTTTAGATCTCTCCTTTGTATACCAGTGATACGGGTACTTGTTGTTTGTAATATCAGGCATAGATTTTCTGCAATTATTTTAATGAGAGCATAAGATTTCTTTTCAAAGCAGGGTTCATAGGTAATTTGACAGGTTATTTAATAAATCTTACATTATTTCTCTAAACCTTAAAAATTCCTGTTCAGAGGAGATATTATCTTGTCAAAATTGTCATAATCACAAAAGACATTGAAATATAATCATATCTATTTAAGGATTCAGCCCACATCAGCTGTTCATGCTGAATTTTGAAGCTTAGAGCAGTGGGGTTTTTTTAATATCTGAACAATATTATGATCATTAAGTGCACCAGTTTCCATTCTTGCCAATCAGTGCTTGTACAGAGCAGCTTTCCAATTTGTGGTTACATTAACTTCATTGATACAGGCACAGGTATTGCTGATGTGAGGCAGGAATGTGCAAAAATAATTAGATGTATTTATGGTATAGATGCCTGTATAGCATGTATTTCTGGAAATAAGGAAAAGGCATAGCAGTATGACTAGTTAATCTTTGTCCAAGTGTTTCATATGACTCCAGTGAGCCAATGGAGACAGATGTCTCAATTTCAGAGTCTTCACTTTCAAGCATGTCAGAGAATTTGTTGACATACAAGATAACCTTACCTTGATGAAATGGAAACTTACATCTATGTGTTGTTTTAATTTAATAGTATTAATTCATTAAGTTTTATCTCCAGTGGGTAGACTTTTTTTCTGGACAAAGTTGGAGATTTGTTTTCAGTTTGGGTTTTTTTAATGGTCGTTGTTAACTTTGACCAGCAAATTGACTGCGGGGTAATATAAACTACTTGCAACACTTTCTTCACTGATTTTTGCCCTATAATTTTGTTGTATTCATTTATTAAACAGGAATAATAGTCCAGACTGTGGGGGGAAAATATGTCTTTGTACAGACATTAATGGAATCGCCATGAACAGCCCTTTTTACAGGCTTTATTTTGCTGTAGAAAGAAATCATTAGGAGTGAAAACCAGAAAAAAATATGCTTTGAGCTAACTTTTGTGACTGTAAGTAAGGATGATTTAAAAGCTTTAAAGAGGCAGCATTGACTGTCTTCTTTCTGGTTTTTTTATAATCACTTCTTAACTTTCAAAGCTTTTGGCTCTGTCACGCCCAGGTTGACCAGTCTTTTTCAAGAATGTTCTCTCACTGGCATTGGTATAATGGACAGAAACTGAATAAAATTATTGAATCAAAGAAACGGGGTTTGCTTTTCTTGGGGTTTTTGGCTTTTTTCTTTCCCCTTCAGCCCTTTTACTAACTCTCTTGTTCTGGTTGCTTCATCTTGGGTTAGACAATACTGCTATTCAGATATTCTTCATCTTTTTTAGCAGCATTTGTGTAGCTGATCAGTGACGTCAGGAGAGTAATCTTATCCCATTTTTTGGTTCTGGAAGCCTCTCCTTGCCACCTTTCATGGAAATCACTATCTTATTAATTCATCTCTTCTGTGAAGTTATAGTGCATCTTATTACAGTCCAGTAAATCTTCTATATTAAAGTATAAATGTGAAGTGGAAGACATTTTCATTTGGGAAGCAAATAGTTAAATTTTTGCCTGCTTTACTGAGAAGTTTTTCATTTCTCTTTTTCCTCAGACAAAAAAAATCTACCTGCCATCTCAGTTTATCATCTAGTATGTAATGTGAAGGCAAGTGATTATCACCATCGTTTTTAAAGAACTAGCCAATATCTTTCCACCGGACACATAATCACTGTGGGATTACAGCTGGGTACTCACAAATAAAATGTTTCAGCTTTCAAAACAAGACAAGACTCTTTTTTTATTCTGTCTAGTAATAACGAAAAATTCCTCTGAGAAAAGTGAGTAAGTGTCAGGCGATTCAGCACTCACTGTGAAGAGTGAACTTTTGTTCTGTGACTTTTACCTGAAGTACTTGTCAGAAAGTATATTTGAATTCTACCTAAGTCATAATTTTTTTTCTTCTGATTGTCTTTCTAGAACCTCATTTTCACTAATTTGTGTATCATAACTGCCAAAAAGTTGTTCATCTTTTATTTTGAGCAACTAAGACATTTAGGATGTCATCTGCCTGTCGTATACCCTGTGGGGATATCTAGCAGGATTCTCCAAATCCTATTAGGCTGCATCGTAGTAAAGATGTTAAGGCTAGAATGACAATATTTGAGCTGTGGCAAAGGTCCATAGCTTTCATTAATTTCATTGTAGGACTACTGAACACTAATTTGCTTTCCCTGTCAGTTTGGGCCACAGCAACGGCATCACTGTGTACCTGCAGGCAGATGTACTACCCTGTTTCCAGTGGACCAAAGCCTGGGAAACCACTGGTCACTATATCTAAAATATCATTCAAGTCACGTGTCTCTGAGTATTTCTGTCATGTAGATTAGTAATGATATCATCCCAAGTTTTATACAGAGATGTGCTGAGTTCACATCTTTTGAATTCACAGCTGTGTGTTTGTGTATTTAAATATATGTATATATTTTTACCGTGATAGTTCCCAGATTGGGTCCTCATTATAGTAATCGCTGATCATGCATTGTGAGGAAAGACATTTAGAGCTTGAAGAGATATACAGTCCGAGTAGCAAAAACATTTGATTTAGGATAACAGTTCTGCAATCACTCTGTAAATTGAAGATCTTGCTGGAGATTTGCTACTCAATAGATTCCCACAAGTATGTCTACAGGGAGCTTCCCTCAAAGAAGGGGAAGCAAAATCCCAAGAGATTTTCAGCTGGCATCCCTTTTACAGCTTCAGCTCCGACAGTTCAGCACCACAAGGAGGTGCTTGTGCAGCAATTCCCAGGGGAGACTGCTTTCCCAGTCTTACCAAGCTGTGGGAACCTGTTGGCGTACCTCCTGCTGAGACAGCACAGCACTCAAATAATCACAGATAGCTGGAGAAAAACTTCTTATGCATCTTTCTCCTAATCTGAATCTTTTAAGTGTGCCTTTAATTACTTTCATTAATTACTAAAGTAGTCCATAATATTCCATTGCTCTAAGGAATATTTTTATTAGACTGTGAATACAATACTTACTTAACGGGTTGCTGAGGTATGTAGATATACTCACTATAAATGCACATGTTGTTATATATGTTTTCCTTAAATTACTTACCTTTTTTAAAATCCGGATAACTCTTACATGAGCAATTTATATCCTTCATTAGTATTAGTTTCTTATTTTCAAGTTGTTACCAAGCCTGCACCCCTTCTCTATAGACCATCTTTTGTTGGCTTCAGTCCAATAGAGTAATGTCCTTGGGTAGGATGGAGCATTTCATTAGACACAAACAACTTAAGATCCTCCCAAGAAGAAAAAGCTATTCAGTATCAAGATACATTATGCAGACCATAAACAGGATGGGTTTCTCAAAATACTTTCAAGCAAGTACATGGGAAGGATAATCCCTCTTCACCCTTCCTGCCATGCGGGGAAGCTCCCTCTGTTTGCACACTTGGCGCACGCGTTTTTTTTAGAGCTTTAAAGAAATTGGAGAGAGTCCCCAGAGATGAGTGATGGGGAGGCTTCCAGCACCCGCTGTTGCTTGGTCATCTTCTGCCATGGCACTTGCAGGCCCTGCCCTACACTGACACACGGAAAGAAAGCAGGGTGGGGGAGTTGCCCCTCTCCTCCTCCTCTACTTCTGGGTTTTAAACTAGAAGTATAGCTTTTTGAATTTTGCATATGGTTTGACTGAAATACAATCTAATGACGCTCCTTTTAATCGAAAAAGTTATGGTGTCCCTGATGAATATTAGCAGTCAGCAGGGATATTTTTGAGTCAGAATTGCTGGGACAGGCCATTGCCATTGGTCAAGAAGCAATATATTGAGTTTACAGCAAAGAGTTAAGAAAAACAAGTTTAAATTACTCAGATGATGAATGTAGCTAATCACAACTACTCTAATACAATTTAAACAACTAAAAAATTATTTAAATAGAATTAGTATAGTATAATTTAAAGAAACTCAGATTTAGTGGGCATAGTTCTCTTGTGGCACAGCCCCTTTGCCGTACTTTGTTTTTTACTGAACAGCAAATTGAGCCAATATTGATTAATTTATGTGATTATTTTTTTTAAATATCACTTAAGCTGTATTTTGAACTTCATGTTCATCATATGGGTTCTACCAAATTCTCATGGAAATTAAATATTTTACTTTCATCATTAAACCCTGATGGAAGATTTTCTTAAGCTTAGTGAAGCATTTTCAGTAGCACTAAGAAGGAAAACATTTAATCAATGAAAATGTGATTTTTGAATAGTCAAAACTTAATAATATTCCAATTTATTCTCAGACATTCTACAAGCAATACCAAGTCCTAAAACAATGGGTTATTTACTTTATAATTATTTACTTGATATCAAGAATACCATAGCATTTCAAAAAGCACTTTTTCTAAAGTACTGTATGAAAATGTTATTTGTATGTCTAGCAATACTTAGAATATCCAGATGTGAGAGGTATGCTGTAGCTGATTATAGTTCGAAATCCCATTTCATGCTTTGTAGCAGTATACATGGTTAATTTTAACTTGGCTAAGTACATTCTGTGTATTGGAATACAGGACACAATTTTTCACTATATAGGTCTGATCAGAATTTTCATTTTTAATCTGAATTTGTTAGATACTGTTTCACCTTAGAGGTATGTGCATGTTTGACTTGCATGCCTGGCTTATGTAGCTTCTGAAGGGCTAAATTCAGGCTCATTTATACTTTGTGTAACTCATGGAGTGTTTTCAGGATGCTGAGTAGTAGTACAATATGTTAGCACTGTCCTTGACTTTCTTTTCTTTTGACATTTGCATCCTATGGTTTCTACCGGAGGACAGGAAAGAATATTTTGGTATTTAGATTTACACACTTGGTTAGAGCACTGAAAGAATTTTAATAGGCCTTTTCTGTTTCTGATTAACTTTTCTTTTCATTTACCTCTTTGAATTTTACAATATCCTTCTTTCAGTTGGCCAAAATTCTTAAGCACAGCATTCTAAAGTTATATACCGATGGTTTTTTTTTCCCAGTATTTATTCTTCTGTCTTATGAAATGAAACAGAACAAGTATCCATGGGTAAGTCTCAGTCACCGCTGCAGTCTGGAATTCTTATCTTCCCTGGTCTTGTCACTTTTGATCCTGTCCAGAAGTTCTGTGGCTGATACCAGGTTGCAGAAAACTTTGTGCTTTTTTGACCCAAAGCACTAGGTGGTACAGGAATGCTCAGCTTATTTCTTCTCATAGAAAAGGCAAATATTTAAGTCTCAAGAAGATTGTCCAAGATTATAGGATCACTTATTTCTGGCTGTGTCAGAATCCTCGTCTGCTGAATTTTGTACTTCTCTGACTACACTTGCTCTGATTCACTTTATGTGGCATAGTTTGTATCCCTGTGTATGTATAACTGTAAATACAGTGTATTTTCTTATTGTATGTGACTTGGAGTATTCTTAACTCCAGGTGTCAAGAAATTCTTAACAACTGTGAGAATTAAAATTTTATGTTGATCTTATCTAAAGCTGAGATTTGTTTTTTCAGCTGATTCCTGGAGTCTACAAGCCTGTTCTACTAAAAATACTAGGCTTCACATAACCTGTGGTAAAATCAGAACATTAAGTAGTGATACATAAAGTCAGATGGTGAGGAATTTTTAATGCTATTAACTTACCCTTTTGGGGGTTATATAGGAGTTTGTATAGCTTGGAAGCTTTTGGTTAAGGAAACATTTACTTGGTGCTTCTAACTTTTGTTGTGATTTAGGTCCCACCTTTCTGCAGCTGTGATATATCTGGAATATCCATGGTTATCTTAATCCAGAGGTGCTGTTTTGGTTTATACATTTACACCTCTGCAATGACTGATTTGCTCTCAGTGTTTTTACTGTAACTGTGAAGTGCTTTCCCCGTATCAAAGAGAGCACACTATCCCTCATCTGGTATTTCCACTACCTAGACAAACACCCGCTTTGCTAGCAAATCATATACTGAGCTCTCACCCTCTCAACCCAGAAGTTCAAACAGAGGCCTATTTTAATGTCTTTCCTTCATTTTTCTTTAGTGTTTGTTTGATGCTGACAACTTTCTAATATACAGCTGGACGGCTCCTACTTTTGCTGCTCTCTTCTTTGTCCAGCAGCTTTATGTTTAATATTACTCACCTACCCTCATAAGCTACTGTGATGTTTAATGTTTGCAAAATATTTCATGGTCCTCAGATAAGTTGTAGTAAATATCAACAACATTTTGCTTAAGAGGATCTATCAACACCAATCACATTGGATTAAATTATTATTATTGGATTAAATCCTGCCGACTACTCCATGTGCCCAGGTGGCCAAGAAGGCCAACAGTGTCCTGGCCTCTATCAGAAACAGTGTGGCCAGCAGGAGTAGGGAAGTGATCGTGCCCCTGTACTCGGCACTGGTGAGGCCGCACCTTGAATCCTGTGTTCAGTTTTGGGCCCCTCACTTCAAGAAGGACGTTGAGGTGCTGGAGTGTGTCCAGAGAAGAGCAACGAAGCTGGTGAGGGGTCTGGAGCACAAGTCTTATGAGGAGCAGCTGAGGGAACTGGGGTTGTTTAGTCTGGAGAAGAGGAGGCTGAGGGGAGACCTTATCACTCTCTACAACTACCTGAAAGGGGGTTGTGGCAACGCGGGTGTTGGTCTCTTCTCCCAAGTAACCAGTGATAGGACGAGAGGAAATGGCCTCGAGTTGCGCCAGGGGAGGTTTAGATTGGATATTAGGAAAAATTTCTTCACCAAGAGGGTGGTCAAGCATTGGAACAGGCTTCCCAGGGAGGTGGTGGAGTCGCCATCTCTGGAAGTGTTCAAAAAACGTGTGGCTGTGGCTCTTCAGGACATGGTTTAGGGGACACGGTGGTTCTGGATTAATGATTGGACTTGATGATCTTGAAGGTCCTTTCCAGCCTTGGTGGTTCTGTGATTCTGTGATTAAAAGCTATAATGTTAATTCCAGGTTCTGTAGTGTTAATGGGAGTGAAGGAGCAGTGGCTGCTGCTTTCATTATTATTATAACTGAATTGCATTAGGGCCTGTAGACCAGGACCTCATTGTGGTAAGCTCAATGCAAGCACAGTAAAAAGTCATTTCTTGCTCCAGAGAGCGATGCAGCTTGTTTCCTGTATTTAAAATAAGATAAAGGAATTGCCTGAAAGTGACTCTCCCTGATAGGAAATAATTTGATACAAAGATGTCTATCCTGGATAAAACAGGTCTGTGTTCAGTTCTGTGCAAGCATGAATGGGAATTTATTTAGTTGCTCCTGATTATTAATACAAAAGTATCTTTATTTTATTCCATATTTAAATTCTTATGGTCACAGGAGTTATTTGAAAATCCTTAGTCTTCATTCAGTCTTCATGTGAGGCTGTTACCAGAAACTAAGTGAGCTTTGAAGGATTTTGGTTGCCCATGTTGCAGATGAGACACAGGTACACATAGAAACCAGGTTTACTGTGACTTTTTGCAAACTTGTATTGCAAACCCTTCAACAAAACCTGCCTTTTCTATTACATCTATTCTCTTAAACTCAGTCTCCTTGCTGATAAGTTTAGCGAGGGTGAAATAGTCCATTAAATTTCAGCACGTAAGTAGAATTTTAACTACCGTGTACCAGGAGGAAAGCATATAGGCATTAGATTCCCTGCTGGAAAGGAGTGGTCCTAATTACCACTAGGTAATTTAGAAGGAGTTTAGAAGAGTGGGACTTCTAAATTACCTAGTCCTGGACAGTCAGAGTAAAAGGTCTTGACATACCCTCTTCGTTAATCCTCAATGCTCCCTTATTTTCCTTACTAGTGTTTCTATGTATTTATTTTCTAATATATTTCAACTTCTGCACTTAAATATGGCATCTGACAAACATTAGCTGTGTTTCACTTTGTCTAGATCCTTAGCCTCTTCATCTTATAAGGCTGGAGCACTGCTGAGAAGCTGCTATTTTAAAAAATCTTGCCATGAGCAAATCTGCAGGTCGCACAGAGCTTGATTGAATAGCCGATGTGTGGATGCAGATAAACAGGCAATATAGTTGGAGTGCTTAAAGAGGTGTGTTGTAGAGGGAGACAGTTCTTGGCCATCAAGCTGTGAGGATGTGGGACTCTGAGGCACATGAGTTAGGCAAAGGAGACAAATAGACCGATAGGGCATTTCAGGTACGGGTTGTCTGTTAGATGGAAATTGTGAGTAAAAATATGAGATAGATACAACAAAAGTATGCTGGTCCTGGTAATGAGACCAAGCAATATGACCATATGAAGCAAAAGGAAGACAGTGTTTAAGGAGTTAGAGGTGGTTGGAAAGATCAAAAGTGAAAATTATTTTAGAAGCATCAGTCAAAACATACATACAGTGAAAGAAAACCAAATACTTAAAGTTTTTCCCTGGGTATCTCATGCATCTAATGGTTGGTTGGTGTATTGATTAACAATAAGCGCATACTTGTATAGTTCCGCAACAGAGGGTCCATGCTTACGTACTAATCCCTGGCAATGATAACAGTATCTGGGCTTTATGAACATGGTGCTGCACAATTTCAGGTGACTCTGTGATTCGTGGAAGTGTTCTGAAACAAGGTTATGTTTAAAAATAGCTTTTGTGTCCACTGAGGTTGGTCTTTCAGTAGGTTTCTACAGTAACTGATTCCCCCCCTCCAAGTTCAAACAGTGATTCAATCCAGCGTCTTCAGTGATGAAACCTCCACATTTAAATTATGAAGACTCTACTAGTTAATCATTTATGAAGTGCCCAGTGCTGTCACTTCTTTAAACTGTTAAAACAGAATGTTTTTATATGAACATCATTATAAATTTATAACAAATGTGATTTGTGGTGATGCAGTCTTCTATGGGCTGTGAATTAGTGTCCTGAATTTCACACAGCAGATGCTTTCTCTGGGATGCAATGCCTGGTTGACGAGTTCATATGGTGCAGCATAAGAAAATCGCATCATTTTCATACCAACTCTACTCTGCTTACACAGCCTGCTTTTTTAGCCTCTTCAGGGGGGCATTTTAAAAGCAGTGAAGTTGACACACAATCCTCAGTCTTGTCAAAAGCAGATGATTACCTAAATCCTTTAATATCAATAAAAGAGTACTTCTTTCAGAAATATGTAGTGTTCATTTAGAAATGGATCAACAGATGCATGTAATTTTATAGTATCAAATAGCCCCAATGATTTCAAATTCATTTTTTAAGGAAATATACTGGTGTACTTAATTGCAAGAGAACTATTGTGGAGCATAACCCCAGTATATGTTGAAAAGTCAAAATGGTATGTTCCGTAGTGCATAATATTGTGCCTTGTGGATAAAAATCTGATCTTTATGCTCTAAATCCCTGGTAATTGTAATGAATAGACTTATTGCATATTAGAATTGCATCAGAAAAAGATAATTTATATTAAAACCTGCCCCTACCTATGCTAAGTAAAACGTGTGTATAAAAATATGCCATGTATACATGATGTGAGGTGTATATATATGTGATGTGAGGTATGTATACTAAACAGTGGAGTTCACCAGACTAATAATTTAAACAAATCGCATTATTTGTAGCTGCAATTTACTACTGTCCCATTTCATCACTGAAAAAAAGAATAATCAAGGTAGAATACCTTGTGCTCATTCTGACTGAATACTTCCTTTGTGGCTTTTCATACAAGAGGCCAGTGTTTCCAGGGAAGAGCCAGTGCAGGGCTCTCTATGTGTCCCCCCAGGCAGAGGTTTTCCCTGCGGTGGGCTCGGGGAGATATAAAGGCAGGATTTCCCAAGGGAGCCTGGGCCCAGTGCTGCTGGTCCTGATGCTGGAGCCCAACAGAGGTTACTGGTAAAGCAGTATTTAGTCAGCCCTAAAATTTTAACTAAGAACTAAAATTTTAACTAAGGTGAGTAGCTGTGTGTTGCTTGTTCTCACTAGAGCAAAAGTCTACACAAAGCAGATTAGAGTTAAAAACAAGAACACATTCATCTTTTACAATCAAATAATTCCCGTGGAAATGAGTATATTAACGCATCCTCATACTGCTTCTTTTCTTCAAAGTACTACCAGTATTTAAATACTATAAAAGGTAATTTTTAGCATACGTGATAACACGTTTACATAAAGCATAAAAGGAATTGTTGTTTATAAAGATCAGGGCCCTCTTTTGTCATTTTAAACCATTAGTACAGTTTATGTATTTGCAATATAAATGGGGGATATATTCACGAAATTGCACACAATATTTATTTTCAAAGTCTGTAACTATAAGATGGCTAAAAGTAATTTGTGCCCCATGTATCAGTCAGTTATGTGTGGCCCTGACTCTGCTAATATAGCAATATTTCTTTTAGTTTGGTGAGGAAAATTTTTGTTGCTGAAAAGCAAATTACAGCTGTCATTGAAAGACTTAAATAATATGCCCTCAGGATTGCTCGAGTGGACTGTTGCTTCACTGAGGAGCTCTGATGACATCGGAGAGATGCTCATGCAATTTATTCATGTAATTGTAGTTCTGAGATGGAATATATATTATGTTTTGAAGGTGATGTTATTTAATAATGAATGATTTTATAGACTCTTCTAGTCTCTATATCACCTTCACCATTATATTTGCTAGGAGCCTTTTCTCGACATGTCTTTTATTCTATATTTCCACCTCTACTTACATGTGTTTTATTCTTTGCTCAGTTCCTGAACCAGATGCTCCTGATTTTTTTCTTGAAAAATTTTTTTTTTCTTTTAAATGAATCTGAAAGCTTTGTGAGAATTGATGTTGAAATCTGGAGGAGCAAGAATGTTAAAATATCTACTCTCATCTTACATTTTGACCGCTGCAGGTTTCAACAAGATCCTCTTCCCCTTCTTCCAGCTTCATACTTCAATTTTGTATAACTATTTATGATCTCAAGAGTATATAATTTCATTAGCATGCTGTTATGTGCTTGTATGTGCACACCAGTTAGGCTTATATACTGTATATCCTCTAAAATTTTCTAATTAATTTATAACTTCTCTTATTTTTTAGTATTTCCATTTACATAATTGCTAAAAGTTTTTAAAATTACTAGGGTTTGTGATACCTTAATTTTCCAAATTTAGTTGCAGACATTCCAAAGGAAATCTGATTTCCTAGAAATACTAATTACTTACTCCTGAATATCAGGCCTACAAAAGGTTTCTCTGATTTGGCATCCCAAATCATTAGGTACTTTAAGTCCTAGCAAAAAGTTATATATTTCTCTTAAAAAAAAGATTGAAAGAAGAGACCAAAGAACTGACTGGGGAGCAGAAATTCTGTAGGATACTAAGTATTTTGGTTTAACAGTTTTAATTCCATTTGAGTTTTAAGTTCCTTTCATTTTCTTGAAATGTAGTGCAATAAGATGCTGTGATATGAGACTAAACTGTGGGATGCTGAACAGTCTTCCTAGAAGCAAAACTAGCATTGGTATGGTTTTGATT
Source organism: Phaethon aethereus (assembly GCF_964289735.1). Classification (NCBI taxonomy): domain Eukaryota; kingdom Metazoa; phylum Chordata; class Aves; order Phaethontiformes; family Phaethontidae; genus Phaethon; species Phaethon aethereus. The sequence continues at coordinate 121,830,326 of NC_138582.1, read as the reverse complement.
TTTAAAGCTTGTCTCTCTGTCTTTTTCCTCACTCCCCTTTTAACAAACTGGGTTAAATAGGAGATGAACCTAGTAATGATCTAATCAAGCTTTTGACCCACAACATTCGAATGGCCTTGAAACGAGGCAAACCGAATTTGTCCTTCTCTACTAGACAATAATAGCAGCCAAACATCAATCTACCAAGACTGTTTTATTCAACTCTTGCCTAATACCTTGTAGAATACTTCAAGAACTTAAAAAATTATGATACTTTTAGTTGAACTTGGATGAGACAGTAGAATGCAAATGTAATCACTCTGACAGTGATTTAATGACTCTGGGACATCTGGGAGTAAGGCAAGGTGCAGAGGACAGCCGCAGGATGTGGATTGGAATATGAAAGGAGCAGCATTGACTACTGCTGAATACATGTATGTGAGAAAGAAAAATAACTATATCTTGAAATGATTAAAGGTGAGAAATATAAAGCAGTGATGAACACTATCTCAATATTATGGCAGCGCTGCAGTTCTAAATGTAATTCCCAAATAATATGAAACACATTAGATTTTGATACTACTGGACATACTCATTTTAATGTGATATGAATTCTGTGACCCGCTCTGCACAGCCCGTCCCCTCTGTAGCACTGCTTTGAGCCAGCTCTTCACCCAGCTTACAGGGGTTCAGCGTCTTTCCCTTCCAGAAGAGGAAAGAAAGAGACTGGAAGTGGTTGCACTTCTGATGTACCTTTCTGTTCTTCTCCTCTCTGATGGACAGGGATGTATCTCTCACTCTTCTGCAAAAAAGATGGATCAGAGCTGGACATCTGTGTTGCAATGTCCATAGAGGGGAACATGCTCCAGTGAAGTTGTGTGCATTCAGGAAGGCTGTAGGGGGAGAGAAGAGTCACCAAAGCCACCACGTATTATAGTGTCATCATTGGATGAGGTCTTCTAGGGACATTTTCTAGCCACAGTCACATTATTAGTGAGAACAGAGAAGTTCTGGCAACCTTACTTGAACCTTTATCCAAAAGATGCAATAATATCATATTTAGCAGTATCATGCTAACATCATGTGAAATACAAACGCTATTACCCATGAACTTGTTTAAAAGAAAGCAAAAAGCGTGTTTCTGTTTTGAACAGAAAAACAACCGAGGTACATGAAAAAGCTGGACAACTGTTGGTACCACGCTAATAAAGCAGCTAGAGGAACAGTAGTCACCGCACCCCTCAGTCTTCCATCAGCCCTATTGCTCTGCAAGGCAGCCGGTGCACACACGCCAGCCCAAGCAGTGTGCTTCAGCACGTGGGTTCCTCCGTGCAGTAGGGGCTGTGCTCCAGCCTGACCTGACGCCATGCTTGCAGTACAGAAAGTATGTATGGCTGGTCTAGGGGCCACCACCTACTGCAGGCATCACCATTGTGTCTCAAGCTCTATGTTTATATGTTAATCAGTACGGTCTTGATTTTTGACTGGAAACTTAAGACATGTAGCTAGAGAGATTAATCAGACAAGAAGAGTGAAAATGAAAAACAGCAAGTTGGTAGCGCTTGAGTGGCTCAGAGGGCCCTTTCTTCTTAATCGTTCTTTTAGATGCTGTATCTTATCATTAATCAGAACTAAAATAACTTTGTCAGACTAGTACAAATGATTTCAGACCAAACAAACATTTCCTAATGCCAGCTGTAGAACAAAGGACAGAAGAGAGGGCAACTTGTTGCCCATATTTAATTACATATTCCCAAATGTAAGAAAGACCAGCCCTTAAATTGAGTGATGGTGCTGGAGTTGGACATTTTGGCTTTCAGTTCACCAGTACAACAATCTCAAAGAAAGATTAAGGGAAACGGGTTATATATTTCTTAGATAATTAATATATCGCTAGATCTAATGCTTGAAGTATTGAGATGTCTTATGAGAGAGTTGTCACAGCTTTCACATAAAACTAGAAAAGTAAAATAAACTATCATATTTTCTGCCACTCAAATGGCTTGCGAAGCTCACTATTTCTGTGTTATTTTCCTGACATTAATCTTTTCACTAAAACCATGTGGTTGAAAATAGAGAGATAATTAGCATTAGCCCATTTATAAGAAACTGCTAGTGACAGAAGCTTACTTATTGTTGTGTACAATTAAAATATGATGAGAACACGTGAGAATTTACATTAAAACAAGATTGCAGCTTGTCAGCAGTTTCCTTTGTTCAGCTGAGTGTTTATTAGGCTACAGCTGCTCACCTACTTTTGTATGACTTTATAATAATAGTAGCAATGTCTTCATTATTGGAGATGTCTAAACCAGTTTGATTACACAATATACAAAGAAAAAAAAATCTGATATAATCTTTGCTGAAGAACTAGATCTGGAAGCAAGATTATATACCACCACCACCAGCAACAAAAAAGACCTTCTTGTCTCATGTCTCTGCTGTTTTGTTGGTTTTTTTTCTTCCTTGCAGTAAGTGTTGTTTATGCATGGCACCTAAGGTGATTTATGTAGATCATTTTGCTGTTTTATTTTGGCAACTTCAGTGGATCTACAAATAAACAACTTGAGCCTTGTCAGAAAAAAAAACTTGTGATTTTTTTTTTTTTCCTCCTCATTCTGTCATTATACAAAGTGATTTCTGCAATACAATAGTTGGTCTTAGTTTATGTTTTTAAGCACCTCTGGGACTCATAGTGCTGTTAAGAGGGTCAGCTTTCCTTGCCGTAGAACTATGGTGGGAGGTCACAGTGAAGTACTTAGGCCCTTTTCTGGCTTCTGTAACTGGGTGGGTAGTCTTTCAGAGCCTACAAAGAGGAAGGCAAAAGTTTCATCTGTCATTAGTGCCCTGCTGACACACAGCACCTTGAAGTAAAACAAGGCAAGATTCAGGGCCCTTATTTCTGTCTGGCCTAGAGATGTGATCAAGCGTAGAGGAGCCATCACAATAAGAAGATGTAAAAGAAAGTTCTGGGAACCTTCCTGGAGCTTTCTAAACGGAAAGGTTTTGTGCTTTTGGGAGTGAAATAGGGCCATCATGTCTTCAGTGTGCCTAGGGGCCATACCAGCACTATTAACTTTTGCTAAGATGGTTCACATTGTTCTCCAAAACAGTCAGAGAAAATAGTGCTCCTATTAATTTAATATATTTTTTGCAGTCGCTATGTGGAAGTCTAGCTATCCTGTGAACTTTCTGAGAAGATAGGTGTCGACTTGCTCAGCTTTCATGCTACCTGCATGTCTCCTCTAGCTGTCATCATATTTCTGTCTAGAGGGGTTTATTTCTCATACTCAGCACTGTGCATAGACATAGAGTCATAGCCTGTGACTTTGAACTGAATCTTAGTCTGGTTTTCTGGAGCAGAAGCAGGATGAAGGAAGGAACAAGGACTTTGGTCACGATCAAAATTAAGACCTTAAGCATATGCTTCGGGTTCATTAGCATGAACAGAAAGAACTGTGTTTAAGTGGTCTCTTGTGACTTTCCTGATGGGAAGGAAATTTCCTTTCTTCAGCTTGCTAATGTCTGTTAAAAGGTCTTCTACATCCCTACCACCCCATTTGTTACCTTTGCTGCAGATGGAAAAGCAGCAAACTTCTACTTGCTTGGGAAGTGTTCAGGTACTACTGCAGCTATGACAGCAGTCAGTCCAGCATGTCCAGCAATTGAGCACTTTGTGCTACCGTCAGTATGCGCAACTTAAATTACTAGTGTGGTTTTTTTGTTTGTGAGTTGATGAAGAAAGGGTTTTGCTTTCTGTTACTTCTGTTGTGATTTCCTTTGGAGAAAAGTTTCCAAAGTACCATAAAGTCTCACTGCCCTGTATGAACATTTAAATTCAGTTTAAATGTCAAGTGGCACCTACAACTGTGATCTAGATTCATCACTTCTGATTTTGATGACATGTTTCTGCTATTTCTTTTTACCTAAATGTGATATCATTGGCACTGATTTAAATGGTTTATGTTCTCATAAATTGTTTCATTTAAATAAAGTGATACATGTAAGAATATCTTGATATTCTAATGCAAAAATTGTTGTTCCTAGTTAAGTAATTACAGGTGTCAATAATTTTCTACAATTATACCACATAATACATAACCATCTCCTTACAATACTTTTGTAATTCATCTCTAGTCTCAAAACCATCAGGCTGAATATGTGGGCAGAAACTTCTGAGCGACACTGTTAGTGGTTTGCCCCCGGATGGCGTTTTTATCTTTGCAGCTTTCGCTTAAATCTGGTCGTTAATTTTAAAATGTGGAACAGCTCATAATGGTCATTATGCACTCCTGTGAAGTCACAGAGGAAAAAAGCCACAAATGTGTTGATGTTCTCACATTTGAAAACTGAGGTTTAAAAAACCCGTTGTTTTAACATTGTAGAAATTGTTTGCTAATGACAGTTTAATCATAGGGTTAAAACTAACTGTGATCTAAAGCAAAGAAGGAAGGAAGAGGAGAGACAAGAAAAGAAATATCACTATACACGAGTATCTGAGCTTAACCTTGGATAGCAGAATTACTTGGGAGGGATTTTTGCTATCCCTTCAGCATATAGAAATGAGACAGGTATGATACTCAGAAAGTGCAGTTGCACCCTGCAATTTTCAAAAGAGGAAAACCGACTAGATGGTGTCATTGAAATCCAGGGAGCGTTAGAGTTCTTGAAAGCTTGAATTTAAATAATATTAATTAAAATGTGTTCTACTATCTTTGACTTCGTAGTTGAATTCATATATTTTCTTTTATATTTTTATTCTATTACAACGATTTACTTTTAACTCTTCAGAATGTACCTCTGCTCTCAAATGTAGCTGATGTTGATTGGTGTGCCTGCGCTGAAGAGTACCAGAAATACAGATGAGAGAGCAATGTGATACGGCATTATGAAAATTTTCATGCACATCTCCCAAGAAATTCAGTCTTCGGTTTTGTGCATGTTTGCAGTGTCACTGAAGAGGGCGTCTATGCAAACATTTCTGTTTGCGTGTTTATTCTGGTTCACATAGTTTTAATCCACTCAATTTCTTACTTTTTGGTCTGGATGAACAATCATATCAAAGCAAAGTCAGATACTATCCTAAAATATTTAGGCTTATTGAAGATGCAGGTAAGTAGACTTTGGTTCAAACTTGGGAACTGGTAATGAAATACAAAGCCAATATTTATTTTCTTACAGCTCTTGCGGAAAAAACAATGAATATTGATAGAATGTAATATGAGTCAAATAAATCTTTTGCAGTGGCAATTTATAAAACAAATAATGTTTCTCTTTACTGAAGCTGATGTCTGTTAGGCAAACTGTTTTCATGCAAGTATGAAAAGTTTCAAGAACAGAAATGAACGGATTTTTGACAGCTTGTGTTTTTAGCAGTTCGCTTGCTTTTAATTTTGAATGGCAGAATAGTAGTTGTAGTTTTGTAATCCACACTTTAAAAATGTTTAAGATAAAAAAAGTTCCCTTTATGTACCTGATACAGGTACCTTACTACTGAAGCTTTAAGGTACAGCTTGACTTAGCTGTAAAGCCGAACACAGCTTTATGGAAAGAAAATATTCAGTGTACATGTTTGAATTTGGCAAGTCTGCCTTCCTAACTTAATGACGCTGATTTTTATGTATATTTAACTAGCATTGATTTATAGATGAAAGAAAAAGACTGGGGAGGAAAAGGGATCAGACCAAGTGCAATATAACTGGAGGGAAAGAGTTTTAGCAGAAAACAGAAAGTTTTAATCCTAAATTAAAAATTTATTTCATTTTAATATTTATTTTAAACGTTTGTCCTTTGTGAAATTCAGTTAAATTTTAAACAAAAATGTTGTTTAGAAACAATATGTTAAGATGCTTTGTACAAAAGGTTAAGGTGCGAAAGACTGTTGGAGACTTTCAAAGCTTGGTTCTTGGTTGGTTTTGTTCCATTAGTGTTATTGCAGTTTTTATATCAAGGAAAACACACTTCACCAATTAATCTTTGTTAATAATCAGGTGGATCTTCAATAACTTCCAAAATTCTCCCACTATTTCTATCGTTAGTCAAAAAAAGGCCACTTGTTTCTATATGAACTTTTTTGGGCTTTACATAGCAGATTCTAAGCAAAAGGTATTATTATGTATGTGCTGATATTACTGCAAGTAGAAACTGGAGAGGTCACTGGGCTTCTGGCAGGATGAGATTTCCCCGTGATATCATTCATCTGGTTATCAGAGAAACATCTCTCTGAAATACTTGTATTTAATTGAGGCAATCGTTTGAAACCACCTGTCTGTTCCATGCAAGCTCATAGGCAGACTTGTTCGTTCAGCTCTTTCACCCTTTCGTAAATCAGTAGAGAAGGTTTCTTCTTGCCTTTAAACATAAAATATCAAACTATTTATCATCGCCTTAAACCTCTTCCAACCCTACACAAGTGCTGACTAACACTAACAATAGATGGTGACCCACCGTTCGGCGTGCAAGGAAGGGCGCTCCGCACTCCTCTCGGACGCCAACTTGCACGTGATGTATTTCTTGGGGTAGTGACGTGTTAGAGCTGTCTGTGGGTCAGAGCTGACCAGGTTTTTCCAGACTGCTGCAGCTTGGGTATTTGTCGGATTAAATTCTAGAGGAATTGTCCGGACTACTACTGTTTGCAGTCTGAGCAGAAAGTACACTTTATGACTAAATATTACATTGTCTCAGCTTTGAGGAAGGAAGTAGCAAGACTTTCTAGACTTGGTCAAGACAACTGTTATGGGCATGTGTGAGCCAGTTTTAGTCTCTGCTGCAGACACAGAAAACTCTGAAAACAGCACATCCTTGGGAATAGCGGGATCGAATTTTGTGTATCAGCAACCCGTTGCTTGTTCACCACATACGCACGAGAAAGCATGTCCTCAGCTGTGCGGCCTTTCCTTAGGCTTCCTGTTTTTTATAGAGACTAGCATAATTCTGAATCTGACCACAGTCCTAAGAAAAGACTCAATTCAGATGCTTAGGTTTCTGATGCCTTAGTGACGGGCTGTCACTGGAGCAGAATGAGGCAGCTTGATTAGTGTGGAGAAGGCAGAAAATGATGACTGCCTGCTGATTCACCCTGTATTGCTTTTGGGTGACAGATAGAGTCTAATTCAAGATTTCAGCTTTTTATTTGTAAGACTTCAAATTGGCTTCTGACACATCCAAGTTTTATTCTTCTTTGTTAGAAGAAGCCAGTCTTGTCTATTGAAAGCATGCTAATCTGAAAAGTTATTTTTGGCCTTGATAACTTTAATCTGGTCCAGTTTCGGCTCAGAAAAGTGAAACTGATTTGGTTCCTATTAATCTCACTTCCAAGCATTTTTTACTTTATTCTTACCTTTAGAGCCTTGTGTTTTTCAAAAGACATCGCCAATTTGAAGCAACAAAATAATTTTAAACTAATACTGCATACTGAGGCTCCTGTCAATTGTTCTGATAATGTCAGAATATTTTACTCTGTCATTTGTGGTTATTTTATCCAAGATGGCTAGTGATAGAATTGGAAATAAAATTCACAATTCCTAATCTGGAGGCTGAGCCTGCTGTATTGCTTGAGCTCAGGAAGAAAATTAACTCTGTCCCAGCCAAAACCTGTAATGTCACCACAGAAAACAATGTTATATTAAAAAAATTTAGAGCAATTTAGATTGGGGGGGAGGGGAACAAGACATACAAACAGGTGTATATAGAGTACTATTCTTTATAGATGCTGCTGGACAGAAAGTGTTATCAATTCAGTTATTGGAAGACTGTTGGTATGCAAGGAGATGAAATGTAGCAGGACTAAATTTTTGTATACTTTCAATAGGAAATTATAAATAACCATTGAGATCAAACACACATATTGATCCAAAGTACTATTATCTCAAGGAAGTTGAAATAAACTTTAATAAACCTGAAAAGGTCAGCAAATGTTAACACAGTTCTCCATACTCTCTTACGGTTATACCGTTTTAGCATCTTTCTGCAGAATGGTATATGGCTGTTGCAGGGGACAGGTTTTAGTGCATATTCTGGTGGGATGAAGAGTTAAAAACTGTTCCAGAAAAGGCATTCATCAAATTATATGCACTACAGAACAATAATATCGTTATCTCTTAGAAATAGATTTCATGCTGAGATGCCTTCGTCTTATTCTGACAATTGAGATGCAAACTAGCGATTTAGTTGTTTTTGGAGATGTTGTTGCATAAATATTATGAGAAATTTGTTCATAATTTTTTTGGTAGCATAGCTCTGTTGCTCTTTTGTACAAATAGCCACATAACAATCTTCCAAGATAGACACGGCATGAAATAGGCTTTCTTATTTATTTAAGCACTTCCCACATTCACTAGACTAAGGAAGGCTGAACTCATGTAAATTAGCAAAGTGTCAGTGACACAGTGGAGTGGCACTGGGTTGTGCAAGCTAAAAAATTCTGCTGTATTAGTCCAAAAATGCCAGAAGTGGGGACCTGCTTCATCCTGTTGAAGTTAGTAGACTTTGGGCTTACTCACTGCTTGCCTGATAAGGCCCACAAGCTCAGCGTTCCTAATTTTCAGATATACAGACAAACTGCTACTTCATCATGATGAGAGAAAGTTATGGCTGCATATATACAGGTTCCAGTAGAGTTTGCTGTATTTAGAAATACATTGTGACTTCCCAAATTCTCCTTATTCCTATCGCAGGTTTGTAAACTGAAAACATACAGTAGGTCTAGAATTGTGTTTTAAATATAAAAGGCTTTTAACAAGCTGTTGTGCTACTCCAGTTGATGAAGCAAAACGGGAATTACGGAAGCCAAGCATTTCGATCAGTATCTCTAAGTTGTACTTCAATAATAGAATATATGTAGGAATTGATAGCAGAGACGTGTTCAGAAGACCAGTCTGAAGATTGTCCATATTGACTTGTAAGGCATCCTGGTATCCCCACAGAGGGAATATAACCTAGAGAGATGAGAAGGTTGAGAGTGAGGCCAGTGAGACTGGCTTACTGGTCTGTGCATGGGCTGAATCAACTCTAGTCAGTACCTAGTGAGTAATGCTTCTTCATTTGCACATTGATGTGCTTGCAGATAGTGGTTAGTTCCATCTTTTATTGGAAGTGCTATATTCTTATTCTTAACCATGCCCTTAGAAAAACCTTTTTTTTTTTTTTCACAAGAATGAATTCCTCCTTGTGCCAATCCCTTCCACCCACGCACCCTGCATATGCACACAGTAATTTAGCATGACATTCAGAAAGAAAAAACACCATTTACAATCAAGTCATCAACTTATGTTTTAAAATTCAGATTATAGAAGTTCAGTGCCTGAATTTGCATAGAAAATGTCTGGTTTGCATAATAACTTGAAATCTATTTTCCTTCTCTAATATTTTGTTTTAAACTCCATTTAATTGTATTTCTTTCTGGAAGCCCCTGAAGCATTAATACTTAATTCTGGTCAAAATATTTGTGTTGGTTATTTTCCATCCTCATGGATTGCAGTCAGATCTTTTGCAAGCCTCTGGGATCCGGAAGATTTTCCCCTGTTATTGGTTTGTTTTACTGATTATTCAGGCCTTTCTGCTGGAGTTAGTAACAGAGACTGGGAACTAAGTTTGAATCTCAGCTGAGATTGCACCGAATGCTTTCCGTAGACCAGTAGTTAACTCTAGGATATATTTTTTTAGAGGACTTATTTTGTAAGGATTTTTCCAGCCTGTCATAATAGCATCAAAGATGTCCTTCTGTTCAGTCAGCAAAGACTTTCTATGTATGACATACTGTAGCCCAACTGTACTCTTCTCAGAGACATATAATTTAAGATGTCAGGAAATTGTAGGTTAGTGTTTGTAAAAAATCAGGCACATTAAAGTAACTCTGACAAGCCCCATGGATTCTTAGGATTTTCTTTCTCTCCATAGACAATGCTTAGCTATGTAATTACCTCCTTTGGAGAAATAATTTATTTTCATTCCTTTCCCTTCAGTATTTTTTCTTAACTTAGTGTTTCAGTGAACAGTAGTTTCTTTTAAAAGATCAACAATTCTGTTACTTCAGAAGTTAAATACTTGCACGTCTGTGAACAGCCTAGTCCAAATACAATATTGCAGGCTTTCCTGTGCCAATACAGATGTCAGAATATGAATTCGGGGAGGTAGTGCCTGCATCCTGGTTTTCTTATTACAGAAAAGTATTACGAAACCAGAACGATTCAAAGATTTGAGGATTTTAGTTACTCAAAAGTATTAGATCTGAGAGAACTGTATTCATTAGGAAAGAGTAGACTCAGAGACAGTACTTTTTTTTTTTTTTTTTTTTTTTTAATCCTGAGAAGATGAGAAAACATGAGTTATCAGGTTATTTAAATAAAGTAAGACCAGTACAGGGACATACATTCATTTCTCTGAAAGGAGATGGGGACTAAAGAAACGCATGTAGATTTCATTTCACTTAGAAAATAGCTGAAATATTTAATAATTTGTCAGGTGTAGCAATCCATAAAGTTACTTGCTATTAGTAGTTAAAAGTAAGGATGAGGTAATGATCCAGATTTATTGAAGCTGAAGTTTAAATTAAGTTTGGAGTGGAGTTCAGATGTGAATGTTCAGTATTTCAACACCTTTTTGTAGAAGTCATCTGCCAGAACCAGAAACAAGTCACAAGATTGTATTTTTAATGGATCAGATTTAATGAATTCCATTGTTTATTTATGACTCCAGATATTTCTGCAACTTGGATCTGAAATTTCTGTATAATATCTTCTCTAATAGGCTCTTATCAGAATAGATCAGAAAATAGATATGAGTAATCAAAAGCCTAAGATATGAGTATGTTTGAATAGAAGTAACGGGAAAATATCCCTCTGCCCCACCAGCAAAATTCATGTCAGAGCGGGGTGTGAAGGTCACTACTCTGAGGTCTTGTCATGCCACACTTACAAATGTGTCACTGTAACTGGGTTGGCAGAGTTGTGGTGCATACCTCCCTAGTACTGATGCAGCATATGCTGAGAGAAAAAAGCTTTTTTGTCGGCAAAGGTACCAGCTGCCTCAAACCTCTGAGTGACTATAAGCCACCTGACAAATGCACTCTCATCTTGGGCTAGCTGTAACGTAGAGCAAAAGGGTCCAAATGACCTGCTCTACTGAAAAACAAGCGAACAAACAAAACTCAGAACTCCCACCCAAGAGACCCAAGTGTTTCAAAAACAGCAGCTAATGAAAGTTGAAAACAACCAGCATTTAGAAAGGTGCTGGTTTAAAAAGACAAACACACTGGAAGAGTGTTGGTGTGATGCCATGCCTTTGAGGGGGCCTGTCCACCCTGTTCCAACTGCAGTGTTGGAACTAAGTTTTCCTATCCGTCTGATATCTCTGAAAATTATTTTCAGATTACGACTAGAATTTCCTCCTTTGCTTAATATAAAATGCTGCTGAGGATAATTTGAACTAGCCGTGCTGATTTTGCACTGCAGTGGACGAAGAACAGTTATGATTAACTCGTCAAGCTGGGAGAAGGGTAACACAGAGTCTGGTGTACAGCAGTATCTGAAATCACGGTATCTATTTTTGCAGTGACTGTTAGACTGGGATAATCCATTAAATTAAAATTTTGATTAAAAAGAAACACAGTTTTTAGCTTCTACACAAGTCTACAGGTTATATAAAGACTTTAGGGGAACAGTTACCTCTTAACAGGAGTGGACAAATAATTTGTTGGTTTTCTGCCAGGAATTTTCATAAAATGGGGTATGATTTCACAAGGTTTCAGCTCTCCCCCTCAGCTGAACGGGAGTGGGCTCACTCTTCTCCCTGGCTTTTCTTCTCCTTCCCAGCCCTGCCACGAAATTCTGCCTTTGCCTCGTGTCGGCTTCCGCACTCATCAGACCAGAAGATGTGCCAGTTCCGCTTGCTGACCTGGCAAAGAGCAACTGCCACCCCAGGTGGATTTCTGCCACTTCAGCAAGCTGAATTAGTTTAACGTGAGATCGGATGACTACTAGGACCTGTCTCTTTCTGTAATAGCAAACTCTTCATTTTGTATCAGGCTGTTAAGTAAAGCTGTGCCCTTAGGGTGAGGTTTCACAACAAGGTGCCTGAGCCATTTTAGCAGCCTGCTGCTGTCGAAAGGAAGAATCCCCCAGGTACATGTTTCCCACTGCTTTCCCTGTGCTTTGCGCTGGACACCCCCCCCTCCGCCTTCAGCTGGTTCAGCTCACTCAACGGGCAGAAGACGAACCCAGCAAAAGAAGTGAACAGCTTTACGTCAGTTTAGTGAGTTGTCCGATTCCTCTGTGAGTTCAGTTAAGTGCTGGAGCCAGCGCAACTGTGGGCTGGCACTGGGAAGACTCGGCAAGGGAGAGGGGGAGGCAGCCTCTTTCGGCAGCAGCGGGATGCGAGGTTGGCTCAGCTGGTTTTTGAAACCACACGTTACTTCAAACATTAACACAACCGTTTTCTCCTTGTGAAGATGCACTCTGGTATGGAATTCATTTTAAAGATTAAAACAATATATATATATATATTCTGGCGCTCAAAGATACCAAGAAAATATATACCTTTTTTTTTCCACAATGACATGGTTCCAAATCGAAAGAGAATAAACAGAATTGTAGTTTGGAGCTGTTGGGAGCCAAAGATTATCTACACTGTGTGCCAAATAAAGGCATTTTTATTTGTTAAATTTTTTATGCAGTCTAACACTTCTGCAAGGAATGCTGAGTTTCCAGCGGTTTCTTCCCTGAAATGAAAAAAAAAAAGGTGTTTCTGTAGCCATTAACACCCTAATTAACACCTTACTACTTCTTTCAAATGGGCCTGGTAGGAGAGCTGATGGAGCTGTGGCAGCTGGAGGTAAAACGTTCCTGGTGAGTAAGCCTGAAGCATTAAAGGGGGGAAAAAAAAAATCATAGAGAGCTTGGTTAATGTCCTTAGAGGAAAGAGTATAAGATATTGAAAATAGGGCGATGAATAAAAATCAGTATTCAAACACCGGTGGCTGGATGGGTGCTGGGTATCGCTCGGTATGGCACTGCGGACTTGGAGGAGGTTTGCCAGCAGAGCTATTTGGGGAAGCCTCCCCCTCGGCTCCGCCGCAGAGAGCCGCCTTAACTTGATATTCAAATGAAAAAAGTCACTGGGGCAAGGCAACTTTTTGTCGGGATAACTGTGTCTGGGAGAAGGTTGTTGCCAACGTCGTTAATGATACGCTTTCCCGATCGCTTTACGCCAGCCTGCGTGTGGGCTGGCGTCAAAAAGGGAGGTCCCAGCCACGTGTGGCTGCCGCCTCTCCGGTGCCGGGATGAGCCCGAGTGGCAAACTGTAAAAGTAACCCGGGGGAAACGCCCGGGAGGGGTTGGCCAGATCACATCCCTGATTCCTCACCGCCTGAGTGCAGGAACGCCGGCGCTGGGGGGGTTGGGGGGCGGAGGGGAAAGGCCCCTTCGGCAGCAGCTCTCACTCGGGCGGTTTGACAGTGATGGAGAACCCACAGCTTGGCGGGGGGACAGAAAAAGGGGAGGGTGTTGGTTTGTTTTTTTTTTTTTTTCATTCTAGATGAATTGTATCGTCATAACACATTTCAGGATAGAGATTCTGTCCGAGAGGCATTCGACACTTAGGCGGTTCGCCCGGATCTTGCCCCATGTAGGTCAGTGAGGAGCGCGGTCTCTTGTTCCCAGCGTATCGCTACAGCTACTGCCAGCAAGAACGCAGGATTTCTTAATTAATTTTCCCCTGTGTAATGCAGCACACACCTAAGCCTCTGATGGAGCACAACCATAGTTTCCAGTTTAACAATGTATCAAGGCGTGTCATTAATATACAGTTACATATGCTAAGTCCTGTCTTATGTAAGCAATAACACACAACAAGGTGTGTTTTTGTCAGCCAGTGTGCCTACGTCTTGGATGTACTGGGGCAGCAGCGTTGCTGAGGGCTATAACACACCCAGCGTGTGGGTGTATTAGCTGACTAATACACATTTTGTAGTGTTATTGCGCTCATTAAATATATTGAAGGGTAAAGTTTTACAGTAAATTAAAATCTAAATTACGAAGGATCAACCCACGGCGTAACTGGAATTGAGCAAACACGTCTCAAAGAAGTAACCAAAACTGCAGAACTACTCCTGCCTTTGAAACTCCTCCTTTTGTGTGTCCTCCTCACAGGTGGCAGCCAGGGCTTGTGGTTATTTGGCTGTGGAAACAGCCGGCCCATGTTTGCCGAGCCATTAGTCCCTGACACGTTGCCGTGGGTCACTGTCCAACACTGTAAAGCACAGCTATGGCCGTTGGAAGTCAGGGGCAAGTTCTATCACAAATATACTTAAATTGGACCCTCCACTCCTGCTTGGCATTTGGTAGGGCTGGCATGTCAGAAATGGGGAAAAAACCCCACCACTTGTTCCCAGTCACTTCTGCCTCCTGCACAGAGCCTGGTTTCCCTGATCTTTTTCCTCATCTTGCATGTTTGTTCGTGGAAGAGGGAACAACCTGACGACTTCAGTACATTCAGTACTCTCCCCCTCGCTGCTCGGAAGCAGCAAGCTTTCCACAGTGTAGCGCAACTTCCCAGAATACATATCTTCCCAGCCAAATGTCTGCCGCTGCCTTAAAAACACAGAAGAGAGAAGCATCAGGAAGCTTCTTGTGATGGAGCTTTTTTCCATCATCTTGTATCCACTGTAAAGATGAAGTTCATTCTTGTGATGAACTATGTTCATATGAACTATAGAAACTATGTCATCAACTGTGTCATTGAGTACAGCTGAAAGTTACTTGAAATAACTTGCCGAAATGGCTCATCAGCCTGCTCTGTCTAAAAATGGTGAAGTTGTTCTGGTCTGAGTCCCAACTCTAAAATGACTACTCATATATATGGGAAAAAGGTTTGTGAGAATGCCACATTTTCTGTATATCTTTATCTGAAATCCATTTTCTGAGTTTTTTCATGTATCTTAGGAAAGAAACATTTTTACCTTCATATTTGGACCCTTGAAATTTCAGAATGAACAGTTAATTTTAAATGAAATTAGTAGTTACTTTCATCTTGTTTATGGGCAGGTGATTTTGCTAGGAGTTAGATCAGGTCTTAATGGTGAGTCATTTTCAGTTCATTGATGGAGGGGTGTAAGCTGTGCGAGTTACAGCTGCACAAGAGTGACATGTTTCTTCTGGTTTTAGTGCTCTTTCTTTGTTGGGAGTCTGCACCTCTCAGATGCTTCTGCTCTGCATTCTATAGTGTGCATATACCCAGTGTCCAGTTTTCAGCTCTACAATGCTTTGTTCTTGCTCAGAGAAGGAACCCGTTATTGGGTACTTTTAAAATTACTAGTTCTGATGGTTTTTCAGTCCTTTTGTAATTTAAGGCTTTTAATATTTAAAACTAACGTTCGTGATCTTATAATGCAAATATCTGCTTTTCTGCATCTCTGAAACTCTCTTTTTGGCTCAGAGAACATCTGTTAGATGTTCACTTTTAACTTGATGCTAAAACGATCGAGAACTGGGTGGCTAACAGATAGCAACGTATCAAGGATGCCTGTTCATATTCATTCCACCATCAATATTGTCCTAGAGATGAAACCTTCCATTCCCCCAAAGTCATCTGATCTTCCAACACTTTATTTACTTATTTATTAAATCAAGTTACTGATGAAATGAGAAACATTAAAATGTAATGTTATATAGACTTTGTCCTTTCTCTGACTAGAGCAAACTAAGAATCATTCTGCTGATGTCAAAGGTGATGTAAAGGACTGTCAGGAATACGCTCTTTCCAGTAAAAGTGCCAAGGCACAATTACATATCGTTGTATCCTGTGTGGTAGCGATATGCCTATGCACAAAAATAATAGAAGTTTCACCACCGTGCAAAGCACAACGTATAATTGCCCTGACTTAGTTTATCTGTGCAAATGACAATTTGAATATGTGCTTAGCCTAATTACAAATGTTATTTTGATACAGTTAAGCCAGCATTTTGCTTCTCCTCTGCATAACTGGTTGGTTTGGTGTTTTTTCTTCCTTCATACTTTGTGCCTGGTCTAAGGTCTACAGAAAAACTTGCCATATCTATACCTCGCCTTGCATGCTGTGGCCAAGTTCTTGTAAGCCAGACCTTTGACCACTGTCAAGAGTACAAATAAATAATATTAGTCACTGTTATATCTGTGAATCATAGAAACTTTTAGGTTGGAAAAGGCCCTTAAGATCATCGAGTCCAAGTGTTAACCTAAGACTACCAAGTCCACCACTAAACCATGTCCCTAAGTATCACATCTGCCCAGTTTCTGCTTTTACTAATGCAGTATTTAGGTATTTCAGTTGCACAATAAACCATTATTTTTTTCTTTCACAGTTACCATAAATGTAAGAATAGGTAAACTGGTTTCTTACTGTGGATATGCTGCTTTGGAAAATATGACCTTTAGTAGTTATACCAGAAGGTTTTAATATGCGAAGGTTGTTGGTGTCTTAGAAGTCTTCCTGAAAAACACAGGTAAAGAAAATGATACCTTTCAGAATGTTCTCTTTTATGATCTGTCATCCTTAGTTAAGAGTCATTGACAGGCCAAAAATAAAAACTTAATTTCCAATGAATATATAAAGAATTTACCCTAAGCAGCTTGACAGTAGTGTTAAAAACAATCCATTATGTTAAAGCAACAAAAACTGTGTATCCCAGTGGCAGAAGGTGGAATGTTATTTTAATTATTTTTCTTCCAGCTTCGTAAAATTATTGTAAGCAGATATAAAAGAGGACTAGTTAGCATCTACCTCGTCAGCTTTAGAATCAGAAAATAAATCACAGCCTTCTGTAATTGGAACTTATTTTGACATGGTGCAGAATGTTAGTGTCTACATTGTATGGCACTGTTCAAATAAAAATTTACTAAAAGGGGTTATTAAATTTTCCCTTAAGAATTGTAGCTTCATTTATCTTGATAAATTGGAAAGTTGTTGTTTAAGAGAATGAATGAAAGACTAAAGAAAATTGTTTGCTATCGTTAGGGTATTTACATACTACAGAACAAGCCGCTGACATGGGTAGATTTTTCCTGCCCCATATCGGTGTAAATCCTTGACCAAAGTTATTATTTGGCTTACTTAGTTCTCCTGTATGTGATAGCAGTATTAATGGATACGATTTCAGGGGAAAAAGAAGTTTCTATTGACTTGAGGAGATCCCTGTGGATTTAATTTTGTTATTTCTAAAAAGAAGTATATCTCATGCAGAAAGTTACAAAGTGTCTGTATTAATTCCAGCAGCTTATTCTATGACCTTAAAACCTATCCAATATCCTAGTAACTGTCCTAAACTATTTTTTGTTTAAAATTACTTTGACAAACCCAGTATTACCAAATACTAGACTAACTTGATCCAAAAGGAAAATAATTTTGTCTGAGAGACTTGTGAAGACTGAACCTCATACATCTGAGTTTTGCTTGGACAGGCTGGTGAGGGATCGCTGCTCGGGGCGTGCATCAATAACAAGTGCTTCTGCCACTTAGTCCCAGCTTAGCTGAAGTTACAAGGGAGAAACTCTTAACTGTTAGTAACATGGTATCAGCACATTGTGCCCCAAGATGCTTTCAGAGCTCACACTTTGGGAGTAGCCTCACGGAAGAGTGTAGACGTGGCTCTTAGGCTCGTGGCAACCAGGCTTTCTTCTGACTTTCCATCAGGAGAGAGACCTCTCTTGATCTCTTTCAAAGGGAGATTTTTACCCCTGCCCTGTGCTACTTAGCCCAGCCATGACTTCTGTTAGAGGGAGCAAGGTAAGGATCTAGTTTGGGTTCACCTGAGTGATCGGTTTGATGTACATGGGTTTCCCCAGTGTCCTACTTCTAATAGCCAGGGGTTAGAGTCTGCATCCATGACTATCCGTGATGAAAAAGGAGTAGTAGTATTACAGGCTTCACCTCTTCCATATCTATAGGTCATGGCCTTACACCGTCTCCAAAGAGTCCCTGTTTATCAGGAGTCCCGTTGACCTTCGCTGTATATCACATAAAGGGCACATGCACGATATGTAGGGCATTGCTGTCTGGTTCCTCTATCATGTATAAGGCATAGCCTCATCGTGGCAAGGTCAGTTGAAAACAGGAGGTGTAAGTGGATTTTAAACTTTATCTGTAGAATATTTTTGCATTAGAGCTATTTGATCACATAGAGTTGTAATTTATTATGGGAAAACTAAAAAAAAAACCCTGTATTTTTATTGTGTTTATATTACTACAAATATTCTGTAACTGATTTGATATTGCTTTAGAATATGAAATATTCTTTAGTATCTGGGCAATATTCCCACCACAAGCTTGCTCATTATGTTGATTTTTATTTACCCGGCTTTCCTACAAGGGAGGTAAAGATAGAAGTCCGGGAGAACCGTTGTTCAACTGGGATATCAAAAGAGGAACATTTCTATGTGTATCCCACTGGGTCTGCTCAGTGGAGCTGAGTAGACTGAATGGTAGCGGGCAGGATGTGGTCATTACAGCCTTTGTGCACTGCTGTTGGAACTGTGGTAGCAACAGACGTATTTAAACATCTGTCACCAGTGTTATTCTAGTATGATTTCTAAAATAATACGGAGACAGGGAAGAGAAACAAAGCTGTCCTGGGAAGTCATTTACTGCAGCACAATGTTTAGGAGAAACACTGTGGTGATACTAGTGAGAGAGAGCATGCTAAAAGCACGTTAGCCAAAAGGCAGCAAAATACTTATTTTATCGTTTCCCTTGTGGCATAGACAGGGCTTAGTGTGGCATGTGTGGTTGCTTCTTATTGAAGTTTTCTGACTTGTCCCATTGTATAACAGTTGCCTGTAACTTTGGGCAGTTTTGGCTCTGATTTTTCGTAATAGGTGTTGGCCTCAGGTTGAAGTTTTCCTAAGCTATTCTTGATGAAATTTCCACTGTTTCTTGGAAGATTACTAAGAGGTGTTATATTACCATTATTATCTGGTCATAGTTTTAAAAATTCTGATGACTCTTTTTCACTCTGCTTTTCTGAAAAGTTACTGCCTGTGGAAAGAATTTGCCTTCTGTTTTGACAATGTGGCGCTTGCCATCCCTTGAAATCTTTTTTTATTTGAAAAGTTTTTTAAAAGCTTGAAACAATTTAAAAAATAGCAGCTTGTTACATGCTCAATAAAGATTTCTTCCATATTAGAAACAGAAATATCTGAAAATTCTGTTCTCCCTGAGTACGCTAAAGCTTCTTGCAGCTATGCGACTGATTGTATGGTCCCCCAACAGCTGCTGTTTCCATTTAAACAGTGCGTGCATCATCCCAGTCTGAGACTGAGCGTGGACCTTATCTTCCCCAGTCCTATGTGTAATAAGATTGTAGGTATACCTGAAAATAAGTATGTTCCAGAGTAGGGCGAGAGAGTGAAGTGAGAGCCTGTGCTTTGTGATTGTTGCTTTGGGCTAAAGTGAAACAGAGCTACAGAACTGACGGCAGAACTTCAGATTTCCCAGTATATTCTGGGTCACAAGAGCCAATGGTCTGGAAAATGTAAATTTAATGCCTGAGCTAATGTTTTCATGTCTGTTGATTTCTTGTGATCTAATGTTTTAATTCCTGCTGGTTGGTTGTCTTCATGGTCTCATGGAATCAAATCAACAACTGAGGCAAAATGGAAGTGCTGTCTTTTAGCCAGCTCTTTAAAATGTACACTTCCTTTCCTACATGTATATTTTCTGTGCTCTTGTTTAAAAGTCTGCAGGTGAAAACTTAGCTAAATGCTTTCAGCAGTCTTAAAAACTCTCTTAAAATAGGGAATGTTTCTTCCTATAAGGCATATTCAGAAAAATGTGTGAAAAAGGGGTATTATAATCAAATAATAATTCTGCACCTTAAACTACAGACTTCATTATCAATTACATAATAGCTGAAATTACTACTAGTGTTGTGGTAACCAGTGATTTGGGCTTTGCTAATTTATATGACTGCATCTGTGTATGTGTGGAATTCATATCTAAAAGCCAGTGTATGTGTCAAGTTCAATGACAAAATATTACTGTCGAGAACACTAACTCTCCTCAAGCTGACTGATAAAATCAAGTAGAAAAGAAATACTGGTTTTCACCCCTGCCTATCAATTTAGAGGCCGTGCAGTGCTCCAAAGACTGCACTGGCTTCATTGTTTGGCGATCTCTGCCGTGGAATGAGAACAACTGGTTTTACTGACCAGTTGCCCATGTTATGAACTGCTGGACTGGAATGATTTCTTACTGAAGGGCTATACAAAATGGTATCTGACTGATCTTTCCTTTGTTCTGGATGGGGTGCTGTAGTTGTAGGCATTACTGTTAAGCATAGGTCATGTTTGTTTAGTCCCTCTCAGCTTGAAGGATGTTCAATAGCTGAGGGATATACTTTTGAAGAAATTCTGGTGAAAGGGTGGACAGCTGAGCAGTATGGCAGGGTTCAACCAGTTTTCTTAGCTGAAGAGAAGTAGGGCATTTCAAGTTTGCAGCTTGAGAGTCTTGATTAATCATAAGTGCTTCTGTGAATGTCCATGTCTTTTTTTTTTTTAACTCTATAACTTGTGAAAATAAGTCACAGACACATCACTACAAAATCCACCCCTTTGTCACATTGATTTCAGAATACTTTGACTTGCTTAAATGTTTCTAAAATACTTATAACTGAGGGAGAAAACTGGCTGTTTGCTACATATTGTGTCTTGCAAATAGTGAGTTTGGCATGTGATTTATATTTATGCATAGCTTTCCTTTCTGGAAAAAGCATTTATTGATTTGAACATATCTTAGGTACATCAGGTACTCCCTTTGTCCTTGTGCAATACTGAAACACTGGCTAAATATGAACACAATTTTTAATTAGGTTTCCCCAGTGCTGAACTTGCTGCAGTCTGGTCTGTCCTCCATTAGTTTCCTGGTCAGAAGTTGTTGACCTTTAGATTATGCTGCAAAAACCCATCTGTAGCTGCAGGCTTTTGTGAAGAGAGATGTAAAGAAATACTATCTCCTGTCAGTCAGCCATGTAAACAGACTTGAATGTAGGCAGTGGCTCAGTTTCCAAGATCTGAGTTCATTCAAAATAAGGAGGGAGAGGAGAAGCTGTGAACTGATGCTCCCTATCCACTGGAGAATCCTTTCTCATCTGTTGTGCCGTAATAAAATGCCGTTGTTCTATTTTAAAATCCCCCTGCTATCCATGGGAGAAGCTGCTCTGTGGATAACCCTAACTACTAATCAAATACTCTTCTGTGATCTGGGAAGATGAAGGCCATAACCCCCCTTTGCTTATCTCTCCATGCCCTCCCTATTGCCAGCTTCCAGATTGTTCTTAGGGCAGTCTTACCCATGAGACTTCCTTGTTAGCAATCTGGTATTTGCACTTTTTGTTATGTACCCATCAGCTGTCTGTTTCCATACCCCAATCACTCTTTGACATTTCCCCTAATTTAGCACTTTGTGTCCCACAACCTCCAGGACTATGTGGAGAACTTACCCTCTTTTTGGCCACCCCAATGTTGGTTGGCCTCATACTCCATGGTCTTTGGTTTACTGGTAAACTAAAAGTTAGTTGCCCTAATGTGTTTTAAATATGGTCATTCCAGTAACTTTTACTCATATAAATGCTCCTGACGTGTTTGAAGTGTCTGAGTCCAATTTAAAATGAGACTGACAAATAGTTCTCCTAATTACAATGCAATGATGTTCTTAGTCCTTCACCTGCATTGCGTAAATTATCAATGCCTTTTAATTATGCAAATTTTCCTCCACTAACATGGTAAGCACGCTGTTCTCAAGACTATTTTGGTTATGTTCTCAGATATGTTTGCAACATTTTCTAATTTTAGCTTCCTATGTTTCATTAGTCTTTAAACTCTAAACCTGATTTCTGCTTATCATTGAAATGCTGTCATATCCTAGCTTTACTGTACTTGCATGTCTTTTGGAAATAATATTATTCCTTTTATCTGATGTCTTTATTAGAATTTTTCTTTCATTTAGAAAAAGAAGAAAGGGTTACCTTTACTTCGCTCTGAGCATCTAGTCAGAAAACTCCCACAGTCCACACCCTTCACAAAATTATCCTCTTTTCATAGTTTGGTGAATCTTAGTCCTTTGCACTGCCTTATTATCCTTTTGAAAAGTACTTCCCAGTGGTGCTCATATTAAGCAAGAACTAATACATCCACAATTTGTTCTCAGAGTCAAAAGCTAGATATGTTATTATGACATATTATATTTGTGTGCTTGTCATATATATGCTACAAATACATGGGAACATGGTCTTCAAAAACTTTTCTCATTTTATGCTTTCATGAGCAAATTCAGAAACTGCACTGTACAAGAGGTGTCACTCTGAGTGTCAGTTTTGAGGAGAGTCCCCCTGGTGTGTGAAATTTTTGAATGGAAGTGTGATAAGGGATGGACAAAATCTGTAAGAAGTGTCTTATCTCCAGGAGTTTTATCCAGGAAATGTTTCAAGGGAAATCATAAGAAATAATTTCAAGGTGATGAGAGAGCCTAGCTCCAGGTGAGGTGTCCATCAGAGGACTTCCAAATGTCTGCAATTTTCTGTATGTCTTGGAATGTTTTTGTCCATAAACATTGAGGTGCTAAGACTTAAAAGGTCGTCAGAAGTCTGTAGTGGTAATTTAGATTATTGTTTGTGCACTTCTACCAAGTTGATTAGTATGTGTTACTTAGCAAGGTCAGTCATCCAGGTTATACTCTGAGGTGTGTATTTTTCAAAAAATTGTCTCATAATAGGGGCAAAGATGCCACTCTTCATGGTCGTAGATAGTCCTCATTAATAACTTATCAGTTCATCAAATGAAAAAATACATCATCTGCAATGAAGGTAATCATTCATTGCTATTTACAAAGGTTTTGAGAAACTACTGTATCTTTGCATCAGACTTCATTTTGTAGACTGACACACATGAAATATTCCTCTGAAGACAAGAAGAAGGGAAGTCTTGTAGTCATACCACAAAGGTGATTTTTCAGACTTTTGATTTTTGCTACTGAAAGTTACCCAGTTTGGTCATCTCAATCTGTTCTTTGTGTATCATAGAATTGTCTAAAAAAAATCAAGGTGTTAAAAAAGAGATTTTGGAACAATTTGGTCAAGTGAGTAGTAACAGGTTGGCTGGTCGCCATGGTAATTGTCCAAGAAATTCCTGAGCCTGTAATTGTGGTAGGCAACCTATCAGGTAAATCAGTATCTATACTAAAATTTTTAAAAGGGCTCCAGGGATCATTCTGAGAACTTGCAAACTATTAACTGACTTCTGTAAGGCTGAACTGTTAGGTGTGATAATAAGGAAAGGATGGGTAAACAGAAAGATAAAGATAGCCCATTACTTAAGAGTCAGTATGATGTCTTTAGAGGGCAGTCTCATTTCTCCAGTTCCTCCGAGTGAGTCAATAGTATGTGAAGAATTGTGATCCATTTGATATAGTGGACTTGGATTTTGAAAAGGCATTTCTTAAGGTTTCTCAGTAGAACTTCATAAAGCAACTGAGCTGCCGTGAGAAAGAGGAAAGTTCTTCTCACAGATTAATAACAGCTTAAATGATAGGAAATAATAAATGGCTAGTGTTGCACCATAAACGTAGATTACCGTCATAAGCCTGCCTGGATCTTTGCTTTGCAATGCATTCATAAATTGCCTGGAAAAAGAGATGAAGAGCACTATAACAAAGGTTTTTGATGATACAGAATTATTCAAAATTAAGGCTGATTGTGAAGAGTTGCAGACAACCCAAAATATTGATTTGGATGACAGAATTGCAGATAACATTCAGTAATGATAAGTACTGAATAATGTATGGAGGGAAAAATCATCCTAACTATACAGGCCTTGGGGCTTGCAGAATATTGGTCCAAGAAAAATGTCCATGGGGCCAGAAATGAGTAAGGAGCTCCCCTGCGGCTGGTCAACTCCTTTCATGGACTGCTACCTGGTGTCTGTAATTGTCATGAGTTCTTAGTTTTGGCCAAGGTCAGCCTATGGTCATTCTTAACAATAGCCTGTCAGAGGACAGAGTCTTTGTAGAGGCCTTTTGGAAATGCGGGCCTTCTTGATAGGAAGGAAATCATGTCTTTTCCTCATTGCAAAGGTGCTGAGATGTAGAGAAAGTGTGTGCCAGTCCTTGTACTGCAGCAACATGAAAAGGGCTAGTTGGTGGAGGGCTGTGGCAGGCTGGAGTCTGGTGCAAGACATTTTAGAGCCTAAAGGCAGCTGCCTTACCCACCCCAGTGTATTGAATGATAGGAGAAAGAGTGTAAAGTCTGTATCCAGAAAGACCACTGGGCCTGAGGCACGTTCTTCTGATCACACATCCAGCTCCTTTGAGAGGGAATTGGAGCATGTGCATACATCTACTTGGAAAAGTACAAGGGTACCAAGAAGCATGTTAGCAGCCTCCCGGCAGAGGATGACACCCCTGTTACAGATCCACAAGGAAATGCAAGAAGGAAGGGCTCTCTACATACACCTTTTCCCTCTGGATTCTGTTCATTCTGACACTTGCCAAGCCTTGTGGAGTTGGCCACCAGTAGTTAGCATGGAGACTGGGAACAGCTAGAGCTGTAGGAGGAGGCTTAGGCAGGAAGATGGAGTGCTGGTGGCGTCTCAGCATCTAGATGAAGACCTAATGGTGAGGCAGGGGAGCATCCCTTCCTCCAGTGACAGAAGTCAGACCCAAGACCTTGATTTTCTGGAAAGGTGGTAGCCAAGTACTTGTATCTTCAGAATGGATTTTTGCCTAGCATCCACTAAGGCAGCCTCTTCCTTCTCACCAACCATATCCCAGAGGACCATATCCAAGGCTTCCTCAAAGACTCTGTGAGAGGACTGATAATAGTGGTGTTACTCCTCTATATGGCTGTCTTGGGAGATGGGGGCTGTGGATGCATCAGTGACCTCCTCTAATGACGTGAAGGAGCCCTGCTCCCTGCCATGAATTAAATTTGCTGGTTTGTCAGCTAGGATGAATTTCCAGCACCTCCTCATGGGTGTCTGCTGAGGGATGGCTAGCAAAACTGGGTTTGAAGTGAGCAGGATCCGGGAGGCAGTGCCCAAGGGGAGGAGAGTAGGAAAAGATTAGCAGGAGAATAAATGGTATCTTCTCTCAAGGTGCCCTTTTCCACACATCGTGTCGTCCTTCCTCACACCCACTAAGGAACCTGTCTTGTGTTTGGTGGCTTTGGCTAGCTGTGCATGCCTGCTGTAAGGGGACATCTTGGAACCTACATGAGCTTTTTGACGGTGCCATGGAGGGAGGGAAACATCTGTGCATGGTCAACACCTTCCATTATTTAAAGGGACCATGTTCGTTCTTCCTGGTCCAAGGGGCAATCTCTCTGGATTTGCCCTGGGATCTAGCACAAGAAGAAGTTGTTTTCACTCATAGAACAAAGAACTCATTAGAGAGATCCTTTGAAAGACACAACAAAGAACTCCTCTAGCCTCTTCCGTTCCATGCATTGCCACTAGCACACGACTGGGTCTTGCTCTAGCAGCTCTGGTGGGTTCCCCTCCTGGGCATGGGTGGTAATTGCCACGGGGCTGCCAGGGAAGTTCCTGTTAGGGAGAAAGGGCTTGGGTTATGGGATGGAAGGAGTACTTTTTGGGAGGAAGGAAAGAGGGAAGAAGGCTGTTCCCCTTAGGGAACAGGTTCTGTTCCTGCTGTGGCAATTAGTGTGTGCCCAACCCACTGATTCATATGCAGGTAAGGTCAATCCATCTCCCTGTACTGGCTATGGGATTGGTTTGCACAGTAGTCATTTGAGATAGATAGCCATGTCATGTATCAGGAGCAAAGAGCTGTAGGCCTAGGAGGTGGACTCTCAGTCTGACCCAGTCAGCAAAGAGAAACAGTAATGTGTCATACAGTTGATCTGTCACAAATCCCATTAGTAAATCAAGAATCGCAGTAATAAGAGTTGCAAATAGTTCATAAACTGAAGTATGTTCAAACAAACAAAACATCTGTAGAACAGCTATAATGAGTAAGTTAATTAAAATGATACATTTACTGTAATTTGTGAGTGAAACTACGGTCTGAATTCACTGATTACAGAAATGATTGGAAATTATTAATTTGCTTTTATTAAATAAGAGGGAGGACTAGAGAGTGCTATGTTCTGAGCAACTGACATATCGTAATGACTGCTTCTGCAGAAAAGCATAATAGAAAGTTGTCCGAGTCACTCATTAACGTCTACCACTGCCCTTTCTGTAAATTATAAGTCATTAAAGTCCAATATAGCTACTCTGGAACTTAAATAGTAACTTTTACCCTACTAAAATATTTCATTTCAATTTACTGTAGTAGTCTTAGAGGCTGAAACTCTTATTTTGAGCAGATTGGGGAAACTAATTTGTGATCTAAACTTGATCCAGAAAGCCAAAACCTTGTTTTATATTAGTGTGTTGAGGGATAAAAGTTAATTTAAATCGTTTCATTGTCAATTTATTGCCTGGTTTCACTGCAAAGAGTGCCAATTTTGCTGGCAGTTCAGTGCCCTTAAAACATGTATCTTCTAAGAATAGAGTGAGAACATCACCTCATTTCTTACAGATCATCACATGTCCACCAGTTGGGGGATCTTTGTCTTGGATTGAATTTAAATCAGCAGTTTAGATGTGAAAGACTCGATATCTCATTAGCAATCCCTTGATCCACCCATTTCCCCTGGGTGCTGTTTTAGAATGATAATCCCAATCATTCTTCAAAATCTTTATAAGCAATCAGTTTTAAGTGCAACTCTTAGAAGATAAGATTTTTCCTGCTAGGTAGTTCTAAAAAAAACCCAAATAAAAAAAAAACCCACAGGTGAGCTAAAGGCTTTGATCAGACAGGTATTCTTTTTAAGTCAGATTTAGTCATTTTAGATTTTGTTTCTGCATGTTTGATACTATGCTAGAAAATAATCCAAATACAATATTAAAAAAAAGGGTGAAGAGCTTCAGAATGAACCTCCTAGCCAATTTAGATTGGGTTGAGTGCTTGAAATAGTGCAATAAATCTCTTCTTTAATGTACAAAATTATTTTTAGCCTGACATAAAGATAACTTCCAGGTACCTTAACTTTACCAAAAAGGATCATAGATTTGGTTAAACTTCAAATCTCATTTAAAATTCAAAAATCCTCTGACAAAGCACTTAGACTTTCTTCAAACGTCTCGGATCACTATCTCACTTAGGTTAATAGTTTCCTTAATAGGGAAACTCACGTTACTTGTTCTCTCTGTTATGTGCAGGGCCTTTGTAAGTCTTTGCTGAAAGCTAAATTCGTTGGTGTAAATAGGAATTGAGTTTATTTCTTTTCCTGGAACAGTAATGAGATCATCGCATTAGCTTTGTGTTGTGACGTGATTAGGTTTGCACTGTGACTCAGTTACCTCGTCCTGGAGGACAGAGTTAGAAGATTGACAGCCATGGTGGGTATAGGAGCAAAAGGCAGTATCTTCTGGCAGACATCCAGATGCTCATTCTGCATCTGAAAACATTGTCCCATGTTTTTAAAAGAATACAATGTAAGATTATATGATTACTTCTTTTTTAACAAGAATTTGTCTGCTTTCATTCCCATAACTGTGTTAATATTTAAATTATTGACTTAATCAGGTTAAGTGTATGGGCTGCAACATCTAATTTTAAGGCACACCTTGTTCATGGTAATTGTGCAATAGCAAATGCAAAACAATGATGTAATTAGCTGTGCATTAGCAAAAATGTCTGAGGAGTTTTAACTTGAAACCTCTAAGAGAAAACAAACTGCTTTATTAAGTTGAAAATGCTTTATTTGTAACCTGTGCATATTTATTAGGAATATTACCATGTGATAATAGTATTTTATAATTTTTTTCCATAGTCAAAAAGAAAATGAGATGAAAAAATATCCAGTTCACATCCCGATTAGATCATAGCTGAAAGCTGGGCTGTCGGTAGCCGTTTTGTACACAGTTCGATACGACTGTCTATTCAACTGAAGCCAAGACTGCAGAAGTGGTGGTGCTGTAAGCTAAGTGTAAGGTTCGCTGCCCGATCTGCGTGGGCGAGGTTCATCAGAACCCTTACGTTCATTAGGATTGCCTTTAGTCCATGGTATCCATTCCTCGAACGCTAAATTCAGCCATGAGATAAAAGCAGAAAGCCAATGCATGTATAAAATGAGAAAACGTTTGTTCTTGTGCTGATACTGAAGTATAACGTATTTTGAGGTAACAAAAGCTACAAAGGATCACTTTCTCCCCGAAAGACTTAATCGTATAATTCAAGATTGAAGTTTAACTTGTCTCAGCAAGCATTTCATGGCCAAATAAACACTGCATCACAAAGCTGGTTAACATTCAGCCACAGCAGCTGGACTCACATTTATTAAAATTTTCCCTGGGACTTGCTCTGCACTTTTAGAGAAAAGTCACTTCCCTAATTTTTTCTTAGTAGACATTGACTTCTAGGCTGTTTGTTCAAGATAAGCATCAAAATGAGGATGTAAAGGTCAATCTCTAGTGTATTACAGGCTTACAAAGAAACAGTCAGTTTGTCTTCCACAGAATGTTCTCCTATCCAAATTAGACTGTTTACTTCCGATAGGAAAAAGGATTTCTTCTTCGGGAACTGAGCAGGTTTTGTGTTTACAGGACAGACTCTCCCTTTGTTGTGGACCGACTTCTTTGCTGAAAGTTTTCTATTTTCAGCTTTCCACCTCTTTACCTCCACCTTTCAATGACAAAAGCCTGTGAGCTCACGCTTAAGGCTCTGAGGTGCTGGCTGCAGGGGAGTCTGCTGCCCTGCCTGGTCCACCGCCACCTCCGCTTCGCTGTTCTGCCTGTCCGCTGTGCCGACTCAGCAGACCTGGAAACGGTCTCTCAGCCCAGTATTAATGCAGGCCCACCTTCTCAGCTGTTCAAGCTATCAGGACAAGTTGTGAACCAGAGCAAGTGAGATGTAAACAGGGATCTTATTCTCCCCTTCCTGCTTTGGGGACAGGAACCCCTGGCAATGAAATAGAGCAGACAGTAGGGGCAGTGATTTTTTTTTTTAACCATGGCAACTATATCCAACAAAACCACTTTGGACAACATAACTAATTGATGACATAGCTAACCTTAATTCGGATAGGTTTTATAAAAATAAGGATGCATTAAAGATAATTGTGCTATCATCTTTCCTCTGTTGATAGCAATTTCTTGCTTGGAATTTTAACATTTAGCGAGCTTTTAAAGTAAGGACATCCATTACGATGCTGTCAAGGCAAAGGAGTTGAGGGACGTGTTGCCTGCTCGGTTGGAAATTAATATTATCTTGCCTCAGATGACAGAGCTGACTGTACGGGCACCCCGGTCTTTTATAGCATGGAGTAAAATAGGTTTAAATCACCAACAGTTGGTGGCTCAAGCCAGGCTGCTTAACATTACCATTTGGTGGGTGCATATATATACATAGATTGCACATTCTAGCTAAGTGGTTGGCAATCTCTTGAACTGCCTTAACTCAAGTACTTATGATTGTTTGACTCTTTGCTTGATTGCATGATTTTAATTTAGCTACAATTTATTTAACTGTGCAATGGAGAAGATAAGCTGGAGTATCTGTGGTAACAGTGCCAGACACAGCCTTCTACATGGAGAGGATGAACAATTTAAGCAGATATTTTGTAACTTCTACATTCACTTCATGACGCTGTGATGTATTCCTCCTTGCCTTGTCCCACTTTGGTGATCACAACTGGGCAGTTGCACTGGGACAAAATGGTCCTTCCCGTGCCCACCACCTTCACAGACAGCCAGTCTTGTTCCACTCACTCCAGCAGCCGTGAAGTATCACACAGAGTTGTCATGTGTTGTGCTGCTTTTTCTACTGTCAGGGATGAGTTACCAGCTACTTGTGCTTATCCTTAACTGAAATGAGCCTTGGTCTTCCCTGACTTCTTTTATTAACAGTAAAGCAGTACATTGTCATTCATGTCAGTAGTTAGTGACATCACGTTGGACTCGCGGTCTTTGTATCTTTTTCTTTTATTGTTGATAGAAGACTGGCAGGTTGAAGAGCTTGATCCTTTTTGCTCCCTAGTGTAATAAGAGCACTTCTTGCATGTGCTGGTAATGGCAGCTGATAAGAAAAGATGAGGATGACTGTATAGCACTGTATTGAGAGAAAAAGGTGATTTATCTTCTTTTTGCAAGTTTCTGCTGTAAATCATTTAACCTTGTCTTAGAGCATGTTTGGTTTTGCAGTTGCAGCAAAGAAACTCCACAGTGTTTAGATCCATCTGTATTTTGAAATATTATTATAAAGAACAGTAAAATGGTATTATGATGGGGACAGCTGTGAGAGTTTCTCTTATATGAGGAGCAGGAACTCAATGAGTTGATAAAAGCATAGGAAAGCTACTCAGGAACCTGTTCTTGCCAGTCACTGATGAAACTCTGATAGCCAGCCAAGTGTGGGTATACGTGAGTTGAGGTAGGGAGAGGAAAATCAATATGAAATTGTCAAATTGCTAGTTTTTTGATGTCACTAAAACAGCAGGGCTCGTAAAGGGTGAAGCATGTGGAGTCCAAAGACGACTTAATGAAATGGCAAGTGTTGACAAAACCCAAAACATGAACGTACTGACGACTTATGGTTATCTACAGTGTGAGATGCAGTGAGGGGAAACGACCTCTGAAGTAACTCGTGAGCGCTTATTCACAACTTGGCCTATTGAACTATTCATTTTGCATTAAATCTTATTATGTTTATTTGGAATAAGTAGTGGATGTCTGGAAGTATATATGCATCTACATATACATCTACATCTCTACAACTACCTGAAAGGGGGTTGTGGCGATGAGGGTGTTGGTCTCTTCTCCCAAGTAACTAGTGATAGGACAAGAGGAAATGGCCTCAAGTTGCGCCAGGGGAGGTTTAGATTGGATATTAGGAAAAATTTCTTCACTGAGAGGGTGGTCAGGCATTGGAACAGGCTGCCCAGGGAGGTGGTGGAGTCGCCATCCCTGGAAGTGTTCAAAAAACGTGTGGATGTGGCGCTTCAGGACATGGTTTAGGGGACATGGTGGTTCTGGATTAATGGTTGGACTTGATGATCTTAAAGGTCCTTTCCAACCTAGTGATTCTGTGATTCTGTGATTCTGTGATCTGTGCTAACTGCAGATTTGGGCTGACATTTTGGTTGATAGTTGTTTTCACAACCAACGTTAAAGTATTCAGTCAGTCTGCAATGGCTGCTCTTTGATGACACTGATGGTGGAGAGAATCAGATATGGGACCTGCTCTTAATTTCAGAGAGTAGCAAGAATGAGAAGTCTTCATTCCAGTGGCTGGAATGTGAACTCACGATCCTGGGGGAAGTTACGTACCCCCTTGTTTGGAACATGTTTGCTTTCCGAGCCCCCCCGCAGCAATTAGCACGGTGCTGGTGTTTGGGTACTGGGAGCCCACTATGATTATGAGTAGATACAGGAGCTGTCTGAAAAGCAACACTGCCATGGTCAACAATGAGAAAGACACTCTCTTTTCACACGGACAGATGTTTTGCTTCGGGTTGTACAGTGAAACTGGCAGTTCTGAAACCTGCAACCTGTTTATTCGGTTCATAATTCAAGGCCAGTGTAATTCCCAGTGACTATCACTGTTGTTTTCATTACGGAGCCCTAATTCATTGTTTCTGTGGGCACAAAAGGATTGCCGGACTCATTTGGTGTTTCAGTGCACTGTAATTTTACATAGTGCAATACTGTTGAGATTGCCTAGCTGTGTCATCCGTTGGGCTCATCACTACCACTTCCTTTTGACCTCCACTCTGTAATTGCGCATGGATGACTTACTAGCTGCCGTAAAGATGCTTAATGCAACTGGGCTTGTTAAAAAAAAAAATGTGAATAGACCAAAATGATTCTCTCTGAGGTCAGTGAGGACCAACTAGGTAGCTGTTTGCTCTCTGCCAGGCAGGCAGAGCCATCTGTCACGTGACACTAAGCAAGCATCGATTTCAGAAGTCCATTTGTTTTTATGACAGTTTTTACAATTTTATGGAAATTGAACCATTACATAAAGCATAATTTTCCTCAGAAATTGGTATTTTATAGACTTATATCCCTGTTCAGTCATTTACATTCCTACTTGCTTTTTACACAAAGCATAAATATAATGATGCTTTTTTCCCCTAATAAAAAAATCTTAAAGAGTTTTTTTTGGTCTTTTTTCAGTATATGAAAGACTATCCATAGGAAAACCCTAGGAAAACTATCCGTAGGTATTTTAAGGAAAACCTCAAGGGTTCTAATGTCCAAGTTTTATGTGTCCACAGAAACCTAGTCTATAGGGGCTACAAAGGAACTAAAGTTTAATGCTTTAATATTTAGCCAAAATCATAGTTCATAATGATTTTCTAAAGATTTTGCTACTCTCTATTCTTTAAGTATGCACTTTTCGTAATCTGTGTTAGTTCTTGTTTAATATTCCTGCTTTTCTTGGAATGGTAAATTTAACACATTAAGTCAAGTTGTACAGATTTTTAGTTGTTAGAGTCTTGTGTTCAAGTCCAGATTATGACCAACGTGAGCATGAGCTTTCCAATTTTGTTTCTTCGTCCATGAAAGTTAATCAATGCAATATAAAGATTCTGCTTAGGGGAAGCTGGGGATTTTGCATAATAGATCAGATGTGAGTTGCACCGACAGATCTGTTATAAGGACAACTTTGACAACATCTCTTCACACCATTCTGCCTTTGTCAAGGCATAGTAGTCTTTTATCTTTATGAGGAGCATTTTAAAGCAGGACAAGGGACAATGTGAAGGTGGAGGTATTATTTTTTGCAGGCTGTATGCATTAAAACTCCAATTCCTCAGTAAGCTGCAACTTCTTGGCAGTTCCTAGGGGTCTGGCCCATTCCCCTGGGCATCACAGGCATGGCTGCTCAAGGGTTTGTGTCCCTAGATATAAAACCATTTATATCTTGCTTGCATACTTCTCCTGTATGATAATTGCTGTTTAAAGGTCAAACTTTCCAATATGGTCTGGGCGTTACTGGTTTTCCTAATAGTGAGAAGATGAGTTGTCTGTAGTAATGATTCTTAACCTTACAAGTGTATACATATTTGAAATTATTTGAATTGTCATAGCACAAAATATGTCAGTGAAAGATCTAGGTTCAGCTGTACTAGATGAACATGAAAAGAGAAGAGAAAGAGTTCATCCCTACCCCATGAAACATATCAATGAAAGTTGGATATAACTCCAAAAAGAACTTTGCAGTCAGACTGTTTTGTGATTTTACAGGGAGATATAAGGGATGGCAGATGCTGAATTTCAGGGATCTTTTTCACGAGTTGAATTATTAGGCCATAAAAGACAGTGGCACTGGAAAAAGAGTTACAGGAATCAATGTTTAAGAGGGATTGGGAGTTAGTTGTCAGAAGCTATTTTAGGAGAAAAGCTGATGTAAAGAAAGAGACTATGAAGGGCATTTGAATATGAGAGATCCATGGAATGATGAACTTGAGGGGAAATCTAGATATGCAGAGAATCTGTGCATTGTTTTAGCGTGGGTTCATAACTGCTTTTAGGTTTGTTTTTTTCTAAGACAAACAGAAGCCTCTATAATAGCTTCTGAAGGAACATAAACATAGAATCTGAATCTAAATTGGACCTTCTGTGGTAATAAAAAATTATTCCGGTGGATTTCCCTGTTCCTTTTGTAAGGGGGAAGTCATAAGAGACCGTCAGGGTGAGGTGTACATGGGAGGTGGTGGTCTGATCAGATCCAGCAAGGTGAGGACAGGCAGCTGCCTGGGAGCTGCAGGAAGAGAGATCTGAGGGGCTTGCAAGGTTTGGGTAAGCTCCGTTTGTGGCCCCGTTTTGCTAAAGCTGATGTTTGAGGCCAGCTGGGATCATTGTTTGGACAGGGTGAAATTAGCCTGAAGTGGTACCTCAGGGAGTCGTTGACATGCAGATGACAGATGAACCTGTGTTTGCAGATGAGGTCACCAGCAACAGGGTGGCAAGTGTTTATTTTTAATGTCATATTGATGTTGGGCTGGCTTATGAGCACGTGTAACTTGTCCACACTGCAACGCTATGTGGCAGTCTCCTGCAGCACCTTTGAGACACCTTTTGTCAGGCAGGACTGCAGGTTTTTTTTGCTAATGAAGTTGTTGTGGGCAGCTGGTTCTAATGGGTGTGAAGAGGTTGCCCTATCCAGTTCTGTTAAGTCAAATATTTTAAACTCCCTAGTTGCGGAGGACGGAAACTGCGATAATGGATATTTTCTGGGTTATAAACACATCTTGTATTTCCTGAAAGCGAGCTGAGAACACTGCTCACAATAAAAAAACAATCAAAAAATCAAACAAGACAGAGGGCGGACCTCCGTTCAGTAATTGCCCTGCGGTTTTACGAATCTTCTCTTATGCTTAGATGATGCCCCTTAGAGTTGGTAATTGTACAACTTTACAACAATCACGGAGCGTGCCTTTGTGTGCGTTATGTATACGCTGAAGGGCAGAGAATAGCCTCAAAGTGGAAGGTATCAGAAAACGTCCAAAATCAATTAACCATTATATAGCATGTGGGAGACATTCCTCGTCTCTCTCTGAATAGTCCTCGAGACAGCGTGGCTTTCAGACTGCCGGGAAGCTGGTACGTTTCCAAGTTACCGGTGGAAATTGCTTTGAACTTAGAATAAACCTGCACACACATACAAATTAGAAGAAAACAAAACACATCGAATGAAATCTTGGCTTTATCAAAGTCAAAAGGAGTTTGCCGCTGACTTCAGTGGAACAAGAATTTTATCCATACAGAGGAAAAAAAAAAACACAATGATTTTTGAACTCTAAAATCAGAGCTAAGCTGTCTGATGTAGGGGGTTTTTGTCACGAATACCTGCTTGTTTTCACATGTATTTGCAGGATCTGAAGGCCACAAAGTCTTTGTAATTGTGTGTCTGCAATCCCCGGCTGCAATATGCTTGCCAAAGCACACCTGGAACACTCATGCTTTTGTAACTTTCTTTTCTTGTTTTTATGGTCCAGCAACGTTGCTCAGGCCTGTTCAACTGAGTTGGCAATTAGTAACATAAATATAACTTGTCCAACTTGATTTGTTCTTCCCACACACGCATTCTGTGTCTTTCTCTCTCCGGCTGAACCACAGATAGAGAGAAGAGTAGCAAGGAAGCGTGCTGTGATGGCGGGGGGGAATGCCAGGAAGGTTTCAGAACGAGCTCCTGTACATTATGGAGAACAAAAATAACTTGTGGCCATCCTAGGGAGGTGTCTCTGCAAGCACACTGTCCTCGGGTGTTCCTCTGCTACACTCGCATAGCCTGGCCAGAGGTACCATTAGTTTTCATTAAATGACCTGTAAATTGGTTGCATCTAAGTGCTTTGAAGGTCCAGTCCCACGTGCCTGCCTAGAGCACGTCTAGCAAATGCCAGATTAAACATCTCACAAAACACCACTGTAGATATCTGGGATTTTTTGTTACTGTTTTTAGTTGCTTTGGGTTTGTTTTTTAAAACATTCCTGGCACGGATATAAAATCGGCCTCATAGCTGGAGCACTCCCCTGGTAAATGGGAGTTCATGCTTAACTTACATGACCTGGCGACCATGCTGCCTCTTGCCTCCCTGCCGACTCCCTGTGCCGTGGTGGTGTTACTCGCTCGCCGCATGGGAACCCGCCAAACCGCCCTGCCTCTCCCCGTCGGTGGGAACTGTGCCACGGCGACAAAAACGTGACCCTCGCTCGCCTAGACAAGGGGAGAGGACTTCAGGAGAGCACAGGAGCCCGCAGCCTGGGGCGAGGACACTGAGAAAAGGGTTGGAGTTGTGGTCTCGGCTGCCTGCCCCATGAGTGTTCATTGTGCGCTCGCGGTCTGAGCTCCGGGCAGGAGAGGGGAATTCTCTCTGATAGCTTCGCGCTCAACGTGCGGGTTTGCGCGCCCTTCTGCAGCTACGCCCTCCCCACGCGCTGCACGGGTATCTCGGTCTCCGCTCGGGATTCGTCTTTGGGGGCTGACACCTAAAATGTGGGCGTTTCAGCCTCTACTTTACAGGCCCCAAATGCTTTATTGGGTCTGGCCTTCATTACGCAAAGGTAAGGCTACATTACTTCGTAAGAGTAAGGAAGCGTGCAGGACTACAGAAGTGACGGATCTGTTTGATCCATCGTGGGAAGTGATGGATCCATTTGATGTACCTCCTCCTGGGCACTGCCAGCTTAATCTGTATGCTTGGAAAGGGATTTGTAATGAAAGAAATATTTATATTTAGTAACTTTGAACACGATCAATGGATCTGTTCCTTTTGTTTTACGTAGATGCTCACCTGCACGAGTCCCTGTTCGCAGTATGTTCTTGGTTATCGTGCTTCTGCGTTAAGAGGGAACAGATGCATGTTTCTGGCCATGTCATTGTGAGTTGTGAATGACAAACCAAGTGACATGTTTTATTTGGTTACTGCAGTGCCTGTGAATAGCTCCGCGCTGACAGCCTGAGAGGAAAAGTACCATTAAATGCCCTGGGATAGGCATAAGATGGGCCGTAACACTGGAAGGTTTTCTCCTCCAGCCCAGGCATTGTGCCTCATTTCTGAAGTTACCATCCCATTGACTTATTTGCTGGGCTGTCACATCAGCTATAGCGATATTTTTGACACCACTATATTTTGTGACATTTGTTCCTTAAAAAGTGGGAATAAGGTCACACTAAGCAGCTGTGAATAGCCATCAACTTTCAATCACCACTAGCCTGGACAGCATTTGAAACACCAGCTTTGGGTGGGGATGAAAGGCTCTGTGTCCTACTGTCCTTCAGCCAGTCAAAGGTGGAAGCACGAATGAGAAGTCTGAGATGCACATTTTAAATTGTGGGGACAGCACTTACTATGAAAGCATTATTTGAAATAGTGTCTAGAGGACAGTAAGAATGTGCTTAATTCTTTAATTTTTTTTATTCCAAAAACTTAATTTTAAAAAATATATTTCATGTCCTACATAGGGTCCCGGTTAGTGTGCAGAAAAAAAATATATTGGTGGTTGTTTTTACTGCAGTATTAGCTGAAGATACAACTCCTATTCACAGGAAAGCCTCCAGCTGGGGGTAAGTGGTACTTTATTCACAGCATATGTCGATATTCAAGTGATGCTAACACTGGACCTACGAGTACCTGGAGGTTCTGATAAACCAGCCCACAGTAGCTCCTATGTGGCTGCTGTCATCCAGTGTTGGTAAAGTTGAGCGAGAACTTGGGCTAACTAATCCTGCAAAGGTAATTAGCTTAACTGTATTAAATTTTGAGGAAAAAGTAAGAAAGCATCACTTTATGAGGTTAAAATATTGAGCATGTTTGGGAAAGCGTAAAAGCCAGTTTGTGAGAAAGAGCATTTACGAAATGCCTGGCTTGTATCTGTGTATACAGCATGGTGATGGCTTGTAGAAAAGCATCCACTGAGCGTGGAAATGGTAAACATCTGCAGTAGTTGTTTATTTGAGAAGATAACACTTGAAGGTGCAGCTAAATATGCTCCTGAGGCAAACCAAAAAAAGTTTCAACTAAAAAGCTCCTTATTCTTACCCAATTGATATTTTGCATTATTTCCCAGTTTTCTTCACAGACATCAAACTTAGGGTTTACTCGAAACCTCAACAAAGCAGGAAAATTTCTTTCTCTTCAAAATGGTGAGAGAGTAGTTTACAACTTAGGCCATTTACCTCAGTCATAAATTACAAAATGTGAGTTACGACTAATCAGAGAAAGCAGTTCAGTATTATGAAACCAGCCTTAAGAAAAGTAATTGTCCCTGAAGTTTCCATGCTTTCTTGAAACTTGGATTGCGAAAATTCTTAGACCAAGAATTCAAAACTCCTCAATTTATTAGTGAAGATGATCTTCTAGCGAATGTTTTATAATATATCTTTTCCTGCACACACCTTTAGCAGCACCATAATACCCAAACAGCTATCCTAAATTTTAGGAAATACTGATCTTTACATATTCATTGTGGTATTCCTTATGGCTCATCCTTGTTTAATAGAAATGAAGAGAGGAAAGCTGCTGAATGGCTATTGGCTTAATAAAGAAAAGCAATTTTGAAATTCTTGTTAAATTGCAGTGAGTGTCCAACTAAACTGAGATTTAATGACATTTTTAATTAAAGGAATAGCCGTTGATTATGTCATTGAATATGTGCTGTAGCCAGCCCTAACAAATAGCAATATTACAAGAGATCATTAAACTAGTTGTTAAAATTCCAAGTGAATGAGAACTAGAACCGGTGTGGATAAAAGGCACAGCAACGCTGGGTAGAAGAAAAAGATAACGAACTAAGTGGAAAATACGTTCATTCTAAAATTTTGGTTACTGATGGTGTTATGTCCCGTCATAGTTTATTTTTATCTATGGAACAAAATGAAGACAAAACCAGACCAACTTTTAAATAAGAAACATGGGTGAGGTTTTATCTTGGGTCTTGAAAGCGGACAGCGATTCAGACAATCGTTCCCGTGGGCTTTACGTGAAGCAGGGTGTAATCAGTCGTATGCGAGGGGCCGTCTGATCACTCGGGGAGCGGTCGGAACTGCGACACAGGCTGACAAAAAACCGTGAGCAGCTGCGGTCGAGCCGGCCGCAGGGCACTGGCAGTTCGACCTGCAGCTTTCCTGATCCGCTCCCAGGCCCATGGTGTGGACGCCTGGTGGTAGATGGAAAACAGTTTTCTGGACGCCGGAGATCGAGGGAGGATGAGGAAACGCCACTTGCCCATGTAAATCCATTTCGTCCCTGCAGGTTCTCTGCTTGTGCGTCCGGCTGGCACTGCCGGCTGGACCGCTCTGTTCTTCACCAGCACCCCTCGGCTTCTGTGAGCCTGTCAGTTGGTGTTCTCAAGAAAATGTGTCCTAAATTTGTTTTAGACTTAATTTCAACAGTCTGCAGGCTGCTCATGATGTTAAAGGCCTGATCCTTTCCCTCCTTGCGGTACCGCTTCTGCTGCTGAAAGGATCTTACTGAAGCTTTTTCTTAGATAGGGAGCAGCCCCTGTGGATAGATATCGCAGAAGCCCGTTGCTCGTGGCTGAAAGCTGCTCTGAACAGTGAAGTGTAATAGGGAGAGGGGGTAGATGATCTCACGGGTCTTTCTGTTTCTGTCTGTTATGATTTCTGTGCATATAAAGCCGTTTTAATCCTTTCCATTCAAATGCATTGTATCCACAGAAATGTATTCTTAATGACACGAGGCATGCTGCAACACGGGCGAGCTTATAGTCAAACCCTATGACTAAGTTAGTGCTTGAAAAGAGAGCATTTTAGAATTAAACCTTTTTCTTGGTACCGGATTTTATAGTTGAGCATATTTTGAATGTTCTGTCTACGTATAATGCACAAAGGCTAATTTGTTAAAAGACTATGGAGCTTGTACGGATGTCAGCACCCAAGAGTTAGGATGTGTTAGAATTAGAGATATCCGTAACCTTTATTTGACCTTGTAGTTTTATGGAACATGATCCAGTCCTACTGACCTTCCTCCCCTCCGTGACCTCTGGCTCTTTTAAGCGTGCAGGATAAGCACGGAGCACCAATGTGGCAAGCGCAAAGAATGCGGCAGCAGCCGGTGAGCCGCAGAAGTTACAGGGAAGTGCTTGGTAGAGGCACGAGCACTCTTTCGGAACAGCAAGCAATGCCTTGTGATGAAAAGCACTTTTCTCCCCGTATTGCAACTGTATTGCTACTATTACGTGCGTCGTCGTTCTCACGTTCAGAACCCAGATTACAAGATGCCGGCTGTGTCTAGCGGGTGATAAATATAGAAGAATGGGTTACTGAAATAAAAAACTGAAAGGGGCAGATATAAACCTCAAGAGAGTAAAAAGGTTTAATGACTTGAAATCAGGATTTACCGATTATTTGTGCTGAGGTAATGGCATCACTGTTTTTTTCCGACACGTGGGATACATTTTAGTTTACTTCAGACAGGTCCCTGTTCCCTGTTACTGCTTAACTACAGGATGTTATGATTATAGACGCAGTGACATTGTTGTTGCGGAATCGCTGCTGATAAATTATGGTAAATACAGCTTCTCTTGTGATTTAAGAGGGAGATGTGAAGGCATATCGCCCAGATGCTTGATCAATGGTAAATAGGGCCAGCCACGGCATGCTAAAGCTTAAAAGTCCTCGCCAGATTTTGGGATTAGAAGTTGTCCTTTCAAGCATTAACTCCTCCGGTATCAAAATAATCAGGTGCTCTGGTCCTCCTCTTTTCCTTTCTCTTCGGCCAAGATTTATTTACCTTTGCAAGCAGGAACTGACACGCAAACCTTTTTTTCAGTCATTTTTTGAGATACAAGAGCTTCTGCAGCAAGTTGCCAAGTATTCAGCGTCTGTCTGTGCCACAGTGCCGTGCGACTTCGTGTCACATCCCCCGTGACCTTCCCGTTCACCTGCTTAACTGGTCAGGAAACGTGCGGCTGCTTGGAGCTGTGTAGTTGTACTGCTTAAGGCTGGAGAAACAATAAACCAGTCATTACAGATTAGCGTGATAAAACACACCAGCAGCAAAATCAACTATAATCAGGATTCACTTGACACAAAAGGGCATATAGCCTCGGTCACTCAGTCCCCTGCTCTGTAGGTGACAGTCCTGTGCAGGTAATATTCTTATTGACTGATGAGTGGCAGGAAGAATTTCAATGCGCAACTGCTAACACTGCAGTCATGTTAACCTGGCTCCTCTCGGAGAAACCCCACGATCTGAAGGCTGTTATTTTTTCCCTGAAATGAGAAATGAAAATTACTGCCTCCCCAAGATCTCCCTGGAATTCAGACTAAATGGGGCTTGCATTTGCATTGGTACTAGGGATGAAATCAGGATTGGCAGACTGTGATGTGTGAATTTGCACACATACAGGGACTCAGAACAAGAGTGAATCTTGTTAATTAAACCAAGACATTTTAGATGGTCTATGCCTAAAATTCAGTCCTGTTCAGTAAAAGGGACTTTCTCCTGGGTCTCTTTAATGTCACATTCCATTTACAATTGTAATAAATGCTATAACTTGTTTCCCTCTCCCCTATCCCACAAAAAAAAAATGACAGAGAGGAATTTCTTGCTAAGCCTTTGATAACGGTTCTTTCTTTTTGTTCCAGATAACTTCAAACGAGAAGCGCTCGGAGAGCCTGAAGAATGATGGCGATGCTCTTATCCAGACTCTGGAGAGCCTGGCCCAAACTGCCAGGTGAGTTCCCTCAGGCTTCCAGGAATTTCCAGGGCTGAGAGCACTCGCCTCCTCTTTTGTCTGCCATGGTCTTCTCCTGTAATCGCCTCCTGTGCAGTACAAGCTTCTCAGGTTTCTGTCCCTGGCCCCTCTCCCCGCACCGCTCTCCTCCAAACTCCTCTCATTCAGAGCTCGCTGGCGTTTCTGCCGCTGTGGCAGCGTGCTTTGATCCGCAGCTGCGGCGCTGCACAGTCCAGCTCAATGTGTGTGCGTGGGCCTTTTTCTTTTTTTTTTAATATATTATTTTATTCCAAACACACGGCCTTTATAACCGGATAGTGGTCAGTGGTTCTTGGCGGAGAGGGCTAGATGCACAGTGCGATGTTTGTGCCCGGTGTTAAAGTAATTGTGCTTGGTGCACTTGCAAGCTGATTACTTTCAAATGCGCAGCTGAAGAACAGAACTGCTTTTGTTTAAGAATACCTGCGGCTTCTCCAAGAAGGCAGGAGACTTAGGGGAATGCCATGGCCTCCTCTGTGAGAACAGAGGTGCTAGTCCCAACAAGTTGGCCAAACCCCGGCTCATCTCCCATAGACTTTCCTTCATCTAATCCCCCTTGGACATATGAATGAATGAATTACTGTTCTCTGCCCCTCAAAACAAGTTTTACACTCCTGCCATGGGCTATTAGGCTGCATGTCACTCCCGGTTGAACTAAAATTCATAGAGAAATTGTTGTTCATACATCAGTTTTTGAAACACTAAGATAATCTTTTCAGTGCTCCTTGTGCTCCCAAAAGCAGGCTTTATATGGGTCAGTTGTTTGACTCCTCGACGTCATGGCAGTGTGTACCCTGTGTTGGACGGAAAAGGGGATGTGGGCAGATGTGGAGACGAAATGCTGGGACGTGGTGAGCGTAAGGAGATGAACGCCGAGGACTAACCAAACCTGTTGAGAACAGTCTGCACCCCTCTCGCATACTCAGCTGCTGACTCACAGGTTTTTGTATGACACACTAAATTATCTAACTAAAATAAAAGGTCAGCTCTCCCCAAGGGAGACCCTGGCACCACCGCTGAAGATGACAGTGGGGAAAGACGGGGTTTTCTTCTTTTAGAACTAGTTTTCACTCTATTTTGTAGCATTTCAGCATTAGATGCACTAGACAGCCCAGTCGCTTAGAGTCTGCTTTTCTGGTTTCCTGTAATTGTCTGTTATCTATACATTTCTGTACTCAGAAAACCACATACTAGAGAGCCCCATATAAACAGCACTCACTCATATTTGACACAAGATGCTCAGTAAACCAAATTCTAGCTGATGCCAGCGACGAGTGTTTTGATGCATTAGGGTAAGCCAAGTTCCTCTGCTGTGCCGAGCAGGAACAGGAGAGCCCCCGACAGCTCACGGATTTCATTTCCCCTCCTCCCCTTCTTTAGGGAACACATGTCCCTATCCATTTGCCTCCAGAGGAAACTGAGAGGGATTCAGCCCGGATCTTGGGCTGTGATGGAATCAGACATGGATAAATTGGCAACGGGCGGGCGGGAGAAGCCTGGGGTTAGCAAGATTTATCAGGTTTAGCTGAATGGCCATTTTGTTTATGGAGGTTATGGATGTTCTGACATCTCCCGAGATTCCCTCATGTGGCATCTTTCCCAAAATATTCCTTGTGACCTAATAAACTTGTTCTCCTCACCCGTACTTCGAACCCAGTTAAGAAGCCTCTCCGCATCTCCTGCAGAATTGGAAGCGTTTGAGAGAAGGCTACAACCAAAATCCTGGATCTAAGCCGTCCTCTGAGTAGTCTAAACTCCCAGGCCCTTCCACCCACACGTTATTGCTGGGTTGAAGTGACTGAGGAGTGTTTTTGGTTTGCCCATT
Organism: Phaethon aethereus; assembly: GCF_964289735.1. Classification (NCBI taxonomy): domain Eukaryota; kingdom Metazoa; phylum Chordata; class Aves; order Phaethontiformes; family Phaethontidae; genus Phaethon; species Phaethon aethereus. The sequence goes on along the minus strand of NC_138582.1, from coordinate 121,787,257 downwards.
TTTCACAGACAGGTTTCTAATCTTTCGCTCTGCCTGTGCGGCAGAAGGAGGGTACCAGCCAAGCAGCCAGGTGCCGAGAGAGGGGCACTGCTTGGGTTGCAGGCTGCTCTCGGTGCTCTCCCGCTGCCGTGTAGCAGCCATGGATTGCCAAACTCTTATCCCTGCGATGCATCCCGGGCTAGTCAGCACAGGCAGTTTTAAGAGTGACACATAACCAACCCATTCTGCTCAGTAGCTACGTGGAGTCAAATCTATGCTTTAAATTGCGAGATTGTAGCCATTTATTTTTCAGTGAAGACAGTTGCCAAGACAAATTTGTTTCAGATAACTACATTTTCTGGTTTAAACTGCTGCTCATTAAGACATGGGCTTACATAGTGTGGACTGATCATGTGGTGTTCCTGGCTAAGCTCTGCAGGTAGGTAGCAGATACTGTGAGTTTGAGCTGAAATTCATTTTTGCACAAGGTTTGCTAGAGGGCAGAATCACCAGTTGCATGTTACTGCTTAACAGAAAAGCGGGGTATACAGTGCAGTTAGTTAATAGCTGTTATGACTTTTCCAGCACAGATACAAGGCAAATGTGGAATTTGATCCATGAGTTTTCCCCTGAGAATGTCTAATAGATATTACTGGTTTTAATTCCTAGCTCTCACGCTGATGTTGCTGTTGCTTCCTTGGCATTTGAAATTCTGAGCGTGGTGGGACATGAAAGTATCAAGGCTACCAAGTGAACCGTTTTTGGCCGGCGTATGTGAGCTGCTCAGCACCTCAGTCCTGCAGGAACATCTTCGAATGAGCAGAGCAGACCAGACCTAACTAACTAATTTATCAAGCTGAGCTGTAGCTGTGTGTGGGCATGTGCATGAATTTGGGAGGCTTCAGGAAGGGAAACTGGGCTGGGGGGCAGCTGTGTTTGTTTTTTTACACCCTTGTAAAGATTAATCCTTGGTTACTACTCTACCTTGCTGGCATTATGTGATGTAGCTCAAGTATTTGACAGCCAGAGTTTGGAAAGTGTAAATTAAATAAATAGTGTAGTTATTTCACAAAATAGACATAAAGTGTCCCACTATTTTTAAGCTGCTGTTAGAAATGTTAATTTATCTTTTTGACCAGGTGAATGCCTTGGCTGTTCATCTTAAGAGGCCACCTCATGCCTATGACTGGCACTAGACAATACCTTTTTATCAAGACAGACAATATTCTTCATCTCACACAACCAGAACCAACCTCTGGGATCACATGGAGGCTGTGCGGGTATGTGATAGATCTTTTCAGGTTTTTACGCAGAAGCAAGGGGTTTTTTGTGAGAGTCTGTACCCCTCTGTTGCCTAGCACTGTGCTGCACTGCACAAGCTGCACTGGTGGAGTGTCATTCTCAGCTGCCAACGCTCCTGGCTGGAACACCCCTCTGGAAACAGGTTAGATTAGATAGATGATGAGCCTAGCAGTTTGTCCTTTATCCCCAGTAGAAGTTGATAACCTAGGCAGGGTCCTCTAGCGCTAGCAGATGCCACAGTGTGTAAAGAATTAAATTCTTCTTCTCCCCAAGTGCTTGAGTGAGCATAGCAGGGCAAAGTGTGGTACTACAACCACTTCGTCCTTAGCATTTGTCTGTCTTTCAAAGCAGCAACTGGAGGTTCTTGCCACACCTACCAACCACACACAGGTGCCTTATTGAGAGTTGCTGCTACAAGCCAGCCCCATTCTCCAGAGTAGTGGAGGCAAGCAAACAGCACTAGGTAAACAAACTGATTTCACCTTGTAACTCATACAGGAATGAGTTTTTCCCCATTTTTAGTAACTCCAGCTTGTAATTCCAGTTGTTAGGCTATAAAAAGATAGTGATATTTAAAGTAATGGACAAAAACAAGTAGTAGCTATTATTTGATAAAGTATTTTATAGCAATGTCTTCTAGCAGCAGCATGGCTGAGAGGAACAGGCAGGGCAGTTGCCATGCCTTTGCTCTACACACAAAAGCAGGGCAGTCTGGGCTGCAGTTTCTCTCAGCATCTCAGGCTCCTAACTTGGGCCATGTTCCCTTGCAGCCCAGACCCTCTGCTCCTCTGTGCCAGCAAGCACTTGCTCTTGACCAAGGCTGGCAACAGCTGTGGAGAGTCTATGCATTAACTAGCAGTTTAAGAACCACTTTCCCCATTTCCAACCAGACTGGTGCTGACACTTACATAACTGAAGACACCTGAAACTGGGGTTTAAGCTACTGAACCAGGTGACAGTTTGTAAGTAAAGGCTCTTCCTCTGACCCTGGTGACAGTGCACAACTAAGGAGAGTTGAAGCAAGACATTGTTCTCACTTTTTGAAACCCAGGTGTAACTGCCTCACATCTGGCTTGACCTGCCCCATGCTGAGGAACCTGCCAACACAAGGGAAGAATACTGCCTCAGAGGAGCACTGTAGGAAGCCTTTTGCTTTAGGGTGCTGAAGGGTAACTAGGCCTTTGTGGGTTCTTGACTTCCTCCTCTGAAGAACTCCAGCACAATTTTCAGAAAACTTGTTAATGCACAAATAGACTTTATGAGCTGAAATAATTTGACACAGAGTGAATTAAAAGTTTACTTTAATTTTGAACCATTTTATAACTGCATTTTTCTCATGAAGCATCTGTGTCACAGCAGGCTACAATAACTTTGGGATAAAAGGCAACTGGTAAACTGTCCAATACAAGGTTCCAAATAAACAGTTCTTACTGGCCCCTACCCAGACATATCCCAGATAAAGTTTTTGATCAAAAACATGAAATAGATCCACCTGCTTATTTTAAGCATATTAAAAAGGAAACTAATTGGACCATTTCTATTTGTCTAGTTTTTTATACAAAAAGGCTACACAATGTTACACTTTATTCAGAATACAGTTAGAGCGATTATGAATTAGTGTTCTACACCTTTACTCAATCCTTAAAAATTAGAAACTGCTGTAGCATATTCACTATAACTTAATACTACGAGAGACTTTTAAAAAAACTAACAACAATTACTGCAAAAAGAAAGGCTACTTCCAAAGCAAGCAAAGTCAGTACCATTACAGAGATTTAAAAAAAATAATAAATTTTTAACAAGCAAGGCTAGGGTTTGATAAATTCCATCTTGCAATTCATTCTTGTGCATTCTTCGTTTCTTGAATCACTCCCAAAATCCATTTGTATTATTACTCCTCGACCAAAAAGGACCAGAACAAAAAGTTTACTTCAATTGTTCCCATAGGAAACTCAGCTTGGTTAGTGTGTCAGGCACTTTCTGAGATACTAGCCCACCCCTCGAGCCCTCTCAGCAACTCTACAGGCCAATCGATGCAAGTTCATTCAGATGATACAGCTGCAAAGAGGAAAAAAAACCAGAGGTGTCAGTGTTCCTGAGTAAAGGGCTGTTTTAACACATTAAGACTGCATGAAGCCAGTGCACAAGACATTACAGTTAATTACTTCCACACTTCACAGCAGAAGTCAGTTTGGAGTGTACTGATCATGTGTTTCCAGAGCATTTATTCACTATTCTGGCACCCTGGGACCCAACTGAGCCAATCCCTCCCTGCCAACCAAGGCCTCAGTCCAGTCATCTGGTTTTCTCATTTTGTTTGTTTTGAAATTCAAGGTTGGAGCTTCTTACCTAAAGGATGATTTACAGGTCAGTATCGAACCAGGCCAACTGATTACTGTCACCTGGAGGCAGCCCATCCATAAGGTCCTGGGCATGGCCAAGATCTGGCAGACCATCAACTGGGTAGTCAGCACCAGGGTGGTGGCCACCCATTTCATGTTCCATCATAGGGTCCATACCCAAGGCATCCTGACCGTATCCGCCAGAGTGGAAAGAACGGTAGCTAGGATCTAAGAAAGTTAAAGGTGGCAGAGGGAAAAAAGGCATAATGTTAACAGATGTTAGATGCATCAGAAGCTGCAAGTATCAGTGTGTGAGAAGATCTTTGTAGCCATCTATTTTTTTTTCCCTAGTTCAGCCAAGTTCAAAACAATCTGTTGCCTGCCCTTAATGGCTATTCCATTGTTCAAAACAGCCTTCCAGTATGATTCTGCAGACAAAGCACACTGCAGTGAGAAGCACGAGCGGATTCCAGCCAAGCCATTAGTCTGCACAATCAACAGTACTAAAATTCAACAATACTGCAGCAAAACCAGGCTCCAAGACTGTAGACTTGCTTCTGAAAGACTAGTCAAAAATAGCTTAGAATCCTTAGGGATAGGCTTGCATTCAAGTCTATAGACACTTAGACACCAATACATTCAATACCAGCTTTTTTGTTCTAAAGAAGAACTGCACTATTGGAATTGTCAAGTCCATTTGTAAAGAATGTAAAAGATTTCTGGAAACAACAGCTCAGCAGGAGATTCTCCCACAAGCCTCAGACAAGAGACACTAGTTTTGCACATTCATATGGCTCCCATTTTGGTGCTGCCAGTGGTGTTGCAGAAACTGGTTATTTGAACTGGCAGTTCCTCATGTGCTTGTCAGTTTGCAACATCTTGCTGAAGAGTAATTCACTCTTCACTCATTTGCAGTTCTCCTTTAAAATCTATGACTTGACTTCATCCAACTTCAGTTTAGTCAAGGGGAACAGAGGAGACATACCATCTGGGCGGTATCCAAGCGGTTCTCCCTGGGCACCAATATCAAGTCCAAGGTCTGCTGTCTAGGTGTACACAAAAAGTTACAAAACAGTTTTAGCATCAGGTCTTTAGGCCAGCATTAGCAATTCTGAGTTTAAAAAGTTCCAAAGCATGCCCCAGATGCCTTTTTAGCAACTCTTCTGCAGTGAAGACTGCAGCATTGTACTTCTGTGAACGTGAAATGCCTTTTTATCTAGGCATCTGCATCCAGTATATAACAGCCAGATACAGGCTTAGGAATCCAGAGATCACTGGAAGGAGGGTTCTGTTTGGGAATGAAAAAGATGGGGCAGGTCCAGGAACACTCCTCCTCAGGTACACCTGCCCAACTCTTGCATGTCATCTGTTTAGAGATTCCCAAGCCAGCAATAGAGCTTTTAAGAGTTCTGAATGGACATCTCCCAGCTTGTCCAATTACAGAAGTAACTGCCCATCTGTAGTGCAACTGCATAACTCCAGTCTCAATGAGATTCCATTTTAGCTTTTTTTCACATTACTGCAGTAGATATAGATTTTAGGAAAACAGAAAAGCACTAAAATAGTACAAATCAAAAGCTACTGTCCTTCCTTTATTAAATACATACAAGATGAGACAAACTAGGCTCCTGAATCTTAAGAATCTGAGGGAAGACAGACTTAGTGAAACCTTCCCTCTACACTGTGCACACAGTTCAGCCTCATTTCACTGTGCAGCCCTTCAAGCATGAAGAAAAGCAACATGTGATAATCCACCTGCAAACATTCAAGTCTGAAAGTTCAGTTCTAGAGAGAACACAGGTTGCATCCCCACCCCAAGATTATTAGTCCTACGTCATTTGCTTGAGACAAGCCTCACAGTATGTTTTATGTTTATGCTTTCCCTCATGCCTCAGTTTTTACACTGGAGTTCATTAGGTTCTGACAAGCAGCACAGAAACATACAAAGTTCTTCTATACAGCTTTGCACACTAACAAATATAGTGAGAAGCATAAACAACTTTAGCAGCTGTAGAGAATGGATTCTTCCTATCTTAAAGGGCAGAGGCAGCTCTAAGGCTGCTTGCCACAGGTTTGCCGAACCCAAACATGTAGAGAGAGTAAAGAAGGTGCAGCCACATGTAAAGCTGGGCCTGTATCACTGATGGCATCTACACTTTGCTCCTGGAAGGAGGGAGGACTTAGAAGTAAGGTCTCCCCAAGGAACCATTAATACAAGAGACACGACTCACCTCGTTCCAGGCCATTGGCTCAGTCCGGAAGAGAGAGCTTGTCAATTCAACCGAAAGTCGCTTCTTGTAGTCTTGTGGTTTGTCCTCAGACATTCTGAACAGAACTGCAGCTGCATACGTTGCTGTCACAAGGAAGAGTGATTTTAGTACAGGTCAAGTCTTCTAGCAGCTTTTCTAACACAAATACAATACATATCTTTTAAGTTCACTTACCAACACCCTCATTCCTAGAATGAAGCAGTTCTGTTAAAGGGGCAGTTGCACCTTCAGCTTCAATTGCTTCAGCTGCTTCCTTGTCTTGAGCCAGTTCACAAAGTACACCTGCAGCTACTCTCTGGATATTTTCAATGGGAGAGTACAACAACTGCAACCAGAACACAAGGGTTTCTTTAGGTCTTCTACTTGAAACAAGCTCTTCAGCACAATCTCACTTAGCAGTTCTACCAAGGAAGCGTAAGAGCCATTTTACTAGTTTTCCTGGTATGTACGATAGCATTGTCCTGAGCTCTTACTTACCTGCACAAATAGTGGAATGGTATTTAGACCCCTGATTACAATTCGATTATGAACATCACGTGCAAGAATATGCAGGGCTCCAGTGCAGCCCTCAACAATTTCTTCCATACGCACACCCTCCTAGTTAGAGAAAGAAAAAGCATTTTTTGAAGTTGAGATATTACATGCTATCTTCAAAAATGACTGTCAAAAAGCTGATCAGCCTTGTCAACAAACCAACCAAACTTGTGCCCTGCACATACCCCGCTTCCCCCAGCAGAGCTAATAGCCACTATCTACTGCTGGCCTTCAAACTTAACATCCCTGCTAAGAGTCAGGCCAGTGAAGCATCTCAGTGGAACATCTCCCAGTGTTCTCATTTTATTTCAGTTCATTATGAACTTCATGTCTGACAACACTGGCTCTTTTTCCCCAAGCTGGATTAGCTTGGCCGTTTACTACAGTGGTAACAAAGAGGCCCCTTCCTGCCTCTGCAAGTATTAACTACACTCCTGTAGTAGTAGGTGCTGCTTCCATTTGCCCATGCTGAGGCAACTTCCCGTTTGTTAAACAGAGCAAAAAAAACCTGAGACTGGTCTTGCCACACTGACCTGGCACCTGAACAGGTAACAAGTATGGAGCCTGTATATCTCAGTACTTTTACAGCTCTAAGCACCCTTGAAAATACACAGTAAGCGTGACAGCATTATTAAACCCATAGAAGGATGGGGCAGTTCTGGTTTCCTGGTAGAGAACTACCCTTGCCAGAGTAGGCAAAACCAGTATTTCTGATCTATAGCCTTCAGAATTAAGTGTTCAAGAGGTTCTTAGTAATGTTTTGGCATTCTTTAAGAAAAACTTCAGGTCTGCCATGACAGAACTATCAACATGCCAAAAGCAACATGAATTAGAGCAAGTGATAAGACAACAGCTATTTAGACCAAACAATACATGGCTGGGGCACACTGACAAACAAGGAGTTTTAGAGACAAGTTTTACACATAACTTCAGTTAGTGGTGGCCACTTACCACAAACTGCTGTTGTGTTCCACCCATAGAAGTACGTCGCTGGGTATCTTGATGTGCTCTAACCAGCAACTGAACTAGCCTTGGAATAGCACCTTGTTCACGCAGCGGGGCATGATTTGCAGGACAGAGCGCCAGGTTGCGGATCAAACCGACAGTAGCCTACAGTTAAGAAAAGGGGTGGGGAATAAAAAAACATGATGGGTGTGCTTGCTGCTAGCAATTTTTTTTAAATCAGCTGATCGCAAATGCTTAAGTCTCTCAGAGACAACACTAAGCTGCTCAATTGAAGCAACTTTCCCATCAGCCAAATTACATTCCCTAACAACCTGGAGACAGTATTTCACAGTTGAAGTTACATTAAAAAAAGCACCAGTTTTGAGCACTGAAAGCTGTTAACTATTATTTACCTTGATCAAAGGCCAGTGTGATGGTGGGTGCAACAGTTTAACCACCACTGGGAGTCCGTAATGGAGACGTACTGCATTTTGAGCCATCTCAGCTTCTTGATGTCTGCTGGTGAGGTGACGGAGCGCACAAATAGCGGGTTCTGTGATGTCTTCCCTATCTCCAGCCCGAAGAACTGTGCGCACAAGAGCCTCAATGCCACCAACTTGGCACACCATCATCTTGTTCTTGTAATTGTTGCAGGTAAGGTTAGAAAGGATGCCAGCAGCACAAGTCACAACATTAATATCATCTGATCCTAAAAGCTGAACAAGAGTTCCTAGAAGGCCTTCCATGCCCTCCTGCAAAAAAGAGAAGAGAAAAGTTTAGTTTATCTCCTCTTCCACTATGTTGGCTTTTGATATTGATCCCTTAGAAAAAAAAAACATTTACCTGCTTTGTTGCAGCATCTGACAGATTTCTCAGAGTCCAGAGACAGTTCTGGACAAGACGCTGGCTTGGATCTGTGAGGTGGAGTCCCAAAGCTTGCATCCCACCTAGAATATGGTACAGATTTGACATCATTACTCAGATGCTCGTCTTGTGAACAGTCAGGTTCTTCTCCTCCTTGCAGTCTGAGTGCGTATCTCACAAGCTTCTGGATCTTTCTTGGCATTACTATTGTAACATAGCTAGGCCCTAACCCTTCATCACATAGATAAAAACTCCAAGATTCTCTTTGTGACACTGGGCCTTTTAAACATATGCATATTTTAAGGGGACCATTCCGACAATGCTCAGGCACTAAGCCACCCACCTAAGAACATAGCAGACTTACTTAAAACAGACTGCCTTTTAAACTTCCGTATACTAAAGGCCTCCATAACTAGTTATGGACTGAAAGACCAATCCAAGTTCAATTTTTGATGTTGACAATTTCTGTTCTTGTGTGGAATATACTGATCCTGAAGTACTGTATAGTTTTAAGTTACCATGGGTACAAGGTACTACTTACCAGCCTCAACAATAGCAGGTTTGTTGCTGGAGCAGACTGACAACACCTTCAGCACCCTACTTGTGGTCCACAATAGTTTCTCGTAAGTATAGGTCCTCATTATGTTTACTAGTGCCTGGGGTCCACCACTTGCCAGAATAATCAGCTGAAAGACAGCAAAAATAACATTTATCTGTCACTTCCTGTGCATGTCAGTAGGTAGTAATTGTTGCTGGCTTACATCCATCATCAGTTACAGATCTCTAACTGCTCACATCTGCTTGGCATGGTCTGTAGGTTTTGCAGTCTCACCAAAGCATGACAGCATTTCCACAAATTCCTGTGTCCCTCACCCCTAGCAAGGTCAGGACTGACTGGCAAAAGCCTGACATGGCTGAAGGTTCAGAATAAGGAGTTCAGTACACAGGAACCATTAGGCCATTCATAGCAAGCTTGCTCATTTTAAGTGCTTCAATAGCAGAGGCACTTACCTTACTTTCTTGATTGCCATACGCTAAAATCTGAAGGCAGTCTGTTGTGATGGCCAAGAATTTGACATTTGTCTTGTTGAGCAAGGCAACCATTTTCTGCAGCCCACCAGCTAGACGGACAGCCATTTTGGCTCCTTCCTGATGTAAGAGGAGATTGTGAAGAGTTGTAATAGCATAGAACAGCACAGAGTCCACTGGAGACCTACAGAAGGAAAACCACTCATCAGTACCAGCACCTACCAGTGCCAACTGAAAACCACAAGTACCATCTTAGTAGTCCACATACCCAAGCATTTTAACCAAAGCAGGGATGCCTCCCGATTTGAAGATTGCCAACAAGCCTTCACGGTGATGTGACAGATTGTGCAGTGTACCTGCAGTACAACGGGCTGTTTCCACATCATTTGTATTTTGCATGGTACGTACAATAGCAGATACCATTTGAGGAGATCTCATAATAGCATGGCGAGACGCTTCCTTTTTGGATAACTGATGAACCATAACTGCAGCCTTGTTCACCACCACCTAGGGAAATATTTGAAGAAAGCTTTTACTTTTAAGGTCACTGAAGAAGCCCCACAAGCAAGCTACACTGAAGCAAAGAAAATGCTTACCTGGTCCTCATCATTCAAGAGTTTGGTCAGTTCTGGGATTGCACGAGTTGCAAGTTCAGCATCATCTTGGTAGTTTATCAAATTAACAACAGCATGTTTTAACATCTGGGATGGTTCAGCCAGGCGTTGCACATTAGTTGGATGAGCAGCATCAAATTGCGTGGATGGGATTTGCATTCCTTCATCCAGTGTTTCAGGGAACATAGCTGCACGCACTCTCTGAGCTCTAGTCATTGCATACTGGCCATCAATATCTGAAAAACAAGGTAAGTCATTACCTTGAACTAGGAATAAAAAATTCATCTCCTAGATCGGTAATAATTCAGTATTTAGTTTTCTGTATTGTTAAGCTGCATGTCTAAGCAAACCAGTGTAACAGAAAAGGCCTTACCAGCAACTTGCTCCTGGGTAAAGGACTGAGAGAATCCCTGCTCCCACTCGTACAGCACTTGTGTCGTGTCCACATCTTCCTCTTCAGGATTTCCCTTGCCACTCAAGGAGGGAGCAGTTGTTGTGGCACCAGAATGGATACCAGAATCCAGGTATGATTGTTGCTGCCAATGACTGACTGCTGCTTTTCTGTCTGGTTCCATTGCCATATCCAACTCCATCAAGTCAGCTGTAAGAAATCATTGTTGAACAATTAAGTTTAGTTCAATTACTCCAGCATGTATTAATTCTTGAAGAGATGACAGATTTGAAACGAAAATAAACTGTTAAGAGGTAACACTGCAAGTGAGACAGCAGTTTTAAACTGAGGCTTTACATCAAACCAGTAGAGACATCTATAAACCCAACTAACAGGCAGAGCAATCACTGCTATTCTGACTGTCTTAAAGTTCTTTTTTCCACATACTATGATTATGTACTTGACTGTACTTAAGCAACCCAAAATGCTTACGATGACAAACTTGTTTGCAGGTTTGAGTTCCAGTATAAGAAATTAATTTCTTTAGAAGAGCAGAAATTAAGTCACTTGGATTGAATAAAGTTAAAAAGGCAAGTAAGGAGCCAGTTTAACTGCTCCTTATTAGAATTACTAGAGTCTAACAACAGAAATTGTAATGCATTATATACCTTGGGTTGCCATGTTCCTTGTTGTGCTCCCAGAACTCTTTCCTGCTACCTTTCAGAAACCCTAAAAAAAAGCAAGGTTAGAACCTATTAGATACTGATCAGAGCTAGTAAGACAGCATTTCATATTAAAACACTAGAATCACAAACTAAGACTTCACACATCTTGCCATTTCATTACTACAGTGAGTATATTCAAATGCTAATTAGCAAACCCCCATGGACAGAGATGCAAAAGAATGAGACTTATCACCTAGACTTCTTCTGGCAGACTATGTAAGATATTCTCCTCTTAAAGCTGCAAGAGAAAAAGAATTGAAGACTGACCATGATAAAGTTATTTTTACTTCTCTATTCTTGCATAAGATGAAGTCCAGACATTAAATTCCATAGCTTGGACATGCTACAAAGACAAGGTTTAAATGCCAGACTTTCTTATTTCCCCTCAAAGGCAACAACTCTTAAGATACTAACAAAACTGCTTGATACAGGGCTACAACACAGATTTTCTCAGGGAAAGCTGAAATGACCAAGTTGCTATTACTTCAGTGGTACAAAGACTACCTAAAATCTCCTCCTTTACTCCTTTCCTGTACCACAAGAAGAAAGCTTTCTTCCTACACAAAATACTCGTCCTTGAAGTCAAAGCTGGAAATTGAGCCAGCCTTATAAACAAATGCTCTCCTTTAGCTGCACACATTAAGTCAAACTCACTTTTTTTTGCCCAGAAACCCAAAATAATTGGGGGCAGGAGGCTGAAATATGATCAAATGCCCTATCAAAATCTTCAGTATTGCATCTACATTTGCTATCACCAAGCAGTACAGAAGTATTTGCACCATAAATCTGTAGCTGTGTCTTCACTAACCCAGAAAGAGAAATTCCAGGCTACAGCTTCACAACAGGTCACTCAAAGCTGTCATACTTTTTTTTTTTATTTCATTCGCTCCCCTTCCCCCCACAGTCCAACACTGTTTTCAGCACAGACACAGAGCTGGTGACAGCCTATTCTGGGAGCTAGCCAAGCAAAAACATTTGTAGTGGTAACTAGTGCAGTGAGCAAAACCATCTCTTCCAGCAATCAGCTTTCAATGTGCCAGTTAGGTGTTAGAGCTGTGCTGATCAAAACATTCCTAGACAATGAAGTAAAGGCAAGCCACTAATCTCTTTAAAGAACAGGTTTGCAGTACTGTGTCAGGAGAACAAAGTCCATTTGACACTGTATTTGTGTAGAAACAGATTTTCCAGTTTCAGAGTTTCCTTCAGGAGCACCTTTTAGAAAATCATAATTAAACAGAAGACAGGCCCACCGTTTAAAAAAATCTCACTGAATATGTTAGGCAACTCTGAGGCAAGCTTATATTTCACTGTCTCTGAGCCAGCTGCAGGAGACTCCAGCAGCTCCTGAGCAATCTCGTTACTTTGCTGTACAAACACCAGTGCTGTTTGTCCTGACTCTCCACTCCAGCAATTTTTGGCAGCAACCCTGCCCTGGCTCTTTTGAAATGGACAGTAGGTCCTGCATCTGCAGCAGGTAAGTGAGCTCAATGCTGCTTAAGACATAACACAACATAAAGTACCCTGCTTTGCAGTTGGAAATGCTTAGGTTCCTAAACTGGTCCTGCTCCACACGCTGGAAGAGACTAGCCAACTCACAAGTCTACTCCTCACAATCTGCATGGAGGATGCACTGACAATACAACCATTTCTTTCCAACCCCTTGAACACTGAATTCTTCCAACATGCTTTTAGGAGTTTGGGAGTAGCAGTGGTAAGGGGAAGGCATGCTGTCAGTTCACAATTAATACAAAAATTCTCCTCAGTAGTTAAGTTGGAGGAAGTGCCTACATAAAAGCTTGACAGCTCCCTGCAGGTCTTATGCATTACTTCATCAGCTCCACTAACACCTTCCAAACAGAAAGAAATGCAATAGAACTAAAAGTAAAATTTGTGTCTTGGCTCCCTGTAGTCCTCACTAAGTCAGATGCAACATTTCCAATAGAAAAATGGGCAAGATCAGGAGGATGGAACACCTCTATGACAAGAGGCTGAGAGAGTTGGGATTGTTCAGCCTGGAGAAGAGAAGGCTCTGGGAAGACCTTATTGCAGTCTTTCAGTACTGAAAGGGGGCTTATGAGACAGATGGGGACAGACTTTTCAGCAGGGCCTGTAGCAACAGGGCAAGGGGTAATGGTTTTAACCTGAAAGGTAGATTCAAACTAGATAGAAGGAAGAAATTTTTCACAATGAGGGTGGTGAAACACAGGCACAGATTGCCCAGAAAGGTGGTAGATGCCCCATCCCTGGAAACATTCAAGGCCAGGCTAGACAGGTCTCTGAGCAACCTGATCTAGTTGAAGATGTCTCTGCTCTTTGCAGGGGGTTGGACTAGATGGCCTTTCAAGGTTCCTTTCACCCCAAAGATTCTATGATGTAGCTGCTATACACAATTCACAATCCACTTAGCACAAAAGAAAAGACCTTTCCCGTCTTCTCCTATCAGGAGGCTACTAATAAAAATGATCACCAAACTAATTTTGAAGTCAACATAGTGATAAATGAACCAGTCAAGAGTGTTGACTATGCTTGGAGACATTTATATAAATCACCTCAGATTCAAATATGCAATACAGGACTTGGGAACAACATTTACAATTTCCTTCTACTGCTAAAATCTGCACAAATGAAGGCATCTGGCTTATAGCAACTGCACTGTGAAATGGTTGTTTCAATTTCAGCAGCCTGAAGAGATCAGAAGAGTAGCTGTATCACTAGGTACAATCCAACAGACCAGACTAGCCACTGAACTGCAACACTATTCCAAAATAAAGCTGAAGAACATCTACAAAACAGCAATGAAGAATACTGATTAAGTGCTCAGAACTGCATTATCAGATATTCAGTCTGAAATGCTGACCTTGGATCAGCCTGCTACACCACATCTGAAAGTTTCTAACATCCTGCATTTCATATACCTGTAACCACCCAGCAATTCCAGGTAGCATTTTAATTTAGGATTAAAACCAATTTCCCATCTAAGAGTTCAAAATACCTGCATACCAAAGGTAGCCAGGGAAAAGGAGTATGTTCTCATTTTTTAAGGTTTCTGTAACTGAGCTTTCTCCCATATTTTCCCTCTCATTCTCATTTTACAAGGAGTAAACTGAGTCTAGACAAGATGCTTTGTCTTCCTGTGTGTCATTGACAAGGTTAACCACTACACTTATAAAAGGAGCAACAACCCTAGACTAGGTACAAATGTTTGTGCTGTTCATTTTGCTGACAAACTGGATCTATACATGTGGGGGTTGGGGTCAGGTGGGGGAGCATGGAAACAAAAGGAAAAAACCAACCTTGCTAGGGTAATTAAGCATGTAGTCTTCAATCATGAAGCATATACCAGCTCCTTTAAATGAAGTTCCTATTCAAATTTATTGGAGAACACATAACTCATGACATTACATTGTCAAGGTCAGCAGTACAGATCTTAACCATCAGGAAGAGACAGAAGGACCCACTAGACTTTACAAACAAACTTTAGCATAACAGCAAGCTTCTGTAAGCCTCACTATTTTTAAAGACTACCTGGTACTTGGAAGTCAAGTCTGCATTTTGATAAATGACATGTTATACAGAAGTTCATATGGATGTACTGACAGGAGTTATGGGACTTCTTAAAAACCTCCCTGCCATGACACTATCTACTTGTTTAGCAAGCATCACCAGCTTTGGGCTTAAATGGAGGTTGCATGTTTTAACTATGTATTAAATGTCTCATATGAAGAGTAATAACAAGACATTGTACTAGACTATTGTAGATCAGTCCCAACCTTACATTTGAATTCTAAAAAAAATGAGAAGAACAGTTCTGCAAGCTTAGCAGGCTTATGAGCTAATAATTTCAAGTTATTACAGAAGAAAATTCACATTTCTTGGTTTTCAAAGGAACGAAAGAGGAAGAATATTTTTATGATGAATAAAACTTAGGTATTAACTTCCAATTTTGGAGAAGAGTTAGGCACATACCAAGGAAGTCAACAAGCCTATAGGATTTCTCAAATCTGAACAGCTTCAGTAAAACCTAGATTATTTTCTTTCTAAAGCTGTTAAACTCTATTAGGACACAGAGCAGTGAATTGTTTACTTCTACTCTGTCTTGCAGAGGACATGAACTACAAGAATAGCCTATCCTTAGGGGAGTGAATATCAGCCTGACATTTACCTGCCTGGTACATCAAGACTACAGTACATTTGCACCTCTGCTGCTCTTTATCTAAGATAACCCACTTTCATTGTCAGCTAAACCAGTTTGTTACCCTACAAAACAGCTCATATTTGCAGCTTGTATTAAATATAAACATGTCCATCTTCTTTCAAGGTTACTACCTTAATCTTAATAGAATCTCTTCATTAAGATTGACTCAGATTATACCTGCCTGATCTGGTAAGTAGATCTGCTCCCCTTTGTAAAGCAAATCAAAGTTAAAGTTTGCAAGTCTTACAGAAATCTTTTGCTTGAGAGCAGCATGTTACTAAACCTTGTATGAGATATCAAGGCCAATACATCCAGTCATCATGATCCATTTAAAGGGAACATGTCTAACTGACCATCTTTTCCATACATCCTTCTCCATAGCTCTTCTAGGACAGGCTAAGCAACCACATCTTTAAATTAACAATGAGTGCTGAATGACACATTCTTACATAGAACAAGCAGATCTTAATCTTCTTTGTGACAGTTATAGCAGCTAAAACATGTACTTCACTTGTGGATGATACATGTACTGGAAAATGGTTTTCCTCCAAGTACTCCAAAGTTATTGCAACCATTACCAAGGTGTTACTGGAAGCATTCTTTGGATCTAATTTTGTAACTAGTCTTGTTTCAGGCAGCTGCCTGCCAATGATGTTTCTTGTGTATCTGCTTTTATAAAGAGTCAGTAGCCAAAATACACAGGTAACATCAGTTCCACAACTAAGAACACCAGATAACTACAGCACTCACTCCTATGACCCGAGAACAGAAACGTAAGAACTTAATGTAGCAGAAGCTTCCTAATTAACCTTAGTTTTCAAGTGGAGGATGTAGGAAAACACATTCAATTAAGGATTTTTAAATTAAAAATCCTTTGATCTTGTCCTGGAAGTTGTTACTCTGTTTTCTAGAAAGGGAGGTAGAGGGAAATCATTTAAGACAGACAATACTGATAGTGGAAACATGAAAGAAGATTTCATGGCATATAAACTTTCAGACATGACTGGCTGACCTGTCTCCTTAAGCAGTTTTTGGTCTAACCTACCCCACTGCTATAAGCACTCTTGCAACAGGAAAACCTACTTCTACTGCTTTTAGTCTCCTGAAGACATGATCCAACTGAGCTAGTCACTTTAATATTCATTAGTAATAGCACTAAACTGATTAATAGGAAGCCTAAAAGAAGTTGTTTTTCTTCCTTCAAAGAGGGAAGCCTATAATCAGTTTACACCTGCCTACTAACTTTTTTCAAAACAAAAAAAGCCAGCAGTCTTAGTCTAGCTGAAGAAAACATGGCAGCTACAGTTTGAGAGGGAGTGAAGGAGGGAGAAGTTACAGGCAACCTACAAGAGCTGACTTATAGATCACCTAGCCACAGATGAAAACTAGGATGGTACTTGTGGAAAGTAATGATCCAGGGTACTTGCATTCAGTTTCTAACTTAGACAAATTTTAGTTTTGGATTAAGAAGCAAGATAACCAAGGAAGTTAAAAGGATTGTCATCTGCCTGTAGGTCTCAATTTAGGAAACCTTCATTTTGTATCTTTGAAGGTTAAACAAGTTCAGGAATTTTTACCACCAGAAATCTGTTGTGAACTTCTAATTATTCCTTATCCAAATAGGAATAAGGTCCTCTTCTCCCATATCCTCACAGATATCCCAAACAAAAAAAAAAATCCTCAAAGTTCAGTTATCTGGCTTCTACTGAGCTCTGGGGTAAAGTGTGCTTTGTAGGTACTTTTGGAAGTCCTTCATGTATCAGATGCTTCTGTAAGATTGGTAAGAAGTCCTGAAAGTACAGTTGGACTGTTGTGTGTTTTAAGGGATTTTAGAAGCTTACTACAGGAATGACAGTTGGAGTTTACAATTTTTCTACATGATGAACAGAAGATACTTTATTTCCAAGTAGGAACATTCCATATCCACAAGATGAGTATTGAACTGCATTTCCATATTCTGTCTAAAATAGTGGAATTTGCAGTCCTCAGTCACATTGTCCACTCTGAAAGAACAGCTGTATGCAGTGAGTGGCGATTATTTCAAAGTTATATGCAAGCATTAGAGGGCCTCAGTTAATGTGAAATTAGTCACTCACCAGTGGTGACTTCTGGATTAAGAAATTCAATTTTTCAAATCCCTCCTCACACCAGCAGTTTAAGGACCTGGATAGACAAAAACTACTATGAAACTTACTGAAAACTGACTCTCAAATAACAGTTTAGGGCAGTAAACTATCATATTAAACAAAGGAATGGACCATTTGGGATTTTTTGGAGACAGTAAAATTAAGGTTTACCTTATTATTTATACCAGGAATCAGAATATAAAACTCCACATTTTTTAGATTCGTATCAGCCTGCTGAAAGCAGAAAGAAGCCTGACATTTAATACTGAGTAAAAATACTCTTGTCATAGGCCATCTGAAGATATCCTGAGTAAGTGGAAGTAACTTACACAGTATGTAACATCAAAATTAGTCAAACCATACAGACAACTCTAAAAGGAAAAACAAATACACCATGGGTTTTCAAAGCTCAAACATTTCTGTCTTCTTTCGGCTTAGAGAAACACTCATCTGTTCACTACCACCTCAGAAGTGTCATGGCAAGAGTTAGAGCAGCATTTAAGTGTTGTGCCAAGACATAGGAACCTCAACTATTTTCAGTAGTTCTACTGAAAACTAAGAGCTACCAATAATCTTAACCTGCATGCCACAGCATGCACCCCCACTGAAATTCATTTTACTGATCTTAAGACAGCAACAGACCAAACTCATTCATGAACTTTTAACTGATGACAAAACTGCTCTGGTCATTTCCTCAAGCGACATCAACTTAACATCATTCCCTCCAACCACTAAGTGAGAATACTTCACTCCAGTGATAAACTCTGTACCCTACATAATCCATCCAGCTCAAATTTATCCAAGCTAGAATACTTCAGACAATGCATCCTCCTGATGCCTGAAGAAAGGTAGAAGATGCCTTGCAAACAGCAACATGTACTACTTTAGATTTAGCTAATCAGATCACAGTAAATTTGACACCGAACCCAGAATATACAACAGTCTTAAGCTGTTCTTTAGAATCTCTTAAGACCTGAAAGTCTAAGACCTGCTTCTCCTGTAAAACATTAAGAAACCTGAACAGTACCTGCTTTACTGACCTCAAAGGTTAACAGCTTGCAACTTGCAAGCTTTAAATACCCATAACATGCTGAAAAAGGCAAGCCGAAAGAGGCAACAAACTCGCACAGATAATCCACGGAATTAAAGTGGAAGTGGGGTATTTGACAGCACACACACAGATCTGCCAGCACTCACTACAAGTTACCTCTATTTTCAGTCACTGTTTTTTCCTGCTTCATTTCAACTTCATTATTTCTTTTTTTCCTTCAGGCATCCCAGTTTGCTATTACATCAATCGTTCTGGCTTTTCAGCCTTTGTCTTCTGCCTTAGAAATTATCTAAAAATTCCTTTCCATAACAAAGGCAGAAGAGCCTCCCTACATTAGCTTTTATAAGTTTTTTAAAAGAGTTTATTTGATGCCACATCACAAAATATTTTGCCTGTCTATTTTCAGTCATCTCAGCAATCTAAGACCAATTAAGAGCACAGAGCAGAGTTTCTATTCACATGCTCATCACTTAAAGCAAACAGCATGCAAATATTTCTGTTCTTCCTAGTCTCTCCAAGTTGATTACAACTGCTTAATGGAACTGAAGTGCAGGCATCTGGTAGTCTTGACTAGACTTAATACAGCTTAACCCAGTGTTTAAAAGAGGATTTATTCATCAAAAAATGTCTAGTGAAGGAAAGACTCAGGCTACATGGTCAGAAAACTCGAGGCTCATCTTTGAATCCATACAGCCTTAAGCACACATAGCAGAGGGGAGGAAAAGATAAAGTTCTTGTGGCCCCTTTCAACACAGCTGTAAGGCTCCATCCTACCATACCTCACTTCCATCAGACTGAAGCACTATGGAGTGTTCTGGTCCTACAGAACACTCACCTGTTTTACCCTCCCCTTCCTCCCAAAAGGGACAGCAGGCTAGGAAAGAATCCCACTTCCTAGCCAGCTTGCTAAATGATCAACTGTGACAACTCACTAAGTTTCAAGTGCGGTCGAGATTGTAATGCAAGCACAGTAAGAGCCACAGTTTGTTTTGCCGACCCCAAGTACAGAACACCACCCAGCACATAAGTAGCTTTAATCGATCACTGAAGAGCAACTTCAGCCGCTGACCAGAAGTTAAGGTAACAATGTGTATCAGAAATGAGCTTATTCACTGCCAGACGGGATATCTTTCAGCAGCAGGCATTGAGTGTCACTGAAACACAGGCTCTGAGCAATTAACACAGCATTTGGGCACTAACAGCTTGTGCAATTAGTCAGGGTTTTTCACAGGTAGTGAGGTTTAAGTACCCTTCTAAAAACAACCCATTAGAAGTTTCAATAAAGCAACAGTTAACATTGGTCTGAGAACCATGGTCAGCCAACACACACTTGAGATAACTGATCTCTAAAATGAGAACCTGGAGAATTCAGAACAAGCACATCAGGTAAGTTACTAAAAAAAGTAATAAAGTTCACCTGGGCACTAATCTGCACGATCATTCTAAGAGATAAACTTTCAAACTTTAGAACCTGCCAGAAAGCCTCCCCAAAAATGAAGCTGGCAATATCATGTAAAGGTTCTCTAATACTTTTGATGCATGGCACTTTACTCTTTAGGACAGACATTTTAGAGAAACTTCGGTGGAAGTTGCATATTCATAGAACACCTAGATATGTCAAAAGGTACTTGGTAGCAGTTACCTACCACTATAATTTCTTACAGCTATCAGCGGTGCCCTACAGAACTTTGATGCCGGCCAGAGCCTAAGGCTGCCAGAGTCACACGGCTGGGCATACTATGCAATGCAAAGACCACACCTTTTCACATAGTCCCATGCTCTTTGCTACTTAAAAACTTACTTATACTGTAGTAGATGAAATCTCACAGCACTAGAACTTGTCACTTCAGAGACATTACAATTTGGATCCAAGGCACAATTATTTTGGCCATTACCCAGCAAAACATTCAGGAGTTGCAAGAGGTCTGTCAACACAATCCTTCATATCCAAAACCATGGACAACTATACCAGCAGCTTTTAAAAAGATCTGCAAACAAAACAAAGCGATCTTCTCAGAGAGCTACACTTTCTGCACTGGGTATTTGTCCTCAATGGAAATAATCTGGTTGTTTCCAAGAGCTACAAGCAGCCAGTTGTGCTCAAGCTGACAGAGAAATTATCATTGGTTTGGTAATGGTTTCAGAGAGCTCTTCACTGGGAAGTATACTGCAACACTAGTAAAACCTATCACTTTATTAGTAGGCAAGATGGGCTCCAAGTACCAACACATTCCTCTTCACTGTCCAAGGAGAGCTGATGATAATCTCAACATTTAAGATTAAATGTGAGGAACTGCTTCAATTACTAGTCAGGTGTTACACATCCAGCTTGAGAACAAAAGTAATAATCTTCTCCACATAATGTACATATCAATCCTTAGGCAGCAGTTTGCAGCTCATTATTAAAGGACTGGTACAACAGTTTCAAGTAAATTCATAACAAGATTATCAACCCAATTACTCTTATGTCTTAATTGTTTTGACCAACTAAGCACCATCAAATCATGCAAGTAACCTCAAAACAGTTACTAAGTCACTTCTGTTCAGCAATGGATTTACTTTGAGATCTTTCGGTCACCACCAATCATTTCCAATTAGGGTTTCATGCAGCATTCATCTTCATGGCTGGGCAAAACATTAAGAGCAGTTTTATTATCACAGCTTATAAAGTGACCACCTCTTATCTGTGGGGCACAGATATCTACCTTATGCATACTCCTGCCTTTCTCAGTTAGGGATGAGCTAGTGTTTCTAAGGTTTAGTTTGCCAGCAGTACTCACCTAGTAAACTTGCACTGATTTGCAGCTTTTGGCCCACATGCCCTTACTTTCACAGAGTAAGATGTCTATAGTAGAGATGGCAGTAGCCAGGATCAAATACAATTCTTTAGTCTTACCTAGCCACATACAAAAAAAGCTGCCATTACGACCATTTAGAGAGAACTTATGAGAACTTGGACAAATATTATACCACCTTTCATTTAACACTAATAAAGTTCAGCAACAAACCACTGCCAGCCCTCAAGCTTCCTGCCCACTTAGTTTTGAGCATCAAAAGGGTACTTCAATCCCATACATCACAAGGCATCTGACAGCCACTGTATTGCAGAAGTATCTTTTCCTGTCCATGTAAACTTAAAACATTCATCTCCTCTCCAAACCAGTAAGTATCTAACCATAATCTAGTTTCTTCTTAGGCTGCAACAATGTAGCCAGCCCTGAACATGGATGTTAAACATTAATCTCCATGGTTTAAGAAACCAGAGTGATTACTCATAATTGCACTGACATTAATAAAATACTTATGAATCTGAAAGTGGCTGCTTTTACTTGTCTGTCAGACTATGTATTTACAATAAGACATACCAACACTCCAAAAAGTACTGTTTAAGCAAACATGCTAATGAAGTCTGACACTATAAGATGTTTCTTCAACTCACTTTTAATTAAGGCAAACTGACAAGGCAACAGCATTTATCAGCACCTTTAGGATGTTAAGATTTCTGGCCACTGGAGGGCACCTGAATTGTTGCCAGGACAATATAGAACTACTTGCTACAGTTGCTGCAGAGTTGGCAAACTTCTCCAATTTATACAAGTCTATTTAGCACAGTAAGTCGGCCTAGAAATGCTAGTTACAGCAAATATACTTACAGTGCACACTGTGCATTTGCCAACTCCAGTAAGATCCAGCTAGCTTATACTACCTTTTAAAAACAGCAACGTAGAATATTCTTTCAACCTTTAAGGGAATTAATTTATTCCATAAGGCTCCAGAGTTGATTTAGTATTAAGGAGCAGAGCAAGTACCTTACTTCTGCAATACTAATCTAGCCAGTGTACACTGTTTCCTAAAGCAACTTGGAACTAACAAAAAGTTCTTCTGTAATGAAAGCTGTAAAGCAACATCTGCACCCATAATCCCCAAGGCAACAAAAGCACAGGACACACTTGCTTTCACATCAGAGTTAACGGATTCAGGAGGGCAGGCTGAGCTACAGGTATATGTTGTGTCTGCTCACCTTATCAATTTGGTGCTCCATACAGACACAAACACACAGAACTGTTAGCTCTCTCCCTTGCACTGACAGGTAACCTCAAGTGTAAAAAAAAAAACTTACCTGGCTCCTTTTCATGACAGGCAACACAGGCCACACAACACTAGCATATTAAGACATTACCCTCTTGGGATAAAGCCTGATCACAGACTACAGCAAGTTAAAGCACCTTGGAATCAAGTGCCGGAAACAGACATTGAAAGTTAACCACTGTCAGGCTACCTTACGTTGGCAAGTCTAACCAATTCAGTTGGTGCTAACATCAAAGCACCTCCAAAACAAGCATTCCAGTGCTTGACTAGAAAAGTCAGCAATACTGCCCTGCCCACCTGACCAGGATAATCATTTTATCTCAAGCGGTAAGAAAAGTGACATGCAATACTTACTGCCAAGGAGTCTGTAAAAAGTTAATGCGGTGTCATTTCTAAGTTACCATACAGTCACCCAGCAAGGCAGGGGGCTCAGAGCTTGCAAATGCGTGCTGTGAGGACCCAAGAGCAAGTCTCAACTGCCTGCACAGTTTCTCACAAAGTTTTATCAGGCTTCGCAAAATATGATGTTCAAGATAAGTAAGGTCAGTCCTGATTTTCCTGCCACGGTATGCAGCCTACCAGAGTCACAGAACAAGTTTTGCTGCAAGCAACTGCACAATCACCTCAACCCCTGCATTACCAGCTTTAACTGAATTAACATGAGTGATTTTGATTACTGCTGTATTTGCACACTAGTCTGCCTACTACAAGGCATTTTGCAGAAAAATCCTTCTCCAGGAGTTTCAGGCTGCACATTCAAACTTCAGCTAATAAGACTGAAGCTTCCAATAGCCAAGTTGCTACTTCCCTTTCTACCAACACCATTGTTGCTATTTCCCTTTCTACGCCTCAAAATTAGTTTAGAAGGCCACTAGTGCTAAAGCGGTGTCTTTACATCTGAATTAACTTTCTGAAGTATTGTGTTTTTAAAGAGTTAAACTTGAGGTTTTGGTGATATTAAGCCATGAAAGACCAACATCTGTTTCACAAAGAAGCTGTATATCTGAAGGGCAACCAGGTTTCACGGCCAGGATTTGATAAGCCAGTTACTGACACACCACATAGTCATAGCAAAACGGCAGTGCTCATAGTAGACTATGTATCAAGCAAGAAGCCCAGCCTATTTATTGCTTAGGCAAGAAAAAGGAAGCTTGGTTTACCAAGGCTGCAACACCACATTTGAAGAACTGACTTTTTCAGTCAACCTTCACTTTGTATTAAATCCTTCCTTTTAGAAGCTATTGTGCATTGCATTGTCCTTTCCATCAACATGTTTCTACTTTACTTATTTCTCCCCTAGACTCTTTGAAATGATCAGCCATACAGACCAACATGAACATTCCCACACATACCAGTTTATACCTAAACAGAAAATATCTGAACTAACAACCAAGCAACCTGACATTTCTTTAGAACAATCCCAGAATAGCAAGACACTTGATATGGTTTTATACTGAATGTCTGAATTCAGAGAGCCTTAAAGCCTTGCCTAAACACCTAAGTAGCCTCATTTTCAACAGTACCAAGCCATTAGGCAATCGACACAGTAGCAACGTACCTGCAGTTGTCAGCAGCTTTTAATAAAAAGTGCAAGATTAACATTAAGTTCCTGGACTATCACTTACTGAAATTCACATTATAACTTGGCCCAATAAACACCAGTAAGTTTTGCCCTTTGTGCTGTTTTAAAGCCTTGCAGTAGTACCTTTTTGTCATTCAGAAGCAAAAATCGTAATTGGTAAGTTGCTCTCTAGTGTGTTGGAACTTAGTATCAAAAAACCCCAATACTCTTTCAGGTAGTTTTCTCGTCTTTGCCTTTACTATAGTTTCAGCACAAAGATCCTGTTTTACTAAAACCCCTCCTTGACTTCCGTCCATCGACCTCAGCATACCAGCCCAGTCTCTTTCCATTCACCACTTGCATACTTTGGGGGATGGGAGGACCACAGATGTCTGGAATACATAGAGTGTCAGAACAATAGCTGCTCCATGAGAAAGAGATCAAGAAGTAGTTGATTACAAAGATCAACACTGCTATTCCTAAAGTCACAAGTTGCCCATAGTACCTTCACAGCCTGTCCTTTCTTCCCAGAAGGGATAATCTTCGGTAGAGGTTTTTGGGAAGAGATTCAAAAAGCAGCAGCCCGATGTCCTACACCAAGTTTCAGCTAGGGAAGAATTTAAGGTTTTGCTAGATTCAAGAAACCTAATCATGCACAAGAGAGGTGAACTAAGCTTTTCGGAAAACAAAACAAAAACCCCACAGAACACCACAGATCTGGAGCTCGCTGCTCCACGGGAAGTCAGAAACAATTGCACTATATCCTACTGGGAGTTACAGCAAGTCGCGTCAGACACCTCAGAAGTGCGTTAGTTTGGGAGGTTGGGAGCCGCCGACGTCCCCCCAGACGGCCCCAGAAAGCAGCAGGCGCTTCCCTTTGCAGCATGCGAGCCCCCACACCGCCCAAGTCCTAAGTCATTCGCTACAGGACTCTGGAAGCGTGGGTGTTAGAAACTTAATTTGATTGCTCCCAGCTCCGGGGAGCTTCATTTCGGTGACATTCAGAAGAAGCATAACCTCTCCAGCAAAACATGCATGCAACTAAGACCGAAAGCCCACAAGGCAACAGACTAGATATCTCCCGCTGACTGCGGTGACCGTGATTAGTTAATTATATTCGGTACAAATAAACCCGTCCCCTGCTCTCTTCCCCCTCCTATCTTCAGCGGTGGTCTGCAGCCCACCGGCGAGTCAGCACCCCCACCTTTAAAAAAAAAAAAGGGGGGGGCACGAAAGTACTTCGGTCTCGGCTGCAAAGGCCGAGGGGGGAGCAGAGACCCAGGGAGACGGGGCGGCAGAGGCTCGCCTTGCTCTGCGGACCCGAGCAGCCGCCCTCTCGCCCCAGGACGAGCTTCCCAAGAGACACCTCGGGAGCTGCAGCTGCCGCCTCCTGCAACCGCGCAGCTGTCCGGACCTCCCAAAACAAGAGCCCTCTCCTCCTTTCCTGTCCCCCACCCCCACTCCCACCCAGGCAGCGGCCCCCGCCCCCCTCCAACACCGTTCTTCCCGCCTCGGCGCCGGGCACACCCTGGACCCCGCAACGGCCGCGGGACGCGGCGCCCGCCCGCCCGCCCTGGGGCGCCGGCGGCCGCTAAGGAACGGGGCGGGGGGGGGGGGGACTCGGCCCGGGCTCGCCCCGAGTTCCCGGCGGAGAAAGTGGTACTAACGTTTCAGGGAGGCGAGAGCGCAGGGTCCCCCCGGGCTCCGGCTGCTGCTGCTGCCGCCCGGGCAATCCCGATCCAGTCCGTCTTTCCTTCCTTGTCCTGCCGCCTTCCTCCTCCTCGCTTGGTTATTTGCTTATGGCGGTGCCGCCGCCACTGTCCTCCCCGAGTGTCGGCCGTACGGGGCAACGGTGTTAGTCCCTCCTTGCCCCGAGCACCGCTGCCGCTCCCACCGCCGAACGGAGCAAGAGGCTTAAAATGGCGTCGCTCACAAGGAGGTTCTTATAGCGAGCGTCGGCCTCGGCTGTATCCTGCCGCCGCGGCCGGGCCCAGCGCGCAGCATTCCACAGGCACCCAGCGCACAGGGCAGGGGGAGGAGAAATAGTGCCCGGCTCCCAGGGCGGAGGGAGACAGAGAGCAGCAACGGCGGGAAGCGGCACAAGCTGGGGGGAAGGCCGTATCGTCGGCAGCGCGGCGGGGGGAGGCGGGAGGCAGGAGGCAGGGCGGGCCGAGCTGGGCCGCGGCGTGAGGGGCGGGCCAGCGGGGGGAGGACAGCGGAGACACCTTATTCCGGAGGTGGGGAAGAAGGACCCGGGTCCCCGACTGGGAGCGAAGTTGCTGCGTGAGGGTGGAGTAGAGGCGGTGGGGAGGGGGTGTGTGCAGTTGAGGGGATTAGCCCGGGGGCCCGCTTGGGGCGGGGGGGAGCGAAGGGCGAGCGTGATCCCCTCCCCCCTTTTAGTTTGGCGTTTCCTTGCCTGGGGGATTTTATTTTGGGGGTTTTGGGATGGTGTGTTTTGGGGGTTTTTTTGGTGGGTTTTTTTTGTTTGTTTTTTAAACGCCCGCCACGAACTGTAGCGAAACTCGGTCGTCCCAAACGCTTGTCACCACGTCCGGGAGGCTCCCGGGCCGTTGACTCGAGGGAGAACGGCCCCGGCGCCGGGCGGGGGCAGCCCGCCGAGCTGCCGCCGCCGCCGCCGCGGCCCGGCCCGCGGCGGGGAGCCCGGGGAGCCCGGCGAGGGGGCGGTGGGGCCCGCTCACGTCGGCGGAAGCGCGCTCCACTCTGCCCTTGTAAATATTTGTCAGGAAGCAGTTGCCAAAGAAAGTATCTCGTTATGCAATTTTTTTTATGGAAGGAACGAGCTTCCCCCCCACACACACACCTCCTCCTCCTCGCCCGCCCCTCGCCTCTTTAGTGAGTCGTAAAAACAGGAAAATATTATGAATTGCACAAAGTTTTCCGCGGCGTGCGGAGCCTTGTGAAGGCACGTATGTGGCAGCCGCTTGCTCGGCGTGCGCGGGCTTGCGCAGCAAGATGTTTTACAGACTTTTTGCGTGTACGGTCTTGCACTGGTAAAGTGTGTTTAACATACCGGGTGAAAAAAAAATACACACACCCCTCCACATGGAACAAGGACGGTATACACTAACGTGTTTATGTAAAACACCCGTTGCTAGTGAAAGATGGATTTATTCCCCTGCCCAAAATACAAATTTGCTTTGGCACCAGCCGATGTCGGGGGCCGAATTCTCGGTCCTTGGGCTTCGTGCGGCCTCTCGTTCGCCTCCAGCTTCGGCGGTTCTTGCAGCGGGGAGGCGTGCGGTTCACGGAGGGGCCGCCTTTATACCTGTTTTTCCACTGATAATCCTGTTTGAAACGGGCTTGGAGCTTCTACTTAGGAAGTTACACTTGAAGGTTTTTTTTTTTCCCCCGTTGACTTATTCGGTAATGTATAAAGTGTTAGCCTAAAGGAGTCTCTTCCACAGTGCTACTTGATTTTAACATCAACCGCTTTTTTTTTTTTAAATAGGTGCTTTTTAAAGCGGAATTTCTCCCGGGGTGGAGGAAATAATGTAAGGCTTGCTGCACACAAAAAGACACCCCAGTCCTCGCAGGTGGGCCTGGCGTGGGTGGTAGGGGGCTACAACCCAGTGGTTCGAGTGCAGGGGAGGGGTCCTGAGTCTGCAGGGTAGCTCTCACTACTGAAATGGCTCTGGAAGGCAGTGGTAATAAAAAATCCTTGTTTCCTCCCCACTCACCACTGCTGTTTCAGGGCATGTAGCAGTCAGCCACCTGCCAGCCTCCCTGTGCAGTGGGCAACCTCTGGTCCCCACTAGTAAGGAAATGAAATGCCACTTGGACAACCCTGAAGTCAGAGGTTCAAGACATACAGCTTTCCTTGACATGCTGTTTTCTCTTAGGACAGTTGCCCATTTTGACAATGCTGGCCAAAAGGAGGGCAAGAACGAGGGCAATCATCAGCCAGAGTTGGCAAAGCAAATCCTGCTGGATCAGGGCCAGCAGGCTGTGAGCGCTCATCACCCTCCAGGGGAGTCACTTGGTGTAGCTAAGAGCAGAAGGACTTTGCTGTGCTTGACACCAGAAGTTTGGTTCCAATTTACAATTGGAGTCAGAGAAAGTATTCCTGGAGATTGGTTTGGGTACTAAAAAACAGAAGAGGGTGTGGGGAGAAGACTTAGTTTCTTTGTCCACCTCCCCTTCTCAGCTGCCTTTCTCTACAACCTTGGGAAAATCTGCTCTGCCTCGGTTTCACCCTCTGTAAAATGGGAATAGTAATACTGACAGACCCCTCCTTTTAGATCCCTGGATCAAAGGTACTATATAAGTTCAAAGTGCTGTTTCTATAGGGCATTATTGCCAAATTCACTATAAGCAATTCCATTGGATACTTGACAACAACAGTAGAATCAGTCAAACGCCCTTGATGCATTGCATGGTCCCAGATACCTTTCAGAGCCTCTTTGTGTGCCATCCCACCCCCTGAGGTCTGCAGGGATGGGGCTTTTGGAGCCAGGATTTTGCAGGAGCAGGAGGGGTACAGTCCGTGTCTTTGCTTCTGGCCCCTGAACTATGGACCGCTTTTCTTTTTGACCTGACGAGGACAACTGGAAACTAGCCCTTTTAAAAACAGGTTTAAAACATACAACTTATAAATTTTTTTATATATATATATATAAAAGACCCTTAGTACATAATGCTAAACTCTTGTTGATTTTTGGTTGCTTTACTCTTGCATGGTTTGTTGTAATTTTAATCTATATTTGTTTCACTGCTAAGTGGTTAGGATGCTTTCGGATCTAGATATATTGCTAATAGAAATTTGGTTCATACTAGCTTTGCAATTTTTAGCTGTTAGGTAGCTAAGCATTTTCTAAAATTTCATCTTTAAAAAAAACCCACAAAACAAACACCCCCAGGAAAACTAATATCTTAAAGCTGGAAGTGTTGCAATTATGATTAACTTGTAGTACTGTTCTTTCAATTATAAAAAATTATTCTAAAATACATTTTGTGTTTCTAATTTTTCTAAAATATGGAGTGTTATGGTTCACTATCAAAACAAGAAGAGTAAATGTTATATCGGATATTACAGTGTGGGGCTTCATGAGTAAATTCACAAACAGTTCGGTTATTCTTCCTCTTCTACTTTTTTTCTTTCTCCCCCAAGAAGCACTGAGTGTGTATATGCAGCTTCAGAACTTTCCTTAGAGCTCTTTTATACTTTAATAGGTTTGTTTTGGTGGCTGTTTGCTAGACAAGTATGCTGCAGACATATTTTTTTCAAAAGGTCAAGCAATCTCCTAACATGTCCATTGTGTATCACTGCAGTAAGAAATCCTCAGTGCAAAGGAGAGCTTCATGGTTAAATTTTAAAAGATAATGATTTAAATCTTTTTGTTAGCCTCTTTTTTTTTACATCCTTAGCACGGCTTTTGGACAGTCAACTTTTAACACGGTAGAAAGCAGGAAGCCCATTAATGAAAAATAACAAACAGCTAAAGGTAAACTTAGTTGGTCACCTTTCCTTCTGAAACACATTTATCTGTGTTTGTAAGGAACATAGTAACGAAGGAGTAGCCATGGCACTAATATAAGGACAAAACAAAATTACCAGTTACAGAAACATCTAGGGCTCTGGGCCTGAATCTTTGATTTCCCGTATGGATCTTAAAAACACATGCATAATTGGCTTCTAACCGTGCATAGTCTAGAAACACATTCAAGAATCAACCACAGATATTTTTTCAGACACCGACAAAATATATATTCACTTGTCAGCAGAAAAAATACATCATTCTGATCCTCTCAAAAGAAGAAAAAAATAAAAGGAATCTTCTTCCAGCAAAGTGAAGTTGTGTATTTAAAAAGTCACATATTTTCACTTTCGTACAGGCATAAAGGGGAGAAGAGAGGAGATGCAATATTTAAACACTCTTTGAGATACAGGACTAATCAATGTAACTTCTGCCTCATACTTGAGACCTACAGTTTATTAATATACATCACAGTCTTTGCCATGTTAAAGCAAATAGCTGTGCCATTTGGGCTCAGTTTCAGTGAAAAAAATTTGTTCTATATGGACAAAGAGAAAGAGAATTAGTGAAACTCAAAATACCGGTGAGATTTCACCTGTCTCAAAAATTATGCAAAAAATTATGTGACTGTGTAACTTCGGGTCATTTTGGAGGAAAGACAGACCCTACAAATTATTAATAAATTAGTATAGAAGATACCGATCAAAACATCTTGTTAACTGGTTGGAATGACATAAATCGGAGTAGTCTGTAAATGTAGCTTCAAGCATCGGAAATAGACTTGTCACTGGCTACCAATTTGATTAAAAAAAAAAAGTTATTCTTTCCCGCCGTGTTCCAGTTTTGGATATATGCAATATGCCTTAATGTTTTCCTCTTTAATTCAGTACACGTGAATGCCTACAACAGCTTAACTTTATATATCGGGTATGTTTCAGAAACTGAAAAAAGTCTCTAGCTGATTTAGCAGCTGAGGCATTACTCATCAGAATATCTGATTACTGGCATATTAAGCAGTGGAACAGAATAAACATGAAGCATTGCATCTCTCAGGACATATCATTTGATTACCTACTAACCAAGCAAATATCAAGATGGCTTTGTATTCAAAATTTGTTGCGTGATCACGTAAACAGAAATCCACGACATCGATCCTTTTCAAAATCTTGTCATTATCAAGTATGTCACAGCACTTAAGTTTTCCTTTAAAATTTCTCTGTGTGCCTGTCTCCTAATGATGATGGGTCTCAGACTCCTCATTTAAAACACATGCAATGGTTGTGTTCAGGCACCCTGGCAAAGACGACAGCTAGAAACCCAGGCAAAAACAGTAACAGTCGCAGAGGTGTGACACCTGCCGCCTTCTTCCCTAATCAAACTCTGTCCACATGAAACTCCCGATTTATAAGAGTTGTAACCCTTTAATTGTCAGTACTCTAAATATATAGCTGTACTTATATGGAAAGCTGTCTTTAAAAGTAGTTGATAGATAAATTTTGCCTTTTTCTTTCAATAGCTGTAGGCCAGATTCCCGTATTCCGAGTAACTGATTCTAATATGTAACCTTAAAATGTAAGATAGTAAATTATTAAGACCTGATTTTTCTGTTCAGACCACTCTTTCTTAATTACTGTGCAGTCTTGAAAATAGGAGAGTATCAGGGTAGGAGTTTCATTTGAAAAAATCTCCAAACAGGCTGTGCATGGACTCCGGCTTTGGATTTTTCTTAAGCCGCAGAAAAATTTCCTCTTCCCTTTCTAGCTGAAAACCCCGAGCAGCTGTAAACACCTCTTGCTATCTAGACTGCTCCCCTGACGCAGTCCGGTCATCTTAAGAATCCACTGGTCAAATGAATTTCAATGACTGGTAATCAAAATTTTCCTTAAAGCTTGCAGCATGGAGGTAGTAGTTGTAGCATTTCTGCAGTTATGGCAAGGAGACACTGTATTTCTTAACATTTTGGTTCTTGATTTCTCACCCATGTGAAATGTGGGTAACGCCATACTCCAGGCATATTTACGGACACCGTTGAAGAAAGGGTAGGAGCGATGGAGACAACAGCTAGAAACTCCAACGCCACAACGCGATTACAGTATGTTTTCCTTTCTTTGTTCTTTCAATTCACAGTAAATTTCATTCCAGCTCTTAGAAATCATCATTCTTTCCCCCTTTTTATTTCAAAATGGTTGCATATTTTTCATTCACGAAAAGGTTAAAGGCGTTTCCCCATCGCAGGAGGGATTATCTTACCAGAGGATTCTGGGACTGCAGATGTATACTGCGGCAAAATCCTAAATTCATCGGCAAAAAAAAAATCATTTCCAGACCCCAGCTGCTAAAAATAATAGAATTATAGTAAATCATTGATAAGATTAAAACATAAAGCCATTTTTACGTTCCAAAGTGCTCTAAAACATGAGTCTTTTCTCTTAATTCATTTCTTAAATAATGCAAATTTTAAAGTAGCTTTTCTATCCCAAGCACGCAGCGCCATGAAATCGATAATTTTTGATCTTTTGGTTAGTAGGCAACATGGTGAGCTATTGCAGTGACTGCAGGCAGCAGACATGTTCTTGTCAGCTAAAAATTTTCATATTGTTTTTGAGTCCATGGAGATTTGCGGATGGGATACAGCCAGCTATAGCTTCAGCTTACACTTTGCTGGGGGGACGTAAACCAGCACCGTTTTAGATGCATGTATAGATATAGATATATGTTTTAAAAACAAGAAGCATTACTGGATTTTAAACAAAAAATTATGTAAAAAGAATGGCTGGTGTGATTATAATCGCATCATGCAGGGTCCACGGTTTCCATTTAGTGAAATTTCGCAGAGGGCAACTTCTTAAGAACATCCCTGCTGTGCAGAGTGAAAAGCATGAACAAACCAAAGACAGAATTCATCTGTGTTTATATTTTACAGACAATGAAAAACCTACTCTTTGTATGCCTTTTTTTCCACCTTATTATTTCACGAAAACTGCAGCATTTTCCCCGCCCCCACCCGAACACTCACCACCCCAGCACTGCGGTGTTCGGTCTTTCTTTCTTTCTTTCTTTCTTTCTTTCTTTCCACCTCTTCTTCTTCTTTTTTGCTTTCACAAATTCTGCACGCGCCATCTTTGTCTATTGTTACTCTTTTCTAATTTCTCTTGCCCATTCTTTTTCAAATCAGCTAATAAACAGAAGGCTAAATGCCTGATCAGTGCTTATGTGTTATATTCTCCCCATCTTTTTCTTTCCGAGAAATAAATTTTTTTAAAAATCCACACCAGAACCCCACGCCCCAAAATTTCTGTATTACCATAACCTGTTGTATACAGTGGTGATAAAAAAACATTATTAACATAATAGCAACAGCTGCAGCCTAAATAGAAGCTATGAGATAATAAATGTGCTACAACAAATTAATTTGCTGCAGGTGCTTGTGCTCTGAACTGCGTAACCCAAGCCATTTCAAGTCTGAATACAATTATTATTCCCCCCACATGCTAAAAGAAAGTGCAGAGTGAAATGTCCTGTTATTATAAATATCTTGTCCTGTCCCCCGAACATTTTCACCGTCAGCAAAGAGTGGAAGAAAGGATTTTAAAACCTTAGTAGAAAGCTGTGGCATTTAAAAATATTTAAAGAGGCTTCAAGTCATGTCCAGGCTTGAAGAGATAATGTCTGTTTATACATTAATTTGCACCTATTGTCTCTTAACCAGAGCTCTATAGGTAACGACGCACCGAGGTATTACATACGTGCAATTGGCAAGGCAGGGACTGTAAACACCTCATTAGTAACAGATGCATATTTGTCTATCTTGGCGCTTCCATATACTTCATTGCAGAGGAAAAAAAAAAATCTCTTTGCAATTTGGCTTGTATCATGTGCAGTGAACCAAGTAGGGATTTTCACTGTTTTTTTCTGGTAAATATAGCGTTTATGGAAGCCGGTTACTTGTTACCTTACGGGCGCGTACCAGTAGCATGTTTCAACATTCTTCAGACTACTAGGACGGGAAGTTAAATGAAGCCAAGTGATCTCGTTTCATTTAGGCACCATAATGCAAAAATTAACCATGTGCTTTTTTCTTCTCCCCCCCTTTTTTTTTTTACAGCTCACAGACCTAATTGTCTGAAACCCGGTGAAAAGGCAAAATTAAGGGCTCAGTTCTGCTGACTTTAGTAGCTTTTTCATTGCCACAGTATATGAAGCTTTTTTTTTTTTTCCCCCAAACGTAATTAGAGAACTTGTGTGTTTTAAAAGATTGATTATTCTTACAGACTAACCTTGAAATGTTCTTTCTGTGATCTTAAAAAAAAGGTATCATGTGTATCCTAAGAGAATTAATCAAACTAATTCCTCGCACAGGACACGTTTCCTTTGTGTTTTGGAGTAGCTTTGTAGCGGTCAGAGAAGCCGGACAAAACACTCGTGCTGAAGCAGGGTGGACGCGGTGCTGCCTGGGAGGGTGGTGCAGATAGAGAGGTGCGCTGAAACCCCACCGATTGCGCAACCCTCATTGCTGGTGATGAGCGCTTGCTCACTCACATGGGTTGGCCCCGGGGAGGTCAACTGGATTACTCATGAGCGATGCACAACTCGTCCCCAAGCTAGAATTTGCATGTCTCAAATCCCTTTTGCCTGAAGAAGAAAACATATAATCAATTAAGCAAAGATGTATATACTGTGCTAGTGAAAATGGTTTTGGTTTTAATGCTGCTTTTGTATCAAACTCCTGTTTTGTTTTCTGCGGCTTCTTTACGTCTACTCCAACGATCTGATTTTTAAGTTGTTAGTTGGGCTCAGCTTCCATCTATGTCCATAGCTATTTTCTCGGAGTAACAACTGGGACATGAATTCCTAAAATGGAGGCATTCATCTCCGTAATAGTTCATGGTAATGTGTCTCCCAGTCATCATCCAAGTGAGTAAATAGTTTAGCATTTCTGCATATGAAACACAGGGTGAAAATGCGTTTTCGCAAACTTCTGTACAGGTATTTCCACAGCCCGCTGTCTCCTTTCTCCTGAAGTAAAGCCAATGCTACAAACGAGTGGTGCTTTAGGCTCTGTCCCTCAGACCCTCAGCGTCATGCTCTGAAGAGCAGGGTGCTATTCATGTTCTCGGAGGATGTCCATATTTTGCTGGCAGGAGATTTCAGTAGGAGAATTGGATCAACATTTCATGACTTGTTCATCCATCTAACTTGTTCCTACTACTGAAGTACCCAAGCACCTGCTGGGCTCGGGTTATCAGGACCACATCACACAGGGTAGGAAAATAAACATCAAAGCCGGAGAGCTGAAGCAGGACTGAGGGAGAGGTTTTCAGGTTATTTAGGACTCCATACCGTCCCATGCTCCTGCTTAGCAGGTGATTTCGGAAATTTGCTGTTGGCCAAGAAAAACAACTTGATTGGCATTCAGCAGGAAAACTGGGAGAGAAACCATGGTTGACCTAGGCCTACACAGGAGAAATGCATGTGTCGGGGAGCAATGGCTTTGTAAAGTCATGTAAAACAAAGCATTACATGGTGGGACTCATGGGTGGCTTCATGAAGAAAACATATGCAAATACTTTTGGAGGTATTACACCACCTGATTAATTTAATTGGGGGAGGGGTAGATACAGCAAGCTGTTTATTTTTCCATTATAAAACACTCTTCCCTTACCAAAGAACAAAAAACAAGAGGAGATCTGATAACCAGCTCTGGAGAAAAGCAGATAATTAAGTGTAAGACAACCTGTACAATGCAGGTAGTGTGACTGGCAACTATTTATTGCTGTGTGTATGACTGCAACAAAGCAGAGACTTTTTTTTTCCCCCCATGGGCTAATGTGACTCAAGATTAAGCTTTGTTGTGAATGTTGAATGTGGGCCTAATCCTGTCAGGTGCTGAGCACCCAATCCAGAAAACCTTTGTTGAGAGTTACGGAAGGCCAGCAGGACTACCCACATTAAAAAAAAAAACAAGAAAACCCACAAAATTCCCTCAAACTGAGTGATTGTGTTAGCACTTTATTATATCTAATAATGTCTGCCCTTCTGCATAATTATAAATGACTTTTATTTGCCTCATCTCAGTTTCTGCAACCTGCGCTTACACAGGTTCTGGTTCTGCTACTTAGCACGGGAAATGTGAACATGAGCGCGCGGGTCTGAAGCACTTTCCCGGGCTGTGCTCATCCACAGACTCACCCGTTCGTTTGCGTGGGCTTTACAGCGACGTTTTGTTACTGTTTCGTGGCAATATTTGCTGCTGCGCTGGCTCTGCCTTTTTCCTTCCGCCCGCCTTTCTCCTCGTGCGCGCTGCCGGAGAAGCGTGGTTCGGCTGACGCCGTTCCAAGGGGTGTTGCCGCGCGCAGCAGCGCCGCTGGCCGTGCTCGGTCAGGCAAG
This sequence comes from Phaethon aethereus, assembly GCF_964289735.1. NCBI lineage: Eukaryota > Metazoa > Chordata > Aves > Phaethontiformes > Phaethontidae > Phaethon > Phaethon aethereus. The sequence continues at coordinate 121,751,358 of NC_138582.1, read as the reverse complement.
GCCCACGGGGCTGGCGGGGCGGCAGCAGGTGGGGCCCCTGCAGCCCACCCCCAGCCAGCCCGCCCGCCAGTCCGGCGAGGGCTGTGTCGCGTCTCGGGGCACGGGTGTCGGATCACCGGAGCTTTTGGGGCTGGGGCATGGGTTCGCGATGTCTGAACTCTTCTTTCGCCCCTCTGCAGGGCTGGAGAAGTCAGGCGCTCTCTCCTTGCATCAGGTCACCTCCAGCACAGAGGGATGGCTTGCAAAGCGTCTTTGGGCGAGGGGTTTAACTCCGGGCACCCGACAAGTGAAGCAGAAGCGGGGAAAGGGCTTTGCCAACTTTGCCAACTGGCTTACTTACCCCTGTGCAGGGGCCTGCTGCACGCGAGATGCTATGGGCAGAGACGAAGCTGCTATGGTTTCTGGAGAAGCCTGTAGGTGCGAGCGCTGGGTCGGCAGCTATTTCCTTCTCATAAACTTCTTCCTTTGCCCTCCCAGTGTTTCTGTGTTTGCCACTGCCTTTCCCAACCATCAGGTTCCTGCTCCCATTCAGAAGCCACGCAACTTCCCAAATTATTATTTTTTTGGAGCCCGTTAATGCCACTGCGTAGTGAAGCCACTCTCCCACGTAAACAACACGGTGAGGCCTCCCGATGTGGCGCATGGTACGAAGGGACTCAAATATGGCTGAGCTTGTGCTGCGGAAGGAAGAAGGAGCTGATCAGGAGGCCTGTCGGGGGAGTGATCTGCAGTGTGAATGGGAAAAAACCCAACAGGAGAAGGGGGGACGTCAGCTGCCAGCACCATCTCCTTTGAAGATCTCCGCAGCCGGAGGGAGGATCAGGTTGCCAGCAAACTCTCTCTTCCCAGAACATCCTGCCCCTAAAAAGAGAGTGGAGCACAGATTGCCAGGGGCCTTTTCGAGTCACCCCCTCGCCTTGTGAGCCTCCCGTCCTGCCACCACCACCACGGAGGGTCCCGCAAGCGAGGCAGTAGTCCCCGCCATGGCTCTGCTGCAGCTGGATTGAGGGGCGCGGGCACATGCCCGGTCCGTGTAACTCACTGTGGTTACCCGCTGCGTTTGGGATGCAAGGCGTTTTTTGTGGCATTGGAAATAGCCAGCACCTGGGGTTTTATGTGCTTTCAAACCCATTTGTTTCTAACGTATTGTCACCTCTGGGTAACTATCAAGTTTCACCCATGTATGTTGTTTGGTAAACTCTTTGGCTGCATTATTCAGCAAGTGATGGTCAAAGATGGGAGAGGGGGTGCTTTTCTAAACAGGTGAAAATGGGTGAGAAAGAGTAAAAATAATGAATTTTTGGCATGAATTTTCAAATTAATGAAGGCTTGAGCCAGAAAAAAGACAAAAAGCTTTTGGCATGGACACAGTTAAATACGAGTTTCACACTTTTGAAAAGTACAGATGATCAGAATCTATTCATTATTTGAAATTCATATCTAGTCCTGTGCAAGAAGTGTAAAAACCGATACTGACTTTTAGGAACGTCCCTCAAGACCTTTATACACCTACGTTCTGTTGCTTTTCCTTTCATCCTCTTGTCAGTCAATACTTAACCCTTTTGCATTCTGACCTTTTGACAGTGCGAGGGCTCGGTATAGAGCTGATCAGATAGTTAAAAGGATATTCTTGCATATTTTCCCAAATCAAAGCACCACGCTTGGTTGACTGTGATTTGTGGCTTATATTATTACAAGTACACAGCAGCTTGTTCACTGAGGCACTAAGTCTCTCAAAATCTTCCCTAATTTGTTTCACGATCCTTTATTTATTGGAAAATTCATCCCATACATTTATTATTTTTTATTCTTTCTTGCATATTAAATCAGATGTTTAAAAAGCACCCCATAGCAAATCAGCCAGTGTAAAAGTTTCCGTATAATTTGTACAGTCATTGAACCCCCCTAAATAGTCAAACAGTTTGAAAAAGACCGCATGAGGCTGGTTAGTAAGCACTGATATAATTTTTAAAAAATCCTCTAGCCCAAATGGTAGTAAATGTGTAAAATAATGGCTAAACAAAGATATTCAACCATCTCTACATATCTAAAATATATCTAAGTACGTACCGGTCTCAGGCTCATAGTAATACCCTTGACTGCCGTCTAGTTTCAGGAGTATAAGGAAATTGTTACAGAAAAGGTGACAATAATACGTCTTGTTTGAACTGAGAACCAAAATGAAGCAGCTGTACATCAGAGAGAAAACCTGAACCAAGAGACTGATAATGAGTGTGGCAAGTATTTTTTCTTGCTTATGGGTGGAAAAGCCAGCGAAGTCTCCGTTTGAAGACAAAGCACATAGTAATGTGATCATAAAAATCTCCTAATGGAGACTATGTGATGTACGGTGAATGTATTCCTTTCAATACTTCTACACGCAGTCTTTCAAGGTTGCCTCAAACTGTACTGGGGATATAGCAGCATCGGCGTAGCTAGATGTGGGCAGAGCTGAACCTCCTATTTCGTTGCTATTGCTATTATTCGTGCTGTTATTATTTAATACATATATTGCAGCAGCTCCTCAGAAGCTCAGATAACAAACGTCACCCCGTTTTTGCAAGGCAGTGTGCAGACATTGACAGGGCACCGTCGGTGCTCTGAAAAGCCTGCAATTGAAGGAAATGAGTGACATTCAGAGGGTGGGGAGTACAGTAATTATAGGTGGGGCTGGTAGTATTACCTGTTATTAAGGGCTTGCCTGACACTTCCCATTTTAAGACCTGTTTTTGGTGGTTTGTAGCTACTTAGTAAACTTTAACCATTTGTCTTTCACTAGACTTCCGTCCTTGGCTGCCAGTATTGCGCAGGGTTTATTAAGAGGCTGATTTATTTCATTTAGACTTGGGGGATGGCAGGGTTGGGGCTGACGGAGCAAGCAGCAGCTTTAAAATATACAGAGGCATTTTATCATTGTGCTTTTCACTGTTTATCTGAAACAGGGACTCAAATATTATAACATCACCCTGTTTCCTTGTATTCCCCCAGCTGTCTGTCTGCATCCATCTGCGAGCTCTTGTCGTAGATTTAAGTTTGTCTTTCTGTTCTGCGTTTGTGCAATACCCTACACAGCCGGGTGCTGGTCCATGGCTGGTACACCTATAAGCTACAGCAGTGCCAGAAAATAGTCTGGTTTTGCACAGGACAAATGCCTTTGGGAGCAAAGAAGTATTCCCTGTCCAGAAATCCTTCATGGTCTCGTCCTTATTGATTGTGACTCCTGAATTTCTTACCTTTTCCCTCACGCTTGAAATGCTGGAAATGTTTCATATTCAAATATGAGTGGCTTTTCTTGTCAACAACAGCTCCTTTTAGCAAATGCTGTTTCTAAAAATAAAAAGGCTGTTTTTTGGGCTCTGTTTAAACAGTGATACAGTGTTGTTGGGGGATCGAGCCGAGCAAAAGCTTATTCCCTCTACCTGTGTGTTTGGAAGCAGCACAGCGAGGAAGGGATTGAGACGCCGAGTTCATGTTTCCACTGAAAATGCAAAACAGAGGGCCAAGATTCATTAAGATTGTTATACTAAGTCAATATGACCTTTCCCTTTGTATTTTACTTCCTTTGATTGAGTTGAAATTGGACTAAGCAGCAAACACCGTGTTCAAGACTTCTGAATTTCTTCAGCAAAGGTCAATGTTTTCAACGGTAAGGGGATCATTGTTTCAATAGTGTTTTTTGTGTTATCCATAAAGCCTCACAGGCCATTTCATTCACCTCCTTTATAGTCAGTATTTTTCACCACCATTAAACTAAAGAGTTGACAAAATCTTACATAATTTGGACTTTAGAATAAATGCAAAAATCACTGGATTCATGTTACAACACCAAGCTGTTAACATTGTGCTTTCCATACCTTAAGCCCAATCCTGCAAACTGCTGAGTGTTTTGGGTTCTTTTGCTTCAGTTTTCATTTTAATTAGGAGCATTTTTGTCCCCCCGCAAAGTGAACATCCTTGACATTTGCAGGCTCTGTCTCTGCCTTTAACCAAGTCAATAATGAAAAAGTTGGAAGGCTGAATGTTTGAATGTATTCCTATTGGGATTAAAGATGGTTTCCTAAATGCAGACCTGCATTCTCTCCTTGTAACCTGGTTATGGACCATGTAATCTATGGCACACTTTTAGAGTGTAATCATATGGAAAAGTCCTTGGCCAAAAAAAGCAAGCAAACAACACTAGATCTCAGCAAACCACAAGTGTGCTTCAGCGTCCAAATGTGGGCAGACCCAGGAGCTGAAGACTGTGCCATGCATCATGCAGAGGATAATTTTCTGCTGATTTAAAAAAAAAAAAAAAAACCCAACCAACAAAAACCACCACACCCTCTAAACAAATCTGATTTGACCTAAGATCTTCATGTGGCTATGATTTGTGATTAATTTATTCTTTCCTTCCCAGGTGGCCTCTACTAGCTTTCAATGATGTAGCAAAACACATCCCCCTACCCTTTTACCCTGTCTTTTAAAAGCAGCCCACAGTCCTTGCTCACAAGTCTGCCAGCTGAAAAGGCAGAGCTGACTTCATTTTTCCTTTTTGGGCCATACCCTTTACACACATGCACGTGCGCAGAACTCCTGTAGGGGTCAATGGGAGTATATTATGCGGGGATTGAGAAGAGAATACAACCCTGTCTTGCTGGTGTTTTTCCTAGGATCAGGTGGAAAGATGGTTTTTGCAGGACACAGCTTGCTGGCACCATGCCAGGCCCACGCCAGCTGCTGCAAATGCATGGTAATAAGCCTATTTCTATGCGAAAGAGCTTATTGCTAATAATTTCTTTCAGCTTCTAACCGATTAGTGGGTTTGTTTTGGTTTTTTTTTAAATCAGATGTTTACAAGAAGTATTTTATTTTATTTTATTGTTTTAATGCAGTGCTAATGGTTATCAGCTCCATCTGACTGATCCAGCCCAGAAACCAACCAACTTATATTGGTTTCTTATGATAAAAGCTAAAGTAAAAGATTAAATAAAAAATATTTCCCCAAACAACTTGATTTTTCCTCCTGTCTGGAATTAATGTGAACAAATTTCACAGTAAGAAGCAGAATCTGCAAATTGCTAGGCTGTAACCATTTGGACTCTAGGTGCATGCTGCCGGGAGGAGGCACCAAATGGTGGGTGAACATGCTAGGAGTCAAGAAGACACAAGTCAAATGCTTTAGAAACTGTCAGCCCTAAAGTGATGATCTCACCATCCAATGCACAGGGGCACTGTTGAAGAGCCATGTTTTGCCAAAGTATCCATTTTGAGCTGTTCTAGTAAGATATAATAACTAGAGGTATGGTGGGAGATCCTGTAAATGTCCCTGTGAGCATTAGACAATATCTGTTCCTTTTCTTGTGGTGCTACAGCTGTTGGGGTTTTTTTCTAAACAATAAGGAAGAAAATAAGGAAAAAGAAATAAGTGGCCGATACCAGTCTGGTTTGCAGGTAACACGTATCTGTATCACAAAGCAGGCATCAGAGTTGGCGTGGGCCTTCAGAAGGCCCTGAGGGCTAGCTTGTTCATAAAGACCAAAACTTACCAGGAGCTGGTCTTTCTTCCATGGCAAAGCTGAGTGGGATGGAAGAACCTGAATTTCTTGCTGATCCTTTGTGTGGCTAGACAGGTCTTCACCAGCAATCTCATGTCTTTCATGAGCTTGAAATCCACATTAACATTTTAAAATAACAAGCAATAACTGTGTGAGCTTCCAGGCTTTCCAAAAGCCTATTTATAGCCTCATATATGGACAACCAAATTCCTATGTACACTGCCATCACCAGCTGATTTTATTATGTGAGCCTCTGTTGGATCCCCATCCCCAAATGACACTTCCCATTCTAGAGGGGCCCTCAGATAGTTGTGTCTTTGCTATCTGGCTCTCCTCCAAACAAGATTTATAAGAGACTAAACTTTGTTCAAGTGGGAAGTGCCAGATTTATTCCTGGTCTGTATGACAGAAGAGAGCTGGCTTGATGTCTCTGTTCAGGCCTGTCTTAAGTCCTTATCATGCCCAGCAATATAGTATCACGCAGGAGGAGAATTCCTTTGGCATCTCACCCAGCATAGCCTATGACTGTCCTCTGAAACATCCAGTTTGGAAGGAAAGTTAACAGAAGCATCTCTGATGCTCCTGTGGGGGTGCCCCCACTTAATCGAATTTTCTGGAATGGAGGAAGAGAAAGAAAAGCTCAGAGTGGGCTTCATGGAGTTATGGACTAGGAGGCCAAGAGGTACTTCTGTGCTTAACTCATCTGATCCTCTTCTAGAAGAACCTAATATCGATTTAAAAATTGCCAGGGCCAGGGAACCCAGCAAAACCTTTGGGAGGTTCTTCTAGTAGTCAAACACCAGCACTTCTAAAGTCTAGTCTGAACTTGCCCAGTTTCAAGTTGCAACTTCTGGGTGGTGTTACACCTCCGTCTTCTGTACCACACAGCCCAGTATGAAGCTGTGTTCTTACAGACTGATCAAATCCAGTCCTTAATTTTCTCTGTGATAAAGTGTCAACCTTTTACTATAGAAAGCAAATTTTCTACATCTACTCTGTTTTAGAGCTTATTAACACCCTTCTAGACCACAGACACCAGGATGGGACAACGTGGCTGCATCTAGACTGTGCCTGAGATACACACAAGGTGATGCGGTAGGCTAAAGCTGTTGGGCTTGTTGGCCAGCTCCACACATCCATGTGGCAGCCTTTGGGACACTATGGTGCAGGAGGCTGGTGTTCCTCACTGGGGACCCGCATTCTGGCAGCCCCTACGTCCCATTGGAAATCCCAGGAGGCAAAGGCCAAGGCACATGGCATTGCTGGTCATGGCTGAATGAGACACATCTGTATGGCTCACCCACACAGATGCAAGTTAGATCCCCACCAAAAAGTTGCATAGACCCAAGATTTCTGCTCCCTGGCAGTTCCCCAGAAGCGGAGTCACACCCGATAGGTTGCTTTTACAAAATGAGGCTGCAAGATTGTTCAGTTTCACAGATGGGCTTAGGCCTTCACTGGAAGAACCAGTCCCAAAATACAAACCACAGTCTCTCTATCCCAAGGTTCTCCCACCCTTGTCTTGGAGACTTGGTCTTTTGGCCACCAACCCCATCTTCTCAGGGGTTGATACTCACCTGGCTATTCATCATGACCAGGCTGTCATTGCTTTCCAGGGCAGAGTCCCCGATTCTGTAATGACCTCCTACAGCCACAGTTTCTTTATACCTTCATATCAGGTTGTCTTAGAAAACATGCTGTTTCCTTACTAATAGCTCACCCTGCATCAGTGACCTCTCTTCTTTGTTCACCCCCAGTCTGTGTGTCATCTGCCAACCTTATCAGCAAGGTTTCTCTATTTTCTTCCAGCTCAGTGATAAAAATGCAAAGTAACTCAGCTGTTTTTGTTAGCAGAAAGGGCCCGTGGGACTGTCCCTTGCAACTTCTGGGTTCTTAGAAAATTTGGGTTTCTTATTACATCGACCACAAACTCCCCCCAAAGGTAAGCTACCTAAGAAATGACTCCTATCAATATCCCACTGGTATTCCAGAGCACAGCTCTACTGCACAGGGAGGAGAGATTTACGCACATTGAATTCACTGTTATTACTTTGACAAATAGCATAATCCCTGAGAGCTAGTTCCTGCATAATCACTTCTGTATGTTTTTACTGACCTTAGAAACAGAACTAGAGATAAGAATAGTTGAGAAGATGGAAGACAGTGTACCAGACCCTCCTTTGCTCTGGGCTGATACAGGCTGCCTGGAAACCGTTAAAAGATGTGCTCCAACTTCCAGAGTTTTCTTCAGTTTTGTAGTGACAGGGACACTCTTTTAAAGGTTTGGGTTAAAAGAGGGATGTGTTTCGAAGGAATGCAAAGGAAGAAAATGCATTTTTATCATGCACAACAGTCCAAACAGATATCTGTGTGTGTATTTTAATCATGATATGGACAGATCTGCCTCTGTGATGCTTTCATGCATCAGATGCTATTCAGAGGGAGTCAGGCAGGGCTGCAACCCCAAACAGATGGAGTAAGTTTAATGATGAACTGAAATGGGAGCCAACATTATCTGGTTTGAGATATTTTAATACCTTATCTTTAAGAGCTTGAATTAAAACTGTGGTGACTCCATGTTGCCTGCTCCTTCCGATTAAGTATTTTGCAGAACTGTCTTCACATTGTGATTACGTATCTGGGACTATCTATGACTTTTGCCCCCAGCAAGTTCTCAAGAAGTGTATGTCTTCACATATCCAAGTGCTATCAAACCAACGTCTGTAGAACTAAAAATTCTTTATTTTTTGAATTCTTCTCCTTCCACTTCTTTCAAACATGGGATTTTTATTTTTCTGTGTTTCTGAATTCTCAGAAGCAGCAAAGTCAAACAGGTAAGATCTGTGTGTTCCTCTAAAGGTGAGGTTGCCTGCTGTATCAAATATGCCTAATACCAGTGAAATTTTAGCTAATGAAATTGTGATAGTGTCAAATGCATTTCATGTCTGTCTGTGAGAGGAATACAATGGAGCTGATTGAAGGCTCTGCAGGCATTAAAGGCCATTCATGTGTTAGCAATATGGATTCTGTGTGGTGCTGCGTCTTCAGGCTTACTGTTGTAAAAGTGTTCATAACATTGCCAAGGGTTACAGCATGAAGAAATCCGAGCAATTGCATTTACCAGAGTCTGTCAACAAGTTATCTGAAAAACAAGAACTGGGTTCTCAGATCAGATTGATTTATTTATTACCATAGCATATTACATGCCCATGTAATATACAGGGCACACACTCAAATCTTTTCTGCTAGAAATGAGATTCAGTAACAACCAATACTTTATTTTTTACACTCCAACAAGTGTGCACCAGCATGCAATTTTATGACTTTGAGAGAGAAATAAAAGCTGGATAACATGTTTAACTTTATTTCAGTTTTTTGAATGTCCGTATGTGCTTCTCTCCAGTACATACTATGTCTGTTCCAATACATAAATGCTAACAGACATGGCAGAGCAAGGAGAAACTATTGAGATGTCTTGTGCTCCCTGTAAAAAAATATATTAAATAACATACTGCTAATTCACAGACTTTAGAGACCACCCAGATATTTCCAGTGCTGTCATATGCCAACAACTGTTATTTTTGTAACATATATGCAAATGCATTAAGACTGAGTAAAACTGATCTGTAATTGTTGAATGGCACACGCCAGAATACATTGTATTCTTTTGTTTATTAACTTAAAGAGATCCCAGCCTGACTAAACATTATTTTTTTTCAGTGGTTTTCCCATGATTAGTGCCTCAGTGAGGTTCTACTATAATTTAATTTCTTATAAGCCATGCCATTTTATCAGTAGCATGCCACATATATTGCCTGTGCATTTTCTTAAAGTCTAATTAACCTTCAATATCGCATGGGTTAGTTAGTGTTGAAGGCTTGAGTGTTGGGGTTGTTTTAGCTTGTGTTTTCTTTTAACACCGACCTTTTCAAATTCCCTCCTAGATAACGGGATACGACTTTTAAATGGAAGATATAGCTTTCAAAATGATTCAACATAGTAAGAGATAAAACAGCTGAGGAACTGAAAAAGCAAATAGTGCCTCTGACTTAAAAGGAAAACAACTATCAGTGCCCGTAGCGATTGTCTCATTTGGAGACATTTGAAAAAGATGGGTCTTAAGAGGGAAAAAAAAGCCCTAAACCAAACACCACCACTTCAGAGTTGTGAATTTTGGCTGGCACGAAGTAAGAAGGGTGCAGATAAACACTATCTGATGTAAAGCTTCACGGCACAGAGATAACCCACCAGGAAATTTGAGCAGGAGGAATGAGCTCAGGCTGGACCAGCACCCTGCTTCCTGTGGCCGGGGCAGCTTTGATCCCGCGTTGCCAAACTGAATGGGAGGAATTGGCTTTTACTGGGAGAAGAACAGCTCTGATTGCAAAAGAAAGCTGGGGTGTGCCCTGCTCTAAATTGTTGTGCTCTGGCCACATCAGCTGCTGGGTTCAAAGAGCTCAGGAAGACCCACGACTCCCGCGGCGTAGTCTGAGCTCTGCCCCGAGCTGTCACACCTTCGGAAAGGGCTGGAGGACCCTAACTGGGACGGCGATGGACGTTCACCAGTCTCAGGAATCATCGCCAGGAACTGCTGCGGCTCTGAAAGTAAGATCTGCTTTTGGGGTGGGGAGATCATTTTCTCAAGAAAGCAGTCTTCAGCATGTGCCAGAAATAGGTATGGTCTCCGCATTTTATTGCCAGCTCTCCAGATTTTATTTACAGTATTTAGTGCTGTGTGTTTAGTAAGCCACACCTTTTTTGGTGGGTTTTGGTTTTTGGGGGTTTTTTTGTCTTTAAGAAAAGATACTTAGTGGTGGAAATACCTGGAAGCCATTACCTTAGCATATTCCAAAGGCTCAGAGAACAGAAGGCGAATAGAAGAAACACAAGTGTATTTATTTGGGGATTTTAGTCTTACGCATTTAAAACAAATCCGCTGATCATTTGAAACCTCAGTCATGACCTGTGAAGGCTCGGGGTTGCCAATACTATTAGCATATGCACTGAAGAGTTTCAGCTGATAAAGTTGTGAGTGGTGTGCTCTCTGGTATGCTCTCTCAAGGGAAAGTCAGGCTTGGGAGATGAGGTTTGACTTCATTTACTCCATGTGACCTTAGACTGCTGCTTAAAACAGTCTGCTCTTTGTTTCTCCAACTGTCAAATGAAGATAATGGTTCTTACCCATTTTTAGGACAGTGCTTTGAAATTTATAAATGAAAATATTATTTATATTCAAGAGGTTCCCAGACAAGGAAAATGAATGATTTCCATAAATGCAATATATTTCTTCCTTGCAGTCTGGAATGTCACGTCTAGTTTCTGGCACTCACACATGCTGAGGATGGGTGTGAGAGACAAGCACTTATAACAATTTTATATATATACAATCCCCCTTTATAGCAGGCCTCTGTGTGTAATTTTCTGTATATACCTATGTATGTGTATGTGTGCTTGTATAACAAATACACAGAAAACTACTCGAAGTGAACGTGAACCTTTCCCATCTCACGTTCGTGGGGCTGACTCTCTTTGTAGCACTCTCAGATAGCAAAGCTGGTAAATATTTTGTGTGACTTTTAAAGGTCAAAAACTCTATCAGTCTGTTGCCTAGTGAAATACATACATTAAAAACATTACTAGTTAAAAGGATGATGTAATGTTTGTCACAGGATGCCAATGAGCTTACCTTAATACAATCTTAAACCAAGGTCCAGTCTGCATAGTTTTGATTTCTGTCCAAATGAGAATGAAAATTCCTGGTGGACCTCTCTGAAGGAGTGCCTGGGGTGCCCAGGGAGCTCCAGGGAAAAACTCTCTCGTTTTTTCAAGACCAGCCCATTTCACCAGGCAACAGTGTCTCTATGAAAGAGTCTGATATCCAAGACAACAAGAGATCTATTGCTGCCTGCAAAATGGCAACTGCACCTCCTTCCCCAGTCAATGGACCAGCTTGGAAGCTCACCTCTGCCTCTGTTGTGGGTCTTCAAGCTCTGAAGATTCACTGTTAATCTAAATTTTATTCTTTCGTCTCCTCCTAATTATCTGTGTTTCTGTATTTACAGAGATCTTCAGAGATGCCAGGATTCCTGCTACAGAAATTCCTGGCTGTCTTTGGTTTGGCTGTGGCCATTTTGAAAGGAAGATCTGCTTTTTCAAATGGAATCAATGGACTATGTTTATCTTTCCACAGCCCTTACTTTATTAAATATCTCAGAAGAAAGTTCCTGGGTTTTTTCTCTGTCTCTTGCTCATTCTTTTTCTCCATGCTTATCCTGTTTTCTCTCTGTACTTTTTGCTACCGTCACGCAAACTCTGTTTGGTAAGTGAGGGTAAGAAGGATATGAGAGAATGGTAAAATGAATATGGCAGAAATATACGTTGTTGAGGAAAACAGTATTCCTCACTACTGTTTGTAAATCAACTTGTCCATTCTTGACTTTTTAAAAATAAACAGTAAGAATATTTTATATTTGCAAGACAATGAAAGAGAGAGAAAATATGACAGAAATAGTTAAGGATGAATACTGGGAAAGTTGTTACCACCTCTCATGCTCAATATTTTTTTGGTAACAAGAAACACAAACGTTTGCAAATGTCCCTGAAGGAGAAACAAAGCATGGAGAAACTCTTCTTGTGAGGTTGCGGCAGGCTGGTTGACCCGAACTTGATCCAAACCTGTGTAGATCTCAGTTCAGATCGCTCCATAAAGCTGATCTTTGCAGTAAGCCCTGAAGGATGCTGGCTGCTAGGCCTGACTCTGTCCGGGGCTGGTGCTTTCCAGGCGGCCAAGAGGCTGCAGTGACAACATGGCGTTTGCTACAGAAAGGGCTGTGGGAAACCAAAAAAAGCTCGCGGCATTCTTCCTATTTCACAGAGAGGACCTTCTTCTCTAGGGAAGCAAGATTTCCCCATATAGGTAATTTCACAGCTGAGAGACATTATCAAGTTGCCTTAAAGTCGTTAAAAAATAAGTGAGAGGATCTATCGCCTTTTTTTCCTAGCCTATTTTTGGAAGGCAGTAAGTAATTCAATATGGATGTGTTTTTTCAGGGCGGGTGGGAGGAGAGGAAAGTAAATTTGCACTGAGAGGAGGGAGAATGAATAAATATGAAATGGCTTCTCCTCGGGAGCCCAGGCTAAGGAAATTACCTGTGCTCAGCTCTGGAGAAAAGCAGGACTGCTGCTGTCATTGTTTGGGGACCGCAACAAGAGAAACGGGAGAAATGTATGTTCAAAACTCGCCGCTCAATACGCCGGATGGGGAGCCAAACCAACTCACATCCCCTGTCAGTAATTTATAACAAAGTCTGCACAGTGTAGAGAACCAATTGCTTGAAATCAATAGAGATTTAATGACCTATGAAGGGAAAACAAACCATTCTGCCAAAGTGCTAACAAAGCCTGCTTGAGCACCGGAGAAGAGAGGGCATCCTAGGAGAGGTGATGAGCATCCTGTGATGGGGTGCAATTGGACTGGGGGGTGGGTCAGCGCGAGTGCCCTGCTTAGCCCATACCTGCCGTCACTGCTGAGTGTCTGCAGTATCAAAGGGTGGCAGATCCATCCGTCAGAGGGTCTGAACTTTCTTCCTGGACCCAAGAGGTAATGGTCAACTTCCTGATGGAAGCCTTGGGCCTGGGTAAGGAAGAGGAGAAGGTGCTACTTGAAGAGGGCACAGCAGTGAAACTCTGTGAAAGCAACAGTCTCAGGGAGGTTTTAGACTTAAGCCCAGCACGAAGCTGATCTAAACAGTATTTCTAGCAGATCCAAAGAGTCTCCCCAACACTACCATTAGAGACTGCAGCTCAGGATTACTGACTGATTTCTTGCTTATACTCTGTAACGTTTCACTGCCCCAGCCAGGCAGAGGTGGGACTGTAAGGTATTTAGCACTGGAGTCATTATGACGCCCTGAGGTGTACTTCAGGAATTATCTGGGCTTTGGCCAAATAATACATTTGACAGTGGTGCATATTTATTACCAGGTTGTCTTGTAACTCCCTGTCTCTTGCTAAAGTTTCTAAGTCAGTGCAAGTAGAAATGAGAGACACGCTAAGCCATCTAGTCCATCTCCTGTCCAGTGCAGGATTGCTCTCTTGAGTACTGTCGCTTGTGCTTTGCAAGTGTAGTTTTAAATGTATCAAGAGATGCATCACTTCATTTATGAGAGTGATAAATACCCTAACAGATCTGTCAATAAGTTTTCATTTTCTTTTACATTTTTGCCTTTAAAAATATCATCCCATTGCAAGTTATGCCCACTGGTGTTAATAACCCTTCCGACATACAGAGATGTCTATTGGAACTTCCCCTGTTCATTGCTTAGCCGATACACGTATCTTTAGGGACAGACTTTTACACACTTGCCCATAATATTTTGCTTTGTAAGTAGGCCTGTTAAAATGTAGGGGAAAAGGATGGAATAAGAATTAAAGTGCTCCTCCATGGGAATAAAAGGTGCCCCAATCCACCCCTAAACTATTTTAATCTTTCCTTAAAAGTCATCTCAGACAGCCCCTTAGACACAATTGTTGCTCTCCACTGAACCTGCCCTTTTAGATGCTAATAAGGTACCCAGGAGTGAATTTAGTATTCCTAGTGTGGTCACACCAAAGCCATATGGAGTGGAATCTTTTCTTCCCTTTTCCAGGAGGTGATTTCTTTGAACCTGCAGCCAAAAATTTCCCTTTTTCTTTCTTTGCTCAGTCGCATTTAATGCACTCTCTACTATCACCCTCAGGCTTCTTTCAGCATTACTTTCCTCATTTTCCCTTCTGAGGAATAACTGAGTTTTGGATTATTTTCCCTCGATGTCTAGGCTTGAATTTCTTCAAGTTGAGAGTCCTTCTGTTATTTTCTCCCCGTAGGTCATATCATGTCATCAGCTATTAAGCACAATTCTAAATGTGGATTATAAGTTATGGATTTCATTTTCATTGATTTTCAAGTGGGAGAAAGGAATTGACAATTACCAACATGTGTGAATTTAAATTCCATCCCTCTGCCATCAGCAGCAGAAGTAATGGGAATTTTATTCATTACAGCTTAATGTACAATATGTTATTTCAGATCAAATATTTTCACAAATATTTACAGCTTAGAAATTGAAAATCTTCTCCTTAATAATCCAGAAAATAGATTCTTTAAACCTTTATTCATAGACAAATGAGAAGTAGAAGATGGCTTATTTAGGATGTACAATAATTAAGTCACAAGGAAAACAAATGTGGGAATACTCTTTAGGATGGGTGTAGGATTGACTGGGAGAAAACTGTAGTCTGGTAATTACAATTCATTCTCAATTCAGGATGCTATATTTGGCTGTGCTGTATATAATGTATTTTAAACTAAATTTACTTCTTATGTAAACTGAAAAATTAATCCAATTGAATTATACACTCTCTAATGGGTGAAACAATTTTGTCCAATTCCTGCAAAAGTTGAAATAAGGTACACAGATATTGTTGGTTACAAAAGTACTGGAGAAAAAGAAAATGTCTGTCACGCATGGAAAAATTCTCCACTCATTTGTACCTAGAGGGAAAATTCATTAAAGTTGCCCTTGTGAAGTTGAGCAGAGTTTGCTGCTTTGCCTGGATATATTGAAACATAAATAATCCACGTTTCAGCTCCATTTTAGAAAGTAGAGATGTTCCTGGAACCAAAATTTCTTCTACTTCAGATTAATTCATCAGATTGGATTGCCTTTTCTCATGTAATCAAACTGATACATGTCCTAAGTTCCTATGCAAAGGCATTATATGAAGATGGAAGGATGTAAATTCACTTGAAGGAGACAACTGAATTAACTGTGTATCAGCAAGCAAACCACACCGTGACTGTTTGTAATCTCTGTGCACACATCGCCCAGCATGGAGCAATCCCCAGCATTAAGAATCAAATGCGGGACAAGAAAATAAACAGAAAAGCTATGGGGTATTTTAAATGGTCAATTGATGTCAGTTCTGCTTGAGCATTTTGTGAAATAAACATTTATACTTTAGTGAATGATGCTGTTAATTACTTGGCATTCCTATGCAGAAATAACTAAAATAAATCCGGAATTTACAGGAAATTGTGTAGTTACAATGAGGTTATGCTAGCCCTTGGTAAATTTTTGGTGCAAACTTATTCACTGAAAAGTGTGGTTTTGTGTGAAATGATTTTACACTGCCAGCCTTCACGGGCCTTTTTCTTCTACAGAAAGCAAAACTGATGCAAAATCTGAATGAATCCAAAAGTGGCTCTTCAAAAAGTTGATTCAAGTCCAAGTGTTCTTCAATAGCCAACATAAGCAGCCAGAATTGGGCATAAATTTCCTCAAAACAACTCTGTGTAACTTCAACAAGTGTAAATGGGGATCTCCAGAGTGCTATTCTGTTTCCATGACACAGAGACACGTCTCTTCCTTCTTCAGCTGTTGCTAAAGGCAGTATTTCCCAGATGGACAGGGAGATTTGACTGTAAGAGTTTTCATTGTTCAAGACAAATCTACCTTTCTTCATTGATCCAACTCGTCTCACACCCCCATCTTACACAAACTCAAGACCGAACATGTAAGGATACCCTCAGCCTTAGTTTTCCTTGCCTCAGGCATCTTCATGGGGCATCCCCGTATCCTCAGCCAAGTGCTCTGCTGGGGTCCAGTCTACCATGACAGCATTGTGTTTGGCATGACCTGGTGTGACCGTGGTATGACTGAACGCAATTCAAGTCCAACCCAGGCCCAAGCTGCGTGGTAAGAGGAGAGCTGCTCGCTTGCCCTGGATGCCCTGTGTGGGTGCCCTCCATGGACCACCAGGGAGTGGATGAAGACACCCATGCACTCATCAACCGTGAAGGGACACACGCTTGGCTGTTGTCTACAGCACTTTTGACATTGTCAGTTAGCTTTCTTCCCAGGAGAGTTAAATGAGACTGTGCTGAAAAGAGTTGACCATCAACAAGTATTTTATTCTAAGATTCCCAGTAAAGGGCTTCCCCCTTCCACAGTTCTTTCTACAGAAGAGACCTCACACAGACGTCTGGATGAAGACTTAAATTAGACCCAGTTTCAAAAATGAATTTACTTTTCTTTTTCTCCAAGTACAGCCAGAGTCTGAGATGATGAAATACTGTGGGAATGCTACTGTGGGAATAATTTGTTATATGACTCCAAAGATTGTAGTTCCTGACTTAATTAGCTCACATGGCTTGAGATATGTAACATTGACCATTAGAGAAAGCCTGATAATAAAGGGTAATGATACAACACAAACACTTTAAATTAACACAAACTATGCAGAAACAGACACACTAGGATGCTGTGTCTCAGTTTGAAGGAAATTATCCCAGAGATGGGAGGTACTAGAGTCTGTCCTTTAATTTGCCCTGCTTTGTCTGATTCTTCCTCTTTCATATGCTAACTTCCATTCCTTTCCAGGAATATAGACAATTTTGCATATTCAAAACTTTTGGAAAAGTATCTAAATCTTTTGATATTTATCCAGACCAGATCTAACACAGAAGTTTCCAAGCAGTGATGAACCTAATAACCAACAGAACTAAGTAATAAATTAGCAACAATAATAAAAAATATATTGCAATAATCAAACTGTAATCATAAAATAAAAATCCAAGCTTGATCTTGGGAAATGGAAAGAACATTTAAAATCCAAATGTGAGTTCCATAATGAAACTACTCTATGCCACTCTTTAGTAATGGCTCCAGAAGGTATGGCAGCATCCAAAAGCATGGAGCACTTGGGCTGAGTTTGCATTTTTTAAAGCAGTTGGCAATAGTATCCTTGAAGAGCAAGCCTGGTGCTTGGAAGCACAGGGGAGTGCTTACTGTGGACACCATGGATAGGAGTGCATGGGAGAAGGGTCTGGTAGAGGATGGGAACCGACACATCTAAACTGGAGCTATTTGGGGTAAAACCATGGTGGGACCTTGCTGAAGAGGGACAGCAGCCTCTGGATGCAGTCTCCACCACTGGTGCGGGTTGGGCTGCGCCTTCAGCAGTTGGTGCTGTGACTCGTAGCAGAACTCTACTGGGAGCCCATGGGAGCTTGTCCCACCCGCATGGGTTGGGCTGAAGGCATGGGAGGCTGCCTGCTGAGTGCTGCTGTAGAGCCCACATCACACTCACTTTTATTTATCCGTAAAGTGGCAGTGGCTGTGAACTTTTTCATTTGCCTTTTACACAGATTTTGTTCCCACACATGAGCAGGGGACTTTGGCATCAGACAATTACCCCTCTGGGACAGAAGCAGTAGTGGGGAGCATGTACCTATACCTCAGCTGCTCCAGGTTGTACCTCATTGTGTATTTAGTTCAAGCCACCAAGAAGGGAGGGTTCATGCTAAGGTGCTAGACTGTGCAGTGTCTAAATTATAATGGCTGAGGCTCAGACACCAGTTTCTTCCTGTCGACTTTGTTGTCAGGAGGTCGTAGCCCAGCAGACGGGTGGTAACAAACAGCTGGGAGGCAAAACCAACATTTACTCAATGAATGTGAATGAGAGCCCTACTTTATTTAAAGTTGCTGTCTGCTGACATCAGTACAATGCCATAAGGCAGTGACTCCTGCACTGGTTTCAGATCTGATCTGGGGAAGCAGAGCTTGGACAGGTCCACCTTTCAGTCCATGCTGAAAGTCATTGGGGTTTAATTCCTTGCTTGCAGGGGGCACCTTACAGGCCCAGAGCCCTGAACCTCATCAACTGTATTCTTCATTTTTTCTCATCAGTATCTTGGGACTGTGAGTTGCTCAAAATGTCAGCTGACAAAAAGGAGACCGAGATCTGGTTCATCAGTTAAAACAAATCAATGAAGGGCTTTGTGATCTACCAACATTTTTAGTGTAGTGTGGAAGACCTGTTAGATTTGTACTCCTCTCTGGCCACTTTCCCTGTTAATACTTTGGCCTCCAAGAATGCAATAGTGCGAAGGATTTGCATGCTCAATTTTCAAGACAGTTCAAGGGAGCTAAGAAAATGCTTAAATGTTTCCACAAATGTGTGGTTTGGCATCATCCTACAGCATCAGTTTTATTCACATAGTGTGATAGGAGACAGGTTGATTTTGTCCTTATGTAGTGTTAATGAGAAAAGACAATTTTGAAAATATGATGAGTGACAATGTGGATGGAGTCCTGGAGTTACCTGGAGACAGGTACATACAAAGTGAATGCATTAAAAATAATTTCTGTGACAATCAATTGCCCTTCAGAGTGGAAGAATTAATAATTAAAGGACATGGAAGCTAACAGTAAGAGAAAATAGCTATACATGTATATATGTATATTTAGCATGGACATGAGCCACATAAGTTGTAGCCCTGATGTTTGGAAAGATTGGGATGTTCAGCTCAAAAACTTTGGACTGACTCCCTGAGATGTCAGTGGAGTCTGTTCCTTGATGTTGTGGCAGTCCTGTTTGGCCATGTCTTGAGTTTGCGCTCAGTAACTACCTGGGGATAGACCGTAATCTTATAGGGACATGGAGAAGAGGCTAAGCTATTTTATATTTGCAGCCATAGCTCACAAGAAACCTTAGGTTTCCCCTTGGAAAGAATGAGAGAGAAAGAAAAAATTCAGCTAGGCACTTCGATTTCAGAGAGGCCTTCTTTCCTAACTACACCAACCACTGCCTCCTTCAGCACCAGTGCTACAGTCCTGTAACCAGAGAAGCAGTTACTGAATAAATTTAGTGCTGTCTGCACTTTTCCAGCAAGCCAAATATTTTTTCTGGCTGCATGTTAAATAAAAATCAGAAGTATACCAGGTGAAGAAAAGTGTGTATATCTCCAGAAAGACTATTTGTAAGTCTGTAACAGATCTTCATTTTGACTATTCTCTATAAATTTGAGTTTGTAAGTATTGAAGTACTGAAATATTCTAGTTTCCCCAATAACACAAGTCAGTTAAAATGATTCAATGAGTTTGTCTTCCTTTAGCCAACTGCAAAATTCAAGAAGAAAACAATTGGAATTCCTCTGAATGGAAAATCACATCATGTAATTTGGTGGCTAAATAGTGATATATGTTTATTAGTTTAGGAATCTATTTCTTCCTTTTTTTTTCCACCGTGAGCTCTACAGGTATCCAAAGTCTTCCCTGATATTTTTCCATTTTGTGCAACCACCTGAATCAGGCAGGGCTGAAGTTGCCCTGTGCACATTTCTGTTACATTGGCAAAAGTGCCCTAAGTAAACACACTTTTTTCTGGCTCATGTTTCCATACCTTCCTGAGCTGACCTTCTGGAGACGTCTGTTTAAATGAACTCAAGCCAGTGAAACACCAGGCAACAGACTGAAAATCTTGGTTTAATTGAGTCATCATGCCAAGTACATGGGAAGCCTGGTGACAATGACAGAGTGCTGTGCAGTGATTTGGAGGGTTAGCTGTTTCACCAGCTCCAGGCACGCCAGGCCCAGATGAACTCACTGAAATTGAGGTACAGAACCACCCTGTATGTGAGCAATAGGATACAGAAGTTTTTCTGTGCAAGAGGCGTCCAACCGTCTGCCGCGTGCCCAGTAGATCTGATGCATTCCACAGCTGTGGAATGGAACAGCTCATATGCAACTGTTGTGTGCCTGCATAGCAGTAATTTTCCCAGAAAAAGTAGTACCTCCTGCCTGAAACTGTGTGCGTGTGTGGGGCGGGGGCGGTAGATTCCCATTAAATAGGAGCGTCTATCACCCAAAGGCAGAGGCTTGGCAGATCTCCAGATGGAGAGCCTCAGAAGTTACAAACCAAACTCTGCCAGAGCCCTGGGGGAGCTCTTTTTGAGAAAACAGTGAACAATCAGACCCAAATCCCAAGAAGACTGTTATCCCCTCTGGAGGCAAACCAAAGAAAATGTTCACACCAGCTCTTCTGCATAAAACCAGGGTTTTGGTGTTATTCTACTGGCAGTGTAGTCAGTTGCCTGACTGGAAAAGCAGATGAAGGAGCTCTGCATCTTTGTTTTCTCATGCAAGTCTTGTTTCCAGAATTGCGGTGATAATAGGAACATCTTCAAAATCTCTGCTGAAACTGAGGAGTATATAGGCAGAAATTAAGGACAGCTGTGCCTAGTAAACAATATTTAATAACAGCTCTGTAAGACTCCATGAATGGGATCTTTTTATAAGTGACGCGCTGCAGCCATGTATGGGACTGATTTGGAGAACCAGATGTGGGACACGTGTGGCTGCCCAGCACTCATGATAGACAATGGTAGATTTTGTAATCTCCTGTAATATTCCTGATATTTGTTTTTCTTTTTCTTTCCTTAGGCTTCTTACATTTGTTCACTTGCATACACACACGTACCCTCCTAGATTGAGATGTTGTCTCTGCTGAAGTTAGTGGCAATTTTGCCAATGACTTTTGTGGGACTGAGATTTAATACCTGGTGCATAAAATACTTTCATACCTGGTTTATAAAATAATTTCATACTCTGTAGGCTCTCTCACTTTGATATATTGGAAAATGAGCAACATTTACTGTCTCTGAGAACCAAGACTGCCATGTTTTCTAGGTATGGTCTAGAGTTAGCATGCAGGCTATAATTAAAAATACAACCATGATGCACTGATCACCACAGAAGCATTTGTTTATTTTGCCTACAGTGCAAGCTGGCCATTTCAATATTGGTCTATCTATAATTACATTAATATAAATAAAGCTGCTGTGTGTCTGTGCTTTACCCAACTGAGGGCTACACTTGAATTTTAGCAGAGCCAGAGGGATGAATACAATTTGTTTAACAGATCAGTCAGATAGCAAATGGCCTTGTAATACAAAGGTGATAACCAGAGATGCCAAAAAGAGCTAGCCACCTACGGACTTGGATCAAACAGGACCTTCTACATGGGGCCCTGTGGTGCACCAATGACACTCAGGCTTCAAAGGCAACCAACAGAAAAAAAGTGAGCCTGTGACCTTTGGTTCTTCACAATGAACAAAGAAGCCCAAGAGACAGCTGTTGGGCTTTCTTAACTCCGTTTGCTATTATATTAGGAATACACAAGTTGTTAGACCCTGAACTGGTTAGATTTGCTGTTTCTCTGTTTTGTCTAGAAGCCCTTCTGGAGGAGGACTTCTGGATTTAGAGCTTTCTCACCTTTTCTGAAGGCCCAGGTGTACATGGGAAGGGCTGCACTGGTAGGACATACGCTTTCAGCAACAGTGCGCTTCTGGACTCGTGCACAAGTGAAACAAGTTGAGCCAGTAAAGCACAGCCCTGCCAGCGTGTCTGGCCCCAGTGCACCAGGCATGGATGGCGGTCGGCTCTCCGACCGGTTTCATGTCACCCACGGACATTGCTGAGTCAACAGAGCTCTGCCAGCTGGACCTGGGCAAAGTCATTTCACCGTTCTCCTGCAAGGCATTTGAGTTACAGAGGTAATGACAACACCAAAAGAAGCAGCAAACTACAACGCTCTGACTAAGAAATCCCTGTTCCTCACTATGTTTATTTGCACTTCCCTACCTGTGTCCCTGTGACATTATAATCCTGCCAGTTCTCTGGTGTCCACAAGAGTATTTTGGGGAACAGAAGTGATAAGACTGAAGCTTCTAATGCAAGTAAAAGAAAAAGGAAGTCTATAAATCTGTCTAAACTTAAAAATTATAAATAGAAAAATAGGCAAAAGCTTACTGCAGCTTTTCTCCTCTGGCATGTTTAACAATATTGGGGGAGAGCAGCTTTAATGTACACTGCGACTATCCACACTGTGGGCACCAATCCAGGCCCTAACTGCACGTTAATTTTCTTCTGGCCTAAGTTGGGTCCCAATTCTGCTTGTCTGCAGGACAAGCTGTATTTCTCGCTGATACCACCACCAGGGATGTTACTGGCCCTTGCAGTGGCATCGTCCTTGTTCACCCACCGCTCATGCTCCTGACTCTCCACCCTTCCTTCAGCTTTGCAGCCACCGCAGCACCCCAGGACCCCACAGGGGCTGGCACTGGCACACTCGACCCACGAGCAGTAAGGCAGCAAGGAAAGGCAAGAAGAAAAAGAATGTTTGCAACCCGAGTCAGCACACCCTTCTCGCTCACCATCCGTCTGCACAAACCATTGCTGAAGGATGACGCAGGGGTGGGATTGAGAGCTCCGCGAGGGTGGAGGGGTAGAGCTGCTCAGGGGACACCCCAGGAGAGAAATCCTGAGGAAACTGCAGCCTCAGCTCTCTCAGAAAGGAGCACGTGAGGGCATGCAGTCTCGCCAAGCAGGAGCGCTGCTCATTTCCACATGAGCAGCCAGTTTTGGGGTCAGTTTTCTCATAGTTTTCCCTACGGCAATAGCAGTGAATGCATCCTGAGCGCCGAGGAGCTGCAGCATTAGTCGCTGTCTCTTCCTTGACGAAAATACTAATTAATGCGTGACCTGCATACTACAGAGGAATTGGCAATTTTAGATCATTACTGGGGAAAAACATGGCAGAGTTTAACTTGTCTCACCATAGTGCTAGTGTCTCCTGCAGCAGCAAAGGCGGAAAAGGCTTGACACCGCACTGAATCCACTTTTGTCTTAGCAGGGTACTGACTGCATCTGTTTGAAAGGCTTGCATTGTATCACTGTTCTTTGTTATCAGGTTTCCCATGGTGGTCAGTGTTACATATCTTACATTGTTTGAGCTAATTAAGCCGGGGAATCAGGGAAAGCACATTTCCGGCGGGGATTTATTGCCAAAAGATATTTCAGCTGAAGGGGAAAAAAAGGAAATCTCCCTTTACGTCCAGAATTCCTGAGCTGTTTCATAATATTCAGCATTTAACTTCATGGAAATAAGCTGACAATAATGTCAAGAAGTTTGAACTTGAGCAGTTTTCCTCTGTTTTCTTGAATTTAAAAGCACCATAAAGAAAGCAAGAGATCTATGTAGCCACAAAAATAAAAACATTTGAAACATCTTGGTTGGAAACAGAGTTAGACGTGTTTGTTAATGATTTACACGCAAAGTATTGTTTGCTTTCAAGGTGCTTTGTGCCACGCTATTATTTGCACCCGCTTTTACGTTTCTTTACAAGAGAAATGCAAGCGGCAGTGTTCTACTTCTTTGCCGGTATCTATTTAGGAGGCCAGCCGAGGCAGAGGGCATGGTTCGCTGCTGCCTGCACCCAGCATGGTTGTTCACGGCAGCACTAAGGGGTACCAAAAACTCCCAGCAGTGGGACGGGCTGAGCCCTGTGTACGTGCCCAGCACATCAGCGCCGGAGCGTATTTTCCAGCACCTTCACCTCTGCCATGGGGCAGAGCCTTGACTGCAACATGGTTGTTGGCCAAGCTGAAAAGGGAAGCTCTGCTCTTACGTATGGGATGTCGTACATAGGTTCATTGTTAGGAAATCCTGTGTGTGAACAAAGCCCTGCTTTTCTTCCCAATAATATTAATAATCACGGTAGATGGGATGGGTGATGATGACAGTTTCTTCATTTTCGCCAGTAGGTCTAAAAGGCTTTGCTGAAAGAAGTGAGGATGATCGTCCTCTGCCTGCCAAGGGAAACCTGAGCAACTGGGGAGCACTGTTGATTATTACAGGCATCCAGTGTTTTGGATGAAAAGGTCCTGGTTTCAGCTGCATAACTTTTGTCAAGCTTTGGCTGTTCAGAGTGAAATTGTCTTCAGATGTCTTCTGAAGCATGGTTTGTTGGTTTTGGTTTTTGGGGGTTTTTTTGGTAAGTAGTTTCAGTTGAAACATTTCAGGTCTCCCGGACATAATGAAAAAAAGGGGTTTTACCTACGGAAAAAGAAAAGGCTGGCAACTTTATCTTTAGAAAGCAGTGGCATTACCCATTATATGAAGCAGGGACTGAAAGTTTGATGTCACTAAACTGTCAAAGAAAATGTACCTAATTTCCAGGCTTCTGAAAGGTTGCAGTTTGCACATGGTCTCCACAGAGGAGAGTGTTTTAGCCAAACTCCCTTCATAACTGGCCTGCAGTGAGCAGGGTAGAGTGCAGCCTATCATTGCTGTCAGTTAATCCTTTAGGTCAAGTGAGAAGAGTCTCGAATAGAAGAGATTCTGGCTTTGCTGATGACACATACAGGTGTCAGTGTGAAGCTGAATGATAACACTTCAGTCTTTCTTAATTTTTTTTCAAGATAGGAAATTACATGCCAAAACAGTTAAAAAGATCATGTTAAGATGGAAAAAATCAGACGCTCAAAGTCAAATAGGAAGCATTCCATAATTAAGGTTCTCTTCATAATCCCACACCAGTCCCGTTGTGCAGATTTTATTATTCTGATCCATCTTTAATTAAATGATGATGCTAATTTTTTTCCCTAAGTCCCCATCCTCATGTAGTGCACAGGATGATTCTGCTGTTAAAATTAATGAAGACTGTATTATGAAGAAAGCCCTTGGCTGTAGGGTCCTCACCCCAAGTGCTCCCGTAGCTGGAAGACATGCAGCCCATGAGGCAGCAGGTTACAAGAAGGGAGAAGATTACGTGGTGCCTTAGGAATTCGACTGCTGGATGGCATACATGCTCCTGCCACTGCAATCCGTATATGAGGCTGACCAAGTCACTTAAAGCAGGTTTTTCACTGGTGGATGCTAAATGCAATCTGTTACTTCCAGTGTGCCTGCCTCAGCACCCAGAGGCTCCAGAACCCGCTGCTGCTTTTCCCAGGTGAGACACCGGGTAAGCAGCGCTGCAGGAAGGTGTCTTCACCAGCCCGCCAGAGCTCCCTGCTCAGTTCGCCGATGTTTTTTTCCTGAAAGTAAATGAGCTAAACTAAAGTGCAGAGCACATCGATACCAAGCCCGCGTGCAGATGACATGGAACAAGTGTTTGTGGGTAGGAACCCGCTCTGGTGCATGCAGTAAACCTTGGGAGAGAAGGTGGTGGGGAGAAAGGTGGTATGGAGCTTGCTGCGATGCTTCCTTCTGTGGCTGGACTGAAAAGCAGATCACATGAATAGGCCCCTCGAGTGACCTGCTGAGCTGATAGAAAATAGGAGGACAAGCCATCTGAAAGTGCCGCTGGAGACTGGGAGAAAGATGATTGGTACATAAAGAACACAAAGTCTGTGAAATCAAACATCTCTGAGCTGGTCATCTTCTGTCGCCTCCTTTCCACTATGAGGAAAGGCAAAGGAAGAGTAAGGGGAAGGAGGAGGGAAAGACTACTGATTTTTTTTTTTTTATTCCACAGAAGCTCAGGTGCTGAACTTGTTACAAAATTCATAATGTGCAAAAAGGATCTCCTAGTGTTTTCGAACGTTTCTCACCTCGCTCCCCAGTCCCCACTCCCATTATATTGAACTCCATTCAGAGTCTGGTCATGAGTGCTGGACACTTGGAGAATGAGCAGCAAAGGCAGTAACGCTGCCTTCCATCGGCAGCGTGAGGGCAGGCGAGAGAGTAATGTCCTTATCACCTCCCCTGGTGTGGCAATCTGGGTGCTGAGAGCTGAGCAACCTCGCGGGCTAAGAGCAAATGAGGAGCAGCAGCAGCACGGCGTTTTCTCGAGGCCATGGTTTGAGACGGAGTTGCTGCAGCCTTAATAGAGGCTTGCAACAGCCATGGCAAGCGTGACCCGCTCCATTATTGAATTGTGTGGTGCTGTGTTGCTTTTGCGTTTAATATTGGTAATTATGCAATTTCTAGACAACTTCCCTGTCATAACCAGGGCAGCGATGCTGACAAAACAGGCTTTAAATAAGCACTTGTCAACGTAACAGCTATTTTTGTTTGCCCTATTTAGCACTGTGTTTAAGGTCTACATTGGAAATATCAGACAATTTTAAATACATGGTGCAGTTACTTTCTCACTGCATCACAATATTTGAAATCCCCAAAGCTTGGAAAATAAAAGTGTTTTAACAGAACCTTTTGGTGGTTCCTGCCTGCACATGAAGGTCATAGCTTTTGAAAGACCTGCTTGAGAGCCAGGAAGTACAGAGAAGCTTAGGGTTCATGAGCCCTTCTTCAGGCAGTAAGGACTGTTGGGCAGAAAAGATTCAATATCCTGTTTTTTCCCATCTCTGAGACCTCTGGAGGGTTCTCCGGGGGAAAAGAAAGAATGAAAACACCAACGCGAGACTTAGCAGTCCTGCTGTTCCTCAGGTAAGAACCAAACAGAAAGCAATCGCAAAGCCTCTTAGTACATAATTTAAAAAAGGCAATAAATCCTTTTTCCTTTCCTTCATGAGCCCTGTCTGAGGTGATGGTCTCCAGGCTCCGCAGGCACCGGGATGCCTTGTTTCCCCATGCTGGGAGCAGGGACCACAAGTACAACTTCAGCACATGGCAAGAGGCTCCTTACCCAAGGTGCTGTGAAGGGGCAACTGCGAGGCCTTACCTGGCCGTGCAGCAAAGTAGGGATGTGCACAACCCAAAATACGTGGAGGCTCACTCTTCAGGTAGGGAAATGGAGGCTAGACGGCCAGAGACACGAACGTGACAGTTGTTGAGGAGTGCTTCCTTTAGGAAATAAAACCACCAGCCAAGCACAAAAGGCTTGCAGAGTAACACCTGTGAGTGATTGCATACTGGTTTATTTAGGCTATTCCTTTTTTTTTCCCTCTGCCTCCAGACTATGGACTTCCCAGCCTGTTTATTCCAGGGAAGTTTGGGATATGTTTCTAGGGAATTTCAGGAGCTCTGCTAGAAGAGCAGCCTCACACAGTTACCTTAAAAAAACTCTGGGGAGGAGGAAAAGAGTTTGGGACTATCCTTGCTACCTTTATGCAGAGGACAACAGGAATAACAACATTTGGGGGTCCTGTGTTTTGAGCAACACCCTTGCCTTCCCCTCCTTCTCATCTCTACCAGCGGATGCCAGAGAGACAGCCAAAGCAAACATAACACATGGGAAATGGTCTGTAAATCCAAAACAAAAGAGGTTTTCTTTTATCAGCTGTTTCCTGTTGTCAAAGAATAAATTATTGCTTTAACGGTGTTTTTTTTAGTGCACTGTGCATAGTAACATGGTAGGTTATTTAACTTTTTGAGCAGACTTGAATTTTATTACATGTATTAAAATAATCCTGGTATTAAAATACTATCATCTATGTCTATTTGTCCCCATTGTTATTCCCCCTCTTCTCCAGTGCAGGGGATAAAAAAAGACAAAGTCGGTAGCTTAGCAGGTTAGGCAAAAAAATGCTTTAATTTATCGTAAGTTAATGGCACCTGCCTTATCCCACTGAGCCGGTCCTGCTCCACTGCTGGAAGCGTGCGGAGGGGCTGGTGCAGATGCAGGGTCACCCCGCGCCCCCAAAATTCCCGGCTGCCTCGCTGTGGCTCTCTATCTCCTGGCTCCTAAATGAGCTCCTGCAGCACCGGTCACCCACCTCTCCAGAGGCTGAGCTAAGAAGCTGAAAATAGCCTCTCTTCTGATAATACAGGGCTCCGCTTATAAAGGCGGCGTTCTGGCATCCCAGATAAGATGTACGCAGCCGCCTCTGGGTATGTTTTCAGCCTCCCTGGCCTTTCTCTGCCGGGCAGAAGGGCTCATGAGGTGCTTTTCCTTATAAGTGGGTGCTGCTTGAAAGCACCTTCCCAGGAGAGGCCGGCGGCGGGATGGGACGGGTCTGATGAATGGTGGTCACCAGGAGGAGGGCTGTGGAGCGGGGTGGGTTTGCTCTGCTCCGCTGGGCGCCGACAGGCGTGACCGGGCTGTGTGACAGCACCGTGGAGCTACAGGGGGGAGCAAGCCCCTGGGGAAGGCGAGGGTGTTTCCGAGCTGTGGCGCGGGGCCTGCTGTGGGTGCAGGGCGATGGGAAGGGCCTTTTGCTGCCCCACCTGCAGGTGCAGGTTTCGTAGCATTTGGGGGAGAAAGGGGGTGAGCTGGAAGAAAAGGGAATAGTTCCCTAAAAGCGTGGGAGCCACGGACTTGCTGGGCTGATAATCTCTGGCCTAGGGAGGCAAACGTGACCTCTGAGACATGATCGTCACGCTATCTGACGAGCATTAAGATATATTCAGCTTGGCTGAATGGCTGGCTGTAGATACACCAGGAGCAGGCCCTGGCTTTCGGAACCCTCGCAGGGGTGTATCTCGTAGGCAGAGCACTGTGCTCCCCACTTTGGCACCCATATTTATATTCTGGACTTGATGATCTTAAAAGTCTTTTCCAACCCTGATGATTCTGTGATTCTGTGTTTATATGAAACGATGGTACTCATGCACGGATACCCCGTTTAACATCACCGGCTGGGCAGGGGTACTTCTCTGAGTCCCGGCTGGCTCATTTCTGAGTGAGAAGTACAGAGCCCAGTTATGTGAGCATATAAGAAGTGTATTCCAGAGGGGGGAAAACACTGGGCAATCCAGGTTAGACAATGCCTTCCTTCAGGAACCGGGTCAGCCCTGTGACCTGGGATGAGGTACTCTGCCTCCAGAAATGGTGCTCATTAGGAAACACTCGGGAAAGTGGAATTTCCTGCTACTCTGGGCAGCTCCTCCTCTTGCCACGACAGCTTCTGCGCTTCGCCTGGCATGCCAAAAGTGGACACTAGCACAGCCTGTCCCCTCCATTGTACCTTTGTGGGCAAAAAAAACCCTGGAAGATGTGCTGTAGTGCTCTCTGGGGAAACCTGCCACGTCGTGTGCAGCACGTCTCACCTGCACTGCTTCAGCACTCGTCTCTCTCGGGTCAGAAACTGCCATGGCATCATCCTGCAGTTAAAGTGCTGCAGAAGAGTCTGGACAAGGTGAAGGTGTTTTAATGCATGCTGACGCTTGGTTTTCTAGCCAAAGGTTTTAGCATATGTTTGCATACATGATGTTAAATTCTACTGTAAATAAGGCATAAATATGAGCTGACAACCACGTTCTAGAATAAAATATGACTAGAAACATTGGTTGCTTTAAGACTTGATAATCATGTAGTCGAGCAAGTGTGAATTAGGACATAGTCAACCTGCCTAAGGTATTAGCAGCAGACATATCTTGAACAGACCCTTACTTTTGGAGTATTTAAAAGGCAGTAAGCTATTTATATGGAGCAGCATACTCTTGGTCATGGAAACAATGCACCCAAATGTGATTCTTTAGGATGTGTTATCCTCTGATTTCCATCTGAATAGCCCAAGAAAACCCAGGGTAAGCAGCAAGCTTGTCTGAAATACAGCAGTCCCATTTTAACTCAGAAGTTATTGGAGGAGCTATCAGTTTATTGGAGGTCTCGCTTCTTAGAGGTGAGGAGCTTGTGACGCAGCTGAACAGTCTGCCAGGACTCCCATTAGCTGTGTAAGATGCTTCCCTACCTTGAGTGATGGTCCATCCAAGGGTTTTTGTTTGAAGTTGCAGCAGGGGTGGATTTCTTAAGCCCACCGAAAGCTGTGCTCGAGGTGAAAGGATCTGTTTAATGCTGCTTCATTGGTCACTGGGGTGTGGATGTTCACAGTGCTATGCCATGGTTTTGTGAGGGTCGAGGCAGGTGCTTAGCAGGGTGATGGGAACCAATGCTGTCTTTATGGGTGTTGGAATAACACTGTGTGTGGCTCCGGTGTCATTAAATAAGCAGGCCTAGAGACATTGAGGAGCATTTTACTTCTTCAGAGTTTGTTGCATGTGTTTTTGGCTGAGAAAGGCCTCTATTTCTTTCTACTTGTATCAACCCATGAGCACTAACAGGAGACAGGAGTCTAAATGCTCTGTTGGGTCTGGGCCCGCAATACCTGTATATCTTGGATGTGTATCTTGGATTTTTTTGTTTTGGCTTTTCATTGATTTTCATTTCTTTCCCCTAAGATTTCTTTGGAAATGAGATCTTCTCAAATCCTGCATGTGCCGTGCTCAGGAGAGAAGGGTTTTGCAGATGTTGCCTCCAACGGGAGCAGGTGGGGAAGGACTCAGCAGTTCCCTTCTACTTCCTTACCATGGCATTGATCTGACCAGCAAAATGAATAGGAGTCCCCACATCTTCAGGAAAATCACCATGGTTTTTGTTAATCAAAAAGGTGAGTCTGCTGATTGCTGTGGTTCACGCGGGCCCCACCAGGCTCTAAGCTTGTAGTCCCAGTGCTTCTTGCAATAAATGCAGCCACGTGGGTACGCAGGGAATCTCTGAGTAATGTGCATCAATGACTGAGGAGAAGAGGAGTTTTTACTAGATCAACTAAAGAAGCAAAGTTTTTCTCCTCCTTCCCTAACTCAGTTATGACACTTTCTTTTTCTCTTGCCTGTGCCTGAAATCCCCATGTCTTATCACAAGTGAAAAGGGAGCCCCTTGTAAAACATTTATAAACTTTGTAAATGTTATCTTAAGCTTCTTTTCCAGGAAGCATGTCATCAAATGTGTGGACCCATATAAAACCTCTGAGGGAGCAGAAGGCCGAAGGTGGCACTGAGTCTTAACTTGAAATATTAGACACTTATTGATCATATTTATCACTTTGCAGCACAGAGGGGAAATGCTAAGTAAAAATTCTTATTTTTTAATATGGGAATGTCTAGAATCCATTCTTTCTACTCCTGAATCTAATAATATAACATCAGCTGCTTGTTCTTGGCAGTTAAGTCCTCCCCTGAAACAACGTATTTATAGCTCTGCAACCTCTTAAAAAAACAGTGAGCCAAATGAGTTATTGAATCAGCCCGAGTGCTGTGGTTTTAACGGGGGATCCCTTCAGTTAAATGAGAATGCACCACCATTTGTGGTTCCCCCAAGGAACAAGACGCCAGGGAAACGATCTGCCCAGGACTGCACAGACTGGGAGGGAGAGCTCGGGAGACTTGCAAAAATGGAAAACAAGAGCTAGAATCTCTCTCCTTCCCTCTTGAGCCATGTTTTTATTTCAAAAGGCAGTACTATCCTTTCTCAGCCGGGTGTTTAGAGTCTGGTTTGAAACAATTATGATCATTCACACAAAGCACTTTATTTTGCATTTAAGATGGTGTAGCAATAGTGATTGAGAATTCATGTCTCCCAGGCATGGGGTAAATGAGTGCAAATAAAACATCTCACCACTGCTGTTCAAAGATGTGGCTTTTTATTTATTTTCATGAGGATGGAGTATCACGTTATTTTTTAGAGTGTCTTCACCTTGCGAGGTTACGGTGTGCAAGATGCAGGAAGGCTGTTGTTGCAGGGCTAGGATCAGCCCTAAGACTGTAGTGAGCTGGTGGGTCAGCTGCCACAAAATACCTCTACTTAGCCCAAGTATATGTGCTACTGGCAGCACGTAAAGGATTGGTCTCTGGACCCCATTCTGAGCAAGGTCAGCCTGATGAATGAACAGATTCTCCTTGCATGTTAAATACTAATCAAGGAGAAGAGAAATAAATATTTCAGCCCATCTCAAGTATAATATGCAAAAATTGATATACTAGCCAAAATCCTGAGGTCTCAATTCCTGAGCTGTAGCAGAGAGCTGGTTGAGTAGCCTTGCAAGCTTGTTGGTATTTTCTTCCTACCAGGCTGGATGAGTGCCACACATGGTACGAGGCAGGGAAACCCGAAGGCTTGGTCCAAAGGGCTGATGTTACTTGGCACCAAGGCGTGCAGCTCGGTTGGTCCCATCTCTGCAGCATGGTTGTGCTGCGTGCCCACTACCTACCCTCTGCACTGAGCACCTGCAAGGAGAAAGGGCAGATCTGTGGCTCTGCTCCTCACCCCTTTCCCCACCCACACCCCAGTACTCCTGGAAACATCATCCTCAGCATCTCTCCCTCCCTCCTGGGCTGTGACAGCTGGGAGGAAGCAAGGCAGGGACTGTTGCTCTCTCTCAGAAGATGTTTTTCTTAGGTTTCCTTCCCTTCTGCAGGTGGGATCCTTTCAGCCTAATCCACCTCCACAAAAGGTGGCTGTTGAAACTATAGGCAAAAAAAACCAGATGATGTGTTATCTCTGGGGCCAAAAATATGTATTTGATAACAGCTTCCCAGATTCCTTCAAGGGGCAAATAAATGCTCCACTGACAAATCTTCTCTTTCCCTCCACCTTATTTACTGACCAGCCAAAATTTCATGGCTATAAAACACAGGCACCTAGGAAAAGGAAAGGTCGGCTAACCTAGTGCTTTCTACAAGCCATCTTGATTTCTTGATGACATCAGAAGAGGATGCTGTTAGATGGAAGCTTCTTTCAGCATGGAGAAGACAGGACTGGAGGGGTGAGGCCTTTTCTTTCCAGCGATCGGTGATTTTTGCCAGAGGATGTATTGCTTGTCTCTCAGTCCCATGCTGTGGCTTTTTATTTTTAGTCTGGATGTTGGCTATTGGCAATCATGATTGCAGTCTCTCAGAGCACTGCTTCGGGTGACATTCATCTGGAGAATGTTGAAACACAGGGGAAATAATTATAAGCAGCAGCTGCAAGACATTTTTCACCCCAAAGGACACAGAAAAAAGCCAGCACAACTTTGAACCATGAGAGTTCAGCTGAGGATAGGAGCCAACCCTTTCATCAAGCTAGCACAAATCCCACAAGCAGACAGATCTGTGCAGTGTGGTGATTTCTGAGTAGGGTTAGTCTTGATCTGCTATCTCAACAGCGGATTTGGACTGGGATCAGCTCCCTGCTCCTGACAACGAGCCAGGTGTGCCTCCCCTGCCAAACTGCCCTCTGCAGCTGGAGCAGCACCGTGGCCTTGCAAAGCCATGGTGGCTCTCATGGTCTCATAGCTTGGACCCAGCACAGGTGAGAGCTGCTACATCCTCCCAAGGAATAGGAGTAGCAAAACGGCAGTTGTGCCTTTACTCTGTTTCCTTCCATGTGGGCACTGATGGTAGGGAAAAAAGTGGCTTGATCTACTCAAGAGTCCTCTCACATAAGGAGCATTCCTTCCTTGCAAATTGGGCATTATTCCTCTGCTGCTGCCGAGTCACAGGTAGCCCAGTGCAATCCAAAATGAGCAGAGCAAGCTCCATGCTGGGACTGAGAGGTACCACCCAAATATCCACCTAAACCAGGTTTTGAACTTAGCGCTGGATAATAATTTAGGTGGGAAAGGACCTTCTTGTCCAGCCGCCTGCTCAAAGCAGGGCTAACTTCAAAGTGAGAGCAGGTCTGAATGGTCTGCGTCGGGACACAAGGGCTGCTGTACCCCTGCCTGCGAGCCGTGGGGGGCGAGGACTGCCTGGCCCACCTCTGCCACAGCCAGGCTGCTGAATGACAGAAATAGGATGTGTTCAAATTCACCCTTGAAAAGTACTTGTTAATTTGGATACCACAGAGACTAGAAAAAGACTTTGCCAGGGCCTTTCCTGGCTCTTTCATTATCATGGTCCTCTTTGCCTGGCTACTGTTCAAATCACGCCGACCAAAGCTTTGCTGTTGCTACTCGGATTAAAGCTGAATAACGAAGGACCAAGCTACCCGATTGACCCACCATGTGTCCCTGTTCTGCTCAGGCTGTTGAGACCTGCAGAGCAGGATCCGGGGCAACACACTCAGTGGAAAGGCAACTTGCTGGAACCTGAGATGGCTGCAGCCCTCTCAGCGTACTTAGGGGTTTACAAGTCAAGTCAGCGTTAAAAGATGCATGTAGCTTAAAGGTTTGGTTTTTTTTTCCTCAGTTTAAGGATGTGTATAGTTAGCTAGTTAGTCAGCTATCTGTCCAGCCATCCAAGGCTGTTATTTTTCACAAAGACCCAGACATATGTATTTATACACATACATACATACATATGTCAGCATTTTTTGTAACCTAGCATTTATAGGATACAAGGCACCTCCCAAAGCTAGATCTGACATAATAAACCATCCATACATTCAGAAACATTCATGGTATACATTAGAATATACATAAAGGCTTTTGCTATTTCTGCTGTTGCAAGTGAAGTTCAGTCCACAGTAGTCTGATCGCACTATTTTGCATGCACTCATGGGCATTTGTGCTGCACACGCTTTGCTCTGAACAACTGCTGTAGGCTTCTTTCCCACTTGTTGGCATCAACTGCAGGAGAACTTGGAGTGCTGGGGTGAATGGGGGGAATTGCAGACAAAGGCACTGAAGCTTTCCTGGCACTCAGGCAATCTTGTCTCTGTCTCCCCTAAAGCAATCAGGTCCCAGCTTGAGCTAAAGCATAGCCGTGCAAGCAAGCACAGGTTCAAAGTGCAAATAAATACGTGCTTGAGGGCTCCCTGTGGGGATGGAAGGTGAGCAAAAACAAAGGTAGAGACATGGTAAACATATCCAGCCTGTCTGGAAGGAAGAACAGGTTTGTATAGGATGAGGAGTGGGGAGAACATATCACCATTCTGCTTTCTGAACTCTGGCAAGTCATCTGAGTTTCCATCCTTCTTATAGACAAAAAGCATATATCTAATTGAGATGGGAGGGAGGTTTATATAATTAATATTTGTTAAGTATTTTGACTTAGACATAGCCTAATTCAGTCATCTCCAAGGCTTTCACCAAGGTGCAGAAGGAAGATTGTGTTAATGCCAGTGAATGAGAAACTACCACTCTCACATCAAATCCAGACTCTTCCTCCGAATCTTATGTGTTGTCTGTATGTAAATACACACACTCTCTAATGCATATATATCTAGTCTCCTAACAGCAGGCACATAGCATCAAAGGGACAGTGAACAAACTGGGAAGGGGAATGCTGTTGCTGCAGGTAAACTAAGGTTTCCAGGGGGTAAAAATTGATATTTTCAGTTTTCCCAGCTGTAGGTCCATTCAAAAAAGCACGAAGGAAGAGTAATCATTTGAGATGAACAAGTTTTTCTATAGAGACAGGTGGGTCTTGTTACATGATTCCTTTTCAAATGGAGGCTCCAGTGTGAGGACATTTTGGGACCTCAGGTCCTCTGAGGGGGAGAGAGAGACTTCCTGATCAGACCAGCAAGGACTCCCTGTTGCATTCAAATGTTGACTGTGAAAAGCAAAGTGAGAGAGGTTTTGCTTTGCTTGACTGAGCTTTACCATGCCAGTTATTGTT
Organism: Phaethon aethereus; assembly: GCF_964289735.1. NCBI lineage: Eukaryota > Metazoa > Chordata > Aves > Phaethontiformes > Phaethontidae > Phaethon > Phaethon aethereus. The sequence goes on along the minus strand of NC_138582.1, from coordinate 121,715,992 downwards.
TTGAAAAGTGAAGAGATACCTACTACATCTCCTGGGAAAGTGAGAAGCAGCTTGCTTCAGAAGAGACAGCTATTATAGCGAAGTTCTCAGCTTGGCTCTCTATTTTTGGCTTTATGTATTCACGTCTGCTTGAATTTCCCCTGCAATAACAGCTTTGTGATTAAATGACTAGAATAAATGGTTTCAGAGCGTCTGGGGATAGGCAGAAATGTAATTATTCATTTATCGATAGATAGTGAGGTAGGTATTGATTTATATAGGATATTAAATGCTCTGGAGCAGAGGAATGAAATATTATTAGTATTTTAAAACAGGAATTATTGCCATTTTGTTTTCTACTTTTAAGCATCTGTGGGGAGAATACTACTTTGCTAATGCTAGACCATTTGAATGCTTTGAATTATTGAGGGATCTTCAGTATAGGCTGATGAAGTGTATAAGCTTGCCTATGATAAGTCAAATTTGTTTAAAAAACCTACATGTTCTTCCTTACGGTCCTTGTTAGTCACCTGTGGTACTTGCCTAAAGGAAATACAGCCAAGCAGAGAGTTCAGTTAAGAAATCTATCTATCTGTCTACCTGCCTATATATCTGTTTGTCTCTCTCTCACTCTCCTATTCTGTGGATGCTATTACAATTGCTAGACATCACATTTTTATAATCTTTATTTCAAGCTAGGCTCTCATGAGCATCTTATTTCGGGCAAAATATGTCATTATCCCTGTTACACTAGAGCACTAGCTTTATAAAGGGAAGGATGAGAAAATTCAGTTAATACATGAGTGAGTTCCTGTGGAGCAGAAGCAACGAAGCCCAAGGAGGGACTCAGCCATGTGTGTTTCTAATGCCTAATAACAGCTGAGCTCTTGTCAGTCCTTCAGCAGAGAAGCAAAGAGGGTCTCTTTTCCCTACTTAGTCCTTTATTTTCACAAAACCCGTAGGGATGAGATATTTCTGAAACTTCACCCCTCTGTCAGTGTGCCTGAAAACAAAAAGCTGCAGGAGTTACCAGGGGAGACTAACGGATGGGCGCTCAGGCAGGCTGTGTGAGCCTAATTTGTATAGGAAAGTGGCCTAAAAATGAATCAATAATCCTTGAACCATGTGTGCAAGAGCAACCATAGCATATCCTAGAGAAGGAGGAAGAGCAGGGCTGCCATGGCATGCACTTACCCCATCCCCAAAACACAACAGCACACTTCCTGGTGTTCGGGAAGGTGCACATGGCCTCTGGCCTCCCCAAGGACACCCTATGACCTGCAGGAGAGGCAGAAGGCAAAGCCATGGATCTCCAGCACATCCTTCCTTCATTGTACTATCCTCCCTGCTTGCTCAATGGCCTCAGTAGCCCCTTCCTCATCCTCCTCTGGCTGTTCCCCTCTGGAGCGTTTGCTTCCAAAATTACTGGTAATTCCTTCTGGCAGGGGCTTTCCCCTTTTACTTTCTTTTTTTAAGGTTTCCATATCTTTTCCAGATCTTCCACAGAGCAGCTATGGTTCACCACAGAGCTTGCTTTGTTGGCAACCTTTTGCAATGTTTTATCTTTTTTGTTGCTGCAAAACAAAATACTTCTCATACTTGTGTCCTCTGGTGATGAGTATGTTTCAAATACATCGCTGACACTTTTGGAGGTGTAACGGGAGACATTTCTCTCCACATGGCATATTAGTGTTGACAGATAGGGGCTGTAACTGCCTACCAACACGAGTGTGCCAGAGCTTTCCTCCTGGACAGCATTAATGTCCAGTAAGGCCTCTTTTCATCCCTTTTAAATTTCTCCTCAGGCCTCCAATTAGGGTTGTTCAAGACTTTTTTTTGGTACAAAGTGGGTTATCAAATACATGCAGGTCTCAAAACCCAAATTGTTTCCTTTGTATAGACAGTATTCACTGTTTCTCAAGAGGGAAAGAAAACACAGGGGTCAGAGCTAAGATGAAGTGAGTGCCTCCCAGTTTGAAATAAGAATATCTGCACAGCTTAAATAACTGTTTTAAGGCCTGGTCTGTGCTTCCATTCCCACCAGTTGTGTCAAATCAGTGCTAACATATCTGGGGACAAACACTGCTGCTCAGGCTGAAGACTGGTGTATTTTCATTTAGTCTAAGGTACTGCCCAACCCACCCAACCATCAGACTCGCAGACCAAGTTATCTTGTGCCAGCCCAGTTGCAGTAACTTACTTGGACCATCGTAAATGCCAGACAAAAAACATCTGCTTAAACCTCTTCCATTAATATGCTTTGTTTTGAGAGCAACAGCCATGCCTCTGTGCCCTCGAGGAACTGAAGTATGAGAATCCAAACTGTAAATCCAGTCCCAACTATCCTAAACTAACCAGCGTAAGCTAAATAGGAAACATACAGCCCTTTGCACTGTTTTAAATAAATCTGCTTAAAGCCACACCCTTGGGGACTATCTACGTGAGAAATCTACTTCACAGCCCGTGTGTGAAATGATGGGGTAGTTTTGCCTGAGATAAATAGGGTCCAGCTGCAGTGGGCAGAGAGAAGCAAAGTCCCACAACACTTTAGGCCACCTCCCACAGGTACGTGGTTTAGGGTGGGACAAAGTGGCTACTGGAGGTATCGCTCCCTGTTGAGGGAGCTTAGGTGATTTCTTCAAGTCTCTATTTCTTTATCTAAAGATTGCATCACACAGCCAGGAAGCCATACTCAGTGCTGCATGGGAGTACAGGAACTAAATATTGAACGATCAAATACTCAAGATGACATGACTGTGAGCAACTCATGAAGAAAACATGAATTCATGGATGTTCATGAAAAATGTGAAGTTGGCAATTATGAACCAAGAGATTCAAGGCAATCATGTGTCGATCATAGATCAATTGTAACCTAATTATAGGGCTATAACAAGGCAGAAATTTACTTGCTGTTTCCGACTCCTAAGTACAACCTTAATGTTGTTTTTTCACCACTGATTCAGAAATAGCTGTAAACACCATCAATTTCTCTAATGTGTTAGCATATCTTAGGATGTATTGGCCTAGATGATTTTCAGAACAAGATTTGTCTCCATTTTATCTCAAGGCCTAATGCATACACACTGAAAATACTGGCAAAAAGTGAAAAGAATTTGCAGCGAAATACTCTCTCTAGGAATAAAGAGTGAAAGAATTTTGGAATTCTGTTCAAAATGTTCTTGGTGCTGCTGCCCATCATCCTTCCAGAAGTAAGATTTCCATAAACATTTCCATGGAAGTTCATTTATTTCAAAACTCATAGTAGTATGTAATTCTACTTCCAATTTAATGCAGGTGAAAAAGACTATAAACTATTTTGAGTGACTGTGTAATATTTGATATATAATCTCTCTGTCTATCTACCTAGTAAGCACGTTCTCTGGAAACATGAATAATGCCTGTATCTACACTGTACTCTATGTCTCTGTGTATGTTTCAGTTCAAATTTTTTCATCTTAACCTTCCTTTTTGTTTGCAAATCAGTGATATTCATGTTTTCCATTTCCATTTTTTCTATTGACAAACCTTTAAAACAAGGAAAAAGATAGTCAGCTCCCTTAATGTGTAGTGCACTCCCATCTCTGATCCAAGTTCATTAATAAAAAATAAAGATTTTTGATTATTTCAGATGAGTGCCTAACAATACCTTGTATGTGCTGCTTTTGCACACAATTAAGCATACATTTCTCACATCTTGTTTCTTAAAGATGCAAATAAAGTTCACTTCCTCTCCTCCCCAAAATGTTTTAGAATATACCTTCTTTAAACAGGCTTTCACATTTTTTCCACTATTTTACATTCCTATGATGTAAATGCTCTCCAGAAAGGCCCTATGTCTAAGGTCAATGAAACAGGAAAATGAAACCCTGAGAGCAGCCACAGAAACTGCCTTTACAGTCACTACTTCTTCCAGCAGCATTGGTTAAGTTTAGCAGCAATCTATTATTAAACAGACCAGGACACTTCAGTCTAGAGAGAGATGACTGGGGCCAAGGTGGACTACAGCAGCGTGCTATAAAACCACAAATGGCTGGAGAAGGTATAAACAGAAGGATTATTTACTAGTCTTGACAGTGAAAATGGGATACCCAGTGAATTAATCAAGGAGTGGATTTAAAAGAAATCGAAAGAAGTCACCAGCAGAGTCTAACGCTGGGAAGTCATTGCCACAGGATATTTAGATGGCAAAGTTATAAAAAGGTTCAAAAGTTTATCACATAAATTCAGGGGATAAGATTGATTAAACATGATAAATATAAATACAGCCATGAATGTCAGGGAGAAGATGAACAAAGAAGGGGTATTTACTATTTCTCAGTGTTTTGCTTCGTGTCCAGTAGCTCAGGGGTTTGGGGTTTTTTTGGTTGACCAGGCAGTAAATTTCTAACAAGCACATGTAATTAAGCTGTGGAGCTGATTGCTAGAGGATGCCAGGAAGGCCAAAAGTGAAATGTGATCAAAAAGTGATCAGAGAGATTGAGATCAGAAAAGACTCTTGAGGAACGTTAAATACAACAATATGAAGACATCCTTCAGCTTGGCTTGTCAGAAGTTGGAAGCCTATGCCAGAGGAAGGATGAATCTGAATTTGCCCTTTTCTTGCAGGTTTCCTGAAGCATCTGCTCTCACCGGCTGCAGAGACAGCTTTCTGGGTGATTTGGTCTGACCCTGCTGGATATTTTGTAGATTTGTATCCAAATGATCAGTAGTAAAGCGGCATTTGGATTATCCTCAAAACAGAAGTGATGCTGAAAGGCAGGGAAACAACAGAGGTAGTTTACAGTCCTCCCGCAGCCACAGTTTGTTTGCGGGCTCGGAGGGATGGCAACACATCTCTGTGTGTGCTGTAAGCCTAATAGATCTGGTCACTGAATTCCACAAACATCTCAGCTTACCTAGTTTTGGGTTTTTTTAACTGAAAGTTTTAGATGCAAGAATTAGACAAAGGTGGCAAGTGTAGCTACAGCTGGGTTAAACGTCTGTGAGAAAGATAGACAGTTTAGAGGCACCTTTCATTTAAAATGCCTGTAAGAGGCATTAAGCATGTGTCATCGTCCTCTCCCTTGCTCCCTGCAAAAGGCAGACTGCGTATTTTTTAGGGATTCGGCTGCTCTGCACCGCAGTGCCTGGGCTGAATGTTGTTTCAGGGGTGTGGTGACCATCTTTGCTGCTGTAGGAAAATAAAAGCTAAGGTGTAGAAGGAACAACAGAGCTCACAGAAGCAAAAGAAAGTTTGAACAGAGTCTGATGACTATGTGGTTTTGGCGGAATACTGGCGTCAGTTTTGGGTCGGGGTGTTGACCAAACCAGGTTTGGAGTGAAGGGTAGGGAAATGACCTCTTTTTTTTTTGGTTCCTCCTGTGCTTAAAGAAGCAGGGTTTTGTACAGCCTTGCAAATAAGCAGAATTGCAGCAGAGATACCTGATTGCATCACCCATTTCTTCTCCTAACTGGAATAAGCTAGAAGAGTTTGAATTTTCATTAACCACTCAGCCTAGAGGGATAATAAGGCATTTTGCAGAAACCAGAGAGACAGGCAGGATGGCCCAATTCTGTTTGCAGTCTGATGCATGGTGTTTCCACCAACTGCAAGGAGATTTGACTTCTTATTTTTTGGTGCCCGAGTTTCCAGCAGTGAAAGGGAGACGTTCAGGATGGCACCAAGCTGCACTGAGAAATACTCCCTGGTTTGCAAGCGAGCTCTGTGAAACGGCATCCGCGCATTTTTCAAGGGGACCTTTGCAACCACAAATCAGCCTCAAGTCAATTTTAAAGTGTGGCAGGCAAAGTCTTAATTCATGTTACTTTAGGTGTACTGTTCTGTCCCTGAATCACCCAATTTCTCTGCTCCTGAGTCCGTTTGCAGAACAGCCGTGCAGGCTCTGGCTGGCGACAGCGGGAGGAGAGGGGTGATGAGGCTGGTTACCCAGCACAGCAAAGCAAATCTCCGTGCATCCAAGAGCATCTCACAGAGGTTAGAGAAGGGACGTTTCAAAAAGTTGACCCCTGAAAAGCAGCAGTTCAGGAGCTCTGCCATGTGAGTCATTTTATTTCTGCAAACAGAAAGAGGAAAAAAGCCCTACATAAGTTTGTAGCCAAGACAGAGTCACAGTCTCTCGTACTTCTTGGTTTTTCTTTTTTCTTTTCTAGTACATAATGGGAAAGCATGTTAGGCCCAGAGCGCAGACGTGGGAGTCTGTGAGAGAATGGCAGCTCCAAGACGGTAAGCGGAGGTGACAAGTTCCCAGCAATATTAAACATTAACACTGAATATTTTGTTGGTATTTAACTCCAGGACATTTCATGTTACCAAGCAGAAACAGAACATTCACCCTCACCCCCACTATTTTGTTCTTTACTCCTCTGCTCTGTATATTCAGAAGGCAGGGATGCGAGATGCCGGCTCCTTCAGGGTTGAAATGGCTTTATATAAACTAACAGAGAGGGCGAGCTTATGAAGTGCAGACAGGATCTAATTCTGTGCTCTGCTGAGACTGTGACATGAAGACAGGGAATACTTTGTGTACGAGGTGGGCGTGCTTATGTGTGTATATATATGTATGAAGCTGAACACAGGAGAAATCCCGCTCATTTAGAAATTGGATGGTGGCAAGCAGCTGAGGGGGAGAGCTGGAATTTTAAAGTGATCTTTTAAAATGTTTATGTATATTTTGTTGCTGCTGGAAATGTCTCTTTGCACCTCAGGGAGGTTCCTGAACTCCCCATGTTGAGGAGCAGCTGGCCCGGAAGGGCAAATTCATTTCTGCTGCGAGACAGGAGGAGTTTTGTTGGGGAAGCAGCTGCCCCGAAGCACCCGCTGCTCTGCAACTGGAGTGAATGCAAGGTCAAGATCTGCTCCTCGCATCCACCTGGGCGCTCCTTGTGTTTGCCAGCCTACAGCCGCGGTCCTGGCGCAGAGCAATCATCAAACCTGCCATGGCTTTCAGCACCCGCTTAACACGCAGCTCCCGTTGACCGATACATTTTGGGAGTGCCCATCACAGCGGCGTAACTGACGCCCTGACTGGGAGCCAGGTTAGACCACAGAGAGAAGCGGTTTCCGTCGGCAGCCCCGGCATGGGGCGAGGGAGTGGTGGGAGCGCGGTACGGGAGCACATCCTGCCGCCTCTCCCGCTGCAAGCATCCCGTGCTGCACGGGGCAACGAGGAGGCAGGAGAGGAAACATTCCCCTTGTGTAACAGGAAATGTAAACAAGGGTATATTTACCAACAGAACTGTCTCCAAACACCCAGGCTGTGCTATTGCTCCGAGAGAGGCGTCCTGGAGGACCAGCTCTACTGCCAGTGGGAGCTGCCGCGCTTCTGCTGAGCTCAGCTGCTGCTGCCCGATAGCATCTGAGGAGCTGGTTCTCAGATGTTGAAAGAGAGAGACAGATGCAAATGCACACAGCCCTGCAGAGCTCCACTGACAGGCCCCCAAACAGCAAGTGGGAAATCAGGATTGCCTGGGGAGAATGGCACTGCTTACTCACCCGAATTCCCCTGAGGACCCCTCCCTCATCCACTCCCCAATCCTGTAAGAAGTTACTTTCTCTTCTGTCCACTAATGGTTTTCCTCCAGGACCTGACATCCACTGGCCTGAAGCCCTTTGTATGAGACGTACTTCTGCCTGACCAGCAACATTTGTGAGGTGCCCATGCTAGTGGCCTGTGCTCAGCTTTTGGGGGCAGGAACGTGAGAGTCATGAACCAGAGCAAGCTCCAGTTTGACAGACAAGGCCGATTTCTGTTTGACTTTGCACCACGTGTGAAAACTGATGCACTGGAGTTTGCACCAACCTCTAAGTCAACTGGTTTCTGAATGCCCACCTCAAAAAGTCAGCTTATTTCCATCTCACAGGCTTCTGCGCTTGTGATGGACCTGCCCCTAGGACTCTGTGTGCATTGCCTTTAGGCAAAGGGCAGAGCAAAATATCTGCAGCATGCACATCATGAAGACCCCCATGGGTGCAGGCTATGCAAGAGAAATGCTTCTTATGCCCCTGAGACACATGGAGAGAGGGTGGGGTGAGGGAAAGGGAAGGGAACCTGCTGGGATGTTGTGCTGTGCCAGATGTGCACATTCACTGGAAACAAAAGACAGCGGGGCCTGAATTTCCATTTCGTCTGCCCTGGCAACTGTGCAGCTCTTTAGCTTGGTGGAGCTACCCCCTGCCTAGGGGTGTGTTACTGCAAATCACATCCTCTCCAACTTGCCTTCTGTGGTCTTTAATCCACCTTTCCATTTACACTGTTGTAAATCAAAATTAACCCCATTAAGGCAATGGGCACGTACTAGCATAAAAGCAATGTAAGTGGGAGGGGAATCAGATCCAGTCTCTTTACGGGGATGTTATCTGATTATTTACTATGCTGTTAAGTAACAAGTGCTATCCATAGCAAACTTAATAGCAAACAGTAATGTGGTACTTGTGAGATACACAGCAATTTACTGTTATTATTTGTACACTTTACAACGTTTTAGGAGAACAATTTGGGTTTTTTTAAGTATGTCTGTTTGTGCTCTCTCTTGAATACAAAAGATCATTGTTACCCTGTTTTGATTCTCACAGTTTTGTTTGTCTTCTGGTTCCTTTTTGGGGGACGAGAGCTCTGTTCTGAGAGTAAGCGAGTTTTTTGAGAAGCAGCAGCACAAAAACACTTATGTCTTGAGGGAGTGCTAAAGAGTGGTGATGCCAGGTGACACCTGTGGCACACTGGGGACAGCAGGTACCTTTCCTGGCATATTTTTGTTGCAGAGCATCAGTCTGATTCCGTGGTGGCCACAGCCTGAATGAGAAGGGGTGGCCTTTGGGATACTTGGCAAAGACATAAGGACACAATAAACAGGGGTCTACAGCTCAGGCTTCCTTCTTCCTCACACTTATGGCCCGTAGCTCCGTGTCTTGCCAAGCTTGCTGCAGCACGTCTTGGTTCACTGATGGGCAGGAGACAGGATGAGAAGCAAGAACCCGTGCGTCCCCAAAGTGCTCGTGGGGGGTGACCCCATGGTGAGGCAATAGGACAGCCCTGAATGGGTTGAGCCACTGTCCTCATTACCTGCAGGGTAAAAGCACTGGCAGGGACTGAGGAGCTGGTGCAGGGGATGGGGTCAGAGCACCGCAGAGCTGAGACTCAGGGCTCTGAGTGTCCCACATGGGACACAGCCGTAAACAAACGGCAGTGGTTAACCTGGCAGTGGTTAGCATGCCCATTAGTGCATGCTGAAAGTGCGTGGAGTCACCAGCAAAGGGTTGAATCACTCACATGCTTTTAAAATTAAATGCTTTCTAAAAACATATCCTTTCCTTTTTAACCCAACAGTTTAGAGGGCAGCCTCTGAAACATCAGTACTGGCCCCTTGAGACTCTAACCACAGTCCTGGTGGGCATTCCCCTCCTGTGTGCCCCTGCTGCTGCCCAGCTATGTGCTAAGCTGGACGGAAGAACTGGTTTTGGTTAAAAATTAATCCAGATAACCGCAATGATTAATTTCCAGCTGCATCAGTCCCCTGCATGGAAGAACTGACACCGGCTCCCTCAGAGCCTGCGGCAGAGCCGTGCTGCTCCTCACCCCTCTCACCGCTCTCTAGGTGCCTGCACCTTTGCAAGTGAGATGTCCTCCTCTGGGTACGGTGGACCCTCGCATCTCCCCCAGAGTGACACTCATAGAAAGCACAAGGTCAAATTCATGCAGTTTTCCTGTTTCTTCACTGCCTTCCTGCATGTTTGTCTTTAGAGGGGTTCATTTACCAGACCGTCAGTCTGGCGTTTGCCCGCTGAAAACGAGAGGGAAGAAGCGATGGCACAGGCCACTGTGTTGCCACTCATGCTCTGCCTCCTAGACTCATTGCATGAAGCTAACTGGGTCATTTGCTTTCAGTAGCAAGGTTGTTTTTCTTCCCCCTCAAGTAAAACTGGCTTTTATGTAAATAATTTTTGGACCAGCTGCACTGAACTAATTATCTGGGTCATTCAAATTTCTGCTTCTGGAAGTAATTATGGCCTTTGGGAGTATACTGTATAATACCGATTTATGATTGGAGACTGAGAGTCTTCCTTATCTGCATGAATAGCATAAAGCAAAGTTAGCAAATCTTCCTTACGTCCTCAGGGCCGCAGAGCGCTCCTCTCCGGTGCACAGAACTCCCGCTCGGACTAATAAGCATCTCCCTTCTTCCCTTCCTCTATAAGCACGTACTGAGGACTCTCATTCTGGATATACGTCAGCGGGCTCTAGTTTGCCATTTGGGACGTTGCTCCAGCATCCTTCTCTACTTTTTTCCTGCCTGAAGCTTTATACCCCGTTAGGTCTTAACTGGGGCATCACTGAAAAACAAGGAGGAAACTTTGTAGAGAGGGGCAGGCATATGTGAGGCGACGAGCAATTGGGAAGGCTGGGTCCACAGATGTCCGTTGAGGAAGGGATGAGTTTATGTAAAGACATAGGTGTCCTAGATTTTGTTTGCAAGAGGCTCTGGGATTGCAAGTTTGTAAGCTGCCCTGCCTGTGTAGAAGAGGGCAGAAAGGGGACTTTGGCAGGAAGAGGAAGGTGAGAGGTGGTAGCAGGTCATGCCACGTCTCATCCTGAAGGGGCTGAGGGCCATTTTCTGCCCCGAAGTTGGTACAACAGCCTTGGAGCTGCTCTCAGCTTGGCAGTGCTGCCTAACAAGGAGCACAGAGCTGATGTAAAGCCACTGCTGATTTCTTAATCCCACTGCCAGCTCCCATACTGAGGAAAGCTCATTTAGCTCGGAGCATTACGCTTTCACTAAGAACAAGGACCAAAAGCTCTGAGCTAAACCAAAACTGTAACACCAGGGCATGACAGGACATTAGCCTAGAGGCAATGGGCAGAAAGTGAATAAATGTTATCGGCCTTATTTATTTTTTTAAATTGAAATAATAAGATTCATATAAAATATAAAATCAGTAATAATATAGCATATTTGTATATCACTAGACATAAAGACAAAAATGAACACAGACTCACATTACTCCAAGCTTCCTGAGCTCATCTTCAATTCACCTGCACCTCTCATCAACCTCTCCCTTGACATAGACTCCTTAACCATCCTTTATTCTTTTTTTCCCCAACTAGCTTATCCCTTTCTAACTAAACCCAATACAAATAAACCATAACGCAGCAAAATGGAGGAGGGCACCAAACATGAGATCTGCTCCTATCTCAGTGCTTAACTTTTTGTGCATTGCAGCCTCCTATAGTTGGTGTCCAGCCTCACTCTCTTGGCAGAAGGATCTGCCTGCTCTTCTGTGCTTCTTCTAAGCCTGGAGCCACAGGGTCCTGGCCACAGTAAGCACTTTTAGGCATTGCTACAGTAAATATGATTAATTATAACAGCAAGCAATAATGCTTCCTAACTCATAAAAATCATTGTAATTAGCTGTCCCATTTACATGACACAAATATTAAAAAAGAAATTAAATGAAAAAGAAATTAAATCCTAATGTAAGATGATCAGAAATGGATAACATTTTAAAAGTAAGGTTTTCTTTTTCTAGTAGGCCATGGTTAAAGGAGGGAATGAAAAATGTAGAGGTGCCAGTTGCAAAGTTACACTTTGTACTTACTGACTGAGTTTTCCTGAATTGTTTGGTCTTGAAAAAGTAACCGCCATAAAAAAATCCAACATCTCACTGGATCATTTGGGAAACAGCATTTGTACTTTCTGATTCAAAACTATTTTTAATTTAGAAATTTTCCCTTGGTGTGCAGCTGAGCAAGTTTTAAAACACTTGAGGATGTTTTAAACAAAATTGAAAATACCATTTCAAGTAAGGAAAAAACCCATCTGATCCAAACTGAATATATGTGATTTTATGATTCACCAGAAAATGCTGAATTTTTTCTTTTTCAGCACAATTGAAAACAATTTCTCCCTTGCTTTTTCCTGATTTTGGGGACTGGCAGTAAGCCAAAACCTCAATTGCCTAGCTGTGGAAAGCATCATTAGTCATCAACAGGGTTAGATGGGGAATAGCTGGAAAGTTAGGTGCTCCAGAGATCGATATTAGACCTGATCTTATTTAACATTCTCATTAATGATCTGAGAGCCTCTATATTAATTGTATTCATTGATGCCACTCAGATTCAGAGGGGTTGTGAACCCCGGTGGGGAGAATGGGAGATTGAATAAATGGACAGAAAATTAATATGATTTCAAATTGATCCAGTTAAGGATGTTCATTTCAAGAAATGCTAGCTAATAGAGCTGGGGAAAATAGCCCAAAATGCAGGTGTTAGCTAAAGAGAAATACTCAGCAAAGGTGTTCAGAAAAATACAGGATACTGTGTGTCTGCAAACTGGAAAGGAGCCTGGAGTGCAATGCATCTCATCTGTTTGGGCTGAACAGTTACTACAAATTACTTCAAAAAGAAGTAAGACAAACTCATAGGGAAAAGGTCCATCAAAGGCTTTCACACTCCAAGCTCCTGACATGAGTGCCAGCTCAGGAGGTATCTACAGACTGCCAGATGCCACCAGGGAAGGTTGTTATTTCTTTACTTACCCTTTTTATGTGCTTCCTCAATTCATCTTCTGCTGGCCATCATTAGGAACACCATCATAAGACCCTTTTGGTTTAGTCAGGTATGACTGCTCATATTTTCCTGTGGATATCCCTGTTTCCTGCAAGCTGAAGGTCCCTCCTCAGCAGCGGATCAGTAAAATGGTGCTCAGCTGGGCAGCCCAACACAAGGGAGGAGCAGCACTGGAGATGAATGGAAGCATGTGGATGAAGTAATCTGTGGCCAACAGCAGGCCAAATTACAGAAGAAAATTCCTGACACTGGGAGCTGCCAGGGCTGCAAGAAGAAACCCTGTCCCTTCATGTCCAGACCATTTCTGGAATCCTATAAAAGTGGAAGTGATATTTTGTTGGCTGTTGTATGGGAAAAGCATCTTCTACTATAGCAGGTAACTGGCAAATGGGTCTAGTAGGTCTTCTCCATACTTAGCTTCTCCACCAGTTGTCTTCTACCTTTGATCTTGCTAGAAATCAATGAGCTCACCTAATCAATGAAGAACAGTGTGTATAGATTGAAGGCAGTTCTATGTGATTCTTTGAAGCTCCCAAATGTCAACTAAACATCGTAAAAACTTTTCCAAGAGTATTTATTGGCTCATCATTTATAACAAGACTAGTACAGAGAGTCAAAGACACAGATCATAATGTCTGCAAAACAGACTTGTCCAGAGCACTTATGTAAGTCCTGCAGTAGAGCAGGCGTCAATATTTATTATGGATGCATAAATGATAACTGAGAACAAGGATCAATTTTCCAGTGAGCATAGAAGGAGTGCTCACTCAGCTTTTCGTACTTTTCACACCTCCAGGACTGCTTGAGCAGCTTTAAACAATCACCAGATAAGGGTTTTTTCCTCACTTTTTATTTTTTAATTCTTAGTTACTTCAAAATATCCTCTTCATCCCTTCTCTGGCATTTAAACCAAACTGAAACCTCTCCATCTCAAATGAGTTGCTCTGATTTTTCCCCTGAGCTCTGACTCACTGAATAACCTTGTGTGCCTCTGATAGTCACCCCTCCATCTCCTTCCCAGGAGCTGACTGCAATGCCACCATTAGCACTGCCTGCCAGGAAACTCCACAAAAGATGTCCCTAAAACAGGGCCAATGTCCCCACTCAGCGGCAGGGCAGATGCACCCTGGGGGACAGGCTGCACGTCGAGGGGTGGCAGTGGGCACTGAAGTGCTCTCCAGGGAACAGCCATGTCTGCCGTCCTCCCAGTGGGGCCAAGGTTTGCTGGGAAAACCTATTCATACCGGGGACAGGTAAATAGGAATAAAGAAGAAAATTTAAATATTCGCTTAAAAGATGGGAGCACGTCCTTAGCCCAAATCCTCACACTTTTTTTGCACTGACCCATTTCATTTGGAGCTGTGATCTTCTTTTATGGCTGGGGTCTAACCAATGCCAATACTACTCGGATGTTTTTTGATGCCAAGCCCCATTACAGCTCAGTAGGTTCCAAGCCAATGTAGTAAATGTGGTACAGACCCCATGTATAGGGCACATGGAAGGGTTAGAGAGAGCACATCACTTACAAAGGAGTTTGATGTGAACAGAGGGAGTCCTTACAGGCTACAACTTGCACCACTGGTCAGACTGGGCAGCGAGTGCCTGATTCACACATCACAGACTTTGCATGCCAGCCTGTCCTCCTGCATTTGGCCCTTTCCTAAAAACTAAGAGTGGGCCATGCCCCAGAAAATGTAGGCAGCCCTGTCTGAATCAAAACCTTCTGCTAGAGCCAAATTCAGCACATGGAAGAGTGCATGAGGGTTTGGACTTGTATCCACTGATCAGACAGCTTGGATAGCAATGTCTGTGACCCTGCGGCTTGAGCCTGTCTTTCTGCCAGCATTACTGCCCTGAGACCGTCGGCACCAGTCCCACCAGTGCTCTCGCTCTCAGCTTGGTGTCTTAGCACAAACTCAGCCTCCTCAGGAGGTTGCACTTACACGCTGGGGCTGAACCTGGGCAGCTGCAATGCAGGCACAGGAGCCGATGTGCAGATGCTGTTGCGGGGTTGGTACCTCCTTGCAGAGGGGTGGGGACAGCTGGGGGCTGGGACATCTCACACCCCTGCAGCATGATCTGCTAAAGCCCGCCTACCAGACCCTGGTGGTGCTCTTCTTCAGGTAAATCCTGCTGTCTTTTTCCACCGCAGACGCTGCACTGCATGTGCACAACTTCCACTCCTACAGAGAGAAGCTCCCAGCATGGGAAGCATGCCAGGGATCTGCGAGGATGGAGAGGAGAGCTGTGCCTGAAAGGCTGCATCCTCCCCGTGCCCTGCATCCACTGCTCTGGCTTCTTCTGTTCTGCAGCACTCACTGGGGACGATTTCTAAATTGCAAGAGATCTCCAGATTGCTTAGAACTAGCAATAGGTCTTTATCATCATTAATCTTTCATAAATCTTAAGGCTAAAGTAAATGGTGTGGCAGCTCTGAATGTCAGGAATCATGGGCTGTGGCAGTTTTGTTCACAGATATTGTATATGTGCGTTTAGGAATGTGGTTGGCAAACCTCCTCTATTATTTTTTCTGGCTGCACATTGTTTATACTTTTCTTCCTGTTTTTGAAAACAGAAATTATTGTCTCAGTGGCTAGATAAAATATTTCTCTCGCAAAAGATAGCGCTGGTCAAAGAGAAGCACTTTCGTAGGGTTTTTTTTTTTACAGCAAAGGAGGAGAGATATCTGGGACCTCTCACATTAATATTTGATGAACTACCTGAGAAAAGGTTTAAAGAACAAATGGCTGAAAATGGGAGATAAGTGGTGCGGTGGACTAAATGCACCCTGGGAGTTACTTGGTTGGGGCTGTCTTCTTCCACCCATCCATTACAAACCAGGTAGGGCCAGCTCTTAATAGCCAGACTCTCTGCGGCCAGTACTTGACGTTATTGAAGCCGCCCACAAAACAAAGCAATTGGCTCAGTCATTGTCCCTCTGGGATTGGAGTAAATTTGGTGATGAGGCTAAATCCTTATGCTGTGAGCTGCAATTACTCGCGGGAGCAAGCACACCAAGGCCGGAGAGACTCCCGGCGTGAGTGAGGGCTGGCCTCATAACGAGGTGCTGCAGACCCAGGGGGGACATGCCTGTCGGGGACCTGCAGTGCGGCATGGACACCCCCTTTCTCCAGAAGCGCTTGGCACAGCTATTGGGGCAAATCAAAAGCCAGGCTGCACGCAACCTGAATTTCCAGTCCAGTAAGGGCAGGGAGGTGACATGGGTTACCAAAGTCATTCTCTGGATCCATTGGTAAATCAGGAATATAGCAGAGTTAAAAAATATAGAAGATAGATAGGGTAAAAATACAGAGGACTATGTTCATCAATCTGTGCTTGTTTTTATTGTAAGACCACTGTGTTACCAAGGGGTCCTGTTTTTACACTCTGTGAGGGCAGACTGGAGCAGGTGGAAATTCTCCGGCTCCTAAAGCAGCCAAGGGAGGAGCTGAGTGAAATCTCCTATAAGGTTTATTTTTTATTTTCTGAAATATTTCTCTCATCTACTTGATGATCTTAAAGGTCTTTTCCAGCCTTAATTATTCTGTGATTCTGTGACCTTAGTTTATGCACCTAACTAACGACTTACCTAGGTTGCGTCCTGTAAACCCAAACTTCTCCTAAGGACAGAGCTTATCACCATCATTATTCTCCATTGCATTGATACTGACAATAGTCAGTATGGCTGCTACTGTCACCTATCATGATATTGTGATATATCACTTAGCATGATATGCCAACCAGTTTGTCAGAGAAGTTGAAGTGCCCATAACACCTCCTTCTCACTGAGATCTGCGCACAAGCAGTTGGCAGCTGAATGCCACAAACATTGACAAAGGCTTTTTTTTGTTGTTGCTGTTGTTAATTAAAAGACAAGCATTTAAAGGCAATCTGAAAGCAAAGAGTGTAGGTTGTGGCACCAAATCACAAGCGTAACTCATCAGTGCAATAAGCCAATAAATACTCATTTGTAGAGCAAAGTTCTACTGCACATAATCCCTCTCTGGTTTCCTGATGTCAGAGGTGAAGTGCATGGACATCCCCTTCTTCAGCTTATGCCCAGATGGGGAGGCATGGCAGCTCATCCACAACAGCCATTAAACGAGGCTCTTTTACCCGCTGCGTGAGGGGATCAGCTCTGGCTATAAGATGAGCCAGACTCAATCAGTGTCCTCAGCTGATGTGAACTCTTGCCACTTCACCGAAGCCAAAGGACGAGGCAGCTTTGCGTGAGCTGCAAATCCACCTGCCTCCACCTTCAAATGTACTACAATGATTTTGGATAACAGCAAAGGGAAATTCCCATCGTCAGAGGGGAAATGCTCACTTCTATACCTCTTCCAGTGCCCAGTGGGCACTAGCGGCTCTCTGTTGGACCAGACAAAAAGGTAATCACTTTAAACAAAAGATATCTATGATAATGATGTGCTTTTTCAGTTTGCAGACTTTGCTCTCCAGCGCTGAAAGAAAGACTCTGTATTTCACTGTCAAACACTGGGCAAAACCCAGGACCACCTGCACTGAGTTTTGAAAGTGATTTCCTGGTGCTGCCCCCAGACAAGCAGCTCTGGGGAGGCGGTTCAGCTTGCAGTGGGACTGCGCCCCAGATGTGCGATGGTCCTGCAGTTCACATGGGTCTTCCTTCTTCTCCCTCACACCTCACCAGGTGCTCCAGCCGCACAGAAATGGGTGAGGAGCGCCCAACAGTCCCTAAAAAGGCTGATGCATCTCCATAGGTCAAGGGAGAGGAAAAATTTGACATCTGTCCCTGCTTGGGTGGCTGGAGATGGAAGGCAGCAGTCACTGTAGATACCAGGTGAATTATGATTTCCAAAGGAAGTGCATGGGAAGGTCACAGAGCAAAATCAGACATTATTTCCATCACAGAGAGATGAAGTGAAGCCAACATTTCCTTCCCCAGCTTATTCGATCTTCACTAATGCAGGAGCTCTTTTGTCTTTTTTCTGGTTATTGTTACAGTAAATCCCTAAGACCAAAACTCTGGAAAATAAACACTCTGCCTCTTGGGAAATTTCCATGACAATCATTCCTTCAGTTTCTCTGTGCTGTTGGCTGTGGTTTGAGGTGACATCCATCCTGGTGGCAGTGGTGTGGCCCTCCCCTTCTCCAGCTCAGTTCTGATTGCAGTGCCACATCAAGCAAACCCAAAGACCAGCAGCTTCTGTGAAAATACTCCACTGACTTCAGAGGACTTTGGATCCAGCCTCACACAGTGGTCAAACACTAGACATCCTGGGGCAACGAAAGCAACTATTGCTCACAGCTGCAGCCATAGGCACACACAAAGACAGCAGAGACACATGCCTGATGAATTTGGGCTCGGATTGCCCCAGACAAGACAATGGGTTTTTTTGAATGTGAAGGTTTTGGTCCTTCACAGCATCCCCTTATCTGAACCTGGTCTACCAGGACCTATTTACCAAAAGGTTTATTCCGGGCTCAGACAAGGATAAATAACCAGTAAGAGCCTCCTTTCCTCCAGAAGCAATTGGCAACTGTCTGCTGACTTATGCTGCTCTGCACCCATCACAAGGAGAGACCCAAAGAGCAAAACACAGTATCAGTGGGTTCTTGATATGCTGACGAGTCTGTGCAGTAACAAGAGTTGCCTGCGTGTGTGCATACATTGTACATTCAGATATACATATGCATAGAAACATACATACGTGTATGTACGCCCTGGGGCATTTAAAATAATCTACGATGTAAATCACATGGTTCATATCTTATTACCAAAATACAAGTCTAAAGCAGTGTCCGAAACCAGGACAAGCACTTACTGTGCCTTGCGAAGGCTCTTCATGAAAACATTTTCACAGTGGCATCCCACAGAGAAGCTGGTGGAATGACAACCCGATGCAGAAACAGTGAGAAGAATCACAGCAAGTGAACATCTCAGAAGCAGACCCTGCCCGTGTGCAAGCAGCACAGAAAGCCGTGGAGTTGCACTATAATACACCAACTGATGGTACAGTCTCCACTGTCCAGCAAAGGGACTGGCATGGGACCCTTCCCTCTTGATTCGGCTATAACTCAGCCTGGAGGCTGAGTAATATATGGTATAACCTGGAGGGTATATCCTATGCAGGAAAGCTGCTGTGTGACAGTGAAGGGCATTGCATCCTACAAGATGCTGCAAGCCCCTTTGCAAAAGGTAAAAAATGGTATGCATTCATCAGCTACGTAACACATTTGTGACTTTGAGGGGTTCAAAAGGGAAGAATTATAGTAAACTTGGAGATATGTTCATTCTGACTCTGTTATGGAAGAGGTATCAGCAGCTCCGTAGCAGGTTTTAGACTCTGAGGAATTTGGCTTAGCATCCTGGTGGAGCGAAAATACAATAGATTCTTTTTTTTTAATTTATCTATCTATTCATTTTCAGGATACAAATTTCTCTGAGTTTTCAGGGGACTTTTGGAGGGCATTTTGGTCACTGGCAAGTAGAAAAAGAAACAAATGTTAAAAACCAGTCACTCTTTCACTCTCTGACGCAAAACCATGATACATCAAAACACTTGTCAGGTATCTAGCCACGCACCAGGGAACTTTATGCAGGGTTGTTTTCCTTGGGGGAAAATATGAGGCTGGGGTTTAGGTCTGCATTACAGTGCAATCTTAGGGAATGAGATATGTGTATTGCATCATCGTACATTTTGGAATTTATGAAGAGAGGGGAAAAAGAAGACAGTAAATATGATGTGCAAAGGCTAGGGTATGTTAAAAGCTTTAACGAATTTTTTTTTGTTGTGGTGTACTGGCTAATAACAGTTTCTACTGTGCAGGTGCTACCAGATATTACCAGTAAAGTTGCAAAGCAGTTTCTCTTTTCCTGTTTTGCTGTCAAAGGGAACAGTTTTGTCCATTTCTTTCCCATTGAGCTGAAATTTTCCATGCTATGTCTTCCAAGTTTTGCTGATTTTGTTTGTTTCAAAGTATCAGCAAAATTACTTCAGCTTTCAAATTTGACATAGGAGGACTGAACGGAGCATTTTTCTTACAGGCTGGCAACAGCTCCTCATAAGTGGCTTGCGTCTTAGGAAATAGGGCGTGCTGACAGAGATCTCCACAAATGTGTTTAAACTTCAGTGCAGGAAGCTTGATTCCTTTCAAATGCATCAGCAGGCGGGAGTCTCAGAGAATTAGCTTGGGGAAGAGGGAGTTTTAGTATGATTTTAGATCCAGATTATTTTTCTAGTCTATTCTCCTCAGCAGAGATGGCAAAGTCCATCCCAGGAGGCAGGAGACTTTTACTCTGTTCCCAGCTGCCACAACCTGCTGTGTAAACCTGGCAAAGTCAATTAACCTCTCTATTAATTTTTTGTCTGTAAAACTGCAGATGCTTTTAAAAGTGGGTGACTGAGCCAAACTCCAGGCACATTCATGGAAAGACAACTGCTGACTTCAAGATCAGGTTTATAAGTCTCACAGGTGTGGTGAGATGTGATTCAATAATGTTTGTAAAGATCTCTGAGGTTCTCAAATGGAGGATGATCTGAGCAGGTAGAGAATTTCAGTGACAAGTCCTAATGAACACATGCCTATTAATCCTTTCCCCCTCCCTTTTTCATTCCAAAGTAGCAATAAGGATGAGATTTAAAGTATTTACTGAGTGGTTGAGAAAGCCAACCTTTGACTCTTGTGTCTTACAGCAGTGCCTGGGGCAGGCAGTAATTGTGCAGAAAGGCACCAATAGCATGTCTTCTTAATGCTTAAGAAAGGTGCTTTTCCAATTTGCTTTGTTCACTGGGCTGCTGCACCAGACTTGAGATTCACGGCTATAAATACAGCAAGCTATATATAAATACACATTCATACATACACGCATAGAGACTGTGACTCAGACACATTACCAGCACACTATAGCCCAAGTCAGTATAATTGAAAAAACAAGAAGGAAAAAAAGAGAGTTCAATATTTTTAATAAATAGAGTCTGATCCCAAAATCACTTTAACAGGTTTTGTTCATATGACTATTCAGACCTACTGAGAATAGAGTGGCTCATAAGCACAGAAATTTGTGCAAGACCTGTAAATTGAACTGTATAGTCAGTGGGGTTTGGAGTTGCATATCATATTGATTTTTCAAGATAAGAAAAGTGACTGAGATTGTAGAAATTGTATTCAAATTTTCAGACCTGAAAAGTTTTGTTGTTTATTGATTGGGGGTGGAATTTCCCCAATGTGTGCAGAGTGATTGCATTTGGACTATATACCCATTCAATTCATCTACAGTCCTTGAACTGAGACTGAGAATTTTGGGGAGGTTTCCTGCACCTTGAAGAATCCCAGAGAATTTGTAAATACTCACTGAAGTCCCCAAAGGAAACTGGATCTCTGTCTCATCCACCACACTGTGGGATGCAGTGGTGAATGAACTTCAAGTTCCTTCGATCCTGCACATGGAGTCAGATGTAATGCTTCCCTTTCATGACTTGCTTTAAACTAGTTTCTATAGTTAGGGACTTGGTGTACATATTTGTGATTATACATTATCTATATACCATCAACCTCCCAGTATATAATTAAAACAAATGTTTTTTTTACCAGTGTCTGACAATAAAACTCTATGTGAGAATAGCAATAGGAAATGGATATTTAGAGCTTTAAATAACATTCAGAATAAACCAGTTTAACAAAATGAATGCATTTCTGAAGCTATATTCCAGATCTTGCAGTTAAACTGTCACACAAAACACAGTGGGCCACATCCACCATTTGACAGTGTTTCTGAAATACAAACAGAGTTTTACAATTTTCCATAAAACTTACTGTGATTTTTCTGTCAGAATGAGCAAATGGAGTTGCTGGGTTTGGCTCTCAAAAGGTGGTCTAGGAGAAGCAGAACTTATCATACTTTGTGAAGAACAGGAGGAAAGTCAATCAATAACACTTTTCTGCTCTCCAGTTTGAGAACCCTCAGATAGGTGTTGTCAATTGAAGTTACAAATAGATGTTTCTAAGGGCAAAAATTCTGGCTTTAAAGTGCAGCAAAGAGGTCCAAATTCTGTTCTCAGTTATACCATAGTCAATCAGAAATTACTTCATTGACTATACATAGCATCAAGACATTAAGGTTAATAGATTTTTTCCTAGTTTTCCTTAGTGCAGTGGACTGCAAAATTTGGCTTCACTTCTCTGTATTCCAAGTTATATCTGAATCTTTCAGCAACAAAAAAAATAGTGTATCTTTATTGCTTGTACAAATCTATTTGCAATACAGCTCTGGGAGAGCAAGAGAACTACTAACTAGGTGTCAAATACCAGTTCTCCTTTCTAAGGAGAGACTGACACAAAACCTGTGCTGTAATGGGGAACCACCCAGCGAAGAATCATTTTGCCAAAGAGCAAAGAAAAGAAGGAAATCCATAAAATTTGGTGGCCACTGTCTTGGAGGGTGTGTTAGATGTTAAAATGGAATATATATTTTTTAAAATACACTTGGTGACCACCAAGTCACCAAGGCTTCTGATAGACCTTCTAAGCAGCTTTGCCATGAAATCATAGTCTGCCCATGTTGAATATATACGCTACAGTGCATACCATGGTAATCAGCACAGCATTGCCATACCATCTCTGACTGATCATGTTATTGCAGTGGCCCACAAGCCATAAGTGTGGTGTCTGTAAGGCCCAAATGATAGCATTCAGGCTGTACTTGCTGCCTGGAATGACTCACCTTTTCTAAAGACTTCAGAGAGCTCTAAACTGAGGACAACCAAGCCCTCATTCCCCAACTCTTTGCTTTTCATGAGAAGAACAACCTAAGAATTTGTCACGATGGGCCACTGCCCATTTCTGATTTATGAACAGGTTTATGAGCAATTGGCTAAGTGTGGACTTATGAATGAAAGTCATCATCCAATGGTGCCTTATCAATGAGAGCAGAAATGAGACCCTCATTGGTTTTGAACTTAGACTCTAGAACCAGCTACAGCAGTGAGGAAGTGAACAATATATCAATAGTATAACTTTAGGTGAGACTGAAATAAGTGATACGCTATGGTTTGATAGATGTATTAGAGAAAGTGAATCTTTTTCCATTTCTTCCCACCTTTTTCTGTCTTGACAAATGCATGGCGAGAGAGAATCCATGTTGCTTAGCAACTCCTTAGGATGCAGAAAGAAATCAGTCAATACAATTCTGAATTAAAGCTGCAGTGACCCACAGAAAATGTTCTAGAGAAAACCAAGAATAGCTATATATTCTCTGTCTTTTTCCTGAAGTCACATTAGCTCATGAGTCAGACTGTTTAAAACAAAGAATCATGGAAAGAGATAGGTCTTTCTGAGGTGGGAAAAGGGGGCTAACTTGTTGATGGAGTCTGAAAAGCAGGAACTTATTCTGAATTCTAGCAATGCTTATCATTTTAGTTAAGGTTCAGTGTGAATTTAGGTGTTTTAACACATGAATGTGAGCCAGTCATAATTTCTGTTACGAGACATGATGGATTAACTCCTCCACTTGTTTGAATTGTCACTGATTACATTGGTATTGCATCCATAGCAGCTGAGGCAACTGAGGTTGCACCAGTAACAACCGAAGACGTAGCTTGCTTGCACATAAGCATACACATCAAGTCCTCAGCAGAGCACTTGCATCAAACCCTCAACAGCTGAGCTAAAGTATGGTACTCTGTCTTGGCCCATGAGTGAGCATACAAGTCACAGAGTCCCATTTTTGGTACTGGATGGTTGACTAAGCATTTTAAGAACGCGTTTATTCACCAAACACAACAGGCATTTCTGCAAAAATTAACAAGATGATCATGATTCGTGAACATTCCCATCAATGCTAACAGGTTTCTGAGTACTCAAAAACAGTGATAAACTTGACTTCCTAGAAGTCCAAGAGAGATAAATTTAGTTCCTTTACTCACAGTAATATTTATATACCCATTTATTTGTTTTTCCTATTTGACCAGAACTCACCTGAATTTTCAGTAACGCAGGATTTGGTTAAAGTGGTAAAAACAACAGAGGAAAATGAGTACGTGAGGAAACTAGTGTTGTTTTGTTGCAACAACAAATCGCAAAGCGCACTCTGACTTTTCAGTCACTCTTTGGAAATGGCAACATTCAAGGGATAAGAAAAACCAGTGTCATCATCACTTTTTAGACCAGCTATCGTTTCCTGTTCAGTGAAAGAAAGAGACAGGAGAAAGCTTTCTCTCTCCTTTTTCTTTTTCTCTTTGGGACATTATTAATAATTATTAAGATTGCTGCTACTACAGTAATGCTTGTGGCCCTAGTTGCATTACAATATA
Organism: Phaethon aethereus; assembly: GCF_964289735.1. Taxonomy (NCBI): domain Eukaryota; kingdom Metazoa; phylum Chordata; class Aves; order Phaethontiformes; family Phaethontidae; genus Phaethon; species Phaethon aethereus. The sequence continues at coordinate 121,692,165 of NC_138582.1, read as the reverse complement.
TTAATATCTCCTCTAGTTTCTTGTGCATTCCTTAGACAGTCACAGTGTCAGGGCTGCTGTATGTATGTCACTCCCATCAGCTTCAAGGAGTGGCGAGGCCACCTTGGCATGATCAGCAGAGAGCCAGCACCTGAATATGGTTCCAGTGCTGCAGCTGGGTCACAGGTCCGGACCCTTGTGTGCTTTGCAAGATCCTTTTGAAATTTATAAAAGAATCTGCAAAGGTATACGTCCATGTAGATCAGATTCTGTCTAGCAAAAGCTCCCCCAAACCACTGCTTAAAAATACCCTTGCCCCTGCCTTGCTTTTGGTGACATAAGTAAGGAACATCCTGCATGGGTAATCGTCTTGAATATCCTATGTCCATACTACTGAATGTTTATCCTCTTTATTCAGTTTTCTTTCCTGCAACTTGTGTGAACTGTGAAAGATTACATCTTGCTATACCTGACAGTAAAACGTAATCTATATATGGTGTTAAACTGATCCACAGTGTGCTACAGAATAATATGAGGAATATTTTGCACTGTTTTATAGTACATCTGTCATGTTTAGATCACACGTGGAGTTATGATATACAGAGAGGTTACTTCTGCTATATGTGCATGCTATGCATGCAGATACATATAATGCAGAAATGTGACATTAATAGAAATATGCTGTGATCTAAATTTAAGAGAAGTTATTTCTCCTTGTTATCTATCAATATTAAAAGAGTTCTGTAAGTGTAGCAGGAGTGAGATATTTCAGCCTGTTTCCATGTTTGCAGACCTTTGCAGGCCTGTCAATACAAAAAGGTGCCTTTTCCGTCAGTTCTTGAGACAGATCCACAAGGGACAGAATTTGTCTGTCTTTTTTTGTCTATCCTTGCAATACTGTAAAGGATCCCAGGTGAAAAAGTTGAGCTTTTGCAGTAATTGTTTCTGGTTTTGCTAAACAGTGATTCATTCTGTTCTGCTCTCTTGTTATGAAATAACATTGTCTCATTTTTAATGAAGCAAACCTATTAGGATCACATACAAACCCAAGGGTTTCTGCCATATAACTTTAAGACTTTTCTGCCTTTTAGCATTGTGGAGCAATTTGCTGTTCACAGTGACTGTAGTGTGTAAACTTCTTCCTCGTGTGTGTTCAGTGTAAAGCAATTCATCTTACAGCACTCCACGGCGTTCAGCTTGCTGCCCTCCAGGTAACTTGCACTCCGCACACCAGGCAACGGTGGCAGTGCCAGACAAACCTATGTGCTTTTTGGGAGCAATAGTGGTCAGCCAAAGGATGAGGGCCTTCAGGCTATGCATTGCTGTCAACATGTGCAACGTGCCAGCAGTGCTGCGTCTGACATGCACGAGGTAATCTGATGGAGGACGGATGCCTTTGATGAGTCACTTCACGGTGTTGGTGGGGTTTGGAGATGATTCTCGCTGGTGTATACAGAAACTGGCAGGGGACCCAGGGCCAAACAAGCACATCAGGGATTCACCTCTAGTACACAGAAAATGTGTGGTATAGTCATATGCTGAAGAGCATAAGAGCCGCCCTGTAAATCAGCCTTCTGCTTACACGGAGGAAATAGACCCAAGTGTTGGCAAACTATATGCAGCAGAGTGAAGGGGCAGCAGGATTCCCCTTGCACAACTTTAGCAGTCTGAAAGAATCCTAGAATAGAATCATAGAACGGTTTGGGTTGGAAGGGACCTTTAAAGGTCATCTAGCCCAACCCCCCTGCAATGAGCAGGGACATCTTTAACTAGATCAGATTGCTTAGAGTCCAGTCCAACCTGACCTGGAATGTTTTTGGGGATGAGTCATCTACCACCTCTCTGGACAACCTGTGCGAGTGTTTCACCACCCTCATTATCTAGTCTGAATCTACCTTCTTTTAGTTTAAAACCATTACCCCTTGTCCTATCACTACAGGCCCTGCTAAGAAGTCTGTCCCCATCTTTCTTACAAGCCCCCTTTAAGTACTGGAAGGCTGCAATAAGGTCTCCCTGAAGCCTTCTCTTCTCTGGGCTGAACAACCCCAACTCTCTCAGCCTGTCCTCATAGAAGAGGTGCTCTATCCCTCTGATCAGCTAGTCTAGACTACTTCTGTAGCCTTCCTTTATAACCAAGGGAGAGAGAGGGAGACATCTCCTGGAGTCAATCCATCTTCTTACAAGGCAGGTGATTAAAAGGATGGCAGGGAAGCTAAACTGTCCCCTGAAGTTGTCACCTTCTGTCACCGGCTATGGAGGGAGCTGAGACTGGGTATCCGTCAGCTTTTGTGTCACTGATGCAAGGTGGAAGAGGAGTATTCTTGTAGGGAGAGATGAAGTCAGTCGAGGCTTCATTGCAGGCACACTTGTCACTGGCCATCCTCTTTTTCTTGGGAGACCAAGGCTGCCTTTGCTGTAACAGAGGAAACATAAAAAAATTGCAAAGCGCTGCAGTCACTGAGTAATGCTTGGGAAGTTACAGTCTCATCCCCATGGGATCCATGTGGTAACCTACACACACCCCCCCAAGCGCATGCACTGCTCCACATCAAGGCCAGTGTGTTCACGCTGCTTTTGGTTCCCAGCCAAGTAGGTGTTCTGCAACCCTTCTCAGGATGGACCAGCGTGGGCAAACTGCTCGCTCTGAGATTTTCCAAGGGATGCATGGGGTGATATTTCCTTCCTTGAAACTATTTCATATATCCTCCAGGGCTGCATGAAGTTTAGCTGAGAGAGGCACTGGCAACTGGGGGAACATCATGCCAGCTTCCCTGTCTGTGCTTCCTCACCTTTTCCTTCACAGTTAGGGCAGGAGGGGTAAGGGAAGGGAGATCAGAGGCTGCAAATCAGCCAGCGAGCTGTGTTGGTATTCCTTTCTTGTTGCTGAAATGAATGATTCTTAGTCTTTCAGTTAATTTGAAGGGGCCACATCTGGAAGTGCTTTACACAGCCTCAGCCTCTGTGGCAATTTCCCTGAGTAAGCACCTCAAGATTTAGCCAATAGAGAATGTGTACTGCATAGCTCATTAAGAGCCTAATCACTCTCCTCTGGGTTGAATTCAAGTGGCTATTAAAATCAATGTATTTATTTGCCAGGAAGAGTGCTAAAGAGGTCATAAGATGTATATGAAATGTGTCCTGGAAAAATGACATTGTGGTAACAGTACGAGAAAGAACCTGAGCTGGCTTAGACGCATCCCAACCCCTTGCTGCTATTAGATGTGGGGATTTCTGCACCAGGGAAGAGGGAACGCGAAGGGTGTCAGCCAAAGGAATGATGAAAATATCTCACAGTCAAGTGACAAGAAGCCCGTAGCACATCAAATAGCAGAGGAGGACTATGCAGATAACAGCTGGCTGACAGGGGAACCGTTTCCTCTGATTGGAAGCTGTCTCCAAGGAACATGGACCAACTCCTTGCTTACTGACCTTGAAAATGGAAATAATTTCAGAAGCAGCCTTCTCCCATTTGTGGAAGTTTAAGCACATTTGTTTTCATCAAATGAATTTGAATGCAAGTTGCCGTGACATCACAGGGAAAGGATCATTCCTCATTTATCAGCATGTCTGTTTTGGTATAAATGACAGAGCCACTTAATAAAAATGTTTTTAACATGTGACTTTGCCTTGCATAAGATATGATGAAAGGGGCTGAGGACGGAGCTGAGATTGCGAGGACCCAGGGGAGGGAACATCCTCTGGGCAAATGTCATGCAATGCCCGATGGCTGGGGACGTGCTGGGAGCTGGGAGGGAAGGATGCGTTTCACAAGGAAAAGATTCAGTTGTTGGAGAATAAGAGGACATCCTTGCTTGGCACTCTGCCTGCACATGTAAACAGATGTGGTGCAAACGCAAGTATCCCTCTCCCTACACAACCATCTTCAACATTCCCTCCCCCTTGCTAATGAATCTTACGAAAGCAAACTCTTCCCAGGACGAATCACTGTTTTCCTGAACAGTGAACTTTTCTGTTGCAAAGTCAACAAAGTCCTGCAGGAATTCTTGGAAAATCTCCAGAGATGTGCAAAAAAGCCAGTAATTTGTTTTCTATCACGGCATGTTTTCAGGCCCCACGGAGGCTACTGGGAGTTGAGGGCAGTCTGTATCTCAGCAAGTGAGAGCTCCTCTGCAGATTTTCTCAGCATCCTAGAGCTGGGTCATTTTAATTTACTGGCTTATTCTTTATACTCTCGTTTTAGTGCCAGCTATCACTGCAAGAAGAAGGCAAGGTGATTGAAACATCCAGTTTGGTTTATTAAACCGAACTGGTCTCCTCCACTGATGGGGAGGTCACCTTGCAGGTACTAGAGGGTAGGAACAGGCACATACTGCTGACTAGCTGCTGGCTCTGCAGGTTTACACTCTAATTTCCCCCATGGTAATTTCCTTGGTTGCTATATCAAGCAGGATTTGCAGATCCACCAGCTAGGTCCTGATTCTGGACCTGCTCCAAAGGCTGAACTAGCTTTAGCCACCTTTGTTCTGAATTCTTGGAGAAGCTGAGTGTGGGGGACATAGCCGATACGGTGGCCTGGCTCCACTTCTTGATGAATGTCTTCATTGCAGTTGCTGGTCACAAAAAACCTCTAAGCCTGGCTTATGTTAACACCAGGAAACTAGATTTAGTGGTATAGGTAAATAAGATTTTACTTCCACTTGGCTAGCTTATTTTGCAGGGAGAAATGAAGCTGACCATGCCTATGGATTTGCTTCTTTTCTGCTCCTACCCCACTGTTTTTCCAGGTATAACTCCCTTTTTTTCCTTGCATGGAGTTACCTGCTCCATTTTTGCTGCACAGCTTTGAAATCAGCATGACACCCCCAAAGCATCCTCATCTGGGGCGGTTTACCTTGGCAATGAGTCACCTGGAGGTGGAAGGTGCCATGGGTTGGGGAGGAGCCCCAGCACCAGGGAGCTACGGGAAGAGGAGTTTTGGGAGAGCTGCTGCAAGCGGGGAGCATCCACAAATCAGGCCCCTTCCTGTGCTCCCAGGGCCATTGAGAGAGGAGAACGAAGATACAGCTTGGCTACGTTGGCCACATCTGTGCACCAAGCAAAGCTGGAGTAGGAAAGGCAAAATCAGTACTGGGAGATGATAGACTGGCTGCTTAAGTGTGACGGCAGCGGAAAGCGGCCTCTCTGAGGCCAGCCACTGCCCGTGCCAGAAGACATCAGGGTCTCTTCTCCACCATAGCCTGGCAGGTTGCCAGCAGACAAGTCTGGGGAAGAAGTGGGGAGACGATCACACCACGGTGGGGAATGAGGTGGATAAATAGTGCCTGTGCGGAGGGCCAGGTGTGTCCGTCCGATTCGAGCCAAGCATAACAGGAGGGAGCAAGGAGCATGTGTTCCTCTCCAGAGCCGGTTCCTGAAATTCATTTCCTCCTATGTGTTTCTGTTATTATGGGTGGGTGGATTAGGAAGGAAGGAAGGAAGAAAAGAAAGCAAAAATCTTTGTTTTATTCTTGGATCTCACACTCCTGAGCCTTTATTTGTTTACTTTGTACCTGCTCACTTGTGCATTGTTTATCCTGGTTATGTGTTACGGCTGAGCCACTCTAAGCCCTTGCTTCTGCTGGAGGGAGAGTTTGGCTCCATTGTCTCCCGCTCCTCTTCCTCACTCTGTCTATCCCTGCTGCCATGTGCACGAGCTCCTCCTCGCCCCCCGTCCCAGCGACACTGGACCTTTCACCAAACAAATCAGCTCACTTACCTGGCAGAAACATTCTTTTTCCAGGTTAGTGAGTTGAACTGGTGCAGAGCTAGTTCAGACAGAGAGAGCAGATGCTTGCAAGCAAGAAGCAGGGAAAGCACTGGAGGATACAGTCTTGTCTTTTTTGGCTTTGGTGACATGCTATTTCGGTTCCCAGTCTTGTGTGTAATTTAATCACCAGCTGATACCTTGGCACACTGTTTTTTTCCATGCTCCCAGGAGGCACCTCCATTTCAAACATTACCCCTTCAGCCTGGAATAAAGCTTCAGCTTCCACGTACTTCTAGCTTTCTACTGCAAAGCTGGCCTCGAATTGAACTCTCTGACAGAGCGTATCTGGCCACCGCTGTGGTCACATTTATGGTCATTCCTTCTGCCAACATTTTTTACCGCATACTAGGCTGTTGTGAACCCCTTGCAAAACAAGGACGTGGCAACAGAAGGTTTCACTTGTTATCCTGGAGGCAGACCCAGATATTGCAGGTGCGCTCTCTGGCTGCCTGGTCCTTCGGCATAAAGCCAGTGCTGGTATCCATTCACTCCTGGGGAAAAAGGGATGGTGACAGGGAGCCTGGCAGCTAAACAGCCTGGTGTGGAGCATTGTTTGTCTAACAACGCTCAGGCTGTTGGTTTCGTGCATGCATGGAGCAGGCGAGCCACCCTGCTGCTGCCGTCGCTTGCCCGTGGACACCGGGGTCGTGTGCCTGTGACTGCTGGGGACAGGGGAGGTGGGATGGAGGTGTGTGTTGCCAGCGGGGATGAGGGGACAAATGTCTCTCCCGGTCATTGTGGCTTTGCTGCCCAGCATCTGCATTGCATGCACGACCACCTTCCCGGCCACGGGGTGCCCCAGTGCCTGGCTCGCCCTAGATACACCCCACATCGCTCTGCTGCACGGGGGAGCGCAAGCCCAGAGCCGCATGGCCGGGGCCGGCCCCAGCTGCTCGTTGCCGGCTGTGACTGCGCGTCGTCTCCTCCACCCCACACACCTCTGCCTTTGGGTGGCGGGGGTTGTCCATGCCAGCCGAAACCCTGCCTCCCCGCCAGCCAAGGGCACGTTTGCCAGCTCACTGCCGCTTGATTTCTTCTCCTTTCTCCGCTCCCCCTTTCCTCCAACTTTCTGAAATGGGAACAGCATTTGAATAAAGGGCGACACAGGAGGAGGCTGCGCGGCCCCGCGCACGCAGCGTCAGGCAGAACAAAATAAACGCCTGAGGAGGTGCTTCTGAGAGACTTTGAAAGAAACTGGAGCACACATGCTCCTCTTCTCCCACTGTTTTTGTCACGTCTCAGTAATACAGTGGACATTTTCCCGGCTGCTCAGCAGGGCTGACAGCGTGTTGTCAGGACGGGGCTGTGTCCTAAATAGAAACTCTGCAGGTTCGGAAAGTTCCCTTCCTCTAATTGGAACTGACTCGTGGAGGTGAAGAAAAGCTGCAAAATTGTTTTAAGCTATGAGCAATTATAACAGCCCTTACAGTGCCAGCGACACTAAGAGGATTTGTACTGGATTATACCTAACGTTAACATGATCTAATGCCGCATGAATATCGCAGCCTGCAACAGGCCCCGCTGCCGGAATCGGGTTCCTTGTTCTTCACAGTCACCCGGGGTTTGGGGAAGGAGGAGAACGAAGCCGTGCGGGGCGAGTTTTGGTGCAATGTCATGTCTCGTTTAAACACCTCAGGCAGGCAGTGTTAAAGTAACAGTGGAAGGTAAAACGGATTTTAACGAGAGCCAGCCAGCCTCCTGCTATTTGGCACTCGCCCCGCCAGGCAGAGAGGTACCGCAGCGGTCTCGCAGTATGGTGACGTGACGGTGCCGCACCGGCCGCGGTGCCCGGGCACACCAGGTGACTGAGTTGTGAACCCTTCTCCCATCTCCAGGCTGTCTCGGATTGCCTGCGGCAGCTTTAAAAAGTGTTTTAAAATAATCCTTTTATAATGGCATGGAGATACGTCCGCTGGTGCAGGCAGAGGAAGAGGGGAATGAATTGGGGTATGCCCTGACGCGCACAGATCTCAGCGGCGCCAAGCTCAGGCGGAGCAGGCTGGTAGGGCCGTACGCAGCTAGCGATGGCGGGAAGCGTGGTCCGTAGGAAAGGAGGGGAGGAAGGGACAGCGCCGGAGCGGAGCCTGCAGGCTGGGGCCTTGGAGAACACCTGCGTGGCTACTGACTTATTGCCGGGCTTGCAATAAGTTTAATCTCTCCGTAGATCAGTTCCTCAACGAGCAGAATTAAAGCGATAACATTTTGCTTGGTGGGAAGGGACAAAGAGAAACCTGCATTGGCGTGAGGCACTCAACAACCCTAGAGCGCTTGGGGAGGGCAAAGATGGAAGGCAGGTAGAAAGGAAAGGAGATCACTGAGTGAAAAGAGACACACGCTGGCCTTGAAGGTTTTCCTTCTCATCTTGGATTTTGCTAGTGAAATCGGCAGAGCCAACAAAAGCTCTCCAGGGGCTGAAACTTCAGGTATGGCTGAAGGTCACAGAGCACAGACTGGGCTTGGGAACTACCCAAGACTTGCCTTGGAGCAGTGAGGGACCATCTGATCAAATGAACGCAAAATTTTTTCTCAGCCTAGACTTAGTGCATGATGGAGGGAATTAATGGGGGTGAAAATGGCTTTATATCCAAAATGGGAAGCCCCTCCCTGCTAGTGCTAGTGAGCTCTGCAGTGCTGAGCTCTGCAGTAGAGGTGAGGAATGAGGCCAAGAGGTCTAAATTACATTGCTGTATATACTACCTTTGAATTCGGCCCTGAAGTAAGTTAGGTCAGCCACGCTTCTTACTAGTAGCATAATTTGACTGATGAACAGAAGAATTTCTTATCAGGCCCTTAGGAGATTTTATGCCACTAATATATTATATTTATTTTGCAGAGACATGTCAAATAGAAATACACCTATGCAATCCTGAACTGTAATCCATCCACTGAAATCCATCCAGGGAGTAAGTTCAGACCCCAAAACAGGATATGGCAAATATCAGACAGCTAACGTAAAGAAGAGTGGCTCACATTGTCTGTCGCTTCCCGGTTCTCCTACAGTCCATCTCACTACAAGCCCCATGCACCATATCAATCCCAATTAAGCACTCTTCTGGAAGTTTAGGCACAGTGTTGTTATGCCAAAAAGACAAAAAACTATGAGCTAAAATAAGCACCCCCAGGAAGAATAACTTAGCTTAAAAAGGAATGTATTACAGGGAAGCAGAAGTAGCATAAATCAGAAGGAAGGATGGAGATTTTAGCCTTTGAGCCCTCCAGTTGTGAAGGATAACAATCTATTTTTTTAAATGGGAACTGAGATCTCCCATGATGGAGTGTTTCTAGAAAAACGAGCAAGTATTGTGGGGGACAGTGTAACGTCGTAAGAACCAGCAAAATTTTAAGGTTATATTACATAGAAAATGTTAAAAAATAATTGTGGGTTCTACACTTCTACACTTCTCGCAACTTTACAAAAAAAAAACAAACCTCACAAAACAAAACCCAGTTTGAGATATTTTGGCCAAAATAGGCAAACTATTTATACGGATTCCCAAAAGTCATGGAAGTTGCAGGTTGGGTGCTTCATACTTTCATTCTGCTCCATCATTAGCCTCGCAGCTAGGATTTCATCTTCTGCAATGCAGCGCACAGCCCCTCAGGACGCGGGCAAAGGACCATTATGGTGAGGAGACAAAGAAGGAAGGGGAGCCATGGGGCTGAGGAAGACCATGGGAGATGAAATCTGTTGGAAGTTGTGCCACCAGCTCCTTCATTCCTGGGATGAATTTGACCCACTGTGAAGTTTCTCAGAACTAGTGCTAATATCCTGGGCTTGCAGTACTTAGGCAGCAATTATCACCTGTAAAATAGGTGCTAATGTAGATTTTCACATTCAGAGGGCCAGCTGCTAAGCTGGTAGAAATGGGTGTACCTCTGTGGACTCCACTAGAGCTAGACTGTTCATGCCAGATGAAAACGCTTCCCAGAATTTTTAAGACACCAATTAATCTTAAAATCAAAATAAAAAGAAGAAAGAGTGCACATTGATCGCTTCACTTTAACAGGAAATTTAAATTTGGAGATGTCTGAAGTTCCACCTGATGAGTGATTGAGCTGCGAGAGGCCAGTAGCGTGCAGCATCACACACCGGTCATTTTATGATAATTACAAGGGGAGTATTTCTGGAAAGGAGCTAATAGAAATTATGGTAACCTGGCAGAATACAGCAGCTAGGTTTCAGCCTCTGCCCTTCCATCTTGGCAGGATACTGTTTTCCTTCATTCTGTAAAATACTCATACTGTACAATACAGCTTTTTAAAATGGGGTCCTAAAGAGAAGATCTACTAATGCCTAAGGGTAAAAAAATATTACCAATTTGTGATTTTAAAGTGTCAGGGACTTTTTTGTATAGATACACAGAGCTGCCAGGTCAAAGTGCTTCCTGTAACTATAGTACAGCATGCATTTCACCCTAACACACCGGCTGTTAGTTGAACCTCATAGCAAAGAATCAATAAAGTCAACGCAATTTCCTTAACATGCCATCTGTAAGAGATTATGGAAGGGAGGTGGAGAAGGGTTTTCCTTAGTGGCTAATGCTTTACTGAAGTTCGAAAGAGGCAATATATAGTAAAATAAATTCAATCTATATTTTATCTTCTTTCAATTTTAGTGAGGACTAAATGAAATAGAACTGTGTTGATTCTACTCTGTTCAATATATCTTTGCTTTCTAATAACCAAGGTCATTTTTACCTTCATGGAAAAAGAAGCCTAATATAAAATACTCACCCAGACTGAACAAACACATATTCGCACTTTTTCAAAAGCCAGGTAGATGACTGATATATTATGTAATTCATTTCATGGCACACTGCTGAATGTTTTTTATAGATAGTGTTTAACCTTGCCAATTTTGCTCTGAGATAATCACTCCTTTGAGGATAAAATCTCACATTTAACATTAGAAGAAAAAAGAACCCCCACACACCAAAATCTGCAGTATACAACAAATAACGGGGAAGTTACGTAGCCAGAAAACGATTAGAGCAGTTTTCACTGCTGACTCTGGGATTAGCCGGTAGTTGTTATAATATTAATCAGAAATACAGTGATAACTGCTTAGACTACGTTTTGATACAGCCAGTGAGCAATGACAAAATGCTTAGACATCTTACAATAATGTATTTCTGCCCTGACTAACGCAAGTGGCAAATAGATTCATAAAAATTCCCTATATTTAGCACTGGAGCTATTCTGAGTACAGGAGCTCTGCTTGTGGTTCTCTGGAGTTTATGATCAGGAATATTAATAGTGCTGGTGTCTCGTGGAAAGGATGAAAAACCAGGAAGACGCCTCTGAAACACCCAAGGGAAGGACATCAATGGCGAAAGCCTTCAGGGTCAACAGAGTGCCCATTTGCTCTGTGAGACCTGATGTTCCCCTGGAGACTGCTTTTGAGATAGGAACAGTGCAGGAGGTCACTGCAAAGTGAAATTTTACCTGGAGGGAGGAAAAAATATGTATAAGCCCAAATTCATCCTATTGTGCTGTAGACACGTAGTCGAGGTGGCTAAGTTTGGAGTGCTGTCAGCCCTTGCTTCGCATGACAGTCAAGGCAGAGAGAGACAGGCACCTCCTGAGGATAACTCAGCCCACTTATGATGTGAATCACCCTCAAGAGAGCCTGTGTTTCACCCCAGCTGTTGGAAACCAAGCACCTGATGTGCCCTGAGACGAATCCTGGCCTTGATGTGTAGGACAAACGGGCTCTGATTGAGAGTCTCCAGCCAGGAAAGAACCAAACATAAATCAAATGCTCATCTCAATTACTGAAATGAAAGATTTCATTAACTTTTAAAGATATTTTGCTCTTGCCTCCACCCTTCCCTTTCCGGCACAATCTTGGGACCATCACTGGAAGCACTGTTTGTTAGGTAAGACCCTGTCCTAATGGCATTTCCAGTTCAAGCAGAAGCAAGCATTACTGGGGTTCCTGGAGGAGCTTGACTCTTCCATAAGTTTTCTCTTCAGATTTTGCAGGCTATAAAAGATTCTGGAAAACATCCAGCCAGCACCAGACCTGGGGGTCTTGATCTAAACAGTCAAAGAGGCATTTTAACCCACTTGTTCAGCTAAGATTTTTCACTGCCAGGACTGCCAGCTTGGGCCAGAGGTGACCAGATGCAATGACGGAGTATAAAAGCACCATATGCCTTAAAGCCTATTTTAAATAAGCCCTATTTTAGGGACATAATATGCAGCAGCATAAGGCTTTGGAGAGGCTTTATGCATGGGGACAAATTGTATTTAGAGGGCAGAAGCAATATTCAGAAATTAATGTGGGGACTCCAGATTTTGTTTTTTATTCATTTATGCTTTCTCCTTATTGAAACTCCATCTCAAGACCATCCAGAAGTAGCAACTAACTTTAAAAAATACATTGCAATAAAAACCTCCAAAAGACAAGCCTTGTCTTAAGACATCACTTTAAAGCATCCATAAGATCTCTGGCAAAATTTCTTTTTTGACAGAAGATATTTTTTTTGTTAGGAAAATTATCTCTGCTTTTTTTAATTCTAATCTGTTTGCCATAGGTTTCATTGCACAAAAGATTTTAAGAGCACTTCCCTCTTCAAAGTATGCTTTGTTTTGCCACTCCATAAATCAGAAAAGTAGGCTATTTTTCTTAAGTTTACTAACGCAAACAGCAAAGACCTGAGTTCCTCTGGAACTACTCACGTAGAGTAAATAATTAGACCTTGATCTGATGGAGGCACTTAACAACAGGATTATTTTTAACTCCATGAGTACAGCTATTGAATTCAAAGGGATTGTTCGGATGTTTAAGTTGAGTGCATATTTAAGTGCATTGCTGATCAGAGTCCTAGCATCCAAATCCTTAAACTGTGCCATTGATTTTGGCGGGGCCGCCGGCAAAGGGTGCTGTCAGTGGGCTGAGGGTGGCAGGACTGCAACCATGACTTGTTGAAATAATAGGAAGCTGGTTTTTACCCCCTGGGACACCAGGACCCTCTCCAGAGCCACAGAGGCTGTGGTTTGGTTTTGTTTTGGTGGGTTGGGGTTTTTGCTGGAGTTTTTTCCCTTCTAATTTAGGTTAATCCACATCTTCCCTGTTCCAGGGAAATGCTATCTCAGCAATGTGAAATGGAGCATACTCGTCCTACCCTCCACAAAACACCTGGAAAACATGACCAGGGAACAACCAGCAAATAAACTGCCAAGCCCTGCTATTCTTCACTCTTCTGCCTGATCTCAAAAGGATACTAATTAAGACCAACAGTGCAGTCCTTGCCAAGCAAAGATTACTTATCAGCTTAATTTGATACTTCTACAGACAGCTGACATATGGTTTCCTCCTCTTCCCCCTGCCCCTTCCTGCACTTGAGTTTAAATAGGGCTGAAGTGGTGCATAGGACTTCTGCTCTTCCCTGCTGCTGGGATGGGTTTCATCTCACGTGGGAAAGAATTGGTGCTATCGGGCTCAAGGACCTGATCTTACCAAGAGGACCTTGCCTTTTGTCAGAGCAGACCCATATGCCTTTTTCTTCCTAACAGATGTACTACCAGAAAAACAGATTGGTGAAATGGAGCTTGTTCCTTAAAGGTGAACTGAAACGCCTATCTACTGTGTGTAAAAAACAAAGTCTTTGAAACACACACTTTGTAGGGTGCATATTCGATGCAGCTGCACCACGATCATCCTTGGAAATGCAACGAGCCGGATGAGAAGGAGATTTACAGGCACAATTTTTCAGAGCTACGGTAGCTCAGAATTATTGAGTTTCTCCATTCAGGGCAATGTGAGAGGCCACCCTAAGTCTGATGCAATTTAAACCACTCCATAGATCATGCTGGACATCCTCTAATATGTATCATTACTGAGCCTGATAGATGTTAGCCAGGGAGAAGGACGAGGTGTACTCCATTACATATGCTATAAGCCTCTTTCACTGCACCATGGCCTCAGAAGATGCAGATCAGTGGAGCTCTGGTGCAGTTAAGGGGTTTTGTGCCAATTTTCACCATTCAAGGATCTGGACAATCATGTTTATTGTGGAAGCTCAGAAGGTTTATTCTTTGGTTTTTAATGCCTATGGAGTTTAATTCTCTGCTCTGCCTGTGTGGCTGCAAGCAAGTCCCTTGTGACTCAGGCTTCCCTTCTTGCATAGGGTCAGGTCTACATTCCCACCTCCCAGGATACAGCCCTGGTTGCAGACTGTTCCCTGTCCTCAGGCATGAGCAGCTGGGAAACCCTCAGCAAATCAGCACCAAATCCTGAAAATTGGGCTGCATGAGAGACTCCGACTCATCTGCGCCACTCAGTAACGGGCACTACGTGAGACCTGAAGTCATCACAAATGGGTGGATGGGGTATCAATCCCAAACAGGTTTCATCATACATGTCAGAGAGAGACAAGGTTTTCCCCATGTTTCCTAACACACTTTTGAACTTAAGCAATCCAGGCAAAACACAGGTACCAAAACCAAACCCAGCTGAACCCCAAATAGGGTGCATGCTGTTGTTCCTTCCACAGCACTTTTTTTCTGCTCCTTCTGTTTCTGAGGTCTTAGGTTTTTGGGTTTTTTTTGCAAGAATTTTGGAGTCCTCATTATAAAACCATTTTTCAGTCTTCGGCTTACGAGATGCGTTTGCCATGATCAGCTTCAAGTACTTCTGGGCAACTCAAATTTTCTCATAGCTGTATAAATGAATATTTTTTGTAGTACACCCATGATTGATCATCATTTCCATTTGTGTATTTATGACTGTGACAGTTACAGAGCTTGCACAAGACGATACATTTTTTAATGATGTTTACACTCATTTCAGCAATCATAGTTATATATAGCTACATATTTGAAAGTCCTAAATAAACAGGTGACAGCTCACATAAGAAGTAAAATGAAATGAAAATATAAACTAGAATCAAATACATCATTTGAAGACTTAGCCCTTGACAAATACCTGGCACATTTTGTACATCTTATAGGTACATATACATTTTAAAGGCATTACATATTTGAGTATCGATACACAAAACAAATACAAATATCTATTTATCTAGATACTGTATTTATTGGATATAAAAATATATAATGCAACATACAAGAATACACACCTGTTTATACACACATGTGCAAGGCACAGGCGTGTACCCGTGCATGCATGCCCACACATTTGGTACCATAACACTTTTGAATCCTTGCATCTGGAAGATCTGTGTTACAGTAACACTTGGGAGCTCAAAATCACATAGCTGCCATGCTAACACACGCTGGAGGAGCTGCTAGCACCGCAGGTCCTCTCGGAACAGGGAACTGTGCAGAGAAACCCGTGGGCTGCGCTGAGGGGAGGGGGGCTGGAGAAAGTCCTTTGGTGTGTGCTGCCGCTCGCCGCACGTTGCACGGGAGTGCCGAGGGGACATGGTGACCCTCTGAGAGCCCGTGGGTTTAGCTGGTGTGCAAACACCACACACACACACAGAGTCAGAATGATCACAATTTGATAGGATGGCCTGTGGATGCGTTTAAAATGCATAGCCTGGGTGGGACAAACAGCCTGCACGCTGCTTGCTGCATCACAAGGCTCCCAAGGCAGCAAAGGGATGGAGGTGTTCAGGGAGCTGGGCAAGGGCACCCACAGACATTTGGGTCCTGTGGAGGGGGCTGCGTGCTGGCAGAGAGGGGCTCACTCTGGCAAAGCTGCAAGCTGGTCTTACAAGGTGAAGCAAGGTGAAGGGAGATGGCTGGTGTGGCATCACGCCACGCTCTCTGTTCTGTTTCTAAACTGCAAGGTAGAAGGTGCTAGCTGAAGACGGGACTCGATGGAGCGCTGACTCTGGGCCTGAGAGCTATCTGGCGCTGGGTCTGCGTTCGGTAGCCGGGACCATGTTCAGAAATCATTCCATGAACGCCCATGAAGGTTGCAGTTCTTCACCTCTCAGTCACCTCGAGGGAAGCACGAGCTCTGCTGAAGCTGACGGGAGTCGGTTGTGACCCTGCTGAGGAAAGGCAGCCCTCCTATCTCCTCCCTGCTCCTTCCCTGGCCTCCCATCTGCACCCAACAGCACGCAGGATCTGCGCGCAGCTTGCTGCCTTGCCTCGGCCGAGATCCTGCTGCCAGCTCCTGCTCCGATGGCTGCTAGCACGGCACGGCATGGCGTGGTACCGGGCAATGGATGCTGCTCCTTGCAGAACTTCCCACCCCACTCCCTTCCCTCTTCCCCCGCCAGCAGTTGCAGCCAGCACCTCCCTTCCTGAGCCCGAAGGAAAACTATTTTTGCAGCCGTGCTTAGCTGGACTTTCTACAAGTATTCCCAGGAATCCCGGTTCTCCCTTGGCTGTTCTCCGATAATCTGAAGGGGTGTTGCAGCTGTTACCCCTCGGTGCTGGGGCCTTGTGCAGGCAGTGGTGGAGACCTCACGCCCCTTCACTAGCATGGCGGCAGGTGCCGCTCCTCAAGCACAAACAACAGGTGTCTCCCCAGACACCCCCCTTCCCCACCGGGCTGGTTGCTCACGCTGCCTGGAAACCAAAGCCTCAGGCCCATGGTCTTTACTCTTATCCCCAGTAACGCGTATCGTTGCAGTATGAAGGTGAGAGTGAAGGTGAGAGTCCAGGAGCAGCTGGATCTTGAAAGCTCCTGCTGTGGAGGTTGTCTTTTCAGTGCTTGGCAGCTCCGCCTGTAGCCTGGGTGGTGTCCAGGCCTGCTGCGAAAACATAGGTGCTGATGCTCAACGCTGCAGCAGGAGCCGAGCTCTGCCGAAAAACCAGGCCCAGCTGAGAGACGTCAAATGGCATGAAAATGCAACTTGAGGCTCGCAAGTGGGATTGCGCATTCTAGACCCAATCCCTTTCACCTTATTCAAGCAAGAAGACCCATTAAAATGAAAAGAACTGGCTGTGCGTGCTCATGCATTTTCCTTTTTTGATCAACTACCTCTCTGCCGATACGCCTAGTAGACTGTTTGAAAATCCCTATAAATGTTAGATGTCCATGATAAAAGACAGTGCCCTTCTTTGGCCCGTGGCCATTTTCCATGTTTATTTGCTTATTTATTTCAGTTAAGTGCAACACACCAGTTGATGCGCAACACTCGTGTGCCGCAATACGGCTCCACGTTGCCTTGGCAACGGGTGGAAAGGGTTTTGAAGAGCCAGAGAGGCCCATGCTAATGAAAACAAGCATTCAGGGGGCCTCTTCTCCAGGTGGGCGAGAAGAGGCTCCCTGCTGGGCTCCCTCTCCCAGCCTGCTTTCAAATAGTCTGGTGCTTTAAAACAAAACTACAAAAACCACCACCAACAACAAAGCCCCCTCTGCTTTTTTTCCATGCTAAAATGCAACTACTGATTAAAAGTTCTGAGACAGTTCTTTGAAGCCTTTCATTAATAGGTTTCCTTTATGAATCCAAATTAGATGGTCAACGCATTTTCCTTCAAAAAAAAAAAAAAAGAGGAGAGAACTATTATGGAAATTGTTGTTGTTGTTGCTGCTGCTGGCTTTTACATGTTTAATCTCCCACATGTGCATTCGTGCCAGATGACACTGCCCATAAGATGGGAGACAATCTTTCCACACCATCTTCACCAGGTTGATGCTGGTCCCCAGGCTGCTGCAGTCTGTGGCTCTCGTTTGGGTATGGTGGAAACCATGGGCTTTGTCATGGGCTGTGTGGGATAGGGCTGACCCTGCCTGTGCTCAGCACCCACAGTTCCTGCTGAAAGTGTCAGCTGAGTTATTCACAGAGGTCTTACAGGAGTGAGGCTGTGATACTGAATGCATGGGGAGGTCTCCCCACTCAAGGAAGTGGGTCTTCTGGAAAGACATCGAGCACCTATGCTCAGGAAATTAAAGAGTCATGAGGAATATCTGACCCTATTCAATGGTTTCTTTTGCAAACATGAGGAAAAGGGTAACGAATTACACTAGGAGCTGAGCAGGAGTAAAACCACCAGCTTCAGTGAGATTCATGTGTGTCCTGCTTCCCTTACGGCTGTCCAGCAACTGCCAAACTACTGACTGGCTCAATGTGGTGATGCCCACGGGATGTGCAAAGAGTTAAGTATGTAAATATGGGGATGACATGAAAGGGGAAACATCTGGTGAAGTCCTGAACATAGGTTGCTCTAGGCTGGTGATGGTGGGTGACGAGCTTCTGGACATCAAGGCCAGCAGAAGGGCACTGTATGGTAATCTGGGGCAATAGATTTCTGTTCCTATTTCTGTTTCCATATGTGAGCTTTTCTTGTGTGGGGCAGAACACATTCTTCTGTGAACAATGATAACCAACACTTTTTAATGCACATTTGGGCTCATAGTCCAAAGTCTGAATTTGTGGAATAAAATTACAGGAAAGAGAGAAGTGGCAGCTGGAGTGAAGCAGACCTCTGTAACAATGATGCTCTGTAACAAGCAAGAAACATGGTGTCCAGCAGGCCAGCAAGGAGGTACCCACAGAAAGCCATGGAGGGAGATCCCCAACTTCCCTGCCATGGGCAGTGTCGTTTGCACACAGCTTGCAGTGACATGGCAGGCAGCTCCTCCAGCAGAAGGTCTCTTCCAACTTTTCAGAGCAATGGGAGGTGACTGCCTATTTGGATGGGTGAAATGTCACAAGCTCCAAAGAAAAGAAATTGGGATAACTGCCCCTTTCAAAAAATCTGAAACCAACCCAGATCATGTGAGGCTGGGGACAAAATCCCAAGAATGGATGGCATAGCTTTAGGGTGAAGTGAAATATATGTATATTTTTTGGTAGGACTCTTTGCTGCTTGGAGGTGACTCGGTGCCAGAAACTGACTCATGTTAAAACAGCATTACAGCGAGACAAAGAAACTGTGTAATACACCACCAGGCTCTCAGTCTGATAATACTCTCATGGAAGGAGTGTTTTACTCTGCCCTGAACTGCAGTGAAGCTTATCACCAAGAGCAGTAACATACTGGTCAGTTTGTTAATCTAAGCAAAAGGGGAGTGAAGCTGGAAATGTTTATAAGTGATTTCCCTCTGCTGAGGAAGGAGATAAGAATAACTATGACAACGCTCCTAAAACATTTGTTGAATGTTTCATTCTAAGATGAAGAATTCCAAAAAGGAAGGCAGTGCCTGAATGTGGGGTTGGAGGGTCTAGAGAAAACCCTGCTCCTTGTAGGTGCCTCCCCAGGAAAATCAATAGTGCAGCCTGAAATGTCCACAAGTAGTTTTAGGGTTCTTGAAGTCTTTGGATTGCCAAGCTGCAGCAGGGCTCCCTTCTGGGGGGAGGATGTTCAAAACTCTGGAAAACAGGTCTCTCTCAGGAAAACAAGAACCTGAGGATCCTCAAAACATGAATTTACATTTGAGATTACAGGCAACTGATTTCAGTGGCAGTAAGTTAGAGCCCATGAAAAACTGTCTCTGAATTGGGACATTTCTGGAAATTTTTATAATCCCTGTCTGAGCCGGCTCTGAAATAGGCCAAGAAACAAATTTATCAAACCACGTGAGGTGCCTGCAAGAAAACAGGGAAGGTAGCAAGGACATCTGCAGTTTGTCATACGTTTCATCTTGCAGTGACACCGCTTTTTGCCACTCTGCAAACTCCTCATGTCCTCAGTGCAATGCCAGGAGCTGCGGTCCTGTGTTCTGCACCAGCATGATGGTTTGCACGGCTCCAGCCAAGCACGGAGCCCTCCGTCAGGCTGGGAAATGAGGCCACGAGCTGCTGCGGCTCTTGCTGTTGGGAGGGCGTGGAGCAGGGCTGACCTATCTGCTGCCCTGCCAAATCTGTGCGAGACCCTGAATTGTTCCCGGCTTGGCTTATGCTCCAGGGCTGCCCCACATGAATAACCCCATGCTGTGCAGGCTTGCTCATGGGCTTAGGTGAACAGCCAAGATCTGTGTTTACTTTTTTTGGGTATGGCAAAGACATCTAATTGCACCCACAGTGTATTTCAGCGCAGAACTATTTAACGCTTATGTTACAGAATCTAAAGCATGATTTGCTCCTTGTGGCTCCTAAAATCTGCAATATAGCCCTGCCAACGAAAACATAGAGACTTGGCTATGCAAGGAAACAGCTAGCTCAGCAAAAACGGTGGCCTGTTGTTGTATCTGCAATGAAGAAGCAGAAAAACATCCACTACCCACAGAAATGCTGCTCCATTTTGTTCTTGAAAGTGGCAATTTAGAATTAAAGGCAGCTGAATTGCATGGGCAACATGGGAAGAACTTGTTTTATA
Source organism: Phaethon aethereus (assembly GCF_964289735.1). Lineage (NCBI taxonomy): Eukaryota > Metazoa > Chordata > Aves > Phaethontiformes > Phaethontidae > Phaethon > Phaethon aethereus. The sequence continues at coordinate 121,672,232 of NC_138582.1, read as the reverse complement.
TGGGAGCTGCTATACATACATAACTTCACCGTAACATTTCTATATTGATCGTGGTAACCTGCCTGGGTCACCTTACTCTAACCTGTTATGAGGATAATCTGACAGTCTAGTAGCATACTCAGTTTATCTGCAGTGCTCTGCACAAGTACTCATAAACCATCCACTACTATAAAGCAGCTATTCTAATGTCCTTAGTCATTGCTGTAGACTATGTCCCTAGATTGCACTGGCATGTAAAACAGAGAGAAAGGACATAAAGACCTGGATATGTCTCATTTGTGCTCACCATGGAAATTATTTAAAACTATTGTCTTCACTGTTTGGTTTTGGGGTTTTTTGTGGAAAGCACCACAGACTTAATGGCATGCAGCTTTGCTGGTGAGAAAATCCTAGGTGTCTGCTTCATGATACATAAATGGCAAGGTATTGGATTTCTGTCACCTGTAATGTAATTCATCTAGGTAGCTTAACACCGATGTTGTTGCATGTACAATAAGACTGGACAGGAGCCCCATTTGATATTAATGTCAGGAAGTTTGCTGGAAACGTGCTGAGTCAGATACATCCCTGCGCAGAGACACGTAAATTGACAGTAATAGTCCTTGCACTGGAGAAGAAATATCTTCTTCTAACGTCAGGATGTTTAGGAAGGGTACAATATGTAGCTGTGCAAATGTGCATGTAAGAGCCTAGCGCAGAACTGGAATTGCTATTTTCCTCTTCTTCTTGGGGACTCAGTCTAGCAGTACCCTCCACCTACAGAGGGTCTTGGAGGTAGCCTTCTGCTGAACGGGAGGTCCATGGGTTCATACACTCCCCCTTACTATGATTTCTATGTACCTACATATCACCAGGGGAGAGCTACAGCTGCTGTAGCTACACGATAAATCTTTTACAACACAGGCAGTGGTAAGGTACAAACACCATTTATTTAGATCTCACAGCGCTGATTTGCATTAGGTAAATTCACGCAGACTATGGCTTGCATCTTACTCCCTTTTGCATGGTTGGTTGTCCCTGCAGGAAGGAGCAAGCTTTGTGCTCAGTAGGTCTGGGGTGGAAGTTGGTCATTGCAGAATATGGCTGATAATGAGTGGATGGTTTTGTTCTTCCCAGGTCTTGCCTCTTCCTCACAGCTGCTAGACACTTGCTTGTACTCTTCTGGCAGTGATATCAGCATTATCCAGCCCAAGGTTTAAAAAAATTGTAAATGAGACATTTTCCCAGATCAAAAACATGGTCAGTAAATTAGATTAAATGAAGTGAATGGAAGGCTCATTGCCCCTCAGTACTAAAGGAATGCCATGTCCAGGTTTGAGCGCTGGGCTTCAAGAAAGTTGTGAAAAAAATTGCAAGAGGGTACAGTCTTAATAATCAAAGGTCTTGAAAACAGGACTTGTGAGGAAAAGCTGGAAAAAACTGCACTCCACTGCCATGGCATGTAGAACAAGAAGAAATGGGATTAAATTGCAGCAAGGACAGTTTAAGCTAGATATGAGAAAGCATTTTGGAAGAGCAGTGCTGCTGTAAGAGCTAGAGTAGATTGGACAGGTGGTGCAGTCCTCAGAGTGGAAGGTGCTTATGAGCAGCTTGGGCAAACATGCATCAGAAATTACACCAACATAGCTAAACCAGCCTTGAAGAAGCCAGATTGACTGCAAATGAAGTTGACTATTCAACTGCGAAGAAGGTGAGCGATTCGTAATAAAAAGTGATTTTGGTATTTTAGCAAGAAGCGAGCTTCTGAGGGGCGAGCCTGGGTTGCGTACATCCATTGCATACATCCAGGCTGGCCTGGGCTCAAAGTCTTCGCAGGTCCTGCATGTGATTTCTGTGTCAGCAGAAAGCCAGCCTGTTTCATGGGACGCACCTCTTCCCATTGAGGGAGGGCACGGATGCTGGTGTTTTCCTGCCTGATATTTCCTTTGGCATGTCACAGGTTTTTCTGCAAGCTAATTGCATGCAATAGCTTGTGCGATGGTATGCAAGGCTCACTGTCCATGGAAAGTATCTTCATTTAAACTAATAATGTGGAGCCTCAGTGTGAGCTGACACTCACTTTTAATTACTGTTGGCCAATTCCGCCCCCCGTGCTGAAGCAAGTCTAACCTGCTCTCCACCACAAGAGTCAGCAAGAGGGTAAGAGAACATCTTGGGATGTCATTTGATGAATCGACTGAGGGACTGCCCTTCTGGGAATAACCCCAGGTGTCCTGAGACGGGATGGACAGCCCTCCTCCTTCCTCCTGTCCTCTCATCCCTGAGATGTGGGGAGGAAGAGCAACCTGGACAAAACCAAACCTATGGATGGCAGCCACTTGTGCATTCTCCCCTGACCCTCATCTCCTTTGGAGCCGCCTTCCCATGCAAAGTCTGGGATCACCAGGGAATACAGGACATAAAATTTCTGGGATAGGACAGGTATGAGAAACTCACAGGGATAAACATTGATAAATTAATTTCAGTTGATTCCCCCATGAAGTCCCCCTCAAGCACCAAGTGAACAGCAAACGAGGTGACGGATGAGAAGAGCAGAGTGACCCGTGGCATCTTGCACCCGCTCCTGAGTCTGGTCACGCAGACTGTGTTTAAATTTTCTCTTCACTACCCCACAGTGTGGAGATAAACTTAGCTCTCAGCCACAGCAGATCTCAGGTAGGCCATGGCAGCACTTAATTCAAAAGAAAGACTGTTTCCTGTACGGGAAATATTTTGAACTGGTGTTCAAAATATTGTCAGAGGAAGATGAAATAAATTAGTCATTAATTCTTGGTCACCATATTATAAGGAAATTACTATGGCACCAGAAAGATTCAGAAAAGAATTGGGAAAGTTAATTTGAAAACTAAGACATGAAGCTTGTGAGGGCAAAAAGAACTGGTTATATATGGACCAGAAAAAAAAAAAAAAAAAAAAAAGAGCAAGAAATGGTTTTTCTTAAAAGAATACTAATTGAAGTATGTAAAAAACCTAATGGCTAATTTCAGCCATGGTTCATACTTTCATTCCATCACAGATAAGTACAAATGGAAATAAAGTAAAAAGAAATTGAGGGCAGTGTTAAGAAGCACTTCTTTACACAAGCAGTAATTGGAGAGTGAGGTGACCTGTGAGACAATGTCATGAGACAAAGACATTAGTGTAATTAAAAAATCACTTAGATGCAATACGAGGAGAAAGGATGAATGAACTTTGGCACAAAATGCCTTGCCCAGCCCCTTGCCCAGCCCACCAGAACATGTGCTTGGACTCCTACAGTCATGTTGGTTTGAACCACTCTAAGCCCTACCACAAAACCCAGGAAAGTGGAAACAACTCTTCTAGGCTGTGGCTTCTGATTGCACTGAAAATGTTAACATTGATGTAATGGGACCGAGGTCAATCATTTCTCATCACGGATGAGAAATGGATGGCTTTCTGAAACGCCAACACACGCAGTGTGTGGGTGGACATCTCAAGCCATCTTACCAGAGAGAGGTTGATGTCAGCCCCATGCTTGACCCCGCCACCAGCAGGGTGGAGTGGATGGAGGAGAAGGGACGAGGCCACGCTGCTCCTTGCTGCTGAGTCACCCGTGATGGGAAAGCCGTTGGCTTCAGGGACAGACTAATAGCATGTTTGTGCTCCTCCTGATTCACACAAGCAGCAAATTAAACTCTTCCCCCAAGCAAAGGGGACCTGCCCTGCAGCAGGGCACTGCAGCCCCTGCCCGGGGGCTCGGGGGGAAGCGGGAGGATGTCTCTCCTACAGCCTCACGCACGTGTGCCCACGCACGGTGAACAAAGGGCTTTGGCAAGCACCGCTCCCAGCTGGTTGCTCTGCACTGTTACCCGGAATACTGCTCCCGGCCCGATTTTGCCACCTTTGCTCCCACTGAAGCTATTACAACAGGTCGTGCTTTTACTGTACACAGCTGCTTTCCTGCAAGCTCTTCAAATTGTGAGGATTAAATTGCACCAGTATAGAAACCAAGGGAACATTTATCACTGACGAAAGATGGCAAGGATTTTTCTAAATCAGAGATTTTCTTACAGTAGAACTTTTGTTACTGGAGTAGATCTATAATAATATCACTACTGTTTCAGTACTTTTATAACAGTGCTGCTGGGAAGAGCAGCTCTTTTAATACAAATGCTGTCATTTAGAATTGCTGCTATGGTAGAAATCTTAAATTAAGCACTGTCCTTTATACAAAATACAGCACCACCTGCTTGAACACAGAGCTGATAAAACACTATATTTTTTCCATGCGTCACATTAAATTATCCAGCAATATAAAAGAAATGGAAGTATACAAAAGTCAGGGCTATTTTCTGAAATGGTTTCACCCGTATCTTCTCCTGCCAAACACAATGTGCTGGGTGGGGGGCAGAGATAGACTGAACAGAGTCTTCAGACAAAATTCCTTCAAAATGACCAATTTTTATGTCAAACCTACATGCAGAACCACAGTTCTGATGTCCTTCCAATTCAGATCCATAACATGTCCCCAGCTGCACAAAATGTCTCTGTATCACAGGTCTGGGACAAGGACTTCTGGTATAGCTGTACAATGAAATTCTCCTACGGAAGCCAAAAGTTCATTTGCAATATGGGTTATAGCAGTCTCTCTAGTGAATAAGTTACTGCCTGATATAGCTAAACCAACCTGTTGAGTTTTTTAATCTGTTTTGTTTCGTTATTCTCTGTGGTAGAGGAGTGCCCCTATTTCAGCGTTACACAGGGAATTGGGGAATATCTCATCAGCTTGCCAGGCTGGCCAGGGGGTCCTGCTCTCGGGATGAAAGCCCCTTGGAAAGGCAGTGCATCTCCTGCCCAGCCCATGCCTGCCTTTCTTTTCCACTGAAACCAGGGTACACGGTGGCTAAGTCAAGCCCAAAACTCTCATATGCAGCAAGGACACGGCTTGGCTCTGCCCCCAGATGCCAGAGCAGAGACCCAGATGTGCCAATGGAGGCTGAAGCACAAGACAGAGGCAATATCTAAGCCCCTCACGTCTGCTGTGTGTTACCTCATGGCCAGGCACTCCACGCGCTGCTGTCAGAGGTCATCCTCTGCACTGTAGGTCATGAGAGGTCAGGCTGGGAAAAATACAAACCGCAATACCAAGTCTTGTGCCTGAGTGCCTTTGAAAGATTTTTGAGGTCCTCTTGCCACCTACAGATTATTCCAGCAAAGGAAACACGCTTGTGACACATTCCCAAGCATGACACCATTACCTAGTACTTATTCTTCTGCATATCAGCTAATTGGCACAGTGTACTGACGACAGTCATTTCTTCCATGGGGCAGTGTGCATTGAGACTCCTGTGATGGGTATATAAAGCTTGACTTAGATCCAGAGAATTTTGGAGGAGGTGCTGACAATACACTCGTTAATTTACAATTACATTCTTTCAGAGAGCCTCCTGGTGCTTTCCAAATACTGTTTAGAGCGCATACCTCTTCTATGAGACAAGTATTATGACTATGAAAGTCAAAAAACAAGGACAGAGAGGCTTAAGTAACTTGCCCGAAGCCCTACAGGAAGGCACTGTCAGAGATTACCATAGAAATAAGCCTTGTGCTATAACCATCTGTTCACAATGGCTTGAATTTTCACAAGAATGCTCGGGATTTATTTCTATTTGACAGAAGTGTATTATTTTTGCTGCAGTAGGTATCTGCTGCTTGGCAGAAAGCAGGGATTTGGTAGCAACTAATGATTTCTTAGTTACTGTGAAATGTATGAGAGGTTGACATTAAGAGGTGACAAAACGGAGTTACCATTACAAATCAAGCCCTGATCCAACAAAGTCTTTCAAAATGATAAGTTTTGCCTCACTGGAGTCAGTGAAGTTTCCAGAAGACATAAAGTACATGCATACGTCCCTGGAGGGTCCAGTCACAGTCTCTGTTTGAGGGTGTGCCTTGTAACGCCCCAACTGCTGGAAGTCCAAGAACAACAGCAATCTCCAAAAACTGCTTCTCCAAAGTGTGGCACTAGGAATATGCCCATTATGGTAACAGCACCTAGAGACCTGGTACCCATCAGGGATCTAGTCCCCATTGTGTTAAGGCATCGCACTTCGCCAGTTTGAGTCTTGCCCCATCCCACCCTCATCGGACCACCAGCCCGTTTCCTATTACAATTCTGCCATTTCATCTGGCAGACGAACCCTTCCTCTATGGCTTTGGCAGAAAAAGAGGCAACTCCCATTTGTTTGTTCCGTTGTCCTCCAGTACAGCAAGAGACTGACAAAAATCAACAACTTCACATATTCAGTGCCGTCTAGCAATGTGTTGGTTCATAGAAAGAAAGGTTGTGCTTTAACAAATCCCAGCCACTACATTCCTGAAAGTTATGGTGCTTTTTGAGAGATAAATATGAAGAGGCTTCTAAAGGTAAATGACATCGCTTGAGGATTGTCCCCATCCTGGCACTGATGGTGCATTGAGCATGGGGTGTGGTTTAATTCAACAGGCAGCTAAACACCACACAGCCATTCGCTCACTCCCCCGCAATGAGATGGGGGAGAGAATCGGGAAAAAAAGGTAAAACACATGGATTGAGATACAGACAATTTAATAGGACAGAAGGGGAAATAATAATAATGATAAAAGAATACACAAAAGAAGCGATGCACAGTGCGATTCCTCACCACTCGCTGACTGATGCCCAGCCAGTCCTCGAGCAGTGGCTGCTGGCCCTGGCCAACTCCCCCCAGTTTTATTGTTCGGCATGACATCATATGGTATGGAATATCCCTTCGGCCAGTTTGGGTCAGCTGTCCTGGCAGTGCCCCCTCCCAGCTTCTTGAGCATCCCCCAGCCTCCTTGCTGGCAGGGCGGTGTGAGAAGTTGGACTGTCCTTGACTTAGTGTAAGCAGGGCTCAGCAACAACTAAAACATCAGTGTGTTACCAACATTATTCTCATCCTAAATCCAAAATACAGCACTATACCAGCTACTAAGAAGAAAACTCTATCCCAGCTGAAACCAGGACAGCAGGTATTGGTAAAATAATAATTGCCTTGGTAAGGTCTTTGAGGCACACTCTACCCATTAGGGCCTGGAGACATATCCCTGGTATTTTCTGTTTATGTTGTACAACAAGGTTAAACAGTAGTTTATTTTTTGTCACTGATACCTTGAGATGGGTTTGCACTGATAACATTTTCTCCATTTTCAGGTGAAATAAGCTGTGTTAAAACTACTTGGCTGGTAACATAAGGATTGTGTTAGCCAGGATCATTTGCTGTCAGTCTATTCATAGACTGATGGTGCATACTCCCATGAGTAATATACTCAAGTGAGTAGCTGTATTGGATCAGCAAGACTAGTGTCCTCAGCAAGAACAAAGAGTTTAAGCAAGACTAAGCCTTGTAAACAAATTATATCCTGATCACCAAAAGGCTAAGAAAACTTGCCATAACTCTGTAAATTTTCTGTAAATTTTGCTTTTCTTTAAAAAGTCCAAACATTAACTATCAGAATTAAAAAATTTTACTTGCTTGGACTGTGAATTAAAGCATTTTCTCATAAGAAATAATTAACTGTTAATTGTTCTTTCTCTTTTTTTAGCCTTATCTCATGAAATAAGTTGTCATTATAAGAGATCAAAAAGCTCATTTTTCTCAGGAAAGACTGGATTCCAAGATATACTGAAAACCTGATTGTAAACTGGATATTTGGCAATAGTAAGAAAGCAGGGCCTCTTTTGTGTGAAAGTCAATCAGGCAGCAATATCACTGGAATACCCCAGATAAAACCAATTGTCTGCTTTACAGGTGTCTGGCAGATGAGAGGTCAGCTTTGGCTGATTCAAGCCACATAGGTATTTCTTTTCTTTTTTTAGTAATAGTTTCTCGTAAACAGAACTTCATCAGTCTAAAACAGCTCGCTCTTTTTGTGTGGCAGGCTCTGTTTTCCCCTAAGCAAATTCTTCACATGCCCAGAAGGAATCTTGTTTCCAACATCTGGGAGTGCTTTAGAGGCTTTCATTATTTATATGCCAAGATAATATCTCTTGCCCATGAATGTGCTACTGTTCCCATTGATTAGATGTTTGCTGATTAGTGCCAACTGCAGTGGCGGTTGTAGCCGGATCCTATTCTTGGGCCCTCCATTTACATCACAAACCATGGGTCTCCAAACGCTCATCTGACCTTCAGGAATTCATTAGGTTTTGATTGCTACTAACTTGGGAAGACTATAAAGTGAGGAGTTGGGGGGAAAAAAAAAAAAGTTGTCATTTAAAATTAAGGTTTAAAATTAAGACAGACCAAAAGTAAATGGTAGAAAATAGTCATTTAAATGAAAGAAAAAAAAAAAAAAGAGAGAGGCTGTACAATGAGGAAGGACAATTTCTTCAGCGTTTGATAGATAGGAGTTGCCTAGCTTGTCCCAGAGTGAGCTGGGAGTGGAGGGAGCCCTTGTGAGGGCCACATGCACCCATCTCCTCAGGGTGCCCAGGGCTCCCCCAGCCTCTTCCCCACCCTCACAGCCTCTGGCCCTTGGCTCAGAAGTGCTCATCTCAGCAGAGAGAGAAGGGAAACAGGGAGAGGAAGATGCTGCTAGGGCCAAAAACTGCCACTCTAAGAGCAGTTTTGAAACCATAGCAGGAAGCTTTGCAATAAAAATGGATGCACATACCCAAAACAAGGCAGAAAGCATGGCTTCCCTATCATTTCCTCAGCGCTTTGTTAGGAAACGTTTTTCAAGCACTGAGCTGCAGCAAACCACTTGCAACTATATTAAAACAATGAATTAAAATATCACATAATGCTAAGGCATTTCTGAGCATGTGGGAATTAGCATGTCTTTGATGAACTTACTAAGTTCCTGAGAGGATTATTTTGCATCTCATCATGGACCACTGGCATTGCTGGTAGCATGCTGCTGTCTAATCTGCGAGGTTAGTGGTCCTGCTACCATGAAGAGGTCTATGGGGACAGACCTGGATCTCACAGCCCAGGACAAGTAACTCACCAGAGTAGACATCACTGTAAAATTGTTGCCTATGTGTCCAGAATGACTGGATAAATATGCTTATTTGAACCCCTCAGCAATAAATGCCTATTTAATTTTTCTTTTGCAGCCAGCAGTGATATATAGTGCACTTTGTATTTGCAGAGGGGCTGCTCAGATTTGTTCAGTTTAGTTTCCTATTATTTTTTTTTCTAGGTGACTTATGATTCTTGGCTCAATCTTTGGTGCGTCTTGCATCTTAGAAGCAATATTGGCAATTCATAAATATTTCCAAGGTTGATGCCTCAGCACAGATACTGTATGCTTCCTTCTGAAGCTATTTATAGGAGTATGCGATGTTTTTGTTTGCTGGTTTTTGCTATTGCTGACAAGGACCTGATCCCAAACCACTCAGTATCCTTTGCTCTCTCCACGTAATTGTCACTATGATCTAACCAACAACTTGATTCATTTGATTTTCAAGTTTCTAGGCATTTAGAAACTATACTATAGTGGTTTAGGTATTTTTCATCATATACAGATGCCCAGCAATGGAAAAACAGACATCAGCTCCTCAGCTGGCATACACTGAGGTAACTCTATTATGGTCACTGGAGCCATGCTAATTTACAGCAGTTGTGGATCTAGCTTGCTTTCAGAGCACACATTGATTTTACTGTAACTCTTTATATCCTGGTTTTCAGCCATTTAAATATAAGTGCATTTGACATTTTTGGAGGGTACAAGGCATTGCTGTGTCAGTCTTGATGCTGTGTTAATGATGCTTTTGGGCGATGAATAATAATCGTGGGGTAGCTTGGAAATTAAACTCCTGATTTTATTCTTACAGTGTACAGGATTAGCAATTAAGTTTCAGGTCATTTAAATACTTAAGGGGTCTAGGAGTGTACTGGGTTCTGACTTAAAACTTTAATAAACAAGTTTATTATGTTTTTTCCTCCAGTGTTGAGGACAATGACTCTGGTCAGCAATGGGGCAATTGCAACAGCTTTGGTGCTGGGAAAAAACGTAAGGAGCTCCCTGCTCATCTGCACCTCTGTGCTGACAATGTGACGGCTGAATTTTTTTTGTTTTAAGTTTAAGTAAGTCAAGTCACCTCTTTTTTCCCTAGCAGGTATATTCTAACCCAAACTATATCACTGATCTGCCCCTCTCCGTAGCTGCCGACATACACAGGCTGCGCTTCTCACGGGTGTCCCCACTTCTTCCGTCGCTCTGGCAGTGAGTCTGGGGGTGGGCAGTGCATCGCCAGGGGACATTACTATTCTTAGGTGACCGTTCGCTTGCCTTCCAGCATCATGACACCGACCGACGGAGCGCGCTGTCACCTGTACCTTTGGAATAAAATTGTGGCTCAAATTCCTCGTAACGAAACGATGAAGTTTCCATACAAAAGAAGTTCTCAGCAGTGACTATAAAGCACCGTTTAGGCAGATGTAGAGCTCTCTAGCCAGATTCGTAAGGAATAGGAGCTGCCGTGGTTGCACGGGCTTTGAAGGCAGGCTAGTTTGCAGCACGCCAGGGGCTGACGGGCTCTCAGCAGCTCTGCGAAGGGCTGCCCCTGGCTCCCCTGCCACGGCCCTGCAGTGTCCCAGCGCTACGGATGCCCCTCACCGCCGCGAGGGGTGCGAATGGAGGCTTCTCTTCGGTGAGTCTGTGTCTTACAGGTGGGTGTTTGGACTCAAAGGTCTGCTTATTCGGTGTCGATGCACCAAGCTTTGTCCGTGGTTGATAAGAACTGAGGGTTGGCTTCAAATCCATCCTCTAAAAGTGACTGCAGATACCGTCTAAAGAGTTTAGAGATAAAAGCTGCTAAGGCTGTGAGAGAGACTGTAATTAAAGGGAGGTTTTGGCATGTATCTAAAAAAGAACATATCCCTAATTATTTGTTCTTTCCCTCACTTCATACTCACCAAGCGACAGTTCTGAACATGTGCACAAGAACTAATGTATTACTGCTTGAGTTATTTCAGAGCTTCCTTTACAACATTACTAATTGACCCACTGATGGATGCTTACTCGCCTTACTTTATCACTGTAATGTTGTTCTAGCTAATTCCCTGCTGAAGCAGCAGAGCTACCCGTTAAGCAAGCGCTATGAGCTGATGAGGAACAGCAATATGATTTATGCATCGCATCAGGAAATGGGGACAAATATTGGCATCAAGGTGACTTATTTGCCTGTGGAGCCCATACTGAAAAGGTCCTCAGCAGGGAGCACCAGTCATCAGTTCAGTGTTTTGCCATAAGCAGGGAGCTAAACATTTATTTTCTACTCTAAGCAATACTGTGTTCAGCGCGGAGGACGCAAGCAAGAAGGCAAAAGACCAAGGGCAGCCAGCAATGCTGTGCCTCTGCGATTCAAAATGGTAGATACAAGGGCAAGGAGGAAAAGCCAGTTATCAAGACTTGTATGTGAGTTTTGGTCCTTAGGTGCTGGCAGGAGGAGCCTTGGGCATCGCAGCTGAGGGCTAGATGGGAGCACGGTCAGAGAAAAGGTGCTGAAGGGTCTGGAGCAGGCGGCAGTCGTGGTCAGTGGGTCGCTTTAGGCAGCATAGCTGGTACCAGGTAGAGTACAAGGTCCCACAAAGGCCCCAAGGCACTGGCAGCAAGAAAGCCATGGTAACAAAGTGTAAATTAACTAATAGTCTCTGTCTCAGCATTTCGTAATCTTGGCAAGAGGGGAGGATTTGTCTCAGCGCTGGGAAGGGGTTTGCCATTTCCCGTGGATGGAAACACTGACCTTGTCAACTGCAAACTACCATATGCACTTGCAGGGAACTAGGGAGATGGTTAAAAAATAAATCAAGCTGGGCAATAAAAACTGTGACAGCCTATGTTTTCCTCTCATGTGACGTGGTAGGTGATGATTTGTAATTTTTTATTTGGGCGATGACAACTTTCTTTCTTCCACTCCACAGACATCACGACGATCAGCTTCCCAGAGCCACAGGCCCATTTTAACCAGTATTCCACCCAAATCCTTATGGGAACATGATAGAAGAATAGCTGTTCAGGGGCAGACTTGAGGTGTGTCTGCCCCAGCATCGTGTCTCTGACAGCAACTGCTAGCAAGCACCTAAAGAATATAATAAATGAATGGGCATCTGTAAGGGATCTTCTCACCCTAGCAAGCTCCAGCTTCTGGAATTTTGTAATTTAGCAAGTCCCTGAGCTACAGACCATATCCACATCATTGTGTTTAATGGTCCTTGGTGGCCCTTTCTTCCATGAATTTTTTAATTGTTTATGGAGATGGTTTTGCTTTTGGCCTCTGCAGCATCCTGAGTTCCATAACATAATAGTGTGCTTTGTGAAAGACCACATCCTGATTAATTACAAAGAACAGATGAGATCAGGTATGTTCAGGATATGGTAGCTGGAGCATTACAGACCTTCTAGGCTTACAGTGCTATACAGTACTAGGCAGAAACCCGGATGACAGATCCCTACAGCTGTCTATATACCCACCTTCATATGTTGTTCTTCATATGGTACCGTGGGACGTAGAGATCCACAAGCAGCTTTAAAAAGAGGTAAGCAACTAGCAACTAGCACTCCAGTAGCCACCTCTCATAACATCCCCTCATAGGTGAACACGGAAGATGGGAGTGAGACAAAGTATGACTTAATCCTGCCTCCACATCCAAAAGTAGTCCATCTTATGTCACCTTGCTTAAAGCAAAGTTTAGTAGGTCCTAGAGAAACCAATGTCTCCTCATGGCATTTTCAGGTTGCTGAATTAGGCTATGTCCTGCTGACATGAGTAGCAATCGGGTACCTGTTCTGTTTCTGTGCTTTTAAAAGCCCTATATGACATCCATCTCCGTCTTTTAGGCCTAGACTACCTGAAAGCTAAGCCCTTATTCCGAACTGCTTTTATGTGGTTTGTAATGCTTCATTTTTCTGAAGGATCTGTTTTATGAGCAGCTCAAGCTGAAGTTCGCAGCAGTTGGACAGATGAAGAGATCCTTGAAGTGGGGCCAAGGAGCAGGGGTCAGGGCCAGAGCAGGACTTGTCCATGGAGGGCAGGGAAGGGGATGGTCCCTGGGTGCAGACACAGGGACACAGGATTTCTGGAGTTCAGCCTTCGAATGGGGGAAAGGCAGAAAGAAGGACTGTGTTGGGAAGGCACCACAGTGGGGAGCAAAGCTTCCAGACAGCGGATGTCAAGCTCAGCAACAGGTTGTGATTTTTAAATGCCAGCTCTACCATGACAGACGAAACGTCCTCCATGGAGCACTGGCCTCCCACACAGATGCTCACCGCTCGGAGTCACCGCCGTGCACCGTGTCCGAGGGCAGATACCAACAAAGGTGAAATAGAGAATCGCTAACGCTTTCAAGAGGCTGAAATGTTTCCTTAAGCTCTTTGGGCGTCAACATTCTCACCTGTAAGGGAGAGACAGCCCCACTCAGCAGCTCACAATATCATGGTGAAACGCAGACACAATTAATGCCTGAAAAGTTTCATGAGCTATTGAAAGCACCATATAAATGCTAAGTATTATTATTGAATTACAGTGTGATGGAAACAAATTGATTCGTTAGGAAAGTTTCAATGAATCATATTCATAACAAATTCCACTTAATTTATAACAGTGAGTCATTAACTGGCTCTTCTGCTGATTTATTTATACATCCTGCTGAAAAGATAACTGATTTTAAGAATCAAATCTGAAGATAACTGGTCCTCAGAACTGTGGGATCAAGCATTTTGTAAAAAGTGTGGTAGTATCAATCTATATTTAGCTATCCCCTTTTCCATCATATTTAATCCTGGCGAAGGTTGTGCAAAGCACCTGCAATAAAGTGTGCCCTTTTCTGAGTTCTCTGAGCTTGCCTGAGAATACAGTGCTTCTCCTAAAGACCAATGCTTCGTTAAACTTGTTCCAAAATTAAAGGTAACATTTTCTGATTCTCTTCGGGCTTCACTGTGCAGGACGATTAGAAGCTATGAAATACTGAGTGCTGGAAACCCAAATCGCTCCTGGGTTGAAACCACACTTAAACGCAAGCACTCACTTCAGGGGAACAATTGGTTTGAGCAATTCCACAGGGTGGAATAGCTCAGGATGGCGACATGTTTTTGGTCCTGCTGTGCCTTGGTTTCCCTCTCTGCAAGAGAGAGGCAGAGCTAAGCTCTGCCAGTACAGAAAGTACCATTTGGATGTTTGGATGACAGCCTCCAGCGCCTCAATGAGCTATGCCAGCTTGCATCAAACCCTCGTTATTAGCAGCCACACATTAATGACCCACTCTGAAGCAAAACCCTGCCAAGGGGCAAGGGATCAACATTTAACCACGGCAGGGAATTTCAGAGAGGGAGTTTCTTTTGGTGGTAGCAGGGGGATTATACTGGTTTTTACTATGGACGCTGCGGTGAGAGAGGGGAGCAGAAAGGATGTGAACCCTGGTTAGATGGAGGGAAGGGAGAGGGGTGTGCATGCACGAGGTGGCTGCGTCACAGGAGAGAGGGGACAGGGGCAGAGGGAAGAAGAAGGATGAAGTTGTGCTGTGAAGAGCTCGGCAGAGCACAGGTATGTGTGTGAGCTTGGTTCAGGGAAGAAGCATCTCACATCTTCACAGAGAATTTGCCTATTTCTAATTAAAAGCAGTAAATCAGGGCTCAGCAAATGGAAAAAGGTGAAATGAGCTGGGGAGAGAAGATTTATACAGAAGGCTTTCAAGAGACAATTAAAGAAAAGAGGAAATTTTCAGGTAAAACTAGACGCAGCGGGATGACATTCTTCTCCTACACGAAAGATAAAGGATCTCCTGCATAAGGGCTGTCCTCTCCCTGCGCTTCCCCCGGGGTGCAGAGCCCCCAGGGACGGGGTAGCTGGCTGGGTGCCAGTGAGATGGGACAGGGTCACTGTGCGGCTGCACCAGGCAGGCTGGCATGGGGTAGGGTGCAAGATTAGGACCACAGGTACTGTAATACACAATATCAGAATCTAATGGTTTTGCTACGGTTGGTGTTGCTTCCACTTAGAATCATGGCACTATCTGGCAGAGGTATGTTGCCCACCATTAATACAAGGGTTTCTAAAATTAAAGTAAGAGAAAGGCAAGTACTGGCAATTCACAAGAATGTTACACTTTTTTCCCAAGCCTGAAAGAAACCCGGTGGTACTTCTGAAATAACAGGAATGAGACAGTTAATGTGTTGTACAAAGGATGCCTTTAAAACTTCCGTTTTATTTTCTGATCATCATTTTTGATCTTCTTCAATCAAATGGAGCATCACTTAAGAACTGATGAAAAGAGAACCTTCATCTTGTTATTAACTCCTTGATGAAAGACCTATAAAAAGTTCATTGTTCATTTACAGGACTTTGGAAAATATTGAAAATTAACGAAATTCTTTATGAGATACATGGCTTCTTGCAAGTTATGACGGGGCAGACACATTGGTAAAGAAGACCAGCTACAATTGCAAAGATGGGAACAGTGTCATGCTGTTGCCATTAAAATAAACGAGTTATTAGACTCCTCATTCCCTTCTTCACTGCATGGATAAACTCCCTCTCTAAATGACACTGCTCTGAGAGGTAGGAGAGGCAGCTAGAGCTAAAGTAGGCTAGCTAAAAATTGTCTGTCCTAATAGATACCAAATCAACTTTTTTTTTTTTAAGTTATGACAAAATTTTACACACAGGAAAGGTCATCTTTGACTAGAAAAAAATTTTGCTTTTCTTTGGAGAAACACACACCCTAAAAGAGTGACCTGGCAGTGCTGTTCCAGCACTATCCAGGAGCTGTGTCTGTGTGCCTTGCGGTCTCTGATGTCTCTCTCCGGCTTCACAGCAGGGCTACGCGTCCTATGATGCTCTACAGTATAGCCAGGGAATGACTCGGTGCTTACTGCTTCATGCCTCTGCTACCTAACTCGTACTTTGCCCTCTGCTCCCCCTTTGGAGGGAGCAAGGGAGGAGATCCAGGACCTCCACAGAGGAGGACTCAGATGCAGGTGGAGCAAAGCCCTGGTCATGGCAGAGGAAGGTCCTGCTGGCTCTCCGAAGGCTTCCTTTTTGGAGAGAGAACCCACAGGAGACGATCAGTGCAGGAAAGAGGGAGGATGGGCCCCAGTTCTTTACTGAAGTCTCAAAGCCAGAGCCGGGCAAATGTTTCTCTTCACTTTATTCCGGGATAACAAAAAATCAAAGCTTGGGCAAAAACATTTGTGCAACTGTGTCACATGTCAGAGGGCTTCAGTTCCTCCCTCTCTGAAAAAAGGGGGAAAACCAGAAAAACTTCAGTCTTTCCTCTATACTGGCAAAAGGGGATGTTTAATTTTTTCTGTTTCAAGCTCATGTTGAAGTTAGAAGGCTACGTAAATAAAAATAAATGTAGCCTGCTGTTGCTACCATGAAAATATTTTATTTTTAGTTGAGATAAGCATTTGACCCAAATTTTGACCCAAATCATATTTTTTCTTTTTTCCCACATGAGAAAACAAAACAGAACTAAAAATTCATTTCAGATATTTCAGAAACAAGACCTTTTTTTAATCCCTTTGTTGGAGCAGTGTACTATGAAACAAACAAACAAAAAACCCCAAACTCACCATCAACAATGATAGCCCCAATAGGGAAGGAATAACCCTTCATTAAAGGTGGTTTTGTCTTTTATTTCATTGATGTTTTGGATTTCCATGTATCGTGGAGATTTAAGTATTTACGATTGTGTTGGAAATGGGGGTGCTACATTTATATAGCCGCATTTGTGAAGGACTGCGCTTTCATACCTAGGCATTTGAATTGCTCTTGCCATGCCTAGGTTGGAAATCTAGGTGGTTTGCCAAATGGCTGTATGAATTTCCTTGCTTCAACAAAATTTCAGTAACATCTTCTGTGATCAGTAACAACTGGGTGATAGACTCTGCAGTGACACTGGGATGGCAAACATCTGTATTTTGATCGAATTCCTCCTGGCCTGGCCATGCATTCAGCCAGACTGAATGTGTCTTTAAGGAGAGCATTGAGTTAAAAATAAGATCCTTGAGAAATGAAAAGCTTGTAAATGCTCTAAATGCTTTTTTAATAAAAGGAAATTGCTGCAGGAAGTGATTCCTTATATCCCAGGCTCTGCCAATTGTTTCCAATCAGTGCAGCTTGGGGTAGCTATTATCTCATTAAGTTGTATTAATGTGTGTGTTGTTGCTGCTTTTCCTTTTAAACCAATCTGCAGGTTAACTTGGGTTCTGCTGTTTAACTTGTGGTTTGTTTGCTGTAAATCTGTTTTGTGTGGCTCCTTTCACAGCTCTAATCCTCCACAGTAGCACATAATTGTCTCCTCACTTATTTCTCTCCTGACAGTGGGCCAATTAGCAGGATGTGGTGCTCTGAAATGGTTCTCTCCTCCCATTTGCCCAATCACTCTTCCTTCCCTGAACCCAAATACCCTGAGGACAGTTGGACCTTCACCCTGAGGACAGTTGGTCCTTCACCCTGAGGATCTGAGCCATTCCATACAGAGCCACCTCTGCACAGGCCCTTGTGCCAAGACTGCTGCTGGGAGCAGCTCGTCGCATGCCAACCACAAAAGAAATGGGACACATGCCTGAGCAAGATCCTGCAGCTGGCAGTTTAAGGGCTACATGAGATCAAGGTTTGATCTGGATTGGGTCATGACCCTGTGAACTGTCATAAAGAGTGGAACAGTTTGGTAACTGCTGTTTTTATGGGCTCTGTTGACATTATGCAGTCTCACAAAAAAAACCAACCCAAGCAGACAAAAGGCTTATAATAACTTTTTAATTGGCAAAAACTTAACACTAGTAGCTGATGACTAGATGGAAATGAGGGAAACTCTTCCAAAAAGCTTGTAAAAATAATAACTTGACTCAGAGCACCAAGAAAATCAAAGCATGTCACCACCAGTATCAATGACAAACTCTTTCCCTCCTGCTAGAGGTTGGTACTCTGTTACAGCCTGGATACATCCCTCCAATTCTACTGAAGCTGGTCCTGAGAACCAGGATGGACAGCCCTCAGTCCTTGGTCAGTGACAAGTTGGCACCATTTCCAACTCTTCCAACAGCTTCAAACATCAACTGTTTTTAATAACCTACTACTACTAAATATTGTTTCCTGCTTTCCTCGAAAAGACAGTGTTCTGCCTCTTGATGATTGAAGTCAAAGGGACCATTCACACGAGTGAAGGTTATGGACTGTCCCTTTGGTTTATAGTTGTCTGTCAGGTCATCCCAGCGCACAACAGCGAGCGTGCAACCCGCTGTGTGGGAGACCCACAGAAAGAATAGGGTGCATGTGTAAGTACTGCAAACCAGAATCATCTCTACATCCTTATAAAGAAGGAAATATGAAACAGCATATCAAAGATGGGACATGTACCACAAACACCCTGTTCTATTGTTGAATGCCAAAGGTGGATTTGCATGCAGCATTTTAAATAATTAAACAGCAAAATGGTGTTGCCATCTGCCAACATCCACCTGGTGGAGGGAACACAAAGCCCTGAGTGAGAAGCCGGCACTGAGCAAGGTCCACTCACTAACAGGGGAGATCCCAGCAAGCCGCTCCCGGGTGCCTTGCGGTGCTGTCATCTCTTCTGCTCGGAAATAGCTGGCAGTCCCGATAGCCCCTGTTTAAGCAAGGTTGCTGGTAGAGCATGAACTTTCCCAGTACAGGCAGAAAAGGGGCTTTGTAGCATGTCCACGTAGCAGAGGTTGCAATAAGTATTTTGCAATCGGAAACACTATAATGGCATTTGTAAATGCAGGGTCATGCCTAGCTTCAATACCCTTGTTCGGGTCTGGCTACACTCATCCCTGCACTGTAAAAAAGTAATAGCAGCCAGAGGGAGGTCTAGAAGGTGACGATAATGTTCAGAGACATGGAAAGGTCTCTGTGAGGTAGGAATCAGGAGGTTCAGACTGTATTTTACACAAGAGAAAAATAAGAGGTGACATGACAGAGGTAGCAGTAAAACAACGCAAAGTGCAGAGAAGGCAATCTAGCCATTCCCAGCTACCCTTTCAAATAGCCTCTCAAATGAGAGTAAGCAGCAGCCTAGTGAAATTAAAAATACATTTTATACACATCAAAGGAAATGTTGGGGCTTGTTCATGGCTAGGTGTGATTGTGGCACAAAACAGATTCATTGAACTAGAAAATTACAGTATGGTATTTGTCTTGATTTTTCTTTAACTTCTGGAGCCCATTGTTTTTAGTAATTTTATAGGGTTCTGAGATATTTGTACAAATATTCAAAGTATGCACAGTTATATAAGCACAAATACTGAACTATAGAGGATATTGTCTCTCCTGCTACACTCTGCTATAAAGTAAGAAATGTCCGTTATAGACTGATGTAGGCATCCTTATTAGTTGTAGGTAGACTGGGGAAGGACCAGATCCTCCACCTGACAGCAGACCCCATCATGGACTGAGGTCACAATTGTGGTAGTGACCCTCTGGACGAGCAGAATCGTAGCCACATGTCTAAGAGGGTTAACATCGTCAGAGCATCCTCATCCTCCCTTAGCAGCGCTCCCACAGCACTTCACTCTTACAGAGCGTTGAACAATGCTAGCTGACACCAGAAGTCTATGGGAACTGAGGGCCCTTGCTTTTTTGCAAAACCAGGCTCATCTCTTTCAAAAGCCAGAATAATACAGTGCTATTTCTGGCTGCGATAAGAAGGAAGCTTGTTCTAGGGAAGGACACATTTTCACCATGTGCTGCCCCCACTATTATTTGTGTTGCCATAATGCCAGCCGCTGTGTAGATGGGCATGCGGAAAGAGATCGCTCTGGACCAGACAGCATCTCTTCTTATTGAAAACTGCCCGCTGAATGCATTTTCCCCCATCACGGTGACACTGGCTTCATCCAGTTTCGGATTCCCATCTTATAAACCCAGCGGCCTTACACTGGGAGGCACTACCGACTGCAAACAGATGGAAAAGTGGATGAGGCAAGGAAGTCTTTGAGATTATCTGTGGGGAACAGAGGTGGCTTTCCTACTACAGATGCCCAAAGAATGTATTTAATTTTGTCAGCTGTCTCAACTACAACTCCACTTTTTGTTCACGACAAGTAGATTTTCTATACATTTGGCGACAGTCTTCACTGCTACGAAGAATATTTTGCATAAGGGTGACGAAGGCGTCTAGGTCAATGGACTCCCCTCAGCTGCCAGACCGTTTCAATGTATGAAGTGATAATTCTGATTTGGACTCTTGTTCTTTATGACAGGTAGCATTCCCTAGTGGATGAGGGAAAGACTGTGGACGTTGTCTACCTGGACTTTAGTAAAGCCTTTGACAGCGTCTCCCACAGCATTCTCCTGGAGAATCTGGCGGCTCGTGGCTTAGACGGGTTTACTCTTCGCTGGGTGAGGAACTGGCTGGATGGCCGAGCCCAGAGAGTTGTGGTGAATGGCGTTAAATCCGGCTGGCGGCCAGTCACAAGCGGTGTTCCCCAGGGCTCGGTTCTGGGGCCGCTCTTGTTCAATATCTTTATTGATGACCTGGATGAGGGAATTGAGTGCTCCCTCAGTAAGTTTGCAGATGACACCAAGTTGGGTGGGAGTGTTGATCTGCTGGAGGGTAGGAGGGGTCTGCAGAGGGATCTGGACAGGCTGGATCGATGGGCAGAGCCAATTGTATGAGGTTTAATAAGGCCAAGTGCCGGGTCCTGCACTTTGGCCACAACAACCCCATGCAACGCTACAGGCTTGGGGAGGAGTGGCTGGAGAGCAGCCCGGCACAAAGGGACCGGGGGGTGCTGGTTGACAGCCGGCTGAACATGAGCCGGCAGTGTGCCCAGGTGGCCAAGAAGGCCAACAGCGTCCTGGCCTGTATCAGGAATAGTGTGGCCAGCAGGAGTAGGGAAGTGATTGTGCCCCTGTACTCGGCACTGGTGAGGCCGCACCTTGAATACTGTGTTCAGTTTTGGGCCCCTCACTACAAGAAGGATGTTGAGGTGCTGGAGCGTTGTCCAGAGAAGGGCAACGAAGCTGGTGAGGGGTGTGGAGCACAAGTCTTATGAGGAGCGGCTGAGGGAACTGGGGTTGTTTAGTCTGGAGAAGAGGAGGCTGAGAGGAGACCTTATCGCTCTCTACAACTACCTGAAAGGGGGTTGTGGCGACGAGGGTGTTGGTCTCTTCTCCCAAGTAACTAGTGATAGGACAAGAGGAAATGGCCTCAAGTTGCGCCAGGGGAGGTTTAGATTGGATATTAGGAAAAATTTCTTCACTGAGAGGGTGGTCAGGCATTGGAACAGGCTTCCCAGGGAAGTGGTGGAGTCGCCATCTCTGGAAGTGTTCAAAAAACGTGTGGATGTGGCGCTTCAGGACATGGTTTAGGGGACATGGTGGTGCTGGATTAATGGTTGGACTTGATGATCTTAAAGGTCCTTTCCAACCTAGTGATTCTGTGATTCTGTGATTCTGTGATCTCAAACTGTGTCCTCCTCCTGGCTCAGCATTGCTGTCCATGGCTGAGGTGGACAGGATGGTCCTTTTGGGGGATTCAATTTTCCTAAATGCTGTACAGGCATAGCCAAAGGAAACGGTCAGGTGGAAGCAAGCCAAAGTTGCACAAGTCCCTGGTAGGCTACTTAGTACCAGGCATACCACGTTCTCCCCCAGAACTTAATTTTTTGTCGAGGGGGAAGGATGTAGGCAATCTTTTCCTAAACAGACAAGAAGAGTTTTCATCGGCAAGTGGGCAAGCACTTTGCCGGAGATGTCTGAGAGAAGCCACATGCTGGTCCCTGTTCCTGTGCAGGCAGGGGGACTTGTAAGGAGTGACATTACTGAAGCAGTGTCGGAGCTGGCTCTTGGTCTTCAGGAACCACAGGACTTTCACAGCTCTGTTCTGCTGTTATACCCACTTATTTACAGATCCAAACTGTAGTTTTCTTCTGGAGTGTTGCTTTTGGCCCAACACCTCGATGAGCAGGAGTCGGACGACATTTTTCTCAAAGTTTTGATGTTTCTGGTGTTCAAGCAGGAATTTTCTCAGTGAGAAAAGTTAGCTTTGCTATGGCCTCCTTTTTCTGTTTCTGTTTCCCAGGACTTTTAAGGACAGAGGAAGCTTCTTGATAGAAAATAGAGTCAAGAATATTACTTTTGCATTTGTGTGATTTCGTGCAAAAACGTAAGTTCATATTTCCAGAAAACAACAGCAAAAACTGCTGTCATTTTAAGGCAATTGCCTGTTGCTGAGGCTCAGCTGGAACACAGCTCTCCCTGAGCTTTCTGGTATTTTGGTCTCCGATTGCCACTGCTGGAGATGAGCAGGCTCCTTCCTCCGTGGAAAGAACGTCGCTCCTGGTGCTGTAGGAGAAGCAGTTTACATCCCTCACACTAACTGAAGTGAGCCTGCTGTGATGTATTTTAAATCATTATAACAGTATCTGGCACTTTCCATTTAAAAGGCAAGTGCTAAAATAAATTGAGGCAACTTCTTATTTAGATACTAGGAAGTTGCAGGATAAGGGAGGAAAAAAGCAGAAAAAAACTAAACAACCCAAACCAGCCAGAATCCAAATCTGTGTTTAAAATCTCCCCTATCTATTTAAGTTACTGTACCAGCTCAGCTCAATATCTAAAACAAAGAAAATGAATTATGGAACAGTACGAGGAGAGCTTGTTAATTTTCCCACTGATGCGCTGTGAAATGAAAGCTTTATTCTAAGAATATCATATCCTCAGGGCTCTGTCTGGAGAGACGATGACAAATACAAATGTCCTTACAGTTTTTCTTTTATTCTTGCTTTATGGTGTATTCCAGCCAGATTTCCAAAATTATATATAATAATATATAATCTGTAGTTGCGGTTTGGTGGAGTTCAAGGCTGTGATTTTCCAGGACATAACTATACCCTGTTTGAAAATGGAAGATCAAGTGCACATAATGAAAGGCAGATCAAATTCTAGAAGAATGTGCTTATTTCTTAATCAATATTAATATATGTAACTTTAATTTCAGCATCTTTTCTCCTGTTATGTACCAAGGGAACATTAACAACAACAGCAGCTTTACATTTTTATAGAGCCTTTCATCAAGAAGGATTCAAAAGTGCTTTACAAACCTCGGACAAAATTCTTCTTTGATCAGCACTGAGGATCTCTTAATCCGTGGTGCAAATCTCTGTTGCACTTTCTGTGCCTTTTTCTGCACATAGGACTTCCATTGATTTCTGCAGGAATCGTGTGTGTGAAACAAGTGCAGAATGTGTAATGGAAATCTGCACTGCAGATAAAAAGGAAAAAAAAAATTGTACATGTATGGATTCATTGCCCATCACAGAAGTGAACCACTGCTAGAGTGGACCCCAGTTGCCTTCTGTAAGCATGAAAAAAAGTTCTCCAACTAAGAATGTACTCTGTGGCATTGCAGAATAGGGTCTTCCTTAAAGAAGGAAAAGTAAGAATATTCGGTCCTGTACACAAACTTACTACTTTGTCACAGGGAGCTTTCCCTGACAGGTCCTTTAAATCTCTTCCTAAAAGCAGAGGGTCAGGTTTGACTGCGTGCTGGTGCCTGGTGGGCAGCCGCTCCGAGGCAAGCGCCGTGGGAGCACGCAGCTTCTACCCCTCCAGCCCCTTCCGCCGCACCCTTGGACCTGCCTATCGCAAACGACAGGAGAAGGTGCCCGTCATTGCCAGAGCTTCTGTTCTGTGTGTATGCAAATCTTACTGAGCTGAATGCCGGCTTAAAAATCTTGCAAAGTCTCTCAGGAGATTCCTGAGAAAATGTTAGATTTAAAGATGTTCTCCGTGTTTCAGTTATCTAGTCTGCAGCTAAATCAGGAGGTGCAGAGACGATGCAGCAAAATGAGTTTCCTGAACTAACTCCAAGTTCGATTTGGGCAAAAACCTGAGTCATCTTTGCTCGATGAAGCTCTTTCATCCTTAGAGCTAATGTTGTGTTTCCGATTAGAGTTTACAAATGCTAAGGAGCACTTTCCTTTTTAATAATCAGAAAATGATGAGCAGCATCCCACTGAGATGAGTGGAGAACCCAAAGTTATCATTAATTCTGCAGACACTTTTATTCAGTAATCAAGATTTCAATCCTTGTGTTGAAGTCACAAATCTCTGGCCCTGTCATGTCTTATTTTACTAGGACATTCTGTTTCTCATGAGTGGAACCATACTTTTTAATGAGAAAATGATTCAAAATTATATGTCCCCTAGGGATGCTATTTCAAGAAGTAAAATGCCTCACTTGCAAAGACAGGTGTAATAATGTGATGAGGGATCTTTTAACTACTTCATCTAAAAAAAAGAGAGATTATTGGCTATATCAATGTCAACAATATTGGTCCATTTCAAAATAAAGTTTGCAGTCTATGGCATCACATTGATTTATCTCACCTGGTGAGCTGCCCAACGAATTTAGTCCTACCTGTTTAAAGCCTTTCTCTTCCAAAGAGTGGAGGTTCCTGTTTAAGTGATTGCTTTCCTTACATTTCTTCCCGTTGGTACTTCTACCTCTGAGTTTGCGCTTAGGTGTTTAACATGTGTTAGCTAACAGGGTTGCCAATTATCATGCACACCATTAGCAGCATGGTCTAACACTGGTGCTAATCGCGTGTGTTAGAAACATGATTGTGCAGTGCAAATGCCATCCTATCCAAAATTGTTTCCCTTTTAATTGCCAGTGTAAAAGAGCCCTAATTATACACTGTAAAATCAAAGCGGGCTGGAATTCATTAGGAACTCAGTAGGAACCCTTCTTTAAGTGTCTCTGAAAACCCCAGGTCCAGTAAAGTCAAAGTCAAGGTATATACGTTGAGCCCACCCTCCAGCCTCAGACCAAGAGACGTCAGTGCAATGTATTGCTGTGGTTTTGCTCCTGTCCCAGAGTCCCCACACCACCTTCTGAAACTCTGCCTTGAACTCTTTGGCTTGCTCACCATTTAGAGGGAAGAGTTTGGTGGTGTTTGAAGGTAGCTAGTGAAAGTTTTATGTAACATGATGCAAATAATTAAACTTGGCCATAAATCGGTGCTTTTCATCTTCAAGGTACTTTACAAATATTAATTAGTTGGGCTCAGCAAAGACCCATAGAGTGGAAGCCACTCAATCCCTATCTCCTGTGAAGTGACTTCCTTGGCTGTCCTCCCACACACACTATTTTTAGTACCTGCAAGAGCCCGCCTCACGTTTCCTTACTTTCTCTTCACATGGCACATACCTTTTCCATGATGAAAGCCATGCCAGCTTAGTAATGGGGAGCGGGAGGGGGAAGGTTTTAAAATTAAATAGTCTTTTAAAACAGCAATTAGCTTGGGTTTTCCTGGAAGAACTGAGGCATATGAAGATCAGAGGCAGGCACCTTCATAGCCTGTGCCAGCCTCCAAACCTTCAAACCTCTTGTCCCCTTTGAACATGAAAAGATCTGTTTCAGGCACATCAAGAGGTGGATCCACTGGCTGATGGTCAGCGTGAGTGCGTGTCCCACTGTGAACAAAGTTATGGCAAATTTCAGCACACGCCTGGCTGTCAGGCTTCTTCACCCGCTAACGTGTCTAAAAATACGGCCATGAGGCAGGAGAATATTATCTTCATGGTGCTGCCATCACTTTGTCACAGGGTTCTGCTTTTTCCTCGGGTTCAGAAATACATGTCTGTCTGTCTGTCTAGAGTCTCATGTCCATGAGGAGACAGACTCAACATTTTCTGTAAATCTGCCCTTCTTTGTGAAAACAAGTGAAAAATTTTTGGTTTAGCCATTTTATCACAACTGTTCTCCTTGCACAGGTTTGTGCTTAGCCCTTGAGTGGCTCAAGTCTTACTTCAGGAGAGCTGCTGGGGTCTTCCCTTCAGAAGCAGCCCCATTCTCCCATTGCCTCCCTCATTTCCTTTGGTAACTGTTGTTTCGGACATTTCCAAAACTGGTACTGTGTACTTTCCTATGTGGCTGGGCTCCTGATGACCCTTTTCAAACATTACTGTGTTACGGCCATGGTATATTAACATTATCAAACAGCTGTTCAGGCACCAATTCAATTTACTTGCCTGCCTGCCTTTCCTGAACTTTGTGTTTGCTTTACCCAAATCATGGGGCAGCCTTCCTACTACAGGTGGTAATATGTAAGTGAAGACAAAGACCTGGTGGATCCCAGTGCAGGAAGCACCTTCTGAAAAGAAAAAGGCAAGCTTTCTCCCCCACCATTTGTTTGTAAATAGGAAAAACAAGCAGGCAGTCCAAAATAATCTTACTTATTCAATGTGACAGACCCAAAAAGCTTGCTGAAAAACACGGGTTCTCCTGGTTGCACACTAGCTTATGACAAGAAAGCCCAGGGGACAGTTGTATTCCTGGTTTTCTGTATGACCTTCACAAAGTCATTTTGCTTCTCAGCATCTCAGGTCCCCACATGACAAGGTGTTGTGAAAATAAATAGGGGAGGGTGGAAGCAGAGAGAAGGTGAGCAGCCAAGTTCATCCAGAAGGCAGTGGGGAGGCATCACAAAGGCTTACAGACTTCCCAGCCGTTGCACTACCCGTTGGGTTTTACCACTTCCCATTGACAATAGCTTGACATCATTTCCTGGAACAAAATGAATGTATTAAACTGAGTATTTCCTCTATAACTTGTACTTACTCAGCTACTTATTTTTGGCTGGCAATGCTAACTTGAGCTCTTGGTTTGACTCTGTTTCCTGACCAACCCCAATGCATTGTCTGTTTTCTAGTGCAATCTTAAAATAGTCTATCCTGGCCTCTGGGAAAGCAAGCACCAATGGATTTACACGCTTACCTTGAAAATGTTTAGTTCTTTGGAATTTTTGCAGAAAATACTTGGCATGGAAGTTGTGTGGAACTTTAATCTTAAAAACACTTGCCATGGGTCTTTGATCTTAAAAAGAGAAAAAGTTCATCAAAAGAAAAAAATTTTTTGGTCTTTCAGACGTCAGTTTTATCTCTAGAGAATTGCCCCAAAACTCCAAAAGAAAGAGCTGTACCTCCCCAAAATGCTCCATAATAAAGTTCCTTGCTGTGTGCCTATAATAGTCACATGCCTATCACTTTGGGTTTTCTATAGGAGCATGAAATGCCTGGAATAAACAGCTTCTGCATCAGCACTGGGGATGTGGCTACTGAGTACAGGCCTGGCAAATCCCTTCATAGCAGTATTTTTTTCCATGGAGAAAACATGTGATTTGGTGACAAAAAAATGGTTTGAAAATTTCAGTGGATTTGTACTACTGCAAACAAAATCCAGTAAAAACAATCTAAACCTTTCATTTGGGTATCATAAAGAAAAATAGTGTCACTCCTGTTCCACTAACTTCTGCCACTTCTGATATTTCTTTCAATTTATTTTTTAATTTAAAAAACTTGTAGATGCTGAAGTCAGAGAAAAAATATTTAATCTAAGGCTGAAGAAAATGCTACAGTTAACTTAAAGTGATTGCCAAAAAGGTTGGAAAGAATTCATTGCAGGTCAACTGCAAATGAATTTCTCTCATGATTTTTCAGCATAGACAGAGAATATCAAAATCTCAGTTATTCACACAGCTCTGTTATTGATTCTTGTCATTGTTCTTTATCTGATGGCTTCATATAGCAAAGTAAAACAAGTGGGACAAGACAGTGGGGACTTAAGCCCATTGTAACTCTAGTAGGATTATATGGGTTTATTAAGTATTTGTTTGCCTCACTGGGCCTTCTCTTACAGCTAAGGGGCAGTTATTTCTTAATAAATCAATCAGTTGTGATCACTTGTCCATACCTTTTTCCTTTTCACAACTCCATGTAAAGGATGTCAGGGTAAATGAGAAGAATGCCCCATTAAGTTCGTAATACACAAGACCTTCCAACTTCACCTCGTCATTAAAATCGTTACAGACCTCCAGAGCTGTCTTTGAACTCACCTTGCTTTGCTAGATAAAGGCCAGCAGGTGAAGAATCACAACAGCAACAAACACAAATGAAGGGGATTTGAGAGAAGCTCTGTTTCAGAAAATGACTATTGTTCACATAATGCCATTTTGGGGCATGGCATTTTATAGACACCCAGGAATTCAAGCATCAAATACAAAGAATGTTTTTAAAGACTCTCAAGTGGAATTTTGGGTTGGTTTTGACTGTGCGTTGTGCTGAGGATGGGGCTGTGAAGAACTCCTCCAGCCGCTAGCCAGGGAGACTACACCAGGTCTGAAACACCCATGACGTCAAAAGTTTCAAACTTTAGGCTTGTAAGAGCAACGTTGCCATTTGTGCTGCATCTGAAAGAGCATTCCCACACATGGAAGTGGGTTATTCTTTTTTTTAATGAGAAACCCTCCTCAAAAACACAGCAGAGATGTTTTCTCTACGAGAACAGTGTGGTGCGCAGCGTTCACCAGTGGCAGACTGCAGTCCGGTAAGACAGAGTATCCGAAATTGGTTTAAACTCGGGCCACATCTGTGAATTCATTGCCAACAACCACAGGCACCCACAGCCGTGCACGAGTGCTTAAACTGGGGCACACACAATTACAATCCAAACTGGTGGAGGAGTCGCCATGCCAAGAGGGGATAGCAATGAGCCACTGTCTCCTGAAGGT
This sequence comes from Phaethon aethereus, assembly GCF_964289735.1. Lineage (NCBI taxonomy): Eukaryota > Metazoa > Chordata > Aves > Phaethontiformes > Phaethontidae > Phaethon > Phaethon aethereus. The sequence continues at coordinate 121,643,723 of NC_138582.1, read as the reverse complement.
CGTCTTTGCACCGAATGGAGGGAACTGGCCTTTAGTCTGAAGACCAAGCAAAACTTTTTGGCTGGTTCTAGTTGTGCTGGCCTGAATTGTTTATCCTTAGAGCTGCCTGCACGTTCATCTCTCCACTTCTTTTGCAACTGAGAGATGGAGAGTGAGGTTAGGAAACTCCTTCCACTTTGGTAAATTCAGAATTAAAACATTAAGCAAAACACTTTCTGGCATGAGATGCAGCATTAACATTTAGACCACACTAATAAGGCTGAGAGTATTGTTTTGATTAAATACCAAATTAGTCATCTCTCTCAACGTTGTACCGTTTATCTGCATACTGTCAAGTGTAGCTGTCACTAAAGACGTGGGTTTGGGGAGATTTTTTCTCTCACCCACTTTCCCTATCAGTAAGTTCTGCACCTCATCCAAGGAGTGAAGCGCGCTGCAGAGTTGTCCTCCTCTCTTTCCAAAATCCTTCAGCTGCTGTCAAAAACTACAACAAAAGGATACACCCGCTCTCTGAGCAGAACCCTCTGACAGCAGAAAGAGCCTTTGAGTAACGCTCTTCCTCGTGGTGGGCAGTGGGGATAAACGGGGCTTGTGCCCCAGCTGAGGTGAGGGTCCTCGGAGGAGAAGACCACCTGTGGCTGGGAACAGAAGGGAAGAGGGCAGGAGAACCGGGAGTGCCAGGGGGATTTTCACATGAGCATTTTTTGGCTTTTCACTGTTTCCCTTTCCTGTATAAGTACCCTTCCAAAATAGCAGGACTTCCTTGCCCAGCGTGTACGTTTAATGTGCCTCCTCCCGAGCTGCAAGGTGCGTGGGGATGGAGCTTAGCAGCAGCACTGGGCTCGCGAGGAGGGCAAAGCCAAGCTTTACCTCTCATGACCTCTCATGAGAGGCCTCTGTGACCTCTCGTATGGGAACTGCAGCGGGGAGCTGCTGGGGCACAGGCGATCACCCACAGCAGCGCTTGGCCAGGCCAGGAGACCTAATAACTGCAGCCGATGCCGTCTCTGGATCTGACCCACCTGAGAAGCCTTTCGCTGCCGGAGCAGAGTCACAGCGGGTGCACGGAGGCTTCTTAACAGAGCCCGTCGTTTGCACCGACGCCGGGGGGATAATGTCACCCACCCAGCCGCCAGCCCCGCTTTCCACAGCGCCTGAGTTTTTCCTTAGAAGTTTCCTATTCAAGCACTTAGCCTGACCGGGGCTGACCTGACTTAGCTTATGAGATGTAACAAGATCACTGCCGGAGGTGTGAAATGACACTGGAATGGAGGTCATGATCTTACGGAGGGCATCCGCTGCTGCCATGTCTCCTCCTGGTTCCCCTGCCCCAGCATCTAACTAATCAGGCAGCAACAAATGCGCGATGCTTCTAGCACACCACTGGCAGAATATAAAAATCTGTCCTTTCAGCTATTCAGCCATCTCAGCGGTGCAGATTTTTTTTAATGTCTATGAATCCAAAGATCAAGCAGTTCCTTTTTTATGATTTTCTTTTTTTTTGGTCACTACTTCAACAGAAACAAAAAGTGTTTTCTATAGCTCTATGGCTGCAAGATGCCAAAACAGATTAACAGACAGACGAACAGACAGTGGCTTTTAAGCAATGTGGACAGCACACCAAATCAATCACTCTGAATGAATAATACATTTAAGAACTGCAGCAATACGAACCGCAGAAAATTCACCTGCATCTACAGTGAAACTACCTGGACCTATTTCAAGGTGGAATATTCTGCAGAAAGTACAGAAGGTACTTTTATTTTGGTATTTCAAATACAATAAGAATGAATTTGTGTACGTGTCAATCTGTCACACAGTAGACAGGGCTGGATTAGTGAACAGGTACTACTATGTAAAGCTTTAGATCAAGCTATAAAGAATATGTAGGTTTTTATTTACAGGGCATTAGAATAGCACAGTATACAAACGATATTCATAAATGACTTCTCAGATGAACTGCTGTAAAAGAACTTTTTTTGTAGGGAACTATGTGTTGTATAATGTTTTTATTGTGATGCAGGAAAGAATGAGCTTTAGAAGAAAACTTAGCAGGATAAACTTAGAGATAAATCAAGCCCAAATAAAAAAAAGCATTGAAATTCAAGTACAGGTTTCACTGGCAAGCCTAGTCGACCAAAGAAAGGGAGTGAAGTGCCTCTCTGCCGAGTTAAACCAGGCTTGGATCCACAGGGACATTTCAATTGCCTTGTTTATTTTTGTCATTGAAACTAAGCTGACTTTCTGAAGGGGAAGGAAAAATGAAAAGCCCCAAAGGCTGTAAACCTTTCTTCGGGGGCAGAAGGCAAGGTCATCAAAAGTTTTGTGACTCTTATGGGGAAATAAAGCAAAGGCAGACGGCGGAGGCCAGTCCGTGCTGAATAAAGCAACGGGTGAATGCTCCCGCACTGCTGCAGGCAGCGGGTTCTTGCTGAGGATGGAAGGGCTGCTGGAGGCAGCAGAGGCAGGCATGGGGGGTATAGGGAGGCAGCATTTTCTCCTTACTGTGGAGGAGTGGTTATTAAATGAAGGCTGATCTGGTCGATGTTGGTGCATCTGCCTATAAATCTCCTCTTTGAGGAGTTCGGCTAAAGGCAGCAAAGCCGACACGCAGACAAGAGGCTTCTGCAGGAAGGAACTGGCTCCTACTCTGCTGTGGGTGGTAAATCCCTCTCTGCGATGGGGTGATTTGTAGGAAACCCTGAAGAAGTACCTCAGTGTTTTCCCTCATCTGCTGTGTCACAGTAACCTATGGTATAGGAGAACGTAAGGCTGTTGAGTTGGGCAAGGATTTGTTTGCTAATGTCTGTCTAATGGTGATTAACTTAGGAAGGCTGTCACAGAGTAAACGAGAAGGAAACAGCCACCATTCATCAGCTGGTGGCCTGCTGATACAAATCCTGCTTTCAGAGCTCCCACAGCAGAAGGTTAAAAATGATGCAATGCGTGGATTGCAGCAGTCATTTCATGTTTGCCTGTAAGTTCAGGACAGCAGTGGGATAGATGACTAGGGTACACTCCTGAGCCTTTCACTGAACCAGATTTAAGAAGTTTTGAGGGGTTTAGAGTGGAAAAGAGAAACCTTTGCAAGACTAAGGTGAAGGCTGATTTCTTCTCCTTAGGGGGAATCCCCAAAAACATAAGGGATACAGAGGAAGGGATGTGGCCAGAGACCTGTTTCTCCTAGCATAATGCAGGTGTTTGATCAACCAAAAGATCATGACCATCAACCAAAAGGTGCAGAGCAACCACAAGAGCATAAGCTATATAGTTCATACATTCTCAGGCAAAATTAATTTCTCAGATATTCCTGAGGTTTGCAGTACCCCTGGACTCTGGCACAAGCTAAGGGGAGACAGGGGCATTTTTTTAAAATCTCAGTCAGAGGGAGCACTATCCTCAAGAGATAAAATAAGCACTGATCAGGAAGAATGTTTGGTTATTAAACGCATCATTGAGTCCTTTAAATATCACTCATTGGGTCATAAATTCCTATTAAACATAGATAATTCATCATTGTTTCATGCAGATAAAAGATAAAGATAGTAAGCGATTTGCCAGCAATCCACCCCTGTTCCTGAGTCCCCCCTTCTGCACACTTTAAGACAGATGATACTGCTGTAATCTACTCTCAGGTTAGTCGCTGTACTACGGTTCATACTGTACTTTCTCTGGATTTCATGCCCTGCTCACTTATTTCTGTTTTGGGTCCTCTTTGCATCGACCATGCATTCCTCTCACCCTTACTCTCTCCCACTCTACACACAGGTCTCGTCTCAACTGCTTTCCCAAGCTGGGTGTCCCTGATAACAACTTACCCACTACCACTTTTGCAAGCTGCTCTTTAGTTTTTTTTCTCTGTCTGGGAACAACAAATATTTTAGGAAGGGAATTCCCAAATGGATCAAACACAACTAGGCTTCCTTCCCTTCGTTTCACCTGACCGCGCTGGTGCACGTGCCCACCTTATGGCTTGACGGAGGGCCTCACACATTGTAAGAAAAGTAGTAAAGTTGTCTGCATGGGAAACCTCTAGCCTTATTTAGAGTATAATTGTACTTGTGCTTGTGAAGAGCTCGCTGCAGAGCAGCTGGGAAAGCTTGCTGGTTTCCTGGAGTGCGTGGGAGGCCATGAGTAGGTGGTAACTAAAAATTCTAACAGAGTATGGAGGGTTTTTAAATCATCATTACTACTATTTTGGACTCTACAGCAAGATTACAAATCTTAACAGTTGCTTAGCTGTATGCAATTTACCTACAGATACGTGCTGTTATCTAGGCTTCTCACAAATAAATGCTACATCAAGAATAGGAAATTATTGATCATTCTGTTCAGGCTAAAATGGCTTTCCTTTTTGTCTCCAAGAGGGCTTTGGCAAGATGATTTTAAAAATAGCTTCAGTCTGGAACCCAGATTGCATTCCCTGCCAGATTATAATGATCACTTCAACCAGGGCTGGGTGAATTTCAAAATGCTTGGAGACTCAGTTCAAGACAGTGCCCTCCAGTCTGTGATATTTTTAGTGATGGGCAAACCCAAAAATTTGGGTGGTTATCCAGAGTTCATCTGGACTGCCCAAATGCCTACAGTCTGCAAAAATGGACTGGAAAGTTTTCAAGGAAGATGGGTTTTGCACTATTTCCAGTGCTGCCTATTTCTGCTCAGGTCAGGAATCCTAGGAGAAAATCCTCTTTCTTCCTACTGTTTTGCTGCACTTCTGTTGCCAGTCACAGCTTAAAAGTGCAGCGTCTGGCAAACGAACTTGGAAAAGTAGCTGGGGAAAAACTGAACACTTTTGAAAGGCGAGTTTGGGTGGTCATCCAGATATATTCCTACCCTGAGATTCAATCCTACTTCTACCAAAAACAGAGGGAACTTGCATGGTTGATCACAATGGAAGATCTGTTTCAGTCCTTCCTATTAAAATATACCCAAGTAGCCTTCTGCTACTGAGGTAGTTCTAATTTAGATAGGAGAAAATTCCCTGAGGATTACAGCTTCCTGGCAATTTTGGGTAGTTTGCTTTTCTTTCCTTCCATGCCAGATACTGTCCATGATGTAAAACTGTTTTGCAACAAATAAATGAGTATTTAGTGTCTATCAGGCAAAGAACTGCTAGCTGCCCAAACAGATTAATGACTCTGAGCTAAATTCATCCCTAGTTTAAGCTTAAAAAATTTCAGTGAAGTTGCACCACTGGACAATCAGATTTAATCTAGATTTAATCTTTTGATTTCATGCGAGAGTCCTCGCTATGTGTTAGGTCTTAACAACCAATCAGCTCAGCCGGCTTTTGGGGTGAGACCTTAGATGGAGAGAGAAGATGGCAAAGATGGGTTGCTGAATACTAAACACACACTCTGGAAAACTTTCTAAATAAATAGTATTGTCCTAGGCCTCATCAGGGGAGAGCCTGAAATGTTTCTGCCATGGGAAAAGTCCAGCATGCCATATTCCAGGAGAGTTTTAATGACACAAATTCAGCAGTTTAAGACATAATTTGCTTCTGGGCTTTGGGACATGAGCCCCTGAATCTCAAGAAAACGAGACTGCATTCTTGTTTTCTTCCAAATCACATATGCCCTTTAAACTTTGCATGAATACTGAAGCATCATGTTTTTCTTCCTGAACAGCACTTTCCTTCATGGTGCCTGTCCCAGCTGCTGTTAGCACAGCCTTTGCCTGCCTCTGTCTCACAGCACCATTGAGGGAGGCAGGAAATTTCCTTGTGATAGCAATTTCCGAAGGGGTTAAAGATCCACTTCTCAATTAGCCCTCTAATTGGCAGCAGCAGGGGCTGAATTCCGGTTGCAGCAGTAACAAGCAACTCGGTTCAAGTCATGCCTTCGCCTGCTATTTGTTCCTGCAGGAGCTCACCAATAAAGATATGCACAGACCTCGGACCTCAGCACAGCGGGACTCTTGACAGCAGCACGTATTTCTGGGTTTTGCTCTGAAGGCATAAACTTAGATTATTTTGTGCCACACTACTTCTTGCATTACTGCTCATTTTGGGGTGCACAAACCCACTTGGAATAAAAACAGAAGCACAATCCAACCTCAAACAAAATTCAAATCAAACCCTTTGAGATCCAGTGAAAACGTGAGCACTTGCCTTTGGGGGTGTTTTTTTCCTTCCTGGTTTGAACTCATTTGGTCTTCCAAATTTGGGCCAGGATCAGAAGCTAAAATATTCAAAAGCTCCAGATAATATTTTTACAGTGTATAGCTTTGACCCTCAAGGTGTTAAGGACTTTCAGTAAGATCTGGGGACCTTCAAAGAGAACTAGTTCCTGTTGGCTTTAGTGGAGGGGACAGAGTCTCCAACTCAACTGACCTTATGCAAAATCTAGTATTGATCTTGTTTTAGATGCTTCCTGGAGAGCAGAGACCTTTTCCTTCAGTGATACTTCTGACAAGTTTGAGAATGTGAGACTGAGCATATATGACCCAAGCTGGAACTGAAAAGAGCTGGGTAGCTGCTCTGAGAGCTCTCCCCTTCCCCAGCTCTGAGTGTAGTACATTTCTGCGACGTTTGCTCAGGCTAGCTTATTTGAAATGCAGTTTCTGCCTGGAGCCAAAGTTTTCAGAGCTGGTCTCCTGCCTAACTAAAAATTCAAATACAAGCAGCCAGATTTGGAAGCCAAAATGTAGCCACTTGTTCTGGAAAATCTGGGTTCCAAATGAACGACTTCCCCTTAAGCTGAAGATCAGTGACAAATGAAAAGCACACACCATCTATTTGTTTAGACAAGTGATGCCACTGGGATGGAGTCAATCGTTTGCCCAGGGCAGGGCTACTAACATCAGTTTGGAGGGTTGAGCAGCCCAATCTTGGAGGCTTGCCCTTCGCTTGGTACTCTCTCGGGCTGCAGCTCAGCTAAGCACATGCTGAACTTTAAGCAGATGCTGAAACACTCTGCTGAATTCAGGTCTCAGGAAAGCTGAGCTTGTTAATGCTGAGATCACTTGAGTGTTTTTTTGTTGAAAATTTTCACACTTAATTTATTATGACAAGGGAGATAAAGTATAGACTATTAAGTCTAATTAATGGCACATGAACTAACATTGATATGTAAGTGGAGAGAGAAGTGAAACAGTTGGAGCATATACTGCTGCCTCTCTCTTTCTTCCCCTTTGCAGAGTGCAACTGTCATGAAGGGCCTGTTTCCAGGCTCCTTAAAAGATTTTAGGCTACTTTTTGTCTGCAGAGTTGAAAAGCAGCAGCACATACACCATGTTGCTCACCTGCAGCATCCTTCCACCTCCAAGCCACAGCCCCGCTTTCTGCAGCAGGCAATTAGGCAGAGAAAAGCGATATAACCTCCTTATGGTCTGAAGCATCAACAGACGATGATGTCCATGCTCCTCTCCCTCCACTCTGGAAATGGCTCTCACAGCACTTCCTACAAGGAAGACAGTCTGCCAGGTCAATAGTCTCCCATAGCCTCCTGCATTTACTCCTTCTTCTTGCCCCAAGCCTGCTGGATGATGTCTTTTGGAGATGAAACTGCTGTTTGAGGTTTCCCCATCAGGCTCTGAACACCCACACGAGGCAGTGACACTGCGTTAGACACCGACAAACACACAGAATACAACAGACAGCAGCAGAAGGACACTTAGGCGCACACATTAAATAATTAACCCTCACAACAGCCTGGTGAGGCAGGATTCCCAGTTTCACAATGGGGAAAGGCAGAAGCAGAAAGATTAAGCAATTTGCTCAAGGTCGCAGGAGAAGTAATTGTCAGTGCAGGGATTAAGGCTGAGGAATTTATAGCTCCTGGTCCTCTGTGCGGGCCACTAGATCACCGTCCCTGGCACTCCAGAGAGCCAGGCTGCTTATTCTTCCAGCAAAATGCTAAACCAAATGCTCTGACCTTTCCTGGTGTTATCAGACGAAGTGCCTGCTTAACTCCAGGTTACAGAGGGCAACGGGGGGGGAATGAGGGTGGGAGGAAGTGACAGACTGAAATTGGTATGTGCAACGCTTGTGTAAGGGGATTTTCCTCAACTCATTTAGGAGTGCTTGCTATCTGGCTGACCGCAGCAGGGGAGGGAGAGCACCGTGACCGGATGGAGGTTTTGGGAGCGTTTGCTCCATTTGCATTTGCAGACACTGACAAACTATTCCAGAGATTACACTGGGAGTGTTGGGCAGGTTGATATCATTAACAGGAAGTCAAGAGCTGCCCGTGAACTTGTAGTACTTACAGAATATATAAATAAGCTGTAATTCACTGAAATATATGCATGGAAACCTTTGGGAAAAGCTGACATGCAAAATTCAGTATTTCCAGCCCACTATTATTATTATTCTGTGAACCTGTGGAGCTTTGACTTCAAAGGAATATGCCCACCTACCTCCCTTCTTGGAATCTGCCGCTACTCAGTTACTTCATCCTGTTTCTGTGTCAGTCATTGTAAGGCAACCTCTTCGAGACGTGACAGTTCGCAGGGCGACAAGCAGGGTTCCCAGCTCTATAGGCACAACAGCCGGTCAATGTGTGACTGGCCGGGGAGGAGAGCTCTGCGGATGAGGGGCCACCACACTCAGGACCCCCCGCCCAACCTGAGTTCCTGCTCAGATGACCTCCTGAAACAGGCAGCTTTCTCATACTCATCAGAGCAGGGTTATGCTGCAAGAAGAAGTTGTTGCCCCTGCTTTTGTGGTGCTTATGGTTAGTAATTCGGTGGGAACCCAAACTGCCGTACCATACCGACAATTGCCTCCTCTGTGACTTTTCTTCCGCTTGCCTCAGCCTGATCTCTCTGGACCTCAGACAGCTGCTCTCCAGCCCCATTCATCGATGTTTCACTCAAGCATTGCAATATTTGGGAGGCGGGATCTCTGGTTTTGATAAACAGAGAAATATGCCTCTCTGAGCAGGGTCGAGTGGGGAGGGTCTCTCATTCTGTCCAAACACGTTTCCAGAGCTGCTGAGCAAGTTTGGGAAGAGCCGCGGAGGATCTCAGGTTGGAGCCACCTCTACGCACTTCTGGTTTTACCGTGACAGTTTGCAGTGGTCTTCTTGTCTGCAGGAGCAGGAGGAACGGCTGGCCTGGGAGCAGCGACTGCCCTTTCAATAATCAACCTCATGCTGCCTCTGATAATTAGCAAGAAGTGTAATGCAAAACGTGAACTGCACAAATCTGTAACTCGATGGGCCTGATGAGTCTCCTTCTGAAAGCTGAAGCAATAGCACTTGGTGCCAACCCCCTTTCCAGAGCTTTGCCAGACTGCTCTTGAGGGGTGCAGGTTTGAATGATATGAGAAGGGAAGCATGAGAGGAAACAATCCCTGACTTTGTGAAATATGCAGTAATCTCAGCAGGATAGCTTCACAAGGGGGTACAATTGAGAAGTATATGTGTGTATGTGTGTGTATATGTATAATTTCCTATCTTGGAAAGTTCAGTTTTGATACATGATTGGTTTCCTCCAATCTTACATTTCATCTGACTGAGCAAGTCACTTGACAATCTTGTGCCTCAAAGTCAGGCAATTAACTCAAACTAAGTTACAGCCAAACAATTCTCTCTCTTTACTTGCCTGCTCTAAATACAAGCCCACGTGATTTGCTAATTTACATAATATCTTCTGACAAGCTGACTCTGAAGTATTCTTGGGTGATTTGCTTCTCTTTGCAAAACAAAATGGGAGAGAGTAACATCCAAGGGAACGATTGTATCTATTTCCCTTGGATTGAGCGACTCCAGCTCTTGGAGCTCTGGTGCCTCTGGAGGTAGCGGGATCAGAAATTATGCAGCTGCCATGGAGATGGAGGCAGAAAACCTCTAAAGGGATCTGGAACTACGTCAGGTGGGTCAGCTCTCCAGCTTCCCATTACACAAACCAGAAGACGCTCTGAGATGCTCCTCTTCTCCAGACAGTGATGAAACGGCCCTAGTGTCACCCATGCATGACAATCAGGAGGGTGACATGAGCCGGGAGTTTAACTATGTGCTTTCTCTCCCTGTAATAATACGCAGTGCCTCTTGCAGAGCTGGGGAGTAAGACAGATTAATCTTTGCTATTATTTAAAATAAAAAGTTTCCTATGGATTATCTTTTCATAGAGGCATAAGCCTTTGAAAATTTGGTCCCAACGTATCTTGTCTATGAAGTCAATTAGCTCCTAAAATGACAACGTATTGAAAGAACCCAGAAGCTGATATAGAAATACCTTGCTTTATTAAGCCTGGCCAATTTTCTGTCAACAAAAATTATGCCTCTGAAGTGATGTGGAACAAGAATCAAACATGAAAACGTACAAGTATCCACTTTTGAGCCCTTGAACAGTTATAAGAAGCCACTTCATCTTGGTATTTCTGCTACACAGAATGAATATTCATTACCTGAAGTATCTATTTATCTAATGAATAAAAAACCTGCATTATGCATTAAAGTGTAGTATGAACAAAAACCCTGGAAAACATACATTACTTCATGGTGAATTCTTGTGGCAGAAATGGTATTTTTAGTGACGACTGTGGTGTGGATGATGTGTCACCAACTATAGTACTGAGCTTGCAGTCAAACTTCATCTTGACTTCTTAACAACAGAAGCAATGAATTTCACAAATAAGCATGTGCTGGTCAGGGAACATATAATTTTTTCATCAGGACACCATGCTCCAGATCCTTGGTTGTGATTGAGGAACACAATTTCCAAATCCTGAGTTTTTCCTGTGCAGTCCAAAACCTATGGCAAGTTGAAGTTACAGCAATCAAAAACGGCATAAACAGTCCAAGACCAGGTCTCGACATGCCAGGCCACCCCTGCTCTGGGAGGAAAGAGCTGTGCATGAAACCAGCTGTAGGCATGAAATACACAAGGTTTATAGTCTGGAGGACCTCCAAATGTTTGGATCTGCCCTTACGGCTTTGGTCTTCCCTTTATAGCACTTTAAATGAACTTTGGGGAAAATACGTACCTTCAGCTCACAAGGAAGGGGAGGCTATATTTGAAGTCTTGAAAGCTCCATCTGTTGGTTGAGCATTCAAGGATGGTGCCCTGCATCTACGTTGCATTCTGCTCCCTTGCTAGGGTGTCATGCCTTTCCTACCAGCAGCAAACCGGACAACAGGGTTTGCTAATACATCTGAATTTATCGCAATAAATACCATGCTCGGTCCCAGCTACTCCATCCCAGTTTTACACACAGGGAAGTAGAGCCAAGTACGGTCCAGTTGTGCAGCCTTAATGGCAGCGGCAGCCTAATGACCTACTAGGCTAAACACAGAGTTGGTTAATAGCATGAAGTACTTTGGCCTCTGTGTCAGCTGTGAGAAATATAAGCGATTTAGCTGTTTGGGGAATGGTGGCAATACCTGAATTACACCTTGGACAACACAAAGAACAAGCACAAAGGCCAAGAAGGGCGCAGCAACAACAGAAAGAGGAGTCCCTGGGCTGTGGCCGGGTCAAGTGCTTTTAACATCAGGTAGCAGATGTGCAGGGAGCGGAGCAGTTAGCACTGTGCTCTGAGGAGGCATGAGGAACCATAAAAACAGCAAAACGTTGTTTACAGAACCAAACAGCCGAAGCTGAATCTGCTGAGATGATAAATCCATAAAGTTATACTGGAGCGCTAGTCCTGAGGAGCAGGAGTTTGGCAGAGTGCCTGTGACCATGGAAATAATTGATATTTTCACTTAGGTGGCCAGAAACTAAAAAAGGAGAAAAAAAAATCAGAGTTGTCCAAAACCATTTTTTTCCCCTTTTTTCAGCAAGGAAAAAATAAACTGTCTTGAGCCAAAGAAATATTTTCTTCATCCCAAAACATTTTGCTCCCCCGCATCTTGAATGGAGCAAAAGAAAAGGGCAAGGCAGGGCTAGCTTCCCTGATCTGGGCTCTGATTCCAGATATTGAGGAGGACGCAGATGGTCAAAGGGTTGCTCCCTTCCTCCTCCGAAGCCCAGCCAGCTGCCCAGGCCCTCCCCTGCATTATGCGTGGAGCATTTACCGAACCACCCCGGCAGTGAGGGAAATGAACGGGAGAAGCCTGAAAAGCCCCCTCCACTCTTTCTGCAAGGTGCTGTAAGCTCTGTGAAGAAAGGCACAGGGGAACAAGGTCAGTGCCACTATGGAGAAGCGATCCAAGGCATGGGCATCTTTGGCTGCCTGGTTTCTGACCCAGGACAGAGAAAAAAAGCCACATAAAGGAAAGCCTGGAGTAGAGGTTCAGGCATGGGTTGGCTCTTGTGCAAGAGGCTTGGAACAAGGTCAGGCTCCGGAGAGGTAGCGGGGTAATGTGGGGTTACTGTATAGGACGGCGTGGACCCAAGATGAGCTAAAACACTCAAGATAGAGTGAGCCAAGATGCCTAGTTTTTTGTTTATTTTTTGGCAGGGGGCTATAAATTAGTTGTGGGTGAGGGACAGAGAAAGGGGAGATTTCAATCAACAAAAAAGGGACTGAGACTGAAAGGGGTAAATACTCACCAGCTCAGACAAGGCGACGGCAACTGGGTGCTTATACAGCAACGGTAGCTGAGCGTCGGGATTTGGTCCAAATATTCAAGTATCTTTTGCACTGCATATTCAAGTATTTTTAACCTGAGTGAAAGAATTTCAACAGAAAAGAGAGTCAATATCCAAAACTATCCTAAAGCTCGGTAATGAAGGGCCCTTCCAAAAGTACAAATCAGATGGAGAAGTGTCTGGAGCTGAGCATTCCCTTGTCTCAAGTGTGTTCTCACATTTGGATGGTGAGTATGCATGTAAAGGTGCATGTAAGGATGCAATGGAGGGGAGGGGGAAGAAGGAGGTAAAAAGGGTATTCTTTATCAATAACTACTGCAATTTCCAAAGAATCTGTCAAATCACACAAACTGCACAAAGGAAGTCTCTGGGTTGAAAATGCCTCTACTAAGTCCATTGAATGCACCTGCTTTTCCTTTTTGTATTCCATGAAAATTTTTGCTGAATTGTTTGTCCTGTCCTGACACTGGAATAAATGATTTGACAATGAAAAATTTTGCCTGAGACTGATGTCTGTATACTTCACCTAAATGTACCAGTCAAGTAGAACACGGCATCTATGACCCTACGCCAAAGCACGTAGACAGATACCCAGCTTCTGTTGGAAGCTGCAATTTAAACCACGTAAAGCAAAGAGCACAACCCAAGTCTTGATTTAAATGCCATAACTTTAGCTACCTGCCCTCCCGTCAAAGCTGTGTCTTATCGCTCTCCCTCCCCTCTGCCTGGTAGTACAAAGCAGCTGCCTAGAAGAGGGATGACAGTCACTCAGTCAGAAAACAGGGCCTGGAATTAAACAAAGCCCATTTCTTCCTCCTCACACCACTTCCAGGTAATTCAGATGCTCATAAACGACTCCTTCCTAGGGAATGCTGAAAACCCTCTCCAGCAAGTATGATTTAATACATTATGATTTGTTTCTCTACAGCTTAATGAAATTGAAAAAACTGTTTTTCAGGGGAAAAAGCAAACACAAAGAAGCTCTCAGCCCCCTCAAAATCCTCCTCAAATCCAAGTCTGTGCAACACGTAATTAGGAGCAAAATATAGTAACACTGAATTAGAGTATGTTGCCTTTTGTCCACATTGTTGGGAAGAACACAGTATGTTAGGGGCCTCATTCCAGCCTGAACGAGGTACAGTAACACCATCTCATGTCCCAAGCCAGGCTAAATGACACCTGGATTTGCTGTCATAGATAGGTAACAAAACGTATCTTAAATATTAGGGCCCCCTTTTCAAAAAATCCAGTCGTTTAAAACCCCCTCCAAACTCCCAGTACTCTCCTTCCGCTCCCATGGTCTGCTCTGAAGAGCAGCAGCATCCACAGGCGATCCCCTGTTTCTATGGCATGATCCTGCTCTTACCAGTGTGATAATTAAGATGGCAGTTCCTAGTTTTCAAAAAACCACCAATTTGAGAAGTAGCCAGTTTTAAAAAAATAAAAAAATAAATCTGGTTATTTCCTGTCTTCTACTCAGATCTACTGAAAACAAAATGCTATGCAAGCACAAAAAGTTATGTGACTTGCAGCCTCCAGCTATTCTGACTTCACTGGATGCCTTACAAGCATCTATTGTTCTTGGAGATAGCCTGAGATGTGCTTCCCAGAGAGATTATTATATATTCTTGCTATGAGGAGGAAAAAAATGCTCTGATATGGTGTCATGTCATCTCTTCAGTGGTACCTTGTATGCAATATGCTGTGGAAGTGTAAGAGGGAAACAAACCTGCTATATGACTAGTGACGTTGAACCACTTATACTATGGACCCAGGAGTCTGTATTTTACTCGCGGCTGACTCTGTGACTCCACCTCTGCGCTCCCTGCCAGCTCTCAGTACGTTTACACTCTGCCCTCCGAAAGAGTAAACCTTTCTCTTTGGTTGTGAAAGCTGTCTTTGCTGATCGCAAGAAGACAAATTCCCCATCGCCTGCCTCCTGCCAGGAGCTGCGCGTGCACGCGCCTGCGGGGCTGACTCCATCTCCACCCGAAGAGCCGCTCCTGCAAAGGGTGGGTCCCTTGCTGTCACCGCATGCTTTGGCCAGACCCCTGCAGAGCTGATGGAAGCTCTCCTGCAGACCCCACGAAGCCCTGAGTTCGGCCCTCTCTTTGCCATGGGGTGGGCTGCGTAGAGAGTTGCCCTGGACAAGGGGACGTGCAGCGGGAGCTGGGGATGGGGGGCTTTCGGGAAGCACACGCAGAGCTCTTCATCCACAGCCCCAGGGGATGATATCCAAACACGCAAGAACGGGCTGTGACTGCACACCACAAGGTATCGCACTGTGTTTTTCCAACCCCTGTAAACTTGAAGAAATTAGTTTTGAACCCTTATGGTGATGTGCAGGTTGGTAATTTATGAACAAGCTTCCACACCCACTAGGACTAAACAGCAAACACTTTTCCTTTGCAGAACTGGCTTTTGGGGAAAGGAACAAACCTCCTCGGTGAAGGAGGGCATCAGCTTGGTTCAGCAAAGGCCAGAAGCTAGGTCTGGGCAACACAACATTATGGATAGCAGTAAGGATGAAGGCTTCATCTCCACCTCCCTGATGACACCCACAAACAACGCACAGCTCTATTGCTGGTGCTTACGATGGGCCACCGCTCAGCAGCAGACCCGTGGTGTTATTTAAAGCGGTATGGCAAGAAAAAGGACCAAACAGCGGGTGACAGGGCTACTTTCTCCTTCCCACCAGAACTTCAGCTGCTTGTGATAGGTCCCACCTTCCCCAAACACCCATTTCAAGAATGTAACGGGCAGTCGGGTGCTCACCGCAGTGGTCCTGGTTGCTCCCACCCATCTGGTGTTTGCAGGATGGATGAGGAGATACTGTGGGGTCCCCTTTCCTGGTTAGATTTAATCCAGAGAAGAGATGACATCTATTATATCATAGTGGGTTGTGATTGAACCGGCAGTCCACGCTGAGATTTTATATTCTGGATAACAGTTAAATGCTTTTTAAGTCCTGTAACCTTATACAGCACAGAGGTGGAAAGCTGAAAACAGGGAAGTGGCAAAACAGCTGGAGAAATCACGGTCTCTGTAATATAAAAACAGCAGCTCTTCCTCAGATTTTGTTTTCACATTTCTTTTAGGCCACAATTTGCAGAACAGCTTGTTATTACGTTCTCTCGGCCCTGATGTGCTGTTTCAGTTACTGTAATGTCCTCCGACACCTCTCCCAACAGGATTCACTTGAAGGAATTATTACTTGTATTATTATAGTCCTACAGGAGCATGGTCAGACACACAGGGAAAGCAAACCGGACCAAAGAAGGTAAGGAAGAGGGTTGGGGGTCTTGCCAAACCCATATGTGAGAAACCCAAGCAAATGTCTATTTATTCTGCTCATGTGAATCTCAGGGGTGAGGGTGGGGGTGTGGTTTACAGCTGCTGGAGAGGGAAGACTTTAAAGCTGAAATGCATGCATCAAAGCAAAACCACTGCAACCAGGGCAGGAGTTTATGTCCTGGCTAATCTCAACTAAATCTCAAACGGGAAAACCAAAAGGACAATAACCCAGTGCCTGCCTTAAAGACTGTTCACAGAAAGGGGATCTTTAAAATTTAAAAAATAAAATAAAATGAAATGAAATGAAATGAAATGAAATAAAATAAAATAAAATAAAATAAAATAAAATAAAATAAAATAAAATAAATGAAATGAAATGAAATGAAATGAAATAAAATAAAATAAAATAAAATAAAATAAAATAAAATAAAATAAAATAAAATAAAATAAAATAAAATAAAATAAAATAAAATAAAATTAATGCAGGCCTTGAAAAGAACAGGAACTCAAGCAGGTTTAGGGTAACCGGGTGGGAAGATTTATTGACCTGATTTGTTTCCCCCTGACAGACTGTATCTCCCCATTTCTCCATGCCAGTCTGTGAAGCCGAAGTATCCCATGCTTCCCACCCCAGGGTGCTTGAGGCAGGACAAGCCCCATTGAGCTGCAGCACCGCGGACTATGGAGGGGCCACAAGCCATGGCAATACCCCATGTGGAGAGGAGCCGTTCCTGGGAACACTGCGCCAGGTGAGGGGGATTTCTGGGCACACAGAAAGGAGACAGGCAGGGAAGACAGAAATACTTCAAAGCTACTAAAGGAAGGAAGGAAAACAAAAGCTACTAGGAGGAAGCCAAAACAAGGCAGAAACTGAACTGATGACTCTTCAAAGTTGGGAAGTAGAGTTTTCTCCTCTTTCATTTCTGCTTGAACCTCTCACAAATGCACCGTATCAGACAGGAAGGGGAAGTCTAATAGAGATAATAGCACGGATAGTTAGCAAACATGGTAGCGACATGCAAAAGCATTAAGCCTAAAAGAGTCCGATTATCATGTACTCTGTAATCTTTATGAACGGCTCCAGGGACTCAAAGGAACCTGAAATGAGACACGTGGGCTTGTGAGTACCTCAGGGGACAGGATCCGCATGGTTATTCCAAACCTGGAGCAGTGGCCGGAGCCACTGGTGACCAGGGCCAGTTCTTCACCCGCAGCCAGCGGGCAGGCGTGGGAAGTGTTTAACGGGCTCTCAGAAAGCCTCTTCTGGGGATTTCTTGTGCATGAGACAAGTGTGCAAGAGACAAATGATGTTTTGACCACCCTGCTCAGGGACTGCTCATTCTCGCCATCCCAAACCACGCTGCTCCAAAAGAGCTGCCAAAACCCAGGGCACAGGAACTGCCTCAAAGACTAACCAGTTGCTCTTGCATGAACCCCCCGAGTTTGAGGGCAGGATGACCCTCACTGGTTCAAACCATTTCATCCAAAATGTCTTGAAAAGCCTTTGTGGGCACACCAGACTGATCTGCATTGCTAATAAGGCATTATAACTTTTATAGATTCTCTTCTAAGACAAAAAGCCGTATAATGGTCACTCACAGAATCCCTGTGAGATCAGCAGAGATTATAATCTTTATTTTATTGAACTAGGAATAGGCAGCGAGAGGGCATGGGCGACTTTGAAATTCACATCCACATGGCAATTAGGTGCCACAAACATAATGAAGAGAAATCACAGGAGGCTAAGCACCTACATCAATGCTTTAAGTCTTAAAGTGTCTGGACAAAATGGCTTTTTTTTTTTAAGTCTCTGACACAGCTGAGAATAAAGCTCTCATCTCCTGATTTGCAGAGAAGACTTTTCCCAAAAGAGGTTACTCTAACAGCAGCCTGTTCATACCAACCAGCACATCAGCTCTTACATGAGATTGCAACCTCCTCCTTACACCTTGGCTGGGTGATCATTGATCTAAGTCTCCTTTCTCCGACGTGGTAATGACCGCTACTTGACGTTGGACATAAAATTTCAGTGTTGCATTCACCCCACTCATTTTTTACTAAGGGTCAAGAGGTACAAATAAACTTCATCTACGTAACATCCGAAATTTAGGACCTTATATGGACTAAGCCCCTTGCTGTTACTCTGTCATGATGCAAAATTAAGCTTCACATGAGATTCAGTGACAGGTAAGGCAGAAGGAGAATAACCTAAATTTCTTGTCAACTAAAGCCCCCTTCTGCTTTGAGGTCATTCTGGAGATGAAGGCAGGCATGAATATTTGTAAATATTTTAATTAAATTTCTTCTGATTCTATAAGTCATGTAAAGGAGTTCATAGCTTGTCATGCTGGAATTGAAGGTTATCAGCTCGTGAGTAGTCAAGGTCCCTCAGAGCCACGGGAGTAAGAACTAGAGCTGAGCAAATAATTTGCAACTAATATTTTTTTCATGAATTTCACCTTTGTCTGAGAATTCTCTATAAACAGATTGCAACATTCTCTAATTTATTCATTATTTATGTTCAATAGTAATGTCAGGAAATAACTTCCTCTCCGTAGAGCAGCCCACTATAAATTATAATATGCAATGTGTGCCATATCCATTTATTTCACTTTTTATTCCCTGGTAAGAGGAGTTAGGTAACAACACAGCACAGTGTAAATTTTACAAGGAATTAAACTATTCAGAATTCACTGATGGTCAGTACATGAGCATCTGTTTAAAATTCACCCAGCAAGCCCTCATGCTTGTAGAGCTTGAATATACAAATAAATGCAGAAGTCAAACACAGAAGGACTGCTGAACTCAATCAAATAAAAATTCACTTTCAAATTCAAATTATTACATACATTATTTTCTCTTTTCCTACTCACTCCACTCTGCTGGGTAGCAAAGAAGCACTACGCATAGTAGCTTCAGGTCCAGGAATGTCTCATGAACCTTTCTCTCTTTTTTTTCAGCTACACAGTCAAAAGATCTCCAAAATTCAATGCCCAAGTTAGCAGAAACCATGACTTAAAGTCATCCTCTTTTCCTGAAACCAAATGATTTCAGTATGAAATTAGGCACTGGTTCACTAGAAAAGTTGCCTTTCTCACTTCTGCCCTCTGCCAGGTCCCCTTAGAAAGCTGAGGTGGGACTAGAAAATGGAAGTGGACATGAAACCAAGCAGGGTTGAGTTTCATAGGGAAAGCACTGCTCAGCCAAGCACCGTGCAGGGCTAGGCATTATGTGCATGGAAAGCTTAATCCATTGCCAAATTTCCAGGAATGACTTAACCAAATTTATACCCAGTCTCTAGTTCATTTTACACTTGAGTTGCAGACTATGCTCCAAGCACACCTGAGCTGCCATCCCACAGTGCTAGGCTTTCCGTATCGCTCCCAAAGGATACGAGCAGGACTCCAATCCCAACCAGGCATGTCACCAAACCACGGTACATCCACCTGAAAGTCAGTCCCTGGCTTACCTACACAAACCATACTGCCTACTGTACAGATGGATGCGATCAGCTACGTGGTGTCTGCAAATACATGCCTGCAGGCTGAAACAGAGCGTGGGAAACCTGTGGCGTACCAGATGTACGTACTACGTGCACTGCGCTGTGTGGTAGTAGCAGGCTCCACAGGTCCTGATACCCTCCTTTATACCCCCTGTAACCGTACTACACAATGAGTATCTATGTAGCACGGACAAACGTTTGCACCAGGTCATCTACCCAGTCTTGAGGTGATTAGGCAGCGTGCGTGCTTGTAGCATCAGGGCCACACTTGGGCTTGTAGCAGCTACAGGGAAATATTTAGCAGGACAGGGCCTTCGCTGCACAGACCTAGAAAGGCTGAATCTTCTTCTAAAATGCAAATTTTTATTCAATATGTTGCAAATGTGCTCCAAAGAACACTTCTAGGAAAAGCATTTACTGTGAATAAATATCACATGTTCCTGGCTAGCTGCAATTTGTTCAAATCTTGCTCTGCTTTGAGATCTCGAGGCAGAAGGTAACAAAAAGAGAAAAATGTAAAAGTTTTTTTTCCCCGAAGAAATATGCTTTTGAAATTAGGCACACAGATCCTAATCCAGTGCGTGCACTACCTCTGCCAAAAATCAGAGTTTTTATTTTGTTGAACGACTTGAATGCCCAGTTGCTTCTTTAAAATCAAAACAAAACCACACAGTGGTCTCCAGCATGGCCCAGCGCCTGCATAATCACGACCGCGGGACGTCGATTTTTCCCGCTGTTGTAGAATAATGCAATTTCATAGACAGATTCAACTCCTTTGTGCTTCAGTGTGAAAGATAATGACTGCTCACTGGAGGCCAGAGCTTGCACACCTTAGATTGATTTCAGGTTGTCGCTGTAAGCTCCTCCACCTCCTCATATAGTCTGCATCAGCACGTGTGCTCTAAGTGTGTTTGCTGGGTGAGGCTGAAGATCAGAAGTAGCAGCCACGACGGAGCTGTCTGTACACACCGCTTTGGGGAGGAAGTGTTGGAATGGAGATGTCAAAAAGTGATGAGCCTTAAAAATATTTTCATCTCACGCTCCACTACAAGCTTTGCTTCCTGCGACCGAATGCTGGCACAACGGAGACACTTTCATATTAACTCCAAGCAGCCTACATGACAAAAGTCTTTGTTGCCATGTGCGGTATCAAAGCTCCCTCTGTGTTTAAAAAAAGCATTACAAAATTTTTAGTGTTGTTGAGTTGCTTTGGTTCATTCCCCTGCTCTTCTGGCCCTTTGAATTCACTTTCCACCAAAACATTCAGGCTTAATATTCCCCAAATAGCTGTCGGTAGGAAATGTTAAGAGTTCTCAGCCTGAGAAATAACAGGGCCGACTGTTGATGTGAATCACTGAGGTGGGATTTTCAATCTGTGTGTTGCTAAAGGGGAGGAGGGAGAGACAGAGGGAGAGCAAGTGCCTCTCCCAGCAGCTCCCCGTGGGGTTTGCAGTGGCGTTCATGGGTGTGGAGGTGGCTGCAGACCCTCACGAGTCACTCTCTGCGGCTCACAGGCACCATGTAAAACATGTAAACTGTGAGCTGGTTATCAGCAGAAAGCCCTCAGCACCTCCTGAGTGGAAATGGAAGGAAGGAAGGAAGGAAGGAAGGAAGGAAGGAAGGAAGGAAGGAAGGAAGGAAGGAAGGAAGGAAGGAAGGAAGGAAGGAAGGAAGGAAGGAAGGAAGGAAGGAAGGAAGGAAGGAAGGAAGGAAGGAAGGAAGGAAGGAAGGAAGGAAGGAAGGAAGGAAGGAAGGAAGGAAGGAAGGAAGGAAGGAAGGAAGGAAGGAAGGAAGGAAGGAAGGAAGGAAGGAAGGAAGGAAGGAAGGAAGGAAGGAAGGAAGGAACAAATGGAGGGGTAACTGAGATGAGCTTGACCTTGGACTGTACCGGGGACCTGCTCCAATGTCCACTGAGACTAAAGACTCTCCTGGACTTCACCGTGCTTTGGAATAAGCCTCAGTTGTTCATTTGTCTCTTTTCCTTTGGAAAATCACTAATGGCACCTGATTTTTACTTGTCAGCACATCTGCTTTCCCTGTTTGCTCTTGGAGTTAAATACTCATCTTGTCCTGCAAAGTTTCTGAACTAATGAGTATGGCCCAGGCATCTCCTTCCTTGAATTGGTTTCACCTCTGGCCAGCTAGGCCATCCCATTAAATTGAGCGTTCTTCTTCCTGATGGCTTCCAAGGATGTATAACGTGGAAGCTGTGCTGTGGCTGTACTGTACACTGAAATGAAATTAAATTAAAAGTCTTCTAAGCTTTGGCATGCAATTACATCTTGCCAGAAGCATTGATTTCTGAGTTAAAGTAACCCATTAGAAAAGGCTGGGCTACAGCACATCACAACTTTGTCAAAAAATGAAAAGAAACCCAAATCATCACGTTCCAGATGCTCTGGCCACCCCTGCAGCCGGCCTTCCTTGGCCACGCTCGTGGTAGCTCAGCGGTAGGAGGACACTGTTTGAAAGGGAGATGGATGTTTCTGGCCAGCATGGGAGAGAAAGTGATGAATCTTTACTTTGTTCTCTCAAAGGAACAAATGTGGGGAAAAATAATCAGAAAAAAATTTTCACTTCAGTCATCAATAAACCAAAGAGTGAGGCTGCTGGAAGGGGACTGGGACTGGGACTGGCACACAGACCTTCCTGGGGGCAGTGGCAGGACGGGTTCGCTCTCTCCCCTCAGCAAACAAGGTGCCTATCCTAATTAGGCTTCTGCAAAAGTGAATAGTTTTGTTTCACAGGAATTTGAATAAACACGTTCTTCACCTTCAACCTGCATGGGTCACCGTTCCGTTCCTGACTCACAGCAGAGGTCCACTTAAAAAGTTCTGCAGCCCTGGGATTGAGGAGCCATGTTTGGACTCTGAGCCGTGCTCAGACCTGCTGCTGCTGACCTTAAAATCTCTCCTTCCTCCGGGGCGGTGGTGTTCTGTCAGTCAGCTTTTACGAGGCGCTACGACACTCCAACGCGGCGTACCTGGAAAAGCCTAACCTTACGGATTTGTGCTGTGACCCATGGCAAGCTGCTGGAAATAAAGCCCTTCCCAGTTATTGTCTTGGCACGGTTTCGCTCCTCGCTGCAAATGCTTCCCACATTTCTGAGCATAGCAGCCACCTTGTCACGCGCCCCGTCACCGTATGAAAAGCAGACATGGGTCAGATATGGCGGCGGTTAACACGACGCATTCCCTTTCCTAGGCTTAGCGCCTCAGCTATAGCGAGAAGCGCTCGGTTGCCGGCGAGAGCTGAGTTAAGAAGAGGGGAGACTGCGAGGCCGTCAGATAGCAGTCAGCTCAGCAGAGGAAGAAACAGACTGTGCCCGAGTTGTTGGGTGCCCGACAGTAGAAATTTCCAGCTTCGCGAGGAATGTCGGAGCTGACGGACACGGCGTTAGGCCCCAGAGAACGCAGCGAGAGACGTACATTAACACCTTGGCGAAAAGCACCGAGCACGCTTGCTCCCATCGTTGACTTGGTAGCGCGGACCTTGGTTCAAAACGTGAGCTCCGAGATCACGCACCGCGGTCCCTTGGCCGGGTACAGCAGCACGCTGTACCTCACTCGTGGGTGGGAGCGTGTCCAGAGCACGGCACTGGACTTCCAGCCGTTTTCCTCCACCCTGCTTTCCCTTCCTGGTGTATAAGGTCTCTCCGGATGAATGAGCAGCAAGGATCCTGCTAACTCTATGTACATCTTAACGATCACTCAGAATGGTCATTAGGTGCACATGCATTGCAGAAAATTATCTTTGTTAATTAGAGAAGTATGTTAGACTTGAGCAATGCAACTTTCCCCTGAAACTTCCCCATTTATATACAACAGAAGTTTACTTATGATAGGTATATCAGCTTCAAGAAGGAAATGTAACCTGTTGCGTATTCATATGGGGCCAATCTTCTTGCAGGGGACAGTGATTCCTTCCCAGAGGCCTTGCTACAAGGGCTTTACGTAGGGGAGGACCATGACCAAGTGCAGTGGCAATGCCCAGGAAGAGCTCACCCATGGCAGAAAGCACGACTGCCCAGGTCCTGGGCAGAGCAGACCCCACACCCTAGTGGGAAAGTCCTACTGTCACTAGGGTTGTCCGGGCTCCTGTGAGCACCCACATAAGCCATCACTGCTTCTATGTCGATTTATCGCTGCTGTGGGCAAGACATGCCAAAACACACGTGCTTAGCCTTGAGCAAGCCATGTTTCTGTGCCCTGTCTGAGAGCAGGAGCAAGTGAGTGCAGATGTATAACGATTTCCCCATGCTGAAGGAGATTCCCACTAATTCTTCCTCCTGAATGATCAAGGTCTGTAAAGAGAAATAGAGTGAAATTGTCCCAGATGCTTCATTCGGCACAGAGCGGACTAATGAACTCAGAAACCCCAGAGCAGAGGAGGCTGAAGTGTACAAGTTTGGGTTGAGCCCAAGAAAGAAATATGACTCGTGGGAAGTGTTTCTCCAGGTGTTGGAAGGGAAGAGCTTCTAAAAACAGCTCTATAAACAGATCTCAGTATCTCCTCCATTGCCACCATTTGAGACCTGAGAAGGCTGGGTGAAAAATCTCTAGTGGACAACAGGACAGAGAAGCACTCTACTCCCTGCTACCCATGAGGAGGAGGAGGGGAGCAAGGACTGCCCTTGGGACATCTATCACCCCTGCTCCCTCCATGGGTCTGTCCCTGCCATGGTGCTAACTGGAGCCACCCCCACTTGGTGACCTTCATCCACCTCTGCCCCTCCAACAACTCCTACTCTTCTTTGGAAAAGGTGCCATTAAATGGCAGTGCTGAGATGGGTGAATTACCCCAGCTCCGTGCTGGGACAAAACAGCTTGAGGTGGCTCGGTCCTCTCGCCAGGGTGGCTCATAGCAAGGTATTAACAGGTTTCCTGGCAGTTACTTCTGGAGATCAGAAGAGCTGGCATCCAAGGAAATGTTGTTTCTTAACGGGTAACGCTTCCCGTGGCATACCGAGAAGAAAGCAATATTTACAGCTTGTGGGAGGCAACTTCAAGGTCAGCTGGGGTCTGGTTTGTACTCAGCCTGCCCACAGCCGCTTTCCCTGGTCAAAACGCCGTGAAAAGCCCAGGGAGACCAGCCAGAGCTGTGCTGCAGAGGTACGACCCAGGCGCTGGAAACCTGCAGAGATGGTGTCTTTGGAGAGCGGGATGCATCTGCATGCAGGCTGAGCAGCTCGAGGAAGCATCCCTGCATGGGGTCTGGTGGACTCATTGTACTGCCAGTCACTATTCTCTCTGACTTTGCTCCTGCTCCCAGGTTGATATATCCAATATTAATGAGGCATTTATACTCCATCATGGAGCCCTCTAAGAACATGCATTTACTTCTAATGGGAGTGTGCTGCTAAATTAATTAATATAATTTTAATATATTGGGGTGAGGAGACTGGGGGAGAGGGTGATGTATAGCAGGGCTTTTTTTCCTCCTGTCTGCAGCAATATAACAAACAGCAGCAGGCTGGGTACTTCATGCTGCCCGTGGTCTGGCTCATCAGCACGGCCGGCTATAAGTAAGCAGGGGTATGTGCTTGCACAACATCACGTGCTTCTCAGAGAACTCTGGGAATATCAGTGACATGGGAAGAGTCAAGAGTATCGGTAACACTAGGACAAAGGGAAATTAACCATGAGCTGGTGGAAACCACAAAAGGAAATACATTTTCTACTCAAACGGTCTTTCCTGAGTCAAATGCCCAAGTTGGAGAGTGTGTTCACCTGCAACATTTGTTGTCACAGATGCTAAAACACAACCGTAGCCAAATCCATCATGTCTCGCATGTTTGGTGACTGCCATTTCACCAGCGTGGGTGGGTACCTTGCCCCCAACATGGAGATGAAGAACCATTATGTTGATTCATCCCATGTGCTGAAGAAGACAGTTCTTGCTGCTCTAAATACCGAAGGATTATGAGTCTTAGAGAGAAATAATGGGAGTAAAGACTCCTCTAGGAGGAGCTCAGCTGAAAAGGAAGCTCAGGCTCACAAGTGTTTATTTCACATAAGCAAATAATAAAGAAAAACCCCCAGTGTGCGTGCATGCACTGTAGTAGAAGCAGGAACAGCACGGACCTAGAGGCATATCTGGCCACAACTATGCAGAGATTTTAAAACACACAGGCACACAGACCCAAGCTGGAGATCTTCTCAGCAGAACAGACTGTCAGGGACGTGCAGAATTATTTCCCTATAGTTTTGCATTACAACCTTGCAGGTCTTTTATGCTGGGATTTCGATAATGTTATCTCGTGAGGGAAGGAAAGTGCAAAGTGCAAACAGGCTCAGATATCACAGACAATTTATACTCTGCTCGCCGAGGCTCTCGCTCTTGCAGCACGCTCCTCCAGAAGGCAGCAGCAGCAGCCAGTTTTGCGCATCTAATTTGGAAGGGTTTGGAGGGAGGGACAAAGGATCATCTGTGCATCTTTTCGGTATGAAGCCTGCTATTACCTGCCTGCTCAGGATGTTATCATTGCTCTCAGGAAACATGCTTGGACTGCAGAAAAGGCATGAACTGCATTAATTCTGCCCAGCACTTGGGTATTCAGTACCTCCTTTGTGCTAATATTTACTGCGCATAATTGTATCACAGAGGTGGACGCTGGACGTTTCGGCGGCTACGCAGGGAACATTTGGAGATACAGCTCCTACGGGCAGGGACGAGTTTTGAGATTCAAGGACGTGCATTTTAGAACGGGTGGGTCAGTGCACAAATCATTTCACCATAGAGATATGAACTGTCATTAGGTTTAAGAGATGGAGATGAGTTCATCCACCTCCTACAGATTTTCAGGGATCTCTAAAAAAAAAATTTATTTGAGGTTGAAATGGTGCTCACTCCCTCACAATGTGTAAAGATTTCTTTGTAGCCCTCACGACTTATTGTTTTCCCCTTTTTTTTCTTTTTAATAGTAGTGTACATTTTGAACCATGACTCACTGCAAGAGGTGGAGCTCGTGGAAAACTCTCTAGCTGAGGAGTGACAGAAAACAGCACAAGCCCTGCTGGAGAACGCACATGGTCTCAACATGGAGAGCAAACCACATAAGACAATGCTGTTATTCTCTCCTGTCTCCATCAGCTCAGAGTCTGGGGTCTGCCCCGTCTCCCACCAAGGACTCTGGCCAAAATCCCAGCGACCCAGCAGTTGCCGGGGGGGTCTCTCCCAGCACATCCTCATGCTGTCTTTGTGTCAGGAACCCACCTAAGTTCTCACCAGCGCCGACCGTGCTGCACCTCAAAATCCTCAGACAGATGAACACTAAAACTTCCCCCCACCCCGCCCCGCGTGAATTCAACAAAGAAATGCTTCTCCTGCAGCCGTGCATAGCTCACCTTCACCTCTCTCCAGGAGACCTGAACCAGGAGACATCTGACCCGGCACAGGGAGGGGTCCCAGGTGCCGGTGAGCTCCGCGGCGTTGCAAAACGGCAGCTCCGGCCCCCAGGCAGCCCCTGCCCGTCCCCACCGCCCGCCGCAGCCTGCCCACCTCCCCAGCGCCAGTCGGCCCCTTCGCAGGCAGGTGCCTGACACAGTGCTCGGCCGCAAGCTGCGCACTCACTCATTTTTCTTCCTCACTGCGGGCAGTGTGATAATTTAATAAGCAAACTCGTGTTTTGAAGGCAACAAAGTCAGCAGAGGGAAAATAGTAGCAAGGAGGAGAAAGTGTCATGCCAGCAAGCAGCTTTCGTTGTGTGATGGGAGGCAGGGAAAGCTTCCAGAGGAAAAATGCCACTCCCAGCTAAAAATAAAGTCAGCCCAGGAAGCCTAAACCCAACAGCTTGTCTGCTGCTAACTGAAGCAGCACTAGCTGAGAGAGAAGATATTGATCAGCTTCTGCAAGGAGGCAACCGAATGCCTTCTGCATTTGAATATATTTCATATTTACTAGTTTGTGGCAAAGTATAAAATGTGAGGGTTTTGCTGTTTGGACAGCAGGATGAGATCTTTTAACGCAAATCACAGAGTTGAAAGCGCAAGACGACACCCACCTGAAGGGAAAGATTTCCTACTCGCGTGACGGAGGCTTTGGTTTCGGAAACCCCAGTTCCGCTCCACAGGCACCCACAAGGGCTGGGTGCTGGTGCTTGACTCTCTCACGGAAAGTGGTGCGGTGTTTCCCTGTATCACCCCGCCTCAGCTGCGGAGAAAACTGAGGCTTGCCTGACTTGGTGTCTCGGAGGCTACGTGGTGTCCTGCTTACAAAGAGATCTTTGCTCTGAAGGCGTTCAAACCTGCTTTCAGTGCACAGCCATTAGAGGAGTAGTGACAGCGTCAGCCTCGCTCAGACTTCACGGGGGTAGTGGCGATCTCACCCTTCATAAATGCTACTCAAGGGGGAACTTAAAAGGCAGAAACATATGAGAGCGCTTTATTAGGCAAACAAGCAAAACCAGCTGCTGTACATATTGCATTGGCGTGAAGACATGATCAAAATCACTCTGGGGACCTGCCTGTCACTTATAGCCACTCAAAGTCATGTTCTCTAAGTTTATGGAGCCATTAGGGATTCCCAAGAGTGTTCTGGCTCTCCACTCATTTGGGGGCTACCTACCGCACGCACAATGTGACGGACTGCACCCACCCGTAGCCTTCACGGACTGCCTGTAACAACACTCACGGCGGTGAGGGGCCATCAGACTTCACAGTGGTGAGGGGCCATCAGACTTCCACCTACGGAGGAGAAAGCGGCACTGAGGAGCAAGGAGCCACATCGTATCTGCAGCAAGGACAGATCTTTCCTTTATATTTAACAGCTTAGGTGCTATATTCTCAGCCTATTTTATCCCAGTGAACCGCTTAAAGAAAATCGCTGCCGTGGTAGAAATTAGCACCACAAAATTTGCCAGACGCGATGCATCTGTTCCAGCGCGCTCCCTCTGACAGCACAGGGCGCTGCGGAGCGGAGCGGCTCCTTTAAGAGAGCAGTTTGCAGCAAGAAACAGGGACATTTCCTGGGGCAAAAGAGGTTCGTGGTACAAAAGGTGGAGGGAACCTTTTGTCATAACAATCATCTCAGTCATTTTCGCCACACACCAGATTCCCGGGCAGCATGGCGAGTACAAGCACACGAGACTCGACGCCTGCTGGAGTTGGAGCAATGGGGAGAAAAAAGCTTAACACTCATGGCACTGTTCCCCACATTCAAAGGCTCTCAGATGAAACTGCCAGAAAAGCAAATATAGTTTTAAGCAGGGATGTCTCCAGAGACTTAGGAATCTTTCTACTGGATGTTCTGAATATTGTTGCGAGTCTCAGAAATCCTGATAAGAAAGTTCCTGCTGAGATGTTCTGTTGAAGTTAAAATGTCTGTACGGAGCCACAGGAAATCAGAAAATAAAACGTGCATTAGAGACTCACCACACACTTTTTCGAGCCTTTGGAGAATTACATTACGTGCAAAGGAGGAAGAAGGATTTATGGAGATTTACAGAACTGGTAAACATATTTATTTTTATTATGAATATTACAACCATGTATGTTGTACCTGAATACTAACCCGTGCATTAAGCTGTGAGGATTTTTCTGTGTTTTTCTTGGCTGTTTATAAAAAGTAAGACACTTGCTGCATTGATTTGTGACCCTACCCCCTTTACTCAGCCACGACACTTGCTCCTGCATCCAGCTGTGACACAAAGCTCTCCAAAGGATGAAGACATTCAGTTCCCAGGACATACCTTTAGTCCACCTCTAATTTTAATGAACCAGAAACAGAACAAGGAACAGAAAAAGAAGGTGATTGAAAACCAGGGCAGCTTCTCCAGAGGTACTCTTGATAGCTGGGGACTAGGAAACCCACCTGAAGCATAGCAGTACGCTGCTGCCATGGTGCCCGCAACTCATTTTATCGCAGAAGCATCTTGTGCTTTTAGCACACCAGGCAGGCAGTGACACTCTCAAAGCTCTTGTCTGTATACAGCTTTATCTACTACCATCAAAAATGTAAAAGGGGGAAAGGAAAGGGAGAGGTTTTGGTTTTAAAGTTCATGTGAAAACAGGATTACGCTCTGTTCATGCAGGGAGATGCTCCCTGCCACAGCCTCCAGAGCTGTGAGCTGGGTAGACGAAACCCAATGGATGGAGGGCAAGCCCAGGCCCTGGGAGAAAGACCAAAACCCAGGTCACAGCCACCAGGCTTCTGCCTGCGGTGGCAGAGGAGGGAAGAGAGGCAGAGAGGAGGCATTAACACCATGCAGTCCCGTGGAGAGGGCAGCGCGGCACTGCCTGCAGCGACCACCTCCCCTTCTTCCCACCTCCGCCCGGCTTCCCACCGTGCCCTTGCCAGCCCAGGCAGGCGACTTCCCACGCAGCTGGGGCAGCGTCGCCTCGGTACATCAGCCTCTTCATGGTAAAGCTCTGGGTAGCGGGCAAAGGGTGGGAAACCCAGTAACAAGTCAAGGGCTAACAAATGCATAGCAGCAGAAATCACTAAGAGGTGTTTGCCCTGAGCAAACATCCCCACCGCTAATGCAACTACGGGCTGCAAAAGGTATAGGGTCAAAAAGAGACCTTGCTTCGTCGGTCTCGTTTTTGAAGGAGAAAAATGGGCATTTGTGGGGAAAGGGCTGCAAACCATGAAATGAAGGTGGAATAGGAGAAAAATACTCTATATTTATATATATTTATTTATATAGGTGGGAGAACAGAGGACTTCGCTGCAGTCGCTGAGGAGGCTGGCTTTCCCTCTGAGGCACAGGGAATTCGTGTAAACAGGAAGCAGTGAGCAGCTTGGTCATCACAAAGGTATAAAAAACCCCTTTGGCCTGGCCCTAATCTATATAATGACACGTTTATATGGTCCAGATAAGACAGCACAGAGGCAGTGACTTTGTTCTAATCTAACTGCCTGATTAATATGTCTGCAGTTAGCAGGACACTGGACTCAATAACGGCAGCGAGTAGGAAGGAGATAAGCAAGGGCACAGCGATATGTTTGTTCAGGTGTTAGCATGACAAACGTTTTACACCTGCAGTCTTCCTTTGTTTTTAAGAAATTCCCCTCCCATTCTCTGAAGGTTCAGGTCTCTGTGGCTGCCTGTTCGGCGGCGAAGCAGATAAATGGCTTTTCTAGTATTGGGGTTAGGCAAAAAACTGGAGAGGCTTGTTCTTGTGTGCCATGGGCACTGCATCGCCAGGGAGGCAGGAATGCGGGCAGCCAGAGAGAGATCCCACTGTGGCAGAACTGAGTAATGAAGATATGGGAATTTCTCTCCTTTATTTTACGAGCCAGGCTCTCCTCCTGTTCGCACCAGTAAAACCCCTCAGCAGCGTTGAGCTGACGTGGGAGACGCTGTGCTGCCTCCAGTCTCACTGACTGATGGGTGCCCTGGGCAATAAGGATCCCTGAAAATCAGACTAGTAGCTTTTAGCCTTTTCTACATTTTGTTTTCGGGGGATTTCCTAAAATGGAAACATTATCTTATTAATTCTTCAGCCACAACAGTCTTGGAGCAGATTTCTGGCTTATTAAAAATAATGCAGTATGTCAGGCAGTGCCAAGCTAACATAAAACTAACGCTACCTAAAAAAGTAACTTGCTGAAAAAGAAAATTCAATGTTTTAGATCCTTTCTGTAGTTTATAGTCACTTATCATCATGATAATGGCATAATAAGTGGTGTAAAACTCTGACTTACTACGAGGTTTTTTTATTTTCCTTTTGTACCAATGCAAAAGACTGCAGTTGGCGAGCAAAGAAAACTGGAGCGTGATAAATACCCTGTATCTCTTTGAGACTCAGCTCTGCCATGGACCTCCATCTCTCCCCACAGCCTGTTTGAAATGTTTTCAGACTTCAGGGCAGACCGGACTCTGCTTGCTTCTTCA
Organism: Phaethon aethereus; assembly: GCF_964289735.1. Lineage (NCBI taxonomy): Eukaryota > Metazoa > Chordata > Aves > Phaethontiformes > Phaethontidae > Phaethon > Phaethon aethereus. The sequence continues at coordinate 121,612,605 of NC_138582.1, read as the reverse complement.
TTATGGCCTTGGCGGGGGGGAAAGAAGCAGGGAGAGGTGTTTGGCCCTGGCTCTCTGAGGCTGCAGGAGACCCCGAAGATGAAGCGTCCGTCTGTCAATGAGCTGGATTTGCTTTAGATGGCGACGACCTGCCCATACAAAGGGATGCTGGACGACAGGCTGTCCTCCATCACCACTCCCTTCTCCCTGGCAGAGACCCGAGTGAGGCCTGGCACACGCGTGGGACAGACTGACGGTGGCCCGGCCGCCGGCGGCAGCGGCTTGGTGGTGGGGGACAAGAAACGCTCGGTAAGAAACCTTCAGGAAGGATTAGAGGAAGACTGTATTTGCAACCTTAAAAATGCAAGAGGGTTTAGGTTCCCCCTCCCTTTGTCACTACCATCTTTGCCTTTTGAGTAAGTGCAATGCAATCCTGCCCCTGGTTCCGACAGCAAGACTCCCACTGATGTCGGCGGGGACCTGCAGCGTCACCCTCCGCGTGCTCAGACATCACACCCGCCGTGCTCGCAGCCAGCGCGACTGAGAAGCCCGGGCCGGAAAGTCAGCGGGGGCAATCTGGCGTCACCCCCCATACCCGGCTCGGGATCTGGCCTTGCCTTTCCTGGTTGCCTTTCGTGGCTTCGCAAAGGCACCACCGCGGTCCTGGCAAAACCGACCGCAAAAAAGAAAGGGTGTGAAGAAGTACTTTTAATTCCGACATCTGATGCCGCTTTCAGCAAGGTGCTAGCGTAAAACACGTGGCAGCGTCCGATCTCCCCTTCTCCTCCCACCCGAGAGGCTGCCTTCGCTCCGTACCCCGCACGGGACAGTGACCGGGGCAGGTCATCCTGCACTCCAGAGTGGTGGCCCCCAGGAGCAGTGGTCCTCACAGGCAGCCGGTGTGAGCCCCCACGCCTCCATGTTGACGCTATGGGTGTGAACACTTCTGCTTACTTGGAATCGGCTGCTGCCCATCCCAATTTGCTGTCGGTGTGAATTCAGAAAGGAGGGACATCCCCAGCGGATGATACGAGGGTGGTTTAGTGAATCAGGCTCGAACGCCATGAAAGAAAAAGGAGGGGAGAAGAGAATTCCTTCCGTGAGAGAGAGATCTTCCCAGCAAAATGAGGGACATCTGGCTGAGCTGTGGTTTTGTCAGCAGAGATACCAGCAGCACGGCATGGGCTTCCCACCAGCTGGAAAACACAGCGTGGGTCCCTGGCTCTGGGCGTCCCTCTGACAGCTCACTCCACAGCCCCGCGGCTACATCTGCCCTCGTATTGTTTTCCGTGCTCGGGAGATTAGCCTCCCAGAGATAGGCCTGTCCACACGTCACCCGCAGCGCAGTCGTGCCCACGGATCAGTGCAAGATTTGGCCTTTCATACTGGCTCTGATTCAGTCGTATAATTTCTTCTGAGCAAAGCCACCCAGGCTGCTGGGCGAGGGAAAAGCAAAATGAGCTTTTACCCTGGAGATAGATAGAAAACAGGACAGGATTCCCCACCAAGTCACAGAAACGCCCAGGGGCTCTGACCGGACGAGATCAGAGTCCTGGTGTGTCTGCGGAGCGCCCGGTCCGTGAAGCGAGGCAGCCGGTGTCCCGGAGAGCTCACCCGCTGCCAGCCCGGCTTGGCTCAGGCACTCATCTGCCAGGCACGCCGTACGGTCTGCAGCTTCTCCAGTAACGGAGAGAGGGGTGTGCGCTTTGGGAAGGTACAGCCCAAACTCAGGGAACTCTTCGAGGCTGGAAAATAAAGCAGGGTTTAACCAAAATGCTGTGGGTCTTGCAGGGTGTGCCACGCTCTTCCCTAGTGTCCTACTGGCCTGCAAGCAAGCCATCGTCTCTCTTCTTCCAAAACCTCCTGGAAAAATGCCCGCCTGGTTTCACCAGTCTCTTTCTTGGACACTGAGTCCAGAACGGAAGAATTTTGGCAGGTCAGGTATTGAGCTTTTTTCCAGTGGGTTATCATGACATGATACCCTGCAGTTGTGGCCCCTTCTTTTTCCTGGCTTTGCATGTGTGCGTGTGTCTGAGAGAAAGATGTGTTTGCATGTGTTCAGCAAACAGGTAGCTTTAATTCACCTATCTCCAGTACCAACCATGGCACAGGCTGCCATTGCCAGGCACAGCCGACAGCTGCAGTGGCTGCGAGTGGCTCGCGGCGAGGCACCTCCAGTGGACCAGCTGGATATTGCTAAGCTGGATACCACCTCCATGCCGGTGCAGAGACACCCGCCGGTCCCCTTGGGGTGCCCCTGCACAGGAAAGCAATGACTGCATCTTAGCCAGGGGCACAGATGGAGAAGGAGGCGATGAGCACCTTCACGGGAAATGTGGTTCTGCTTCGGGATCACCGGAGTGGGCAGCAGAGAGGTACCACTCAGCTTCTGGCTGTGCCGCAGCTCTCAGCATCTTTGCAGGATCAAGCCTCTCATTACCCACTCAGGGTGTCTGAGATTATGCAAAGACTGTTTTCATGAAAAAGCAGAAATATCTGGCCCAGGACCCACCATCTCAAAGCAGACATCACAGAGCAGTCCCAACAGTTTGAGAGCACAGCATCCCGCCAGAAGATGACATGCTTGCTTTACAGCACTCCTCCACCAAAGGGAGGGTGAGGATCAGGTCTCCATAACTGTGTTTTTCTACAGTAAGAGGATATTCTTCAAGTGCTGTAATCAAATTCCAACTGAAAAGAACATGCAGAAAGGAAATAAGTAATCTTCCCAGTGTTTACATTCATTACACTGAGTAACTCTGCACTGGGCACTTCTCAGAACTAAATTTTGAAAGGCAAACACAGTTTGACCGTGTTTGTTCTAGTGGAATAAAGAAAAACAGTTTGGGCAAATTAAGAAAAAAACCTTAAGCCTCAGCTGCAATCTAAAATTATGTTTGAAAGTGCAAAAAGAACATAAAGATCCAAGCAATTCTTTTGTCTCCTTTTATTGTTGATTGCCTCTGTCTTTCCAAACCTCAGGCTGTTCTGGAAGCAGAAACATTAGGAAATATATCTTTTAAAAGTTTATTAAGTTTATTAAGAAGACCTGGTTCAACTGACATTTGCAAGTCCATGGCATAAAAATCAGTCAAATAAGAATAAATGTTCACTCAATCTTTTTTTTTAAAACAAAAGATGGGCCAATTCAACTGTGAAATTCAGATCTGGGGACAGATTTTGGATACTGCAAACATCTTGGCTTTGCGATCAGACTTCACTGTAGCTTATTGCTGAAGTAGAGCAGTCATGAAGTTTTGACCTGGATCAGCAGGTTAAATTCCTCCTCAAGGGCTACAAAGTCCTCATGGGATCTTGGCAGCCTGAGATACTGGGGCTCTATATCTGGCTCTTCTGATTCTCTGCTAGTTTTGTCAAAAGCCATTCCCCCTTCAGCTTCTGCAGTGGGGCAGATGCATAGCCCATGGAGTTACTGGTGGCAAGAGCAGACCTGCCTTTGATAGTTTCCCTCTAGGTGAGATGAAAGGGAAGGGAATGCTCACCAGGTGATGCTATCACCATCAGGCAGCTGCCAGGATAATCTGGGCACATTGCGCTGGACTTTCTACTCCCAACAGGGAGCACTGGTAGTTCTTCCCGTGTATAATTTGTGACGCATACACAATGAGTCATTCCTAATAAATAAAGTTCTTCAATGGCAGCAATGCCACCCCATTACTCCCCCAAGCATAACAGCAAGATAGTGAAGTCAGTCTAATTACCTCTTCCCCCAATTAATGATCATTCATTGGATTTGAGATGACTCATAGCCAGCCTTTGATCATCACCGCTCCTGCACACAGCACCTTCCCGGTAGGATGAGAGCTGCGGTGGCCGTGCAGAGGACTTGCCTGCGAGACTCTTACCCCGCAGCTGCGATGTTTGCAGGGGCAGGTGGTAGGGGAGCCAGGCTCTCCCCGTCCCGCGGCCATGGGATGATGTGCATGGCTGAATGAGGTGGGGCTGCTTTGATGTGAGCTAAATGCATCTCCCCGCCGTCAGTGGGGACCTCAGTGCGGTCAGGAGGGTGGGGGGCAGCTGCAGGAGGCAGGAGGAAGAAACACGGTGCTTCCAGCCTCTCTTGGTGCAAACTCACCATTTCACCTTTGCAAGTTCTAACAACCATGGCAACAAGGCCAGTTACACTGAAAATTAAATGGGTTCAAGGTCCAACATCAAAGGGGAGAAGTTTCTACCCACACTGCTCTCAGAGTGCGAGGCTCCACCGCAAATTTGTGGTTAGCCTGCTGAAAGCCCCCAGGAATTGCTCAGCCAGTCTGTTCTTGTCAACAAGGAAATTCTTGTCCTCCGGTTTTTGGTTGTTTTTTTTTTTACCGCTCCGTCTAATCTAGGGAAGGGTTTGGGGCAGACAAAGCAAAGTCCAGTTGCCTCTGGACCTTCTCCTCCCATAGTCCATCACGCCCTGCAAAACAGCAGCAGTGGAGCTTAAGATCACACTGTTGCTGGGATTTGGGTAGCGCGACCAGCGTCAAATGTCTGCCCCCCTTTCAAAATTTTTAGTAACTCCATATGCGTGGGGACTTTGTTTTTTCATGTCATTCATCAGCCAGTTGTGTGCAAAGTAGTTAAATAAAGGCACTATTGCCCCCGACTTGCACTGAACCCCAACACCTGTATCTCAAGCAAACTCTGCGAAGGTCGGTGAGGAGGCGCGGGTCTGAATATGAGGGAGAACTAGAGGACTAGAGGAAAACCTCATTTGCTAGAGGGTAAGTCCTTACCTACAGCTGTGTTCCTCTCTGAATTAATGAGGGATGCTGTTTCTCACCCCATTATGAAGCTGGCTTTGCACCAGTCCTGAGCGGGGGGAGGTTGCTCACGCAGGTGTTCCCACACAGAAGTTCAGGGCTGCATCCTGCTGTACCTTCTGCACCGAAAGGAGCGCAGCTCAAGGTCACCCTGCAGCCTCGCTGCGCAGGGGAATTTGGGGCATGACTCAGGGATTCTGCATCAGCCGGTCCTCTTCCCTGCGCTGCCCGAAGCAGCATCTTCAGTTTCAGGAGCCTTTGAGCAGGTGGCATCGTGAATCCAGGACTGAAATGGTGCATCAAGGAAGACCTGGGAGGTACCTAGCATGTACTTAGTATCTTGCACCTCTGCTCCACGCAGGGAGAAGGAACACGGGCAGCAGTTCGGCTCTGCATCCCCCAGGCTCCCCTATAGTACCAGGGCCCCACTCAAAAAAAAAAAAAAAAAAGGCTGGGAGAAGAGTAGGACTCATTCGGTGTTCAGGAGACACCAAGATGAAAGATAATTGGTAGTGTCTATAACTGTGTACCATGCTTCCACACAGGACATTATTGTATTTTGTATTCTGACTTTGAGCCTCTCTCCCTTATTTTTCCTAAACACCAGCATCACCGTTAATTGCAAAGCGCTGCGTGGGAGTTCCAATTAAGCAGCTTTCACCGAATGGTACTAGGATATATTTTAAACCCTTTATGGGGTTATGCATATTTTTAACTCTTGGAAGAAACTTTGTTTCCAGGGAAGTACATAAGACCGGCTCTGTAAATAAAGCTGAAACCAGCTTTTTCAAGGTGGGAGTAATTTGATCCTCAGGGTGAGCAGGAAGCATACAGCTTCACAGCATACTTGCATTGGGGCCAGCCTCCCCAGAAGCACAATTGCATCACCGTAGAGCAATACTTACTCTCTGAAAGTAGAAACATATCTACCTGCTGTCAGAGCCATGACTTTTAGGGAACGATTCGGTTGCTATTGAATCCAGCTTCTGCTGCAAAACTTCACCAAGGAATTTGGAGACTTCACGTTTTAGACCGTCTAGCGGAAAGAAATATTGTGTCTTTGTAAAAGTTGAACCAACGCTCATCTATCTCCCGGAATTTGGAAGAGGCTGCTGGGGAAGCAATGAGACAAATGTTGCAAAGTGCCACAACTACACAGCAAGAACAACAATCTTTTGTGTTCCTCTCAAAGTCCTGACTCCCCAGATCTTTACACAAGAAGCTCACCTGTCTGCGGAGGAAACGGCGTTTCCTCCTCTCAGTTTCAGAGAAAGCTTCAAAAGCGCTGGCACAAAAAGCTCAAGAACTAGAAGGCAAACGAAAACGTGATTAAACACATCATTTTTGAAGGCACGTAGTGTGCGGAGCGTTGATCCTCGAAGTTGAGTTTGATCCTACGGCTCTTGACATTCTTACGTGTGGAGGTGCCGGTCGCTCCAGCAGAACCAGCTCCTCAGGCTGCCCAGCCTGCGGTGAGAAGCCCCTGGCTGCCCTGTGCTGGGACCCCCGCCTGCCCCGGCAGCTTTGCCAGCACACGCTGGCACTGGCTGCACATGGGTGGGGGGGGAAGGCACATGATTTTCAGGTGTGGCATGTGAAATCGAAAATGCAGGGGAACAGCATAAATGGACACCGAAACAGGGATGAGAGAGAGGACAAGCCACACTTGATATTATTAACACGTCTGGTTAGTTCAATGGATCTGTTGGGGATTTTTTTTTCCCCTAATGGGAAATAAGCTGCCACAGGATTTTTAATTTTGTGCGTCAGAGCCCTGGTTGCCATCCAAACAGGGGGGGACCTTCATAACAGGGTCTTGCTATACACCCAAGACAACCATGCACAAGGGCTGGTGTTAGCAACATTTCTTCTGGGTACCACACAAGGCATCCAGATGAGATGAGTGAGAGAGAGGCTTCACACCTTTCACTGGAGAGCTGTTATCACTGCTGCGCTCCTGCTGTGCCTTGTGGGTTTATTGCCTCCCCTCGCCCTCGACGCAGCATTGCAGCTCGAGTTCAATGGGATGGGGTAGCGGAAAGTGATAACCAAACATTCAACCAAGAGGGAGGGGATCAGCAGGTAAACCTATCATGTGTCTCCCTATCAATCCAGAGGTGCAGCCTGGCAATCTTTTGGGCAGGGTGCTGAGAGCATCGGGGCTCTGGCAAGCTGCAATCTTTTTGACCTGGCTGACAAAGTGTTAGCTCACATTACTAACAGGTTTTGCAGCCCTCCTTGAGCTGACTTACAGTGACTGCGTCGCCGCCGATGGCACCTGAGCACTGCTAAACCTAGGCTGGACCTAGTCTGCTGGATCTAGTCATGCTTTGGGATAGTGGTGGTCTCCCGTCTGCAGAGTGAACTGAGGGAAAAAACCACAGCCTCGGAGAAGGGCATGAGAACCTCTTGGAGTATTTGGAAAACAGGTACTTGCACTGGATGAACTGCAAAGACTTTTGGGCATCATTAAATTTTGTGACAGATGAAGATTTAGAGCAGTGGTGGAAGGAATAGATTGGGAAGAGGGCAAATATAAAATAGGAAGTGGGCAGACAAAAAAAAGAGAGGGAGAAGCATGCCACTAACAGGAACATGTAACTGAATATGGAAAGCATCATCAGCATACAACCACAAAGACAACCTCAATCATTCTCATTTACTTTAACATTTTGTTTATTGCTCCATCACGGTTGCTGCCCTGTTCCAAAACTTAACAGTTCCTATAAAAAACATGTTTAGGCAGACTGCCAGTGTCAAAGTTTCTTTTTTTCCTTTGGTTTTTTTTACAAGAAAATTTGAATTTGGGTCTAGACTGTCTGGAGGCAAGCATTTCAGAAAACATTTCCTCATCCCTCATCCTTCACTAACCCCAGCTAGGTCCATCTGATGGGCTCTGCATTACGGCACCTGCCAGAAAGATGGTAATACAGGATAGTTTTGATCTTCTGCCTTTCTGCTCAATCAAACCTCCTGTATTCACCCTTTCATCCTGCGAGAAAAAAAAAAAGCAAAGAAAAAAATGAACATGAAGATCTCTGCAAGGTGAAGTGTTATCTCAGGAGTCACAGAGATCAACGCTGAATTTTGCTGGCTGCTGCCCACCACCCAGGCTGTTCCTGTCGAAGCCCAGAGCCTGGGCATACAGCAGCTGTACGGCACAGGCCCTCCTGGGCTCGCCTTTCTCCCAAGCCCTCCTTTCCTAAGAAATTAAGTATAATAAATTCCTGCTCTGCCTGAGCAAAATTGGAACCTCAGAATTCACACCATTAAATGATAAAGTGTAGGAAGCCAAACTTGCCTGGGAGCCTGTTCTGCCCTGACTCTGCTGTTCACAAAAGGGCAAGTTAAAAAACTAGAAAAAACAGTGCAGTGAGCTCAGCTGTGTTTCTCTGGTCTAGAGGCTGCCCCAAAATACTCAGGGAGACCTGACTGCCTCGACCCAGGGCATCCAGAGACTCCCACCACAATGGGGCTCCAGGCACTCTGAAGCGGGGACTGCTGCTGCTTTGGGGGAGGACCAGGAAAACTGGTGGCACAGACCAGGCTCTCGCATCCACTGTTTCAGCCCAGTGCTCAGAAGGGGCTTTTGCTTGCCTCAGGACAAGCTGGGTTTGCAGGTGACAGAGAGCGGAGAGGGTATGCCCTGGCTCTCCCCGGGGGTCTCCAGGCATGCACAGGGCTGAGATCAACCTGAATGACCCTGTGTTCCCAGGAGACATGAATCAGAGTGAGTCAGCTCCCATGCAACTGCCTTTTCCGCTCCCAGCAGCACAAGAAACACCGTATCATTGATAGCAAGCTTAATGAGGTGGTGGACATGGCGATGGAGAAGACTTGTACTCCACAACGGCATGCACGCAGGCTATGGTGCCCAGAAACACTCCATGTTGTCTTCCCCACTGCCCACAGATTTCTGGCCGGGGTTGCGCCTCCTGAGAGCTGCCCCTCCAAAGAGAGAAGTCTTTTCCTCATGCAAGGCGACCGGCTTTCCCCGTTCCCACCAGCAAGCTAACCGAGACCCTCCAAGACAGGACTTGCCACCTGCAGAGACCCACCATCAACCCTCTCCCCGTCGGCAACCAGCTTGTGCTTCCTCCTAGCCAAAGGGGAAAAAAACCACCCCAGCCAGACTCCAAAAGAAACGCACCGTCAGGTATTGACTCTGCTGCAGTTCATGGGAAGTGCTGAACCCACGGGGAAGGATCAGGCTGTGGCGGAGCACAGCAGGCTCGACCCTGGATCCACACATCACAGATGGTTGTCTGCGAGGGGGGCGAGCCTGAGCCGTGGCTTTTTAGGGTTGTATTTCTGCCTGGTTTAGCACACAATAGTCTATCCGAGTTGATTGCAATCAAGCTGCCCCGTTTTAGCCTCTTCCAATTGGAAAAAAGTGGCAGCTAAGTCAGTGTCTGCGAGACCGCAGAGTGAATTTGTGTGAAAAGACGGAGAAACTGTTCTTAACAACCCTGCTCGGGTTTTTCAGCCGGGCAAGCAGATTTTCCTTGTGGCAGCTGCTGTTGTGTACTGCAGACTATTTTCCTTCGGAAAGGTGGTAGTTTAGATTGGAGTTAGGCGTACGGTACCTGCCAAATTCAACACGCCCCTGAGACAAACACGGCTCTGTCTGTGAGAGGACCTGCATCGCCGAGGCTGCGCGACGGCCAGCCCAGCTATGGAAAACAGCGGGGAGAGGACTTGGCTGCGTGAAAATGCAACTGCTTCTTGTAATGTAGACATAAACTTTTCAAGGAAGGGTTGCTGGAAGGGCAAAGAGAGATGTGAAATACAGGCGTGACTATTTTTTTTTTTAATTATTATTATTTTTGCAAGAGTTCATTCCCAGTTCCCCTGCACTGCACACAGGCATTGCTCTGTGCGCTGGCTGCCCCCGAGCCAGGACTGCTCATCCCGGGCACAGCCCCGGGGCCGGCAGGATTCCACCCTTCCCAGCAGTCACGCCGCATGTCCTAGGCTCAGAGCCTGTCTCACGGTGTCCCTGTCCCCACTGTGCTGTGTCCCCAGCAAGAGGGGATGGAGAACGACTGGGACCCATATGCTCTCCAGGACCTCTGAACTGCCTCTCCTGGGTGCCGCTGGAGAAAAAGCAAAGCACCCTGGGCAACCTCCCCTGGTACAGGAGTTTTGGGGGGGATCCTTCAGCAGCATTGAGTCCTCCCTTGATATTAAGGGGAAGAGGCACAACACCCTGACATTTCCCAGTTGTCGGGTCAGGCATCCTGGCGGAGAGCATCCATGGATGCAGGACCTGCAGCACTGCACAGGAAGGAGCAGCTTGCTCCCTTTTCCCGTTCCTGTTTGTAAGGTGGGAATGGCCATGGTGTGCCCTCTTCATCTTTAAAGCCTGGGGTACGCCATGCTGAGGTGCCAAGCTCCTATACTCAGCACAAGGCTAGGATCTGTGATTAAAGGAACTTAACCAGTAACCTGGTCATTCATAAATCCATTCTGCCATCCTCATTATCTGTCGTAGTTAGCTAGCAGACCCCACCAGGAAGGTGTCTGCAAACAAAAGATATCCAAATCTCTCCAGGCAGAAACCCTTTTAAAAGAGGCCCTACACAGCACACTACATGGGGATCCCCAAAACATAATGCCAGAAGAAAGAGCAGAAACCATCAGAGATGACCTGCATGTCTTTTTGTGAGTCCTTCACATTTTAAGCATTCCAGAAACAGTAGTACAAGGGCCTGATTAAGCAAAATTAATCTAAAAGCTACTTGTGCGGCAGTAAAGCATCAAAGCTGAAAGGAGGACTTTCCCAGATCAGTGCATGGACCAGCTCCACAGCGTGGAGAGAGGGATGGGTTGAAAAGGGATGTGTTGCCAATGCTAATTCTTCTGCAAGGAACAGTTTTAGGAACACAGTGGCAGATTCACCCCCTTCTTCTCCCTCCCTATCACTCACTTTCAGGACCGTGTTAACAAGCTCAGCCCTAAATCCTTCAACGTCTTCTGCGTGAGCAGATCACCGCTCCTGGGCAAAACCCACTGGATCTCAGTGGTCTTCCTGGGGCTGGACAGGGGACAGCTCTCGGCCAGAAGGGACAGAGATGCTGGGAAGGGAAAGGAAGGGGAAATAGGTATGGAAACATTTGGGCACAGCACAGCTGAGGCTGTGGCCATTCAGACAGCATAAAGGTACCAGCTATAGGGCCTTAATGAAATGCAAAAGAAACGACATTGAACTGCTGGGCAAGGGCCTTTTGACAAAATGGTCCGTCCTTTGAAAAGTCTGACTTAAAGAAACTGAGGCTTCCCATGGAAGTGCATCCATGTCTACAAAAGTTTCCTTAGGTCTTTGCCTGGAGCTGGTCTTGCCTGATTTGTCTCGCTTGTTCTCCTTCTCCGCATGGTTTTGCGTGGAAAAGCCCCAGAGCAGCTCCACTGCTCTGCTCAGCTCCAAGCAGGAACGTGGTGGGTTTGTGTCTCGTATCCCAGCTGAGTGCCCCAGCTGTTGGGGTTTTTTTTCTCCATTACACGCCTCCTTCTCTTTCTTTCCCTGCTGTCCAGCACCCAAGCAACCCATCTGATCTTCCTTATTTTCTCTGCCCATACGACTCACTCTCAGACTACAAGTAGATCCAGTTGAATTATTGACTGCAATCATTATCATTAATCCAGCCAGCCCTGATGGGTGAATATATTTGTCGTTCGTAAGTATTTGCCAAAATAGCCTGGGTGAGCCAGTTAGTCCAGGGGCACACGTAGTAGCTATTTGTGTTCCTTTCCATTAAAACTCATCTATTCCATAATGGCCAGTGCAAGCCCTGTGCCGCGCTAAAACCCCACTCAGGTGCTGTTTCAAGCACCTTGGTGCAGGGCACGTTCCCCTGACCCATTTCTGCCTTGGCAGCCTATCTGTGCTGCCAGGATGGCACAACGCAGCTTGGCAGAGTGCAGCACTGGCTCCCGGAGGAGGAGCTGTAACTCTCCAAATTAATGCTTTTCCCCTCTGTAAAAAACCTTTTTTTCAATTCTCTCCAGTCACAGCTTTTCCTGGCTACGGCAGCAGAGTTACGTGGATTTTCTGTTTGTTTCTTCAAAAGCGCACGTGCATATGGGTGGAGAAAATGTACTAAATGCCAAAGATTATATTGCTCCAAGTGTTGTAGTAGGTTCTATGGTTACGGTCACAGAGAGCAAAGGAAATGCAAATGCTGAAGTGGCCTCAGGAGCTGGAACTGAGCCTCTGTGCATAAGACCAGCGTGTATTTAGCGTGAGCAGCTATGGGCTAGGTGATCTGTTTGAAAATATAATCCGTGCACAGTGTTGAAGCCTAATCTGTTGGGGGAGTTATTTCTGGTTGATGGCTGCCTAAAAATCACACATTGTGTTGCCTGCTTATTTCCATTTCCTAAACCCTGGTGCGGATGTGCAACATCCTCAGTTGCACAGAACCCTTTATAATCACCATGTAGCTCGTAGTTAGTCGCTAACAGTGCAGTATTTGTTTAATATAAACTAAGCTATTAGCTATGCATATGTATTGCAATTTAAAGGATTCACCCCCTATCAAATATGAGGCAAAAAAAATCCCTGTTAGTGACATATTTGCTGTAAATCCTGACAAGTTACAAAAGGCCCTCAGCTAGTCAGTCAACTTTTGATAAAAAATATTAACATTTAACCCAGATAGTGGCAAAGATGAGTCCAGCCCAGCCCAGTCCCTGCAAACACAAATAAAATTCAGCTTTTGAGATGGATGGTGTTCAAAAGGAGCCCTGGATTAGCCAGACAGTACTAACTTCATTCCTTCAGACTCCATGACCACAAGGATGCCAATGTGTGGTGGCTGTTACACGTAATATGACAGAAGAGACAAACTGCTTGAAATCTCTTCCAAATTTAAGCCCACAGAAGTCAAAGCTGATTACACCAGAGATGCATTTGACCCGTAAACTGCAGGCAATCAGTTATCTCCTTTGCTTGCAAGACAGCGGCTCCCGCCTCGGACGTGGCCACCACACGCGGTCGCCGTGAGGATCGCACTCCGGTGGGACGCAGGAGGTTGGCACTACAGCCATACCCCTGCTGCGTGCATGCCCACGCCTCCTCCCGGCGCCTATTCCCACCCTCTTTGCCGCAGCCATCCCTGGATCACGCAGCATCCCTGACCGGCTGCTTCTACCACCCTTTGATGGGGTGATCGGGATGCCACGTCGGTGGCAGGATGCACACAGGCAGGTGCTCTGGAGCTGCTGACCCACTCGCCGTTCACACTAATTTACTTTCTGTCCACACCTTGATTGTACAGTATTTTGCCCGGCTGGAGAGGACTCTGCTTTCACCGTATCTCAGTCACGGCCATAGAGCAAACAATAAAAACATAGTGTGTCAAGATTTCAGAGGTTCTGCCTGTAAATTTTTTAGCCTCTGATAATGACTTTTTGCAAACAGGTGATAAAATGCAATTGCTCCCTCCATTTTAAGTGAGCACGGTGTATGATAAGCACCCCCAAGAAGAAGAAATATATTGTTCCACAGCTCAATATATTCATAGTTTTAGACCTACACGTTGCATTAAATGAGTTGCCATCAATCAGCTAGGAAATGCTTTAGGTCTGTGAAGTGTGCCATGTTTTAGAAGCAAAGGATGTACTGCAGAGCCCTTCATCATGAGGATGGGGACACTGCTCTGGGAAACGGTTGTTTCCAAAGATAAAGCCTCATGGATCAAAACTCAACCCGAGAAATAACAGTAAAATTATACTGACGCTCTGAAATGGCCCTGGACAAGCTCCCAGAAACACACCATTAACAAAGGCATTGCAGGAAGTCTCTACTTGCCGCGCTGCATGGCGGCTCTCTGCTTTCCTCCCTCTCTTCCCCGGCATGGGCAGGAACCCCATTGACACAAGCAGTTAATTCTGCCCAGGTAGAAAGACGAATTTATGTCACATGGAGACTTTCATAACCCGAAGGAGAACTTTACCAGAAAAACTATTTTTTTGGATAAACAGGCCTTGCAATTTGTAGTTGTTAAACTTCTATGGCTAGGGCTCATATTTGCCTCATACTTGCACAAAAACTAGACCAGCTTTGTGCACCTGATCTCCACAGATCTTTACTTGTGACTTGGGTGTTAATGCAAGCTGGGAATGTATCTCTGAGGAGAACCAAATCCTTTCTTGCCTTGATCCTGCAGCAGAGACTGCTCGAGGAGCAAGGTGAGCGCACTGGGACAATGGGAGGTACAGCATAAACACCGTCATCCTTTCCCAACCTCGCTTATAATCAGATCCCAAGGATCAGTCTTGGAACTCCCTACAAGTTCAGAATTTGTCTTTGCAGGGAAATGATGACAAAATAAATCAAGTGCTGAATGCAAAGCCTCTTCACCATTGTAGAAAAGCTGCCTTTATATATGTTCTTATTCCAGAGCAGGAGCGTCCAGAGAGGAGCCACTGTAGAACAATATCGGTCTGCGCCAACCAGACCCCAACAGGCTTTCACAGGTCAAGACTGGCCTTACACTCCTGCCAACACCCTGGTTGCAGCATGCTGAGATAGAAGAGAATTAAAAAAAAGTAATATGACATCGCCTTCTCTAGGCATGGCTTTGTAAATCTGAACCAAAGCAAGCTGGTGAAGTCTGATAGACCGAAACCAGAAACACAAAGCAAAGCACTCAGCTTTGAATGGACACAGGGTAAGCAGAGAAGATTGGCAATGACACACATTTCCTACACTCCGCTGCTATTGTACATCAGCTCCTACTTAAAACATATGACTCTGGAGTAAGAGATCCCTGAAATACAAGGGAATCATCCCCACTTTGCTGCGTGATCCCATACGTGGTGGTGCTGGCAGCAGCCCAGGACAGGAGGAAGCGTGGGAACCGTGTCGGCTGCCCATGCTGCCAGCAGAAATCCCCCTGTAACCGCAGCTCCAGGTTCCCTGCAGTGGTTCTGCCGCCGACCGCCCGCCGAAGTGTGACGAACCCCATCACCACCCACCCCATGCCTGTGGGTGCTCCCAGCTGCAGGCAGCGGGACTGGGGATGAGGATGAGGAGGGCCACAGGAAGGGCCCAGCAGCTGCGGGGAGGAGCAGGTGGCCTCAGCCTTCCCATGGCAGCTGCTGTTGTGTCTGTTTAGAAATTGCTGCAAAGTGCCAATTTTCATCACGTGATGCACTGAATGCTTGTCTGGTGGAAACCACATTTCATCATAACCTACACAAACTGGATCTTGAACAGCAACCTGGCAATTAAATGAAACTCTATTAGCCTGGGTCTATTTTCAAATCAGGTTTTAACCGTTCCCTCATTTTTACACATGAGCAATTCTCATGCAGACCCTCTCCCTGCTCACGGCTGCAAACGCGTAGGAAGCTGAGCCCAGAAACACAGGGAAAAGTTACAGGATTTAGAGAAGATGGAAGACGTGTGGAGCTGTACCTGCCCCTGGCTCTCTGCAGCAATCCTGCCTGGGGACCAGAGTGCAGTTTTGTTTAAGGGTAGGGCCAGATGACTGCACTGTCAGAAATTGCCATGCTTTCAGCCAAGATACGGTATCAGTGCACACTGGTCACCTTGGATAAAGAATTGCCTGAAAGGAGTTATTCTCACAGGAACAGGACTCACCTCGCTGCCCGCTCTCTCTGCCCGCTTCCAGGCAATGATCTGCAACAAACTGCCGGAAGAGGAGGGGAGGGTGAAGGAAGGGAATTGAATGCTTAAACAGTTGGCTGCATATTATGAAACGTTTTACTTGTAAAATAGGTTAAAGAACATCATGAGGAGGAGATGGAATATGGAACAGCAGGTTCATGATTACTGGTATTCATAGTAAGGTCAGAGCACACAGGAAAACCTCATCTTAAGGAAAGAAAAAAAAAGCTCAGATCAGATTCTTGTGTATCCAAGGGTTTTAAGTCTTGTAAAGAATTATGATTAACCTGAATGACAGCCTTTGGAGCTCCAGGAGAGCTTAGTGAAGCAAATGATGCTGAACTAAAATTAGCGGCATCTAAAATCAGCCGTCTGCTTGGCATCCACACTTCATGCTTCCCTGGCCCCAGACCCATCACATCACTCCGCTTTCCCAGTGTCGTCAGCTCCTTGCTTTCAAAAGCACTGCCGGGCGAACTGCTGCTGTTCACATGCAGCCTGCACCTGCCTGCAGGCAGCAAGCCCAACTGCTAGACACGGGTTGGGTTTTTTCCAGTATTTCCTCCAACGTTTATTCGCCGATTGTTTTCCAGGCAGCTGGGATTCAAGACGTGAAGTGGGGACGGCCTGTCAGTGGAAGGATGGAAAAAGACCAGAGATAACAGGGCGAGATCAGAGGTCTAGAAATACGTTGGAATGCCACATGTCTCAAAATGGACGTGAACTGTGTCCTGAGAAAAGGAAGAAGGGTTCACATGTTACGGGGCAGTCAGACATGAGTTGAGGTCTGTTGCCAGAGGGACTTAGCACAGAGACTGAGCATGGAAATAAAATTTTGTCACTCTGCCCTAGATCCCATGTGTTCGTTGCATCTGCGCACAGAGTATGGCTGGACTCGCTCACCCTAAGCGTCTTTTCAGGTGCAGACTCACTATTCCCATCTGCTGCCTGCCATCCCACATGCACACAGGCCAAGCTCTGAACTATGTCTAAGCACTCACTGTCTTTGTCCAAGGCCCATGCTCTTGCTCACAGGGTCTGGAAGGATTGGTGTGACTGTGCTACAGGCTGGTTGGCCAGCAACAAAGCCAAAGCCAGCTCCAGCTGGAAACTTTGAGCCCAAACCATGGCATAGCTAAGAGCCAGTAGCGTGGATGGAAAGTACTCAAGCAAAGGATCCAGTGTTTGTCACCTCACAGAGCCCAGGAGTGCCTGTGGGGAGTAAGTTCTTCTAGGGAGCATGAAAAGGATGACACAGGGCATTAGGACATAGTAGCAATCCAGCTTCCCATGCAGCACTCATTTCCATCCGCAGAAAATCCCTCAGAAATACTGGGAAACACAGTGTGTGGGGTTTTGCCTGAAGAAGCATTAAGGTGGGAAACTTGGCAGATGATGCACGGTGCACTGGTAACATCTAGAGAGTGAGAAAACTTCACAACAGCTTGCAAAAAGGGTGGATGAGCCGCACAGTAGCAGTCAAAATGCCAGGCCAGCAAGCACATGTTGGAACAACCCATGCAAAAGGCAAACCAGAAAACTGCATCACCCCAGGAAGACAGAGTGGCCAGCAATAAATCAAGGATAAGGTAGCGGGAACCCAAAGAGGACAGTGAAAGAGAAGGAGAAACTGAGATTTACCCACATTACAGCAGAATAGACAGCAATAAGCTAGGGAAAAAATAAGAGTACAGGACATAAGCGAATGGTATTTAAAAGCTATACTGAATTTCTTCTCGTATCATGATGATATCTGCATCATTCAAAGAATCTGTCAGGGAGCAAAACAGAGACAAGAAAACGCACACATATCATGAAACTCACTGCCATCAAGGCCACAGATCTCTCATGACTCATATCATGAAATCTTCATATGCGCAACTAAATACCAAGAGAGTTTCAGGAGCAATAAAAAGCCACATGTCCCACGATTACACCTATGTCAATAATGGACATGAGGAGAAGACTCATCTCTTGTAGAAGATTCCATATTTTCCTATTGCGATGGCTTTTCACTCATGTCCATGAGCATTTCACACCAGATGCAACACGGGACTGGAGAGGCCATTGGACCTACCTAATACAGTAATTTCCATGCTACTATTTTTTGTGACAGCCTCCATCTTCTGACGTCTTACAGCAGTGTTTCTTCTCAGCTGCACACCCTTTCTTCACAGGTACGTGTTATCTGCATCCTCGTGATGAGGCTTGCCTGGGTACAGCCTTTGAAAGAAGAGCTGCAGTCAGGAGGATGCGACTGGGTGCTTATGGAGCCTGCTGTGGACTACCTGGTGGAAAAAGGCACAACTTAGGGACAAGGAGCAGTGGAAGCCATGAGATGAGAGAGGGGAGAATGAGGAAAGGAGGAGGTCCAGATGCTGGTCCTGCCTGGCACAACAGCCAGCTGTGTGCTTCATTTACTCCATCTCCATGGCCTCCCAGGCTCAATTTTAGGCTCTGCAAACACCTTTTCCCGATACTGTTTCCTGTTGATTGCGAAGAAGCGTGTCTGCCTCTCGAGCTCCTCCAGAGAGGCTTCCCTCACCTCCTGCATCAGCCCCACCACCTTAGTTTATACATCTTCCCATCTCCTGATCATTCACAGATCACTGTCAGCGCTGACCTTCTCTCCTTCTCCCAGGTGGACACAGGCAGCAGCACTTGAGGCTGACAGTGCTGGCCTCCATCGCTACCCCGATGGTCAGCCATGCCAAGCCAGCCCTGACTTCCAAGAAAACTTCCTGCCCCGATTGCTGTCCTACCTCACCATGGAACATGAAACGTGGACACACATCATTGGGACCACCAAATTAGGCATTTTTTTATGGTGCAGAAGTGGCAAGTAAGATCCTCAGAAGCTGATAAACAAACCAAGGTAAAGCAGGAGAACGCTTTAGCTCAGAGCTTGTAAATGCTGGTTGAGAAACAGGCATAAAAAGCAGTTTGAGGCAGGATCATTCAGGTTGTTACTCCTGTATTTAGGCTGCCCAACATTTTGCATGATAAGCAGTTTGTGTCGGTTTCTTGAAATGCTTTGAGATGACTATGATTTGCAGGAGATCTCAAAGGCAGGAGGTAGAGCCCTCAGGCTAAAGCCCTGCCTTTTCCTGGACTTGAGAACTGCTATCCCAATTTTGTTACAGTAGATAAGGCATTAAAAATGAATAATCATTTTGCTTCCCCTCATTCCCTCCCCTCATTCCCTCTTCCCCTCCCCACCTGAGTCTGCCTCAGAAACCTTTTAGCCCTGAGCCAAAACACGAACTAGTGCCCCTTCTAAAGGCAGTGGGGTCACACCCTGCTTGGACACCAGTGCCACGTATTGCACTGGGGATGCCGGGGACTGAGGGAAGAGGAAAGCAGGGGGCAAGAAAATGAAAGCAAGGGACAGAAGCAGAGGAACAAGAGCTTTGTCACAGCAGCCGTTCTCAGGCCTGGCTTGAGGGCTCCTGTTCGCCATTGAGAAACTGCACGCAAAATACTTCCCCTGTAGGAATGTCAGAAAGGTATTAATTGGAGTTAAACGCTTGGGACTTGGGAAATGCCAGCTTTCCCAGAACACCTTTTCTCCCGCGTACACACGTGCAATGAAGGGCTGTCTGTTTCCACAGGGTCCCTGTCCCCACAGTCCCCAAGGGCCTCCAGACGTGGGCAGCCACTTACAGCATTTCCTCACGTTCGACCGACGGACTCGGTAACCGCAGGAGCCCACCTTTGCGACCTGCCTGCGTCGGGACGTTGATGCGCCCACGCGCACGGGCACGCACGCGGGGCAGCGCTCCAGCTGCCAGCCGCGGGCAGAGCACAGCTGGGAGCGGGGAAGCCGGGCGGGCGGCGCCGGCGGGGACGCAGACTCCCGGCGCAGGGCGAGAGCGTACCCACCTCCCACGCAGAGCGGCGCTACGCCCGCCCGCGGCGCCACGGGGGAGAGGTACCCAGGCCACCAGCGCAACTGTTTTGCGCCGGTGCGGTTTCTGGCGGGGCTGGGAAAAGGCGGCACAGTTACACGGGGCACGAGGGAGCAGCACTACGCGCTTCCGCCGTTTTCCTAAACCTTTCCAAAGGTTTAGGCCAGTTCTCCCTCCGCTGACCAGCATGCGTATCCCCTCAATGAATGCACTGATTTAGCAGGCACTGAAGGAACGAGCTTTCCCCCCTGCTCTGCATGCTTAAAAGAGAGGGTAGCATTGGCCAGAAACGTGCTACCCAACAAGACTAGACACTGGTCGTGCATCAGCCTCTGGCAGATTGCAGCCTCCCAGGTTTCTTTGAAGTTACAGGTATTTTTCCTGCTTTTAGGAAAGGACTACCAACAGCTTGTTGCAAGTGTCCTCTCCGGTAGCAACGGGCCACCCAAGTCCCATGGCAGCGTTAGTTTCCTGCCTGGATAAGCACAAATCTTGTAATCAGGAGGAGGTTTTGCAAAGGCCTCCGGTGGCTTTCACTGCCTAGGGATGGAAGGCAGATAAGCCGTGACTCTACAAGTTTTGTAGACCATTTTCAGCTTTTCCTCTGTGGGCCACACAGGCCTTTGCCTCAGGCACTGCTACTTTAAAAAAAAAAAAAAAAAGGCAAACCAAACTTAATCTCCTCGACAGATCTGTTGGCAAGATATGGATCTTACAGTTAATTCTGTCTGAGTACTTGCTAGACCTACTTATGTACATGCATGTTTTTATTTACAGAAGACTGGCACACCCATGTCTGGCTCGCTGCATAGAGCTTTGTTCTGGAGACCTGACAGGGCTTTCTGAAAACAGGATCCCACGTTAAAACCTATTATTCCATTTGCAAATAATGAGGTTTAATTTTGCTTTCGGTAGGTATCCAGAGGAGTAAATCTTGACTGTTTGAGTGTTCACAGCTCATGAACGCAAGAGAGGTGTGAACACAGATAAAGCAAGCATATTTTTAAGTCAGAGCAAATACTCACAGAAAACGTACTGCACTCTTCCGCGTGGTAACCGGAGAGCGCGCTGGGCTGCTCTGTTTACTCTGGAATGGAGTGACTCCCATCTGTGCGAGAGTTAGACAGAGGCTCATAGAACTGACCAAGTTATTTGTCACAAATAATTTTAGAGATTTCAGCCTTCGCCCTTCACAGTTTGTTTGCAGGCAAGGTTCTTTTTTAAACCAACCTCTCTGTATTCGTAACTATTTGGCAAACACTCTGGGCAAACAAATTTCAGGCCCCAAATTGTTTGCAAGCTGTGGCCATTGGCTATCATCAGTTCTGTTGCAGAGTGGTGGACTCCCAAGTTCCTGCATGAGAAGGAAAAGTTGCCCCTGGGCTAGGCAGAAGTAGGCAGCCCAGCCTTGATCAGTGATGCCCTGGTGGAAAGCACACCCTGCGTGGACAAATCCACCACCTCCTCCACTGTAAGACTACCAGTTAACAGGTCTGCTGTGAACTCCAAGACACCCAGGAGCCACTGGTGCTGTTGTGATAGGTGCTTATGATATTTTTGGCTGGTGAATCATTTATTTGCTGGAAAGAAATAAAAAAAAGCTGTTTCAGGTCGGCCAACGCTATTTGTAAATTCAGGCAGCTCCACTCTGCATGGAGTGTTTGAACACTTAGGAAGCCGGAGACAGGCAGACTGAGGGCAAACTGTTCCAGTTGCTGCTGATTGAGGTGAAAAGGTTACCACTCCCAAGCACACTTCACCATCCCAGCTTTTCCCCACTCTAAGGGTAGTTATCGCATTCACTTTTTTACTCAGTTTAAACTGTTTGATTACTTCCAAACTCAAACCTGTAAACTCCACATCTTAATAATAATAATGAAAAAAATAAACCTGACAACATACTACTATTAAAAATATTTTTTAAAATTTCCCAGAGCTTTAATCATTGCACAATTGACAGAAAGTTACACAGATATGGTAAAGTTACACAGTGGTAGGAACTGATGACAAGGATGTGGGAAGAAAGTTATGGCAACCAGCTGGGGACAGAGAGGAGAGAATAACTAATCTGGGTCAACAGCTGGAACGGGGATTCAAAGGGAGAGCAGACAAGTTCATGGAAGATAAATATCTTGGGTGTTACTAATACATAGAAACTGCATTTGATTCAGGAAATCCCTGAAGATAGTTCAGGGAGATAGTTCAGGCTGGGAGCACGCTCAGCAAATGCATGCTTGGCAGCCTTGAAGTCTTCCCCAGGCACCCACATCTGGCCACTGCTGGAAGCAGGACACAGCACCTAGGCAGATCCTAGGTCTGGCACTAGGGATACTTGACACCTGGCTAGTCAGACATGGTGGGCAGCCTACGTGCCTGAGGAATTGGACAGCTTAGCTCAAATCTCTGCCTCAGTTCCAGCTGAGAAAGTCTGGTGAAGAGACTATTCATTTGGGTGGTAACGATGCAGGGCTAGACTGTGGGAAGAAGAGGGGGAAGGTGGTAATGGGCCTTGAGCGCTATCTGCTGAAGATACACCCACTGTATAGCCAAGCAGTGCTTTTTTTAAGGGTCCTTAAAGACCATGAAGCAAGGCCAGGTCACTGTGACAAGTGATGCCAACGTTTGAGGAATATAAACTGATGACAGGTCTGTGTTCTGTGTTTCCTACCAAGGACACAGGTGTCCCTGTGTTCAAGTAGCATTTGCTAACACATTCTTCCAATGAAGCACTTTTCTAGTCCTTAAAACCTCTCCTAACAGTTTTACAAAAGTAGTATCACCTCCACTTTATAAGGTTAAAAAGACTCTCTTTTTTTATTTTAACAAAGGCTGTTGGAGCAAGTGGGATAAGTGACAGCATCTAGATTTGATCTGCATCATTAATACTGACTTCTAAAGAAGGCAGTTCACACAGGGCAGGTGACAGGATCCAATACATTGTTTAAGCAGCCACAAGAAGAATAACCATCCATCTTCCTTGCATCCTGAAGCTCTTCAGAGCGTGTAAACAACAACACTTTCATGTCACTAGATCAGCCAGTTGGAACAGACCTGGGACCACTTCTTTCAGCAGTTAGTATGGCTCATACACAATCTCCCTGCAGGGGAATCACAAGGTCTTTTTCTAGACGTGCTAAGAGAACTAAATCATCACCTCTCAGAAATACTGCAGTGACCTGGGTAGATTTACTTACACTGTTGGCCCCTGCTGGCCAAATTTAGGCTAGTGAAATGTAGGTTGTGAGCCACACATTATAAGCCAACAAAACATGTTCTCCTATGGCATGGTGGAAGAGATTTTCTGGAGTATCAGGAGTATGTTGACCCCTCAATGTTTTATTTAATTTTTGTCTGGCACTGGCAAACCTTTAAACACACTTAGCACAGATGTGAGCGCATGAAGGTTTGGTAGAAATCTCAGGTTAATCTCAGCATGTGTTCAAGCCATAGAGCTTTAGTTTTTGTAAGACGTTTGTGGCTTCCACCAGCAAACTTTGAGGGATCTGCAACTTGCACTGAACTAGAGAGCCAGGTACCATGTCGAGGCATGAACTGGACAAAACCCATGCCTCAGGCACTGGTCCTGGGAGCAGTTTGCCAATTCAGCTTCACTCCAACCTTTCCAAGGTGTCTGAGTTCACTGGCCATTGCAAAACTGCTGCCCAAAGCCATTAGGAATGCCTGTCTTAATGGAGAGAACTGTAAAGCCCACAATTGGTGTTGTGATTCCTGCAGGAGAACTGCATGTATCCTCCCGTGCCAATTGCTGCAGGCCCTTCCCAAAGGTCTTTACCTAGGAGTTGTACCCAGAGGTGAATTAACAAGGACTGGCATAGCAAAGGAGGAGCAAGGACCAGTCCAGAAGACTCCTCTGTATTGCAGATACAAGATTTTCCTTCACGTTTGAAAACATCCTCTCTCCAGATCTGACTTTTCTTCACTAATGGTGTCTAAAGCAAGGTGTAACACTGACCCTTGCTCCCCCATGGGTATGGTGGTGTGGAAGCCCATGAGCAAAGAGCTTCACAGCCTACACCCTCTTGCTTGCTTCAGGGAATGGGCACAACCACACTCTTCATTCCTAGGATGGGCAAGCTCCCTCAGGCAGGTGCTGTGAGCAACAGTATTAATGGTGAGCTTTGCACATGGGGATCCCAACTCTTCCGCCGCATGTCATCTCCTGTTCCTCATTCAGTAAGAATTCATTAATCTATAGGGTAGCTTTTCCAGCCAGAAACCCTAACAGCTCTGGAATTGGAGCTGGACCAAGAACATTTGTGTAATCCATCCAGCCTAAGCAAGATCCCCCAAGACAGGAAATCTCAGTGAGAGCCTAGAAAGAGATTATAAAAGAAAATAAGCCCAGGCACTGCAGTCATGTGCTGGTAGGACGGCCCAGCAGAAATGAGAACACATTAGAGGCCGTAAAGCCCACTGATCATACACGTTGCTATAAGCACAAGTCAAAGCATAAGGCAACTTCAGCTGTGACCAGAACATCTTTTAGAAAGAAAAATGGCATCCTTCAGGACCTATGGTTTATTTTTGTGGCTGTGTCCTACAGCATCTTCTGCTGTTGCCTTTCCCTGAGTACCTGTTAGAGAACAGGAGAGCAAACCTAATGAATCCCATGCATAAAAGTACACGCTTAGGTTGAGCTGCAGCCTGTCAGGTGTATCTCCCTCTTAGCATGGAGTACGTTAACACTGTACCCGTCCTCAGAGGGAAAAGTACAGGCAAAAACGTACATTGCCATGTTCTAGAGGTACATCCTGAAGTTGGAGAGCCCAAGGACCATTGCAGTGGTGTTTCTCACAGCCTAAAACCACATTACAGGTGCCTGAGCAGGGTGGCAGGGACTTTCACCAGGTAGCAGTGCTGGGATTTTACAGGCCGTTTCTCATCTCAGCCCTGCTTTTTTTCTTGTGCAATAATGACACTCCTGAGGTCAGAAGTTTCATCTTTACCATGTACCTCTACTGACATGACTGCCCTGCCTCTCAGTTCAGGTTATTTCCACATGAAGTGGGGCACCTTGCTGAGGACAAGGGCTGGCCAAGACACCTTCATCTCCCCCCAAGGCATCGCTGGCTAACGGCATGCAGCACACTTCTCATCACAAATCCCCCAAAACGCCCGAGCGGCGTTTCTCCTGCTCGCGCAAAGCCACGTCCCAGCCTAATGCAGTGGCGACACAGGACGAGTAAATCCCTAGCAAAACCACCATTAGCTGTCCTTACTAGGACAGGAGGCTCAGTGAGGCTCTGGGGTGTAGGAAGGTGGGTAAGCATAGGAAGCATGAGAAATCTGAGCACAGACAAAGGGGACTTGTATCAGAAGTAAGTGGGAGAGGATAAGGACTGCCAAGCTTTTAAGGGGAATTGAAATTTAATGAAGTGATTGAACAAAGAAATTGAAAGCCTCCTTTGCCTCCTGCAAGGGTCGAACGGATCTGAGCAATACTTGGCTTGGCTGCATTACAGGGTTGTTATTTAATTTTAAATAACTTGGAAGCTTTCAATGTACTTCATAATTCTATTGACATTCATGATTTGAGATACTTAATCTTGAAAACACAATCACAACGCTGATCTGTCTCTCACCCAAGACAACTGGGAATCAGTAACTGCAGCTCTTTAATGCAGCAGATCTAGGCCCTGCTTGCCAAGGGCCAGCTTTTACCTACCTCCATCGCTGACACTGGACAGGGACCTTGCGCTTTGCAGAGCTGAGTTATTCAATCCTAAATAATTTGATACTTTTATAATTAGCTTGTTTGATATTTACCTTGCAAAGCTGGGACTCTGGTCTTGCTCCTGGAGAAAGCCTCCACCCCTCCCACACCACGCTCAGGATCCTTCCTCCCATCAACCTGTATGGAATGAGTGGAGCCATGGCCACACCATCCATGTACCAACAGCAAAGCTCTTGTTAGACCCCTGACTGCATGGGGACACCAAGGACTCAACATCCCAGGCTCGCTCCTGGGTACCCCAGGGCATCCGCAAAGCTACAGCTGACCTTGCGTGTGTGTTGGGGTGTGTGCACATGATACTGTACAACTGAAACTGGATGGATACTTTTGGGTCATTGTCCCTTCCCTGGCAAAGGATCCCACAGAAACCAGTATGTGAAAAATTGGCATATTAAGTCTCATGTTAGGACCAATGTCCGATTCATATATTGCAAAGCTCAGGTCTGTTCACATGTGAGGGCAGATGTTGCCGGTAATCCTGTGTATTACAATGGAAGAATATATGTAGCAAGACTGTAATTAATTAGGGTCTGATTCTGCTCTCATTAACGGGCATGCAATTCCCATTGACAAAACAAGATGTTGTACCCTTAGAACAGACTTTGGTCCTTAATTTTCACACCATGAAATTGGCGCCGACATTTCAAAGGTATTACAGTAGCTGAAAGCTTGACCCTTGGTCTTTGCTACCAAATGTATTTTCAGAGTATGACCAATTTGTAAAGCCTAACATTACACTCATTAGTTAGTGAATGGAGAGCACTTTGAAGATCAGAAGCGCTATTATTATTTCCATATTTTTGCCGAACCGAAGCTCCCATGCTGGAGCCATGTGTGTCAAATCTAAAGCATTACCTCCAACGCTTTCTTTCCAAGCAGATCCTCCCCACGTGCCCCCGTTGTTCTGTCTCCCTCTGTGTTTTCAAGATTATTTCGTGAAGATGCAGTCAACGACGTGGCAGTACTGCAGGGACGGTGGAAGGTGCATTTGGACAGGATGGCAAAGCGAGCTCTGATTTGGATTTCACAACCACGTTAGGGAGCAGTAACCTACCAGCCATCTCAGGTGTCAGCAGAGATGGAGGATGCTCTAGAGATGGGGCAGTGGACTGCTGCCGCTCCAGGATGGCTGGCTTGGAGTGACGAGGGTGGGAGAGACCAGGGAGCAACCGAAGATGAGAGAAAAAACGGGAGAGCAAGAAAAAACATACTCTGGACTGCCTCGCACTCAGCCCCACTCCTCGCCGGTGGCGTCTTACGATGTGAGCGCGAGCATGGGAAAGCAGATGAATCGCAGATTTGGACCAAGTGGAAAACTCAAGAGCCTCACGCTTTGCACAGGGAGACAAGGCTCCCTTTTGTGAGCGGCTTTGCTGAAAATCCCCCCCTCTGAGCTCCCACAGCCGCCCTGCATGCCCATACAGCCAAGGGGATGTAGCCAGATGGGAGCTGGAAATAATCCAGAGAACAGCAAAGCCCGCGGGAATTTTTCCATTTACTTTAGCGGACTTTCGATCAGCCCCCGAGCAAAGCAGAACTTGCGTGTTTGATACCAAATTCTGTTCCAGCTCCAGAGAGAAGGAGGAGGGTTGGGTAGAAAAATGAGAAAGATAGGAGGTGAAGCTGTCTCTCACTTTTTTTCTCTTCTGTAAAGCTTCTGCTGTTTCACAAACTAGCAAGTGCAGAGGAAAAGGGAGACGCAAAGGGCCAAATCACTATGTGAAGGAAGAATCTGCAGTGCTGAGAGGGGGAAAGTCTGCCCTTTGCAAGACAGTATTCCTGATCTGCAGGCGCACAAAGCCTTCATAATTGTTGGAGTCATTATTTGCTGTAGATGGCAGAGAGACATGACAGGTACTGCAGGACACATAATAAGCCGGAATGAGCAGTGATGTTAATCCAATACCATCAAAGATCGGGCTCATCACAGGATCCCATTTAGAGTCCACAACAGCAGCCCTGATATCGCTAAGATATGTTTCATCTAAGTGCAGACTTCACTTAGTGCAGGCTTCAGTCCACGGCTGTACGTTTGCTATCTCCTCCTCTCATCCCAAGAGGAGATGCCGCAGCCACAATCCATCCACCCCAGTTTACCCCAACCACGTATCTGACCCACCGTTCGTTAGCGCCTGGCCGCCTGCATTCTATTTCACTCCCTGAACTACCTCCAGTAATGAGGAAGCCAGTAACAACCTTCAACAGCATATGTAAAAATTCACTTATCTTTCAGCCCAGCTTCCAAGGCTGCAGGTGCTGCGTGGCTCTTGTGCATTTAGGGGCTGTAAGCTGAGTTTCAGCTCTCAGACATTTTCTATTTATCGTGATTCCCAGATGCAGCATCAGTGAACACCCCAGCGTACCTCCTCGCTTCCACAGCATGCCAGGTAAGGAGAATATGTCTAGACAGAAGGCAAGGCTGAAGCTAGGGATAATTTTTCCTCCAGAAACCCCTTGACAGCTTTCAGCACAGGAATGACAGCTAGGGATTTATGGATAGGTTTCTGAGTCCAAGCAGACAGACACCTTACTCAGGTGCTTTTGTGGGGTTGGGAGACATGGGAGACAGCTGCTGAAACAGCACGATGTGGGAGGACATGTTTAGTCAGAGCTTTGTGAAGCACATTCCTGAATGTTTATTGAATTCAAATTCAACTGCACAGTTTAAGGCCACTAAGCTGGATACAAGTGTTCCTGGCAGACACATGCACAAGAACTGAGGCTGAGCTGCAGTTGACTTCAGTGGAAATTGTGCCCAATGTCTTGAGCATTTGCACCGTTATTTTTTTTTTTTTTAGCACTTGAATTTTGCACTGTGGTCTCTCTCTGAACTTTACTACTTTGACAGTAACCAGAGTGCTCCACGTAAACAAAACGAGAATAAAGTGACTACAACTATCGCTGTAGGGGAAGCTGCAAGACACAGCAAAAGGCACATGTAAATTTATACTGAAGAACTTCATTAGCTGGCTGTTTATTTAGAAACTATAGCAACTTAACAGCCCCAGAATCCAAATATTCAGTAGCAGAGGCCTGTTTTGTGTATAGATATATACTACAACACTATAAAACCAAAATGGTACTTGTTTTGCTACATTTCTGGAATATAATGCCTTTTCCCCCACTTCTAAAAAGTCAGAGACTGACAAATTTCAACGACTGCAGTTAGCCTCCCATCTTAGTTTTGTGGCTCTTCTGTTTATTGGTTCTTCTCAAGGAAAACCTGTTCAACGAGAGCTCATCTCTGCCTTGAAAACCTCGATAGGAGACTTATATAGCCTGGATAACCAAGGACAGATAGGGCATAACTGGAAGGAAACCAAAGAACACAGAGAAAAGAGCCATAAGGGACAGCTCTTCGTACCAGGGAAGCACCAGCCACACCTTGATGTTCAGGCACCAGCTCCCTCCTTCAGCTGCAGCTGGAACTCATCCTCCTTACCTATTATTAATGCATTCACGCTTTTAAAAAACTTGCAGCACTTGGAGTATGAAGCTTATTTTCAGGAGATTTACAACAATATCCATTAAATTAATCTTCAACACAATTAAAAATAAAGACTGGGTCTCTATGACACTTAGCGCTTCTGCCAGTCCTCTGTTCAATGTTCCCGTACAGTTAAAAATGAAACTCCTGTGTGCTCAGACTGTGTTTGAAGACATTAGCTTGTAACTAAGCCAAGCTGGTAACGATTTATGTATGTGAGATGATTATATAGACTACTGGCAGGGTCCGCTCAACAGATCAGTCATTTCCACAGCTGTCTGGTAGTTTGCACACCAATGTCTGAAAAACTACCAGCTGTCTCTGCAACACTGGATGATAACATGCCATGGCCTATGGTAAGAGCACCAGTGGCAACCAAAGGGCACTCCCTCCCTTCTGGCATATTAGCTCTGCCTACACCCAGTCTAAATTAGCTGCCTAGGTTTTCTCCAGGAGCAATGGAGGGAGAACACGACACATCCAAGAGGCAGTTCATCCCTTCTGACTTACCTTAGGACAGGTCTCTCCAGAGGCAACTCGCCTTATAGATCTGCACTAATTAGAGAGTTTCTTAAGACAACTAAACTGACTGCTTTACTTGTATCTAGCTCAAGATAGACAAGGCGTGCTTGGGATTGCCACCAATACAACAGGAACTTTCAGGGCGCCAGCTGCTCTAGTCACCCCCGCAAATCAACCAAAAATTAGAGTCCTGTATTGCCATGGGCCTCAGTCATTTTGCACTCGGGTAACTCAAAACGTTTTCAAGTCAAGTGTACCCTCCTTCACATTGCTCTGCTTTGCTGCCGAATTCACTGTCCGAAGCAAGCATTCCAGACTGTCAGAAATAACTGGCTATGCAGGTGGAATAAAGAAGATTTGCAACTCATTGCATTAACTTAAAGGCTAAGAGCTCCCTGAAGTGTTGCTCTGTTAGTACTCAAAACCACATTACATCCCTTTCAAATGTTGCCCAATCCCTAGACTAGCGCAACACTCCTTCTGCTGGCTCTAACTTGCTGAGAGGCTACCTTACGCTTACACAAGAGACACACCACCGTACAAGAAGGCACTTGAGCTTTTACTGCTCCAGATCAATTTTTTTGCTTACAGATTTAAGTTTGCTTTGCAGAGCAAAATTGGGATTGTTTGGCAGATTGAACCTGTATTTTTCTTGCAGCAACATATAAAGATTTCTTTCAAATGTCGCCCCTATGCTTTTTTATGCTTGGGTTGCCAAAATAAATACTCCACCTTACAGGACTTCTTTGTCTTTGAATTACTTGGGCCCAGAGGAACTGAACATTTATTCAGTGATAACAGCACCATTGCCCCTGCAATTTGAAGTTGTCTTTAGCCTGCTAGATCATCAGAACAGCAATATTCTGCATGATTTCAGATAAAAGCCTGTGATGTGCTCTAATTTCCAGGAAATTTTTTATCTTTATTAGAAATATTTCCTTAGGTCAGTGTTCAAGACTTACAGGATGGCTTGCATTGCCAGGACCAATGTGTGCACTTAAATCTGTAAGCAGATTTAGCATCCCTCTTCCAAACAGCAATGTCTTGCTCCCTGACCCCTACCATGCCAGTAAATCCCATGTGTCTGTCAGAGCTCATGTGTCACCCTGTGAAAGGTGAGAACAATCAGTAGCTGCAAATATAGATTCAGAGGCCTCAGCCACATACTCATATAGCTGTTTGCACTCTCAGGGGGGAGGAGGATATAAACAAAGGATCCCTTATGTTTTTTCAGACTCACCCGAAAAGTCCAGTGCAGCAGGTTCCCTAGGGCATCTGGCGAGAAAGACTTTCTCTGCCATCCTTGTGAAGGGCCGTCCATGAGCTCTGGAGTCAGTGAGAGCCAGCCCTTTGCATTTCGGGTGCACATGAAGAACCGAGTGGGCATTATTACTTGGCAGCCATCAAAATCTCCCCATGGTTTCTGAGAGTCACAGATAAACACTGACTCATACTAATGGATAAAGTTGTCTTAGTCCTCCTTCGTTCTGACCCTAGCACCTGCTAAAATGCTCAGGAAAATAGAATCAGAGCTCATATAAACGATCAATACCATGCCCATTCCCCCCTTCCACTCCAAACCACCCGAGCTCCCAAGGCTTTCGGAAATCCTCAGCCATACCACCTCAGCCAGCATCTCTAAATGAAAGCTTTGCATATCATCCCGGTGAGAATGGATGCAGACTCACGCTTGGCAAGCAGAGAAGCTGGCTTAAAAGACGAGGGTCAGTTGGTCAGTCAATAGCCATTTACACCAGCAGGCTGCCACTTTGAACAGCGTTGGACCATGCTGTCCAGAAGTCTACTTGGAGTCTCCTGCCTCCACGGCCTGAGCAGTGAGCAAGGGGCTCTCCACTGCCTCCCCCAGGCACGACAAGCTCTGACCCCGAGGAGCTCAGCCCTCCACCCCTGCCCACCTTTGCCCCACCAGCAGTGCAGTGCAGTGCGGCTTTTGTTATTTTTTTTTTCAATAATCTCCTTTATGCAAGCCAGTTTATGCAATGGGAAGTCCATTTCATGGGGAACAGGTTAAGACACCCCATCAAAAAAGCCAACGGCAGCAGGAGAGAGGCACTGAGAAAGGACAAGGAGTGAATAGGGACAGGTCAAAATTGGTGGTGAATTAGATTTGGAAGTTGCAATCCAGAACCTCCTATTGTGCAGGTGTTCACATTTGCCCTTAAAACCTTTATTTATTACCTTCAATCACATAAAAATGGGCAAGGCATAGTAAACCTTGCTAGAAAGTGGAGTTTCAGGAAGAGCAGAAGCATTGGGCAATTCAATCCAAATTCAATTGTCTCAAGTCCCACAAAGGGAGCAATTTTTTTTTTTTCAGTATTGAAACATCCATTTTCAACTTAAGAAGCATTTAATTCCTTTCAACACTTATTTCTGAGATGGCCTTTGTCATTTAAAAAGCATCCCAAGTTGCAAGCGAAAAGGCTAGGCACCCCAGAATAAATACTTTCAAAATAAAGTGTTACAGGTCAACCCAAAATTAGTTTTTTGGTATTGTATTTTCCCAGAGAGCCTAATAAAACCTTTGGGTTTTGATTCAAAACCCAAATTCTTCTAGCCCAGCCAGTGCCCAGATAAACTATTTTCCAAGCTCTACTTGCACGGGATGCTTCCACCATCAGATCTGTGTTTAGTGCTCCCAGCCTCCCTGGATTTATCACACGTAAGGTGATTTTATCCTGGAAGAACACAAGAAACCACATCAACTTCCTGACCGCCCAGCACATCCCCCTTATACTGGCTGCAGAAGAGCAGTGGGTCACAACTACTGTGGGAGATCGGGAGAGCCGAGAGGAGATTTCGGGAAGAATGCACGGCAAAGGATATAACCGGTATTTTCACAAGCAGGGAGGTGAAAGCGTCAAGCCAAGTTGAACTAAGTCTATGGCTGCTTTGTGTCACCAGAAGCAGTGGAGGGTCCGCCAGAAGCCTGTTGGACCTTCTAGTGGGGGGCAAATGTGCCTCTGACTCTGCCACCAGCTCAAGAGTACCTTCTCCATCTGCACCTTCTCCCCCATGCAATACTCCTGCCAGACTTTTCTGACGCAGTGATGTTTTGGGTTTTTTTTACTGAGTTCTCAGATTGTGATATCCATGGGAGGGGAAAGGCGGGATGGGGGGTTAATTGCATTTCTTTAAAAAATTAGGAAGTTAAGCTTATCTCTCTGCCTGCATATGGGGAACCGCGTGTCCTGGATGAGTGAGCTGACGCGAGATGGTTTCTAGGCAACTTCTGCAAGCCATGTTGGAACAGGAATACAAATTAAAATTAAAACCCAAACCCAAACAAGTCAAACAAAACAAGTGGCAGCTACTCCACACAAAACCAGTTTTGACTGACTCGTAAGGTTCGTACGAGGTCTTCTGTGGGATTAACACTGCTTCACTGTCAAGGAGAGAGAAACTGGCACCCCTGCGCCAGCATCTATTGTGAGACATGTGATAAGTGTGTTTATGCAGACAACATACATAGCCTGTGTGTGATAAGAGGCCTGTCATGCCACGTCCCTGCGATGATATTACTTGATAGCTGAAATGCCACAACCTAAGTGTTCCAGGAACACCAGCCTGAGTACATCCAGGGGCTGGAAAACAGTCTCATTAACTCCCATTCTTTCCTCTTTCCCAAAGAATTTTGCTTTGTATTTATCAATTCATTATACCTCTTTTTTTCAAGGGATTGGTAAAGTTTAGGCAAAAAGTAGTGTTCTTGGGGGCTGCCTTTGTTTGTTTCTTTACTATGTAATACAGAAGTGAGGAGGACGTGTCATCTGCTTAAGTTATTCTGCAGTGTTAGGAATTGATCGCTGTACTTTTTTCAGTCTCAGCCCAAGTTTCAGGATTAAGGTGAGGTGATCCCATTCCCCTCAAAATTCATTCTTCCAGCATCTTCACCAGTTTATTGAACTACAAAGGCCTCAGACAGAACATAACCTCACCCATGTAAATCCAGAGTTGTGTCATTTTTCCAGTGTCAGAGCAAAATTTAGTCCTCAGTGCCTCAGCTGAAAATTAATGGTTTCACACCCCACACTGTCAACTTTGTTTCTGAGCCAGCATAACAAGGGGTATTGGATGTAGTGTTTACAGCCTTCCCTTAAGTTGTGGAGGGCAAGGAATGCCTTCCAGGGATTTTAATTATCAGGATTCCATTCTGCTCCTGCATTCACCAGCATGAATGAAAAGCAACTGCCAAAGTCTGAACTTGACTGAGATCAGGGAATTTGCATTGGCAAATAAAATTGTTAGCAGGTGTTTTAAAAGCCAGAATCACCATCATTATACCAAAGCGTGTTTCAAGGGGGCTACCAAAATCAAGTGAAGTAATTAATAAGCAGGCCTCCAAAGCAGTTTAATTTTCAAACCACCTTTTTTTCCCCTTAAAGGTTGTATGGCACCATTTGTCTGAGTGTAAGACCCAAGAAAGTAGGTTATAAAGCAGTGACACTTCACAAATTTCATTGTTCATATGAAGCCAGAGGAAATCAAGCTTATGGTTAGAAAACAAAATCTCTAAGCCTAACTCAAGGTTTTCTCCCAGCTCTAAAGAAATCATTGACTAGCAACACTCCTGGACTTTCTTCCAATGGTTATGGACCCAACATTGGCTTTAGCAGTGGTGTGTTTCCGCTGCTCAAGACCCCAGAGCAGCATCCCAGATACTTCAAATTGCAGCCCCCAATCCTTCACGGCTTCTGACAGACGGACAGTGAGTAAGCACTCCTGGGCTGCTGATGGAAGTGGACTTGCCTCTGGGGACTGGGCTCTGCTGGGTCAACACCTCTGGCGGAGACATGCTCCGGCTCCATCATCTCTTGCGAGCACGAGGGCCAGGCTTCCCTGCCTTAGACATCCTGTGCAGCAGGACCCTGCAGGTTGTTTCCATGGCTGCTTCTGTTGATGCTGGCTGGAGTTTGTAAACCCAAATTTAATCACACTAGCACTTCACTCCCATGCGTTTGGCCTCAGTTTCTGGAGTTAGCCAGCCCTTATCACTGCTGGGTGACCATGCACAGACTTACTCTTTTAAACCCTCCCAGGTTTCTTCATGGATGCTTTCTTCAGAGTCCCCATGACCTGCCTGGACCTCCAAGACTTCGTTAGGCTCAGCTCAGCCTGAGTGAAGCTGAGGCAGATACTGAGTCTGGCCTCCTTTTTCCTGCAGTCTTCCCGTGTGTTCCCAAACTGACAGTTCTGCTCCCTTCAGTAAATACTGTTGCCTGCTGTCATCGCTGGAAAGCTCGCTGCCTGACTTGCCTGCAGACAGAAAGGGGCCTATATAATAAAATAGGGAGGAAAAATTAGCAACAAGGCCATGCTGTGGCACCGGTTACAGGGAGTAATGATAGCAGAGGCATCCGTGGTGTAATTTGGAGTGACACAGCCTCTCCACTGTCAGGCTCTGGCCCTTCCAGAGGGACATACCCCGACAGCCACAGGAAACGACTCACAGCGTTGGGACTGAAGAACTTGTCTTCCATAGAGGCTCCTCCACTCCTCACTACCTTTTACCAACTGTCCACCACCCAGAAGACACATCAAGGGCTATTTTAGGGGAAGTCTTGGATTACTCAGAGAGGTTGCATCAGAATGAGGAAAGGCAATTTATCCTCTCAGGGATTCAAGCTGCTGCCTCAAGAAGACTTACAAACAGGTCTCAAAAACCCAGGACAGGAAAACCACAAAAACTGGATGTCGCTTATTGTAGTTTTAACCCAGAATGAAGGACACCAGTTGGGTATGCAGTGCAGTAGTGGTGGTAGTAGTAGTAGTAGTAGTAGCAGCAGCAGCAGCAGTAGTAGTAGTAGTAGTAGTAGTAGTGATTAGTGCTATCACTCTCCACTACTGCTACTAATGGAGGGTGAGAATGCAGGTGGTACCCAACATTGTTCACATATTAGAAAAGCTAAGTGCTGTCCTGCATTACCTTTTGGGATTTTAGTGTTTTCCAAGGACACTAGCTTAGCCACAAGTGAAAATTCGTCAGCAGAGCTGATGGAGCTATGGTTGCTCCAGGTTACACCCTTCGTTTTCCCCCATGCACTGCTTGATGCAGGACTGAAGCAGTAGATCACCCAGCATGACAGCAGTCGTATGGTTATAGAAGTCCCCTTGTGCATCTTGGCTGCTCTCACCCCTCCAGCACAAGAGGAAACCTGGCATGAGGTAACATTGGAAGATGCTCTTTGTAAAGTCCAAGTGGAAGATTTGTGTTTTGCAAAATTAAACCCCAAACTACGGATGACTCAAATCTAAGTCCTGTCGTATCTGTGTACTCCACTGGTCTGCCAAGGAAAGAGCACTCCAAAAAGAGGTCTTAGTTTACCTCTCCCATGTAAGCAAATACATGGCTATATATGAACAAGTGACTCCGTGATGGCTAGGTGTATTTGAGAAACCTTTGGTGCTTTTAGCACCTGTGAAAGGTCTTTAGCACATCCTCCAAAAAGCTACCCAGACCTTTGTCACTTCTGTTCCGTGAAGTAGCCATCCAACCCAAAGGCACTGTGGTGCTGCGTGGGTCTCACCATTCCAAGGACTTCACAGAAGAAGATGGCTGAGGTTCACTTATTAGCTTTATTGGACACCCATATAATTTTCAGGATTCTCTGTTATTCTATAAGCAAATGCAATTCTTATACTGCAGATTAAAAACCACCACGTAGAAGGATTTTGGAGTAAATGTCTACCATTCATTCATGTCTAAAAAGACAAGGGGACTATTGGAGATTCACTTTTTAAGTAATTGCTGTTCTGGATCTTTGCGGTTCATCTCTTCTAGAGGTCTGAGGACATTGCAAGATACAGGCACATCTGTTTCCTGAACCCAAACCCACGAGCAGTGACAGCTTGCTCTGTATAACTGTGTGTGAGTTTGTGGGCAGTAAAAATACAATTGTGTTATGCACACACACAGAGAATATTCTGTTGGTGGCTTAAGCTAAAGCCTTAAATCAAAACACCAGAGGTATCAGAGTCATAAGTCAATTCTGCAGGCTCACCTTGTATGTAATTTCGGCATAATTTTACAACGTCTTACCTTGCGGGTTGTTCTTGATAGCATTTTCTAAAGGGAAATTGTGAGTAAACTACAGTAGACAAGGGCTTGATTAGCTTCTGGAATCCGGTGCCAAATTTGCAGCAGAGTCTGAGTCAAAATAGCAGAGGAGGGAAGATGAAGATGATTTTTTGTCATGCTTGCTATTACAGCTTGGTGGTGGGACGCTCAGGGCTGTCCGAGCACAAGCATTTCAGCACGTGGTACCAGTTAAACAGCACGGGGCGATGGGGTAAACTGCCCGCTGAGTTACCTGCCCAGCAGAATAAGCGCGTGGCTGCGGTGTGAGGTGCGCGACGTAAGCCCACGGCGCTCAGCGTACCCTGCCACACCCCAGCAAACGGCCATGCTTCTCGCTGCCTACGACAGCTCAGCTCACATGTCACGCCTGTGACGACTGACTTTTACGTGTTGATTACCCGGCTTTTCCGTCAACGGTCTACTTCATTACAGCCCATTGCTCTGATTTTCATTGCTCAAGTCTTAGTAAGCCACATACTCCTCTTCTTGTGGTCAAGGGGAAGGTAAGCGGCACGTCTTAGCCATTTAGAGCATGCATTAGGCGAGGAGTCCCCGGGGGGGTTGCTGCTTCGCGCTGCCGTCTCCACTGAGGGATAAAGATGAGCAGAAGTTCGCGCGAAACATCACTGCATGATGTTTTGAGCAACTAAGCCTCAAAAGGTCTGCAAAACGCTCCCAGGCGAGTTACAGATGGGTGACCGTACTGTCACCTCAGAGAGATGTTCGGTGTCATTTTCTGAGGTACACCGGACTGCAAGAGGGGAAATTACTGTAACAGTGTGAGTAGTGACTGATTAGATACCTTACTGACCAGCCTTTTCAAACCAACGTGAGAATCCCAAACAATTTTTTAGGGTGAAGGACAGGGGCAGCTAACTAGCATAAAAATATATGGCTTTAAAAATGCTTAATTTCCATTTTATGTGGATTTTTCTAGAGGATGTGCATTTTACTAGGGAGAAGCAATGGACTTTGAGACAAGATGGGACCGTGGCTTTGGCTTCCTGTGCAGCTCCAGGCAGTTCTGGTCTTCCTTCAGGATTTTGGAAGGCTTCAAAATGCTGATAATAAGGAACTATTAACATTAAGGCTCCTTACATTGCTGGATTGTAGATGCGTTAATGTGCCCTCCTTATGGAGAGGGCCAGATTTTGATCCCAGTGGTGTAAACCTGGGAGGATTGGATTTTAGTGGCTTTCAATGGAATTCCTTTGCTTCTGTCTCCTTGCTCTGGTGACTGACGCTCTACCAGCGCGCAGGAGGAGCACCAGCACCCTGCGCTCAGCGGCACGAATCCTGAGCTTCCTGAGAAATGGTCACTGTTGTTTTCCCCTGTGAGAGGGCTATATATGTAGATATATGTAAGAAGAGAGGGTTTGATCTCTACTGCTGATTCAGTGAGAAAAACGTAACGCAAAGAAGAGACCAGGAATTAAGCAGACAGCTAGCAGGGGTGCAGTAGCCATGGGCTGATACCTGCGCAGCATTGCTGTTTACCCAAGATGGACGGCCACACATTGAAATTCCTGGGTTTTAAGGTGGTGGCTCACCTGGCTTTCTGCATTTCTCCACTTGCTGACCTTGATGCTGGAAGGAGGGCAGAGAGATTAGCCACTTTTCCACACTGTGGTATTTGCCAAATAAGTAGCAAGTAAAAAGCAGTTCTTAAAAAGGCACCTGAGACGGGGCTGGGGGGAAAGGAAGGTATGTTAGCAGGGTGTTCAAGAGTGTTGAACCTGACAGATCAATCAAGCCAAATTCAAAGGCAGATGTTTAAAGACTAAAATAATGTAAGAGATTAAGGCCTGAATTTTTAGCATCTAACATAAGACACTTGCATGAAAACCCTATATGAGAAATCTAGAAGTCTTCATCACTGGAAAGGAAAGGGAAGGGAAAGCTATCTCCTCTCCATTGACTGCTGAGGAAGCTCTCAGGAGTGCTCTCCTGACAGAGGACTCTCAGCTGAATGCTTGAGGCTAGATGTTGGGAACAGAGGCCACGATTAGTAAACTTGGCTGTAGTATTCAGGCTTGAGTTTAGACAAAAACTCAATTATAGACCTCACTACTGCTCCAGTGATGGTGCAGCAGGAGTCCAGTAACCGTGCAGATACGGAGCCTTTCTCCTGCTTCCTGATGCTCTCCATCACGCACAGTCATTATCTGCAGAAGACGGAGCTGGTCACCTGGAGGAGTGGAAATAAGGTAGTGGTAAGCGGAAAGTACTGAAACAAACCCAGCCAGTACAAGACAGCAGTCAGCATTTGCTAGCCCTCAAATCATGTGGCGAGTCCCAGTCCAGCTCTCAGTGCACCAAGGGCTCCCTTGCAGAGACCTTCACAGTCAGGGATGCTGAAATGAGAGGACCATTCCCTGTTACGGTGCCTCTTTCATGGGATGTCTTTCAGCTCTACAGATCTGCCCGTACATGCTGTTGCGGAGGAGAAGACCGCAAGTTCATAAAGGCACCCTGTGAACTGCAGAGAGTGGTCTTGTCGACACCTGTCCCTCCAAACCCTCACTCCCACTGTGTTTTTTTCAAGCATATTTAAAATTCCCTTTCATGTAATTGGCGATTTCCCTTCCCTCCCTCCTACAGGTTAGGTTAAAAGGGGCAGGAGGTCCTTTTCAATATTGATTTGTTTTCCTGACCTTTCAGATACATGCAGAGAAGATCAGCAAAAAGGCACTGGAAAAGGAGCAGAACAAAAGCGCAGTGCTTGCTCTCATTTAAAGAAGTAAGAGAAACATGAGCCTCAGCATTGAGGAGAAAATAAACTGTCTGCTGAGGAAAAGAAAGAAGTTGCCCGTATGCAAAAGGGACTGTGAGGAGCACCACTTTGCCCGGCAGCACCAATGGAGCAGGCTATGAAAACGGAGCGTCAGCCTTCAGAGAGCAGTCACGATCTCAGAGGTTTTGAGTTTCTCTTTATTTTTTCTTCTTTTGAAGAAGGAGAAATGTAATTTAGAAAGATAAATCCTATTTCCAACTAAAAGGAAATCAGATAAATTATTTTTAATCCTTGATATTTACACCCTACTATTAAGCCGTTCCCCACAGCAGTGCACTGTGTGTGGTAACATTATATGTGCTGTGGATTTGGTTAGACATAAAGCAGACGCCCTGATTACTAAAGCTCCCCTGACATTTTCTTGCAAGTGTATCATGGTGGCTTGACCAAATTCTAAGCTGGGTAGTAACATTTTTGTCTTGCTTAATCCCTCCCATGCATTCAAATAAGATTTGATATTCATCTTCCCTCCCATATCTTGTAGCACTACTTTGCCTTGCTGTATTCCACACCAAAAGCAGACATAGCACAAGCAACAAATGAAATTATTGTTACAAGGCCTTTACCAACCTCACAGGGACATGGTGAGGATTAATTAATTGCTTATTCAGAGCTTTTATATCCTAAGATTAAAAATAGTATAACAAAACCAGATTACTATGTTATCAGAATCAGTTACTAAAATCCCCAGAAAAGACAATACAAGTTTCCTACTAAAAAAATGTCAGGACCATATTCCAATCTGACCCCTGCTGGGAGACACAAAAAAATTAACTCAGACTAACTTTTACGGTCACTAAGTTATATCTCATTAAAGGCCTGCATGACATTCTCTCTCATAATTATGTTGAAGCAAATTAGGACCATTTTAATTCTGAAGAGAAGAATCTAAGGAATCCATCCACTTATGTGGCATTGCTAATCCACTTTCAATTCACACGTTTAGTTAATTCGTATGAAGCTTTCCTCAGCGAAGCTGCATAAGCAAATCCTCACTCTGAAGCAAGCACTTCCCAACACAGATACTCATCAGCAGCTTTCGTAAGTTCAGTAACCTTGTGGATTTATGTGGTTGGACATGGGCGATGGTTTCTTCAAAGCCTCAAACCTCTGGGATTCAGATCTGAGCACCAGAGAAGGGAGGGAACTGCAGAGGAGATTCCTGCAGCCCCTCGCTCAAGATGTGACCTGGGGTTGCTCCAAACCACACTCCAG
Source organism: Phaethon aethereus (assembly GCF_964289735.1). Lineage (NCBI taxonomy): Eukaryota > Metazoa > Chordata > Aves > Phaethontiformes > Phaethontidae > Phaethon > Phaethon aethereus. Next base: position 121,572,441 of record NC_138582.1, on the reverse strand, counting down.
ATGCAGTAACCCTTGAGGGCTGTCAAGCAGCCAAGAGCAGATGGGCTGAGGGTCTTCCCGTGCCGTCCCCTCTCATGCCTCACTCATCCCTGGTGCTCGGAGGCAGCAGAGATCAGTTTCTCCATGCAAAATTTACTCCTTCAGGTGCAATATCCATCCTAAAGGAATCTTTCGTGGAGCACCGGTGTTCATATGGCCAGAACGAGATTTAGGATTCAGACTTCTATGTCCAATTTTTGTACCGTGAATACCTGCCAAGTCTTCAGGACCTCACTGCAGGCATAACTTCATTGTTTTAGAGAGAGAAAATACTCTGTCAAGTTTCAAACCGTCTGAAAGATGGCACTAATCCACTCCACTATTACACTACTACCAGGGAGGTCTGCTGAAAGACACCAGCACGAGGGCAAAGAGCCCACAAATGGGAAACTGGAGTACCCTGACGTGCAAAGAGCCAATGCTCAATTCAGAACAAGCAAAACAATCCTCTCCTTATGCCCTGAGGCACTGAAATTCTCTCTGAGAGTGACATTCTTTTAAAAGAAGAGTAATCAAGTAGAAATGCTTTTCCATGCTGAAGCTGATGCCTGCACCCGTGATGCGCAGGGACAGAATGCACCTGAGAAGACAACGCCATTGTTCCTTTCTGGCTCACATCAGGGCAATGTACTGTAGATGGCTGCAACTCCTCTACCTGAAAGTAAAAGCTCTGCCCTAAAAAAAACCACCCAGCATTGCTTTTGTGTACAGTTAAATCTGGCTTGCCCCAGGGATTTGTTTAAGATACAGAGGGTCCTGAGGCTACATGCCACTGATGTATTTTGAAGTTAGGGCAGATCTATTCATTGCTAATCAAACCTTTACAAATATGTTAGCGTGCCCTGCATAAGCCATGAGAGGTGTTTAGGAGACTACAGAGGAGCATTCATCAGAGCCGCTCAGCAGTGAGGAACTGAAGGACCAATGCATTCTGCTGAGAGAGGAACAAACGCACAGCTTCGAGCAGCTTTGCAGATACGTACACCATTATAAAGTGCTCTTGCTGCAGTGTTATGTCCTTTTCAGCTTCTTTGTTCTAGCTTTTCTTGTGTTTTCTCCTTCCTTTACTCACCTTCATTTTTCCCAGTTGCTCCCTTGCCTTTACCTTGCTGTTTTCCCTCTTTCCTTCCCACCTCCAGCTGCAAGGCCACTCTTCCTCCCAGGTCTGAGCAGTCCTAGCAATGCAACAGCAGCTACTCTGACACTTCACTAGCTCTATAGTCCTTACCTGGCAGGACTTGAACACTTTCACGACACGCAGGTCTGGGTGCATGTCAATTCAACGCATTACCTGTACTTTGCATTACTGACTGGTCACCCAAGAGCTCTATTTTTCTTCTCCCAGGACAGATAAACAGGTCTTGCAGGGTGATTCATCCCATTCTCATGGCCTTCCGGAGTGGTCTCACTTGCATTGGCTATAGGCGTTACAGCTCAGGCAGTGCTCTTGAATCAGGCATCTCGATTAGATTTTCCTTTATTTAAGGGTGGCCAGTCTAAACCTGGCCTGCCAGCCTGATGTACCCTTTGCAGTAGGCTTGAGGTTGATGTAATTTTTTACCAATTCAGACTAAGCATAAAAACAAAATCTGGATTCGTTGAAGCTGTAAACATGCAGTCTGCACTGAGTTCAGTCCTTTTCTAACTATCGAGAAGCTCAAAGCCACTGTCAGCTGCACAAACAATTTATGAATTCATAATCTGTGAATATTTGAGGATGGGGAACAATTACTGTATAATGCTGCACATGTATTATTCAAGCTCCTGAAGCCACCCAGCTGGCATGACAACAAAAGAACAAACATTTTGCAATAAAGTTCGTTTTAATTTTAAGACCAAAGAGTCACATGTGCCTCTCCTTTTATCCTTAAGGACAGTAGTAAAACTAATGTCATTTTCAGAACCACTGCTATTAAAAAGGGGGTAAGGGAGGGCTTTGCTTTCTAACTATCAGAGAGCCATATTAACTCTTAATGCCCATCTATGCTGCTCTACCATTATACAGGGGAGTCCATTTTGGCAAGACTATGGTGATGTATAATTTGCCTTTTATGGATTACATGGTCTGTCACCTCAAATGTTAATCTAGATATTACCAGAGAAGGGATAAACACAATAAAGATCTGGTCTGTAAACTCAATCCACATTCATGACACCACTATACAAAATCAGCGCTGAGTGGGAAGTCCTTTGGTATGTTATCCTTGGTATAAGAAATAGCTCAACAACTAAATTCACTTAGCTCCTCTGACACAGGGACAAGTGTACACATGGCTGTCTTCAGGACAAACTCATACACCAGGCTAGATATCGGGATGGCAACATTTCTTTCTTTCTTCTTTCTTGGTTTAACAAATCACTAAAGGTAGTTTTGCACAGTTCACGTCTGCAGTTCCGCACAACTTGAGGTTGAAGTCCCAAAGTGACAGAAACCGCTGGTACAACCTGTTCCAAGCACACACATTGATGAGGACAAAGCCTGTGAGATCAGAGACACCCAGAGGAAGCCAGCCTCTGGCTAGCTAACTGCTGCACCCATGCAAGGGCAAATCTCGTGGCCCCCTTCATTGGTTTAAAAGGGTGTGCAGCAGATGTGTTAGGTAGAAATAAAATGTGCATTCACTGTGGTGGGATGATTACAATAGATACAGACTTTCATGCCTGCTGGAGATGGATGTTCTGCCCAGGAGAGCTGCTGGGAAACTGCTCTCCTGAAGCAAGGAAAGGGCTATTCCCTGCAGAAATGAGCTCTGACTTCTTGCCAGGACAACAGGATCTGCTTGGCTAGGCAGAGGTGTTTTGCCGATACCCTGTAGGACAGCACATCTGCTTTGTTGGGGACCTAAGCCCTAAATGGGCTGACCCTTGTTTGACAAAGTCAAACATCCCACTATCTTCAAGTAGCATAGGATCAGGCTCCTAGTCTTTTAGCACATTCAGAATTCAGTGAATTTCAGTCTTTTACTGAAATCTCTGGCTAGTGAACCATGGTTTGCCCCACCCTCAACTCCCTGTAGCACTTCATTTCAGATCTCCAAAAATGCTCACCAAACTCCAAACTTAAACTTGCTCAGATTCCTTTTTTTTTTTCTTCTTTTTTTTAGCTTTGGAAATGGATTGTTTCTGAATAGCTGATTGCAGCATTGATTACGCCCCTTCTATCTATGCAGGTAAAATCTACATACTTTAATAATGCTCTAAGACTGCGTCTGCCCTGCACTGGAAACCACTCTTTAGTTTTGTTCTGCAAAATGTATCTGCATTGCTTACTGTTTGTTGGGCTCTGGTCAAAGGAAATAATAAATGAGCACAATAAATTTAAGAGATGGGAGAAGAGAGACCTTTTGGATGTGAAGACATCACTGCTAGCAATTTCAAAACTTCGGTCCACTTGTCCCAGCCCCTCCAAAGCCCATCCTCCTCCTGCCTTCCAGGATATCATCAGTCCTGGAGGTGGGGAGAAGCCAAAAGAATGACAGCTGCGGAAATCCGGCTTCTGCAAACAGTCCAAGGACAATCTGCTCCTTTCCAGACCACTTGGGGGGAAAAAAATACCCTTCTATTTTTTAAGCATACATTTTGTATTTAAAAGACCACACACAGTCCAGAGCTTTGAAATGATACTGTGGGATTCAAAAGGATGTTTTCTGGCCATAATGATTTATGGTGCTGCATCACAGTCCTCTTTGAAGGAACGAGGTGAAGCCAAGTGGCTTTGGCAGGAAGGGAAATGGCCATCCAATGATACGTCCAGACATCAGGCTTCAAACAAATAAAGATACAAACATCACTGCAGGATGCTGCAAAGACCAGAATTACAGATGGGTTAAAAAAGGGATCAGTCAAATTCGTGGAGATGGGCCCGCCAGCAGCTATTAAACACGGGGATCTGGCTGCAGCCCCTGGCCTGTGAAGTCCCCTAACTCACCGATTGCCAGCAACTGCTGGATTTTGTTGAACGGAGACGTCTCTACGAGCCCTGTGGTTGCAGCCTTCCCTCACACAGCTGCCACCCACGACAGGCGTGGTGCTGGAGGAGCCCTGGCTCTCGTGCGGCCGGGGGAAGCGCCGGTTTGCGCTGCTGAGCTCCCCGGGGCTGCGCCGGCGGGTGCTGCCGGCAGCACGGCGCGGTCTCTCATCGACCGAGCGACAAAGCGCAGGGAGAGTCTCCGAGGTTGCAGCCCGGAGAGGGGAAGCTAGGCTCAGGGGAGAGCCTTCCCCCCGGCTCTCCAGCGCCAGCACCGTCTCCAGGTCCCCGTGCCTCGCTGAAGAACGATCCAGATGTATTTTCAGAAGAGATACAACCGGGATCAGACTTTAAAAATACCCATTAGCCTCTGTAAAGCAGAAACTGTCACCATGAGCAGCTCCTCACGCGATGCAAAGCGCCTCGTGTTGGTGAAGACCCTGCCCTGAGGTTACCTACGCAGGCAAGAAGGGGCATCTCCTCAAAGCCTATCCCCCTTCTTACGCAAAGAGCGTTTGAAAATCTGGATTCTCGCTCAAAAAACCCACTGACCTATCTCTGTATTTTAATAATGTGGCATAGCAGAGTCATCCTGCATTTTGAGAAGCTGGTTTGGTTTTTTTTTCAAGTAAACATTCCCTCCTTAATACCTTATGCAAGCAGACTTTAGTGCCGATCCTGTATGGCACCTGTACGCCCTCCGGAAGAGGAACAGCTGCATGGACACAAGCAGCTTACCCCAGAGCTGTGGCAATGGGAGGTGGTGGTCCTGGCTGCGAAGGCAGAGCGCTCTTCTCAACGCCATCTCTGTGAAGTCTTCTCAGCCGTAACTCTTCTCCCACGCCTGGTCTCATTCTCCTCACGTTTACACAGACGAAAACCCAGGAACGTATTCGTTGCAGTTGGTAGTGGGGATTTCCCTCCTTTCGCAAGCAGCAGAGTGGCATTTTACCAAACCGATGGCAGGGTCACTTTGATAACTAGCAAAAAACCAAAAGATGCTCGCAGAACTCTGTGAGATTGTGCTTTGGCCCGCACGTCTTCTGGCGCCCAGCACTAAATGTCGCCACAAGGACAGGGAAATGTCAGACGGTCCCCGGGTCCCCGAACCAGCACGTTAGTGCGGTGCCAGCAGCAACCAGCCGGAGCATGGCCAGCCCTCTTACTCAGCCCCCCCTTCATTGCTACAGCGCGTACCCAACTGCCCAAACACTTGGCACTGCAAAGCCTCAAGAGAGGTCAGGTGCACAGAGGAAAAAAATGATGCGATGACTAAAACGGGTGCCGGGGACTCCAGGGACGCGGGCGCTGCGTGACCAGGCAGCGCAGCCCCCGGTTCTGCACGCCCTCCCGCACTGCAGCAGTGGCAGGAGGCTTAATGAGCGCTTGGGAATCCTGCAATTTTTTTTTTTTAATTAGATTTGTGCTGCACTGTGAGCTTTTGCTATAACAGGTCTGTCTGAAATACCGTGCACAACGATCTGCTCAAAAGTCACCTCAACATTCAAAATTATTAGAAAAAAATAAATCTAGAATTCATTTTAATGTGCATATTTTTCTCTCCATCCTATTTCACCTCCCCTAATTTCTTCTATCCCTCCTCTCTCCTTTTATTTCTGTGCAGCCTTGTAAAAGGCTGGTCCATGTCTCTGCCTTCTGGTTCCTGTGCAGTAGGTCTCATGTTCAAATCCCCAGGTGGTAGCAGCAGGTAGAGTAGAGGCAGATGACCTCCTCAAATTCTTTAGGGTTTTAAAATGGACATTGAATCATTTATGAAAGGGATTATATGCTATTTCTTCCAGCCCAAAGGACCTTTTAAAAGCAAGACGTAGCCAAAGGAAGGGAAAGATTTCTATTTAAATGAAGCAAAGCTTTAAACAAATGATGGCTTCCCAAGAAAATGAGACTTACAGACCAATTCCCCAGTCATCTTTCAGGCTAGCTGCTCCAACTCAGCGGGGTTTGCCAAACGGGCAGACGCCTCAAATTCCTGTAAGGAATTCGAGGCAGCCAGCAGAGAAGAAAAGCCTCACGTTAGGTCATCCACCATGCTAGTAACTATGAATGCTGTCACTACTTCTCCGTCCGCCCCATCCAAGCGGGGATGTGAGCGAGGAGGAAAAAGAAGGAAGAAGCCACGAGCAGCATGGTTCCTGGGAGGGGTAGAGGGCACAGTTATGAACCTGAGGATGCTGCAGTGAGATTCTAGCAGGCTTTTGGGGAATCAGCTACAACTCCAATAGCCAGCTGTGTCTGTCAGGAGGTCAGAAAGCACGGCACTAGTGCATTTTACTAAGGTAACAGCAACAGGGCCAGCAAGAGCTGGTAGGGCTGTCAAAAGAAGGCTGCTGCAAAGGCCAGAGACAGTCCCCAGTCTCATAAAATCGATCCCAATGGGAGCAAGTAGGATTCATCTCACTATTCACATGCAACACAGAAGTCACTAAGCTGGTCACCCCCATCTCTATTTATAGAAAAAGGATAACAACTCAGTTTTAAAGTGCCATGACCTAGTTTAGGTCAAGAAGGGGAAGACCCAAGACTAGGTTAGTTATGCGTGTGCTGACTGTAATGGAAGCCTAGGGTCACTGCTGCAGAAATCTGGGACAGGGAAATCCTTCTTCATGTGGACAACTCCCATCCAGGAGCCCCTTTAATCTCTTTGCTTGAGCCTGCCATCCAAAAAAGAAATTACACTCCCAAGAGCAGGAATTTTCAGCAGAGAGGGGATCCCAAACCCCAGGTCAACTAGCATAGGAAAGAGGCTCCAAGCACTGCGCCCCAAATACAGAGACGCGCTCTCCTGCACCCAGCGCTGCTTTTGCAAATCCTCTCCGCAGCACCATCTAATTCCCCATCCTTCAAGCCAGGGAGAAGGCGGGAGCGCGAGCACATAACCAGGCTGTGATCATCAGCGCAAGGGAGGGACCAAACCGCGCTCTCTACCGAAGGAGTTCTCAGCTACACGCTAGCCGCCTGCCAGCCGTACCGAGTCGCGCAGTGCCGTGTCTAGCCAGTAGAACTGCACCCCCAGAGACCTAATTTGCAGAGGCTGCAAATGATGAACACCTCAAAAAAAAAAAAATCTTATTAAAAACTTCTCTTTTTAAAAGGATTCCTGCAGTCATCCCATTTCATGTCTTCAGCCATGGGGTAAAGGTAAGAGCCAGTTTTGTTGCCCAGGCATCCCCTTGCAGCAGCTGCAGTGTGGCAGAACCACAACCTCTCTTCTCCTGCTTCTCCCCCGTGCCGGTAAATCCTCTGCAGGCTCTTCCTGAACTGCCTCTGTCTGCGGCTCCTGCACAGAACAAGCAGATCTTAACATCCATCAGCAGATCCTCCAGACCTCACTGGTCCCAAGACTTCGTCTGCCATCCTCCTCTACCAACAGCCACCTGCCTTTGCCACACGACACCATCCCGCGTTACTTGGCAGGAGGGTTTCTTTAGCCGGGAAGAGTCTGCCATTCCCTCCCACGCAGTCTTCTCCCCTCTCCTTGCCAAGTAGTAGACAAGGTCTCCAGGTGCCTCTGGCAGAGGATAACCAGAGAAAGCAGCCAAGGAGCCACTGAGCCAGTTCTTGGTCTGCTGCAGGCCCCAGAGGGATTTGGGGAGACGCACAAGATGAAGGAAACCCTGTGTACTAACGGTCTCATGTGCTAGGACCAAAACAACTGCCTGCTCCTCCTGAACGCAACTCCTACGTGCCCGGCTTTGATAACATAGCGCACACCTTTGCAGTAGTCATGAAGACACGCTCTGACCTTGAAGCCAGGGCTCTTCCAGACCTGGACCTGCCACAAAGATTTGCAGGGGAGTGAACTGTGGGACCTTGCCAACCTTCCTTGCCTCTCCGCTGCAGATTCAACGGAGACAGCATCCAACACACCGAGTCAGATGCCAGATCCCATCCCTCTGAGCACTCAACAGGTACAACCCCAGAGAGATCTCCAGCTGAAAACACACAAGGAGGGGGGTAAGGATGCCACAGATACCCCCTTTTTTTTTCCCCACCATGTCTTTCGCACGGCTGTATGTCACACGTACAGCTAATCGTGATTGCTCCCTTTGATAGTCAGTGATTTGCATCCTTTTGGTAACTAGCCCATCACCCGCACAGAGGATAATTCAGTGGGCCCACTGAGGCTGTTCAGCAGCCACGGCCCCAGCTTATAAAGTGAAGTGCCAAGTGGAAAATTTTAATGGCTAGAGGGTGGTGAAATCTTAAATTGATGGCAATATATGGTGAAGTCTCCCAAATAATGTGAAATGTCCTTTTGGCTGGAAAGGGCTGGATGAACCTGTGGTTGATAAGTTGTTAAATTACATCCCTTGGCTGGCTGCTTGTCTTGGGAAGGTACCGGATGATAAGTGCGCAAATTATCGTTACTGCACGGAGTGAAACTATTTTCAGCAGAGATGATTTGATAAAAGAGAAGTTATTTATCATGATTAAAAATGGTACATTTGTACTTCTCTACATTGAACAGATCCTGAACTGGCAATCATCTTCCGAAAAGGTACCTGAGCCTGATTTAAAGGGCTTTATGACTGTTTTAATGGATGGGTTTTCTCTCATGGAGAAAGAAGATTTTAATATCTAAATTGCTGTGTTTCTCATAATTATTTCCCCGTTCATTGCAGGCAGCTTGATTTCTTTTTTTTTTTATCCCCACACACCCTTTTGTCCCATTTGACTTTTCCTAAAAAAACCCCCAAGAAACACTCTTTCACAAACAAGGAGGAAACAGGCTGCAATGGTAGCGGAGAGCTTTGTCCTCTACACCTTCATTTGGGCCCTGAAGAGACAGACAAAGCTTAAATTAATTTTCAGTGTTTGGCTGCTCAGTGATGTTGGGAATTAGGTGGTAGAGTCAGTTTTGTTGCAAGAGATAGAGTGATTTCAGTTAGCTTTAACTACCACAGCTGGCAGCTAAGCATCAGCCACTGCCCAGTGGCCTTTTGAACCTCTCATGAGACAGCTCAAATTAATTTGATATGAGCATATATAAACTATCATATGAAATATGAGCTTCCCATACAGCTCTACAGGGTACGACAGCTGTGCTGGGCAAGGTGAAGCCGGCAACATTCAGTGAGTTTAATGGATAAATGAAGGGTGTTAATCTCCAGTTCCATTATTGCAGGATCCTTTAGCTCGGATCAGTTAAATGAAACAGTTAGGTGAGACTACCTATGGAGTACCGTGACTGCCACAAGGAGCTGGCAAGAGCCATCACTAGCACTCTTATACAGTAGCCCTTGCAGGGGGAAGAGCCCAGTCATATTCCCAAACCATTTCCTTTCCCGCCCCTGAGGTCACAATGCGCTTGGCCGTTTTCCTTCCTCGAAACAGCGTGCAAACCCCACTTCATGATAATGTTAAGCTTATAGTCCACCAAGATAGCTAAACATGTCTGGGTCAAAAGACAAGAACAAATGCTACGACTTCAGTGCGACAGCCTCACGTGCGTAGAGTATGTGAAATCTATTTTGCTGAGCTAAAACCTCGTTCCAATATTTCTTGAGGTCTTCTGAGGAAGACGTCATCATTGACATTTTGGCATTAACTTACAAGCCTGCTGTCTCCTATTAGTGCAGTAGTAGCTGGGTTAGGTTCGATTATCAAATCACCTAACCTAACTTCCCATCTAATATGGGCCGAGGGCTAATATGGGTGAGACATTTACCCTCCTGCAGTTCAACTGAGCTCACCTGCATCTGACTACAGTGGCCCTTTCAACACAGTCTTAGCCTTGACCTGAAGTCTTCCAGAGAGATGATTCAGCACCAGTGTAGGCATTTCAAACAAAATTATCTTTGAAGAAGGAGAAAGAAACTCCACCCATAACTATATAATGATAATGCTGCAGTACTTAGAGCACCAGTGCTTTCCAAAGCCTTGCTAGCACCATCACCAAATGGAAGAAAAGGTCACCTTGCACTGACATGATCCCTTCTGGCAAGATCCACATCCAAGGACTTTGTAAAGTTTTTCTCCCCTTGTATTGCAGGAGTTGAAATGCTATTACAGATTACTCCTTTCAGTATTTTTTCCTTTCTTTCTCTCTTTATTTATTTATTTATTTATTTATTTATATTTCAATAAAATTCTATGCTCATGAAAGTTAGACATTCTTTGAGATTTTCTGACGCTCAGAACACGTAAAGCCCCAATAACAGCTTATACAAAGGGAGTGTGTTCAACAAGACAAGCTTAAAAGAAGAGACTTGGAATTAAAGATCAATTGGAGAAACAAAACATTGTTCTTTAAATCTGCATGCCTGCCAGACAAACAAGCAGAGGGCAGCAGCAGGACTTCATAACTAGGTTCTCAGAGAGCTTCTCACGCTGCCCTGACAGGAGACAGTGTGGAATATTTTCCTTCAGCTGCACCTCAGTATCAAACTCAGGTCCATCATGCCTGAGCAGAGTTGTGTCTTCTCAAACCAGGGATGAATTTGGCCAAGAAGCTTCAGGGAGAGCAGCACATAGATAGCTCTGAGCAAAACTCAGTCCTGTCAAAACATCTGTTTTCTGTCTCCATTAAAAAATCATGTCCCAGTGTATAATCATGCAACTGGCAGAATGTGGATCTCCTTTAGCATGCAGTTCATCAGAGACATGCTCCTTCTGTCCTGACCTCTTTTATTTGCAGTGAAAGACCAGATCTCTCAGCTCACCCTTGGCACACCTGGGGCTTGTGCAGGAGTGGGACCTCGTCAGCAAGAGCCTTCTATGCCACACGGACCAAAGGATGAAGTGGTACCCAGGCCCTCACTACCCTTACTGACATCACTGGGAAAGGGGACAGATGCTAAAAGCAGAAATTGCCGAAGGGACATTTTTGGTGACTTCTCTGCTTTGCTGAAGTCCAAATGCTTTAAGGCAAATTACCTTCAAAGAGAGAAGTTTCATGAGAGATAAAATACTGGGGTGCTGTCACAGACTAGATTAACTCCTGCTGTGCAACAAAGATCGTTACGTAGCAGGGAATAAAAAATCAGGTGAGCTCACCTATTCAGTGTACACCAAAAGAGGACAAATTCTATATTGCCTAAATCAGGTGTGGAGCAGCATGGCTTACCTTCAGCTATGCCCTTGGGAAGGAAAACCCAGGGTCATCCACAGCACTGGACAGGAGTCAATATAACCCAGCTGTCTTTCCGTGCCTCAGCTGGGCACCTCCTCATCCACCGCTATCACCATGTTGGATGGGAAGAATGAAAACAAATGGCAAAACTCAGAAGATGCTCCAGAATTGGAATGATCCTCCTCCAACTGACTTCATTAACCAGCACTTTATCAGAGCCTGGATTCCTTACAAAGACATGACAGCCTTGGAAATATTAAAGTAACTCCAGCTGTTTAATTTCTAACAGTGCTTGGAAAATTCACCCAGGTCTGGTTGAGCAAAGCACTCCCCTACTTGCTCAGCTTGAGGTGTGCTTGGAGAAGTGGGTCTCAATTAAAGCACATGCTTAAAAGAACATATATGAATAACTGGTTTGCTAATTTGGGGTCTTAAAGGTGAAAATGTCCTTTCATAAACTCAGGGAGAGGTATGATTCTGATATCCAACAGCATCGCCAAGTGAAATTGCTGTCAGATGTTTATGTATGGTGCAGATAACCTAAAAATACATTGACTCAAACTATGTACCATGAGTAATAGTTTCAGTGCTCATGCATCAATAAAAAATTTCATGCTCCATTTATGTTTCTGCTCACCTCTGTCTCTCTTGTGGTAACCCAGGGCAGTGGTGGAAAACAAGCCAATACCCACCCCAGCTTGCTAGGATTCCCTTTTCAAGACCCCAGAGTAATCGGGCAAGCTCTTAGTGGCATTCTGCATTAGTAATCCTGCCCCCACAGGAAATGAAATTAATTTTCATCATCTTG